>NC_138029.1:85683576-86883576 GCF_964106645.2 Podarcis pityusensis | reverse complement strand
CTAGCAGTTCGAAAGCACGTCAAAGTGCAAGTAGATAAATAGGTACCGCTCCAGTGGGAAGATAAACGGCTGGTTTCGCCAGAAGCGGCTTAGTCATGCTGGCCACATGACCTGAAAAAACTGTCTGCAGACAAACGTCAGCTCCCTCAGCCAGTAAAGAGAGATGAGAGCCACAACCCCAGAGTCGTTTGCGACTGGACTTAACTGTCAGGGGTCCTTTACCTTTACCTTTTATAGTATATATATTCTATTTATCCAACTGACAACCTTTTCTAGAAAACAATTGGCAATGAACAGTAATATCAAAGCAGTTCCTTGCAGTATTAGCAGTACCAGAACTACACAATATTTCCTCAGTCTCCCAAAGGAGAACATTGTGCATATTTCCATTATACAGTGGTGCCTCGCAAGACGAAATTAATTCGTTCTGCGAGTTTTTTCGTCTTGCGAATTTTTCGTCTTGCGAAGCACGGTTACCCTGGGTATTAACGGTTTTAAGAAAAAGGAAACAAACTCGCAAGACGTTTTCGTCTTGCGAAGCAAGCCCATAGGGAAATTCGTCTTGCGAAGCAACTCAAAAAACGAAAAACTCTTTCGTCTTGCGCGTTTTTCGTCTTGTGAGGCATTCGTCTTGCGAGGTACCACTGTACAAGCAAAACCAGGGGTCTACTACCAGCGTATTTTGGATCAAGACCATGCTGCTTTGGTGGTAGATGTCATCTTCCACCTACCCACGAGACAACATCCTCAGCTCATTTATTTTTCCTCCTTAGTTGTTAGAGGAGGATTGGAATACTTGGGACCTGGATCACTAAAGTCAGGAAAGTTTAGCAACAACACAGATAGCTTTAGGAAAGGAAGCTCTCTGCTAGGAACCCCTGAGCTAGTAATTTTGTAGTGATCTTTTGCTCTGGCTATTGTGAGATCTCTCCCAAGATCAGGCAGCAGGCAATGCAACCCTGAATCACCCATGAAAGCAGGTAATTACTTATACCCAATGCGCAGCACCAAATGTGTCTGTCCATCTGTCGGACTGTATCAAAACAAGAGACAGCTGAGGCTCCTACAAGTGTCCGATGGTCAAATACAAGTGCTGGCATGAGTCGGACTGGAAATTTAGCTTGTACAGGATTGCAAATGAAGAGCTTGGGTGTGTGGCTGGAATGTAGCTGGCCAGGAACTAGAAATCTGGCAGAAGCCTTGTGATAGAAGCTCATGGATCTCCTTCCTGCTGATAGCCTTATCCAGAGCCAGCAGCCTTTAGTTTCCATAAGCTCACACACCCAGTCCCAGAATAAGCCAAAGAGAACACAATCCCATCATCATGAAAATATGTGCGGGGGGGGGCACAATTAATTATCCTGTCCGTCTCCTACAGTTGTCCTGTCAGAAAGGATGGATGCCAAAGGACAGTCAAACAGTAGCCTTTCAGGGGAGGGGTTGGCATGGGAGCACACTAATGATCCTCACCAACATATCTTTTGATTTGTTGCCCTGAACCAGCTCTCTCCATTCTGCACAGACAGATGAACTGATGTGACAGAATCCAGAATCAACCTTCATGTCAGGTGGTTTGAGTTCTAGAACTCAAAACCACCTGACATGCAGGTGCAGGTGCACCTGCTATAGTCCACATGGTCATTAGGGTGAAGTTCTACAATTGTTTGGTTCAAAGGGGCACTTCCTTTGCAGCCAAAGCCAAATCTTCCTTCCACAGGTCTGCAGAGCAATCCTTTAAACAAAGACCATTATCCTGGAGTTTCAGCTCTCCCAAATGCTTAGTGGGGGAGGTGGGGGAGAATATGCCAGGCTCCTTATAAATCAGGTTTCCTAGCAAAGCACAGAGCACAGATCTCTAAAGCCTTCCTCTCACACATTGACTCTACAGCATCTCCACATCGATAGCATATTTGGGGATAGGCAAGATTAGCTGTTGTCCTCTATTCTGAGAAATACATTCCCATTTAATAAAGATTAATACGAGTGCGGCGTCTGTCCCAGACTCTGCATTGCCACAAACCAGAAAATATTGGAACTTTAATTATATCAGCATAATAAGGCCAAAGGGAAAAAAAGCAAGGGAGATACTTAATCTAAATCAATGTTCATAAGAGCAACAAACTCTCACAGCTCACCATCCCTGACAGATATGACACTGGTTAATCTAAACTGATTTAAAGTGAACATTATTAATGGGCCCACTCTGCATGACTAGGCCTTGGCCACAGCTCCGGGCGAGCCTACTAAATTTGCAGCTCCTGCTCAGCCTGAGACCACACCAGATGCAGGATTACCTACGAGCATTAGCAATTTAATTGCTTGCCCACACGCACTATATGCCAGGCCCTATCAAGCTAGACCACGATTCCCTGCGAGCCAAGTCTGAAGTCAGACCCCAGGTCCTGCTGAAATAAAAGACAACACTCTTCTCAACTGGGGTGGCCTTAGGGTTCATGATCTCCACGGCAGAATACAAAGCTGTGTCTCCAAGTCTGACATACTTACACCCTCCACCCCCCTGCTAAAGGGGCCAATTGCTATACTGGTAAACCAACCCTGCAAAGTGTACCCCTTCTGGCCTTCCAATGTTTCATCACATATATGTTGTTGTTTTTTTCAAAAATCAAACAAGCAAACTTACTTGTCATGAGCAGAGGTGCAGCGACCCTCCATACAGCCATGTCATTGCTACGTATCTAGATAGTGCTGAGGCAGGACAGCAGTGATCTTGAGGACATGCCAGTCCATCGGAAGGGGCTTCAGATTAGTCCCTCCAGTGCACCCATGTGACTTTGCTGCTGCCCTGCCCCAGCCCTGTCCAGATATAATTTTTTTTATTATTACTATTACTATTAATTACTTATACCCCACCCATCTGGCGGGGCCTCCCCAGCCACTCTGAGTGGTTCCCAACAGAACATTAAAAACATCAGACATTAAAAACTTCCCTAAACAGGGGTGCCTTCAGATGTTTTCTAAAAGCCAAGTAGTTGTTTATTTCCTTGACATCTGATGGGAGGGTGTTCCACAGGACGGGCGCCACTACCGAGAAGGCCCTCTGCCTGGTTCCCTGTAACCTCACTTCTCACAGTGAGGAAACCGCCAGAAGGCCCTAGGCGCTGGACCTCAGTGTCTGGGCTGAACAATGGGGGTGAACAATACGCTCCTTCAGGTATACTGGGCCGAGGTCGTTTAGGGCTTTAAAGGAGCAGCAGCATCTCCACCACACCACACCCACCCACCGCTACTGGCATTATCCAATAAAGTTTAGATTTGCTAGAACTCCTGACCTACTACAATGATCTGCCCTCAGATGTTTATGATCTAAAGAGATTCTGGATGGCTCTGGTGAAGCTTCCCAGCAATGGAACAGGCCTGTTGAAGCCCTAGTCAACCTCTGGAATCAAAACACTCTTCTTGCAAGAGCACAGTGGGCTGCACAAATTACAGAGGTATTTCAAGTGGCAAAGGGCACTTGTTCTGTTTTGACCCTCAGAAAGGTGGGGAGGACTCCTTGGTGACCTGCTGCCATCCATTAGCACAGGCACTCTGTGGATGAAACCACTTGCATCCATTCCAATTTAAGGCCCCAGATCAATGGCTGTGCCTGAAGTACAACTGTAATGGATGCCTTTCATTTCATTCCACCTTAGGAAGTGGGCAAGATTCGTGGAAGCCTGAGGTGAACCACATGGATACTCAAGCCTTGCTCATCATGCCGGCTTAAAACTGCCAAAGAAGGCTGTTTAAAGGAGTGAAGCAGGTGATAAATGCTTGATCACATGCCAGCAGTGTTAAAGGAAGCTCTGGGGAAACTATTACAGATACTAGGGAAAAATTACCGTATTTTTCGCCCTATAGGACGCACTTTTTCCCCTCCAAAAATGAAGGGGAAATGTGTGTGCGTCCTATGGGGCGAATGCAGGCTTTCGCTGAAGCCTGGAGAGTGAGAGGGGTCGGTGCGCACCGACCCCTCTTGCTCTCCAGGCTTCAGGAAGCTATCCCCCCAGCCCGGCAAGCTCCCAGAGCGATGCCAAAGCTGTGCGCAGCTTCGCCATCGCTCTCCGACCCGTTCGGGGGGGGGCTGGGGAAGCTCCAGCTTCCCCCGCCCGCAGCCTCGCAAGCTCCGAGAGCGATGGCGAACGTGCGCGCACCATCGCCATCGCTCTCCGACCTGTTCTGGGGGCTGGGGTCGGGGGAAGCTCTGGCTTCCCCCACCCCCAGCCCCGCAAGCTCCGGGAGCGATGGCGAAGGTGCGCTCACCTTCGCCAGCGCTCTCGGACCCTTTCTGGGGGCTGGGGAAGCTCGGGCTTCCCCCACCCCCAGCCCTGCAAGCTCCGGGAGCGATGGCGAAGGTGCGCTCACCTTCGCCAGCGCTCTCCGACCTGCTCTGGGGGCTGGGGGCGGGGGAAGCTCTGGCTTCCCCTACCCCCAGCCCCGCAAGCTCCGGGAGCGATGGCGAAGGTGCGCTCACCTTCGCCAGCGCTCTCAGGCCCTTTCTGGGGGCTGGGGAAGCTCGGGCTTCCCCCACCCCCAGCCCTGCAAGCTCCGGGAGCGATGGCGAAGGTGCGCTCACCTTCGCCAGCGCTCTCCGACCTGCTCTGGGGGCTGGGGGCGGGGGAAGCTCGGGCTTCCCCCGCCCCAGCCCCGCGCCGGGGGGGGAAATAATTCCCCCCCTTTATTCCCCCCCCCAAAAAAAATCTAGGTGCGTCCTATGGGCCGGTGCGTCCTATAGGGCGAAAAATACGGTATATCTCCATGAATAATTCCATGGTGTATTATTATCGCCCAGTGACTAATCTATTCTTTTTAAACAAGGTGCTAAAGTGTATTGCAACAACCCAACTCCAGGTGGTCTTTTATGAAGTGAATAATCTGGATCCACTGCCATCTAGGTGCCAACCTAGATTGAGGACTGAAACTGCTTTGATCATCTTGGTAAGAAATATAAACTAGGAACTAGACAGCAACAGGACATCCTAGTTGGTTCTGATGCCATCAATTAATGATTTTTTTAAACCAATGAGTTGGCAGTGGATCACATGATTAAGTGCTGGTTCCAATCATACTTGGGAGGACAGAAATGTAAGGTTTCCTGGCTTTGATTTACATGTCAAAACAGTTTCACTTGTGGCCCTTTTCCCCAGTAAGGCAAGCATTGTCTTCTTCATAAATGCCAATTCCAAGAAAAGAAAGCAGCTGTACAACCCAAGTGCATGTATTCTTTGCCCACAACAAATAGCACCTCAGATCCTTCTCTGAATAACCTATGACCACTCCATGTGTATGAAAGGCTGACACCTTCATACTGCTGTAGACACACAGAGCTCAATTCACAACTCTTTGTGCTCTTAGCTGTCAACAAGCAGAGCCAGGAAAGAAAGCAGGTGAATTTGAGATCAGCAAAGGAAATGTCTGCCCCAGGAAAGGCCCCCAAATGTTAGCTCCATGGCAGGGAGAATATTGTTCTCAGAGACATAATAAAACTCAGCTGCACAAACCAAGCTGTGAGAATAAGAAACTCGAGACCCCCTTTTGGGAATCATTGTGTAGCATACAACACTAGCCTCCACTTCCCAAGCAGCTGCTGCTGCTGCAACATACCCAAACCAAAGGCCTCACTACACCAGAAAGAGGAGCCAGGTGCTTTTCTGCCCATGTATTGAATGCCATTAATATTAATTTCAGGCCTGTTTCCTCTGCTTCTCTCCTTTCTACTGAAGTCCTTGGGGGCAGTTGTCAGTTTAACAGAGACACTAAAGACAGGACATGTGAACTTGACATTAGACTCGACGCTGCAACCTCCTACTATAACATCTCCAAAGTGTCCATTTTGGGTGGTCAGAAGATCATGGAAGATGCTGCAGCTGAGAATGGTCTACAAGTGCGAAAAAGGTGTCTCTGAATACTGCCATCAGAAAGTGCGAACCAGCTCTAAGATTTGAGAATGTAGAGGAACAGGAGGAAGCAAAATCATAACGGTCAAACTTCAATTGTGCGCTCAGAAGACAGTGAAAGTTCATTGTAGAGCGAAAACAGCATCCAAATTTGACCAGCCAACGTTTTCAACAAGTAAATTCATTTTTAACACCGAGTATTTGAACTTTGCTTTCAAACTCTTAAAAATGTCACTTTGTGATTGCCTTTCTCTTTAGCATTCCCAGATTTGTAATTTGATGGTTTTTTGAGTTCTCTAAGTACAATCGACCCAGCACAGTTGCCATGAAACACCCATTCATTTTTGAATGAAGCTGCTGCAGGAGTAGTCACTGGCCAGTTATACCGTGTGTGCTGTGCTACAATGGAGGAAACAAAAAGCCTGCTTCAATTTTGATGAGTACACTCAATGTGAATTCAGGTAAATGGTCTCAAAGGGTGAAAACTCGAATATTTGTCAAAAGCAACAATAACAACAACAAAAAGCAATCTTCATTTAAATGACTAGGTCACATCAAGGCAACTTCTGCAAACTACTTAAACAGGTTTGTCTATTTAAACAAGTTTGAGACTACAAGTATGCTGCTTTACAAAATGAAGCTTCCCTTGACCATAAGAATTCATTTGAGATTTTCAAAGGTGGTTTTCTTTCAGCACCTCTTCTTATTCAGTAATCAAAAGAGCTCAGGTTTCCTTAACTTCCCCCCATGACTCATGAGAAAGTAGATAAAGGACAGAGGGAAGGTGAAAATCAATCCCAACTACAGTGGTACCTCGAGTTACAAACGCCTCAGGTTACAAAGGCTTCAGGTTACAAACTCCGCTAACCTGGAAGAGTTACCTCGAATTGAGAACTTTACCTCAGGATGAGAACGGAAATTGTGTGCCGGCAGCGCAGTAGCAGCAAGAGGCCCCATTAGCGAAAGCACGCCTCTAGTTAACAGTTTCAGGCTAAGAACGGACCTCCGGAACGAATTAAGTTCGTAACTAGAGGTACCACTGTAATCACAAAAATACTCTGCCTCTTCAAACTTTAGAAGTATTTAAGATTTCCCCTTGAACCTAAGTTCAGGCTTACTATGAAGTCAGTTCTCAGGTGGTGATACAAAAGCTTGGAGGTCCAAGCAGCTGAAGGATTCCACCTGACAGTCCTAAGCAGGAAGAAAGAAAGAAAGAAAGAAAGAAAGAAAGAAAGAAAGAAAGAAAAGCACACATTTGTGCTGCACAACATAGAGTTAAGAAGACTCCTTGTTCCTTGCATTTGACAGACCAAAAGACAGTGGATCTCACACTCCCAGCCCCTTGCCCTCCACCCATCATTTGCTAGGCACTGAGCCAGGCATGAGCTGCTGGAGAGCTGCAGCAATCCACTCCTCCCTCCCAAGTAATCGCCTTCACCCCTATCCCCTACGAAAGAAACAGATAGAAGACAATGGTCCCTTTCTTCCCAAGCCGCCGCTGCTGCTGAGGGCTATTAATCTCCCTCCCTGCAGGGGAGGGCAACGCTGGATCTTGGCCAATGTGCAACGAAGTCAAACTTTTTTTTTTTTAATCCCCAAATGATCCTTGTGTGAGCTTATTCATGGGCTCCAAACATGACCCCAGCACTAAGTGGGGCTGCTGCGTCAGCAGAGCTGCACGCAGCCGAAGTGTGTGCGTGCCTACAACACAATTTTGGCTCTCGACATGAAAACCCTTCTCTGGGGCAGACGGATCTCGGGGAGAATGTGTCAGCAGAGGCAAATAACAAGAGAAGGAGGGGAGAGGGGGGGTGAAGAAACTACAGAGAGGATGTGACGAAGAATAAACACCTGCCCAGGCACCGCAGCCCCATCAGGACTGCACGGAGACCTGCCCGATCTGGAGAGAAGCAGACTTTGTTCTCGGGAACACACAAACATAGAAAGCTGGCTGCACCCAGCTCAGGATCTACACTGGCTGGCAGCAGCTCTCCAGGATTTCAGACAAGGGTTCCTCTCTCCCAGCCCTCCAGGAGATTCTGGGGATTGAACCGGAACCCTTCTGCATGCAAAGAAGATGCTCTGCCACCGACCCAAGGCTCTTCCCCTACCAAGAGTCTTAGATTAAGAGCCTGTCAGTGGTGGACTAATGGGTAACAAATTCTCTACAGCAGTAGAAGCAGGACAAGGAGTCATGAAAGTTGGGAATAGGAACAAATGCACAGAGTCGTTTTACTCATTTGGATGACCAGGTGCACCATCTGTAGTCGCCCCTTCATCAATGGCAGGAAGACAGAGGGATGGTACCAATAAAACCTTGTCTCTTAAGAATTAAGAACACTGCACCACCAGATGCAACATCAATCCTGACAGGTAGATAGATACCAGCAAATAAATTCTAGAGATGACCATACTCTACTGCATGGGTAGGCAGACTAAGGCCCAGTGGCCGGATCCAGCCCAATCGCCTTCTAAATCTGGCCCGCTGACCGTCCAGGAATCAGCATGTTCTTACATGAGTAGAATGTGTCCTTTTATTTAAAATGCATTTATGGGTTATTTGTGGAGCCTGCCTGGTGTTTTTACATGAGTAGAATGTGTGCTTTTATTTAAAATGCATCTCTGGGTTATCTGGGTTATTTGTGGGGCATAGGAATTCGTTCATTTCCCCCAAAAAATATATATAGTCCTGCCCCCCACAAGGTCTGAGGGACAGTGGACCGACCCCCTGCTGAAAAAGTTTGCTGACCCGTGCTCTACTGTGTGTAGATGCTTTGGCATCTGCAGCAGATAACCCACACACATCAAGGGGCAGATCTCCTAGCCAAAGTAAAACATACCAGCAAAGTTGCCACCGTGCAGCCACATCCACAAGTCCCCTATCTGAACAAGGGATGTTACATCAACTTTGCATTTTTACTAGGCTCTGTAAAGCACTTCATTCTACAGAGAGGCTACGAAAGGTAGATCATTCCTCACCTACTGTTGGTTAACAGTCTATTTCATTGTGCAAAAGAACTGTTAAGAAGCAGGCACAAGGACCTTTGGGACTGCCCTCCTCCCAAAAACACACACGTGGTGAATTTAAAAAGCCAGGGACAGACCCCTTAAAAGAGATCCAAAAGCTCTAACAGAATCAGTGGAAATATTTGCAACTGCACTTCTTTAAAATCAGTAACAATGATAAAAACAGGGAAGAAGAGCCTGCACACAGTGGCTCTCAGACTTAATTTGTCACTGTGGCCAGATCTGAGACCGTGTCTTAAAAACACCTTCCTCACTGGGGCAACTGCACACCAGAAGCTGACCTGGAAAGTTCATCTCATTTAGACCCTAATCCTGTAAATGGGATTGAGTTGGATTTAGCAGGTGAAAACACAGGGAATTACCACCCTCTGGCTATTCAGCTTCCTGACACTACTCCTTGAACTAATGTCCAATTTTAATGCCCTTAGGCACAGCCCCATGAGCGCCAGCCACATACAACATGCCACTATGTGGAGCAGCTGCCACCTGGAAGCCGTTTCAGCTCAAGCAGCCTCCACATGGGAATTGTAACTTGTAGACCAGCCTCCCAATCCCCTGAAAAGCCGGTAATGTTGCTTTCCTGGAGATTGTCCCTTGGAAAGCTGCCAGCTCAGTGCTTTGCGGCTTTGGGCAGATTGCACGGCAACACTGCCACCTATGCAGGATGTGTAAAATACAAAAGCAGTTTTAGCCATAAAATGTTCATATAGAGAAAAAAAGCAGCAGCAGCAGCACACTGAGGTGTTTCATTCTATAACCTAATCCTCCACCACCAATAGCAATAATACTTAGAATTTATGAAATGCTGTAAAGCATAGAAAGAGATTCATATACATCACCCCAATAACCATTACAAGAACTTGGTAAGGTAAGAGAAACAGTGAAAGACAATGGCTACCCAAAGTCCACCTGTAATTTCATACCTAAAACGAGATTTGATTTGAGGACTTTCCAGCTCACAGCTGACACTCTTTACCATCACACTATAGCAGCACTATGCCACCCCTCAGCTCCCCCTCTGCAAAAGCTCAATCCTCCCACAGCCATTCCAAAACCATCCTTCGCACTTGCAACTTCATCTTCTCTGTTCACGCCATTGCCCTGCTCCCTCCTCCCGAGGCTGACAGCTGCTCCAGCAGTCTTGAGCCATTGATTTCCATGCTTTGCCCTTCAAAATTCTTCTGGCTTCGTGCCCAGGTTGTATTGCCTAGTTACTCAGGAGCAAATATCTCTATTATTATTGCAATTATTTTCCAATCAACATTGTTCTCCGTCGAGTCAATTGAGGGAGGGTGAGGTGGGGGACTGACAAGGAAATCAATGCTTAGCCTTCACCCTTTTTCACAGAGTCAGGATACCACAGGGAACCCGGGGGCAGGCAATTTGGGCTGCTATGCTCACAAGGAAGGCCTGCGTGCCGTGAGCAAACAGATTCAAATAGATTTGTTTAGTAGGGAGCTTTAGCGCTCTTGAGGAATGAATGTCTGTTGTTTTGCAGTGCTTTAGTTATTGGGACTCACCCAAACATTCCTGTGCTGGTCCTCTGCTGCTGCACTGCAGTAAGCTAAGACATGGTTTGGCTTAGCATTTCATCCAAACCTGGTTTTTGCTTTGTCTTCTCCAGATAAACTAAGATTTGTAAAACTGGGGAGGGGGTGGAATTGTGGTCACAGCTAATGGTTTCAGATGACATGCTAAGGCAAACCATGGCTTTCTATAGCTGATAAAACCTCACATCACAAGTGACACAGCTTGGAAGAGTGATGCTCTCAACATGGGGGGGGGGGCATTCAGACTGTTGCAAACTCCATAGATCCAACACCTAAGCTCTCCCTGAGCGAGATCTCCGCAAGAAAAGCTGCTCTTATTTGAAAGATTCACTTGACAGCATGTACAAAACTACAGCATGCAAATAATTTCCACAACTCAAAGGAGACCTTCAGCAGAAACAAATTCAATACATTTTATGATACTCCTGGAGCCATTTCATTTGTTGTCCAACAGGAAACAGAAGATCAGAAGAGCCAGTGTGCAGATCTGGAGATTGGTTCAAGTCCCATGTCACCCATGAAACATATCATGTGCATGTCACACTCACTCAGCCTCAGTTCCTGATTTGTAAAATTGACATCACCATTGCCTTTCTATTTTGGCAAGCATTTAAATACTGAGAGGACAACAGGGTTAGCTGAACAATATGTTTATATTTAACATCTTCACATGCTATTTTATGAATGCCTTTTGCATAGGAATTCATACTTATCTTTCAAGGATTGGTTAAATATTAGATCAAGGATGTTGCAAGCAAATCTCGCAAAAGTACCCCCAAAGGCCAGCTCCCCTAGTCAAATGGTTGTAAGCAGCACTGAGGGCAGCACAGCTGGGGCTTGGAGGGCATGCTCCCCAGTGTGAACAGTGTCATTTTCCCACTGGGGGCTCTGGGACTGGCAGACCCAGTTGCAGTCCCAAGCAGTTCCATCCAGTGGAGTACCAACTTCCACCTTTCCCCAAAACGAGTTCTTGGACTTTGGGGCAGACAGATGAGCCAGGCACTTTGCACTCACCTTCAATCTTTCATGAGCACTCAAATCAAGCAAAAGCTCAAACCCTCTGGCAGCAAACTGTTGAAATCTCAAGCGTCCCTACCTAAAACTAAGACCAGGGGTCAGCAAACTTTTTCAGCAGGGAGCCGGTCCACTGTCCCTCAGACCTTGTGGGGGGCCGGACTATATTTTGAAGAGGAAAAAATGAACGAATTCCTATGCCCCACAAATAACCCAGAGATGCATTTTAAATAAAAGCACACATTCTACTCATGTAAAAACACCAGGCAGGCTCCACAAATAACCTAGAAATGCATTTTAAATAAAATGACACATTCTACTCATTTAAAAACATGCTGATTCCCAGACCGTCCGCAGGATTTAGAAGGCGATTGGGCTGGATCTGTCCCCCGGGCCCTAGTTTGCCAACCCATGACTAAGACAAATCACATTCACACACAATTCCCAAGTTCAACCATCCCATTATTTGGAAAGTGGAAAGAAATGGTGCGTAAGCTATCAGGCAATCTAGCCAAGGGGATCCGCCTACGTAAGCAGACTTATTAACACCTATCATTTGCTGGATCATGAACCACCAGTGTAATTCAGATGAACGTTCAGACGTGGATCTAAATGCATACCTGTGTGATGCTACTGTATTGAAAACAATTGGATGCACATCTTGGTGGTCATTCAAATGCAGATCTTCAATCATACTATTCACAATTAAAGCTGGATTGGAGCAACCCTGTTGAAACCAACATGACTACCCGTTTTGAAGCAAACATGGTAAAGATCAGGGTGTAACTCTAACAACTGCTTTCCCTATGGAATAGTTTTTCTTCTAGCAGCCAGAAGGAAAAGAATCACTGCTGTGTTTTGATTATTTCTCACTGCCTTGTCCCACGAAGGTGAAATGAAACCTCAGTACACACACCCAATCAGTAAAGTCTGCATCTCATTCTGATGAATGATTCTCTTTTCCTGCCTCCAATCCAACTAAAGAAACCATGTCTTTTCTCGTTCCTTGGGGGATATTTAAGCCGTCTTTATTTAAACTAGTGTTGCTGTTTCATCCAGGCTTCTCTTTCTCCATTCTGAGTGAGAAGAAGCAGGTCCTGCATCAGATCTCTGTTAAACTGATGCAAAAAAAGAAACCAATAGTATTTCCATTTTATAAATACAACTTCAACTGAAACCAGATTGGGTTGAGCCAAACACAGACTTTGTCACGTTGCATTTTAGGTTAGGTTCTAAAATTGCCTTCCACAGCACGGCTTCAAATCTCCCTCTCACAAAGCCATCTACAAAGTGGAGGGGGGTCAGTTTCTGAGACTTCTCCAGCTTTGGACTCAAGAAATTACTCTATCTAGAGTACTTAAGTGCAGGATAGCCACAGGAAGGTATACCAAAAATATATATTGGGATAACCTCTATCACAGTGATGGTGAACCTTTTATAGACTGAGTGCCCAAACTGCAACCCAAAACCCACTTATTTATCACAAAGTGCCAACATGGCAATTTAACCTGTATATCTCTTTTTTTTTCTGTGTGTTTCACGTTTCTTCTTTATGACTGCTGTTGGAATAAATAATCCATTAAAAAAATTGCATTACATTCTTCATTAAATTATATTTTCATTGATATATAATTTTATGGTATAACTCAGTGCTTTTTTTCTAAAAAAATGTTTAGGGGTACTCTCATTTTGACTCAAGAAAATCACCTCCGGGGAAAAATAAATGCAGTTCAAATTGGGAAAAATAAATACAGTGAATTTCTTCTCCCATTAAATTCGCAAAATGTTTAGGGGTATGCGTCCCCCTTCGTCCCCACAGAAAAAAAGCACTGGTATTACTCCAAAACAAAGTGGTGTTATGAGCCATCAAACCTTGGAAATACATTTTTTCCAGAAGGTTCCACAAATTTGGCACTAGTGAACACTGGAGAGCTGTACTAAGAGCCACCCTCTCCCAATTTTTAATATGAGATAATGATTGTCTGCGTGCGCACATACAAATAAAAATAAGTAAATAAATAAATAAATCCAGCCAGATGGCCAGGGTATTTTTTATTTTTTATTATTATTTTATTTGCCGTTTCTTCAGCTGCCGTTTGATTGCAGCCTCCACGGAATGAATTTCTCTGTTGGCTTCCATGGGAAAGCCCAGCAAACATGTAAACCCTCAGCCCCTCGCTTGCTTACCAGGCCCTGGTGCCGAAGGCTTTGGACGGCGCAAGTCCTCCTCTTCCCCCAGCTTGGAAGCTACGGCCCTGCAGGGGTGATGGCGCACATGCCCACAGAGAACGTGCCATACGTTCACCACCACTGCTCTATCAGAACCAGGAATCCACATGAAACACAAGGACTTCATGTGTTAAGCCGGTAGTGTTAGGGATTCCCTGAGAAAGTATAACTTGCATCAGGTCAAGGTGCCTGTGACTGAATCAAAAGGAAAGGACAGGGCATCCAAAGCATTTTCACAAAGAACACACTCACCGGGACTGCCACAGCGGACTGCTACCCAAGAGCATTTCTCAGCTCTGGAGAACAATGGGAATATTCCAGTGGAGTTTGCATTAATTGTCCCAGGAAATTTCATGGGCAAGGCTTTAATTTGTGTGTGACAAACATGCTGGTATAAGTAACAGAACGAGAAAGGATATTCATACATACGTGAGTGGATTACTTACAACTATATCATTGCCCCTTTCTATTAACTACCCCTTCAAGTAACTAGAACCCCTATTAGCCACACAAGTTGCCTTCCTTATGAGGCCTCATCTCTTAATTGTCAAGAACAAAGAGAAGGGGGTTAAAGCAAAATTGCCAAGAGGAAGTGAAATTAACAACAAATTGAATAAATGACATTAATATGCTCTCTGACAAGCTGACAGTCTAGTGTGCTTATTATTGCTACAGGGATGTAGCAATCAACACACGTTAAAATACAGCACACCTAAAACACATAGAAAGGGCAAACATTAAAAGCAACTAAATGATATGCATAGAAGGGAAAGCACTCAATTCAAAAACTGTGGGCAGGCAGGTGAATTCACTAAAAGGCTATGCAATTGTAACTTAATTTCTGTATTTAAAGGTTCAGCCTGTCCTCATCCCAACGTCTTAGGTGCAGGGATGCGGCAACTATAGCCTTCCAGATGTTGTTGGACTCCAGTGCCCATCAATCCCCTGCCAGCATGTGAAGTAGTCAGGGATGATGGGAGTCGCAATACAAATTAAAAGCAAAAGCATGCAGTCCACTCCTGTGCAGATGTTCCACTAAATTCAATGGGAATGCAGTAAGGGTACAGTGGTTACGAGATACAGTGTCTGCAATTTCTATTAGAATCAGATCAAAGAAAGAGGGGGAACTCATTTAAAAAGACAACTCTTCAGGCTCAACTCGAGTTATCAACATTTAGCATATGTATTTAGCGCCTTTGAACTTTCCACAGAAAAGGAGTTTCATGGTTACCAAGCATCTGATGAAGGAAGTGGTCTTAGGGTAGATCCTTTTGAAAGTACTCCAGAATACCCACAGTATGTACAATGTTATGCTTTTGAAAGGTGGGTTAAAGCGGACAATTCTGAAGGGAAGTAGTTACTTTGGGACAACTTGTAACGTAATTACTAAACAGAAGGCTACAACAGGCAGAACAAAATGAAATTAGAGCCCCTTTCAATTTATCTTTCTCTTCACAAACACTCAAGCAACAGTTTTTTTGGGTGGGGGCAGTGAAATAATAATCTCATTGGCCTGATGGACTCTTAACAATCATTAATTTCCCAACCCTTAATTAATCATCAAATCACATTAAACCTTTGAAAACTGTTCAGAAGTAGAATCTTAACGCCAAGTGAGATTAGTAGGGCATAAGCTGATCTTTGCAGATGGCCTTTAGTGCTGGAAGAAAGAGCTATAGATACGGAGTCGAAGAAAGAATAACCAACAAAATATTCATTACTGCTGGCTACATCAAACCCCACTTACCTGGCAACCCCACCGCTATACCGTAACACTGCCATAGGAAACAGATACAGAACACATCTTCTGTCAGTGGAAAAGATTATTATGGCTGTTTAAAAGATCCCTTTGTCACATGCAGAATCCTATTTAGCCGCGAGACTTCTTGACATAACCCTGTACTGTAACTCAGCACAATCTCACAGGCTCGTAAAGCCTTTCGAACAGGTAGACAACCTGATCCCAGCATGCGCCAGTGTCTTTCAAATGACTTGGCACCTGCCATGTGAGTGTTAAACCCATTATTTCTACTATGTGCAATTGGTAAGTCATTTCCCACATAGTACATCACAGCACAAACGTACATAATGTGAGCTAAATCCACTGCCCATTCAAGACTGCCTAGGGAGAAAGGAAGCCCTCGCTGTGCTGACGAGATTGAGCTTTAGCTGGTTCAGACACATTTGATCTTTTTACAGGGAACAAGTCTCTCATGGCTGTCTTATTGTCTCTCAGGCTTTTTTTCTTTTTTCGGGGGGAGGGGTGTTCATGATTGACAAATTGCATCCAATTAAACAGCCATGAACACTATCTAAATACTAAATGGTATTTCAGCAATAGTGCTTCATGGAGCTTTGGAGCTCATTTCAGGGGGAAAATAAAGATGACCGTAAAGGATCCATGCTTCTTTCAAAAGCAAAATTACATGCTGTCCCCTAAGTTTGCATGCCCTCCAACCTGCTTATTTGAAAATTAGGCCTTCCTCTATTTATCTACCAAAATCACAACCAAAAGTTGTTATGACTTCTTGTGCAAGTGATCATGAAGGTTCAACTGCATGCATGTCCAATCAGAAGTATGTAGGAGGGAAGGAAGTCTGTTGATAAAAAGAGAATCAAATCCTGTGGCTGGAAGCAAATAAAAGAGGGAGTACAGTACTTAACTACACTTTAAAATGCCTCCCATTTAGATGTCTAATTCTCTTGCACATAAACACACAGGCAATCTCAACTGGGGGTGAAGGAGTGAAATGGTAGATAATCTACTACTTCCAAATAAACCCTGACAGCTCCTGCCGACCAGGGAAAGAGGCTGGGTTGTTGTTTTTTTATGGGGGGGTGGGGTGGATACTCACATCTATCTATCTATCTATCTATCTATCTATCTATCTATCTATCTATCATCTATCTATCTATCCATACACACACACACACACACACACACACCTGAATTTATATGAGCTGAAAGTTAATTGCACCAGCTCAAGACTGGCATAATTGAGGGGTGCAATCTTATGGCCTCTCAAGGGAATGAATTGCCTTTGGACTCAGCAGACCCAAGGCTGCCTCTGACCTGCCCTCACAAGACCCAGTTACGTAGCTTCCGCAGGCAGAAACAACATACTCACCTCCTCCAAACAACAGATCTGGGAGTCAGAAGAGTTCAGATCTTAGGGGACTGGTTAATTGGCATGTATTTAAAAAAAAGAATTTCAGCTGTAAAACTTGGTAAACTCTGACCTCTCTTTTACCCATGCACCATTTGTGGGTTAGGTTTGTATCTATGCAAATGCATCTAGTTTGTTGCAGTTAATTCCTTGATCAGATGTAGTACACACCTGTGACTAATCCTGTAGTATATAGTTTGGATAACTTCTGTGAGCTATCTAGTCTACATACCTGCTTCATGTGCATTTTGGTTCTCTTTTTTACCATCAATGATTGTTAGGGCTTTTTCTCAGCCTCAATGTTTTCCATCTATAAAATTGGTCATGTGGGCTGTGGCTTGGCTTGCTTTCCTTAAGTGAAGCCACCTTCTCCACCCCCAACCATAACAATGCCATGTTTTTCATCCCTCCTCTGTAGGTAGCTTCGGTGGGCTTCATTCCCAAGGCTGTAATGACCATATGTAATGATAAGAACGTTTCTAAGTCTATGCAGAGTGCTTCCCATTCTCCTCAGAGCAACTGTGGCCTACCTCCTGTCTCACATATTTATAATTAGGAGGCAGAGGGTGACATTCAGCTAAATAATTGCTGTAGCACAAGAATTAGCACTAATACAACAGGAGTGCCCTCCTCTCCAGCCCCCGCCATACACAGTTCTCAAATCTGCTCCAGAGGATTGGACAAAGTCACAGAACAGATTTAGGGCAGTCACATAGGGAGAGGAAAGGAGGAGAATGTTCCATTGTGGAAAGGGAAATACTTGTCCTGACAGAACTTTCTCCATAGTGCTACTTTCAGTACAACCCAGGGTTTACAGAATGATGTCCTATCTTCTGATTAACACCCTGGAACCTCTTTCTTTAGGAAATAAGCACTGACTCCACCATCACTGCCAGGAAGCTACAACTGAAGAACATATAATTAATTCTGTGACCCTCCGCTCAACCCACTCCTCAGTAGTTCTCCTCTATCCAGCAGGTCTTCACAAAAGTGGAAAGGGGTTTCCACTCACAACTTTACACACACAAACAAAAACACAAAACACACGTTGTCTTATAATAGGCTTGCCTGCTCTTCCCTCTCACCTTGGCAATTTGTACCCAGAGCTCACCAAGGCAGCCTGTTTTCAGTGCCAGGGCTCAAGTCCTAGAATCTGAAAGAAACTCACATCTGAACACAAGCAAAGTGCCCTTTGCTCACCACTGAACAACTACAGCTGGGATAGGCAAGGTGATGCCCTCTAGATGTTATGACTACAATGCCAATAAGTCCCAGTCGACATAGCCAATGGTTAGGGATGATGAGGGTTGTAGTCCACATCTGGATGGTGCCACAGTGACTACCTTGGAAGTTCAGAAAAGGGTGCTGGAAGCAAATCAGCAAATGCATTTAAAAACAATACATCCTATGCCTATTCATTTGCTTCAAGGACATGATGGAAAAGCCTCACTGTAAAACTGTCATGAACTGCAGACTTTTGGGATTTTCTATCATTCCCTGAAACATTATACCTCTGCTTCTCTTCCCCCCACCCCCACAACACTAACTTTTTATTAAGTTTCCTAAGCATCTAGTTGGGGGGGAAAAGTTCTTCAGAACTTGAACTCGCTACTTTTATCCTAATATATGGCAGTACACCACTGTTGCTTTTGGATTTATTTATTTTTTAAAAAAACGAACCAGCACAATTACCTGCATTTTTGTCTTGCAAGACAATGGCAAGAACAGGAAGCACAGAGATAATGAACGGCTAAACAGAAACTATCAAGAGATATTCTTTGCTACTGGGTCTCCTTTTACAGAGTGCTATGGAACTGAGAGAGCTCTGAAATAAGATTCCTCCATTAGGTTTGTTAGATCTGTAATGTTGCCTAAAAACAGAGCATCTTTGAAATAAGTGCTCCTACACACAGAAGCAGTGCCTGCCAGCCCAATTTTGCGATAAAAGCCATAAGACATTTATCTGTCCAAAGTACAGTTGCCTTGCAAATGTTTCAAGAGGGATATTTGCATGGTTTCTCTAAGCAGCCTTATGATTTAAAAACAAGCAAAGGGAATGGGGGGACGGCGCCTCAAAACAAACAGTTCCTTTGATGCCAATATCAAAAAGGCAGCAGTGGTCTTGGCAGATTCCAAGGGTGCCAGGGTGGAAGCACTCAAGTCCCTGTGCTGTTTAGGGAGGCTAAGGGGTAAGAAGTGATGTTAATTAAAGTTTTAATTACTGTAACCAAATGACTGGTATAATTACTTTATTCTCCTGGAGACTCCGAACTGATTAAGAATCACATGCAGAATCTTTGAGTTGATTTGATTTTTAATTAAAACATACTAGAAATGGGAGAGGGGTTTGCTATGCAATGGGCTTTAGCCCCATCTCTTCCTGACTTGCCTCTGCCTTCTCCTTCCCAACCTTTTCCTGTTATGGATGGGTACAGACCCTCACATACATACCATAAGGGACTGGAAGCACATGCCCATAATCATGTGCAACACCATCCTGTAACGCCTATTCTGAAGGAAGCCCCATTGACTTAAAGTGTGCATAATATTACTTTAGGGCATCATCACCAGCACAATTCCTGATTGGCAGGATTTTATTATTCATTATTACATTTATATTCCATCTTTCCTCCAAGGAACTCAGGGTGACTTACATGCTTCTTCACTTCTCCACTTCTCCATGTTATTTTCACAGCAACCCTGAGGCTAAGGGATAGTGAATTGTGATTAATGGCATGTCTGCCATTTTTCAACTTCTGTGTGTATGTTCTGGTGGGATGTTTTCACTCTCCTCATCTGAGCAGGCATATATGGTGGTCGATTCCACCAGAGTAAACACAGACTATCGCCTCCCCTTCTTGGTACCTAACTGGAGTACAAGATTGCTCTCTCTCGGCTACCTAATTAGAAATCCTCCATTATTATTTTCCTCTTTCACTGTTTTGTCTCACAAACAAATCAGGCTGGTTTCAATGCATGCCACATGCAAGGATATGTGTAGAACAATAATTTTTAATCTGCCTCCATGGTTACGAACACAGTACAATTGCTATTTACATGAATAATATCACATTAGTTTGGCCCTGTGAGAAAGAACTAAAAAGTAAAGTTTGTAATGATGGGTTGCTGTTTGCATTAGGGAAAGTCACTCTGCATATGATCAGTTATATCAATTATATTGCTCAGCCCCGCTGTGAAATGTTACTGATAAGAATAAACAAGAGCTTCTTGTATTTGTACTTGGAATTTCCTAGCATTGATTCATTAACTGGTAATGGAAAAGTATTTCTCCCTCAGTCAATATATTGCTTAGCAGTAAAATGGAGCAATGCCTTCTCAATGATAACTTGGCTGAACAAAGAGTTCTTATTTTCTGCTTTTATATACCACACCCCCAGCCCTGCCAAACTGTGCTAGGTCCCACCCAAGGAGCAGGCATTTTTAAATTTGAGGTCGGCTCTCTTCACCACCAGTGATGGGATTAATAAAATCAAACAATTGCTTCCATAGGGCTAGGAATGTGCAGAATCCCCTCTGAGGAACTTAATTAGCCTTACTGAAACTAACCCCCCCGCCCCGCACTTTCATTGCAGTCCCTCAGATGTTTCACCAAGAGCAAAAGCCTCAAAAACTGTTCTGAATTTCACTTTAGGCAAAATCCGGTGACATCCTAGAGATTTAAGGAAACTTTGAAAAAATATAACTGCGGTTTAGCAGAGCTGTTTTGGCTTCTCTCAAAATTCCTTATCTATTTTGCTTTGTGTATTACTGCAGTTCCCCTTCAGGGAAGAGGCCATAACTCAGTGGCGTTGCTCATGCTTTGCATGCAAAATGTCCCAAGTTTAATTCCCAGCTTCCCCAGGTAAGACTGGAAAAGACCCCTCTCTGAAACCCTGGAAAGCCACTGCCAGTCACTGCAAACAACAATGTGTTAAGAGGGTCCGACACTGCATAAGATAGCTTCCTGTGCTCCTTAGGAAAAAGACACAAATTTGCTTCAAATCTCACTCTGGGTGAAATTTTGATGGCTGCTTAGTACCTGAATTGCAATCAGAGATGGAAATGACTGAAGACGCAATTTATAACAAAGGCTGGAAAGAATCTAGAAACCTAATGCTGGAATCTAGGGATTTGAAATATTTTCTCCAGACCTGTTTATAACCATATAAAACTAGACTATTTGTTGAAATATGGTACGCGAATGAGTTTCTTGCAGCAATATAGTGCTAATCCCACAACGAATACAGTATTTTTCTTTAGGGCAGGGGTCAGCAACCTTTTTCAGCTGTGGGCCGGTCCACCGTCCCTTAGACCATGTGGTGGGCCAGACTATTTGGGGGGGGGGGAATGAACGAATTCCTATGCCCCACAAATAACCCAGAGATGCATTTTAAATAAAAGCCCACATTCTGCTCATGTAAAAACACCAGACAGGCCCCACAAATAACCCAGAGATGCACTTTAAATAAAAGGACACATTCTACTCATGTAAAAACATGCTGATTCCCAGACTGTCCATGGGCTGGATTTAGAAGGCGATTGGGTCGGATCCGGCCCATGGGCTTTAGGTTGCCTACCCCTGCTTTAGGGGATGAAGGTCCTCCTCTAGCCTTTTTTGTGTATTCAGGTGCCTATGCTATACTTTTTACAAGTATCCATTTGATTAGTTTCAGGAGTGGGGAAGAATTCATTTTCTACAGAAAGAAAGAGACATACCAAGCTTCCAATGCATTAGATGCCTGCTCCAATGCCAGGCATTTTTTAAAGTGCACAGATTACAACATGCAAGAAAACTGATTGCCAATTCTGACACACAAGCGACATCTTAACTAGGATTTCAGATTGCCTTCTGCTGTTCTAATGCAGAGAGGGAGAATGTGTGACTGCATGACAGTGTCTGTCCCCCATCCCTCCCAGAGGAACTCCCTGGCTCATATATTAACCCTTATTTTACATATACCATGCCCCTCTGTACCTTTAAGAGCATCTTTAAAATGTCTCCATGCCAGCCCCTAAAATATTAATGAAGTAGAGCTGCCACTGGAGGGAATTATTAAAAAACAATTTTGCAAAGGTATCCTTTTCAAATAATAATAATACTAAAAGACAAAGCCATAGAAATTAAATTCCCAGTCCCCTACCTCAAATAAATACTATCAGAATTCTAAATGAGACATAATTACCTCGGCAAGGTTAAAGCAGCTAATGCACGCAGAATACGGAATCACCATTCATCATAATCACATCTCATATCACAGCTATTATTTATAATTAGGAGACACGATTTAAAAAACACATAAAGACGCCCATGCAATGCAGAAATTCATGTGCTATCGCTCCTAGAGGGCCAATCTGGGGCCTTTTGGAACCACTGAGATGTGAAAGCCACGCACACACAAAAGGAAATCACACGCAAACAAAATGCAGCACACACGAAGGCACCGAGATTCAGGAAACGGCAAAGCCCTAAATGAATTCAACGTAGTTGGTGGCAAGAGCAGAGTAAGGCACTTGTTGAGAGGAGTGACGACAGTCCCCAAGTCACCTCAGAGTCACAGCTGAGTCAGGTTTAAATGAATTACCCAAGGCAAAGATTTTAAACATCCACACATCCAGCAGCAGCCTTTCTTACTTCAGCTAGACTACTAATACATATTCATAGCATGAAGGCAGGCAAAGCAGGATGAGATATCTCTGGGGTGGGGTGGGGTGGGTTTCTAAACCAGATCTTTCCTTCATACACACGGATAATCTGGGGCCCCGTCCCCCACTGCTGACACACTCACCACATCAGATCCGAACCTTCACCCTCGTGCTATTGTGGTCAGTCACTCACCTCAACTCCTCCCCAGATGTAATTCCCCAGTAGGCGATGGCACTTAAGGATGGGGCCTGAGTTGATGTTTCGCCATTCCACAGCAGCCCAAAATTGCCCCAAATTCAATGCAAATTAGAGATAGGGAGTGCTGAATGCTCTCTGCATCCATCATTTGCAGGGTAGCACACTACAAGCGGAGGAAGCTTCCAATATGATTTACCATATGTGACTTTTATATCTAGTTTGGTCTCCAGAAACAAGGGACGTGGCAACCCCTTTGTTTGCACACTTTGGACAAAAGATCCCAGGGAAAATATTCTCCCTCCTCCATATGGCCACATCCCATGAACAGGACTGTGCACACATTGTCTGGGAGGGGGGTGACGGACAGAAAAAGCTTCAAACTGAGACAAAAGCAAAAGGATACACTCACACAAATATTTACAATTAGCATCAAACTAACAGTATACCTAAAAATACAATGTGTGAATGAGACAAAGACACATCTGTGTTGTAGGCAAGCTGTCAAAGTGGATTAGTGTTGCTGGGTGGTTTCCACAGAACCTCACTTCAGTGGTCTAAATTTTGCTTGGGAAGGTGAGCTAGGACAGAACTGGTCACAAACAGCCAAAAAAAGCTGCAAGCCAACTGATAGCTTTCCTTCACTGAGATGGAAGAGAGAGTGGTTCCCACAAGCAAGGAAGCATGGATCATCTGGAATGTGCACATGCCTTATGCTCCACCATGGGCTAAGGAGAAAACCCTACACAAATCTGGAGTGGCATCCAAACGCCTCCTTCCAGCAACTCCTACAGCCAAGCTGGTGTCAAATGTATTGCTCTGCTTTCCTTTGGACCACATCAGCAAGGCTGGGGGTGGGGGAGGTCATCTGGGCAGCCTAGGACTTCCACACACACTGCCCAAGCTTGTGCCCTGAAGAGGTCACTCCGGTGTTGCTAGTGCAGCAGTTTGACTTCACCTTCAGAAGCACACTCCATTGTCTCTCGAGGCAGACGTTTGCTAGGAAGCCCTGTGACACCAATGGTAGAACCCAATGAAGGAATTAGCATTCATTAAGGATAGGGCCCCACACGCAGTGTGTGCCACCTGTGGCAAGCCCAGGTTTGCTGCCATCTAACATGTGGCATAAACTGAGGAGAGGAAAGTGTCTTCCTGGGCTTACAATGTTTCAACCTTCTCCAATATATGAGAATTTTGAGGGGGGTTTTAAGAAATACACAAAGTTATTAAAAGTCTTGTGTCTGAAATGAAAACCAAGGGAAGCTGTCTCCCTTTGAAGTTAAACACTTACAGCCTCCTCTTGTGTCCCAGTAAAATATTAACAAGCTGCTGATGAGGTCAGAGGATATTACCATGAGGCATGCCGGGGAAATACATATGCACAGACAGGAATGCAAGGATACACTACAAAGCAAAGCCCAGCTGCAGCCAGGATGCTTCACACTGCATATGTGGAGCTGTGCAACATTTACTACTTGGAGTTGTGATCTCACAGTCATTTTGTGTCTCCCAAGGCAATGCTGAACCAGTAATAGCTGAGATATCCAGAACTGCAGCTACATCTGAGATGGGGTGTGTTCACTTAATCGTCCACAATGTGGATTCCTCCGGCTCAAATATTCACTCAGCCATGGACAGGGCCGTCTTAAGCATATCCGGCGCCGTGGTGTAAGGCTCCCTCCGCCCACCCCCATTTTCCAGAGTTTTTAAATAATAATAATAATAATAATAATAAATTTAAATTTATACCCCACCCTCCCCAGCCAAGACCGGGCTCAGGGTGGCTAACAAACAATAATAAAAACAAGTTGAAATAAAATACAATTTAAAAAGATTAAAATACAACATTTAAACATTAGGATGCAGCCTCTTCACAGGAGGAGAAAGTAAAAAAGAAAGAGGGGGAGGAAATCAAACTGATTCTAAGCCAAAGGCCAGATGAAACAACTCTGCAGACCCTGCAGAAAGAAATCAGATCCCGCAGGGCCCTGGTCTCATGAGACAGAGCGTTCCACCAGGCCGGAGCCAGTGTTGATAAGGCCCTGGCTCTGGTTGAGGCTAATCTAACTTCCTTAGGGCCCAGGACCTCTAGGGTGTTGCTATTTATGGACCTTAAGGTCCTCCATGGGGCATACCAGGAGAGGCGGTCCCATAGGTACGAGGGTCCTAGGCCGTGAAGGGCTTTAAAGGTCAAAACCACCTTTAGGGAGGACAGCGCTGCCGGCGGGGCTGGAGGAGGAGGGCAGCGGCTGGAGGGCAGCTCCTCTGGCGGGGAAGAGGTGGAGGCTGGACGAGGCACCTCCCAGCTCAGCTGGCGGTTTCGTGCCATGGTAGCCACGGCAGATGGAGGCTCCGGGCGTGGTGCTGCTTCGGCACAGCATGTCGGAGGCAGGTGAGGGCAGCAAGCTGATGCCGGAAGGCGCCACGTCCCAGCTTCTGCCTCTTCCCTAGTGACCTCCAGAACTTGGCACCCTGGCACCCCGCTCCACTAGTCTCTATGGGTAAGACACCCCTGGCCATGGAGCCCACTTGGTCCATTGCCCAGAGTCACTGTCTCTCAGCATAAATGTCTTCACAGGGGTGTTTGTTTCTATGATGGTAAATGAAATAATGCCACTACATCAGTTCATCGTGGAGTAAGATGTGGTTTTAAAAATGTGTGAGACAGATAGATGATAGATAGATAGATAGATAGATAGATAGATAGATAGATAGATATAGAGATGATAGATGCATGAAACATAAAGCAAAATCCCATGCTTAATTCAAATTACACAGCGGCAATGGTGGAATGTATTAAGTGACGACTATCATCACACAACTTCCAAAGTAAGCCCAACATCCCTCACATGGGAAAGACAGCTTTTAAACTACAATAAGCATTTTGGGCAGGTATCTTTTTAAATTCCACATATTTTCAATTGAAATTTGAAATCCAGCTTCCCGATGAAACAAAAAAAAAAAAGGAAATTAAGAGCATAATTTTAATAATGTCCATTGAGAAATCTCAACAAGAATTCTTAGGGACTTACTCCCTCGTAAGTCATGTTTACATTTGACTGGATTGTGCCCAAAGGGAGCTGGAAGTTGGATTGTGACCAACTGTTGCACTGAGGAGCAGAAAGAGAAAACAGAGCAATGCCATGTTCACAGTGAAGATGTAGGAAGGTTTTTCCGATGTGTAGAATGAAAACTTTTATTACAAATGTTGTGAGAAAGACAATAGCAGGGATGGACAAGGTAAGAGGACAACCAATGGCACATTTACAGCCTAAAACCATGTTCGTTTGGAAGAAGTCCCACTCATTTCAGTTCAAATTACTTCCAACTAAGTGTGGTTCGGACTGCAGTTTTAGTCCCAAGTCTTTTCGGAGTTGTGGGAAAAAGAAACCAAGTATTTAAAAAGTGTGAGAGAGTGTAAAGCCAATGGAAAGAGAAAAAATGCAGGCCTTGGGCAGATGTCGAACAAGCTGCCTTTCTTTTTGTAATATTTAGAACTTATTCTTACAAAGTTGGCTAAGAACTGCCCATGGGACGCTCTCAAACAGAGCTTTCTGTGCAAGTTTTGTGACTGTTAAGAACTTTATGGGTTTCATTAAATTGTAAAAAGTAAAACAAACCCCAAATCTCCAACAAACATACTACAAAAACAGTGACAGTTTCTGCCAAGTAGAAGGCGGGAACTCTGCAGAGCCCTGGAATATTATTCTGACATCCCCCTTTCCTTCACCCACAGGGAAATTAAGGATCAGAACATGATGCAGGAGCTGGGAACAAACAGGATGAATCTCAGCTGAGGGACAGCCCAAACCAGGGCTGAACTGTGCTAAATGCCATATGAAAAAAGATTCAGGAGCTGGCACACAATTGTTATACAATTCCTTTTTTGATAGGACTAGAGAAGGTGCTATCAAAACCACAAAATGTTTTCATGGTCCTTTGCACCTCGCTTCCCACTGCCCAGCTTTTCTAGTCTTGTCTTGTATTAGAAGACATCTGAAGGCAGCCCTGTTTAGGGAAGTTTTTAATGACTGATGTTTTAATGTATTTTTAATCTTTGCTGGAAGCCGCTCAGAGTGGCTGGGGAAACCCAGCCAGATGGGCGAGGTACTAATAAATAATAATAATAATAATAATAATAATAATAATAATAAATTTCCCTATACGTCTCAAACACTGAACGCAGCACACTACCTGTCTAACAAACAACTACACTAGTGTTCTGCAATCATAAAATGTATTACACAAAAGCAAAATGGTGGGAACCAATTTGATAGGCAAACAGTAAGTTCATTGAATGAGGTGCTCAACGTTGCCAAAGCAAACATCCTCAAGTCAAGAGGAATCTTTCCAATTTTCACCAAATCTAGCCAACGTAGATGGCTGAGCTGCAGCAGTAAGGCACAACTTTATGGGGGACTACAGTAACCTAAGGAAGAAAACCCCCAGAAACATAGGTTGCGTCCCCACTGAACCAAGCATGAGCAATCACAACTGACCAGTGGCCATGATATACTAGGCACCTTAGAACATTGCCTCTTGAACTGGGGCACAAAGTGGTCAAAAGTGACTTTGCACTACAGTACAAATGTTCACACCTTTATTTATATGCCTACTCTCCTGCTAAGAACTCCTGGTCTGTCAAGCCACAGACTTGAGGCTAAACAATGGGAGGAGGCTGTGTGTCTCCTTCACTGTAGTCCAGAAAACAGCAGTTGGGACATTCTCCAATGGCTAGTAAAAGATCGGGTGATGGAAACTCACAACTCCTCTAACAGGAATAATTTCAGATAATGAAATTAAGAAACAGAGCCTTTCTCAGGGTTCCTGGGCTTTTTCTAGATCCACCGCAACTTTGTCATTATTTAACAATCTGATGCAATGGTCTACACCCACTAATTTCTATGAACCATTCACTGGTACGCATTCAATCCTCAGCACATTTACTTGAAAGAAAGTGCAATTGAGCTCAGTGGGACTTTCTTCTGAGTAAAATGCACAGGACCACACTACACCTCATGAACTTCCCAGGTGACCGCTCCTCCCAGTTCCCATGGTAACCAGAACCAGCCTGCTTTTCAGCTTATAGCTGACCTCACACAAGGCTCTCTACAACTTAAAAGTTGGTTTTTGCATTTCCTGTGGCTATAATTCAAGTGTAAATTCTATACAGACTAGAATGTACACATGATTTAAAATGGGCTCTCTTCTGCTTTCTATGCTTACTTAACAACATTCACAAATGACTTTCCAGCTGAAAAGGCGTTATTTGCATCACTTGTAAAAATGCCCTAAGACACACACACCCCAACCCCTACCCTTTCTCCCTCGCCTGCCCTCCTGCCCTATTACAATTAATGACTGAGCACCTATCTTCAGATAAAGGCAGGGACTGAGCTCAATGATTTTAATGAGAGTGAGTCCTCGCATACTCTAATCACAACATGCTGCCAAACACATTTTTTGAATCACATTCTCTCTCTTACTCGCTCCCCTCTTCCCACTCCCCTCCTTTTACATCCTGGTGCGGATTTGACAGAACCTCGTAGCATTTTGCAGTTGAAATTGGCAGGTCTTAAATTAATTGACTACAATTTTACACAACAACATGTTTAGCCGAAAGTTGGCCCAGGGCCTGCTTGGCTTGCCACAGCTCCCCAGACACTTTTCACAAAACCTCAAAAAACTTCATAACAAATCTAGGAAAGAGGAACAGATTGCCAGTGTGACCCACTCCCTGCCAAAATCACTCCCCTCCCCTATTCCTTCCTCCTCAAACCTTTCCTAAACTCCTCCAGTGTTTTCCCAGCTCTCGTTAATGGCTTGTTAAATCGTTCTAATCCTCTCCATGGAGTTCACTCCTCCAAATTCCATGTAACACTGATGCAGGCTTCATTCTTCTTTGGTTATCAGCCTTGTCGTTTCCCATGGTAACCAACGCAATGGTTTGGATATACACAAACTGGCCGAGGAGAACTTGGTTGTGACAGACCCATTTCCCTTGTTCCATTAAATGCTTTTTTAAAAAAAGGCCAAGGAAAAAAGTCCAACAGAAAAACAATATAACACCGTGATTCCATCAACTCTTGGAACGCTCGGCGTTTCTAGTTTCCGATCTTGCAAATATACATTTCCCAATGAATTTTTGTCTCAAACTCCTCTTGTTCTTTCGCTTCCCTAGCTTAGCACCAATTTGTGATTCATATCAGAAGGGAATCTGAGCCAGCAATTCAAATGTAACAATTTGGATTACACTGCAGCAGGGTGGGTGGGAAAGTAATGTTAAGACTCCTTGTACAAGACATATAGATTTGAAGCCATGTTTTTGGCCAAAGTAGTTGTTGCACACAAGCCATGCAAACTGATAGTTGTGCTTTGTCAGAGCCCACCCACCCTGGGCTGAGTTCAACTCCACTTAGGAGAGGCTGGCCCGATCCAATGGACCAGCTAGCATCATCAGAGGCAAAGACTCTAGAAGCCAACTCAGGCCCCACCATCATGACCAGACCTCACCCTTGAGTCAGGGACACCTGAATCAAGACCTCAGGAGTCTGCACAAGGAGTTCCCACAAGCAGGACATGAGGGCAAGTCCTCAGCAACTGCTTTTCAGGGGCCTACTTGCCTCTGATTCTGGAGCTTGTATATAAACTTTGTGGCTGGTATCCATTGATAGCCTTGTCCTCCATGAATTTGTCTTATTCCCTTTTAAAGCCACCTACGCTGATGTCGACGTCCACATCTCGTGGTGGCGAGTTCCATAATTTAACAATGTGCAAAGTACTCCCTTTTAGTCTGTCCTGAGTCTCCCATTCTTCAGCTTCACAGGATGACCCAGGTTATAGTATTTTGAGAAAGGGAAAAAGCTTCTCTCTAACCACAGCCTCCCCACAATGTATAATTTTATATGTCTTGATCATGCCCGCCTTACTGACCTTTTTTTCTAAACTAAAAAGCTCCAAATGCTGCAATATTTTGCTGTAGGGCAGTTACTCCAGGCCCTTGATAATTTTGGTTGCATTTTTCTGAACCTTTTCCCTCAATTCTACAATAGCTTTTGAGGCACGACAACCAGAGCCAGACACAATATTCCTAGGTGGGTCAGACCATAGATTGGCAGATTTCTTTTCAATACCTTTCTCAATGATCTCTAAATTGGCACCTTTTTCACAGCAGCTGGACACTGAGAACATTTTCACTGAGTTATCCACAATGACCTCATGACGCCTTTCCTGGACAATCACTGTCAGCTCAGATTTTTGGCCACCCTGTGCATCACTTCACACTTACACAGAACTATTTTTGCCACGTGAGAAGCCATTTTGGAGCTCTTCAAGATCCCATTCTGTTCTTACCACCCTGAATAATTTGATATAAACTTGGGTACTTCATGGCTCTCCCCTAACTCCAGATCTTTTATGAACAATGGAAAAAGGTCAGATCCCAATACAGATCCTTGTGGATACAGATCTTCAGTGTGAGAACAGTCAATTTATTCCTACTTTCTGCTTTAACCAGGTCCTGTACCTCTTATCCCATGACTACTAATTTTGCTCAAGAGTCTTTTGTGAAGGAATTTGTCAAAAGCTTTTTAAAAGACTAAGTACACAGTGTCTATTAGAGAGACCCTTATCTCTATGCCTGCTGACACTCTCAAAGGCCTCTGAAAAGAGCACATTTAAAACATATGACACCCCCAGATTCCTGGGAACCGTAGTTTGTTAAAGGCACTAGGAACTGTAGCTCTGTGAAGGGGGTAAATGTATGATGTGTGATCTTATCTTCACAGAAGCCATGTTTATTTTTCTTCAGTTTTGTTATTCTATATGCTTGGTAAATCTATGTTTAACCATGCTTTTCACCAGTTTTCCCAGAACAGATGTTACTGTAATCTCCTGCATTCTCTCTGGATCTAGAGGGTGGTTTGAAGAACATGTTGCACATTTTTGGTAGAAGTTCATCAATTTTACATTTGAGTTTTAAAGAACTACTGGGTGGATCTGGTAATCTGCTCGTTTTTAAGCCCTAGAATCTCATCTCTTGTAACCACAATTTCTTCAGACTCCTTCAAGAAGCCTGGAAATGTTGGTTCAGACACAAGTATCTACATATTTAGTGGTGAGGACAAGTACAAAAAATCCAGATTCCCCCAAATCTCCATTTCTTCCTTCAGCACACCTTTAAGTCCTTTGTCGTCCAACAGTCCAACCAATTCCCTAGCTGGGTTTTTTTGCTTCTGATGCTACATATTTATTAATAATGGACATCTTAACATATCAAATTAGCACTCAGCAAGGGAGACAAAATCTAATTGTTTCATGGAAGACTGCTGGCCAATACTCGCATATTTAGAAACTGAACCTATGAACTAGGATAAGCCAAATAAATACAAAACTATATGTTTGTACTAATTGCTTCGGAAGATATTGCTTTCTGTTTTTTATGCTAAGTGAACCAAAATAAAAGTGAGCAACTAGGGAAGGTAATTGTAATTATAATTTCTTTCAGTTGTGTGGAGGGAGGGAGGGAGGTTCTGTTTATTGCTTTCTGTATTACCTGTTATAAAAGCTTAATAAAACAATAAGTTACAAAAAAAAAAACCCCACAATCTGGCATTTTGGCACTATATTCTTGCAGCCAACTGGGTTTTGCTGAAAGCAAGAACCCAAGCCACAATCTGGTCTCAATACATAATCTCACTCTAATCCAGATGTTAAAAAGCATCTCCTTGCCTCCTCTCCTTTTTGTAGTCATTTCTAAAGCCTGCTCTTCCTGAACAAGCCCCAGTGGTAATAAGGAATTAGGGAAAGGGGAGGGAAGTATTTCTCTGGCTCTGTGTGGATCCTGGGTCACACAGCTGAAGTTCAGTAAGAGCCAAATAGGGTGGGTTGTTTGTGAGATTTCATTTCTTGGATAAACAGAAACATCCTGTGTGCAATTGAAAGCCCTTGGTTGTTGTTTTTTAAAAAACAAAACACACACACATACAAAAAGAACAGCAACAGCCTCAAACACTCCAGCCCACACTAGACTTTGGCATTTTTACAGCAGTATATGTGAAGCAAAAGAGGGCCCTTGAATCTCAGAAAGGAATGTAAAAACTCCTGCAAAATGGCTGCTAACCTAAGTTACACACTTCACCTGAATTTTTCTAGGTTTCAAGGGGGCCGTGGGTGCCAAAAACTGCTCCCCAGCATGTTCCTATTCTAGCAGGCTAAGGGTAAAGTTGTGCATTAAAATACTATATGTTTAATATCCCCTCTTTCCAACCCCCTTCAGTTCATATGAATAGTCCTTTCATGTGATTAGCATAATCTACGGGCTGGGAACTCCTCCGATCACAAAAACTACTATAACAGTTAATTCCCTGTTCATGCAGACTGTTTACATGAATAGAAATAACATAACAACATAACATAACAACATAAACCAGCTGACTGAAGCATGTGAAGCAGCCTTTAGGAATGACTCCATATGAGAGGGCGAACCAAGAAAATCGCCCCCTGCAGAGGGGCCCTTTATATCAATGGATAGCACAGGATTTAGGGTGGTGTGGGTGGCTCCCCAGTGCCAGGCGCCCAGTCGAGGGGGTTCAAAGCCATGACACAGTGCGCTTGAGTGCCCAGCATAGTCTCACTCCAAGGAGGTTCACATACCCAGTTGTCCAGGACAGAGGACTATGTAAATTGACAGAGGACCCTGCTGGGTTCATGGAGACTAGTCTGAGCCCTAACTCTTTGTCTAATAAGTTCATTAGTTCTTCATTCTATTCTCCCTTTCCTGGCTCTAGTCTTTGTTGGTCAGAGAGCAATTACCGTATTTTTCGCTCTATAAGACGCACCAGACCACAAGAGGCACCTAGTTTTTGGAGGGGGAAAACAAGAAAAAAAAATATTCTGAATCTCAGAAGCCAGAACAGCAAGAGGGATCGCTGCGCAGTGAAAGAAGCAATCCCTCTTGCTGTTCTGGCTTCTGGGATAGCTGCGCAGCCTGCATTCGCTCCATAAGATGCACACACATTTCCCCTTACTTTTTAGGAGGGAAAAAGTGAGTTTTATAGAGCAAAAAATACGGTAAATTAAATTCCAAGTCCTTCGCAGATAATGGGGAAGGATGGGGAAGAGTCAGCTCTGAGTTTCCATCGTAAACCTTTTGCCAAATAGAGCTCCTTTCCCTTTTTTTTTTTTTTTACACACACAGTTCCATTTGATGTTTATAATCCAATTTCTTCCATCCTCACTTGTACAAATATAATTTGAAGTAACATTCAGAGGAGGGTTGCCGAATCATAAATGCAGAGAAGAAGACTTTAAATAAAGAAACTGTAGGCTCCCCTCCCGCCTCCCGTCTTTTGCACCGAATGAAGTCTTATCTCAAATTTGAACCTTATAGTCCTTGCAGTTGGTTTGTTCCACAGTTTGTGATCTGATCTCTTCTAGCACGCACCTGTACTTTAGTCCACTTAAGCTCTAATTAACAGGAGAACCTCTGCTTCTTAATGGCAGTGTTGGAGGGTTTTTGCCAGGCAAAGTGCTTCTGCACTCAGCGCCTCTCTGCCCTCCACATTTCATGGAAACCATTTTGACAGCCTTTCCAAAATTCCCTGTAACTTAACAATTCTACTAGACCTCACTACAACACCTAAGTGATGAACATTACCTATAGCTGCTGGTCCCTTCCCTTCTACCTCCCATATTTAATTTCTCTTTCCCTCCCTCGGGGTTAGAAGGCAAGACACTTTCTAGCAGCTTGGAAATCCCCCATTTCTCACTCCCAGATGCTTCTACTTTTTTATGCATTAAACTTGTAACAAGAAGTAGGGAAATGTTTAACCGCACTTGCTAAAAAGAAACACGTTCTTAATTTTAAATGTCGAGGGTACAAATGCACACTTGTCAGGAGACTCATAAACATAACAAGAGAAAGGAAGACACACAAGCAGAATGACCTTTGGGAAATAAACATGGAATTGAAGGTTGGAAGCTTCCAGCCTCTGTGCTGCTTTGAAATGCCTTGGAGGTATGATGTTTTCAGGAAGGGAAAATCAGCAAGTTTGGTGGCTCTTACCAGACATCTAAGGAGATGTGTAAGAGCCATTATAGATAAATTCTCTCAACATAAATTGTCTTGTTTGTTTGTTTGTTTGTTTGTTTGTTTGTTTGTTTATTAGAAGCATTTTTATACTGCCCTACAATTCTACTCCCAGGGTGGTTTTAGGGCATTTTGTTAAATAAAAGAAACACAAAACTTATGTCCCTATTACAGCTTCCTTCGTTGAAATAAACCTAATACTCCTCTGCTAAAACTCACGTTTCTTCACCGAAATCACCCTTTTACTGTTTATGTCCAGGCAGAGAGAATAACTTGGCTGGAAACCCTGTGAAATACAGCACTTAAAAAAAAAAAAAATCTGCCAGCAACCATTATCCCAGTACGCAGTTACATAGGGAAGCAGATAATAGCCACACGCTTGACCCAAGCTCACAGCAAAGCTGACTCTATCGTCATTTTATGTCCCTGCAGAGCAGGAGGATGCCAGCCAGGTTTTTCTTTCAGACTGAAGCACAATATTATTTGCATGGCTATGATGCACCCCAGGGACAGACGTACAGGCTGGAATACAAAGGAGGGGCTTTGAATCAAGAAGAAAATTCCAAAACCAAGGCCTGTTGAGCATGAACTGAACCATATACTGAGCCAAGAGGAAGATTCTTTATTGGGGCTTTATATCAGGCTTCCTCATCCTCGGCCCTTCAGATGTTTTTTGGCCTACAACTCCCATGATCCTTAGCTAGCAGGACCAGTGGTCAGGGATGGTGGGAATTGTAGTCTCAAAAACATCTGGAGGGCTGAGGTTGAGGAAGCCTGCTTTATATGAAAAACCACCTTTGAGCAACTCAGGAGTCTGAAGCACCTGTAAGAAGGGGAACGCCTGCCCTTTGTTTTTGAGGTTGCTCTTAATTGCACCAACACGTCCCGTTACTAAACTGAATATAGACACAGCCAAGAAGTGCATCTGCAAGTGTCCACTGAACACACAGTCATTTGGAGTGAAACATATTAAGCTGAACTTAATACAGAATTCCAGTTAGAGGAGCACCACTTTACCCTGGCCATAATCATACTGAGGCCACATCCACAACATACATATAAAGCACTACGCTGCCACTTTAAGCAGTCATTGGTTCCCCAAAAGAATTCTGGGAATTGTAGTTTGTTACGGGTGCTGAGAGGTGTTTGGAAATTGCTATTCCCCACCCAGAGCTATAATTCCCAGAGTTCCCTTTTGCTAAAGCACTCTGGGAACTGAAAATGTGTGAGGGAGCTAGGGTCTTTCCTCTGAAAAATATATTTTTTATAATAAGCATAGCTTTCTTTCTTTTTCCAAGCCCAGGGTCTCAGGCTACAATCAGACCATACATTCAAAGCACTATTATAGCAGCCACAGCTTCCCCCAAGGAATCCTGGGAACTGTAGCTTGCTATGGGTGATGAGAGCTTTTAGGAGACTCCCGTTCTACTTAACGAAGGTGGAGTTGCCTTGAGCCATACTTGCTGTTGTAGGTCAGAAAGGGCAGTCTAGGACAGGTATCTTCAACCTTCACTTTTAACCCACACATGAATCTCATACCTATGGGACCGCCTCTCCTGGTATGCCCCGGGGAGGACCTTAAGGTCCATAAATAACAACACTTTGGAGGTCCTGAGCCTCAAGGAGGTGAGATTGGTCTCAACTAGGGCCAGGGCCTTTTCAGCACTGGCCCCAGTTTGGTGGAGTACTCTGTCACAAGAGACCAGGGCCCTGTGGGATTTGACATCTTTCCGCAGGGCCTGCAAGATGGAGCTGTTCCATCTGACCTTTGGCTCAGACTCACTCTGACCCCTTATATGGGATTTGGCATATAAATTTTCCCTTGGCTTTTTGCTGGCCCATGTAGGACCAGCATGGATAGCTGGCTCAGGTGAATATCTGACGTTTCCTCCCTTTATGGTCTTGATTTATGGGCTACTACTAAAATGAGGCTGCATTTTCAGCTGTATTTTAAGCCGTACTTTAATGAAGTGTTTTTGGTTTTTTTCTATTATGTTTTATTGTAATTTATATTTGGTGTTAGCAGCACTGAGGCTGGCCCTGGCTGGGGAATAAATAAAATATTGTTATTGTTATTATTAGACTCACTTCTTAATCTTTTACCATCTATTTGCATGATGGCTTTACTCCAGTTGCAACCTGATCACCTTGAATCAGGTAACAACCCACTAGTGGGTCCTGACAGTGGTCTAATAAATAGGGCGTTTCCTTTTTCCTTCTACTCTTTCCCATGCAAACACATCCGCCTCCAGTGCAAGTAGAGTTGTATCCCAACAGGTGGTAAAAAGGTGGAATTCCCCCCAGTCTTTCAATGAATAATTATAAGAAGGGTGATACTGTTGCATGTTAGTAAACAAACAGAATCATGAAATGGAAGTCATCCCAGATTAATTAATACACAGTAACAGATTGATTTTATGAATCTGCCAAGAGTCAGATTGTAGCATCCTGCTAAATTGGTACCAATGAAACTCAGTTTGAGATTAAAGTAAATTTTAGTACACAGATAATGTTTTAAAACAGATTTCAGAAATAGGAAGAAGAAGAGGAGGAGTTTGGATTTGATATCCCGCCTTTCACTCCCTTTAAGGAGTCTCAAAGCGGCTAACTTTCTCCTTTCCCTTCCTCCCCCACAACAAACACTCTGTGAGGTGAGTGGGGCTGAGAGACTTCAAAGAAGTGTGACTGGCCCAAGGTCACCCAGCAGCTGCATGTGGACGTGAACCCGGTTCCCCAGATTACGAGATTACGAGATAATGAAATGTGTCACAACTGTTGTACACCTCTTTAAACATTTTGTTGATGCTTATATGAATTCTAGGACAAAAAAATTATTTCCCCCCTTAAACATAATAAAATAATAATATTTTATTATTTATTTTTCTTATTAATCAAATAAACATTAAGAAACATCCATTCTCTATATTTAATGCAACCAAATATACAGGCTTAGATACAAAGCATTGCTGTCTAACATTGATATTAGGGAGAAGATCCCAAGTAATTCAATACCTTTAATTCTCAGTTTGGGGATGCAACTTCTGGGACACAATAATAATAATAATAAAGTTGCTTCCCAGTGAAAATGAATAATTGTGCTACAAAATGGCTGCTATTGGGGGGGTGGCATAATATAAAATGGCTACTGCATCTAAAAGAGCAGAAAAAAAGACAGAACCACAAAATGGTGCTGTGTACCACCCCCAAAACCCCGTAATCAGCTGCCCCATCAATTGAGGAAAAGGCATTTACATCCAATGAGGACACACTCACAAGGAGAAGATCTTTGTACCTCTCTTCTGATCAGAACAGTGAAAGCAGCAGATATCCAATTCTGGCATCTAGCAAAATGTGGGCTCATCTAAATGGGCATGCTCAATGTTGGGAGCCTGAGTCAGTGCAAACAGGAGCTGAACTGGAACAGCAAACATTCTCTCATGTATTGTGGATTTTTTTCTCAGGCACCATAGAAAGTACTGGTGGGCACACTGGCAACACCAGAACTTCACAGCAGATTTACACAGCGAGTTTTCAGGTAGCATTTCTCCTCATGTTACACCAATTAAAAGTGTAATTCTATGCAAATCTACTCAGAAGCATGCCCCATCAAGTTCAATGGAGCTGACTTCCAGGTTAGTGAGCATAGCAATGCAGCCTTGTCATACAAAGGTGTAAGAACAATACTTGCCTGCAAAGACATCATATGGGGAATCGACGCTCACTGCATGCCTACACAAACAGTAATGCCATTACTGGATGTGCCCCTAGCAACTCAAAAACAAGGCTTCTAAATTCTACATTTATTCATTAGCAACTTAAACAATGTGGATTTGCTATTGATTGGTTAATTGACAGTTTACAATCTCAAGGTACAATCCTAAAGTAAAGGCCTGCCTTCTTCCAAGTATTTATCTGCTCAAACTCACTGCTTCGGTATTTATTTAAAGGGGAAATATACATGCAACTGAATGTCACAATTCATTTGGGCCTTAGACTTGTTTGCTACAGTGCCTCCTGTTCATAATTAGTATCCACAAAGTTCTCAAAACTTCTTCACACACATAGGTCCAAGTGTCTGTGAAGTGCAGAAATCACACCCATTCCAAATGCATGGCTCCCCTGGAATTTTGAATCACGGCTTAAAGACCTCATTGCTGCCAGTTTAAATAAAATGCCACAGGGCAGGTCCTCTTCTTCCTAGGTTCCGTTCATAAAAGGCCAATTTATTCTACAAAACCTACAGCTGATTAAAAGAAGTGAAGCATGCTATGCCAAAGCCAGCCTTGCCACACTGTTCCATCCAATGCAGCCCATGAAATCTCACCCAAGTTACCTTTGCAGCACTAGCTGTGTGGGCTCCATGTCTGTGCACAGGATCAGGAGCCAGAACCTTCCCACTTCTGATGCCAGCTCTGATTCCATTGCTGTGTGACTTCACTCTGCTCTTACTTAGTTTCTCCATTTGTACCCCCACCCCAATTATCATGAGGCCGAGATGCTTTTTAATGAACAGTGCTCTGGAAGTGTGACTATTACTATTTTCCACAAGCAATTCCAGCTATGGTCAACTTGGCTGGCTGCAACACAGGATTATTTGGGGGAGCTTTACAAACATACAGTACAGAGTATGTCTGTATTTTCCCATTGGTTTTTTTGTTTTGTTTTTACCGTATATGAAAATTTCACTGGCATTTCTCTTTAAATGACGGCTATTTAGATTTAATTAACTTTAATAAGAAACAAAGACTCTTTATGCTAAACAGAGCCAGGTGTTTTAACTCAGGCCTGGGAGAGGGGGCTGTGCCCACCCACCATGAAAATGCAGCAAATTATCATCTTCACACCTTTCAGACAGGGATAGCACTCACTTACCCTTACCTCTCTCCCTTGTGAGCTATTCTCATCTGCATTTCATGTCATATCAGCAGCAAATATCTGAATATAACCCAGAATCTGTCTTCTCATTTCCTGTTTTACACACTACATAACAATGTGATGTTTTGATCCTCCTCCACACAGATAGATATAGATATGATGAAGATCTACTAGTTTGAATCACTGAAGTTGCATCACAATATGCTGACCAGGGTTTAGTGGGTGATCTTTTATAGATCTATTATACTGGAATATTTATATTAGCAAATGCCCAGCATTACGATGGCTAGAGGGACTGTTTGGCAGCCTGAATCCCCTGTGGGATATTTTTCAGGGGCAGCTCAGCCACCCAAGTGTTTGGGATATAGGACAGAGTTGTTGTTTTTCCCATCACAGCAGTGACCACTTACTTTTTCCCCATATAAATGAATGGCTGCCATGCACAGCTATTGGGGGGGGGGAATAAAATGTGGTGCACTTGGGGACACTGCTGGAAATTTAATCCGCACCCCACGCTCATGAACTGGTAATCCCATCCACAAAGAACCAGACTTGTTCCTATCTATGCATAGCCTCTGTACCTGCACAATTCTATATTGTTCTGTTTCTTGGTCAGACTATAATGCAATCTAATGTTGGGAATGTGTTTGTGTATATATCCCAGTGTGCATCACTGTACATTTGTCTTCTGCTGAATTCAGCGCTATTGCAGCTGCTTCATGTGAGTAAGAGGAGAAACTGTGTCACGAAAAATCACACTTTAAGCTTAAAATCCCACTTATTAATGGGACAGTTGATTAATGAAGTGATTTCATCAATGATTATCAAATACTTTAATAACTGATTCATCAATTGCTATAGGATGATAAAAAGAATACGCCAGGGTAACAGCTTGCTGACAAACTTGGCTAATAACCATCTGTAACACCGTCTGTTGATGCATTTCTAGCCATTTATAACCCATGCATAAACACACCTAGGTGTCATTTATTCAGCTTTTACAAGCGAGACCTTGATATTGACCATTAAGTCAGTAATACATTACTAAGAAAGAAAGCGCATTTGTCTTTCATGTCCTCCAACAAGCAAGCTATTGATGTGTTATCCCTAGAACAGTCTCACAGGCCACCTGCCAGCTCCCTCATACACACAGATATGCATTAGGCTCCAACTGCAGTATGCGCCCTCAAATATGTGCCACCCCCAAGAAAACCCACAGTACGTCCCTGTATATCACATTCATGGGTGGGGAGGGTATTCATGGCCTGCTTACAGGCTTCCCATAGGGATCCACTAGATGTTGGGTCTAGATGGGCCTTAGGTTTGATTCAGCAGGACTTTTTACATTCACACACAAACTCCAAAACAACACTTGGCCTGGATCAGCCCTAGTGAACTTTGTCCTTCTGCCCTCTGACTGGGAGAGGGGCCATTTGGAAGAGTTTATTTTTTGAAAGGCCAAAGGTGAACAGCCTCTGTACCGATAAGAGATGCCTTGAAAGCTGGATTGTTTCTGGGTCACACACAATAGGTTGAGAAACAGCAGTGTAGGTCACTGAACCTGTAGTATAAACAAGGCCTTCAGAGCCCAGAATGATCATGCAAGATGAACTAGTGCTGGTCAGAGGAGGGCAAAATGAAGCAAATTCTTAGGGGTTTTTTGGTATCTACCTTCTGGATCCTTGGAGGATACACGCATAATATATACCACATGGCTAATGTGTTTTTCTCCATCTACAAATATTTCCATTTATTGCTGGGGAAGGGAGGGGAGAGTCCCATTGCTCCAAGCACCCTTCTTTTATGACAGGACTAGGTAAACCTTGCTTTAACTTGCCCTCTGAAACAGCTCTAGAGATGGTGGACAATGGAGAATTAGCAGCAAGATCAGTGTTAATCCTCCAAACTCTTCCTAATGCCTAGGCCTGTCCCTGCTGCTGCACATGTTGGAATAGATAATGCCTGGAGCTCTTCCCCAACAAAGAGACTTCAAGTCGGCCGAAGAGGTAGAAGAAAAAGGCATATTCAGCATGGTTTTAATTAGAACAAAGTTAAGGGATGGAGGAAGCGAATGAAAGGTGAAGGGGAAAACAAAACTTTTCAATACTCTGTTCAGAGCCTGTCCTAAACTGACCTCTGTGGCCAAGAATATTTTATATTATTAGCTCCATTTTTAAAATGTAGTTGCTGATTCAGACAAACCTAGCAACTTCAGGAGCACCTGGTTGGATTCATTTCTATTAAGAAAGTGACTGGAGGGAAAATGCTAAACAAAAAAGCTTGAACCTTCTAGGACCTACATACAATGGGAATCTGAAAGAGGTAGGCTATGCCAACTTCTATTCAGCCCTGTTCACAGAAATCCACAGGTTAGGAGCAGCTCAACATCCTGCAGCCAGGAAGAAAAGCACCCTCCTGACCAACACATCATTCCGCTAAACTGTGCTGGTAATACAGTTTCCTTTGTAAGAGAAAGCAAAACTACTTGTCCTCCAATTCCTCAGAAGATGGGATGAAAAGGTAGAAAGTTGAGGTAATGTCAGGGGCAGAGGAAGGGGGGTGCAGTGGGGGCAGATCGCTCTGGGTGTCTTCGCTGGGGGGGGTGACATTTGGCGCATCGCCCACCCGTGACTCCCAAACCTGTCCCGAGCCATCAGGGGTGGGGGGAGCTATGCCACTTTGCTGGCTGAATTCCCCCCTTCCCCCTTTGTTTTGACAGCTGAGGGAGGCTTGGGAGTCGCGGGCGGGCAGTGCGCTGAATGTCCGCCATGGGCGGCTCACTCTGCCCCCGGCTGCTGGGCGCGAGTGCCACTCCATGCACCTGTGCGGCTACCCACGCCTGGGAGGGCACCCTCCACGCCACGCCCCCCTTGGAAGCGTGCCCACCCTGGGCAGCGTGGGCATATGCTCCGCCACTGGGTAGTGTATACTTTATTTTAACTCCTGCCCCGCCATGTAAAGGTTGGCTTTTTGGGGGGAGGGGTTTAAGTAACATACAGTGACATCAATGGGAAATGATTTTATATGACTCAAGAAGCAATTGCCTGTTTTTAGATAATGTTGATCAGTATGAATACATATATTACACCAGCCCTAAGACACATCAGCAAAGCCACCTGAAGACATCTGGAGCTATAAAAACATAGGATGACGTTTTTGTTTCCATTCTTAGCCTCTATGTGTTGCATCCCATCATCTGTGAAAACCTCATACACAGTAGTTGCCTTCTTCTTTGGCGGTGTTCAGCTTATTTTAATCAAATACGAGTCCACATTCTATTAAAAAAGTGTATGCTGCAGTGAATACAGTGATCACCCACACTTGTAAACATTACATTAATCCAACGAAATGTGTTTGCCAATGTATGCACACAAGTTCTCAGAATTGCATTTACAATGGGGAAAGGAAGATGCCACACTTGCAGGGAAATGGGAGGGAAGTACTAGTGAGGCAGTGTGACCTCTTGCTTCCAGCGAAAGCAAGATCTCACACAGCTAGGGGCAAGCACACTGCAAAAGCCCATGGCAGAGCACAATTTGCCTCATTAAATTTCATCACATTATGCCAGTTTCATGAATTTAACATTGTCCCTGGACTATTGTTTGTCTGAAAATTAAATTAAAACAACATTTGTTCTTCCAATGAGTTTGTCAATTATAGAGGCCAGAGGAGGATGGAGGCAAGAAAAGAAGTAGGGCTGAGTCATCTGTAGCTGTATCTTCTTTCCTCTGTGGAATATTTTTTTTTCTTTTTGGCGGGGTGGTGATAGAGAGAGATAGATGTTTCTGGCACAGCAATACACACCGCTGATGAGCAATACAATGTCACAAATTGTTAAATTAGGCTGGTGCCATAGTCCTTGTGCTTAATCCAACAGGTACTAGCTCACAGGACCAGAATGTTATTATGTTGTTGCAGTAAAGGTTTTTTCTATATATATAAAAAGTGAGAGTACTTATAAATCTGGAGTTGCCTGTATCAGAGGTTTTCAGTCTGTTTATGCTCAACTACTTGTATTATTGATCAATTAAACTGGCAGGGTGGAAATCTCAAGCCGAATATTGCTAACCATCCACTCTCATTCCTCAACTCCTGATCTGAAATGAAATACCTTGTCACATGGTGCTGGTTCCCTTTCCTACTTCCAGCTGCTAAATTACATTAAAAGGATGCTGAAAATAAATTCAATAGCTTTCCTGTTATTGCTTTTCATGTAGGCAATTGCTGTAGTTGCCACAAGGATGTTTAGCATTAGCAAATGGGTTCTGCAATCACAATGTCTCTGCTAAAATATATTCTACGCTATGAAGACATTTTAGGCATCAGCTGTCAAATCCAGCCCTTTAGGCAATCTTGGGTTGTATTGTACCCATTGATAACTCTTCCACTATGCCCTGCTGTTTCAGAAATCTTTGTTGTCCGATTATTATCATGCTATGTATCCTCAGATTTGTCCTCCTCAGCTTCCTGGAACAAAGAATGGAAAGAACAAACTGGTAGGAAGGTTTGCCGTCCTCACTGCTGCTTTTTAAAGTGCACAATGCAAAACCTTTGGGGCTACAATGCAGCTCCTCCTTTTGCTCCATAACTTGGTGTGGAGGGCACAATGAAAAGCAAAGGAAACTGATCTGCATCAAGATAAACAGGTTTCCAACATTATACAAACCACAATGAGGCAAATAAAATGTTGGCTGGTGGGAAAAGTAGAAGTTAATGCCTGGAGTTGATCTTAGAACCTTGGGCTATGTTGCTCGAATGTTCAACACTCATATTCCCACTTCTGATATTCTGAAAATATTTGTAACCAGACCTACTAACTACCCGGACTGACCAGTGGCATCCATTTCCTTTACCCCATCCAATTCCGGGTCTTCGATTGACATCACACCACAATCTGAAGCTGCTCTCTGAAGCCTTCACAGCCAACTGCAAGTGTGTTCCTGATTCCTGACCCACAGCTCTTTCTTCGTCCCTCAAATATTCTTTGATTCCCCTTGAGTAGATTATGCTAATGATGTCAGCTACGCAAGACTTCTCTGATGAGTTCTAGTGGAGGATAAGGCTGAGAAGCTATAAAACTCATCAATTTTGAAACACCACATTAAACCCCCAATGTTTTTACCATTGTGGCCTAAGATGGGATTAGCACACAGGTCTCCCCATACTGGTTGACTAGATTCTTTAGCCAGTAAACCCAGCTGCATGCCTAAATCCTCACCGTATGCCACCCCCTATCTGGGCTGCCCTTTGATGAACACAGCCTTTGATTGTTTGCAATAATGTAACACACCCACAGATTACTGCGGTGATCCTGATCTGCCAGTTTGTTTACCTCACACTGTACTGCTTACATCTAATTCAGACACAATCAAGACTGCGAGACATCGCTTTAATCACAGCATCCCATACAAGCTTCCTCTTGCCCTTGGTGGGTTTGGGATTAGCTCCTGCCATTGAGGCACATGTTCAAATAATCTACTGGGAAATAAATATGGGGTGACTCAGAATGGTCCCTTTACAAAGTGTTGCCACAGATTTGTTTGTTTTCGCATTAGCAGCAAGAAACCTGTAACAGGCCCCTGCCACTCACACATACCCTCACCCTTGAATGAATTCCATCTCAAATTTCATTCTATTCGCTTTTGATCACCAAGGCCTGCCTGAATCGCACCTCCATCCTTCTCAGCAGACTTGATTCAATCATGAGGTCACCTGCATTTACTCCTCATTTCAAAAAGAGAACGAGGGGGATAAAGTGGGACTCAGCAGCAGCCTGTCTGTAGCTTTTGCATGCCTTGGCCAAGCAGGTGGAGTCAAAGTTAAAAATGCAGTGCCCCTACTGGGGGCATGCAGCGTAACTGAATCTTCTGCGACTATCAAAAGGCTCCAAGAATTATGGCAGAACCAGCCAGCGCAGTTTGCATCGACAGAAGCAGTCCTTCATTCCCAAAGCCTCCCCATTCCTCCCCCCGTTTCACTGCTGCCTGTACCTCCACTTCACTTGTGATTTATGGGAGATTTTCCTCCCAATCTGGAAGTCTCCACAGTTTTAGTCACATGTGCTGGTCGTTACCATAGGAACCACAGAGGTCAAGCCACGAAGGAACAGTAAAAGGTGACTTACCCTGTCATCGCACTTGTGTAAGAACACGTATAAGAAGAAGTGATGGGAGCTGTGGAAGCCGTCCTTGCTAACACACTAACATCCAAGCCAATCTCAGCCATGCTGCATCAGACGAGGCAAGACGAAGAGGCGTGCAACACTTCTGCTCTGACAGGGAACCCACTCGGCCAAGATGTGAATTGCAAGTAGCAAGAACTTATCCTCAGTTCAGTGTCCAGAGGGAATCGCCAAAGAGTTGACCCCATTAAAGCCAAAGATTTTCACCCAAATATAGGCAACAAAGCAAGGAAACAGTTACAAAGTCAAAGAGCAACCCAGATCACGACTGCTTTCCCTTATCTCTTGTTCTGCAATGCTTCCTACGGCCTAGGACCCTCATACCTATGGGACCGCCTCTCCTGGTATGCTCCACAGAGGACCTTATGGTCCACAAATATTAACATCTTGGAGGTCCCGGGCCTCAAGGAGATTAGACTGGCCTCGACCAGGGCCAAGGCCTTTTCGGCTGTGGCCCGGCCTGGTGGAATGCTCTGTCACAAGAGACCAGGGCCCTGCAGGGTCTGACATATTTCCGCAGGGCCTGCAAGACGGGGCTGTTCCACCAGGCCTTTGGCTGGGTCCAGTCTGACTCCCCCTCTCTCCTTATAAGAACTTGCATGAAAGTAGCCCCCCAACTTTTCTCACAGGCTCATATAAGATCAGTATAAACAGTTAGGCCTGGTGAGCATTTAAAGTCCCCATCCCTAATTTGCAAGTTGCCATCTGATTAGATTTCATTTTGATTCTGATTTGATTTTAGGATGTATTTTAATTGATTGCTTGATTTTATGGTAATATGTTATATATTTGATGTTAGCTGCTCTGAGCCCAGTTTGGGCTGGGGACGGGGGTATAAATAAAATTTATTAGTGGTAGTATTATTAGTATTATTACTCCTGTCTTAATATGCACAGCATCAAAACTCCTGCTAGCTTTTTACGAATCAACACTCCCTTTGAGGAGAAATGACTTTTGCAGCTTTCATAGCCAGGACTGCAGCACCTTTGCTTTTCTCCATAACTGACAATGAACCAGGCTGTTATGTCTTTCTTTGATTCTTTGCAATACTTTGCTGTCCAAAATTTTTAAAAAGGAACTGCTGTCCTTCACCCAAGGAACAATCCTCCATAGGTCTATTGACTTGGGATAGGAGAAAGAGTTAACCACACACATATACATCATTAAAATGTAAAGTCGCCTGCACAGGAAGGGAGATCAGAATGAGACAGAGAGCAGGCAATATTCCACTAGCACCATTAATCTGTGTTAGCCAGGGACAAAGGCTTGCCTTGGATACCGGAACAGCCTCCTTCCACACCAGCACAATCTATAGACCCCCCTCTGTCTCTAGAAAAGACACCTCCATTATTCACCTTGTGGTGCTGTCTCACACTCCTCCTCTCCACTCTCCCCCTCCAGTGGGGGACAATGTGGAAGTAATTCTGCCAACAGAAAGGCTCAAATTAATTAGTGCTCCAGCTTCTAAATGGACACAATGATCCCCGACAGGAGGACCCTCTCAAGAATTTTAGCCTCCTATCTCATTTCCATCTCAATGGTAAAGCTTTTCATCACTGCCACCCCAACCGCTTTCCCTGCAGGGGTCCCCGGAGCCAGGTCACTTGCAGAGGATCTACCTCTCCTCTCTTTTTATGCAAAAAAGTTTGGGTCAAAGGCGAGGAATGCGGGTCAGGGGGACTGGAGGATGGAGAGAAACCATTTGACAGCTTTTTAACCATGGAACAGAGGTTGGTCCCTTAGAAGCACACATGGGCTATACATAGTACCTTTTATCTTCATTCTCCTTCCACATCTCCTGCTCCTGTGCTGTGAAAGTATGTCCAAAAACACCCTGGTGCAGAGTGAAACCACAACCTATAACCATCATTGCCTGCTGAGGAAGTGGAGGCAAGCATGAAACTTTATGTGCATCCCGTGTTTAGAAGTGTCATGTTTTGCTGAGACTGATAACATTGCTATCAGGGCAACTGCGTTTGGTCCTATCTGGCAGACTAAGGACTTGGAGGTTCGGATATGCCCACATCTTATGGGGCACTAAGACACAATGCAGCAGGAGAACAATTCCTAATAAACCAAGCTTGCCTGTGACTGATAGATCTGCTTGTGACCAGAAAGAATCAGGCTGTGTCAGGCTTGCACACTTTATCCCAAGCCTCACTATGAAAATATAGAAAGAAAGAGACAAACTCATCCCTGTTTACTTTTCAGAAAACGACGTCAGTCTCTGAGGAGTCACATCATTCGTTCATGTCAAGCTTGTTGTCTATTATCAGCTCATTATTTCTTTGGCTTTTAGCATTATTTAGTCCCCTCCACTCTTTCCAGTCATATTAATGGGAGGGAGAAGCACCCACAGGCTTTGAATGTTTGAGCTGTCTTGACTACACTGCTGGGAGACCCTGATAAATGCAACATTTCCTAATTGACACCAGTGCTTAGTGCAAAGCCTGCTACCCTGAGTTGCCTTTTGCTTCCATCCGTCTAATCCAGCAGCAAGTGCTGGCTGATGAACAGAGGTTATGCACGGCTCCTTATCCAGTCACTGAGGAACAGAAGCCATGGAGATGTGCAAGCTCAGCACTTTCAAGGGGCAGGGGAGTGAGTATGTCAGGGTTTGCTGTTGCCTCTTGTACTGTGCATAAAGCTGGCTGGAAGACAGAAGCAGGGGGCTGTTTTCCTCATTTCTTTTATCTTTCTACACTGTTCCAAATATAGGACAGATTCAACGAAAAGTTATTGCCCATGCATCACAGGTGACCTAAGGAAAGGAAAAGACTATAGTTACGCAGTAGCTCTGGTCAATGAAAACGCACACCAGTCCAAGTCACAAGTGCAAACAGCAATTCCAGAGGTCTGGGATGGGGTGAGGAGCTGCACATGGTTTGATGTTACCTGTGTTCTCTTAAGCAGGACCTGATCAATTATTGGATGGAATAGTGCACCAGAATCCCATGGATAATGCTTTGAGCTCCTTGGAGGGGGGGGGGGCCAGGAGACACTTATGACAAAATACAGACAATCCTCATTTTGCACAGGGGTTCCGTTCTGAACCCCTGCACATGTCAGCGGAGCATGCATAAGCCCACCCAGTTCGACCTCTTTCCATGAAGGCTTTATGACATTTTGGGGCTACTTCTGGGTTCGGTACCATGCACACGTGCGCAGTCGCACGTCATTCGGACGTGGCAGATCAGTCGTTGCTTGTAATCAAAGACGACCACTTTCCATGTAACTTTTCTGCAACATAGATATGCTCTCACACACCAGTTCCATGTCTAAATTCTCTTTTGGGGTGGGCACAAAGATTAAGAATTGTCAAACATGAGAAATATGAAAGCACAGCAAGGCTATTTCTGAAACCTCAGCATATCTGTGTCTTCATTCCAGGTAGAAACATCATTAAAACAGAATATGATCGTTCTCAATAATATTATGTTTTAAGCAGGGTTTTTCCGTGGGGGTACTCAAGGGTACACATTACCGGCACCCTTTTTCCCTAAAAGAAAAGCACTGGTTAAGACTACTTTAGGAAAAAGTGCCCTGTTAGTTCAACCTAACACAAAAAGCAACCCTAAACTGGAGGGTCAGAAGAACATCACAGTAAGACATTAGCAATAGAAACCTCTGTCCTGAGTTGGCACACACAGCTGCCTCCGGCTGGTCGGCCAGCCTGGAGACTCTGGGCAGACTTCACAGGAGAGGAAGAGCCTCCAATCCGGTTTGTAAAAGGGTCTCATTGAGCTCACTTGCGGAAGGGCACTTGGCTGCTGTCAAACCCTCTCCCCCCACCCCACTCCCACCAGCCCTAAACCTGTCCTTTCTCTCTGAGGCCAATGGTTAATGATAGATTTGTAATTGTTTCCTGCAACAATGGAACATCCTGTTTGGAACTGGCCGGCTCCACAAAGCCAGATGCTGACAAAAGAGCACACAAGCTCCCAGCCAGTGGATGCAGGAAAGGATATTTGCCTTCCCCCACATACGGCTCTTACTGCGGCCAGACCAAGCTCCCCTCTCTCTCTCTCTCTCTCTCTCTCTCTCTCTCCTGTCTCCCACTCCCCAACTTAACACAACAGAGCTACCAGCCTCTACCTTTATTAAAAGGGCTTGCACTTAAAGGGCTCCCAGGGGGTTTGGGGAGTAGCTGAGAAGTATTTGATGGATTCGCTTTGGCAACACTTGGCTACCTTGTCATGCCATTAACGTTATTGCTATTGAATGGAGGAAATGAGTAAGAGATACAGAGACGAAGAGGCAAACGCATGGGGCCTGAAGATACAGGACACCCTCGGAGGGAGCTACCTGCGTTCAGAAATAAGAAAACAGGGGTGCCTAGAGGGACTGCAGAGAGAATGGGAGAGCGAGGGGAGGAAAGAAACCCGATAAAAAGAGACAGAAAGAAGCCCAGGAATGAGAACAAAAGGCCCTTGTGCAGCACAAGACAGCTGGCTTAGCAATCTCCTTGTTTGGTGGGTCCAGCTCTCCTTTGCTGGCTACAGCGACTAAGCCCTGGGGCTCTAGTGGGAGGCTCTCTCCACATGACAAGCATATGACATTCCAGACTGAGAGCAGGGCAGGTCAGCCCAGCACCCTGAAGCCAAATGCTCAGCACGGAAGCAGGGATGGGGCCAGCTGTTAACTGGTTCTAAACGCATCTGAGGAAGCAGGACCATACTTCACAAATGCTTACACCGCAACAAATTTATTAGTCTTTATAAGGTTGCTTTTGCTGCTTTTGATCCTAAAGCAGTTCCCTAGGATGCAAAAAGAGGAAAGAATCCTATTCCCCAAAACACAACTCCCAAGTGGGAGCGCAGGAACAGCACAGGCAGGTGAGTAAAAAGCATCAAGTTCACACAGAGTCTGCTAAAAGGGAGGGTGAGCTCCCCTCTCCACACTGTGAGGCCAAGGAAAGGAGGCCCAATGTTTATTAAGTAGTTATCCAAAGGCATTACTTAGGAAAATGTTGCAAGAGGAGCAACTCGGCTAACATTTGCAATGGGAAGCCATGGCTGAGATCCAACTCTGCCGCTGTACTGGTTTGTCTCTCAAAATTTCAAGGAAAATGCACTTCTAGTGCATTCTGAGAATATTAAGTTGTTTTTAGTACATTTTAAGCCTAGGAATCTGTGTGTGGCTGCAATCATAGTATAATTAATAGAATTTGTTTTTCCTACATAAAATCTAGCAGGATTGCTTCACAAGCCTGATCATTTCTGCCTCCCTTTAGAAGAAGAGGGGGAGCACCCAGCCCTTACGATTGTGAATTAAAAAAAATAAAAATCTGAACACATTATGGCAGTTTCTTGTCATTCCGTCAGAAATTAGAAGCAGGGTTTATAATGGAAAGGGAGTGCATCTTCATGAAGGTGATGGATGGATGGTGAAAGACTGTGGGAGGCAGGGAAGGGGAGATCTCCCAGGGTGGGAGAAGAAAGAGAAGCTCCCAGGTGAGAGCTGGGAGGGTCAACCCACTTCTGTGTGAAACAAGGTTGAAGATCTACCTTTGAAAGAGGGCTTTGTATTTTCCCCCCTCCCTTTCTCTTTTCCCGTTTTATTTTTATTTAGATAAGTTTGTTTTTTATTGTATTGTATGATGTGAAGTTTGAATTAAAAATATGGCAAAAATTGAAAGGGAGTGCAACTTAATCCCACAAAACACTTTAGGGCTGCCCATGTGGTGCCTGTGGATGTGGTGGTGGTTTTGAGGACTTCCCCTTGCACCCACAAAGCCTCTGAGCTCCTCCACTCCACACACACACAGCCCTCTTGGTCATGAGGTGCTGAGGGTGGTTTCCTTTTCCTCCCTTGAAAAGTACAGAGAATTGAAAGAGGAAGTTGAGAGGACTGGTATTCTATCCCACTTCCCCTTAGGTACTGTGTGCTTTTCAAGATTCAGATATATTCAATTTAGGGGGGGGTGTATTCATGCCATGTACTTTCTCGGTTTCTGTATCTTAAAGGGGGGCTGATCTGGAGGACGGGGGAGAACACTGACCAGAGGGGGTGGTACCCACAGTACTCGCTCAAAAATCCAAATGTGCCCACAGGCCTCAAAAGGTTGGCAACCCAGGGAAAACTATGTAATACTACCTCTGCCATTGTGAGATCTGCTGCCTCCACTCTTCCCCACTATTTTTATCCAAATTCCTCGCAGCACATTCACAATTTCACAAATAATACTGCACAAATATATTTCTATGGCTTTGTTCACTCTGAGTGCAGAACGTCCATTTATTGATTGTAGAACCTAGTTTCTTTCTTTTAAAACTATCTACACTTTAAAAAGAAGTACCAAGACATACGCACGCACAGCTACATCACAGACACACCAGTCAATCCTGTCAACAGGGCTACAGGCAGTAAATGGGATTACAGACAAGAGCAAAGAGCTTGGAGTGTCAGGAGCTCACTGTGACTGATTGAGAGACATCACAGGGGTTGGGAAGGGCAGGCTGCAAGGGTGGGAGTGACAGGAAGCCAAGGTCGAAAAGCCTTTGGAAAGCTGTGAATTAAAAGAGAGGCTGAAGGGTTTAGAACAGCGTGACCTAAGAAGGAATAACAGACAGAACTGGTGCAAACTGTGTCCGGGGCAGCACTATCTGACAGTTGAGAAGGAAAAGTGACGCAAGAGAGAAATGGCCTTTTTCCTGCTGGTGGACTGTGCCTTATAATGTTGTTGACAAACCTGGCACCTTTTTATGAAAATGGTTTAACAGCCATGCTGTGCCTCACAAGGCACAGCAAAGCACAGTCACATGAGAAGCAACGACCTTACAAGACCAACATGATCTCACACGCTTAGTCAAAGCAGAGAAATTTGCAGCCAGAAGCTCTTTAAGCTGCCTCGCCTCTAAGCACTGAGGTACGAAATCCCGAGCACCATTGCCAGGGCAGGCTGGATAACGCAAGCAGCGAGTCGCAAGCCACAGTTGTTGCCGCTTCTTCCCAGAATTGTCCCAGAGCTTCTGGCCCCAGTTTCTGCCAGGTGTCAACCAGGTAGACAGTACAGGAGATGCATTCTCAAGTTTAATTGATAGGAATTCTTCCTAAACTCTGCATTTGAATGCATCTGAAACTGAGAAAGAACACTAAGGTGACACCTTGCACTCGAAACCTTGCAATTCTCCAGACCGGCCAGACTCTTTGGAGAAATTGTTTCTTTCAGGGAACTGTAACATACTGGGCTGTACAATACGCTGGTTGTTGAAGAGATCTATCCGAGCTTCTCTCACTTTCAAAGTCCACTGTTTCATTGCTCCTGGGATGTGTTTAAATGATCATTGAGGCCTCGTCTACACATGACAAATCGCCTCCCTAGGATTTCCTTGAGAATACCAAGGTTATCTTGAGGTAACAAATTACTCCCATTCATTTTGATGTGATTTTGGTTTTCTTCTCTTTAAATTGCACTGGACTGCAGTTGATTGCACACCATCTTCCTCCCAAATCTGACCAACATTTTATTATTCCATGGCTTAACTGTATACCATGGAACTTGGCATAGACAGCATTTCTGAAGACAGTTGCTCAGGCAAAATTAGTTCTCTTTTTAAAAAACAACACCACCTTGTGAAAAACTGGTGATATGTTTTAGAGTAGACCCATTGAAATTAATGGACCTAACTTAGTCATGCTCATTAATTTAGAGGATCAAACTAGAACCTGGGAGAACAGGGTTCAAATCCGCACTCGGCCATTAAGTCCATTGTGTGACCTTGGACCAATCACTGCTTCTTAGCCTAATTTACCTCACGAGATCACTGTGGGGATTAAATGAGGAGGGAGAGAACCTTGCATGCCACCGTAAGAAAATAGTAGGATATAAATACATAAAGAAATGGGCCTACTCTGAGTAAAACAGTTGAATATCACCCTGAGTAGCAATGTAAAGCACGGCACTCTGTAGACACTGGTTAAAACTAGGCCTCAGGTCATCACAGACATGGGGAGACAAGGCTATTAATTCTTAAACTCTAGCTCACCAGCAGAAGTGATGAACAGAGCATAGCCAGGGCAGGATAACCTACTTAACACGGAGTGGTTGTTTATTTTATTGTTGTTATTTCTATTAAAGAAGATGAGCCAACAAAAACAGAAATGAGGCCAGATCAGCTGCAGCTTCCATGGGAGAGAATAAACAAGCTGAAGAGTGCGTGAACTCTAGTGGAGGGGTGCAGATTCTGGAGACCTCCCTAAAGCCTTAGCACCAGGAGCCATCTGGTTTGAGAAACAAACTGGGTTAGGGGAATTATATTGGAGACTGGACAGACAAAAGCAGACAAGAAAACATTCCCCCAAATTCCAGGGTCAATGTCTCTTCCTGACACCAGGAAGAAAAGATGCATGTATCCTGCCAAAATCAGAACTGATTCAGCCTTGGAATCCATTTTAAACGCTTTAATTTAGCTTTATTTATTCATTACCAACAAAACAACAGAACAGTACAGAGCCAAGAGAAAGATATTTGAAATTCAGCAAGGAAGGGGAAAGGTGGCCTTTAATTCAAGGGAAAAAACAGAAAGACAGTCAAACAACACAAAAACATATTGCATCTGAGCTAGAAACCGAACCCCTCCCTCCCACCCCCTAAAGAAAAGAAAATGAATCCTTGACTGGAAGTTTCTGTTAGAACAGAAACAGAATCAAAATAAATTCCAGTTACTGGTTCAGAAACAAGATTTTAAAACCACAACTGAAGGTATTATTCTCATGGTCCAACAGCACAGAGGGAAAACCCGAGCACATGAAACGGGCAGGATTTTTTTCTTTCTTATTTTATCCTATTGCATAAAACAAGAAACACAAATTCTTTTAACACACTAACAGAACAATCTGTGCCCCATCCTCACTACACTGGGATGCATGTGTGTGTTGAATGGTGGAAGTGCCCCTCCACCCAGCTCTCCTAGCTCAGATAGCTTTGCACCAACCAACAAACATGTGTGCAGGGCAGAGAGGCCTGCTGGTGAGATCCTTCAAATGTTCCAAAATAGGACATTCCAAGAGCAGGGAGGTAGTTGGAACGAGTTAATCTGGGATCCACTGAATCCCAAGCCAGTCTCACTGTCATCACCTGACAGCATTGGGCCCGGTTGTCCTGCTCCACCCACCACTTTGAGCTGCAGCTAAGAGTACCAGGGCTGCAGATGTGAGCCGAGCCCTGCTGCCCATCAAAGCTCCACGAACAGGAAGGGGTAAATTTAGAGTGCATCCTAAGAATGTAAACAGATGGGGGGTTGTTCAAGTCGTTGCCGAATTGTTTTCGTTCTACGTGTCCTACTTCATCTCACTATTCCCACTATGCTTCTATCCTTAGTGCCCCATGTTAGAGAGGCAGACTTTCACTTGAAAGTGTCCTCCACCTGTCCAAGTCCAGTTATAAGGTAAGAAAAGCTTAAGGAGGGTGATCGGGGCCTTGAAGAGCGCCACAAATGTCAATGACTTCAACGATAAGGCAGGAAACCACCTATTCCCTTGGACGTACCAAAGCATTAAAGGGGAAGGAACACGGCCTAGATTACACTGTCTGTGGCGCAACCAAGAATAGAACCTGATCTCATGACTCTGAGCCCTCTGCTTCAACAAGTCCATTCTTTGTCTTCTCAAGGGGGGGGGAGACTATATAAAGCACCCAGTCTCTAAAGTAAGGAAGTAATCCTCATGAACTGAAAGAAATAACTAAAAGACTTATACTGGCAAAATCCCCTACATCTCATGTCTTCTTGTTGGAGAGTGTGTGTATAGAGTTTCTCACACAAAAACAAGCATACCATTGTCTAGGGTTTATACCCAAGGCAGACTAATCAGGTGGCCATTTTCAAGCAATCCAGCTGACCAACAGAGGAAGCAATAATGACCACACAAAAAGAAAGCGATGCAGATTTATTGGTTGGATGAGACTGATGCAAAACAATGATCCAGGGAAAGGGTGGCAAGTAACACTAGTCAGATATTCCCAAACTTTCCAAGTTGCTAAAAATATACCCTCCATTGGGAGTCTTATGTAGGGGAAGGGAAAGGGGCACAAAGATAAAATCAAGGAGAACGGAGGAGGAAAAGGAATGTGCAAAAGTAAGGGATCTCTTAACTAGGGTTAAATACACACCAAGCCTTAGGTTTAGATTAGGATAGCGAGAAAATTCCAAGGACAGTTATTCTTTTCCCCCTAAGGCCAAATCTTTCAAAAGCATATCGTGCTCTGTGGTGACCAACCAAAGAAAGCTTATGTTTACAGAAAGTAACTGACTATATACATAAATAAAATAAGATGTCTTGTGTAAAAGTCATCTATGCTGACTGGCAATTTCTGCTTCAGTTGAGAGTTTTCATGGGAGATATGTCAATGAAGTTAATAAACTATTAGACTGGAAATAATACAAAAGATTATGTCACAGAGCAGGGGGTACCTTGACAAAAACAACTCTCAAGTTATTCCTCATAGACTTTGATGATGAACATCCTAATCTTTCAACGCAACAATCAGCATATTTTCAATTCCTCATAAACTGTTCAGATCAGTTTGTTGATAAAGTATAATGAAATAGTAAACCACTACATTCCAATCATGAAATAAACATGAATCCTCTACTAAGACTAATATTTGGCCAACATCTCTGAGAAAGAAGTCCCTAAATATAATAACCCTAAAGATATCCCCTACAGATCCCTCTGGAATTTACCTGCCTTATTTATGGTGTCCCCACTCTCTTATCTCTAAGGAGATTCCCTGCCAGGCCTAATCCTAATCTCATTGGCCCCAACCTTATCTCATTTACAGAGAAACTCTCCTGGCTAGAACTGAGTCTGGCTCTAAAAGGCTCTCATTTCTTCTAACAGAGCCTAGATAACTTGTGTAAACAACCTTGAGAGAGACAAATAAAAACTCCAACAGAACTTGGTGTTCAGATAATCCCCTTCCAAGAGGTTCACAGTGTTTAATCTCTCCTCTTCCCCCATCACTCCCACCAGGGTGACAGAAAATCTGTAAATGCCCAAGTGCCTGAGGCAATAGGCTCAAAAGGTCTCATTTCTCCCTCATCAATATTTAAGGGACTTCTGTCTTTCTTGGGACCATTTGTAGGTTTAATAACAGATGGTGGCTGTCTGAATAAGCGGGTTGCTCTTTTCAAAAACAGGGAGGAACCAAGAACTGGGACAATACACAAGGCCATACAGCAAGCTACAGAGAACTCCTATCTCAAGCTATGCTCTAAGTGTTCATAATTAGTACTTTTTTCTTCCCTTGCAATGCCAATCTAATCTAAACTGAACATAGCATTAATCTGATCTAGAGTGATCAGATTAAATAATTATAATCAAATAATTGCGAAGAAGAGAGTTTGGCAAAAGCAAGGGTGTAGAAAAGCTGCGCTATCTTCCAAAGGAAATCACAAAGAACAACAAAGAGTTGGTGTGGAAAAAAGAGCAATACAGTATGTAATTCTCTGTTTGACTTGTGGTCTGTTTGACCACAAGTCAAACAACGCAGGCAAGGGAGTACAAAGAGGATGTGGCTTCTATGTGGCAATCCTAGCATATGAAAAAGTCATCTTCACATTTAGTCACCTTTGCAAATTCAAAGATCATTGCATTTGTGTACAACAACCCCATGACAACAGAAATGTAATGACTGGGACTGGGGGAAGGCCAGCAGGGCATCTCTTCTATAACACCACAGAGGTGAAAGAATTCCAAAATAACAAAATATCTAGTGATTAAAAAGTTTTTTTTAATCTGCTATGGTTACTTACTGCAGTTTTGTTTAGGTGTGTATAGCAGTAAATTAATGAGAAACCCACCAATCAGGGAGAGGAACTATAACTTCCTACAGTGCAGCTGCCCCATTGAATTTCCATTTTAGCCATGTAACAAATGCACATTTATTTGTTTGTTTTTAGCTAAGTTGCACCCACCCATCCCTTCCTCTTTTACCTCTGACTGAACATGAGTTCTCCCCCTGTCTCTCTGTCAGGAAAGCAACAGAGATCAGAAAGGCAGTAGTGCTTTCCTGGGCAGCCAGTGTTGATATTCTCCCTCTTTTGACAGCAAGAGAACATATGCACAAATGCAGCAGCCACAGCTCCCAGCTATATTCCCCCAGGAGCAGTGGCTGCTGTGGCTTTGTTCACTCTCACTTTCTGGGAGAGAGGGGGATGAGGACTCCCATACCATAATAATGGGCACCTAAAGGCAGTTTCTACTTGCCATAGGCATCCATGAACACCTAATTACAAGGCTGAAGTGGAGCATCGCAATTCTACTTCTCAATCTCTCTCTCCCTTTGTGCCAGAAGCCTGTTTTCTGCATTTGGGTAAGCTAAAACTTCTATACTCACAGACAGACAGACAGACAGACAGACAGACAGACAGACATTTGCTCAGAGGAGTTAAGTCAACTCAGAGCACACCCACTGAAATGACCAGACACGGCTAACATGGAGTCATTAATTTTAATGGGTCTACTCTGAGTAGAACTTAGTTGGCTACAATCCAGGGGGATTTTTTTAGGGGTGTAGATCAGGGGTCAGCAACCTTTCTCAGCCGTGGGCCGGTCCACCGTCCCTCAGACCATGTGAGGGGCCGGACTATATTGGGGGGGGGGGAATGAACAAATTCCTATAAAACAAATAACCCAGAGATGCATTTTAAATAAAAGGACACATTCTACTCATGTAAAAACAAGCTGATTCCCGGACCGTCCGTGGGCCAAACTGAGAAGGCGATTGGACCGCATCTGGCCCCCGGGCCTTAGGTTGCCTATCCCTGGTGTAGAGCAATGTACCAACAGTCACATCTGTATAGCTAGCATTACTTAGTGGCTTCTGGCTGCCCACTGTTAGCCTGTGTTCTGACCAGCAGGGCTGTTCGTATGACCCCACAAAGGCTTAGGTGAGAAATCGTGTCTACCAGTAGTTTCTTTAAGGTGAAGAAGATGCACAGATATTTTTTATTAAAGTGCCTTGAGAGCATAACACTCATGCTAATGCCAAGCTCAGGCACAGTGTGCTGATCCCTTAGCAGCCATATTGAGGGAGCTCCTGGCATACTTAGGGGAATCTTGGACATTTGCAGAAGCACATAAAATGTACCAATAGCAGAGAGGACCCAAAGGAGGGCAGCAGGAACAAAGAAGAACAAAAGTGCATGCAGCCTAGCAATGCTGTTACCTGAACCACAGTAGGAGCTCATGACGCACTGCTAGGCCCCTCCCTCCACCTCAGTGGGATCAGTACAGGAGCACAGAGATACACACCCACAACTCCACATTCCCGCATCTTTGAAAGTTCTAAATTAAGAAATCCTACTTCTTAAGGACCTCAGAAAGGTCAGTGCAAAAAGATTGGATTCTTTTATTTGCTTGCCTAAGTTTCCAGTCTGTCGGTGTCATGATGTTTTAAGTGTCACTTGTCTTAAAAATGTGTATGATTACACCAGCTTTAAAGAAATTGAGGTGTTGACGAGTGTAATGTATGACCTGTTAGTTTCAATTGCAGCTAGAAATATATGTACAGAAGAACTTCTGAAGTCTCGCTTTCAAGAGCTCCAGGATGGAGGAGGAGGACAAAAGAAAAACTATGCTCCAGATTAGCATCACTGCCCCTGACCCTCTTCTCCCAGATGCCGAGATATGAAATTGCCATCCAGTTGCAAGAACCAATGAGACAATCCCCTTCTCAGTGCAGAGCTAGGAAGAGGCACAAGGGAAATGGGGAGGGAAGGAAAGGGGGGGAGGGGTGACAGAAGAGACAGGATGAGGAAGGGCAGGTCAAGGGTGAGGCTACAGCTGCAACAGGTGCCGGCTGGCAGACCATCCTCAGAGAGGCAACTGTCTGAGGCATGTCTATCAAGGCACAGCAAACAGGGCCAAGCCTGCACTGTTGCTCCCTGGGACAAAGGGGCTCTGTGCGTTTGCATCTGGCATCCTGAACAAATGCAAGAGGGCAGGATAGCATGGAGAGAAGAGGCTGCTCTCCATGGAGAAGAGGGGCCCTGGTCATTGTACAAGGACATGAGCTCACAATCTTCTTTTAAGGCCATCTTCTGGAGAAGGCTTGTCTATCTTCCCCTTTGACCTCCAATATTGCACAAACTTAGGCAGGAAGAAACACTGCCCATATCCAGCAACACAGGCAGTGGGGTTTCTCAGACTACAGATGTAGGCACCCATGAATTTGCAAACACGTCTTTTCCTGAGACAAACGAGCCAAGGCATGGCTGAGTTGTTGAAAGGTCTCATTCAGTGGAAAGGTATGGCTACTTCTCAGTGGAGGGAAAGGAATTTAATCCACTGTATTATGACATCACATGTCCAGAACAAATATTTTAAATACCCTGACCTGGGGCTGAGCTTTGGTGAGTTCTAACTCAAGCTAAGCCATATCTTTTTAAGCATTTCCAGCATTTCTTAATATGATTATCCTTCCAAGCTCATTAGGTCATTTTCCTTGAGACACAATGAACACAATCCATAAGCCACCATTTATGCAACAAAGTACACCTAAGTCCCAGAGAGGGGACCCTGAATGCAGGACAGAGGCTCAACTCAATACCTTTGAGATTTCTTCCAGTCTTATGATCACTGAATACTGGTGGCCAAAGCACTTCTGCCAGTGCAAACTGCTCCAAGCGACAGAGAAATGAGAGCAGTTTCCCAGCTCACAGACTAAATAGAGCAGGGAGGTGAAACCTGTGACCGTTCAGATGTTGCTGGAGTCAAATCCCCATCAGCATTAGCTAGCATGGCTAATGGTCAGAGATAATGGAGCTGTAGTACAAGACGACACAAGATTTCCATCCCTGAACCAGGAGAGCTGGTTCATATTTATAACAGTCATGAAAGAGGATGCAGCCCAAGGTTCTTCAGCATAATTCCTGTCCTCTCCACCCCAGCCTCCTAGCTCAAGCAACACTTTTGTTCTTCGTAATGACGTTTTCATGAGAGTGACTCCCGTGAGGTGGTGAACACACCTTGAAGTAGAAAAACCCAGGCAGTGGCATCGAACTGTGGCTTTGTACATACCACACAAAGGATGCACACAACAGAAAATCCTGGGAAATGCAATTCACCCCACACAGAGCTACAATTCCCAGCACCCTTAACAAACTGCACTTCCCAAGATTCTTGGGGAGCTCAATGTATTCTGTGTCTGCAGCCTTTGGAAGGTTCTAAATACACGCCTGAGGGGCAGCACACCCATAGGCGACTGGCAAGGGAAAGTCTGAGCAAGGGAAAGTGTTGAGCACACTGAAGAAGCATGGCTTAAGCTAGCCACACCCCTTCCTGCAGCGCCCACATTCCTTCTCAAGGACTGCATCTGTTCCACCTCCTTTTACGAGAAACAGGAGATGGGAAGATTTTCCTTGCCACACAGTGCCAGGATCAACCTTTTCACCAAAGGGAATTCTGGCACAAGCTTTGCTGCTTTTAAGCGAAAGGATTAACAACCTTGCCAGGAGACAGAAACTGCAGACAGCCACTGTGTGAGCTGCATGGAAGGCTATGCTACTGCCCCACATCTCCAGCTATTCACCCTGTAGAAAGTTCACCCATTATTTCACCCATCCGCTTCTGCTCTCTGTTTTTGAGAGTGAGGAGTTATAGCCAGCATTAATCCCACTCAGAGTAGACTCATTTAAATCAATGGACCTTAAGTTAGACATGGCCATTAATTCCAGTGGTTCTGCTCTGAGAAGGATTAATGCTGGCTACAACCCAATGTTATATATGCACAGGGACTGGATTTTAAAAAGAACTAGGAGTCAAAACAATCAGGAAGCCTTTAGGAAAACTTAATTCCAGTGTCACACAGGGTCCTTCCTGCCACATTTCCTAGCCAGCAAACTGCCTATAATTCTCGGGCCTTGCGTCCCTCAAATATTTTGTCCTATGCCTAGCAATAATAACTGTTCCCCATCTCTTTTGCAGTCTTCAAATAATGCCTCCCATTATATACATCTCTGTAGCCGCACGTCCCATCCTCTATTTACCTCTAGGTTGGGGGAACAAGAGTGAAGGAAGCCTGGGAGAATTGTGTTCCTGCTGTAGCTGCAGAGACAGCCAGGGGCAGGGTCTGATTGCACAGGGCTCCCTAGGAGGATCAAGTAACTGCTGAGGCAGCGTTTTCCCCATCTTCCAATCTCAGTCAGGCGGCCCTTGCTGAAAAAAACCAAGTTCTCGATGTCACCCCAGGAGTTCCAGACACACACACCACTACCTCAAGGTTAAAGCAGGGGACACAGACCACTTTATACACTGACATATGAAGACACTTCAGGGGGGTTAAGCCCCACTACAGTTCCCCTATACGTTGGACTCAAAACTGACATATGACAAAGGTACAGATCCTTTTCTTCCCTGTTTGCACGTTTGGTTATTTTTAGCATTGTTTGGAACTAGCTGGCATGCAAAGTTGAGGGCAGGGATGCTCTGAAAAGTCAGCTGAAACTAGACCTAACTAACCCTATAACTGCATTCTTTACCAACCTGCCTACCAGGGGGGTTGCTTTGTAGACCCAGAAGATGCTTTTGTGCTTCTTTGCAGGGCAATTGCATCTTCAATCTTAACAATATGTCAATCAAAAGGGCAGGAAGAAAGGAAAAATTAGGGGAAGAGGCGGAATGTTTTTGTTGTTGTTTTTGACAGCCATCTGTCTCGAGATACTGTGCCTCTGGGGGTGAAGTCAACTCACTGGAGAATCACAATGCCTGTTGTGGCTGCAGAGACTGGTAACTCCTAACTGCTGCCTCCCGTGTTGTTTTTTCTGTGTTAGGAGCACTGAAGTGCCCTCTCTAGGGTGCAAGCCTGGGTACCATGTATGAAGGTCCCTGGCTGCCCATTGGACAAAACTCCCCTCCCAGCCTTGCTGACGTAGAAAGCATGATGTTTGGCACCAACCTGGCTGAAGGAGGGAGGTGTATAAGACGCTATCCAACTATCTTAGGGATTTCATTCTGGATTCATGTAGGGTTTACTCCTTAGTATTTTCTTCTCCCATAGATTTTTCCTCTGGGTTTATTCCGGAAGCCTTTCTCATAAATGAATATAGCAGCAAGGCAGCAGAGGTTTAGGATTAGAGTTTCTTTCTCCTTGAAGGGCAACCTTCCCGGGTTGACAAGCCCCATCTGCCCCTCATTTCCCTCTAAGGAAGGAGGAAACTACTGCCAAAGGAAGAAATTTTCTGGACACAAAGCAAACATCAGGATTCACCAGAGACAAATAATTGGATGCTAAAGCACACCATCTCAGTGGTTTCATCTATCCTCCTGCCACATGTCCGTCCACACACTCACACATGCAGAACTGCCCCAGCAGAGAACTCGTTAAAGCCTGCAATTTGGAATCTTAAAAGTGGAAGAGAAAATGGTAGAAATGAGACACCAATCACTTCAGACCACATATCAATCCAAAAGGGATGACAATCTGCCTATGTCTTCTCTCAGCCTTCATGGCTACAAAGCCAAAGCCCTGACAATGTGAAATCTCTCACAATCCATTTGGAGTAGAGGCCGCCAGCCATTCTGGTGCCTCTTTTTATCGGAAAGAAGTCAGGAAATATCAAGAACAGGTGCTACTGCTCAAAAGGGAATGAAGTCTTACTGCTACACTGAATCAAGAGTATGGGTGTCCTAGCAGTTACAAGAGTGTGGCTGACAGCGTAGATTGCTAGCTCAAGAACTTCAAACAGAGGTGTACACCAGGTCCTCTCTCTCAATGGTGTAGTCCAGCTTTTCCATATACCCAAGACATAAAAAAAGCACCAAGCTCCACCATTAAAAAGACCTCATGCTCTACATTACACTTTTTCTGTACATAAATAATTCACAGCATCTGCCGAATCTGCATATCTGCAGTGGGGAAAACATTTGTGCCACAGACATACTTTAAAGCACATATATGTCTCCACACCCAGAGATTGTCTCCATGTAGAGCAAGGTTACCCAAACTTGGATCTCCAACTGTTTTTGGACTACAACTCCCATTATCCCTAAGGTAACAGGACCAGTGGTAAGGGATGATGGGAACCGTAGTCCAAAAATAGCTGGAGGCCCAAGTTTGGGAAACCCTGATGTAGAGCAAACTTAATTCATGAAGCAGCTGTGACACAGCCACTCCTCCCAATACCTTGTATCTGAATTCAGTCTCCTATAAGAAGTAACCCACTTTGGCTGTTCAAACAAAATATCTGTAATCTTTGAACGATGAGGCCTATAAGATCACTCTTAAGGCCACCTGATGAGGTGCGTTCTCTCTTAAAATACTGATATATCACTTCTTAAAATACTGATATATGAGCTGTCTTTTCTGAGGAGGTCTCATATTTAGAGCAGAGAACAAAGTTGGCTAAGATGAGCTTTCGCTTCAAAGTGGCAGAGTCTAGGTTGTTCTTATTGAACAAAACACCTACATTTCTGTAATACAACAGCTACGACACTACCTTGGGGTTTCACAGTTTTCCTAGTGCTGAGCTGAGAAGGCTACAGACTAAAAAAAGCTCCAAAACCAACTCTATTTACCCTCCTAATAAACAAAACAACTCTTCTCTGCTTATGTGGGGCCTACACTGTCTTAATCACATATCCTAAAAATGACCTTCAACCTGGCCTCAGGCCAGTCTTTGCATTCCAGATTCACTGAACTAAAAATCAGTATCTTGCTTGTTCTCAGTCCGCAGGGATTAGACGTAGATACCAGTTTCCCTGTGCTAGAAAAACATTCCACATAGACAAGATGATTCCAAGAAGGGCAAGACGAAGAGCAAATTCAGTGTACAGAATGTTTGATCAACAGAGTAAAGCTCCTGCCACCCCACATCCGTAATTAGCATGTTGTGCACCAGCCCTTTCCTAAGCTATGCTTCCAAGACACAATCTTAAGGGCCACAACCCAACACTTCACACATTATGCTTTTAAGATATACATATTAAAAAATGCACGTTAAGTATGAATGGGTTAAACACGTTTTCACACATGTGTCATATATGTACTGTACACCTCCTCAGGGACACAGAATTGGCTACTGGGTGCTCCTATGGCAAACCCGAGTCCTTTTCTGCAGCAAAATGTGCAACGTTCTCAGCTGAGTTTGATGAGCACATGCTGACTTCCACTAATGCACACCTGCATCTATTATATACTCTGTTTGTACAAGGATTTTGTTCTTCCCAAGAGACTAATACATCCAATGCATATACTAAGCCACTGCGTGCCTTCCTCTCTACATTCACATTCAAAAGACACTACACTGACTTCTGTACTAGAAAATACTTATAAGCTTTGAAAATTAGAACCTTCGTCAGGGAGGGGCAAAAATATCAAAGGTGGAAGCAACTCAAAATTCAAGCCATTCCTTAGTTCAGACCCCAGTATCAACATGCCTTGGGTAAAGAGGAGCCCCCTACTTGATTAGGTGCTTCCTAAAAAATTCTGCTAAGGCCCTAAATACAATTCTGCCGGGTAGAAGATGCAGTTATTGCCGGCTGTGTTTACACAGGGAATAGCCAGCTGTAATTATAGGAACGATGTTATGATAACAGGAAACCCATGCCCTGTGGAGATATTGAGGAGAGGCATACAGCTATTTGCTAATTACCAACAACAAGAACCCTTTGTGTAGCTGGGGAAGGATGAGTTCCCTCTACTTTGTGGACTTAGGCCCACAGATGTTTTAAATCATCCACATCAGAGTTATTCTGCAGTCTCCAACGCGTATGCACAGTTATCAGAGTTCTTTGGTTCTTGCTGACAGAGCAGAGCCATCGTCCTCAGGAATTTCCCCCCAAAATGCATCTGCTTAGTGTAACACAGGCAAATGTGTGTGGCAATACTGCAGAAGATAACAAGAAAGTAGCAAAACAACTTCATGGCAAAGGCAGGTAGAGCAGAAATGATGGCAACCTCAAAAAGGCTGGCAAAGGTCCTCTAAACAAGAAGGAAGCCTGCTCTAAGGAGACCTTTAAAAGAGATCAGCTGAGTCTGCTATTTGCTGTTTTCCCTACAAGACTTGCTGAAGACATGAAGAAAAGCAATCTGGCTTTAGCACATTGCACAGAAAAAGGCACTTGACATGTAATATTGGCCTGTATTTTTAAAATATTTCTGCCCCAGGAGAGATTGTACAGAGGGTAATACTTCTGCTGAAAGAGCAGATGGAAAGGATACTAGAAAAAAGCAAGTAACAGTTGTTCAAGGTCAAATCCTTCCATACAGAAATAGCTCCAAACGTTATGAAGAAATTGTGCACATGGAAATATCCGCCCCTTCCATTCCATTGCTCTCACCCTCTGGCTTTTGCCCTCTTATGGTCCAAGCAACATAACCCTACAAAACCCCAAAGAAAGAGCTTCATTGCCCCCTACCTTTTTTATCCTGCCTCTCCGTGTCCCAGCAAAGACCACGGTGTGTCCACGGTAGTCATACGCAGCCACTGATGTCATGCCATCCTCCTTGTCCACAAAGAGCGGCACACCTTCAATGGTGACTGTTCCACCCAATGGCTGGTTAAAATCCTGACCACAGAAATTGTCATCAATTTGCAGGGGCTGTGGGAGAGAAAGGGAAGAAAGAGATTAGCTGTTTGACAGCATTCCAGCACACCATGTAAATGGCTGTGAATGAGAAAACGGTACAGATATCTGCAAAGTCACCACAGATACAAAAACGTATAATTCTAGTGCAGTTGCTGATGGCTTCCTTAGGAACGCATGTGTAAGGCAGTCACAGGTGCAAGAACTCTCTTAAAAACCCTCCTCCTATTCCTTCCCATGAATTTCAAGAGGACCGTGCAGCCTCTCACTCCATCAATATTCCTTTAAAAAATTCCACAATTCCACAGGCACATATCAGGATATGTGGTACACCACTTCACCATCTAATTTCCACTTTCAGAATCCTTTCAGAAGAGTGCAAAACAAGGACATGGGACAGTTCCCAAATGTGGAAATTATCAAAGTGAAGGAATGAAACCAAAATAAAAAGGTAGCATTTCTGAAGTTCCTACATCTATATAAAATTACTGTAAAAATCAATACACTTGAATAAAACAAAAACAAAAACTGCTGGGATGCAGCAAGTAAGAGACACTTCACACACTTCATGGCAGAGGCAAATACATGTTAACATTTAGTGTGCACTGGCTTCTACCCCATAACAAGGTGGCAACATTGTTTTTTAAGTGCATATGAACTATAGGAACTAGCCCTGTCTCCTTGTAGTATGTTTTTGTGGTAAACACACCAACACAAACCCTATCTACCATGCTCATTGCAAGGTAAAAGTGAGCACAAGCTGCAATTTTAAGACGGACCCGTTTCAACTGCGAATCTTTCTTTCAAGAGTGGCCTCAGCAAATTGCACAGTAGGTCACCAGTATGCCAGGATCCTATTCTCTTGCATAGTTAGCACAATGCTCAGTCTACGCCTGTATAGGGCAGAGATGCAGCAACCTGAGGCCCAGTTCAGATGTAGTAACAGAGATGCAGTCCCAGGGGCTGCAAACAGGTTTTGCACCTGCAAACTCCTTCCTCACTCTTTCTTTGCACCCCCAGTTTTGGTGAAGATTTCTTTGTTTACAAGCTACCTGGGTGAGACTAATTAACAACATGCTAATCAGCTTAAGAGACCGCCTTGCACCATGTGTGTCTACTGAACCTCTTAATCTGAGGAACTTACACTTTTACAAGTGTCACATAAGGTTTGCTTTGCATCTGTGAGGAATCAATCTTTTCAGTGTAGAAGCTTTGGAACTCGCCATTAACCACATCACATTAAGGCCAACTTTTGATTCAATCAAATACCCTAATGGCAGGTCATAGCAACCTTTATGCTCCTGTATCCTTTTCAATGGTTTACAGCTACATGAATAGTCCTCTTCAAGTTGAGACTGTAAAGTGCTAGAAAAAGCAGCAAACTGACCAGGGTGTTGTAACCATTTAAAGGGTAACCTTCCATGAATGGAATAACCGTCACTTCCCCATATTCTTTGTTCACTTAATGTTTCCAAAAGAATGGTGACCTACATACCTACCAATTGTGCCACTTTGCCAAAGAACTAAACTACAGAAAACGGAAGTGATCAGCTACCATATTTTCCCTCTTCAAAAGTCACAAGAAACAGTAGAAATCAGGAAATTTCTGCTGAAGCTGGACATATGAAGCACCAGCATAACCACGGAGCGGGGAGGGGGCAGCTGGCCCCCGAAATAAATAAAACTCAATATAAATACATAGCGAACTGAGGTTCTGCCCCCCCCCCCAACAAAAGGCCTGCCCCCCCCTAACAAAAATCCTGGCTACACCCATGATTATGAAGGGAGGAAGAATGGGGGGAGTGAAGAGGGAGCATGTGGGCACACAGCTTATTCTTGTTTTAATAAACCACAGTTGGTAATATTAGCTTGTGTTGCAGCAAATCTCTCATCTAATTAGTCTTCTCCAGGTGGAGAGAGCTATAGATCTGCTTCAGCTAATGGAGCACCTTTAGATAAAAGACCTCTGCTGCTACTTTGAGGCAGAAGAGTTCTATGTTTACCTATTACTATTATTAGTTTATTACTATTATTATCATTACCACTGCCATTACAGTATTTATGCTGTAAAGTTCACTACAGTCTGTACAAAAGATAACATAGGCATGGCCTTGCAGAATGGCTTACAACAGACACAACACAAGGAAAAAGGGTCAGGAGCAGAAAGGAGAAAATACACACATTCAGAGTTTAAGCGGGTTGAATGTCCACTGAAAGAATCTGTTCTTGGAGATTAGAATGCTAGAGAGGGCCTAGCTATCTCTCCCTGCTTTATGACAGCTGCCTGGTGCCTAAACCTACTTTGAAACCACATAGTAAAGCGAGCGTAGTCTTGTAAAGGGTCTAAAGCATGTGGAAAAAAGTTGCCTGTCCTTTTACAGGGGCCAAGATACTGTGGCTAGCAGCTGGTCTAACAAGAGACGAGGCCTTCCATGCACATGTTTTAACCAGCACCACTTGAGGAATTCTTCTTGTCAGCTTTTATCACAGTCTCAAGGATTCATTGTGCAGCTCTTCGCATCTGTGCTACAGGGCCCAAGGGGAATGGCACTATATAATTCTGCACCTGTGTGCTTTCCAGTTCTCCCCCAGGTCACTCCTAAATAGGGAGTGTTGTATCTCATGGGCGGCAAGAGGAATGTGCTTGCAAGCTGCAGACACACACATGCAAACTACAGAATCCACCCATGTTACATTCCTCCCTGTAGTTTCGCATGGACACCACGTTGCCCACATCCTGTCCTAAGCCGCTGGCCCTTGTGTCTGCACAGATGTTAAACAACTCCTACATTCTGCCCCAGAGACAGACAGAATTCAACAAGGGATGAGAGGACTGGGCAGGGGCAGGATGAAGTGGACCCTGTTCACAAAACAGTTGCGAGGCTGTTCAGGTCTCTCTGGGAGACCAAGAGAGGTCTGCAGAATAGCTTTATAGAGTGCATTTTTAGCAAGCCATATCCAAAATAGAGAGGAAGCCGGCAAGGCTTATCTTCCCTTGCCTTTCAATAAGCGCCATAGCATTTATTGTACATACGTTTACTGATATGTGGCTTCTAAAACACTGGGGTGGGGTGAGGGGGAGAAGGTGTGTTAGCCCGAAATGCCAAAACAGTGGAGGGCAGTTTTAATACTCCCAATCCATCTGCAGGCCCTTGCAGAATAAACTAATTTCATTTCAGCTGTAAACTTCCTTTCTGTATTCAACCAGGTAGGCTAGGCCAAAGGACTATTGTTTGCAGGGTCACAAAACTCCTGCAGAGACAACCTTACCTATGCTTGATCAGAGAGAGGGAGAGAAAGCAATCGTATCTTAGTGTGCTTCCAGGCAGTTACCTCCCACTGTAACTGGAGTAGTAAAAAATGAGGTACAGTGGTACCTCTGTTTACGAGCATCTCGGAAGCCGAATTTTTTGGTCTTCGAACACCAAAAACCCAGAAGTAATTGCTTCCGTTTCTGAACATGCCTTGGTAGTTGAACGGCTTCCACTGCGTGTTTTTCAGTTTTTCCAATTGAACTTGCCGCCAGCCCTTTGCGCCTCAGTTTTCAAACGTTTTGGAAGTCAAACCGTGTACCAGAACAGATTACGTTTGAGAACCAAGGTACCACTGTATACAGGAAGAGTGCAATTAACACTGCCCAGATGGCCGGGGGGGAGAGGCAGGTAGGGGGGCTTCACCACAGCAATGGCTTTAGCTTTGCCCAGGTTGGCAGTGAGCTCCCACTGAATGTATCACAGTAGAAAGTCCCGGAATGGGGCACTGTGAGGCAGGGGACTGGCAGCTTTGGATTCAAAGCCCCATGAATTTCTCAAAAAGCCCTCAGCAGTACAAGCTTGAAGCTAGTGCAGAAGAGCACAGCAGAACAAAGAAACCTGCCCTCCAAAGATGGCCACCACATGGGAATACAGAAGCAAAAGTAGGATCCAAGGGCTTTCTCAAACTGCAAACAATCTGAGAAACAACTCTTTCTCAGAACTCCAAGCAGCCCAAGAGGGTTGCCATGAACCAGGGTGTGAGTTGGAAATTTCCTGGTACCACCTTCTAAAAACTATATTTCAAGAAGGACAGGGGTCACCTCACGGTAGCCTGGCAATCTGGAATCATCAATGGCATCTGCTGAGGAGTCCAGCTGAACCAGCAGGCCAACATTTACCCCGGTGGAGTAAATCATCTGCCAAATCCATGCCAAAATGGATCTAGATCACTGGTCTTCAACTAGTGGGCCAGGAGCCTGATCCAAGGTAAGTCACTACTGGAGCTCTACTATCATGCAAATGTATGGTAAAAGATTTAGAAAAAGGTCTCCAAATGCATGTTTGGGTTAAAACTGGGTCCTGGGTCTGAAGGAGCTGAGGATAATGCCAAAAAGCCTAGCTAGACCATGACTCACTTAAGCAGCTAGCCCAATAATAGAACACTTCTCAGCAATTATCCAATATGATTGAATATGGTCGAAAAGTTCAACTATGGTCTTAATCAAGCTGCTGGGGGGGCTGCCTCTAATTTTGTGTTTTTCCATGCTCTGCATGGCCACCATTTTGTGCTATGCCACACCACTCCCATAGCAGCCAACTTGTGACTGGTGCCCCCAGTACTCTCTCAAAATTCATAAGCAGAATAAATTGTGCAATAAAGAGGCACATATAGGAAGATCTGCACAATTAATGCAGGTCACAGAATCAGTTTTTCTAGGTACAAAATCTGTGTTTCTTTATCACCAATTCTGATACTTCCAAAAACTGGTGCAGTCTTGTTTGTAGGAAAGTGATTCTAACTCTGTAGGAGTTTAGACGAAGAATAACTTGTATTGTTGTCTCCCAAGCAGCTGGTAGATGGCCAGGTAAAGTGGAATCCTAGTCTCCCCATACCATTTGTCATTTGGACATTATTATTACAGCCATACCTTGGAAGCCGAACAGAATCCATTCCAGAAGCCCGTTCGACTTCCAAAACATTCGGAAACCAAGGCACAGCTTCCGATTGGCTGCAGGAAGGTCCTGCAGCCAATCAGAAGCTGTGGAAGCCACGTCGGACATTCAGGTTCCAAAGAACATTCACAAACCGGAACACTCACTTCCAGGTTTGCGGCATTTGAGAGCCAAAGAGTGCAAAGGTGTTCAGTTTCCAAGGTATGACTGTATTATTATTATTATTTATTGAATTCATATACCGCCCTATACCCGAGGTCTCAGGGCAGTTCACAGACATCAACCTAAAACAACCTATTTCACATTTGAAATGAGGAAACAAGGCCTGAAAGGGCCAAGTTGCCCAAACACACTGCTTTCTAACCAAAAGACAAACACGTTGGGCAAGATTTTTCTGCCTTTGCCTAAGCTGAACCCTAGTCTGCCAAGCTGACAGTTGCCTCCAGAACTGAGGTTCACCAACATTTTGGTTCAAAAAAAAAGGAGGCAGGGAAACCGCAAGTGATTAGGGCCTGGAGAAGTCCTCTTCTTTCCTCCTCAGCCTTTTCATTCATATAGTATACCTTGAATGAGATCTTCCTTGCAAGCATCCCATGAGATGCCCCAGCCTAAGTCTGTCACAGATCATGGCACAGGGAGGAGGCAAGAAGGATGGCAAAATGTCTGCAGTTAACACACAGTGTGTATGCTCCCGTCGGCTTCTGAGGCGGGCCTAGCAGCTTGGTACTAAGAGAGGATGACAGGGAGATGTGGAGAAAACACCACAAGGAAGGAGGGAAGGAGGGGTCAGGAATGGGGAAATCCCTTGAACCATGAAATCTGTTCCTATCTCCACCTCAGCAGGAAGAGAGCTGTTGCCATGACAACCTCTAGTCCAGCAGTCTCTGGCCATGAATTTCAGGGTCTGGGGGATGCAGAGAAAACAGAGAGGAAGACCGAAGAGAGAAATAACTGAAGTACTCAAATACCATGAATGGCAATGTGTGAGTTGAAATACCCACAAGGTGCACACCAAAAAATCCTGGGCTCTGCTAGTTCCAGCAGAATACAGCAGTACAGTAATGAAAGAGATACAGTTCCCAGCAATCTTCAGTGGGTTCACTGCACACCCAGAACGGACAACTGCCAAGCCAAGCCGAGAGAACACTGCTAAAAGAAAGGGCCCAGACGCACTCAGAAGTACACAAGTTCCTAGCAAACAGGGAATTGCATCCATGGGCATTTAAATTTGCAGGCTGAAGTGGAAGTGCAAAGGGGGCAGCTTTAGTCAGCAATGTAGTAAGAGCATCACACCTAGGACTTGTATATGTGCACACATTCCTAAAAAACACATATTGAGGGTGGTGAATTAATTGGCTTTGAGAAATATTTGACAAAGTTGTACTGTATATGGATAGCAAGTCACTTAGCTGTGCACAACTCCCAGCTCATTTGTCACTATTGCACCTCCTTCCCTTTTCTTATATGTGCTCACTGCCAAACCGCACATTCAGGGCAGAAAAGTGGGGTAGCCAATCTGTAGCCAGGGCTAACCCATACCATACAGGCTGCAGCTTGCACTGTCCTGAAGGTTCTGTACCCACCAATGATATAATCAGCATGCACCAGTCCCTAAAAGTCAGCCCAGAGCAAGGGTACATAGGCTGCAACCCAATGCACACTTTTAGTGGGACTTGAGCATGATGTGCGTAAGTTTACAATCGCCTAATTTTGGATGAAACCTAGACACAGGTACAGAGATCCGACATCCGTATGGAATTTCCCACACCTCTATTTTTTTCATACCAACTCTGATTTACAATACAATACACCAGAAGTACTATCTAGGCAGGATGTGAGAGGCGACAGAGGCAGAATTCTATTTCTGACAGAAATTTTCCAGATAGTTCAAGCCTGACACATAGCTTTCAAATAGATGCTCGTTACTGAAACTTGCGTGACTGCCTGCTTGTGTAAACCTTTGCCTGAAGCCAAGCAGAGAATAGGAGACCCAACAATATCAACAAAGGGAAACTACAGAGACCGGATTCCCTCCTTCTTACCCTTTCAATCTCTGTGGCAGACATGAATAGCTGGACATAAGGGAGTAGCTATAACGGGGGGGGGGGGAGAGACTTAATACTGATTCTTAGGGCTAAATGTTCCTAGGCTTCCTCAAAAGCTTAAATATCACAAGCTTCATAATCTAATCATTAGAACATTCCTAAAAAGTAATCGTAAGTAACAAGCACACAGCTCCTTCCTGCTGAAAACAAATACACTCAAAACCTTACTGTGATATTCCCAAATGGCACCAAAATCCAAATAAATAAAAGGTCACTTGTGTATCTGTTAAATCTAACTACTACTATAAATCCCTGGCAACGGAATCATGATTTCTGAGCATTTGTAGGCTGGCAGTGCAGGAAATGGATTAGAAGTAAACAAAAATTGGTGCTAATACAAACACAGCTTTGGGGCACTTTGTGAAGACGAACCATTTATTTCCGCATCCTATTTGTATCCAGCCGGGATGCCTTTTTAACCATCCAGTTATGTGTGGTCTTTCAGGCCCAAACCCCTGCTTGCTTTCCTCTGGGTTGTTTTCCTCCCGCCCTTGTACTGCCAAGCATAGAACAATTCCTCTCAAGTTGTGCAGTTAAAGGGCCTCGGCAGGCAGCCACAGAACTGCAACAGTCACTCACAGACCCGCACCTTTGAAGGCAATAACAGCTAACCCCTGACCCTCTGCACTTCAGTAAACAGGGTGATGGAGAAAGCAACTAAAAACAAAATTCAAAAAAATCCAGGGAAGCTGAGGAAGCCTACTCAGACCCAGAAAACCAATTCACAGCTGTGACTCCTTTTGCTTGCTCAGCTGTTCCTGAATCCCCATAGCTCATTTTAACAGAGGTTTGTGATGAGGAAGCAGCAAATAATAAATAGTAGTAATTAGGCCTGAGAAATAATTCACAAAGTCGACAGAAGGGGACCACTTTAGCTGCAGACAGGAATGACACCTTTCCTGGTTTGGTGAGGAGGAAGAGGGCGCTGCCCAATTGTTTATTTATACACATTAATTAATTTTAAAATACGCAGCTCTAAATTTGCCGACATTCAGAAGACAAATATTTTAAAAAACTTAAAAGCCAGGACAGAATGCAATAAAGGCATACATAAAAATGTAGAAGTAATACCTAATTGTTCTGCATAGTTGAATGCAGGGTCACATCTTAATGTGAAATATACAGTCTAAGAGAAGCACAGGGCGGAGCAAGGGGGGGGAATGCGCCCCAGGATAGGAATGAATTAATCTCAAGGGATGATATTCAGCCCATGTGCTCGACAGAGTTCTGAAAATTTAGCCACGCACAGACACTAAGTAATAACAGAGCTAATACGCTTTTGAATGTGACATCCCCATCATTATTCCATGGACCTTTCACCTTGGTCACATGACCTCTGCCCTGCAAGGCCTGTGCATTACATCTTAATTTCTTCAGCTCTTAGAATGTATAGCTTGGTGGTAGAAAAAGGGGTTATAAAAAAATTCTACTTCCAGGAGGGCTGGAGCATAACCAATGAAGGTATTTAAGCTCTGGCAGCACCTCTCAGCCAATGCAATCTTTGTTCCACACTGCTCTCCCCACTCCAATTTGCAGCTTCCTCAACCTCATCTGCTGCTGAATATGCAAGAGCATAAATGTTTATGGTGTTTACTCTTCTCTGCTTTGTCTCAACAAACTCTCTGGGAAGCGACAAATACAGCTGCATTCCCGGGCTGCGGAAGAGTGCCTGCCACCCGCCTGCCATGCTACACCGACACCACCTCAATAAATAATTATGCCAGCAATTAGCTTGTTAGCAGCAAAATGACTCGTTAGGGATGCACAGGCAGGTGCCACACCAATAAGAGGCCAGATCCAATCGGACTATTTGGTGGGAAGAAAACAGATTTGGGGCGGTTTCTGAGAGCAGAAGGGCATGCATGGGCTGCAATACGAAATTCTCATACTGGTCTATCAGAGCCAGCCACATCATGTAGGGCAGACAATTCCTTCCTGACAATAGTACACTTCTGAAGCAGAAGGTCACTTACATCCACACTGCTTGCCGAAGCAGACATCCAGCTCTCAGGTTAACAAGAGCCTTCATTCTCCTGCCAATAATGAAGGGAAATTGGCATGGTTCACAGCAGGCCCAACCTCACAACTACCTAAATCACATTCTCCAGCTGTACCTGTTTTTTCACTATATAGGCACAGAGAGCCTGTGCACACACTGAATCTGCCATTAATAGCGGGGCTTAGCTTCCAGTTGTTATTGGCTGGCAGAATACTGTTTTTCTCTGGGCATTTGCTTGCCTTTTGGCCAGACTCGGCCGAAGGACACAAGAGTTCACACAGAGAGCGAGAAAGCACTTTGCCAGGGTGAAACGTAGATGTCTTCTTGATTCATTACTTTACTTCAAGCCCACTTATGAGGGCAATGAAGGAGTGGACAGGAAAGACAATATTCATTCGTTTAGCTTTATTAAGTGGCTAGTAATTCAGCTGTCCCTTAGGGCCATTCATTTCCGGGCTTCCTGACATCTTCAACAGAAAAGAGAACTCTATGAACACCCTTGTTTCATTTCACTGTAAATGTTATGCTGGGACTTAATTGTGAAGGGCTGACAGGAAATTATCTTATAGCGAAGTGTAAGGACCTTAGTCCTCAACTTAAATATTTCTTAGAGGCTGTGATTCAAATCCAAGTCTTTAATATACCAGAAGCAAAATAAAATGATTTCAAAGGGAATCAGTTAAGGAGTAAATTACTTTTACCGCAACTCCACAACACAGTGTTCATTGCAGACTGCACATCTGGTAAGCTACCAGGCCCAATTCAAGGTGTTGACTTCAGTCTACAAAATTCCTAAAAAGTCTGGGGTCTAGGTACTTGACTGAATGCCTTTCCCGAGGCCTGCCACCCTGAGACTTAAGATCTTCCAGAGTGTCCCTTGAGGCAGGCAAGATGGTGGCGTGAGACAGGGCATTCTCAGCGGCAGTGCACTGTTTATGGCATTTGTTTTCACTTGAGATACGACCATCCTCCACATTAGGTATATCCAGTGTTAGGAACTCAGATACATAAGCTAGGTGCCAAATGACACCTTAAACTTAAGCCACCACAACAGCATGTCTGTTCGCCAGAAGGTTGGACTAAATGACCCTTCCAACGCTACAATTCTACAATTCTGCGATCTCAACTACATTGTTTGACTGTAGCTTGCTCTTAAAACAATTCACTTGACCTAGTATGCAAGAAGGAGAAACACACTTAGGGGAGATGGAAATGGAATTAACTATGGATTAAGACAGAGGTTTTTTAACTGTGGTCGCCAACTTGGCACCCAGAAATCTCCATCATTCAGTCTGGACACTGAGGTCCAGCTCCGAGGGCCTTCTAGTGGTTCCCTTGCTGCGAGAAGTGAAGTTACAGGAAACCAGGCAGGGGGCCTTCTCAGTAGAAGTGCCCTCCCTGTGGAATGTTCTCCCATCAGATGTCAAGGGGATAAAGAACTATCTGACTTTTAGAAGACATCTGAAGGTTTCAATGTTTGATGTTTGATTTAATGTTTGATGTTTTATTCTGTTTTTATATCTACTGCAAGCTGCCCAGAGTGGCTAGGGCAACCCAGTCAGATGGGTGGGGTACTGTTGTTGTTGTTGACCAGGATTCACAGTGGAACAGGAAGAAGATAGCAAGAACCACAAGGCAACTCAGAGTGTTCAGCAGAGCATCTCAGCCTGGGTCACATTTTCAGTCTGATAGATTCCTGGTTCCAAGCCAGTGAAGGAAAGAAACAAACAAACAAGATGGAATGAGTTCTCCAGCCAATGTGTTCAGTTCCTCAGCATTGGGGGAAGAAGTACAAACATCTCCTGAACTCCCCGCCAAGACTGGCAGCCTCTCCTCCTGGATCCAAGGCAGCTCTGAGCAGTTCAAGATTGCCTCCAAGCACCAACGCATTAGGCATCCTAGAAGCTATAACAAGGCCACTGGCGAATGACTATGGACTGGTTCACACAATTCACTTTCTCTTGCGCAAGAAGTCCTGGTCCCTCTCAGACATGTCCTTGTGTGGACAAACGTGATGTGTGAATCTAGCCAGCACATATCTGGCCAGCAGCACATACTGTGATTGCAACAGCGCTTTTTCCAGCTGTTGCTATTAGTGATGGGTGAACTCCTCTCAGCTCGATGCAGAATTGGGTCAGCAATTACAAGCGTCATTGGAGAACACTAGAAAAAAAATCATGGTTGGCGTGTTTTTTAAGAGTTCTAAATTGATTCATAATGCTGGCTGCACCATATCATACTGCCTTATCATTTTCAATTGTCCCTCGTTTATTTTTTTGTCCAAGACACAGACACTAATGACAGCTATGCAAACACCCCTTGAGGGTGATTTCTAAGGCTCCAGGAAACTGCAGCGAAGCCCAAGGAGGTTCCAGAGCCTTGAGGGAAAAGGGTGCTGTGCAATCCCTGAACATGTCTTTATTTGATGCTGGATCTTTGGAGAGAAAGTTTTTTGGGGGTTGCCCCTACAGTTCCTTGAAACCTTAAAAAAATATTCATCACAAGTGCTTGCTTAGCTCTGTATGAGCTGAGATTAGTGTCCAGGGCTTGGACTCAAAACAAGAGCACATTCTGTACACTTGCAAAGTCACGTTATACATTTTGGACTGGAGAAGAGATTCTCAAGGAAATGGCGTTCGAGTTGTAATAAGTGCAAGCATTATGGGGGAAATTCACATTCCAAAGCAGGTAATTGCAAAGCTGGGTAACATCACTAGCTGCAATCAAGGGATTTGCTGCAGCCTGTATCGACAACTGCCAAGCTCACACACTGCTTTGTCCATGTAAAATGTGTGCCTGAGGAGTGTGAAGAAGGGGAAGGAGAAGAAATAATATTAAGTGAAACACCAGCTCTGATACATAAAATGACACTAGACTGTGCCCATGCCCCAGGAATGTGAGTAACTCTTTGCAACAGAACAGGCCATGAATCCAAAAGCCCTGTTGTCTTGCCCACATTCTCACCCTTGCTTGCTCAGTCATGCTGAATCAATTGCCATCAATAAAAAACAAGCCTTCCTTTGGGAGGAAAGCCTGTAGTGCTGATGAAAAAGGATCTTTATAAAGCCATATGACAGGGCTCAAAGCAAGTGGATGAAGTTCATTTTCAGTCCTTCCTCCCCTCTCCCGCTCCTCACTTTTCTGACTGTCATGAGATTAAAGGCCTTTCCATGCAATCAGTTTCTGCAGCATAAATGGACATATTTGTTTCTCATTTGCTTAGCAGAGGAAACGTTCTTTATTGCAGGGATATTGCATTTTTGCCGAGCACATAAAAATGCAATATTTTATATATGGGAACATGAGATTCCCACACTTCCAAATACTATCTTCATTACTGCTGTGGTTGCAGAAGCTTCCCGGACATCTACTATATAATATGCTATTTAAAAGCCTGGATAGTCCTGCCCTTGATCTCACCCCAGTAATACAATGCAATTCTAATGAGCAGAAGACTGGGGCAGTGGCCCAGGTCAAATTCAGTGGAAACCACCAACAAATGAGTCACTGATCAGCAGTATTTCCCTCCCAAGCAACAACTCTGCAGAGCTTATAAAATACTAATAGCGCAAGCAGCATTGGGAATAGCTCTTTGCCTCTGGACCAAATCTCTCAAATAATCCCCACCCCTTGCTAAAGCTGTGCATGCACGCATACGGTGTGCTTTTTGAGAAGGTTTGAGATCTCCAAACATGGAGTGAACCAGTGGTTTTGTGTCAAGATTGTGCAGGATCGCCAATCACACAACACTTCCACCTGCTCTGCCTTTTGGAAGGTAGGGGGAATGGAGACGATTCCTTTGGTTCTGGTGGTCCCAAGACTACAGCCACATGCTCAGAAGCATCCTCTTCCCTTCCACAGCCAAGCAATTCAATGAGGAAGAGCAGGACTTCCTGCATAAATCAGACAGGGAACCAGAATCTGTCAGGAAGCAAGGAAGCTTTCCTGTTTCTAGCAAAGTTTGAAACAAGGGACTGGCAAGAACTCTTTGCAGAGGGGGAATTCCTGGCAGCCAGGGTCCAACATCACCGACCCTTGGGGAAAGTCAAGGACTTTCTGGAACAGCGAAATCTCCCCAATAGCAGAATGTGAGTGGCGAAAAGCAGCTGTCTTCTTTCCTGCTCACATGATGCCCTTAACTGTCTCTTGCCTTCATACATTCACAGTCACATTCCTTGTTTTGCATTCTTTGTTTCTGCCTCCCGCTTACTTTGCTCAGGGCAGACCTCGGGGGAATGGCAGCTGATCTGAGCTACACTTGGCTCCCCAAACCTGCACTGCAAGCCAAGAAAGATGGAGAGAATGAGGGGAGGGGAAACAAGAGCGCAGAGAAAGCCTCCTCCCTCCCCTGAGTCAGCAGTTATGTGACCCAGCAGGCAGCAGTGTAACAATTTCATCATTTTCCACCAAAATTGAATTAGTTTGAAGCCAAAATCAGATTTGTGAGCCCAGCACTCTTGACAGCAAACCCTTTACTTTGTCAGGCAGCTGTTAGCTGTTTCCCTCAGAACTCGGAAAAGGAGAAGGAGGGGCTGCCTGGGACAATTACAAATGGATGCCTGTGCACAAACTACTCCAGGTGGGTGCAGCTGAACTACCTGCTCCTAGAACGCAGCCCCATGCCCCTGCCGCACCTGTAATTTATAAGAGGGCGGAGAAAGAGAGAGAAAGTAACTCAATTTCACACTCCTCCTTCTGCTGGACATCTAAACAAGGCAGAGACCCTCATCAAGCTGCTGGTTCCTGCCACAAGCCCTTGAACCCAGCTCCGAAAGTCGTGCCTTGAAATGCACCTGCCTCTGAATGCAGAAGCATGAACACTCACAAGAGAGAGGAGACGTGGCAATGCCTCAGCCCACAGCAAAGGCTGGGGAGCTTCTAGGATTGTGGCAGAAGAGGTGCCATAGAGGGAGGGTGGGGGAAGAAGGCTACTGCTCCCCCTCCCTCCCGCACTCCCTGGATTTCAGATTAAATTATCCCTAGGTGCAAGGAAACCACAACAAATGCTATTACGATATGCTGCTTCTCTGATGCTTAATCTTGAAAACATCCAAGCCTTATAATTTTGCCGGGTTTCTCTCTTTCCAACACCCCCCAGCCCCAAGACTGGAATACTCCTCCCCTCCTCCTTCCACTTTTACTCTAAAACCATATCCCTGTTATTATTCGCTATTATTATTCACACACACCTAAAACAGCTAGGCACTTTGGAAAATTATTTTTAGAAGCCACACTGCTTGCAAGTTTACATTATAGCACATATAACACAGAAAAAAGAAAAAAGGGGGGGAATAAAATAGCGGAGGAGACCGATCATAAGATCTGTACTTAGAGCCAAAATGCATTTGTTTCAGCATCCTTAAGGGTTTTAAAATTCCACAGACTACAAAGCAGCAAAAGCATTACCGTCAGCAGCTTCAACTGCTGAAAGGAGCCACAATCAGAAGTTAGTTTATGTTTGGGAACCACTCATTAGGTTTTCCCTCCTGACATGTGCACACGTCCCTCAACACCTATGTACGAAGCTCTTATTTACCATCCGTAAGGCACCAGGGGGCTCAAACCAGAAACTGTAGCAGCAAGGCTTCCTTGGAGGTTTTTAAAGAGAGGTTGGGTGGCCAGCTGTCATGGATGCTTTGGCTGAGATTTCTGCGTTTCAGGGGGTTGGACTAGATGACCCTTGGGACCCCTTCCAGCTCTAAGATTCTATGAAGCACAGGAGACTTACTTCCTGCACTAGAACAAGGGCAGCTCTCAAGCTAAGAGAGCTATTGGTCTGATCTTTGCTGTGTACTGCAGTGCCATACAGATAAATGGCCAAACAGGGGTACTGCAGCTCATCAGTGCAGCCAGACCAGGTGATCTGTGGAGCCAATAGTGGCAAACATGGGAAGCTGCCTTAAACCAAAACAGTGCATTGAACCGCACAGGACAGTCTACACAGACTTGTGGAGGTTCTTCAGGGTTTCAGACCGGAGTCTTTCACAGCTCTACCTTGAGGTGCTTTGGAGTCAAAACTAGAAGCTTCTGGATGCAAACTATGAGCTCAGCCATTGAGCTACGATCCTTTCCCTACCGAAAGCCTGGGTGGCTTTACAGAAACTGAGGAACCAAGCCTGCAGTAACAATCTAAGCAAAACAGACTCACTTCCTGATGCCCTTCGGTGGCATACTTGATTCTGTCCCCTATGATCTCTGTCTGTTGCTTCAGACCTTGATTTCAGCCAGACGTGGACTCACATCTGACCACTTTCAGGCCTGGCCCTACAGAACCCTGACACCATGCCAGAGGGTTTCCACTCATCCTTTGGGGAATCTGTCCTAAAAAGAGAAGGAGGAAGGGAAGAAGAAGAGGTGTCCAAACCATGGCCAAGGATGGTTACTGTCTAATTTGCCAAAACAGACCTCCAATGCCCCTCTCCCTTTATCTCCATTACTCCACAGCAGCTGTAAATCATTATTTATCATATTGTGAGGTGGAATAGAGCCATGGAGATGTGTATTCAAATTCCTCACTCAGCTATGAAACTCACTGGCTGAACATGGACCACATGCTATCTCTCAGCTACACTGCCACGCAACTATGTTCTGAGGACCAGAGGGGGCGAGGTTCCATGTGTACTACACTGAGCCTTACAATGGAGTGTATTTCTCATGAACATGGGTTCATTGGCATAAGGAAGCACAGCACAAGCTCTTATTTCATGCTTAGTATCTCTGATCTCACCTGTTCCTATCAGAGCTGCTACCAGAATCACAACTGCCTAGAATACCATACCAATTCTGCCCTAGATACCCACTTATGAGCCCAGTGTACTACCACTCCATCCATTGGCTGCCAATGTAATCCCCACAACCAGAATTCTGTGGCTGTCAGGAATCATGGGAAATGTAATTCCTATTGACTTTAAATACGTGCAGCAGCATCTAGGAATACATGAGCCACAGGAATTACACATCCCATGGTTTATGGTTCCCAATACCATACATGCACCTATGGGAACATAAGATCTAAAAACTGATATGTTTATCGGCCCTGCTGATGTATTATGTTTTATGGCTTTGTATGGTTTTGATTTAATTACAATGAGAGCCTGCTGATTGGAGAACAGAGAAAGAAGTTTCTAAAATAAAATTTTAAATCCTGAGGTCCACTACCATTGACACATGGAGCTAGTGTTTAGGGAGGCTCCAAACCTACACACACACACACACATCCACTCAACACTGTGCTTCTTGTAAAGCCATTAGAAAGGCATTTGGAGTGGGCCAGGTCTTTAGCTGAATTCATTTACAAAATTTAATTTAAGCAGACCATTACAATTTGGAGAAGGGTCAGTAGGCTAAATGGATCCATTAAGAATCAGCCCAAAGTCCAAAGTACACTTGACTATATGGGTCTGGGGAGTGGACCTACGGCATCTGATGTCCAAGCTCAGATTCTGCCACAATCACTATGTATATCTCCTTGCGTTCAGCTGAGAGTTTTAAGTGACGTAACTATACCAATTTTCTACAACTTGTCATATGTCCTAGAAATCTTAAAGTTGCCCATTCCATTCCCATTTTGAAAGATCTTTTACACATTACTCTCCTATCCTCACTGCAAGTAGCTGAAATAGCCTCCCAGTTATATCTGATATTGTCTGAAAAGGAACCCAGCTATGGCTCATAAAACAAAGCAGGCTTCTTACCCTGCCTTGCCAAAGACTTAACACAATGGAACAGGGCAATAAAGCTCCTCTGTTTGCCATAGCAACAGCCTATGGGAAATGCTTCCCTCAGGATAGGCAGGCAACTTTCCCTCTGTTGAGAAAGAACATATCCAGACTCATAACTCTGGCTCGCTCCCATATCCCCCAGGGCAAGAGTTCACTTCTAATTGGCCTCAAAACCTGACACTCCAGTTGTGTTTCATATACACCTATGAATTTGGAGAGTCCTCTCACTGCCAGTACGAAGCTGCTATCTGTACAGCTGTCCTGTTCTCACACTCTCCCTAAACTACAGAGGTAAGGATTTTGATTATCCCGATTTGGAATCAGACAGAGGATAAAACCAGAAAACAAGAGACCCAGGTAGAGTCGGAACATCATCCTGGCTGGCTAATATTCCTGCCGTATCATTATGTGGTGCTGAGAGGGCACCATGTTGCACCTTGAATAGCACTTCAAATCATCTGCAATTGTTATCACATCAGTATATCTAACAGTTACTTGGGTCTGTATTTCCAGCAGGACATATCTCCTGTACATGGACACCTGCTTTTTCCCTAATTCATTCCAGTACTTGTCATGATGGTAACAGTGGAAAGTAAACTCAGGTTAGAATAAATGGAACATCAGCATGTCTGTTAGATGGTTAGTGGTCCACATGCTCCTACTTATTGCCTTTCTTCTCAATTCAATCCTTCCGAAAAACTGTCTTGGCAAGAATTTCTGTGCAAATAATCTCTAAAACACATTCCAAAATCAATGCAGTCCCCATTTCTCCAGCATAACAAACTTTATTTGGTTAACTGAAGATTGGGAGAAAGGCCGGAACTTCTCAACACCCAATAATTATCCTCATACCCCATAACCAAAGCCTAAAACTCCAAACACCAAAATACTGTAGCTGAGAATAGAATGGTCACATGCTAATTGAAACAAACCCCAGATCTTTAAGCAACATCTTCAGCTGCGTACTCAAAGACAGCACAGGTATCTCAGCTGATGCTTTGGATTTATCAGAGCAGAAAGGAAAAGGAGAAATGACAAAGTAGAAGAATGAGGAGGAAGACTTACTGAGTTTATGCATCCCAACTCCTTGTTCAAAAGCCAGGGCAGAGAAAGCTTCCCCTCCCCACGATAGCAAGACTGGATGCGCTCCTTGATCTTGTCTTTGATCTTCTTCAGTGTGAAGAGGCAAAGGACAGATTCCTTTGGTGGCTTCACCCTGTTCTTCTGGCCCTGAGAGAAGATTGTGAAGAGAATATCCTCCTGCTCTGAGATACCCAACTGCTTGGCCAGTGCCTTTCCGGGCTTACTTAGGTAAGCGTCCTGAATCAGGCGATATTCAATGCCATCACGAATACAACCAATGGGGAATTCCACATATGAGTAGAACTTGGGATCATCTACACACAGCCGAACGACCTTGGAGGTGAAAAACTGCTCCCCAGTGGAGTCAGGCGAGGTAAGCTGGGTGTCTAGTTGCAAGGTCAGGTAATAGACAAACTGCTCACTGCTGAAGCTATAGATGTAGTAGATATCAAATGTGGGGAACTTGGACAGTGTGTCTGATGGAATCTTGAGCTGGGATGAGACAAACTCATCCTGATAAACAAAGCCAAACATCTCTGCATTCTCTTCACTGGCCATCAGTTTACGGCTGGACAGGGTAGGGAAGTACTCAGACTTGCCATCAATGGGTGTTCCAATGAAGAGCTTGTTTTGCCCATTTGGGACTTCAATGATGACGCCTGACATAGTTCCTGACTCATTGACACTGGAGAGGTAGTGCTCCTTGCGATGATGGGGCTCACCCAACTTGAAAAGGTCGTCCAAGCGCAGAAACTGGCAAATGCCCTGAGAAGCACTGCCACAGGCTATCAGTCGATTCCCAGAATAATCCACCAGCAGCAACTTGTTGACATTGTTGGTGCTGACTAGCCCATGTGGACAAGACTGCACACTAGGCGGTGGGTAGCACTTCTCATTGTCATCCACGGGCCCCGTGACATGAGTGCGCATCAGTGTCAGATCGTCTGCAAGCTTATAGATCCGGTTGACAGCACCCACATACACCTCCCCAGTTTTGTTGTGGACCACCAAGTGTGTCAAACTCCAGTCGGTGACCTGGAAAGTCCTAAAGGGAGAGTTGGACTTGGGAGTGCCTTCTTCCAATGGCAGCCAAGCACTCCCCAGAAGCAGCAAGGTCCAGATATTGACCGACAAATGGTGCTTTAGTCTCAGGAGCCACATGGCGAAAGAATCACATCCAGCAATGGTTGTACATTAACCTATCCACTGGAAAAAAATGAAGCAAAACAGAAGGCAGTGGAGAAGGGAAAGGAGCTGTCTGTGGACTAATGTCTCCTCTTCTTCCACCAGTCTCCACATTCAGGACATTGTGGGTGCTGGCATCCTGCTCAGTCCTAGAAGGAAACACAAAGCAAGCAAGGTTAGACAAACAGTTGAGCCACTCAGAACATTACAGCACAATAGATCCCCACAGTTACAAACATCTCAGGAATGAAGGTGGTTCAGATCTCTGAAATGTTCAGCTGTCTTGGAAGAAGCATTGCACAGAATTTGCTAATCATTCTACATTCTTCCCATTGAAGTTCCCATGACCATTTTGTGCATTCACTACAGAAAATAATTGCTGAATTGTTTTGACATCTTAGGAGAGCTAAGATTGTTATCAGAAAAAAGACAATATAGGCTTTCCACATTTTCTGTGTTTTTATGGGGCCATGAGCCTTAGAAGCCTTAAGCTTGAACTCACAGTATAAAGGGAATAATAGTGTTATACCTTTTGGCAAAAGCTCCAAGAGAGACAGATGAGAGAGAGAGAGAACTTTGAAGATCTGAAAATGGCTTTAAAAAATAACTAAAATGACTGGGATTAGATCCTTTATAACCCCTATTTTAGCACTTTTCAACCTTGCCCAGATGTCTTGTCTTTCTGGGTATCTGTACTATCTAAAACAAGATCCCTGTATTACAGTGTTTTCTTGAAGACAGGTCTTTCATTGCACCAATTGAGATTTGGCAAAAAGACTATCTCTGATACAGTGATATACCTCTATATTTGTTTTTCTAAGTTCATAGTACTGAAATGGAGAAACGCAAAAGAACTGATCTCTTTATTAACCAGAACCAGACAGAGGGCCTTCTCGGCAGTGATGCCCGCCCTGTGGAATGCCCTCCCATCAGATGTCAAGGAAATAAGCAGCTATCCTATTTTTAAAAGACATCTGAAGGCAGCCCTGTTTAGGGAAGTTTTTAATATTTAATGCTGTATTGTTTTTAACACTCGATTGGGAGCCGCCTAGAGTGGCTGGGGAAACTCAGCCAGATGGGCAGGGTATAAATAATAATATAGTGGTACCTTGGGATGCGAACGGGATCCGTTCTGGAGCCCCGTTCGCATCCTGAACAGAACATAAGACGCGAGGGCACGTCTGCGCGTGCCACATTTTGCCGCTTCTGCGCATGCATGTGACGTCATTTTGAGCATCTGCGCATGCGCGAGCGGCAAAACCCGGAAGTAACGCACTCCGTTACTTCCGGGTTTCCGCGGAGTGCAACTTGAAAGCGCCCAACCTGAAGCACATTCAACCCGAGGTATGACTGTATTATTATTATTATTGTAGAATAATGGAACACCTCTCCATACACATTAGTATGACAAAATAAATGATAAAATCCTATCTGCTCTTAACAAAGAATCTGACTTCCTTTTTTAAAAGAAAAAGGAGTTATGTGTTGTGGAGTGCAATCAAATGCATGACTACATAGAAATAATTTCCACTGCATCAGCAGTGCCTCATGTGTCCAAGATTGCAACCTCAGACACTGTATGTGGGTGTAGAACTTTCCACAGAGGAGCATTAGAGGTTTTATAGGGAGCTTGAGGGACAGCATCCTTCCTGAGTGTCCTGAGATTTCTTTGGTATGTGCTGGCTAACCTGCACTCACAGTGCATTATGAACAAATGTGTCTACATCATGTTCTACTCCGGGGGGGGGGGGGCACCACCACTACCAGATCTGCAAAGCCAGTGAGCAAGCTCCCTATCCTTCCACAACTCCCCAGGGATGTTGTAGCCTTTCTCAGCCTCCACCCTAATCTCCCCTTACACCTTCATGCACTGTTGCTAAAACTTTGGCCCAAAGACCTTTATTCTACCCACATCTTCAACACAAGCAGGATTCAGTGTACGACTAGAGCTCGCTATTCCAAGTAATTCCGTATTTGTGACTTTTAAAGACGGCTCTCCACCCTTGAAGAAAATACTTTTAAAAAGCACCGCCTACACATCCCAACAGCACAAAAGATCCCACTAAAATAGATTTCAGTAAGATATTTTGCTTCTCGTGGGACCATACTGTTACCTCTCCAGCTTGACCAAGTATTTAGCTCCACTAGGAGGCTGGCAATGTCCTGCCTACCCATCCATAACCGACAAGCTACAGAAGGCTGCCTTTTTATCTTCAGGGTTTTCTCTTTGCCCAGGCAGGGGAGTATTCTGACCTTCCTCATTCTCCTAGCACTGGACAGCCTTGAGGCTGATCCTAGATTTCCAACACACTCCTAAAGGTCAGAACCAGTCTTCAGGCAGAAGGCGGGGCATGGGAGGGTTGCACATCGCTTGAGCTTCCACCCTGAACACTGAAGTTCACTAGAGTTATTTTTCTTCAATTGCACAAAGGGAAATAAGAAACTTGTTCTTTCTTCCAGTTTGGTTAGACGTGTCAAATGCCCCCAAAAGACATAGCTGCACACAGTTTACATGAAGGGCAACATACATGGAAGTAGAGAATCTTGGCTACACAAGAGCCCATACTGTAAAGTTTAACCTCTGGCTTCTTTAGCCTGTGCCACTGAAACACAATTTAGCTCATAAGGCAACAGATCTTGGTCTGTATAGCCCAAACACAGGCCCTTGGAGATGAGCAAGATTAAGACATCCCATAGTTTCTTCACGCCAGGCATTGGAGAGGGGAAAACAGTAAGAGGGACCAACATCACTTCTCTCCTTCACCAGAGCCTGGCGCAATATGAGGTTTGAACCTTTCACCCACCACCCCTGCACCCAGTTCTGTATGAATCAGAAGGCAGAAGGGAGGGGAGGGAGAGATCTGTCACACTCAGCAAAAAAAGTCAGTCACCCCAGCTTCAAGTTCCTGAAAGCCGCAGAGAACTTGAGCAAGCAGTGGGGACTATTGTGATGAGCATCTAAGACAACAGTGGCTGGCACAGAGGCCAGGGTATCCACCTTTTGCAATGTCTGAGCAAATCTGCCGGATATTATATTCAAAGCCCAAACCTCTGGTCTTCTGGTTTTAACACTGAAATCAAGACCTCTGCTTCTCTGTTTAGATCCAGATTATGACAGGTTAGCAAAATCAGAAATCCATGCAATCTTTGTGAACTCAAGGCATGGAGAATCTGTTGGACCCCCAGTATGATCACCTAGCCTAGTATAAACACCAGCCTTTCAACTTCCCTTGTGGAAACATTAATGGGAATAGCCTTAGCTAAGTACTGAATGGGCCATCCAGGATTAATAATTTGCCATACACAGACTTAGCATACAAACTTAAAGGTAAGGAATTTTGGCTCACATTGCTTTGCTGTAGGTAGCTGAAAAAGAAGACAGAGCTCACTTCCTTATGACCTGTTTATTGAGCATTCATTCTGATTTGTTTGCACAAAGTTTGCAGGGTTAAATGAAGTTGCATCGGGACTTCCGGGTTGGCGCCTCTGGCAATGGCGGATTTCCTCCGATAAGGAGGAATCCGCTCCGTGGAAAAAGGGGTCTGAACCGCCACGGCGAGGTGGAGACCCATCAAAAACCACAGGTGGGAGAAGCCTGTGGACGTGGGATTCGGCTGGCACCTTTGTGCCCCCCCTACTCGCGGGGAACCCCGGTTTCGGGGATCCGGAGAGACGTGGGGTGAGTGGCGCGGTGCTTTGAATCGACTGCTTCTTTCACGGAGTGAAGCCGCACTGCTGTTGCCGGAGAGCGCTGACTTTTTCCTGTGGACAATTGGATCTTAAATAACTGTCCGTGAGTAGAACGGAAAATTGGATTAAGAAATTTCTTTTAATTTGGCACTGAAGCGAGAAGGTCTAAATAGGAAGTCCGCCTTCCGCTTTTGTAGATAGATTAAAGCAAAGACACAGCAAGCTAGAGTTTAGAAAGTCATCTGTAAAGGATCAATTTTCATCATCTAAAATTACTGAACCCCCCTTGGAAGCAGGAGAAGAGGGGGGAACTTTTTCTGGACTGTTTAAACCTGCAGAAGAGAGTGTAAAGAAAAGTAATTTTCCACCGTCTTGAACCTGGGAGCGGGGTGTCAGGACAGACGTCCTCGGGAAGTTCATTGACTATAGACAAACGTTTTTGACAGATAGTTAAAAGAAGAGAAACATAGTGATTCCATTGTTCCCCTTCGCATCTAAAAGGAACAAAATATTGACAAAATATCTGAAAAAGGAAACTTTGTTGTTAGATCTGCTTTTAAAAAAAGAGAGAGAGATGGATACAAATAGAAGCTTTTTCCCCTAGAGGGAGCTTGTGAAATTGTTATTAAATCTGAACTGGGGAGCTTTGCAGCTGCAATAGATTAAGATCGTGGGACCAGACTCTGACCTTGCACAAGAATGTACTCGGAGGCTCTGGTGCTTGCTTTCTGCAAGACAAGTGCTTTATTGGAACAGTTACATGAGAAGACGGATTTGATGACTGTTGCGATCGGAAATTTTGGACAGGCAGTGGGTATCTATATAGAACCCACTCAGGAATTAATCCAGGAGTGTGCTCTGACATATCAGATGAGGGAGGAGGTTGTTGCTGGACCTCGGGAGGCAGAGATGGAGGGAACTGTGGCCCAGCAGGAACATGAGTTGTTGGATCTGACGAATGAACCTGGAAAAAGCCAGATTTGGAGAGATAGTGTCTTGCTTGGCTTGGAGATGGGGGGCTGGATAGACCCCCCTATGCAGGGATGTTTTGACCTTTCAAGTCTGGCTTTGGGCCGGGAGGAGTTCGGAGTTGTGGGAGCCCTTAACTTTGGAGGGACCTTGAAACATGCTTTTAAATACCACATGGAGTTCAGTGTTGACTATGGAAAAGGGGCTGATCTGTCGAGAAGGGACAAAAATATCGTCAAGCTGGAGTCTCCACGAGTGAAAGGAGCAGAAGACAAAGTAAAGTACAGGTATAAATATGAAGAAGACCTGCGGAAGGGACATGGAAGAGATTTAAGGGCTTCGGACATAAGGTTACCAGGTTAATGAACTAGATGGATGGGATAGAAAGGACTGACAAAACCCGAGACCAGGAGGAAGAGACGTTGGATGAAGATTGGAAGAAAGTTTTAAAAAATTTATTTAGGAAAGTTTTGTAAAATTAATGAGTATTAGAAAAATGTTGGAACGAAATTATTTGGCTTTAGCAGAAATGTTAAAAAGAATTATGTAAGAATATGTTATGGTTATGAGAAATTGGTATAAATAAGATTTAAGTTTTAAGTTTTAGGGTTTTTTATGGTAAGATAAGGTTAAAATAGATTAAGGTAATTTAATGACAGACTATTATGAAAGATGGAAAGGATTTGCTGAGATAATTAACAACTAGAATACAAAAAAGGGAGGTGTGAGGAGGTCGATGAAATAAGGTAATGACAGTTAAGGATTTGGGAATACTGGATCTGTTTTTAAATTTTTTTGTTTATTTTTGCTTTTTGATTTTGATGTATTATGTGTTTTGCTTTTGCTTTTTGACTTTGCTTTTTATCGATTTGTATTGTTTAATCATTATTTGTTTTTTCCTTCTTTTTTCCTTTGTTTTTTTTTTGTAATCTTAAAATTCTCAATAAATATCAATTAAAAAAAAAAATGAAGTTGCATCAAGCAAATGCTATCCCATGCTTTCCAGAGCATTTCCCCTGTCACTCTCCTTATCGCAAAGAGTTCAGTTTGCTAGGGGAAGTGAGTTTGTTATGCAAGAGCTCCAAATCAACTCTAAATGCGGGACCCGAATTTACCAGTATGTGACTCAAATCTCACCCAAAATATAAAGAGCCTGAAAGAACCCACAGCTGATCAAAGCAGCAACCAATTCCTTTCACTAGGAAAATTTCCACATACTGAGAGAACACTCTACTAATATCTTCACACTCAGCCCTACACCAGAAGAGAAACAAATTTCATTTTCCCCCCTCTGGGTGGGGGGGAGCCTTGCTCCTGTAGAGAGGCAGTTGGTGGAGGGGGAAGCTGCTCATTCACCCTTCAAGTTCTTTTTCTCCCCACTACCAGCAAACTCACACACAGAAGTGGAAGTGTTCATTGCATTTCACCATTTACCTAATTGGACTTTAATGTGCTGAGTGGTTGGCCATTAATGAGATTTTACTTTTTATAAAGACAGGGAGAGAAAACAAAGAGAGACCATCACAAATGAGGAGAGAAATAAATGGTGACAATTTGCAAAGAGGTAGGGCGGCTGTTCGAGTAAGCAGAGAAAGTTAGAATTATGGGATCCGACTTCCAGTTCTGACACTGATTTGCCAAGCAAGTCTAAATGATTCACTACCCACCTGTGTTTTCCCCACCCTCCGAGCTGCAAAACAGGGGCAAACGCAATTCTATGGATCCACAGAAACACTATAGGACCTCTTGTATTGCCTAGAGCCAAAGTCGCAAGGGGATATACATTTATGTCTGATATTTGGATGCAAGAATCTATGTAGTATTCTGTATCATTGACCTTTTTTAGACATTTTGTTGAGGTTTTATGCTGAGCAGGCAGTGTCTCGAACGAAAAGGAACTAATATGATATAAATGTACAGATAAAAAATAAATGCATTCTTACCCCCACTCCCCTACAAAAATACACAGAGAGAGCACAGAGCTGTGAGACAGACACTCGATGGAAGGAAATAGAGAAGGCAATTATCAATTGCAATAAGAAAGGACAGAGTTTTCCCCTAAGTCAGAAAGATAGAGGATCACAAAAAATCCTTCTTGAAGCTTACTCCTTGTGCCCCTTAAAATGGTAAAGGGACCCCTGACCGTTAGGTCCAGTCACAGACGACTCTGGGGTTGCTTCGCTCATCTCGCTTTACTGGCCGAGGGAGCCGGCGTACAGCTTCCGGGTCATGTGGCCAGCATGACTAAGCCACTTCTATACTCTAAATACTTAAATTCATGTTAAACCATCAGCCACTTGCCTGCTGAGCCAGATATGCTGGGAATCATTTCCCAAGCAGTGATCATAGGTGTTGGGGTATTCAGCAACAGTTTCTCCCCACCACCACCCCATTCGCATAAAAGGTATCCTTCTTACTAACAAAACACACACACACACACAAAAATGCAAGAAGGGTGTCTCTTCTAGGGACAGAAGCTTCAAGCAAAGAATTGGTTAGATGATACTACACAAGAAGGATTTGGTGATAAAGCTGCACTTTCCGCCTCAGCCTTGCAAAGCGATATCCCGTTGAAATCCATTTGCTACTCTCCGTCCTGCATCACTCCTGCTCTTTTATTTACCCAAATTGCTACAGGGAAGGATTGCCTCTACAAGAGGTGGAGCTCATTTACCAACAGCCAAAGATTTATAGACACTCGCGACAGGGATGATCAGACTCGTTCGTCACCCCGAAACAGCCAGAAGAGAGTCACATCCCTCTCCTGTCTGCAGTGACAGATGTCTGCTGCAAGAGCTCTAATAGTAAAGCTCCTTCCTTCCTTGCGTCCTTACCGTGTCTCAGAAACTATTAAAACTACGCCTTCAAGAACATCAGATCCAAACTCCAGGCAGTTACAGAGAACAAAGGAAATGTCCCACATTCAATACCACCCACCATGCCGTTTAGTTGTTAATTTTATTTATTACACTGCATCTCACCCTACTCAGGGTAGCATTTAGCCTCTCAACAACTCCATGAGATAGGTTAGAATGAGAGTCTGTAACTTGCCCAGAGCTCTCTGAAGACTTTCATAACAAGTAGCAATTTAACCTGGTGTTCCACACCCACAATTCTAGTCACCGCACCACACTGTGTGACGCTGTACTGCAAAACACAAGTGAGCCTGTCAGGTTTCCAAAGTAGCAAGGAATACCTTCAAGGAATTTGTTGGCACCACGGAGGGCAGATGCTCGTAACCGCACGACTTCTGCTGTCACATTACCTTCCTCCTGCAGAACCACTCCCATTCACTGTCAGCAGAATTGGTAAGACTCACACAAGTAGAGCAAACACCGAGAGATTTTCTACACCACACCACACTGAGGCACCCAGAGCTCCAGCTTCTGCAAGTGGATCCACACAATGGCCACCCAAGCAGGGGTTTTGTGTACACAAGCTCTTCATCCTTGCCCTCTGACATATTGGCATCTACACGATACAGCCTTTGAAAAGTTAGTTACCGGGAGCTTCCATTGCTACACAACAGCTATTTTGCTGGTGGGAATCCAGTCATTCACCCACAATACCAACTGGGTCCTCATATGCTTCCAGGTGCAATTCTAAGTGCTATTTATCACCTATCAGGCCCCAAATGGTATGAGACTAGGATATCAGAAAAAAAATCTCTTCGTGCATGAGCATTGCTGCACACTACAGTCATCAGGCAAAGTGATATCCTGCTAACTCTTATAGTACAGAGAGCGAGGAAAGGGGGCCAGGCCATCTCCGCAGCACAGCCTAGATCATGGAGCTCCCCACCCAGGGGGACCCAGCAATCTACCAAACACAGTGATGACATGCCCGGCCCTCTCCTTCCACTCCACAAAATTTAGTTGACTGAACTGAGGTCACACCGTTCCAAACGCCTGCTGCTGCCACAAGCAACCAATGATGTGGAGATGGGGATTCTGAAAACGCAGACTGTTGGGGTGTCGCCACGTGAAGGAAGCTCTAGTCTAGTAGGTGTCACTTGTGTTGTTTCAGGCAGCTGCCAGGCATTTACCATCGCATCAAGCGTGGCCCTTAAGTTTGTGGCCCTTAAGTTTGTAACTCTGTAACGTTGTGTGCAATGCTTGGAATGCTGCTGCCATGAGCAAATGCTAAACAGAAGTAGCAATCGAAGTTATGGTATCCTAAATACGTAAGCACTTTGCAGATTAAAAAGGACAACTAATGTGTACAAGCTAAAGTGTCCTGTTTTATATATAGACCCGTCAGATAAAACGCTCGAAAGACAAGGCAGGGAACCAGCCCCTCGCTTGGTGTCTTGGCTCAGTCAAGCTGCACAGGGAAATCCTCTGGCAAGCGTCAAGTGTCTAGAATTCCCTACAGGGAGTGGCACTAATAGAAAAAAATTACCCCGGGCAACTCCTTGGCTCTACTAGGATTATGCGACAACATCTCAATGCAGAACAGGAATCCCAACAGTGTGCCTGGCATCCTTGCTCGAGGGTGCACCAGACTGTGCTTCGAGGAGACTAGCAACAGCTGCAAAAAAAATCAGCCTGACCTGGCATATAAAAGGCTACAGTCCCTGGACAAAATAAAATTTCAAAAAGCTCCTAAAAGTGACAGCTTTTTTGCTGGAAAAGTAGGCAAGGATGTGGCTGACATACCCCTGGCAATAGAACCCCTTTGTTTGGGAGAGACAGCAGTAGTAATAACCCACAGAAGTTGGGCTCCTCCAGACAACCTATTTATTGAGCATTCATCCTGATTTACTTGCAAAAAGCTTATGCAGAGGTTGCTTATCGAGTATCTGTTTGCGGGAGCGTTATGCAGCAATTCATCCTGCATTCGTCTTGATTTGCTTACTGGGTGTTCAGACGTCTTCTCATTAGACACTTTTCAATGCGTTTTCTTGTCACATTCCTAACCGCAAGAAGTCTGTTTTGTTTCTTTTTCAAAGAATTTATTGTGCTAAGGCAGCGGAGCACTTTAATGCACTTCAACTGAGCAAACCTAAATTTCTTGGTGTGAGCTTGAATCCCTCCACAATAAACTGGCGTTCTGGAGGCAGCCCTCTGACAAACCTGGTTGGGTAGACACACTGCAAACATCACTGCACTGACTGTCCCTGTGAGAAGCACTTCTGCATGGAATCTGCTTCTTATTCAGTACAGACAGTTCACTAGATCACATTTTGTGCTGATTTCTCATATGTGATTGCAGCTTTATGTGGATTGCTGAAAATTAAAGGGGGGGGGACAGATCCAAAATCTAATGGGAGCCCTAGCTCAACCTTCCCAAAGCCTGATAAGCAAGGTGAGGGGTTTAAAAAGAGCTTTCCCTTGAGAAGGCCCACTCAACACCAGCTTCAGATAGGTACGGATGGTCACATGGGGCAGTTCTGGCTTCACACAATTTTGCCTCTATGTGCAGTAGCTCAGAATGTAACCCCTGCATGTGATGAGATCTACCTGTACCAATCCCTCGAACTACAATACATGGTACCTCGGGTTAAGTACTTAATTCGTTCCGGAGGTCCGTTCTTAACCTGAAACTGTTCTTAACCTGAAGCACCACTTTAGCTAATGGGGCCTCCTGCTGCCACCGCGCCGCCGGAGCACGATTTCTGTTCTCATCCTGAAGCAAACCTGAGGTACTATTTCTGGGTTAGCGGAGTCTGTAACCTGAAGTGTCTGTAACCTGAAGCGTATGTAACCCGAGGTACCACTGTATACTTCCAAAATAGGCAGGCCCTTCCCACTAGAGGGCCAATAAGGCATACAGATTTCACAGAATCATATATTTGTAGAATTGGAAGGGACCACGAGGGTCATCTAATCCAACCCCCTGCAATGCAGGACTCTTTTGCCCCGAGGTCGGGCTTGAACCCACGACCCTGAGATTAAGAAGCTCATGTTCTAAGATGCTCCCTTTCATTGCAGAGATCCATGAGCATAAAAAAAAAAGAGTAATCCGTTGTGCTTGATTTCTATCCAGTACATAGATGGGGAAAGGTCAGAGAGACCTCTGTTCCACTTGTGCCAATGCACACCACAACCAGCACAAGAAGAGCTCAAACCAACATCAGTAAGGCAATTGGCAAAACTCCATATGAGATATAAGGGGACTAAGGAAAATCTTAGAATGGGCAGAAACATCAGGCCTACGTACCATGCAAAAATATTGATTGTGTCTACAAGCATCTTTTCTTCCTCCAACCTTGGACATCTGACAGCACACACTTCCCCATTATCAGAGCAGGACGTTTATGAGCATGCTTGTGACCAGCAAGCAGTACAGGAAGAACCAAAGTGCAGCCTTTTAACAGCATCCTGAGAGCAGCATTCCTGTTAACTCTTCTCTGGCATGCATGGGAGTAATTCAAGCAAGGTCTTGGCTTGCGTTCGAGATAGTAAGTGCAATTCTAACCAGCCCACGCAACTCTTTCCAGCTGAGCAGGTGCCAGGTTGCAGCTGCCCTTGCTGTTTGTTTCACAAACAGAACTCATAACCCCTATTCCCACCAGAAACAACACCAACTCCCAAAGCTTGCCAGCCAAAGGGACTAAATTAATCCCTGCCCGTAACCCAAATCACAGCGCTGCACTACAGACTTAGGCAGATGTATGTTCCACTGAATTCAGTAGGGCTTACTCCCAGGTAAGTGGGGTTAGGACTGCAGCCTTACTCACTGATATGGCAAAGATGAGACCTGGGGTGTAGGAGTGCTGTGTGTACACACACACTTCCAAATTCTGTGTGTGGATTCACACAGCATACGTGGATAGGGATAATGTTGCCATTAGTCTAAATAAAGCAGAGCAACTGTACAATTAAAGGATCAAGTGGTTAAGAAGTTGATTTCTGTGATAAGCCATGGGTCCTACAATCAGACCTGGCTCAGAAGAGAACTGTAATTGATTGGGTACCACAATAGTACTCCCATTTTTTCAGATGGCAATACTCTGCTTTAATATTTTAACCATGTCTTGCCGGTCCCTGAATTCTCAAGGGCTTTGAACGAAGAAACAAAATACATGGGTCTGTTGGCCATGCAGATGCAAAACTCAACATGGATGAAGCTTTCTGGATGACCTTGGGTCTGTCACTTTGAGAAATGATTCTAGGCTTTTTCCCAACATGGCCAACCCAAAAGTTCCATACTTCCAACTGCTCATTCCTGTTCTGTGCCTGAAAAGGTCTTTCAAGATCATAGCTGTCAACTTTTCCCTTTTCTTGCGAGGAATCCTATTCAGAATAAGGGAATTTCCCTTTAAAAAAGGGAAATGTTGACAGCTATGCTCAGGATACACAACCTGTGGTGGCTCACCAGTCTAGTTCACTTCCCCAGACTGAGTCTCCTGGTTCCAGTCCCTGAGTCTCTGGCATTTAAGTGCAAGATCATAGAATTGTAGAGTTGGAAGGGATCACAAGGGTCATCTAGCCCAACCCCCTGCAATGCAGTAATCTTTTGCCCAATGTGGGGCTCGAACCCATGACTCTGAGATTAAGAGTCTTGTGTTCTACCAACGGAGATGATCCTTTCTTTGTGTTTTCTCTTCCCCCACCCCCTCTTTGAACGGGCTCTCCCTAGAGTTTTGTGTCCATCTTTTCTGTTTCTCTTCTGAGGAAACCCAGTCCCTCCGCTTCCACAAGAAAACAGAACCTCGGGATGCCAGAGACCTGGGTTCCTTACACTCCTCTGTCATAATGGAGTTTTGTGGCAGGCGGGAAGTCTGTCCCATTCAATATAATCTGGCTGACTGATTTCCATCAAGTTGGTTTGTAACACCTTGATTGAGCTAAGTAGCTAATCTTATCCCTACAAGCAGCAGGGTGCAGATTGCCAAGCACCAAGGAAAGCTTAACAACTCAATTGCACTGCCTAAATAATAGCACTTCCATTATTAATATCAGAGTAATGAACCACAGGTACGTTACAGGTACCCTTCAAGATTGTTCCAAAGACAGGCAGCCTCACGCATAGAGAGGCAATTTGCAAGGACAGGATCTCCTCTCGCTTAACTCATTGAGAAAGCTACTACTTGAAAAGGTAGCAGCTTTTCAAGCCTTTTCAAGTTATAGCTTTCTCAATGAACTAAGGTAAAGGACCTCTGGATGGTTAAGTCCAGTCAAAGGCGACTATGGGATGTGGCACTCATCTCACTTCAGGCCAAGGGAGCCAGCGCTTGTCCACAGACAGCTTTCTGGGTCATGTGGCCAGCATGACTAAACCACTTCTGGTGCAATGGGACACCGTGACAGAAGCCAGAGCACACAGAAACACCATTTACCTTCCTGCCGCAGTGGTACCTATCTATCTACTTGCACTGGTGTGCAATCGAACTGCTAGGTTGGCAGAAGCTGGGACAGAGCAATGGCAGCTCACTCCGTCACACAGATTCAAACCACCAACCTTCCAATCAGCAAGCTCCAGATGCTCAATGGTTTAGACCACAGAACCACCTGCGTCCCTCTACTAGGTTTGCAGAAACTGGGACAGAGCCTACTTGAACAACTGAAAGAAGGAACTCTATTAGCCTTCATAATGATCCTGGGAATGGGGTGAGGGGCTACTGGCACTACTAAACTTCACAACTACTAAACCAAAGGGAATTCTTGCACGTTTAGCACATAGTTGGAAGGGGCCTTGTGGGCCATCAAATCCAATGCATCACTCAGTGCTGGAAACCCAGAGCCAGAATGTCCCCAACACATGGCTGCCCAGCATCTGCTGAAAGGCCTCCAGTGAAGCAGAGCCCACCACCACCTGGTTGGTTCCATTGGTTGGTTCCATTGCTGAACTTCCGTTACTGTTAAAATACTTCTTCCAATGGTCTCTGATACAGAGTGAGGAGTCCGATGGGCGAGCCGCCTTCTGTCACAGTGCTGCATTTGCGGAAAATTATGTGTGATTATCTTGCTGCGACAATACAGTTATTACAAGCACAGATCCCCATGCCCACTCTATTCTCTGCTAAGGCCACATGACAATCTATATTGCAATGCACTCACAAGATGCCCTGGTGCCAACTGGCTAAGTTGCCTTAATATTACTGGGTAGGGTGGGCAGGCAGAAGGTCACTGGCCACCATGGGTTGGAAGCCTGAAAAGGTCTTGCCAGTCTTCACCAGCCTAATGTTTTCCAGTTTTGGACTCTCAATTTCCACCACTCCCATCCCGGCTGAAGCTGGTGACAGTTGTACTGGAGGACTGGTCTCAGGGCCAGATAGAGGGCCCTGAGAAAGAGAAAAGTAAGGTGGGAAAGAGAATGGGCAGAGGGGAAAGCTGAATATGGAGCTGTAAGAGACAGAGAGAGATAGGGAAGTCTGAAGTTCATAGTTTGATTTGAAATAGCAGCCAGTTTTTTAGCTGCAGGCCTCTCATCCCTCTTTACTAGCTCAGGTGAATGAAGTTATTTTCTACCAAATCACAGTTAATCCTTTTGTCATTAACGTGGCTGTCACAGAATTCCATCTGAAAACTGCACCAGCGCCTTGGTAGCTCAGGCCCACATGCGGAGTTCTCTAAAGAGTTTGCTGCTCTCATCTCCATCCCACCTCCAGGTGGTCAGTCCCAACAGCTACTAGGATTTTAATGAGCCTTCCAGGCCTGCCTCTGGCAACCAGATGCTCCTTGACAGGGTCTTGATATGTCAAATTACAACATTATAACACATTCATCCTAACAATCTCTTGCATTCTGTGCATTTTAGTTCCCTTTTAATGCACTGCTCTAGATAGGCCACATGCACAGTCGTCCCAAGGCACATGAAGTGGTGTTACAAGTCCCTTATGATTATAAACTTTTAATCTATGAAGTCAACCAGCACGGACTCTGATCCGTTTGGTGAAGATTGCAATTGCAAAAACTCCTTCCTCCATATATATAAGGCTTGCTAACTTTTGTTATGGTATAAGTTTGTCAGAAGCTTCATTCACAGCACTTCCAATATACACACAGCTTTAAAACATTCAAAACAAAAAAGGCAGCTGATCCACAGCAACAGCATTTTGCTTTCATTTGGCTTCCAACTACAAACCTCAGACTAATGCTCCGGAGTCCTCTATTACACATTGCCCCTTACATCCCACCCACCCCCCATCCTGCCCAATTCTGATGGCCTGGCAACCTGCCACAGGCTGTTGTAACCCAGCAATTTGGAATCACAGTTTTACAGCCCGGTTAAAACTGAGGCTCCCGATTGCAAAAAATTTGCAGTCTAAACCAGACCCTACAAATAATGGCAATAAACTGCAGAAAGGAAGGAGGGAGCAAGAGCAAAGGAAGATGCTAGATTAAGCAAATGAGAAGCGGGAGATCGATGTCATGCAAATAGAGCTATAGATAAATACTGCTGAAGGGAAGCAATGTTCCTTTGGCAGAACTTGCCAGATCGCCTTTTTAATGTATTTGTAGTCTATCACTGTTTATATTTGAAGGCAGAGTTATAAAAGCAGGAGTAAATAACCCCACAGAAGGAGGCTGAGATCAGGACCAAAAAAGAGGAAGGCGGCCACTGTATAGAAACAACCACAGATAGCAGATTTCTTTTTAGGGAAAGAAGGGGAAACAGGAAGACAAGGAAAAGAAAACAAGACAGAATATAGCCAGGGCTATGTGAATGCAGGGTTTTCATGTGTTTGCCACAGAAGATGGAATTATTAAAAACTTTAGCTTTCATTGATCACTCCCGCCCCTCAATTCCTAGCTCTCAAGGTTGCAGAGTAGAGCATGATGATTCTCAGAAACAAGCTGGGCAGAGATCCCAGTGGTAAACTGATGAGGCTCCACTCTTCTCCTGTCTCCCACTCCTGCAAATCTGTAAGCCGCTGACTCTTGCTTTCCCTGTATTTCTCTCCCTCTCTAGTCTGCTACTTGAAAACAGAAATAGGTGCATCAGTCAGTTTCAGGCCTTCTGATCCTAACAAGTCCACACTCTAGCCTTTACACTGGGGTAACAACTTGATGCCCCAACTAAAGCCAGAGCCCTTCAGAAAACATGAGAAGTATCAGAACAAAAACACCACCTTTACAGAGACCTCATTTATGCATAACTCTAAGCCAAACCATGGCTTAGCATGAGTGAACAAGCATATGCAGGCTTCCAGGCAGATCATGGTAGTTTTCCTCCTTCTCTGGTTGTTCTGCTCATTCCCTCTGTTGAGGTAAACCAAAGTTTGGTTTGGCATGTCGTCCAAACCTGGGTTTGTGGTTTATCTCTCCCAGAACAAACCTTGCTTATGGGTCACGGTTTGTCTGCAAAAAGCTAAACCACAACTCTAGGTCCAGACAACATGCTAAGCCAAGCCATGGCTGGAGAAGGAGCAAAGCAGCTGTGACCTCCTCTCCAGGAGCCTGTGCATTGGCTCATTCACATGAAGCCATGGTTTGGTTTAGTGTTACCTGTGAAGCAGGCCAAAGTTTGTCATTTCACCCCCACTCCTCACTCTTTTAACACTCCAGTGCATAATTACAGTGAAATATAGGGTAAAGTTTTATTAGGAAAAGCAGATACCAAGAATAAAGTGAAGGAACAAACTGCAACATAAAATAAAAGCACTGGCCATTTTCAGACTGTCAGTTCCGAGGTGTCACCTTTCAGAATACCAGCTGCTGTTACAGCATCTCTCATCTTATGGCCAATGATGGTCCAATACAGAAAGCATCCAGCTTCTCTGCCCAAATGTGTGTAGCCCAGCTTCAACAAACCTTTGAGCTGGTTGCATCATTTTAGTGCCTTTCCATTTCCGCTCCGACACACATTTCAATGCTCAGCAGAGGCAAATACACTACAAAGAACCAAGAGGCCTCCCAGGGAGTCATGGGATGCAAAGTGCACCACCCCCCAATGTCAAGGGGCAGGGAGGAGGCAATGCTACACTTTACAACATTTCCTGCTGTTCCATAAGCTCTTTTTCTCATTTCACCTGCATTTTATTGGTATGGAAGATGGCAGCCTCACCCTCCTCCAGGCCTCTTATTAAAGAGCAGGTTGCTACAACCCGAGATTGCATCACTATTAATGGCTACCTAAAGCCATCAAAAATTGATTGAAAGAAAACAGGGAAAGGCTGATATTATTTTGTTGCATTTAAATCCAGCATGATTTGGGCTGCCCAGGTCTGGATCATATTAAGTGGAAGATGAGGCTCTGCAGTGATTGAATGATGGGGAAGGCTCTGTATTAGAGCTCAGGGACAGCTGGCCAATCCAATTTGGCTTCCTGCTCATAAAACACCAAGGCCCATACAAGTGCCTTGCTGTCACAGCAAGTGGTTTCCTACCCCCCTCCTGCTGCCAGTTTTTAAAGATGAAAGAGCAAGCAGAACACTTTAAATATTAACCTAGACCCTCTCAAAATGGACACAGCCCCAGTACACAGGGCCTTGGTCCTGTGAGTAATAATAACCATGAGTTATTACACTGTACTTTGAAATGACACTTTTTATGAAACACTGAGGGGCACCTAACAAGGTGAGTGGCTTGGAAAACAAAATTCTTATTTTGTGTGTGTGGAGCAGCATTCAGAGTCCTCTCAATTATTCCCTCATCATAACTACTATGTATAAGGCACTCTACTGGAATGCTAGTCCCAGTCCTAAAAGGTTTACAAACTTTTTAAAGAAAAAGATGGAAGAAGACACATCCCAGAAAGAAGCAAGACTGTACAGTACTCCAAAATAAGACCTTTTTTTAGAAGACTAAGGGGCATCTAGCAGAGGCAAGTTGCTTGCTAAACAAATTTCTTATTCATTCCAATTTGTGGAAATTAAAGTAGAAAAAATTCATGCATGAACACAATTCATATTTTAGTACGTTTATATCTCATCTTCCTTCCACTATGGAACACAAGGCAGCTTACATGTGGTATTCAGGTCTCCCACCCAGACCCAAACCTGCTTCGCTTCAACAAGGTGGCTGCATCACATGCCCTTGGAATCCGAGATTCTTGTGTCAAAGGCTGGAGAGCAAAATCCGAAACCACAACCCCAGTCTTAATTCTACTGGGCACATGTATGTGGACCAGTCCTCAGTCACTGTCCCCCCTCCACCCCAATCACTGGCTTCTCCCTCACTGTGTATCATGCACAGGACTGGCATGCCAGTCCCAGTTCTAAAAGGTTTGCAAACTTAAAAGAAGAAGATGGAGGTAGGCACCACCCAGAAAGAAACAGCCGCCTTATTCCACCTTGAGCATGACAATCTGAACCTGGCAAAACACCTACTGGCTAGCATGGCCTTCAGCAGTCATTGCCTCCCCCCACCCAGCTATGCTTAACGCAGGAAGCATCATTCCCAATCGCCAGCTAGCAGAGTGTGCTTGCCAACAGGAAGTGAATTCTCTTACACAAACATGGCCACCATGGTTACAGGACTTCGCAAACTCTCTAGGCAGACGCCTTGGAGCTTAGCCCAGGTTTGAAATGAACTGCGTTATATATTTCTCCCCCCCCCAAAAAAGGGGGGGGGATAAATAAAAGTTCGCCTGGAGCAGCCCCACTCAGCATGTTAATGCCGATTCAGAGAGCAAGGCAAAGAGGCCTAAAAATACATTCCATTATTCTAACCGGACAAAAAAAATAAACAGTGCCAAACTTCCTAAGGGGGAGCGAGGAGGAGGGAGGTCTCCTCTGCAATGATTCAGACAGCAACAATACAATGCAACGCAGTGGCAAGTCCAGAGGCAGAGGAAAGCAATGTAAAAAAAACCCAAAAGCACTAAAGGCTGCCAGCTGCCTTGAGAATGTTTGTCGGTATGTACCTTTGCTTGACTCACATATGTGCAGCAGGAAACTTGACATCAGCTGGAAATCTGGCCTAACAGCCGCATTGCCGACAGATCCAAATCATCCCCCTTTTATCCCAAGCTGGAAAGGAAATTTGCTAACAGCTCCACCTTTAAAAGTGGCCAAGAGACCCTTATTGTTTCAAACTCTGGTCACAGCTGCTCTGTGAACTACACTGGGCTGGAACCTCTGCCTGGCTGGCTGCAGCCAACGCACACAAACTTCAAAAGAGCCTTTCATTGTAAAGCCGCTTGCCTGAATCCCAATCACTTTCTAGTAAAGGTGGTGGAGAAGGCTGCTCCTCCCTCTTTAGAGTCAACAGAAGCCAAAAAAAGTCAGGATGTCTTGTGATTTTTGAAGCAGCACTGAATAGTTCAGTGCAGATGTAATGTTTTCCAGTCTCTTGACCATGGTTAAGAGATCTGAAGTGCCCCTCAGACTGGAGCCCACCCCACCCCACCTTGCACAACCCTCCTTCCCTGTTCCACTTCAACTCCTCCCTTTCCCTGCATTATATCTGCACTAAACCAGTACTGGAAGCCCTAGTTAGAAGCAGGTTTCAAAGGCTGGTTGAAATCTAGCTATGGATTTGGCAATCGTAGATTTGGCTCGCACTCATTAACAATACTATGAAATTTGCAGTGGCATAAACAAATGTACTGGTTTCTCAGATAATACCAATTGGGAGGTACCAGTGTAAGATCTCTGAAAACTATTTTAATTAGCAAAGTGAGGCGCCATCAGTTACAAAACATTTTCAATTCAAAACCTTGGCAAGACTGTAATAGATTTAGAATTTGGGGGGGGGGGTTCCAACAATTCTTCCAATCGTTATGTCAGTGCAACCTTTTCAGCTTACCAAATGGAATGACCCCCCTCCACCTTCCATGTACTGTTCTGGGGGTTCTCTTGGCCCACTGAGAGCCTTTGGGAGGGCACACTGGCAGGAATTGGGGAAGCCCCATTGTGCAAGCAGAAGTCCTTGAGCAGAGCTTCCACTGATAGATAAATCACAATGGGCGGGATTCACCCTTCCATTTAGTCTGAAAAGTATTTTCTGTTCCCTTTCTTTCAAATGTGCTCCAATTTATGATTCAGAAACACATTTTCAATGTTCAGATGCCACAGCAACCAGGTTTTATTTTTTTTTTTTTATAAATATTTTATTGAAATTTTTAAGTTACAATATAATAATCAAACAAAATTATAACAAAACATAACATACTTTCTTATCTTCTTGTGACCTCCTCACATCTCCCGCCCCTACCTTCCATGTTAAAAAAAATTTTATCCAGCAAATTATCACCTTACTTCCATCCTCACTGTCTAATTATCAATTAAATTTATCCAACTGTTTGTCCAAAATAAAAATTGTTTTTTCTTACATTTTCTTATCTTCCTACTTCTCTTCATCTATTTTGATGGTGCCAAATTGTTTATGATCAAGCATCCTGCTTAGCATTCATACAATTTGCAATATTTTTGCAAATAAATCTTAAATTTTTTCCAATCTTCTTCTACCGTCTCCTCTCCCAGATCTCGGATTCTGCCGGTCATTTCAGCCAATTGCATATAGTCCATCAGTTGCATCTGCCATTCTTCCAGTGTGGGTAGATCTTGAGTTTTCCAGTGCTTCGCGAGAAGTATCCTTGCTGCTGTTGTGGCATACATAAAGAATATTCGATCCTTCTTTACCACCCCTTGGCCCACCATACCCAGAAGAAAGGCCTCTGGTTTCTTAGAGAAGGTATACTTAAATACCTTTTTCAGTTCATTATATATTATTTCCCAGAAAGCCTTCACTTTACACAGCAACCAGGTTTTAAACTCTGAGCTTTCTCTGTGCTTTCTTTCCACTTTGCCCTACAAGACAAGTCTATAGCTGAGTTCGGAAACCTGTGGTCTAACTCCTATCATCCCTGAGCATTGGCTATGCTGAATGGGGCTGATAAGAACTGGAATCCAATGACATTCTGAGGGCCACACATTCCCCACACTTGAAGGTCTAGTTACACTGCTGGACACAGAGCCCAAAACGATGAAGTATGAACATCATCGTTGGACAACCTAACAAAGTTCTCCATGAAGGTCCCAACTGGAGGGAGAAGAAAGGACAGAGAGTGAAGAAAGGGCTGTGAGTGGAAGGCAGCCCTTTTCCCATTCTCTGGACCCCCAGGAAACCCAACAAACCTGCTGTACCTGGAACTAGGTGTGGAAAGTGCAGCTGAATGGGACACAGCTGTGGACAGCCTGAGGAAGTAGAACCCACTTTGATGTCTGCCCATCAACAGCAAGTCTAGAATGAGAGACTAGGGTGATGTCTGCTGTATCCAAGAATTCTTCTCATTGTGAGATTTTTGTGGGTGAGCTGAGCGTTTGTTTGGATTCTGGGCAACAACCCAGAGGTTGAGAGGGAAGGTGTGTGTCAGAAGGAAAATGAACTGGTATTTATTCATATATATTAGTAAATTTGTATTAATGTAACATTTCTAGATGTATTTTTGTAATATTTCATTTCAGTTGTCTGTTGTTGCTTCTGTTTTCTGTACACTGCTTAGATATATTTTAAATATATCAAGCGGTATAGAAATTAAATAATCCATTAACACTGTACAATGATTTATCTGTCCCATCTGTGCAACGGTGATAACAGCTTAATTAACATTCACATTATTATTATTATTATTATTATTATTATTATTCCACCATCAGTGTACACAGCACAAGGATATTACATTGTAAATATAGGTATGTGTGTGGCAAAGGCAAGGGTAATAACCCAGCAGGAGGAATAGAAGCAAATGTAAAAGGGGGTGGATTTAAGCAGTTGCACATTCTTAGGCTTCATCTTTTCTTCACATGAAGATCAAGGGGTTAAAGGGTCAATAGAAAAGCCATGTCTTATTTTGAACAAAGATATAATAAAAAACAAGATTTCATAGGGGTGTGATCTCTCTTCCTTTACAATTCTGCACATAGAGTTTCACAATGAAGCATAGAAGGGAGCCAGCTCACCACCATATATTCTGAATATTAAAAAAATCTTCACGCTGCATGCAGAAAGTCACTTTTAATCTGGTGAGTGATCACTTCAGAGACAGAGAGCAGCATTTCTGGACTCTGATTACAGAGGCAAGAAAAAGAACATGATGCTATGACCTTAGCTATTCCTGATACCAATGTTTAGGTCACATATGTACATAACGACTAATTAATAATATAGTACATTAGAGTGCAAAATGCTTATTAATAACACCTATCCCAACCAACTTTACAACAATTTTGTGATGTGGGTCACTAGCGCCATTACAATATGATAAATGGGGAGTTAAGATGTAGAGAGAAGGATCTGTTCAAAATGACTAATGAGTATATGTTTGAACTGCAAGTAATTTCAAAGCCTTCTGGTTCCAAGGCCTACATTGAAGCACGCTAGCTCTCTGAAGAAAAAGGCCGTGAAAATGAGCCATAAGTGAAACCTTGGGCTTCACATCTGCTTCCTAATCTCTGAGCATCTCTGCAACTCTAAAGCTGCTTTACTCATTTCTCCTAGTCTTCTAGAAGCATAAGTAGGCACTAAGAGAGAGAGAGAGAGAGAGACACAATTACCAATAAACAATTTAAGTCAACCTGCTTTGTAACTCAGAAACCCACACGCCTACTAAAAATTCAGATCAGCAAAGCAGTATAATTCCTCTGATATAAACAACAGTGTTCCTCATTTAAAAGAACAAAATAATTCAATGTCCCGATTTTCTAGTGTAAATTAAGTCATGCAGAAAACTCCTAGGTATCTTGACAGGCTGGCCTGGTGTCAAATGTAGACAGACCGCAGGGGGTTGGACTCGATGGCCCTTGTGGTCTCTTCCAACTCTATGATTCTATGATTCTATGCCCTGTAAGACACTCCCAATTTCAGAGATATTTGGTTTTCTTATATTATTGTTTTAAATAAAATTAGTAAAAATAACTTGTCCCCATGTCCAAGTTTTAACTCCACTCATTACAAGCATGTGATTTCATATTGTCCAACCTACCTTCCAACACTTGCCTACCTAGCACATTAACAACAAGACTTTCAACAGGAACACAACAAGTTTTTATTATCTTGTGCTCCATGTGAAGATAAGTCACAGTAGGCCTGATTGTTTCAGATATCTACCAGAGACATAATATTCCTTATGGCACTGCTTATTTAACCACAAGTCTTGCTATAACTTGTTTTTTCATTACAGATACTAATGACATCTAAATGCATGACAGTATTAATTCAAAAGTCTTTTCAAGATATTCCATGGCAGGGAAATAAAAGCTTAAAATATACATTGTGAGTAACTTATGAGTCCCCAAAACTAAAAGTCTAAGAACATACTTAAATTGTAGGGGAGGGGTCTGGCTCGTGAGGGAACCAGCAATTCAGAAAATACTTGCCTACATGTAAATTCATTAACACAGTCAACCAAATGGCCCATCTACAGACTTATCAGACAGAAACAAACTGAATCAGTATTTTCAGGGAATGGACTCAAACCAGGATCCAAAGAAACCTAAACAATGGGCACATGCCTTTGGTTTGGACTCAGTCTGATCTTTATGTTTCCCTCGCCTTATGGTTTTGATCTATGGGCTACTTTTAAAATGAGGCTGCATTTTAAATTGCATTTAACCTGTATTTTAAATTGGTGTTTCTTTTCCTATTATGTTTTTACTGTAATTTTACTGGTGTTAGCTGCCCTGAGCCCAGCTCTTGCCGGGGAGGGAGGGGTATAAATAAAATGTATTATTATTATTATTGATTGTGATTCACTGGATGTTTGTGCCAATTACAACTAAGGTACTGTTCTGAAAGAAACTTAGGTTGCATCCACACTTTCTGCTTCTACTACAGTGGTACCTCAGGTTAAGTACTTAATTCGTTCCGGAGGTCTGTTCTTAACCTGAAACTGTTCTTAACGTGAAGCACCACTTTAGCTAATGGGGCCTCCTGCTGCTGCCACGCCGCCGGAGCACAATTTCTGTTCTCATCCTGAAGCAAAGTTCTTAACCCAAGGTACTATTTCTGGGTTAGCGGAGTCTGTAACCTGAAGCGTCTGTAACCTGAAGTGTATGTAACCCGAGGTACCACTGTACTGCAACAGAAAGAGTGGAGGACATTGTTCGTTGTTGCAAAGAACTAGCTCCCATCAATATTGTTCTATTCACAATAGACATGACAACCACACAATGTGGTTCCATAGCTGTCTCAGAAGCACAGCACCGTCTGGAAGCACCCAAAGTGATGATCACAAGTTAGATTGCTATTTCCACTGAATGCAGGGATGGGGAACAGTGGCACGCTAGATGATGCTGGACTACAATTCCCATCACCCCTGACTATTGGTCATGTTGGTTGGGGCTGATGGGAATTGTAGTCCAGCCACATTTTCCCCGCTGCTAATTAATGGGACCTAGAAACAGCAAGAAGGAAGTAGAAGACACAAGGCATGGACTAGGGTTATACCACCTGCTAAGACGCACAATGGTGGTTATTCCACAGAGCACAACTCATGGACACTTCACATGCCACCTTGATATAGAATTTAGTATATAAGGCCACTAGGATACAGTGCTCCATCTTGACTTATTACTATGGCATTGCATGCTGGAACTTGTAGTCTCATCTCCACAGACAGCACCTGTGGTCTAATGATAACAGGAACAGAGGTGTCAGATGGCTGGATTTATGGAGGCCTTGGGCTTCTGCTTATCAAACAATGCAGCACCAGTACAAGCAAAGTTTTATAGTCCAGGTAATGAACAACAGGTTTTGAGAGGAGGGTTTGGAAAGACAAACTGTTTGAGTTGAAAGAAAAGTCATTCTGCAGCATTTTAAAAGGGCATGCAGTAAAGTATCCTAATCTTCTACATTATCAGAGAAACAATGAGGCCCATTAGATTAACAAGAGGCAGCAAGAAAGGAATGACTCTCCAGACTGAAAAGAGAACAGATATTGAATGAAGACAGCACAGGTAATCATACATAAACACACACAGGCAGAGAGAGAGAGAGAAATGGGCAGAAAACAACCAACACTTATAGCACACCACCTCAAATTAGGACCAGAGGCCTCTTTAAATAAGGGTTCTGTTAATAACATGGCAGTAAATTAACTAGTACCCAAAGGCTTTCTTCCTCACCAGATGGTTCCCTGAGACTCTTGTGCATTATGGCAACTAAACGAGATTTCAAATTCTGGTTAAAAGCAAACTTTGCTTAATATTAATTATGATTTAAGTTAGTGTCAACATCACCCTGGTTAAGCCCAGGACAAATTTGCAAGAGAAGGCGGACTAGCTGGAGAGTCTCTGGCCCTCTGCTCATCTATTAAGCATGAAAGTATTGTGTTTGTTAGGACTTCTTTGGTCATACAGTCAAACAACATCAGTGTAATATGGGCATATGCACCTGCTAATTATTATAACTAATCAATTATTTTCATTGGCAGACCAGTAGTAATATCACTGATCTGGTAAGATGAGTCAGCTACACCAGTGGCAGCAGCATGGCCCAGTAAAAGGGAAAAAGATAAGTGTGCAGTTTCTACCCTCAACATAAATTCATCCAAGGACAACAGAAGGACTGTAACTCACAGTCTCATTAGCTGCCAAGCCACAGACTATGAGGTCCTCTGAAATCTTTATTATTTATTTGATTGGCAAGCTATATAGTTATTGGTTAACAAGCCCTGAGAGAGAGTCTTCAGGATGTTCATCTTCCTACTACAAAAGTCTTAATAAATAAACAATCTGCCAGAGTTCCTTCTGACAGACAAGTTAAGAAATATATGAGGCATGTTAGAAAGCTCTGTGTGTGTGTGTGTGTGTGTGTGGAGAACAAAGCCAGGGTGTTTGACAAGAACTTTCCTACTGACAGCTATTCTGTTTGGACAAGAGAATTCCTTGCAGTTTCGGTCTGAACTGAAATCTTTTCCCTCTGCGTAAAAAAACCACACATTCCGCAGTTTCGAGAGCTTCCCAGAGGAACTCACCCTCTCACCTTTTAGTCACGCCATCAGCAGAGAGCCTCTCCTCCACTTTGCCTTTAGTGTTCCCTACCTAATTCCCGAAGCCTCTTGCAGAGTTTCCGTAGGCCAGAGCTGGGGGAAGGGGTGGCGGAAAGAGGGACTGGACAGGCAAATCAGCAGTGTCCCTTTCCATGCTCAGCGAGGAGGAACAAAAAAAGCATGAGAAGGGAAGGTGATCCAATAAAATAGGCTGTGACAAAGAAGATGTCCCTCACCCCACTCTATCACAGAGAGGCTTCAGTAACCTAACAAATGTCACCGCTCCTAGACTATTCTTTCTAATATTATAGATTGTATCTACTATTCCCTCTATACACAAATGTTCAGTTGGAAATCTTCAGTAACAAGCCTCAGTTCTCTCACCCGATCCAGGCGACTCAGCACCGATCTCAGCCCACTTGCAGCTTCACCAAGAAGGCCTTGCCCTTCATCAGGCAGAAGTTTATTATCCTCATGAACAGCTTAAATACAGTACCAGAATGCTGAACGCCAAATTGTTTCTGTACTTGATGTTGCTAGCCACAGGGGCGGGGAACATTTGGCTCTCTAACTCCCATCAGTCAGCAGAGTCAACGTTCAGCGATGATGAGAGTTGTCGTTCAACAAGATCTGGAGCGCAACAGGCTCCCATTCCCGGTATTAAATAGTTTGGGGATGCCTCCTACGGGAAGTAACTGCCCCAACGTGTATTTTTAACTTATGATAAATAATCCATCTCTTGCAAGTCCAGTGCGGGTGAACGGCCTCAATCTTCCAACCAAGACAGAAACCCTTTTTAAAAAAATGTGAATAATTAAAGTCGATTTTTGTACACATAATATACTTGAACTCTTCACCTTCCAACCTTTATATCCTAATGCAGAGATGAGCTACCTCTGGGCTGGATCATCAGGCCCAATATTTCCACAATTTCACTTGTAAGAAGAAAATAAAATAGGAGCTATTTCGTGGTATAATGTTACTTGTCTGTTTGGAATTTTTCATATAAATGTCAATATCAGTACAGAATATGCTTGACCACATAACTGTGATGCCCTTAGTATTATTATGTAGCAAGGAAACGGACTGCACCAAAGGGTTGAGTCACACAGCAAAAAATACTCTTTAAAACCCCGTTGCAATACGTCTGGGAAATCCCAGACATGTCCTCTTTTGCCGGGGGGGAGGGGAGGACAACATTTACATTTTAAAGGAAATATCCAGGATTTGGGGGGCTTTGTTTATTTATTTTTGGTGGGTTTTTTGGCTTGGGCAGCTCGGGCTCGGACGGCGCAGGTGGCTCTGCATGCCACAGCCTCTGCCAGCCCGAGCTGGGAAAAGAGGTGCGCAGGCATGATCGCGGCAGCTCCGCGCATTCGCCCAGCTTGGGCTGGCAGCAGCTCAGGCTGTCCTCTTTTTTGCTTTTCAAGATATATCAACCCTACCAAATTGTTGTCTGGAGAACAGAGCAGGCCCAGTGAATCAAGAAGCTGGCTAGATCTGCTCTCAATTGTATAAGTGGTTTGTGGCTTCCTAAAATCCACTTATTCCCAATAAATTCTTTCTAAGCACCACATTAGCAGCCAAGGTACAGCAGAAGTAGTATAGCTGGGCAGCCACACTAGTCCTTCTAGATCAGGGGTCAGCAACCTTTTTCAGCTGTAGGCCTGCGCACCATTACAGTCTCTAGCTAAGAGAAGGATTTGATCCCAAGTTTCCCACAGCCAAACTCAAACCTCTAGCCACTAGACTGTTCCAACTCTCACAGCACTGAAAAATATGCACTCACACACCAAGACTGCCAATTCCAGTTTTTTAAGGAAAAGTATATGGCATCCAGGAAACTTGAATAATTCTACTTAGACAAAAATGAGATTGAGAAAAAGCCATACAAATAATGGGACTTAACAGGAACATGACATCCAGCCACTTGATCTCCCTTGTTGTCCTCAAAATCGGGAGGTGAGAAGACTTCAAGGCCTGCACGATCTATTTTGTTTTCTACTGAAATCCTAAGATCCATCAAGCAGAAGCAAAAGATACAGGCTTTGGTAAACAAAGTATGAGTCCAGGAATTTGTGAATGCAACTCACAGTCACTGCACAGAAAAAACAACTCCTAGTGATTCCCACCACCACCCAGCACTGTTGCTGCTGTTAAACAACTAGGAATAAGAAATCACTGAGATAATGGGGAATTTTGGCTATGGACTAGGTATCCATCCTATATGTCTCCCAAGGTGTCTGAATATGAATGGGTGCTAGCCAAATAAACACAGATCTCCTGATTTCCCTCTGCCGCCAAACACATACATAGACCCCTGCTTTCCATATTCCTTTGCTCCTCCTCCAACCACTGCCATCAACAGACTGCAGAATATTTATAGCAGAGCATTTTAAGCAAGGGGTAGTTTTATATCATGGGAAAGTGACGTTTTTATTGGGCCAGTAAGAATGAACTGATAATTAAAGCAATGGTTGCATTTGCCTATCTTGCAAATGTGTATAGATTACAGATATGAAGCATCTAGATTTAGGCAATTCATGCAGAAGCTCCTGCCATTGGTCATTTTAAGAATCATCATTTTCCTGTGGCTTAAAAGACTTACTGGGTATGTACTATAGATTTTATTTCAGAGCCGATACTAGGTTTGGTGGGATGCTTTGTCTTCATGCCTTATACTTTGTTGTCCTATGAGATAAGTAATCTGCTTTATATTATACTTAAGTAAATTTCAGCTGCAATGGCAAAAGCTGACTGCAGAATGCAAGGAATCATTAAGATACAGTACAGGCTATGCCCTAAGAGATTGTATCTCATGAGGCATCGGGCATGCTTGCCAAGACATGCTGTACCTATGTATACACACACAGCCGATCTATAGAGGCAGCTTGCCTGAATGCCCCTTGGGAAGACGGCAGATGAAAAACAGGCAGCTGTGGTGCAGGAAGAAGTTTTTGGCACTGCAATCTGCACGGCATACAGCAAGCCTGCTCTCTGAATGTACCCTCCACTCCGGCTCCTTTGCGAGCATCTTCAGCCTTGACCTTTTGCCAAACAGCTGGGCTGCTATAACCTCTCTAGCAGCGGGGTACGGTCTCCAAACTAGGGCAGAGCCAGCATTCCTCCCCACCCCATCCTCCGGTCCTTCCTTCAACAGGACTTTGCTTTGCTGAAGTCTGACAGGAGAACAAGGGCAAGCGTTGGGCACCTTGTGACACAAATCATACCCCAAACATCTGTCAGAAGCAATCACCATCTTCCTGTCATTTCCAGTTCCTTCAAATATGCAACAAAGAAAATGGGGGCAGGGAGGGAGGATGGCTGGAAGGCAGAACAACAGCTAGCAAGCATCACCATCACCGGTCATGCTTAAAGAATGGAAAACAGTGCCTCCACTGATTAGAAGCAGAGGGGTTCTCTTTCTATACTAAGGTACACTAAGAGGTTACCTACGTTATTAATTCAGCTGTTATTCCAAAATGACCTCCCCTCTTTGCCTAGCTGGCCTCTGCAGGAAATGCCAGGGTCTTCTACTGAAGCATACATACGCATACATATGCAAACCACACGGTCTTGTTTACTAGTCTACCAGGTCACTGTGCTAGTTGTGAAGCAGCTCTGCCTAGGTTTATGGATTCAGTACATGCCTATATACACAAAGGAGTGTTGCAGTTTTGCCTTGTTTATTTGCTTCATTTAAAATGTTGGCATTTTTTTGTGTTGGCCTTGTTTATTTGCTTCATTTAAAATGCCGGCATTTTGTCCATGTGTGTTAATTTTTTTTCCTTACATGTTAGCTGCCTTTATAAAGACAAAGCAGGGTATAGCATTTTGAAATAAATGAGAGAAATAAGCAGTGAAAGAGGCCCTGCTTATCTGGGGCATGCTTCCTCACATAAGTTATTCAAGGGCACTTCTTACTTACATCTCAAGATTCCCCTTAACTGTGCAAATATCATCTTAATATAACTAAATATTAAATGAAATGGTATAATGGTATTTTATGTGATTCCATCCTTGGTATGCTTATCAGACGGAATAGGACTGCAACCAAAAACCCTCACAAAAGAATGCAAAATGATGAGTTCACAATCCTGCCCACATAGTGAATTTACACACCAGCAGAGATATCACAGCAGGCTGTGCTAGAGGAATCCCTCTGCCAGTTTTATACCACCAGCACAAGGGGTAAAAATGGGTGACCTTGGTGAAAATCGCTGTTCCTCATCTTTTAAAGGCAAGCGATTAATGGTTACATGTGGCATGGTTCAAATGGGAAAACTTCTTGTAAGCCACCTGCTTCAGAGGAAGAATGGCCTTCAGGAGAACAAGATCTACTTTTTGAACTGAAGGTTTGGGATCTGGGAGGCAAACTGTGCCTGCACACTTTCTTTCTTTCTTTCTTTCTTTCTTTCTTTTTTCAGTGGCATGCTTGGCTGATGCATAATCTGGCACAGTTCCAGGGTCTGGAATCAGATCGTGAAGGAACAAGGAAAATCTCAGGAAGCACCACAACACAAAGCTGTCCCTGGAGAAGTCAGATCCCCACAGCATGGCGGAGGCTGGGAATCTGAACAGGGCCCTGCCATTCCATTCATGCTCACAGGCAATGGAATTTCAACTAGTTGTGATATTAACCTCTTCTAGCGCCTGCAGGCTGTCGCTCTTGATGCGAACAAGTAAAAAGTGCGGAGGGGGAGGGGGAGAGAGGCAGTCTTAGGAATGCTCTGGCTCATTCTTTGTGCTCAAGCAACTTAGCCTATTATTTCTTTTGGCCCTGTGAGGATTTTGAGTGCCTCGCACCACCCCAGATCAACAAACGGACATATTTTAGGCCTTCCATCACTCCCATCCCAGTAAAATCACTGCAGTTACCCAAACAAAACAAAAAACAAAAACTCAACCATCCTGAGGGATATTTATTAATCATCTCCATGGAGTGGTGGTATTTTATAAGCCTGTATACGTTTCTAGCTAGCATTTCAGAGACGCTGTTTATACTGCAGTTGCTTTTTCCTAACAAAATCCAGGTTTATGGTTACCATGGGTTCTATCGGGGGGGGGGGGAGTGGGGGTTTCTCAGCACTCAAAAACCATCTCAGCCATCAAATATACCATTTAGCAATTAGCAGATGTGGAAAAATTGTAAAACAAGGGACTTGACATCACTGAGCTGGGCAAAAAAAAAGAGCTACCAGCAGCACTACATATATAAGCAGGAAGACGTCAACTACAGTCAATAGGGGCATGGCCTGAAGGCACATGATGCAACCATCTTGCTGAAGTTAAGCAGGTTTAGATCTGGTCACAGCACAGATGGGAAACAACCTAAGAACCCTATCAACACCACCATCTTCGGCTCCATCATGGAGGAAATGCTGGCTATAAATGAAATACAGGCAATTCCCAAGTGAAAAAAGCGTATTTATTACAACTGTGTTCCCCTTCCAAATATCAGTTGCTTGCCCTCCTTTATAGATAACCACCAGACATATGCTGGGCACAGGAAGGGGATCAGCTACAGCCCAGCTGGTTCTGCTCCCATTTCCCAGCTTGCCTCTGCAGCATTCACCAGTCCCTACCATAACAACCCTGCTAGAGGAGTCAATATCCCAAAGGCCCAAGCCATTCTGAACTGTTCTCATTAGCAGTTCATCTCCACTGTCAGCCTTGGTTTGGAAAGGTCAGAAAAAGAATGGGATGCTCAAGAAAGTCAAGAGAAGTCTAGACTTGAACCTGCCATGCATGGTCAAAAATCTGCATAGAAACAGCTGCAATATGGTTCACAAAATCCAGGTTTTGTTTTTACATGGCACATTACATTGATCCCAAGGAAGTTTGCTTCTAGTTAAGTGCACTTACCGATTCGAAGCATACCAAAATTGCTGTATACCAGGTGTGTAGCAATTTAATTGATGATGATGGTGATAGTAATAATAATAATAATAATAGTGAAGAGGCACAGCCATTAATCATTTTTATCTTTATCATTTTTTAAGACTTTGGAACAGCAACCTCGCTTTCATTGACCCCATTCCCCAAAAGGTGGTGCCCAACTGCCTGAGTTCGCTGCCACTCTGGCTCATGAGAAATGATTGAAATGGAGGGGGATCCATTTTGGTTGTATACTTCTCAGTCCACCTGTAGCCCAACACCAAGCAAGGCCATGCTCAGGTTACACTGAGATGGAGGCATCTCTCCCTTCTTTCCCCCTCATCTCCAGCAGTAAGCTACTGCTACGGTTCCTCCAAGCAAGATGTGCTACTCACCACATCAGCCTGGTCTCCAGGTAAGGACCATGAGAGTGAGTTGAGGTGGATGGATATGGAAGGCAGGGTTGCGTTGGAGCTGCCCTTCCATAGAATATGAGAAAGTTGGAGGCAAATGAGAGTAGCCATGACAGTGCAGTGGAAGGGTAGGGAAACAGCCATGACAGTATGGGGAGGAGGTTACCAGGAGGGCATCTTCTCCAGGGTCCCCTCAAACCTGGCAGTACAGCAGCATCACAAGACAACCAGTTTGGTTCTTTTTAGCTCTCTTCTAAACATTTCAGAGAACAAACTGCTGCTGCATTTCGCAGAAAGACATATTTTAAGTTCCAGTAAAATAACTCTGTCTCAGTCTGAGATAAGCTTTTCCTCTTCTCCTCAGTTATTACCTGGCCCCTGCATAAAGCACTTCGCTCTGCCTGGTTCCTCTCCCTAGCTTTCCACCCTGTTCTGTTCTGGCTGGAAGCCTGTTCCAGATTTGCCAACGTGCCTGCAGTGAAGGAAGGGCCAAATTTCAAGAGAGCTTGGATCCACTTTTCACTTCAAAGTTCCAAGCCCCACAATGTAGCAAAAGTTTTTAATTGCCTAAGGAGGAGCTAGCCTGGGAAAGCTGGAAGCAGTGAGATAACCGGAGTCTCGCTGAACCGCAGAAAAGGAGGGGGGAGGGAGGGAGGGAAAAAATGTCTGAAAGTCTTCCAACAGAAACAAAACAAAGGGAAGGGAAACTATTTTTCAAGAGTGTGACACAGGCCTCTTTTTCACTCAGGCACCAAAGGGCCAAGAGTAGCCAATAAAAGCAGACGTGCACACAGGAATCCAAGTGAAGCCCAGCAAATGCCATGTATACGGACTGGCTTCCATAGGAATGCAAAGGCCATGGGAGAAATGGACCCAATACATCTGTGTTCTTAAAGGAAGACCACAAGCAGCCCTCCCAAGATCTCATGAAACTCAAGGTGCTTTAAAACAGGGTGAACATTTATGGTTCACAAATCAGTTCCGATTAAAAGATACTGCTATCTCTAGGATCAGAATGTAAGAAGAGTCCTGCCAGATCAGGCCAAAGGTCCATTAAGTCCATCACCTTGTTTCTAGCTATGCCCAAAAAATTGTCCCTGGGAAGGAAGCTCGCCATCAGGGCTCAAAAGTGACAGCCCTCTCCTGCTTTTCTTGCTCCCCTGCAACTAGTATTCACTGACATGCTGCCTCTGGCCCTGGAGGTAGCGTGGAACCATCATACTAAAAAAACAATTTAAAGTCAGTGCCACCCCCTATACAACTTGCAGCAATGAATTTCATGAATTATGATGCAACTCTCAAATGTCCCCCCAAGTCCCCACTTGAAACTAGATCCTCTGCACCAGGGATGGGCAACCAGTAGCCCTTCAGATATTGGTGAACTACAATTCCCATCATCCCTAATCATGGGCCATGCTGGCTTGAGGCTAATGGGAGTTGTAGTGCAACAGCATCCAGAGGGCAACAGGTTCCCCATACCTGCTCTATACACACACACACACACACACACACACACACACACCCCTGCCTGCTTTTGTGCAAACTGCCATTAACTCCCTTAGAATTTCTACACAGCCTTCACTTCCTGGTCTCCTCCACACACAAAATTAACCCCCTACCACTCTGGGGGGAACCAGAGAACTGGTGGAAAGAGCGATAACCTTCCCTTGCTAATGGACAATTTTAATTTCCATGCCGCAATCAAAAGTTTTTTAAAAGGCAGTCTGATTGCTCCCCAGGCTTTTGGATTATATTATCCTTATCACAAGGGGAGACCAAAGCAAGTGGCATCAATTCAACAACGGCCACTGCAATCTCTGGCAATAAGAATTAGGGAAGCTGAATCCCACTCCTGGAAGGCAGAGCTAAAGAAGAGAAGGCCAATGCATTCTCTAAGCCCTAGAAGCTACTTTTAATGTGACTTAAAATAAGCACAGAAGCTGAATCAAGCAAAGATCATTAAGGTGTAAATTCAGCCCATTTCACGTTGCATCACCACATAACATATTTATTGAAATGTTCATAACTGCTACAGGCCACACGTAGTCACATAATATCAAGGCAGCCTAAATGACGGGACTTGGCTCCTTAAACACAAAACATGGATTGCATTTAAAGTGGGGAAGCTTCTTAATGTAGCTCCAAGCATATTTGCAACATCTTGATTACGCGGCTTTTGGCAAATACTGAAGACACACCTCTTTATCCCAGCTTTTGACACTTGAGTTGAGTGTTTTTAGGACCCACCTTATTTTTGTGTTGCAAGTTGTTTTTAACTGTTTTTAACGTTGTGTTTTAATTGCTATGACCTGCCCCTTAGGGTGAAGGATGTGTTAATAAAAACAACGCACACTGTTTTCCACAGCAAGCATATGAAAATGGGACAGCATACGTGTGTAAACGGGCATCTTTAAATACATCTGCACAATCATAGGAGGAGCCACTCATACGTGTCATCCACACATTACGTCAGCCACAGAAAACACCACAGCAATACTGGTGGTGGTCATGCAGCTAAACGTTTGCCCTACAAACCATTGATCTGTTCTCATTAACAAAGGTGGCTGTGACCCAGTCACTGGATTCCACTGGACTGTGTGGCCCAGTCACAGCACACTATGATCCCCTGAACAAGGAGGCACTGTGGATAGTGAGCTTATGGGACGTCTGCTTCATGAGACTCTGGCACCAATTTTCTGCAAGCCACAACACTTATTTGTTTCCTCAGTTTTCCCAACAGCCTCTTGACTGTCTTAAACTTTGTCGTGTTTTTCAAAGCCGCCTTTACCAGTGACAAGTGGGAGCTGGTATGCAATTAAAAATATATACACTGTACAATTACGAACCATGTATTTTTGAATGCTCACATATTTCCACAAACCGAAAGGAAGCCACAAGTTATCACGTCCTTCAATCAATAAAGTGTGGGGAAAGCATCCTGGGGCCGGGATTGTCCCACATTATATCAGTCTGGGCTCAGCCAAGGGCCTCATTGCCAAAAGCAGACAGCTCTGCGGCTTGCGCAAGAGAAGTTTAAAATACTAACATGCACACAAAATTTAACACTTCCTATTTTGGAAAAAGTTCCACCAATCCCTGATATTTTTCACTGCCTCTTTTCTCCCCTCAGTTTTGCTGGAGGCACTGGCCTGAAAAACAGGTTTTTGGCTTTCTGAGAGAACGTCTTGCTTGTTCTCCCATCAGAGGTGGCAACCCCATTTTTGAAACATCAGGGATGGAAACAACAATATCACCGACGAACAGGTCAAGTCAACAGAGCTCCCAGCAGTGCTTTGAGGATCAGAGCCTAAAGCGCTCAAAGCAAAAAGTCTTGTTTATATGCCTGCACTTCTAGGAATGAAAATGACTAAGGTAGGGGGAATGACTTGCAGAGGAGTGAAAAATGTACCATAGTAACTCAAGAGGATTTCACAGGGAGAGCTATTCCTAGACAAAGCGTCTCTCATCCTTTTCACTTTAACATCTTGACATTATACATTTAATAATTTAATACATGTAAGCTGAAATCCTATGCAACCTTACTCAGAAGTAAGATCCAGTGGGGCAGTGGTGAGAGCCACAGATACAAGATGGGATTTCTCCGGCCTCTACGTAGACAGATGGAGGGAACTTTGGGTACATATTGACTGGGGCAGTGAGGTGGCTTGGAAGTTGAACGGAATCCGTTCCGGAAGTCTGTTCGACTTCCAAAATGTTTGGAAACCAACACGCTGCTTCTGATTGGCTGCAGGAAGTTCCTGCAGCCAATCAGAAACCGTGTAAGCCGCGTTTGATGTTCGGCTTCCAAAAATAGTTTGCAAACCAGAACAGTCACTTCTGGGTTTGCAGCGTTCAGGAGCCAAAACGTTCAAGAACTAAGCTATTTGAAAACCAAGGTATGATTGTACCTGATCATGTGTTTCTTGGGGAGGACACTAGGGGCTTGGGGGGAGGTGGGGGGGATCCCAACCCACCACACCACTGTCCAGTTGTCCCCCCCCCCGCACGCAGTCCCCAACCCATTGATCATTACATTCAGTCCTAGGGGCAGCAAGTTTGTTCACCCCCTTGAGTAAAGCTTCATAGACACAGTGCTTTTTTCGGGGGGGGGCACAGGGGGACGCATACCCCTAAACATTTTGTGACTCTAAGTTTGGCCTCATTGAAGGGCACTATTTCAATATGAGTAGGAAAATGAGAGTACCCCCTAAACATTTATTTTAGAAAAAAGCACGGCATAGACAGATTAACATTTATCTCTCCTTCCTTCAGTTAATCAGTGGAGCTTTGCTTGATGGACAACAAGTAAAGATCTTGGGACTCAGGTCTTTTAAAAGACCTTCTGAACAATACAAACATGCATCTTCTTCCCCGTCCTAATAGAAATATGACTGCAGGTAAGTAGCTCAAGGATTGTTTCTTTCCTCGTATCCTAAGCTGGCAGAATCACAATGCACCATTCCCTCCAACCACAAAAGCCAGGGATAATTGAAGCTGTCAATGTTCAACAGAAATAAACTTCAATGCTCCTTTAAATCTTGATCTTAAACACTACTGATGGAACTTGAACTTCTTTAAAAGCCGTTTTTATGTCTGTTACATTCCCTCTCCCCCGACTTATTCTACAAAAGATTAGAGGTGGCATCCATTTATTCATTTTAAACGAGCTAACAGTTTACTTCACGGTCCTCCCAAAGGCACCTTCACCAAGATTCTGCAATATGCAAATGTTTCTACATGCAATTGACTTAAAACCAGAGTTAATCAAGTAACACATTTTAATCCCCTGACAATCCTAGAGCCATCCCTTTATTGTCAAGGGGACTGCTCCCTTGGAAATGTAAGTATGTGTTGTGGGACCAGCCAGATATGACAGATGCAGTCACATTTCTTTGTTCATGCGTCTGCCTGCAAGGTAGTGTAATGCAGCAAGGTCACGTAATAAGATAAACTTTTCCCTCCCCCTCATCTCATTGCACTGCCTTGCTGCAGGTATTTCGGTGTTGAAAGTAAGTGGAGTTAAGGAGAAAAGTGCCTGGAAAAACAGAGGGTGGGTCCTAGTATGTAATGCCAAACCCGTGGTTTGAAGTTGGCTTGCTTAGCAAACAACCATCATTTGTTTTAAATCAGCATTTCTGGTTCACACATGTAACACTAAGCCAATATTCTTAGAAAATGAAAGTGACCTCGGCAGAAGTCCTCCTATCGCTTTGGGAAGGATTCAACTTCCTGCTAAGGCGATCACTCCCTCAAGGCAATCATTTTGGTTTGCCAGATGGAATGAGCCCCCTCTCCCCCCCCCAAATGCTGTTCCAAGTCTTTGCCTAACAAACCCCCAGAGCCAATTTCATGGGGTATTGCGGGGGGAGCCCCATTGCACAAGTCTTTATACTGTACAGGGCTTCTACTGACAGGACTCATTAGTTGAATCCCGCCCTCTCCCCAGGCTTGCTGAGGTTCACCCACATAGTGCTAAACCGTAGTTTAGTGTTATGTGCAATTAGTTTTTAGCTGTTAGGATTTAGCTTCACAAACCTATTTTCTTGTTTAAAAAAGGAGAGTGTGAATGCTTTAGAACACAATCTTGTTGACCGTTACTTGCGAGTAAGTCCCTTTGAACTCAGTGGGACTTACTTCTGATTGGGCACTCGGCACCTTGCAGGATCCATTTCCAAAGAGCCCAGTAAGGCACAGTAGGCCTAAGTGATAGTGAAGTCAGCTCAGATTCTATGTTTAGTTCACTGTCTCTGAATCGTATGAAAACAAGCCTCTCCCATTGTGGAGGACAGCTCTGCTTTAGTGAACTCCTAAGAAAACATGAATCACTCAACACTTATCAGTTCAAAACACCCGTGCAATTAACAAGACTTCTTTTTTTCCTATGGTATAATTATATACATTTTAATGCAATTACCACCCCTGTATTTTGTACATTAAACAGTAGGCAACCAAAGGAAGAGAGAGGCACTTTATTTTTCTTGGCTGAGCATTCCTGAAAAATAATAATATATTGCAAAACTGACTTGCCTGGTGATGCCGTCTCTACAAGATTTTTTAAAATAAAATAAAAAAATACGAGGTGAGGAGGAGAACAAGACAGAATGATGCTAAAAAAAGAATTAAATTGCAAAAAAGGCCCACATTTCTCCGCTGCTATAGGGAAAGTTATGGCTTGTGCAGGATGCCACATACATCAGCAACTGGGCCCTAGCAACCTCAGCACCTGTGTCAAATCCACCTCCCTCCAACCCTGCCCCCAACAGCCATTGAAAAGTAAAAGCAAATAAATAAAACAAATGACCGTCAGTCAGTTCCCCCAGTCCCTGAAGCCGAGGTCATTAGGCAGATTAAAGTTCCCAAGCTTTGGCCAGAGGCACAGTTAGCAAAGTGCAGTTAAAGTGCCCAAATTGGATTACTACTTCTCCTCGGTCTCAGTGCCAACTTGGCCAGCAGATTGGATGTGTGAGATAGGAAAAGCGGGGCGGGGGGGAGTGGGGGGGGGAAGAGCCCACAGGCTGCTCTGCAAGCTGTCAGCCTTAGCAAAGTGGGCTCCTGCAAGAGCTGAAGAGAAGAGCTGGAGCTGCAGAGTCAAGACTGTGTCAAAGACGCAGGGGGGTTCTGATCATGCAGCGGGAGGGAAGTGCACTCTGCGCACCCTCAGAGACACGTCTAGTATTATTTTGCCTGTGACACGACCAAGCCCTGGCGCTGAAATACATTCTGGGGCCTGACACAGCCACCAAGTGGGAGGCAATGCTTTCGGCAGAAATAAAGAGTCGTCTCCCTGGAAAGAAATGATAGCATTTCCAGAGGACCTCTGAGGGAGGATGGATAACAGCCCACTTCAGCAGAGGTTTACGGAGGACCAAACGAAAGCCAATCTGATTTTACCCGGCAGGCCACCTTGTAGAATGTCCCATCTTTCATACGCAGTAATAGTCAGCATTTTTGATCCAGGATCAGAGCAACAAGTTTTTACTCTCAGTGATACAGGCAGGCAAAGGTACTAACAATGCCACCCAAGAGGCTGTGAAGACCAGAGAATGGGTTTTCCAGTGCGGCTATTTAAGAAGCATTTATGTGCGTACCTATCCTTCATGGTCACCTGAAATAGCAGGCGTCAGAGAGCAAATTGCTGCTCGGTAGCAAAGGAGTTTTCAATGTTCTGCAAGAATTTGGGGGTTTGGGGGAGGGTGTTCTTTTCTGTAGCAAGCAGAAGTCACTGGAGGATCGGAGAACAGAAAGGAGCAACTGCCAAGGCAGGAGGCAAAAGAAAGGCCCACAAGTGGAAACTGTGTCTCTTGCCTCAACACCCCACCCCACTGCAATCGGCTCTTTTGCCCTCTGTCTCCTGCCACCTCTAGCAAGAAAGATAGATAGAAGATAGATAGATAGATAGATAGATAGAGGAGCACAGAGCACTCCACTCTTCTGTAGGTGGTTTCTACCTTGCCACATTGAGGCAGGGTAAAGTATTACAGTAAACCCTTTGGCAGACGAAAAGCAAAATACACAAGATTGCAGATTCTGCAGAGTATTCCTCCCCCCCCCCCAAATCCTTTAATGTATCAGAACAATAGGAAGAGGTCCTCAAACGGATATAACAAGTAATTTAGTCTATAGTTCCAGCAGATGGCTTCAAGGGCCATGTGGGCAACTCACTCCCATCAGGAGCAGCACCTCAACACCTTCCACATGCGCTGCGTCAGGAAGATTTTGAGCATCACATAACAGGACAGAATCTCAAACAAAGAGACGCGCTCTCCTCAACTACATTCCCAGCATGTTCACACTTCTCGTCCACACTGGCTTGGTCATGTCCACAGAATAGAAGATGGCAGGATCCCCAAGGATCTACAGGGAGCTGGCTTCAGGCACTAGGCCCATTGGCAGACCAACTCTGCGATACAAAGATGTCTGCAAACATGGCATAAAGGCTAGCAGCATTAACCCCACCATGTGGGAATCCCTTGAAGACAACAGCAGCGCCTCTTGACTATCAGTCAGGTTGTGTATCCACAGTAGTGTCCAGAGGAGGAATGACCACCGAGAGGAGCACAGAGAGAAGGAATACCATGATGCATCTGCAGCAGCACAACTGGATGTCTTCATCTGCCCCAGCTGCAACAAAACATCTCTCTCCCGTGTCAGTCTCTACAGCCACAGCAGGCGTGGCAACTCTCCAACGTTTTGCCTTCACCTCCAAAGGTTCACTTTTCCAATGTCTCCCAAGACAAACTGATGCCAACAAAACACATGGGCCTGCACACACTCCTCAGTTCCTCAACAGTAAATGAGGACAGCAAACACTCCCAGCCTATCCCTTCCACTTAATGCTCCTCTCGCAGAGTTTACAAAGAGAAAATACTTTAAACAAAAGACTCAGATAATCTTGGCAGCTGTAAAATGTCATCACTTACAAAACTAATCTTATGGAGTTTAATTACATAATATTATGAGATCATCTAGCATCTTCACTCACCAGAAGTGGAAGGGAGGAAAACCCTTTACATTTAATTTAGGCTGAGGTTTGACATCTGAAGTTCAGTGACTGTTCAGGCAACTGAAAGGGAATTTCAGCATTTTGTTCCACAGAGAACAAAGAGGAGAGGTTGGGGCAGGTGCTTTCTGTGCCCCTGCTAAATGAGGAAAACCTCCAACGTATATGCTACTTGTTTTAAACAAAACTCTCGATGGTCAGTTAATGTTTCTCCGGTATCTAAAAGGCATTTGCCTGGGGTTTAAAGGGTCTGGGAACAGGGGATGACATAAAAGCAACAGCAGCAAAGGTCAAGCTGGAACAGAAACACATCATCCAAAAGTAATGGCTGCTCCAGGAGGAAATGCACAGACATGACTGAGCTTTTTATTTGAGGAGCAGTGTGGTTTCTTTAGCTCTTTTCTAAACACACAGATTGACCGCCCCTAGAAGTGCTGAGCGGCTGCTCTTCACAGGGTGAAACTGGACCCACACCTCTTAGCAGGTCAAAAGACATCCTTTATGAAAAGGCATTACCCACGCTTGAGATGAACTGAATTTGCTAAGTACACCTTCCTTTTATCCACCACTTCAGCATCCTACCACAAAAGGCTTTTGATCAAATAACACACCCAAATATATCTGGATGAACAAGTTGTGTGCGTTTACACACACAAAAGCGAGGCGTATGCACTCACAGTCTGCCAGCTGCCAGAAGAATCGCCTTGGGTATCAGAGATAGGCAACAATGAGAAATCCATGTGCAACACCATTAAATCCAAAAGCAAATAGCACCCTCATATGCCTTTCTCACTGCTACTAATTCCCATGACAGAAGGTCACTTAACACAACACTAGTTGCGTGCTACCACTATTTAGTAACAGTGACGGTCTGGGACATATCCTAGGGCGCATATTCCAAACATGTGGGGCAGTGGCTAGACTTGTGATACCTCAGTGTCATCCATTAGAACCAAACCCACAAGAACACTCCCCTACAGATACACACTGCAGGGGAGTATTGGTACTTGTGGGGCAAACCTGTATTTCAGTGAAACCTCACCACCATTACGGGTCATCTCACTGAGGAATCGCAAGAGTTGGAGGGATCTTTGTAGGCAATCTAGTCCAGCCGTTTGCTCAACGCAGGAAATTCAGGGTCAGGGCATCCTCAAGAGATGGCTGCCCAGCCTCTACTTGGAAGACTTCCAGCAAGGCAGAGCTCCTCATCAGGTAACTGGTTCCATTGTTGGAACTACTCTTAGACTCAACTAATTTCTCCTAAGGTTCAGCTGAAACCTACCTTTGTATAACTTAAGATCCCATTCTGCCCACTAGGGAAGCAGAGGACAAGTCTGGGCCCGTCTTCTATGTGACAGCCCTTCAGGTATTTGAATGGTGCTATTGTTTCCCCCTCAGCTTTCTCAAGGCTAAACGTAGGCAGTTCCTTCAACCTCTGCTCATTGGACTTGGTTTTCCATAACCCTGGCTATAGCTCCTGCTGTTGAGACCCATCTTCGTTTCCCTCCTCTAGCTCTGATCAAAGTTAGCTATATCCTAATTGAAGGATGGCACCCAGAACAGGGCAGAGTGCTGCAAATGTGGTCTGACTAGTGCAGAATAAAATGAAACTAATATTTATTTGACTTGGTTCTTTTAATGCAGTCTAAAGACATTGGCGTTTTATGAAGACACGTCACACTGCTGACCCAAGTTCAGCTTGTAATCAGCTAGGATCCCAAGGTCCTTTTCACATGTACTGCTGCCAAGACAAGTATCCCGTCCTAAACTTGTGCATTTTATTTTGCCCTTGCATTCATCTCTATTGAATTTCAGTTCATTAGTTTCAGCCCAGTTTTCCATTCTAACAATATAACTTCGATTTTTATTCATTTTCCCTGCAGTGTTAGGTGCTTTTAAGAACAAAGAACAATCCAACTCTGCCTCCCTCCCACCAAATCCCTTTACCTTTAACATTAAAATTTTGTATTGTGCCTTTCCCCCATTTAAACCTCACAACAAACCCGTGAGGTAGACTGAAAGTGACTTACCCAAAGCTGGCTATTAAGCTTCACATAGCAGACTGGAGATTTCCCACTAACCACTGCCCCACATCGCACAGAATATGGCGTACCACAATCAGACTATAGGCAAGTAAGGTTCACCACTGCACTAGATGTTTACTGTAGGGTGATGGATGTAGCAAAAACAATTCCATGAAATCACACATATTGTGGCACATACTGGAGCAGAAAGTGGAAAACCCAGGGTCATAAGAGAAATTTATGTCTTAGTATATCTTAGAGAATCTCCATGTTTGGCAGCAACCATGTTTACCGAGACTATATTGTTTTCCCAGACATGGGAAGCACAAACAGACACATGTTCTTAACACCCATACAAATGAGTGCACAAGGTTGTGCCTTAAAGTGGCCTTCTGATACATGTGCAAAAGGATGGAAAGCTGTCATTCATATTTCACTGCTTCAGAAAACACCAGTGTACCTGCAGCAAACACAATCATGATGTATAAAAGGGTGGAATCACTCCCCTGTGTGATAAGAGCAGTCTTTCCCAACCTGGTGCCCTCTAGGTGTTTTGAATTCCCATCAATCCCATGCACCTTGTTTGCCCTTGGAAAACAACAGTAAGCTAGTGAAGATGCTGAACTCTGGGTGTTGTATGCTTCCAGAAGGCCACTCATCAGGAGGTCAGTTGCAACGCATTACATCTATTTCATAATCAGAGGAAGCCCAACAAAAAGCAAATCACAGGATATGTTCCACTGTGGTGGCTCAACACTTCTCAGTCTAGTTTTTACTTGCCACTGATTTCTGTATCACTTTGGCTAAGTCCCCCTAGTATTTTACCATTATATGACGGCAAGGTTGAAGACTGGAGGAAATGTGAATGTGCTTGAATGCAAAGGAGCATTAACAGATGTACAGAGATGTCTACAGTTGTGGGTGTGGGTGTTTGTCCTCACAACACCCCAGTAAGGTAAAGCAACACTCTTGCATCTCACTCCACAACTTATAAAACAGACATAATAGCATGGTGCTATCTTTCAGGGGTACTGTGAGGATAACTGTGTATGTACTGCAGGGCAGTTAAATTTCTATGGATGTCGGCTTGGTATAAGCATCTCGGATAGGTAATTAGTGCCTCTGGGCCTCTGTGTGCATTTGTTTTATTACAAAGGAGACTGTTAGGGATAGTGATGTGGTTCAAAATAAATTTGAGTCAGATGTGATGCCAATAACTGCATCCTGCAAGCAGCACTCACACTGACTCCAGGGGGCATTTGCCTACTTCAGAAACAAATGGTAAGGCTCCTCAATTGAACACCCTCCATTCAGGCAGGAGACAAGCCCCCTTACAGACACAAGTGGCAGAGGGCATAAACTAACGCCAGAATTCATCATCAGTTCAGGAGTCATTCATAGCCTCCAATTCCCCAAAATGCACACCGTTCTCATAAGGCCTCTAGCGCTGCCTTCCATTTTGGTCCCAACTCTCCTTGGGGAGGGGAGGAGTGAGCTTCAGTTATTTTTTAAAAATTGGTACCGTGCAGGAAACACACAAACAAACAAACACACACACACACAAACACCAGGCTGGGCAGCATTTAAGGTGTGTGTGTGTGAGAGAGAGAGAGAGAGAGAGAGAGAGAGAGAGAGGGAAACAAATTAAATTCCCTAATATTAACTTGTTAGAAACAAACTCACCTGAAATCAGTGGCATTTGTTTGCATGTTTAGGATCAAGGTAAAAACCACAATTCCCATAAAGTGAAATCTAAAAACTGAGTGAGTGACTGTATGAGAACAACTGGCTTAGCAAGGTAAATAGATCTGATGATGTGATTATCATGTGGGAAATGACTGTTTGTTGGGAGAACACGGGTTTTTAAAAGAATAAAATGGTGTGGGGAGGTCCAGAAAAATAAAGTTTACATTCAATATACTATTTCTGAACGTTCTATTAAAGATAAATTAATAACATTTTACATGAACATATAAAGCTGCTTTATACTAAATCAAACCCTTGGTCCATCTATGATGCTGAAGCAGGTGTGCATCTGGTCAGTGGATGTGAGACAACCTTTATGAACCTAACATATGCCACCTTGAGTACCATGATGGAAGTAAAGTGGGCTATAAATGTAGAAAATAAATACTTCTAGTTCTGGCTCTCCAGCGTCTCAGGCAAAGGGGCTTCCAAGCACTGCTACTTAAGATCCTTTTACAGTACAGTGGTACTTCGGGTTAAGTACTTAATTAGTTCTGGAGGTCCGTTCTTAACCTGAAACTGTTCTTAACCTGAAGCACCACTTTAGCTAATGAGGCCTCCTGCTGCTGCTGTGCCGCCGGAGCACAATTTCTGTTCTCATCCTGAAGCGAAGTTCTTAACCTGAGGTACTATTTCTGGGTTAGCGAAGTCTGTAACCTGAAGCGTATGTAACCCGAGGTACCACTGTACTTAGAAATGCCAGGAATTGAAGGTGGGACTTTTTACATATAATGCAAGTGCTCTATGAGGGAGTGACAGCCCCTCCCCATAATATCTGAAAACGATGGCACTTGCTAATGGAACAAGCAGTCCAGATCCCAATGGAGAATGTTGTCAACAACTGGACATATCTGAACCTAAGTACATTCTAATTTGGCAGGAGGGGTGTTTTATTGTCCCTGAAAAGCTTGCTATGGTATCACACAAATGGGACAGAACACCCAGCAATCCAACTGTGAAAAGCAAGAATCGCCCTCTGGCTATTGTTTTTGCAAAATCTACCAGAGAGGAATACATGCATGTTAGGCACAATGGGATCTTAATCCAAACAGGCAGATCAGGTTAAAGGGAGGAATCAGCAGGATCCAAAACAAAAATACAGATCCAGAGTGCAACACAGCGGATTACCATCTAGCATTCCCCACAGCCTCTTGCTCTGTTACACGATCACATATTTTGGATCTAAACTTCCTTCCCACCCACACAGACTCGATATTGTCTCAGCACCACCAGCACTGTAATTTACTAATATAAAACAAGTTGAACTATGCAAACAGTCTGAAGCAGAAGATTTTATTTTTAAGCCTCTTCTCTTTATAACCCACTTAAGAAATTATCTCTGCCTCTAGCTGCAAGTTGCAGGGGGATGGCCTGCTAATTTGCTTTGATTTCCTCACTCTGCACAATTTGGTCACAACCAGTATCTTAAGAGAGAGATATCGAGTCACTCATTTTACCCACTGAGTACATACAAAAGACTTTGAGATTGTTCAGGAAGCAATTAGATGCTATACAGAGGGAAATGATGTTTTCAAATGAATAACCTTTGATGCAGTCAATAGCCCTGTGCTCATCCTTTGCAGATCCCTCTTCCCCATCATTGCAACAACAAAAAATGGATGAATAATTTTTATTCCACTGAAAGGGCAATAACCAACTGTATTCTAAGAAGTCTGTTTGCTTACAGATTTCATCTTAAGGGAGGGAGAAAACTACTTCCTAAAGGCAGCTTTCGATCTGAACTTTTCTTCCTGCTGTGTTTCTAAAAGGATTATTGTAAATGTTAATTTGTACGATATTGAGGATACTTCCTTCAAAACACGTGGGCATGAGGGAGTGGGGAAAGGGTTTTTAACTAGAAAGGCTAAATCCCACACCTCTTCCTAATTTACCAGATTCCTAACTAGGTTCATTCTGTAACTACTGATCTCATGTAAATTCTGCCTATACCCTCCTTGCTTCACAATCCCCCAGTCAGAGCTGGTCAATCCAGACGCTTAATCAATATGCATAAACACACGGCTAAGGTGATGAGAGAGAATTTCACTGGATGGAAAGGAAGAATGCACACACATAAAAAATCAAAGGGGGGAAAAGGAACAAATATTCATTTATTGATTGGACCCAGACCACATCTGAATGTCTGCAAAGCCCTGCACTCAAATATGCTGGAGCCTTGCGAGTGTGCTTTGGACACAGATTTTATACCTGCATCACATACACACACACACATACACACACACACGTACAGAGGACCCAATAACTAGAACAGTGTTTCTAGGAAAGCAATTCTGAAAAGCAAATATGCAAGCAAGAGCTACACTCTGCATAAATGGGCTTATTTTTATTTGAACAAATTTATTCTTTACCTAGACATTTACCCTGTCTTCCCGAAAGGGTTCAGGGTGGTTTACAACCTCCAGTTTTTGTTTCATGTAAAGGCTTATACATATGCATTATGGATAACACCTACACACAACACACAACAGCCTCTCTTATTCACTCCACAGAGCTATATTTATCATCTGGGTGCAAGGAGGGTTGCTGTTGGGTGGCAGAGCTTCGGAGCCTTTCCTAAACTACACCATAATCAGCAAGAATAATTCATGAATGAATAACCCATAATATGGTGCTACGTGCTTTTCGAAGCGCTGTGCAAAGGCTCCCTGAATTCTTACAGCACTCCTGGTCCACAGATTCTCTCATTACCAGATGGGGGCAGAAAAAGGGGGGGGCTATTCTGCTTAACGAACTAGGCTATACAAGAAGACCCATCAGCAGCCGCCACCCTTAATACCAATGAGGGCAGTGTGGGGTTGGAGTCACTGGACTGCTGGCTGGCCACATTAGCTCCTGCTTGCCCATTAAGGAAGTTGACAAGCAAGGAGAAAGCGGTTTCCTTTTGGAAGGAGGAACTCTAGCAGCCTGGATGGAGGAAAGCCTCGCGGCAAGGAGAACCAAGGTGTGGGTACATACATCCTGCCTCACAGCAGCGAGGCAGCCCCGCGGGGACTCTTCCGGCTCGGCTGGGGCATCTCTCGCTAAGCTCACGGGGCTTCTTCCCAAGCCAAAGAGACGGCTCGCTCCCCAGGCAAAGTTCTTCAACTCCGGGCGCCAGGAGGGACGGATTTAGGGAGAAGAGGGTCGGGCAGGCTTGGGGCAATGACGCCAAAACTAGGCTAGGGGAGAAAATGGTGTGTCCCCCTCCCTTTAGACTTGCTGTGGGTTGCAAGATTGTGCCCTGGCGGGGGGTCCTCTAACTGCCCGATCTCAGCGGTCCACCGTCCCCGACATCCCAATAAAAGGAAAATAGTAATAATAATAAAAATATTTGCGATCAAACTTTTCCCCTTTGCAAATCAGGAGAGCGAGAGAAGGGAGCAAGGGGGAATGGCTGGTGGAAATGACACGACCATCTCCACCGGGTTCATTGCGCCGACGAGGATGACTGGAGAGTTGAGTCACTTTTCGCACTGCGAAGCTGCTGCCCTCCCATCGTCAGCCTCCGAAGCCAGAAAAGACAGTGTCTATCCAAAGCCAGCTTCTCTCTCTCTCTGTCCACACACACACTCTCCCCGCACACCCCCAAGGAAAAAAGGAAGGAAAAGATGCAATACAGCAGGCTTGCCGAGCCGCCTAGCCAGGCGCCGGCCCCCTCCCTCCCTCCGAGTAAGGCGGAGGCAGGCAGGAGCTCCTGGAAAATAACCCACAAGCGCAAGGTAAATGCGGAAAGAGCTGGCAAGCGGCAGTCGGAGCGCCACGCTGCACCCGCGCAGCCACACACGCAGGCTGCCGTCCTCGCTCAGCTCTGCTGCAGTTTTCTCCCCCCGCCGCCTCCAAGCGAGCTCCGTCCTTGCCTACTTTTCCCCCTTCGCCCAGGCATGGTGTGCCGAGGGGTGTGTTTGCGGAAGGAGAAAGGCAAACAGAGAAACCTCCGCATGCACGGAACCAGCGCGGCGGCGGCACATTTTTTAGTGCCTCCAAAGCTCTCCAAGGAAGCGCTGCTGCTCCTCGTGCTCGGCCGCCGCCGCCCTCCACTCCCGCTCGGCTTTCCCTCCCCGCCGCGCATCTCTTGCTAGCGTCGCTGTTACAACCACATGCGGATCCATTCCAGTCCTTTCCATTCCGTTTCCACCACCCGCCACTACGGCCGCCGCTAACCACGCGCGCACACACGCCCTTCTCTCGCGCGTCGCAAAGGCTGCCGAGGTGCCGCGTTCGCTACGCACACTTTTTAATTGCCAGCGCTCCTCCGCGTCTCATTGTCAACTCTTCCCGCTCCGAGCCTGCCTCGCCGGCCACATTTCTCTGCTTCCTTTTCACCGAAGGACCCATGCAGCCTCTCTCGCTCTTCCTGATGCCGAGATCCCCTCGGGAAAAAGCCTTCCGACCACACCATTCCGGGCTAGCGTTTTTGGCCAAGCGATGAGCCGGTCCCCTTTCTCACCCCACCCCCATGCCACATTGGTGTGTGTGCGCGCGCTCGTGCGTGTGTGTGTGCTCGTCTCACGCGCTTTCCCTACTTTACGATCTCCCCGGCACACACAGCGCACATACCAAAGACACCACCACCCCAAATAATAGCAGCGCCGTGGCGTCGGCGCCGCCGATCCCACCCAGCAAAAGAATCCAGCAAACTCCTCTCTCCTCCCGCATGCAAAAGAAAGGAATAAATCAACTAAATGGAAAGCGGGTCTCTCGCCGCGTCCGGAACCGCAAATCTCTGCCCCCACCACCTCGCCCCCAGTAAAACAGAAAAGGCTTCCTCCGAGCTAAGAAAGGCTGAACATCTCCCCATGTGTGCGTGTGTTTTGTGAGTGTGTCTCTCTTGAATGAGGCTCAACTATCTCGGAGCCAAGCCAGGGAAGCGGAGAAAGGCGTTTCGCTACGCTCTCTCAATCCTCTCCATGCAAACCACCTCTTTCGCGTCTTCCTCTCCGCAACGATCGCTTGCTTTTTTCAAACAAAACAAACATACCCAAAAAAAAGCCCACCCCAGAAACGTATCCACGGAAAGCCTCAGAGGAAAGTTGGACGGGGTGACTTACAGCTTGAATCGGAGCTTGCTTCGGAGGCGCCTGCCATGATTACATTCCACACCGAACAACCCCCGCGCTGCAACTCCGGGCTCCGCGCTCCACTTGCTTTTCTGCCGCCGCCGCCGCCGCTGCTGCCCAGCATGAATGGAAAGGAATGCAGCGCAGGGTTCCAATGGAACTCCAGCCTCGATCTGACTTCCCAGGGAGGCAGACGGAGAGACACATTCAAAAGGGGCTGCAGTCGCTGCTCGGCTCGCCCGGTTTCGGCCTCTAGAGGGCGCCCACACCTGTGCAGACCGGCGCGCTAGAGGAGAGGAGGAGGAGAGAAGAGAATGAAGAGCAGGCGAGGGGAGGCCCGCAAGCCGAAGGAGGCTGGCGCGCTCTTAAAGGGGCAATGCCGCCCGAGGAGCCTTAAAAGCGGTGATGCTCGCAATGGCTTGTCGGAAGAACCGAGGGTGCCGCAGGAGGCGGGGCGGGGAGAAATTGTCTCGGGAGCAAGAATGGGTCGGCGTTCAGTAGCAGCAACACTCTGGACGTGGAAAAACGTGTCTTGCTTTGCTTTACAAGGGGATGGCTGTCCGGTTTTGCAAAGGGATGCAAAAGCTGCTTTGGCTAGGACGTAGAGCTGAACTAAAACGTTCGCAGCAAATGCGTTGCAGGCTGAACCGCGATCGTGTCATCGCCGGTGAAAATCCCCTTGCCACGGAGAGCTGTGAGGCATGGGGCACAATCCCCGAACGTTTCTTCAGAAGTAAATCACGCTGTGTTCAATGGGAAATAGGAAGCTACCTTTTACTGCTCCGCCCACCTCAGTACTGTCTGCACTAACCGGCAGAGGCTCTCCAGGGTTTGGGCAGAGGGGACATTCCTAGCCCTAGCTAGAGACGTCAGGAATTGAAGCTGGGACCTTGTTCTATGCCTCAGAATGGTGCGGGGGGGGGGGGCAGGGCCAAGCCCAAATAGCCTAAATCAGCAGGGCTGGCTGGAGATGATGGGAATGACGGTCCACAAATATTGGGAGGGCACAAGTTTGGGCAAGGCTGGCTGAAACCTTTGGCAACAGTGCAACCAGTACATGAAAACAGTGGTGAGCTGAGGCCCTTTTAGACTCTGGACTTAATAGTCATATGTAGGGGGGAAATGCATCCAGGCCTGCTGCATTTGTGGGAGGGGGCTGTTCATTCTGCCCCAAAGCAGAGCTGTAGCTGGGGCAGGGGGGCTAGCCAGTTTTTTTGCCCCGGGTGAAGCCTCCAGAGGGGTGATCGCAAATGCATGGAGGGTTTTTGCCAAACTGGGTCTTTGAACCGGATGAAATAAAACCTATTTTCGCCCCTGCCCAAAGTCCTGTTCTGATAGCAGCACCCCGATCAAAATTTCCCCAACACAACACAGAGAACCTTACTTTTTTTTTTACATCATTACTGTAGATCCTTTTCCTCTGATCAGAGCAACACTGCAACATCGGATTCACCTGAAGGTTCCCAGTTTTATATATCACTTGCTTACAGTGCAGACCATCTCCCATTGATTTTTTATTGAGCTGGGCTAGGCTGAGTTCCAAAGTACATTTCCGGGGAAGCAAGTTCTGTCGAAATGGGATTTTCTTCCCATTTAGAAACAGAGAGTAAAGAAGGAAGGGCCCAGGAGGAACAATTAATCTTTCAAGTTTTGAAATTTCAAAAGGACTACGGGTGGTTCTTGAACATTCACATTTGTTAACCAGTGTAGGCCTCCCCTCCCCCGCCTCTGTGCATGCTTTTCAGCACCAACAACAGGAAATAAGAGGAAACTTTTCACTGGATCTGTAGCTAGAAAAATGATGTCAAAAGTGTGTGTCATCACACTTCATACATCGGTATCTATGTTTGGAGGGGAGTCCCACACATAGCAAATAAAATTACACACACACACACCCCAAAAAAAAACCAGAACAGTGGCAAAACAAACATGTAAAGCCAACCTAAAGAAACTTAATCTATACAAAAGCATATTGTTTTACATTTGTGAAACAAATTTCACTGTGGCCAGCTTTTAACCCACTATGAAAGCAGACTACTAGACCACATAAGCACCTAGAAGCTAAGAGTTGGTGAATGCACTATACCTGCACTGGAATTCTGCCTCTCTGTGGCAAGTGATTCCCACTCGCTTGTAACACTTAGGGTGCTTCCTGATGGACATTTATTCTGGGATCAGTGCTCTTCACGCATGCATTTTTTATTTATTTTAGCAGTGTCCACACAACATCATTGTCATTAAAATGCCAGCCCACATTCCCCTCCCCATTTAAACTGGATTTATACTTTCCAAAGGAATTAAAAAAAATAAATCAGTTGCCACTTGTGACATCTTTGTGACCCATTTGCAAACGAAGCCTCTATCTGGAAATGCTCTTGGAAGTACTTTCCTCATGAGACATAGTCCTCATGCTGTAAACCTCCACATCCTAGCCAAACATTCCTTCGTGGTCACTTGAATGTATATGTGTAGACTCACTGTGAAGGTTGTGATGACATGTCTAATCAGTCATTCCAAGAATTACACCTAGAAGAAAGATTGCTCACTACAGGGGCACCATCTTTGGTAGTTAATATATGCATCTTAACTTTTGGTAAATTACCCTTAGTTGTACGTTATCTAACACTTCAAGCATCTGATGAAGTGGACTGTAGTCCAGGAAAATTTATGCCAGAATAAATTTGTTAGTCTTTAAGACTCTGTTGATTTTGCTGCAACAGAGTAGTGTGGCTACCCCACTGGAAATATAGTAAGATTAACATGCATTTTGCCCCTAAGGGCTGCTTTTCATGTTAGCATTGTATCATAAAAAGCGGCTGAGAGATAAAATTATCTCTATTCACTCTCCCCACTACATTCTTTGTTCTAGAAACACCTTACATCACTCCCTCATTCCTGTTTTAATTTATTTTTGTGTGTGTCATATGTTGGGAGAAGGCGATGACAAAAAAAATGAGCAGGGAAGATGAGAGCATGCTCTACCTCAGAGTCTCTTAAGTGTCATTAGAAAACGAACAATCAAGGATTCCCCCAAATCAAGTTGTTTCACTTGTAACTTGATGCTGGCAAATGCTGTTGCCAATAAAACCACCAGTTACTTATGATAGTTTAGATTACATCCCAGATTCTTAACTGAGCAAAATCAGGGCTCATCAATTAGTGAGGCAGGATATTTGTCCCCAGAACCCAGGTTTTCAGTGGATGCACTCATTGCAGCTGTTCTGCCCACTCCCTCTGACAGTCCAGGTAGAGAAGTATAAACATATTTCAGCTGCCAGGGCAATCACAAAGCAGCTTCTTAAGCCCTCACCTGAACCACTATAGCCTCACCACACCTCCACTGCCACTCGACAGGTTTCTATCCCCATCTTCCCGATTTATTTGCCAGTCCCTGTATTAGCCCTGACAAAAGCGGATGGTAGCTCAGCAGGAAGAACAGTTGCACTCCAAGCTGTAGTAGTTTCCTCTTAGTGTATCAAAAGGGAAAGCAGGGGGTATAATAAGAGTCCAGCTAGCCTTTCTACTTATGCTCACAGTCTTCTGATAGAAAGGGTGATATGAGGATCAGCACAGCAGAGGAAAAGGAAATATTATCTCACTAAACTGAAACCCATTCAGAATTTTATATGATAGCTTGTATGGATATAGCTTGGTGATAGAGCGCATGCTTTGCATGCAAAGGATCCCAAGTCCAGTCCCTAGTATCTCCAGGTAGGACTGGAAGAGATACTTGTCTGATGCACCTGGGAGTCACTGCCGGTCAGTGTAGGCATTACTGAGCTATATGAACCAATGCTAAGACATTTTCCTATATAGATTTTGATATGCCAATTAGCTGGCATTAAGGTTGCCACTTGACTGGACAAGAAAAGAAGATCCAAAAGGCTGGGGGGGACAGGACACACTGATGAGACCAGTTCAAAACCACCCAAGTGTGTGATGTAGTGGTTACAGTCTCAAGCTAGGATTGGGGTATGCAATTCAAAATTAGGGTATGCGTCAGATTCAGATGAATCCAAATTCTAAAGTGAAGCGAGACACTTTGAACAGATTTGAAGCTTGTCCAAGCTGCACTGAGTCTGTCCAAAACACCTTGAACCTAACTTGGGTCCTCTGAAGTGCTTCATAATGCTTTGGAGATTCGATTGCTTAAGAAGCACTGTAGGTAGTGTGTCTGCAAAAAAAAGATATTGTCCCCACATTTGCTATATACGGTAAATAAAATGTCAGACAAGGGAGAAGAAAACTCTTTTGTGACTGACAGGTTTCAATTCCAATCAGAGGAGATAATTTTTTCAGGGTTCTCCAATCACAATGCTTTGGGGTAGGGATGTCGGATTGATGTGTCACCTTAGATATTCATAGAATCAGAGTTGGAAGGAACCATAAGGGTCATCTAGTCCAACACCCTGCAATGTAGGAATCTTTTGCTCAAGATGGGGCTCAAACTCATGACCCCGAGATTAAGAGTGCCCTCATGCTCTGCCAACTGAACTATGTATGTAGCCTTGTTTTCTCTGGTTCTGTCTCTCTGCTTGTTCGACTGGTGATGCTTGCTTGGAAAATGCTGGACATTCATGTCCTTTTTGTCTGTGTCACATACCCACACATCCAACACCGACTCAAAAAAATACTTTTGAAGGTGCTCCTGCACCTATTTGGAATTTTTGCAGAAGTTATCAATTCAGAAGGGCCTAATATGCCTGCAAATTTTATCCAGTTGCGCCAAAAGAGAGGGAGGTAATGTGAGATATAAACATATCCAGTTCCACTACCACTCAAGTGTAGACCCATTGACATCAATGGACATGGCTGACTTAAGTCAATTTATTTCAGTGGAACTACTGTGACTAGGACTAATGATGGCTACAACCCACAATAAATAAATCACTGATGGCAAACCACTAGTTTGATTAGAAAGTGTGTTCTAGAAGGTTGGCCAGAAGTTAAGTTCAGTCCCATCACAGATCCAAGCATTACGATTGCCCTATTTTGTAAGTTTGAACAGCTGCCATTTTGTACTCCAGAGATATGTGTGGAGAGAGGGGGGACAGTAAGCAAGAAGTGCCTTCGCCTGCCCTCGCTGCGCCTGCTCTGCAGATGGACATGAGGCTTTTATGCCTCAGAACTGTCAGTTCAGCATCTTTTAGCGGCACTAAATTCACTTAACTCAGAGATAAAATTATAAGGAGGAAAAATCATAAAAGCCATAAAAAAAGATTAATTGACAGTTTCAGTTGATTATTTGTCTTTCAGAAGCACGCTCTGTGCCAGCTACTTTTATCATCTCCATTCTTTTTCCTCTCTGCTCCTTTCTCACACTCCTCTCTTATCAGTTAAGGAGTAAGGTTACCTCTGCTGGTAGGAGTTTGAGTCCTTCTCCAGTTGGCCTAGTCTAGCTCTCCTTCTTGGCCTTTTCACTTCTTTTTCAGCTGCTGGGGAACATTATTTGTCTCTACCTCTGTGTAGCAGCCCACACTCTGGTATTGCTAAATCTATCGCCTCTTAGACTGGGGCCTCTCCAATGCAGCCAATCAGCAGCATGTGTATGTCTCTCTATTTCATATATATATATATATATATATATATATGTGTGTGTGTGTGTGTGTGTGTGTGTGTGTGTTTCAGCAACAAACACTGTTTTCAAAAGGTTAAAGGAACAGCAAGGAAAAGTTAAGAATGCCAAAGGGGATAACTACAGATTATATACAAATGCCTGTAACAATATCCTGACCTTTTTCCCCAAAAAGAAAAACAACTTTGGGGAGGGCAGGGACTTTGGAGTTAAGAAGTAGTAATAGGGGGTGGGGGAAGTGATGCCTTAAGCTTAACACTTCCTTTGCCTGGTCCTTCTCCACTCCTAATCACTGCTTTACCCACTGTGGATCCCAAAAGCATAACTTCCACTGAAATCAGTGCTATTTAACACTGCAACTCTAAACAAGCTTACTGGAAAAAAAGCTTTACTAAACAGAGTGGGGCTTACTTCTGAGTAAGCATGCACAGGACAGCATTGTAAGCACATACTGAACATTAATCAGCGAACCAATGCAACTGAACAATGTAAGGTAAGGTAAGCACCCTGATCATAGTCATCATTTTGGGTATAGCAATGCTAATAGCTACGATCAAGCAACAGGATGGTAGCTGTTGAAAATAGAAGTGTGCATAAATGCTAACCAGCTTTCCTGAAATGCTATTCAATCTGAGAAATGCAGGGAACGGTTAGATGGAAATTCTTTATTAACTCTCACTGTCTGTGTTCTAAGCACCTGATTCCACAACTGAATGCCAAAAGGGCTTGGCTGTGGACACACTCCAAACAGGTGGTATTCCAATAATGTTGCTAATCTGTTCATGCATGTGAGACTAGTTCAGAAGTTCTCAGGCCCTCCTCCATTGTCCCACTTTAACCCCATATAGGGACAGAAAAAAGACACAGCCTTGACCTTGAGAATGCTTGAAATGTTTTCCTTTATCCACAGCCAAATTATTACAACATCTGAGATTAGGTTGGGCAGCCAAGCAGGCACTAAGTTTCATTTCATATATTTATGAAATCTATTGCTCTGGATTCCACTCAAGGCTCCTGCTGTGAGTATGAATGAGAGATCACAGCTCACATGTGCATGGTAGCAGGGATCACATTATTAGGGGTCAGTAGTGGGCCCTCAATGGTTCTGATTCCCGGTAAATGTCTGCCCCATATCCACTGCTGGTCATGGTCATATATATTCTTATCCAAGGAGCGGAGCTAGGTAGATTGATGTAGAAGAACCAAATGATGTGTTCTGACATTCCTATTGAAAACACCCAAGGAAACCAAATAAGTGGACACTGGAAACACTACAAAAAGAATAAAATGGCACTTTCCCCAGTGATCACAACCCACCATCTATCAACCTAAAAAGGAGAAGAAAGTACCGTATTTTTCCGTGTATAAGACGAGCTTTTTTGACCCAAAAATGAGGTTCAAAATTTAGGCTCGTCTTATACATGGGTAGCACTGAGGGGGGACACACAAATGAATTTTTTGGCGTGAGCCCGAGATTTTAAGCGGCGATTAGCCGCTTGATTGTTGAGGGGATGCCGAAAATTGCTCACCCGTCAGAACGCAGCACACAACCGCTCGCGTCGCTTACAACTGCCGCTTACAATCTTGGGCTCGCACTTCGTTCCGACGGGTGAGCGATTTTCGGCATCTCCCCCCCCCAATCAAGCGGCCAATCACCGCTTTAAAACTCGGGCTTGCGCTTCATTCCGGTGGGTGAGTGATTTTCAGCATTGGCCTCTTGATTGTTGTGGAGGGGAATCCCGAAAATCGCTCACTGCTGGAACGCAGCACACAACCACTCACGTCGCAGCTGTCGTATCGCCGCCATTAGCCCTCCTGCCAACACAGCTGCTCTTGTTGCAGCAAGCAAGAGTGTGATCACCACCAATTCAAGGGGGTGCTCTTTAGAGAGGGCAGTAGTGTCCTCCCTCCACTTACTGTTCCATACATGTACAGTGGTACCTTGGTTCTTGAACTTACTCTGTTCTGGGAGTCCGTTCGACTCCCGAAACCGTTCAAAAACCAAGCCGCAACATCTAATTGGCTGCAGGAGCTTCCTGCACTCAAGCAGAAGCCGCGGAAGCCATGTTGGATGTTCGGCTTCTGAAAAACATTGGCAAACCGGAACGCTTATTTCCAGGTTTGCGGCATTCGGGAGCTGATTTGTTCGACAACTAAGCCGTTCGGGAACCAAGGTACCACTGTATTCTTCAGGTGCTCCAGTGTCTCTAGCCAGCTCACTAGTTCTATACCTGAGTTTCTTTTCCTGTGTGTGCTTTCCCGCTTGGTATGTTAATTGATGGTGATCAAGGTCACTACCATATAAACGATTCAATGGGTCTCTGTAGTAAATATGAATGCCAAAGGCAAAACATCTCCTTGCTTTAAAATAAAATATGACTCTTTGATGTGCGCTAGTAACACGGCTGTCAATATTTCTTCATATCTTGCTGTAACCAAAGCAAATGCTCTTAGAATGCACTAGTTGCATACACACTTCCATTTACTCTGCATCAATGGCACTCCCACCACTGACTTGGGAAGCAGTGTGCATACAACATTAGCCAAAGTCTGTATCCATCTTGTTGTTTTTAGGAAACACAGCATTTTGATATGTCTGTCCCAAACCAGTTTCTATCCAAACTAAGAAAAAGAGCTAGTTTTGAGCTAGTCACGTGTACAGAGCCACTGCCTTTTTTGTGATACCAGGAGCATATACTCAAGATTATATTTGGCAAGGTTCCACATCTTGTTGAGAAGATACATTTCCCTCCTGCCCCCACTCCCCCCATAAGTGCCCATGCTAATGAACGTGTCTGAGATGCAGCAATTCTATAAACGAGTAGTGTGTGTGATTCTACACATGTCTACACAGAAGTAAGCCCTACTGAGTTCAGTGGACCCATTCCCAGAGAATATGTATCAGATTGCAATAGGGTTCAAAACCAGGGAGGAGACAATCTGTGCCCCTCCAGATGTTGTTCGGACTCCAGCTCCCATTGGCCCCAACCAACATGGGCCAATGGTCAGGCGAGGGAGGGATGATGAGAGTTGTACTCTGTCAACATCTGCAGCAGCGTTTCCCAAACTTGGGTCTCCAGCTGATTTTGGACTACAACTCCCATCGTCCATAGATAGCAGGACCAGTGGTCAGGGATGATGGGAATTGTAGTCCAAAAACAGCTGGAGACCCAAGTTCGGGAAACACTGATCTGCAGGCTCAAACCTTCCTCACTCCCTGCTTTAAAAGGAGGAAATGGTTGTGGTCTGCTTACTAACAATCCAAATTCAGAAGCCAGGACAGAACAGGCTATTTTGGAGAAAATGAACACAGAAAAATAACCTTTACCAACTGTGCACAACGTGGGATCGAGTACAAGTTCAGGAAGTGGTGGCACAAGTATACATGTGTGTGCATGCAGGCATGTATGCACGCACATGCACACACAACCTTTATTTCCAGTTGTGAAATGTAGAAGGCTAGGTGAGAACTTGGCCCCCCCAACTGAAATATTTCTCCAACAGCAGCCTAAAATGGGACCTCTGCTCCCAATTAAGACAAATATGGAGGCACCATGGGTGAGGCAAGGGCCCTACTACTGGAGCTCAACCAGGCCTTGCTGGAAACCCGGTCTAAATGTCGGTTGACTCAGCAGGCCTCACCCGCCCTTCCCGCCCTCCTTCTCCCTTCGGTACATCCGCCCGAAGAGGCAGAATTTAATACCTGCCTGATTGTAGCAGCTTTGAAGAGCCTGGATTCGGCGTGTCCCATTTCAGTTAAGTGCGCGCGCGCACCCCTTTCTTTTTTGGACGCATTGCTTATTTGTGTATAGATTACGGCGCCTGGGCTTAAAAGCTTTCAAGGCAGAGGAGAAAAGAACGAATGAACCAATTCTGACTAAAGGAAGGCGGGCGGCATTGGATTACCCCCTCCATCGTTCACTCCTTTTTTATTTTCCTCCGCGCCTCCCCACCGTGCCCGCAACTTCATTTCCGGAGGCTAAATTTAGTGAATTCTTTTCACATTAAAAACTTGTCAGGTATTCACATCCAAAGAGGCTTCTGCTTTGCTCTCCCAGGGGAATTACTGAGACAGAGAAAGCTCTTAAACATGTAAGGGAGAAGGAAGGGAAATATTCCAGCAATCCCCCCCCCCCCCCGCAAACTCTCCTCCTTTCTGTGTTGGTTAGAGAAACCGGGCGCTTTGGCCTCATGTTGTTCTCTGGTTACTCTGTGCTGTCCTGTAGACATAATTTAACAAGTGCTTCCCACGCTGGGCATGACCTCTGAGTGGGCAACCCCTTTCCCTGCTTCCAGGGAACACACAACACACACACACAATCCATCACTCCAGGCACCGGTAACTGACTGTATCTGTGTATGTGTGTGCGTGTGTTGTTTGTGAGCACTCCAGCTAGCCAAAGCTTTTAGCTGGGTGAGTCGAGGGGAACACAGGGAGGTTGAAGTGATGGATGTGCTTAAACATGCTCAAACAAAAAGCACAGTGATTCTCATAAAGCTGATAGTTCCTCCCCCAGGGGACAAACAATCTGCGCAGCCAGACATTTGACTCTGGAAAGGCAGTCAAAACTAGGTAGGAGGGAGCTGCAAACTATACCCTCAGTGGAGGGTGGGGAATGTTGCTTCTGGGGCGGAGGGCGGAAAGAGAGTTGGGGGAGGAGGTTTATTCTATGATGGCAGTGTGTTCCAGCAGTCAATTCCAGCTCCCAATTCTCTAGCAGACATGCAAAAGGGCCAGTATGCATATTTAACTCACCCTAGAAAGCTGCTTTGCTGATGCCAGGAGCAGAGAGGATGGGGCGTTGCAATCATAGAATTGCAGAGTTGGAAGGGACCCTGAGGGTCTTCTAGTCCAACCCCCTGCAATGCAAGAATCACAGCTAAAGCATTCATGACAGATGGCCATCCAACCTCTGCTCAAAAACCTCTAGTGAAGGAGAGTCCACCACATTCCAAGGGAGCCCATTCCACTGTTGAACAGCTCTTACCATCAGAAGGTTCTTCCTGATGTTTAGTCGGAATCTCCTTTCTTGTAATGTGTAGGCTGCCCACTTACTCAGGAGTAACCTCCACAGAACACACTTGTGACTGCAGGAAAGGTCCAAGAAATAAAGCGCTGTTCGTTCCAGCAAAGTGTCACATGATCATACCAAGTGAACCCTTAAATTGAGCTGTGTCTTCCTCTTGCCTTTTCCTATATGTATGGTGACATTCTGTTTCCCCCCCTGTCACAGACTGTTAGGGATGCGGCAGATTAAACTGTAGAAACTGACCTTTCTTTCACACAGACCCCTGCCTTCTTAAGGACAAAAGTGCATGATGCTCAAAAGTGCACAAAGGCCGACCTTTGTTTCACCTTATCTGATCATCTTAAAGCAGAACATGCCACTGCATCAATTTTGCCAGAAAGGTCCAAATAATATGCAACTTTGTCTTATGACAAGGGTCTTCAGGTGGAATTAAAAGAAGGTAGGCTTCTTTTCTCCTCCTTTGCTGCATGTCCATGCTGCATGTTCTTCAAGGAGAATTTAACATAATTTGCAAATTAGGCCACATGAATTTTGGGTGCTGGATTATGGCAATGCTGCCACTAGCCAGTTGTGCCCAGGGGGAAACGGAATGGGCAGTGATAAGACTTGCAAAGAGGAGAGGGCATCTTGTTAAAGGCCTGCTACCCCAATTTTTAAAAAATCTGTAGCTGACACATATATTTTGTTTTTATTTATAATAAATATTTTATCATACCTGTTAATATTTGACTGCTTCTTTAAGAAACAAGCTGCAGAGGAACAAGGAGAGGAGGTGAAAAACAGGGTCTGAACTTGGAGTCTAAATAAACATTCAGACCTTTGTAGAGCTGCGTATAGAACCATCTTCCTGACATGTAAATGCTGAATATCTAGTCTGGAAGAGGTGTTCAGTTGCACATAGCCATAAAACTTGCATAACCTGTAGTTTATAATAAATAAATGCAGTAGAATAAATGCTAAACTTTAAATAGAAACATAATATACCTGATTATTATAGGGAGACCTGTGTGCCTGTTCTTCAGCTGCTCACAGCTGGTAGGCTCCTTCAGGAGAAAGAAAGGCGGATATAAATTCAAAAACAATAGCAACAGCTTCATAAAAATGTAAAAGAAGCCGTATAGGATCAAGTCAAAGGCTCATCTGTTCCAGCTTCTTGTTCTCACAGTGGCAAACCAGATGCCTATGGAGCTTGCAAGTAGGATCTAGGTGCAATAGCTCCCTCTTCACTTGTGATTCCCAATAACTGGAATACCTTTTGCAAACGCCCTTTGACCTCAAGGCTACTCTCCTTTCTTAGGGTTCTTTCTTTATCTATAAACATTGGACAGCACTTCAAACAGAGAACTTCTTCAAATAGGTCACATGGCAATGCTCATCCGGAGTGACAAACAACCTTGGAAAATAACCCAGAAATTCCAGATCTGTTCTGGCTTCAAATATCTGATCCTCTCTATCCAACCCCCGGCCTTCTGCCACAGCTAGCCAAGCAATATTTATTTTCAAAAAGCAGGCAACAGAAACAGAGGAAAATTCCACAAGCGTTGAATGTGTGGGAAACAAATATTCCCTTTGAGAATCTTGCAGCTTCCTAGCAGCCTGGCCTGTGGTTAGGTCTAGATTAAGCACTGCCCTCAGTACTCAGCAGAGCAAGACTCCAGAAATACCCTGCTTAATTATCTAGAGTTTCCCAGAGTGAAAAATGAGTCACTTCCATTGTTGTGCCCCTTGTTTTTAAAATTCTCTGCAACTTGCAACCTAACGTTCCCCTCCACTACAAAGTAAGGCAGTAGCTCTGCCGTAAATGTAATTTTTCACCCAATTGTCACTGGTAACAGTGGACTACATCCCATAGTACTCCACTTCCATTACCCCTGTCCACCGCCAATAAGAGATTTTGCCTACTTAAAAAGCTGGAGAAAGGTAGCAAAGGGATAGGGGTGAAAGTTTAATACAGTGGTACCTCGGGTTATGAACTTAATTTGTTCTGAGGTCCGTTCTTAACCTGAAACTGTTCTTGACCTGAGGTACCACTTTAGCTAATAGGGCCTCCCACTGCCACAACGCCGCTGCCGCCGCACAATTTCTGTTCTCATCCTGAAGCAAAGTTCTTAATCCAAGGTACTATTTCTGGGTTAGCAGAGTCTGTAACCTGAAGCGTCTGTAACCTGAAGCATCTGTAACCAGAGGTACCACTGTACCTAACATGTTTCAGATTTCCATCAGGGAGTTTCAAACACAGAGGTTTGATTTTTGTTATACGATCTCCACTTTCTTTCTAATGCCCAAGGTTTCCTGATTCTGCTGCACTTCCCTAAATATCATCTGGATGTGATGTCTACATTCTTGATAATTGCGCCACTCCCTTCTCCTTAATTATCAAGCTCTCTCCACCACCCCACAGCCACCATTTTAAAGCTGTTTATGTACAAGTCCAGATACTTCACTAGCTATCCTAGTAACCCACCTTTTATTTTTTTCACTCTATCAAATATGTTTGTTTGGACTGGTAGCTCTCTTCTTTTTTAACCTATTTAAAAACCTGAGGAAGAGTATATATGCATAGGAAATGCATGAAGAATCATACTGGGAAAACACAGGACAGACTGAAATTGAATGAAATGAACCGCAACCAGGAGTGCTTGTGTGGGCACACCCTTAGAGTAATGGCAGAATCCTGTTCAGAATACAGAATAGGATGTCCTGCTGTAGGAGATTTTAGCACTATGGACCCTGTGGTGTGAGTTTATGACCACCTTCACATATGAATGCTAGCAGATGAGAAACTACCACACAGGTCTGAAGAAAGGGAGTCTCTTAAATATTTCAACATAAAGTCCCCCTCTGTGTTCTTTAATAGGTCCTGCCTGCATTGTTCCTGCAACATACTTTATATCCTTGGTTTTAATGCTTGCTATGTGATGTGCATTTTAGGAACTGTAAGGAACTTTTAAGGCATTTTTTTTTGGTAAATAAAAATAAGCAATAACAACATACATCAGTATAGCTCCTTCTGTATCTTTGTACATGCAGACCTGATAGCCTCTGTTGCCAGCCCACTTATGCTAAAGTTCCTCCAAGTCTGAGAGCAGCACGGTAACTCTTCTCATGCTGATGGAAATCCCCAAGCCCTTACGGTATAGGTAGAAAACCTTTCAATATGCCTCACTATAACTTGGATTGTAATCAGTGGCCTTTGATAGAGGCCCATATGGTTTCCAAATGTATTCCATTATGGTTTTTCGATCTGCCGATTTCCACAGTTTTCAAGCGAAAGCTTTTTCCTTCACCTTTAACCGACAAGGCATCTCCGATCAATACAATCAGTTATGCTCCAGGTCTTCCATATACCCCAGGACAGCTGGCATGGGGGTGGGGGGCGAAGGGAAGAGGCGCTAGTGAAGGCAAGATCAGTTTCAGTGCTGCTGTTTGCATCTGACAGCAATACTGGAAGCAGAAAGGTCACTTTCCTTATCTGTATCAAAACCAACAATGATTGTGCACTGCCCTCTCATTACAGGCTCAAAACAAGCTACCAATGACTGTGCAACTCAGGGGAATGTTGCTTTTCAGCAAAATTCGGGTGAAACTGTTCTCAGCATTTCCGGTTCCTCTTTAGAATTTTCTGGACCGCAGAGATGTTCCAGAATGAGGAAATTTCCCCATTTTGAAAGTTGACTTGGAAATATTTTTACTAAAAAGAAACTGACAGCTGGAATTCTCTGGAAAATGGGAGCAAAGCTGTGCCCATACATTGCAATACTGGACAATCCACATCAGGCTTTGGGAACTTGCAAGACCACAATGAACTCTGAGGTTTCAGAGGTGGGTGCTGAGCTACACATTCTGGATACCAGCAAATCCCCCCTTCCATCTTCTCAAGAGCACAATGCTTTTGCAAGAATCATTAAGGTGTTTTTAACAGCTACTTAGCACTGAGCTATGAACACTTCAAATAACACAGTCATCTTTGTAGCCCTTTCAACTGCATTAAACTTAACAGTACCAAAGTTCATTGTATTGCTTTGTGCCATCCCACCCCCACCTCCCTCCCCTTTCAGCAAGAGCAGCTTATGCTTTTTTAAGCATAGTGCTTTTGTAAGAACTAGGGTGAAGTATGCTTTGTTTAAAACTCTGGGCAATAAAGGGGGCAGTTAGTGAGCAGTTGATCTCTCTCTCTCTCTCTCTCTCTTTTAAATAATATTTATTAATTTTCAACCCTTTAAACACAACAAATTAGACAAAAAAAAAGCATAACAAAATAAGACACAAACCATTTAACACACAAAACAATTTCTTATCTTTCATTCCCTTATTTCCACGACCTCCTCACACCTCCCTTTTTGTATTCCACTTCTGTTAATTGTTTCAGCAATTCCTTTCCATCTTCCTCTGTTTCTATCCTATAATTATCTTAACATATTCTGACCTTATTTTTCCCTTTAATACTCTATTTATACTTAATTCCTTATAGCATTTCTACTAGAGCCATATAACTTCATTCCAACATTTTTCTTACATTCATTATTTTTACAGTATTTCTATAAATAGTCTTAACTTTTTCCAGTCTTCTTCCACCGACGCTTCTCCCTGGTCTCGGATTTCTGCCAGTCGTTTCCGCCAATTCCATATAGTCCATCAACTTCATCTGCCATTCTTCCCGAATAGATAAATCTTGTGTCTTCCAGTACTTCACAATGAGTATTCTTGCTGCTATTGTTGCATACGTGGAAAAAGTTCTATCCTTCTTTAACACCAATTGGCCGACCATGCCCAGGAGAAAGGCCTCTGGCTTCTTCAAAAGGGTATATTTAAATACCTTTTTCATTTCGTTGTAAATCATCTCCCAAAGTGTCTTAATCCTTGGGCATGTCCACCAAAAGTGAACTCTAATCCTCAAATTCGTCTGTTTTTCTTTAAGTTCAGTCATAGCAAGCGTCAACTTGTGTTCATCAAATTGCCTCTGTAGGGCTGGGGCTCTCTTTCTCTTTCTCTCCAGTTGTGTTACTTTACATTCAGCAACAACAGCTTTTTCCCTGGCTTCCTCCACAGTTTGCCGTATAAAAGTAGGTTCCTGTATCAATTTCTGGGTGGTTTCTGTATTGGTATTATTTATACTTTCTGTATTTAGGTTGATTTTAGTAATTGAAACATCCATTTTCGCATTTATCGTGTCCATTTTCCTGTTAAGCTGATCCAATGAGTCATTTATCTTATATAATGCAGCCACTAAAGCCTCTTCTGTCAACATTCTTCTTGGTTTTAAATATGCTGGTACAAAGGCAGCAACAGAGGGAGCAGGGGGCCTGATTATGGACCTCTTCTGGATTGTTGCCAAGTCCTCCCAGACCTTAATGTTTTGTCAACAGTTGACTGGTCTGTTTTTCCTCTTCCATTTACCATAACACTTAAAAGATTCAAGGTCAGTCCCAGAGTCTCACGGTTTTTAACTTGCAGCTGGAAATTCCCCTAGCCCAGCTCTTGTAAAACAACCGGTTTCAAAGGCTTCCACTAGGGGGAAACAGTTTCTATTTGTAATAGTCAATAGTATCCTCTTTTCAACAATCCAAAATTAGTTTCAAATTAGTTTCAATTTTCAGTTACTTTTACTCCTTTTTAAAGCAGCCGGAGACAGTAGAAACAATGTATTTCTCTTGTTTAACTAGCTGTCAATGAACGTTCTAAATGCTGTCAATGAACATTCCAAAAGACGTCAGTCCTACTAGCAGCCCGTTTCCAGGGTCAGAGCGGCGGTGTTTTAAATCTCTTCACTCTCTCCCACAGGCATAATCAATCCGCAACTTCCCCCTCTCTTCTCCTGCCTCCAAGAGGGGGTTTAATGTTCTTTACTGATGGAAATTTAATCTTTTACAAAAGACTTTCCAGGACTCCAGCTTGCAACTTCATTGCCTCAGTCTATTTACAAAAGGGGAAGGCGGACTTCCTGTTTTAAACCTCCCCGTTACGATACCAAATTAAACATTTAGAAATCCAATTCTTCCGTTTCAGATCTACTCACGGGTAATTACTTTAAAGTCAAATTGTCCACAGGAAAACGTCAGCGCTCTCTGGCAATGGCTGTGCGGCTTCGCTCCGTGGAAGAAGCAGACGATTCGAAGCACTGCGCCTCTCTCTCTCTCTCTCTCTATCTCTATCTCACACACACACACACACACACCTCATGTAATAACTCCATGTTTGTATGTATAACCAAGATCTCTCTCACCCTCTCCCTGCCTTTCTCACACATGCAAACGCCCACAGCCTTTATGCGGTCTAGGCCCCATGAATGTGTTTTGTTTTCAGACAGATAAATGAATAAAGTTAATAATGCATATAGACACTAAGCTATTGTATGATTCCAGGTGTAGCACTAGAATGTGGGGAACCTCAGACCTGTGGCCAAATATGAACCTCCAAGTCTTTCTGTCTGGCCCTTGAGACTCCCTCTAGAGCACATTTATATTAAGGTTGCCAGATTTTTTTCAATGAATCCGGGGACACTTTTCAAATTCAATGGATTTTGTATGGGGGCAGATCTGTAAATCTGGGGACTGTACCCGGGAAACGGTAACCTTAATTTATATTCCCCAGGTCACATCCTTCACTTCCTAACACCCTAGAATGCTTTGCCTGGATGGAATGTGCCCCTGAACGCTGTCAGTACATTTTGTTTGCCTGGATGGAGGGCAGAGAGGGGAATGTGCTTGTGTAAACTCGCCTGTACAAAGGTAAAATTCATATTTGTTCCTCCAATTATTCCGCAGGACCCACCTTCCACTCACATGATGTGGCCCCTGAAAGGTTGCCCAGAAACAAATGTGGCCCTCAGGCTGAAAAGGGTTTCCCACTAGAACATCCCATATCAAACACCTTTGTTATTTCCTATGGCACCTTTCAGCCCTAAAAGGACCCCCAGCTTCCAGATTAAAATACAAAAGCAAAATAAAAATAGCAGCAACACAATCAATAAAACAAAAGCCAAGGACATGTGGCAATCTCAAGAAGTAGGGCATGACATTCGTTCTCCTAGTGTTTCAGCAAAGGATAACTGAGATGTGTGGTTCTGCAGACACAGTAGGAACAGAACTATAGTTTCCCAACCTATTACTGAGGTCAGGGACTTGTTCTACTTTGGGAAGCATTGGTGTAGGAAAACAAGCTTTGGACTAAGGGAGTTGGAGCCTCTTCAGCAAATTAGACCTACCTAGGTTATGGTCCCTGGCCAGCAATCTACAGATCCACCTCAGGGTTTTTACACCTTGTTGGTGGAAGATTTGACTGTCTTGACCAAACCTGGGGATAACTAAAACATTAAAGCAAGAGAGGCTAGTGCGCGAACATTTCCTTTCCCCTTTATTGCTTACCGGCAGAGTATTTGGGGATGTTGTCTTAGTTCAATGCAGTGCAGCAATGTGATGGACCAGAGAAGAGCAAAACAGCTGCCTCTGCAGCCAGCATGTTCACACTAAACCATGGTTTAGTGCAGGCATAGGCAAACTCAGCCCTCCAGCTGTTTTGGGACTACAACTCCCATCATCCCTAGCTAACAGGACCAGTGGTCAGGGATGATGTGAATTGTAGTCTCAAAACATCTGGAGGGCCAAGTTTGCCTATGCCTGGTTTAGTGTGATGTGCCACCAAGCCAATCAGGGGCATTGTTATATATGTAAAGAATTGGGACAAAGGTACATGACACAAATTTGCATAACATTTTCATATATGAATATGTTTGTATAGATGCAACTGGACAAATCAAGTTGTCCACTGCAGTGTGTTCAGCTACCCCATAAGCATTTTTTTAAAGGTTTTTATTATTTAAACATGAGTTTTAAAAAGGGAGACAAAAAGGCAGGAGATTCGGGGCCTGGCGTGAAAGACCCTGGGACTCCACCCCACTTGGCCATCCCCTAATGGTTTCCCAAGTAACAACCTCTTCCTTCTTCTCCCATGCCTCCATTATGTACGCATGTACAGTCTGAATATTATCAGAGAGAAATAAAATATTTCTATTTAATCTCTCCATGCCAGCATATTTTCATATAAAGCAGAACCTGCATGCAAGATCCGCAATAATCCCCAGATTAGCCAGAATCTCATATCAAGCACCTTTTGACACAGAGCAACGTTGAGAAACAAACTGAGCCATGAGGAAACCAAGTCACTAAAAATCAGCAGTTTATCAGGCTCAGGTGGAGAAAGGACTTCCCTCAGCAGCACATGCACATCCTAAGGCTTTTTTCTCTCCCCACCCTCTGTGTACCCTTTACTTTGCCAAGAAGGGGCACAGGAGATGGAAATGCGGCTGCAGATAGATTGGGGAACTGGGAAAAATGTCCAAACCAAGACCATACAGCGCCTTACAGGCTACTTAGGTCGGCCTGAAAGTGAGATGAGCGCCACAACCCCATAGTTGCCTTTGACTGGACTTAACCGTCCAGGGGTCCTTTACCTTTACCTACCCAGCTAGGACAGTAAAATGGTAAAGCTAAAGGACCCCTGGACAGTTAAGTCCAGTCAAAGGTGACTATGGGGTTGCGGCGCTCATCTCGCTTTCAGGCCAAGGGAGCCGACATTTGTCCACAGACAGCTTTCTGGGTGATGTGGCCAGCATGACTAAACCGCTTCTGGTACAACGGGACACCATGATGGAAACCAGAGTGCACGGAAATGCCGTTTACCTTCCCGCCGCAGTAGTACCTATTTATCTACTTGCACTGGCATGCTTTTGAACTGCTAGGCTGGCAGGAGTTAGGACAGAGCAACAGGAGCTCACCCCGTTGCGGGGATTTGAACTGCCAACCTTCCGACTGGCAAGCCCAGGAGGCTCAGTGGTTTAGACCACAGCACCGCTGCTCTCTCCTACTTGCAACTTCTATCCATAAAGAGGTCTTTCCCATCACTAGCTATATAAACCTTTCTAAAGTGGACCTGGGACCTTCTGCATCCAATGCAGGTGATAGAGCATTGACCTATAATCAAAAGTCTTATCAAACCTGAGATGCTATCAAAGCCCCCCCCCCATCACGACACCCAATTCCTGGAGATCCCAGCAGCTCTTTGTGACAGCTAGGATAATGACACATTTCTGCAGAGCTCTTGGGATATTAAGAGAAGTTAAAGTGTGTTTGTTTGTTTGAAAGCATTTTAAAACTGTTTAATATTTTAAAACACTTTTAAGAGGTATAAAGATAAAATAAGAGTCATTTCCTCAAGGATTTTAGCTGCCAGTTCTAGCAAGGCCAAAAAATAAAGCAAAATAGCAAAGCATTACAGGAAAAGACTGGGCAGGAGTTTACTTGAGCTTGATTTCATTGGAATGCTTCCCTCCCCTAAATGCCAGGGCTGTCCATGAATTCCAACTGAAAAGTGAATGCTTTTGAGCATGTGCAAAGTTCCTTACCAAAACCACCTTCTTGCACATCTGAAACAAGGGAGAGGAGCTTCAAGGTCAAAGAGAGTGTCTTCCAGGCTGGCTTCAGTCCTGGTGGCTCTAATTTTAGATATTAAGCACCAGGATAATAATGAACCGCCTTCAGTCCTGCCATTAGTCTCCCAGCCGGCCATTTCCCCTGTACATTATGGATGCACAAGGCACGGAAGCAGTTTGCTGTCTTCATCACTCGGATCTGAAACTCTGCTGTACCCACTGCAGCTCCCCGTTCAATTTCAGCAACTCAGAGCTGATGGAATGGTTTCTCCTTTTCGCCTGCTGTGCTTATGTTCCTTGAAATGTGGAATTTTCTATTAGAGCCCTTAGTGGGCAGTCTGCGGTATCGTTAATTACATCAGGAGAGTTTTGTATTCTCCCCATGCTGGGTCATAAAACAAGAGGATTGTTCAAGGATTCTCAGTTCATGTTGAAGGAAAGGGAGAAGTGTCAAGAGGAGCCAGTGGGGAGGAAGAGGCTTCTGGACTTGGCTTGGCTGGGTTACAGACATGGGGATCTCCCACATATAATTCGGCCGGTAGATTCCGTTTCCTTAAAGCAAGTTTGTTTAAAGGCCATTAAGGCCAGATGGGCTATTTGATGTCTTAATGTGGGACATGTTTAAAGATAAGCCAGGCTTTTATCAGGGGGGAAATGGCTGTCTTGTTCTGCATGCAGTCAAAATAAGCCCAATTAGAGTGGGGCAGTAATAATAACAAGCCAAGACATCACATCTAGATCTGGGGAGGGGAAAGTGCTTATGTTCTAGGACAAGTTTTCCAGGTTGCAGTGGATGATAACTTCTCAAACATTTCCGCCCAACAAAGAAGCCCAGAAACTTGCTTCCTTCAAAATGAAAGCTGATAGCTTAGTGTTGTACATTCTTGTCCACTGAAGCTCCAAATAAAAAACCCTTTGCAACAAGATTGTGAGATAAAGTAAGTCCACAACTTAGGTGGGGGTTACGGTATGTTCCAGGGATTGTGCCTAAAGCCAAAATCACATATAGTCAAAACACATTGGGTGCAATGGCAGGTGGGATTGCCAAAGCAGTTTTTCCCCCGGATGCCCTCCCCCTTTCCACCTCCTTTTTGATTTTTATCAAAATGTTTGCCAAGTGCATAAAGCTGAATGTGCAGAAGTTAAATGTGCAGGCTTAATGTACTGTACCCAGCCCTCTTTTTTAGCAATATAGTTCTGACTTCTCTTTAATAGATGGTTACTGTCCAAATTAAAAGGGGCAGAGTCCAGAAGAAGAAGAAATAGATGTTATCCATACGTTGTGGGTGTTTGGTTCTTTTAAAAATTCCTTATGCAGAGGAATGTTGCCTCATCAGGTCTGAAATATATGAGGTTGACAGCCCAGAAGCCCATACGATCCTTAGATTTGTGTTTTAAGGAAAACAGGAAAAAGGTATCAAATGAAAAGTCAGAAAAAACAAAGATGAAGGAGACTGGGATAAATACATTCATGTGGGACGATCACATGACTTCTTTTATCTCTGAAAGCAAATTTAATTATCAGGAAACATACCAGATTTTCTCATCATGGAGCCCCTGTGCTTACATACAAAACAGATACAATCACCTTGTTACCATTCCTAAGTATCTGCACTGTGAGTTCAAAGGGACCAATTCCAGAGATGCCATCTCCTTCACATATAAAGTGGCAGTTGTTTGAAGGTCATTGTGAAAAGGAGAGAAATATTTGTACTGCCTGAGGCCATATACCTCTGGGTGTGGGGTAGGAGGGAAATGAGGGAGAGCAGCATGTAAGACCTGCCTAAAGCTAAATATACGACAAATAGGCTGGGAGTCACAGAGGCTGTAGTGCCTGAAGACAGATTGCTGCCCCCTGGTGGTTGCTCCCACCCTGCTTCAGTACTCTATCGCTTCTGCCCTGCTTTCCTAGGGTGAATTGTACCATATGCATGACATCTCCCAGATCACTTGGGTATGGTCTGACTGCATCAGTGCATTCCACCCAGCCACTCAAGGCTTTGCATGCTACTCAGATGACTTGGGAGCAACTGCAGGGAGATCAGGAACTGCCTCATTCCGTAACACTTTGGATGGGTCATAAGAAAGTAAGAACATTTGACAAGCCTGCTGGATCAGGCCAACAGCCCATCTGGCCCAGCATCCTGTTCTCACAGTGGCCAACCAAATACCTGTGGGAAGCCAGGAAGGTGGACCTCAGCACTCTGCCCCCCTACGATTCCCAGCAAATGGTACCTGTGTTCAGAGGGATGACATCTCTCATGGTGGAGAGAGAAAATAGCCATTGTGGCTAGTAGCCATTGATGCTTCTACATTGCAGTTAGCTAGGTGCAATTATGAAGGTATGTGCTAAAATGATCCAGAGATGCTCTCATCAACTGTTCAACATGCCACTGGCAAGGAAGAGGGTGTAAGGTAAAGAGGAGTCGTGTTGGATCAGACCAAAGCGTTTTCTAGTCTCTATTGATAGGATTCGCCTAATGAACCCTCTCGGCAGAAATCCCGTGCAAGAGTTTCTGCACAATAGGCTTCCCCTTTCCCCTACCCCCAAAATTAGAGAAGGAAGTCAGGAGAACCCTAGAACAGCATAAGGGGGGAGGGGGATACTTTAATATATATTTCTAAGCTGTATTGAACAACCCAAAGACAAGATATAAATGGAAATATAAACAAATGCTAAATGTGCATTATTTTTGTATGCCACTTGTAAGCTTTATGAGGAAAGTAGTATTAAGAAATCTTCCAAAGTAAACAAGTTACAATTTTAAGTTGGTGAGGGGGATTCCTTCTCTGTCTCAGATTCTCCATTTAGATTGTGTGAGCAGACTGTCCTCCGCCTCCACAATAGGCCATTTCAAACACCATTTGCTGTATAATGTTACTGAACAAATAATTTTGTGAAGCCCAATTGCGACTCATCAAAGGGGAGGAAAAATAAGAAGAAATTAGGGAGGGCAGGTTCCCTCCCCTCGCCTTGAAGGTGTTATTTGCAAGACAAATTCTGTCCTCGTGATCTAGTCACTCCTACACTTCTGACTGATGGAAACGGGGCCAATTAGCAGCCAATGTGATGTAAGAATCTGTCAGTTCCCTAGAGAACACTCTGTCCATTTCATCTTGGCCACCCTGCGTCTGTCAGACAGGAATGGCTTTCTATATTGATATTTCTTAATCTAAGTCTATTTTCCAGGTCATCAACTTGACATCTCTGCACCTCACAGACACTGGCAGGGCTAGTTAGATTAACATCACGTTCTTCAGCTATTATCTCCAGGTTCCTGGCAGTTCCTCCTCATCCCTAAATCCCAAGTCCAGCCACAGGATCCTATTCCAGTCTTCTTTTGTGTTACACCCACCCACACATCCACACACCCCTCAACTGAACATTGTAGTTTTCATATCCAACCCTGCAGCCAAAGTGACTTCATGGGAGCTGCCTATTTCTTGCTAAGTGCATCTGACATTACTTGATAAATCCATTCCAGCCACTCATCATGGTGCGTGAAACCAAAAGCCAAGGGCCTGACTCCTCCTTGAGAGGTGTTTGAAGGATAAAGGGAGGATTTGTGTTGTTATAGCTTGAAACTATAGACAGCAAATGGTGATGGCTACTCTCTGCTTCCAGCAAGGTATCTTACAGGCACAAAACTCAAAAGATAATTTTTTTGGTCCTTGCTATTTATGTAAAGAGGTACTATTGGTGAACTGCATTTATGAGATCAGGAATACAGTTCATCAGGCTACATCCGCATTGTGATTTAACTTCTTTCTGATTTGTTTGCAGCAAGACAAACTATGAGCCCAGGTGTGGAGGACATTCAAAGTTAAACTATGGCTTAAGTCACCTCACCATAGCAGCAGGAGGACCAGAGGAGGAACAAAGCAGCTGCAATCTCCTCTCGGAAAGCCTGCATGCTCGTGCATTCATGGTACAACATGGTTTGGCTTAGTCAGTATGATCACCTAGGCACTTCCTGCTTTCCATTTCAGATAAACATATTTGGGTTGACACTAGGAGTATTTGAGGGATAATGGCTTGCTTGGTTTCCATCCCACTCCCAGGTCTTCTACATCCTTTAGCAATACCCAGATAATGTTATCAGTCAGACTTGTCATGCCAGCCATACTCATATTTACCAGTGTGTCACACCAGAACCCACTGAGGTTGGAGACAGGCTGTGGCTGATTTGCATGCAGAAAGTCCCAGGTCCAATACCTGGCATCTTCAGGCTGGGAGACACCTCTGTCTGAAGTGTTGTTACCAGTTAGTGTAGTACTTAGCTAGATAGTCCAAGGGTCAGACTTGGCATAAGGCAGTTTCCAATACTCCTATGTTCACCAGCACTTTCTCTTTTGCATGAGGGCGGCTGAACTAATTTCCAGGGCATGAGCAAGGAAGCCCATCCAAACCTGTTAGTGGAAGTGGACTACCTGTGGGAGACCTGTGACTGGATCTCCCTTTAAAAAGAAGGGTGTAAATGCAGCCACAGAAAGCTGCATCCAGATCATTCAAAGGAGGCCCACTGACACATTGCTGCAAGGCGAGGGTACTCATATTTCACACTTTCCCCTGCATCATTTCCCCAACCCAAATCTCCCTCTAAAAGTTGCCCTTGGCCCCCACACAGAGCAAAACAAACTGGTATCAATTCAGTGCCTGTTACTTAACTAAGGAAGCTTGGGTAAAGTATTTTTAAAATACTGGTTTCCATTTATTTCCTGCCTTTCCTCTGAGGCTCAGGACAGCTTACAAGAAGAGGTTTTTCACAGACTCACAAGGGCAAAGTGGGTCCAAGGGCTGCCTAGTCCCCGAGCACAGCCACCCCCCTCCTTACCCCCCTCCCAAGGATCAATTGTTGCATTCTCAGTCACAGTGTGTCTCAGCACAGATACAGCAGTCATTTAGACTTCATAGCTGTTCCAAATGTGTATAGTTCATTGGTTGAGAGAGTGGCGGGTCTAAGGCCACCCAGCAAGCTTTGTGACTAAGCACAGTTTTGAGTCTCGGTCTCCCACATCCAAAACCTTACATCTGATCCGCTGCACTGCATTGACTTTACACAGTGAGGATAAATGGCAAGTGCTGAATAAAGCGCAGGTGGCCTGACAGCAAGTTGCCTGTTCCAACCCTCACGCAAATCTGCCCTTTGTTCGCATCGCATTTGCATTGCTATCAGCGCGCATGTTTCCAGCAATCTTTCTTCGGCTGTTGCTGACCCCAGTTCCACTTGCCATCTGTCCCACAAACTCAGACCAGCAGGATCTCCTAACAAGCCAATGGCAGGATTGGAGCCAAGTCCCTGAGCGAGGTCGATCTTACCCCCTCACCCCACCCCACCCCCAACACGTGCACCACCCCCTTTGCAACGCATGGAACTTGTGGGTGGACACAAGTAGTTTATCCTCCTGTTTAGATCATGCTGTGAAGCCCATTTAAAATTAAAATGGATAAAGATGGAGCTGCTGTAAATAATGCATCTGTGGCACACTAGACAGTTTGCAGAGCCTGTATTCATTGCCTAGTCTTAGTTAAAAAAGCTCAGCTCTGCCTGCTGTATCATTAAAAATGCATCCTGGTTTCAGCTTCAAACTTCACATACTTACCACTGAGAAGCAGGCGTCTCAGTTATCCTTCTAGCCTCTTTCTTACTCTCAGCTGGCTCTAATAAATCTCATATCAGTTTGTGTGCCTCTGGGCTGTGATGTGCGCAAAAATATACTCTTGCATTTGTTTCTCCTAAGCTGGGCTCGGCAGCTTAAATGAGCACTCCCAGCTTTTATTTGTGGACCTCAGAGGTGTGTGTGTGTGTGTGTGAGGAACACAATGATCACTTTTACCTGCTGCCATGGCTCTCCTTTGAGCAGCCCTCTTTGCAGTTCAATAGATGGGTCTCAGTAAGGCAAAAGCCTTTAGCCATGGGCAAGGATTAATTTTTGCCAGGGTTTATACCGGGAGCCAGGTTTCAATATCAAAGCTCAGCCTTAGAATCAATCAATCAATCAATCAATCAATCAATCATTAAGAATAATGAATGCATCTGAGCATGTGCAGAATGCTTCAGTTTTGAGTAAATACAGCCTGCTCACACACAGATAGGGAATAGCTTCCAGATCAGAGGGTATTACATCTAGGCAGGGTTAAACGCCATTATCACTGCCTTCATAAATTAAGCACAGGGGTCTCAAACCATGAATTTAGCCTCTCTGAATGGTGTGTGTGTGTGGCCACATTCCCATCTGGAAATATTTCCAGGGTGCCAGTGCTAGGTGAGCTGAGTAGGTGAGCAGTGAGTATAAGTTTTACCTCAGTGCAGTAGGCTAGTTTTTTGCACACCTGTCTGTCCTCCCACCAGGGTCCAGGCAATCAGGAGGCAAGAGTTCAAGGACACCTTCCAAGCAGGCCAAGACACTCAAGGAAGATAGAAAGCTGGACTGGTGAGTGGTGTGGCCTAAAGAAAGAGGGTGGCTGGTTAGGGGGTGCAGCCTAGAGAGAGTCCCAAGGGGAAGACAGAGAAGACTGGAGGGCCAAACCCCCAGCCCTGAGATTCCACCACTCTTAATTTATTAACTGTGGGTGTATCAGCTCTCTCATCTGCTTGTCATGGTTATTATGGGTGATACTCAATATTCAAAGGAGGCCCATTGAATGAATATTCAGTGACTTAAGTCCATTACTTTCAGTGGGTCTACTCTATGACTTGGCTATCACCCTACACCTGTACGAAAAGATGGAATTATACCATGTACGTAGTGGGTCTGAGATATGTTCTAAAGCCTATGGACAGTGGTGTGGGGGGAGAGGCAATAAATCTATGCAAAACTTTCTTTTTTAAGTACAATTTGTCTTACATCAGGCCAGACCATTGGACTTTTTCGCTCAGGATTCCCCGCCCTTCACCACCTCCAGAATCTTAGGTAGGGGTCAGTTTCAACCACTACCTTATTCTTTTTATCTTAAGATGCCAGGGATTGAAACTGGGACCTTCTGCATTGTAAAATGCATGTGATCTACCAATGAGCTAGGAGCCCTCTTAGCACCATCAATCAAAACCTAGTAGGATGAAAAACCACCCTCTTATTCGGCGTGGATAAGGGTCAAAAAGAGGTCTGTGCATCTCCTAGCAACCTCTTGAGGAGCCTGTATAGGAAGATGAGAACATAAGATGGTCATCTGGGCACTTATAAGAACATAAGATGAGCCTGGCTGGATCAGGCCAATGACCCATCTAGTCCAGCATCCTGTTCTCACAGTGGCCAACCAGATACCCATGGGAAGACCACAAACCAGACATGAGCACAATGGAACTCTTATTCCTAGCAATTGGCATTCCACGTTGTACGACCTCTTTACAGTGGAGATAACTTGGGAACCTAAACTGACACCCACTCGCCTGCTGCAGCCAATGTCCAGACTTCTTGGAGTCATACAGAATATACATTTTGAAAATAAAAGCAAATAGCGAATACTGAGAAAGAGAGGAATGGTGTGTACCTGTTCAAGAACTGGAGATGCCCTAGTTATTCTAGAGATAGCTGAAGCGTGACCCAGAGCTTTTGCCCAAGAGAATTGCCCTTAGGTAGCCAAAAGCTCTGAAAGCGAGTTCCTGGAATAAGGATGAAATAGAAGAGAGCACCTCCTTTTCAAAGGCAGGCAGGCAAGGTGAGAATTGTATCCATGATCAAAAACTATTTGCCATTAGAGTGACCAAGGACATCAGAATGCTCCATCCTCCCAGGAAAGTACCCTTTTAAAAATGTTTTGGTTTCTTCTATTCTCTGGGTCTCATTTACTTCTAAATGTAGTACAGAGCTAAAAATTCTGGTTACAGGAACACATTACAGGAAGATGCATTAAGCATACATCGAGATCGTTTTCATAGAAAGAGTGCCATCTACTGACACATAAATAAGACTCTACTACAGCATCACTCATACACAATTTTTTTGCAGTGATACATTAATTTATTTTTATTTTTTTAATAACCCTATTAAAGATTTTTCTCGTTTACAAAAGCACATGCATTGTCTCTTTCTTCAGGCTGTGTTTTCTACATATCAGTTACATTTGTTGAGAGACATTGGTGTTATATGCAGTACAGTATAGGGTTGGGAAGAAAAGAGGGGGGAAGGGAAAGAGGGGGTGGGATGGTAAAGCTTATGCTCTTATACTTAGTGTATGCGTAAGGTTTTTGTATCAGCGTCACTTCGGTAGGTTCTCTTTCTATTCACTTGTTATGTTTCCTTTGTGGTGAGAGAGGTTGGGGTGGTCTAGGATGTGGTTGATTGTCTTTGGTTAGCTGAAGTGGGATTTGTTTGGGGGGGGGAGTTGTTGGGTTAAGTTAGCCATATTGAATAATATGCTGTTGGTGGATTTGTGTTATTGTCTTGTTAGGCTGTGTATACGATAAAGGGGAGCCATACCAGAGTGAAGGTGTCATCTTCTATTTCTCGCTGTGTCAGTTTCATTCTATTGGTTAGCTTTTCTAGTAAGGCTTTTCCCCATACTACTTGATACCAGGGTTCCATGTTTATTCCTGACAGGTCCCTCCAGTGTCTGGCTATGATGTTTCTGGCTGCTGAGAGTAGGTGAATTATGAGCTCTTCATAGTGTGAGTGGGCATTATTCTCTTGGAAGATGTTCAGTAGGGCTAATTCTGGGGTGACTTCTAGTAGCTGTTTAGTTATTTTGCTTATTTTTTGTATGACTGTTGTCCAGAAGAGTTGGGTTTGGGGGCATTCCCACCACATGTGGAGGTATGTGCCTGTGGAGGTGCAGCCTCTCCAGCATTTTGGTGAGGTTCCGGCATATTAGCGCAAGTTTCTGTGGTACCATCTGTGAGTTTCAGAGTGAGTTCTTTTCTTTTCGCTGATACGGATTTAAAGGGAGGTTTAGACTAAATTCTGATCCATTAGGTGGGGTTAATTTCGTAGCCTATGTCATCCTCCCATTGTTTTTTGATTACATTGAGAGGGTTTGTGGGGCTTTGGAGAAGTGTTTTGTATATTGTGGATACCATCCCCATGCCATGTCCCACTGTTGTTAGGAGGAGGTTTTTGAAGGTGGTCAAGGGCCTAGTAGCTGTTGATTTTACTACTGGATTGTTTAAGAAGGTGTGTAATTGGTGGTATGTTAGCCAGGGTATTTGGGTGACCCCTAGTTTATTTCATATTCTTGTGTCGATATGGGTTTGTTATTTTTGTTTAAGTCTGCTAGGTGATATAGGCCTTTGGCTTGCCAGGTTTTTATCTGGAGATTTTGTGCTGTGTGGTGGAATTGTGGGTGGTAAGCCGGGGGATTACTGGGATAGGCATGGGGACAGTTTACCTACTTCTTCCTTCCATGCTTGAAGCATGGTCTGTGTGAACCTGTTTATTATTGTGGGGATTTTCCTTAGTTTGCTTTGGAGAAAAGGGTATGCTGTGGTGGGAGTGTTTTTGATTATGTCTCTCTCCAAGTGTACCCATTGTTTCATCTCATCTTCTAGAATGTATGGGATTCTGTGGTGCACTTGATTGGCAATGTAGTATAGTTCTATGTTGGGGATTCCCCATCCTCCTTCTGAGGTGGGGAGGTACAGGTGTTTGGGGCTTATTCTTGGCTTTTTTGAGAAGATAAACAAGTGTAGTTTTTTCTTGCATTTGTGGAGTTGGATTGCTGGAATCCAGATTGGAAAGGTGGTCATTTTGATCATGGTTATTTTATCTGAGAGTGTGAAGTTAGTACTGCTCCATCTCTTCAGGTCTTTGTTAATTTGTCACCATAGGGATTTGTAATTGTGATGGTATAGTTTGTTGAGGTTTCTGGTTATTTGCACCCCTAGGTACCTGGTGTGGCTGAGTTTCATCTTTGTGATGTTGGTGAATTCTTTTTGGATATGGGGGGAAGTGTTGAAGGACATAGGCTCAAATTTTGCAAAGTTTACCATTGTGAATGTGTCGATTTCTTTGGTTAAGGTGGTTGCTGTGTTTATGGGGTCTGGTGTTGTGACAGTCAGATCACTGCAAAGAGCCCTAATTTATAGGTTTTGCCTTTTATTTCCACTCCCTTTATGTCAGGGGCTACCCGGATTCAGATTGCTAGGGGTTGCAGGGCCAGGATTAATAGGAAGGGAGACAGTAGGCATCTTTGTTTTGTGCCTCTTTGGAGTGCTATGGTATTAGAGTCTGTGGTGTTAATCCTGCATTTTGGGGTCTGCTCTTTTGCACCAGCAGCCGGGGATATTGGCTTGGGGTTGAGCCTGAGATAGGCTGCACATTCCCTCATGGCCTCCATGACTCTCCCGGTCCCCTCCTACTATTCTCCCTTGGCAGTGGCGGTGGCAGCAGTAAGTTGGTGCATGGCTGGGGACTGGGGCAGCTCAGCTCATTATTTGTTCGTTGGGGTGCTCTCGGTCCTGGTGGGATCAAGATTGTCATGGGGATGGGAGTCTTCATGCAGCCTCTTCACTTGTTGTTTTGGGCTCCCTGGGCTCCCCTTTGATTACAGTGGTGGAGGTGGTGGTGATGGCGGTGCAGGGACCAGCCAAGCAGCCCGGTTAGTGCTGGCAGTCCCTAGGTGTTCGGCATGGCCATGGCGCTTGCCATCTTGCTTCACCCGAAGTCCTCATCATTCATACACATTTAATAAAGTTCTTGTTACGCACTATAAATCTGTAGCTAAACTGCAGCCTTGTTCTGAATTCTGGACAAACCTACCAACCAAAGCCCAGGTGAGTGCTGTCCCTGAAATTCCTCACTGCTTGAGGAAGTGAGAAGTGCATTAAAAATTTCCAAACACCAGCCCAGAAAAGGCTATCTCCAAAATGGATCTTATCTTGAGATACGGTGAAATCGAAAGATCAGATGCCTTCATGCTACAGTTAATATAACTTCCATTTTTAAAAGCTCCCTTCCCAATTATTTTCTGCACTGATGAGTCTTATCATTCTGTAAGGGTGTAATTTCTAGATTACATTCACAACACGCATTTAAAGCACTAAGATACCACTTTAAATAGTCATGGCTTCTCCCAAAGAATCCTGGGAGTCGTAATTTGTTAAGGGTGCTGAGAGTTAGGAGACATTCCCCTCCCAGACATACAATTTCCAGAGCGGTTTAACCATCAATCCCTCTTCACATGGGACTCTGGGAATTGTAGCTCTGGGTGTAGAATGGGAGTTTCCTAACAACTCTCAGCACCCTTAACGAATTACAGCTCCCTGAATTCTTTGACTGCTTAAGGTGGCATCATAGTGCTTTAGATGCATGGTGTGAATGTAGCTGTAGAATGTGTTGAACTTTTGCTTCACTACTGAGCAGAGGCTAGTACATTTTTTAAATCTCAAGTTTAGCCATAATTTACTGCAAACCCTTGACTGCAAGATTGCCCACTATTCTACAGCAAGTCACCGAGTGAGATGGAGTGGCGGGAAAACCAACAAGCAATTGGTCTTCTTCTGCAAACGTAAATTAATCCAATTCTGTGCACCTTTTAAATCTTGTGAATAAGGTAAAATTGCTTCTGGCAGCAGTGCTTGCTTGATAGGATGGCACTAGGCATGGTCATTTTCTTCCTGACCACACACACATGGTGAAGGGCACAATATTATTTATAAAGCACTACGCATTATTAGACATATACAGAGGAATTCCACATCATGCTAGTTTGATTGTTCTGTCAGCGCAAGCATTTCTGCCTGCCAGATGGGCAGGAACAATCTCCCCTCTCCTTGCCCTGTGTGCTGTTTTGGGGGTTCTTCCGACCCTCCAGAGTGGATTTGGGGAAGGTGGGGAGGTGGATAGGGTAGAAAGCCACATTGTGCTAATGGGAACTCTTACACGGGCTTCCACTAGTGTGCAGGATTAGTTGAATGCAGGCTGCAGATTCCAGAGTCCCAGGGCCTGGCCTGAGAGGACATGATGCAGACATATTGCTGAAACTAAGCATTCTGCTGAGTGCCTGGGTGGAAGACCACATGGGAACCTCATGTATATTGCCTTGAGTTCTGTAATGGAAGAAAGGCAGGATATAAATGCACCAGATCTGCTCTTCCAAGGCTGCATCTCTCTCTTGCCTGCTGCTTTTCAGACTCTAACCTGCTACTAATTGTGTGGCTGCACAGAGGTTATAATGAAGAAAATGTAAATTATTCACTCGCTCTTGGAGATATGTGAAACCCTCTTGATCTTATCAAAACTCCTTTGCCCTCCCTCTGAATTCTTCAGATGTTTTGCCTTAGGAGGAACCCTCAAATTTACTTCATTTCTCACTTTCAGAAAATATTTGGAGTCAACTCTTGCCTATATAAGTTATTTGATATAGCAATCATATTTCTCCAGATATTTCAGTGTAATTGCACAGCAGAACTTTCTTCTTAACTGTAGCAGAAACATTGAAATCACAAGGCCCTGGGTCTTTGTTGGCAGGTCCCAAATCTCCTGCACCTCCCCCACTTTTTTATTTTTTTTAAAGCATAGGGTCCCTCCAGGCAACCTGTTTATTCAGTATCCATCCCGATTTGCTTGCACAAATCTGATGCAGAGGTCTTTATTGAATCTTTGGTCACATATATTTGCAGGGTGGTTTCAGGACAGTGAGCATTCACCCTGCATCCAATCTGATTTGTATGTCAGGTGTTTAACAAGTTGGGACCAGTTTACCTATGAGATTGCCTTACCCCACATTTGTGACTGTTTTGATTGGCGGAATTGGCAATGCTACAGGTGCCACATGATACCCGTTCTGCATTTATAAGAGCTCATTTAGTGTGGCACCACCTAGACTTTGGAACTTCCTGCCTATTGAGATCAAGCAGGTGCCTTCACTGGACTCTTTTCAGTGCCTGCTAAGAGCCTTCTTGTTTAGACAAGCCTACCCACATGTTTAGAAAGTTGAGGTCATTTTAATCTGTTTAAGTATTTTAACTTTTGTATTCTTTAAAGTATGGTTGTGGATTATTTTTGTTTTTCTTGTTTTTATATTTCTGTGAACTGCTTGAGGTTTATTTACAATCAAGCAATGTGTAAATTTTATGAAATAAACAGATAAACAAACAAACAAACAAACAAACAGGTTTGTGTGCTCCCTAGGACAGTTGGTCACTGTGTGACTTCTCCATTCCTCCGACAATCATTGCTTACATTTACAGTCATACCTCGGGTTACAGGCACTTCAGGTTGCACGTTTTCAGGTTGTGCATCGCGCCGAACCCGGAAGTACTGGAACGGGTTACTTCCAGGTTTCGGCGCTCACGCATGCGCGGAAGTGCTAAATCGCACTTTGCGCATGCACAGAAGCACCGAATCGCGACCCGTGCGTGCGCAGACGCAGCTCTGTGGGTTGCGAACACTGCGGGTTGCGAACGTGCCTCTCACACGGATCACGTTCACAACGAGCGTCCACTGTACTTGAAATAGATTAACCAGGGAATATGGAAAAACATTTTGTAAATGATGTTCACTGGCTTTCATTTCTGTTGATAAGCAAATTCTTCAAACCTAGCAATCCTAATTATCAGACCCAATGGGCACAAACTACATTGACTACTGCACTTTTTAGATAACCATGGATCTTAGACATCATTGCGTTGACACTTCTGGATTTGGGTAGCTGTGTTTGTAGCTTAACGGTTCCCTCAAGATGAATTGGTCCACACCCACCGCTGGCCCAGAACAAGTCTGCTTTTTACAGAACATCCCAGCCAGCTGGAGAGGGCAGCCCCTGCCTTGGAGGATGGGGTGGGGAAAACACTACTGGCTAAGTTGCAGTGTCTGTGCTTCATTTTTCATTCCATTGGCATGGATTCCCTGACAGGAATGAAACGCAGGGGCCTAGCTGGTTCTGTCGCAGGCTTTAATTCCCTTTTCATGAGACAATTGAGAACAGCAGGGGCTTGAAGCGAGGCACAAGAGAAAATGTGTTCTGTGCTGAGTCCCCACCACAGCTGCAGTTTACAAAATGTCTATATCTGAGCAGAAAAAGCTCGACAGTGAACACTCAGAGTGGCTTCCCCTTTGGGGCTCCACCATGGCACTCATGTTTTGCCAGCCATTTCTGGGAAACCATTTTACTAGCAGCAAATCATCACAATGGTAACTTAATTCCGTAGCCCACCTAGGGAACTGCCACATCAAGGCCAGATTTCCTTATTTCCTGCCTTTCCTCCCAAGAGTTTAAAACAGCATATATGGCTCTCACCTGCTCTTTCCCCCATATTTTATCCTCACAAAACCCTGTGAGGTAAGTTAGGCTGAGTGATAATGTCACTGGCCTGGGAAGCTTCATGACTGAGAGGGGAAATGAACCGTAGGTTCCCAGATCCCACTCTGATCTGACCTCAACATGAATATCCTGCTTCTTGTATTGTTTGGCCCCAAGTGCAGAAAGCAAGAACTTCCTGCAAGTCTGGCCAGAACTACACATATGGCAGAAAGAAAGGTGATACAATTTTCAGGTGGTGAAATGGACTGTACCACTCAAAGTTGCAGGTGGGGGAACATCACATTTTTTTTAAATGGTTCTGTCTATAAAAACTAGCCACAAGTGGAAAACTAATAAGCCAGAGAGTAAGACAAGGCTAGAGCTGCTATCCTCATTGTACAAGTTCTATAGCTAGGAGCTATTTTTCTAGGGGAGCATTACAAATGGCATCCCCTCACTTATGGCTAGGAATGGAACAGTCTCCTGCTGCCACCTCAGGATCCAGCCGCCTTCTTTTGCTGCCATGGATGGAGCAGGCCTGTGTAAAAAGGCACCATAATGTGCCTGAGGGATCCCAGTTGTGGAAGCCAATTGTCTCCTGCAGAGTTCGGCTGAGGATAATGGCGTGTCCAAGGCCATTGTCCCTTAGAGGCGCTCCTCTCTCGAAAAGAACGAAGCCTCCCTTGCTCCCAGGCGAGGTGCTGCTACTGTCATTCTCTATAGTCTGCTTGCCATTGCCAAGAGCTAATTGCTTCAGTATTAACAGCATTTCATGCTTCAGCACATGAGCTGGTGCAGTAGCTGGAAAGGGCTTTTTCCTCCCCTCTGAAGGAACATTGGTGCCGTCAGCTGCACACTTAAATCTTTGTGACACCTGTGTTCTGAGGCACAGGCTGCAAGTTCACAATCATGGCTTTCCCGCAATCAGCACAAGCAAAGCTGGGATGTTTAATGGTACTTTAAAGAGCCATTGAGATTCATAAAAAGCGCTGGGCTAGCAATGGAGGAAAGGAGAGTTTGCAGGTCCTGCGTTAAGACAGAAGCAGTTCTGTGGGATGCCTGCAGCATCCTGCTAAACCAGAGCTACACATCTTTCCCGAAATCCAGACTGTACACACTTATCTGGGAGTAAGTCCCATTAAACTCAGTGTGACTTATTTCTGCATAGACATGCATCAGACCGCACTGTCAGAGGTGTTCATGCTCTGCATCTAATAGCACAATTCAGTCAAAGGAAAGCACCCCGAATCCCTATTGCTGGGTGGGGGGAGAGGTGATTAAGCATGTGCTTTATTCTCCGGAAACCAATGGAGCTCAAAAGTGTTGTGCTCCAGCTGGATTTCTGAATAATAAGAATAATACCCAGAACATCCACATTCTGTAACATGGAAAAAAAAAATCTAATTCTAGGTTCGAAATAAATGGTACAAATCAATGCAATGTATGCAAATCTTGCTTCTCCTCCCTAAAAGCTCATACAATATGCATTCTCCCCCAGACGGATCGTTGTAATTCTACAGTATTTTAAATTCCTTGCCAAGACTATGATGGCAGGAGGAGAGGTATGGGTAAATAAGGAACAGCCCTGTGGTGCAGGTGAATGTGAACAGAGGCAGTAATGGAGGGCAGGTAATCATACAAAGAAAAGAAGCTCTGTCATACTGAACAAATGCCAAATGCTGATGGTGTCCTCAAAAGAGACCATAACAGTTGATAAGCAGTGGCTTCTGCATCACCTGAAACTCCACCTAATCTAAGCCTTCTCTTTCCAACAGGGACTACTAGCCAGATGCTCTCAGGAAGATCACAAGCAGAATATAAAGGCAATGGTCCCTACAAGAAGAGCCCTGTTGGGTCAGATCAAAGGCCCATCTAGTCCAAGGAATGAGGGACCTGTGGCTTCCCAGAGGCCAGCCACATGATTTTGGGAAAGCACTCCCTGTTGTTTGTCCCCTAAAGGTAAAGGTAAAGGTACCTTTGACCGTTAGGTCCAGTCGTGGACGACTCTGCGGTTGTGCACTCATCTCGCTCTATAGGCCAAGGAAGCCGGCGTTTGTCCGCAGACAGCTTCTGGGTCATGTGACCAGCATGACTAAGCTGCTTCTGGTGAACCAGAGCAGCACACGGAAACGCTGTTTACCTTCCCACTGGAGCGGTACCTATTTATCTACGTGCACTTTGATGTGCTTTCGAACTGCTAGGTGGGCAGGAGCTGGGACCGAACAACAGGAGCTCACCCCGTCACGGGGATTCAAACTGCCAGCCTTCTGATCGGCAAGCCCTAGGCTCTGTGGTTAATAATAATAATAATAATAAATTATTTATATCCCGCCCTCCCCAGCCGAAGCCGGGCTCAGAGTGGCTAACAACAATAAAAGTAATACAGCATTCTAAAATCAATTCATTTTAAAATCAATTCAAAATCAAATTAATGGCAACCACTGGGCTAGAGTTCTGTGAGGATTACCAAAGGAGGGGTTTAGACCACAGTGCCACCCGCGTCCCTTGTTTGTCCCCTAGCAACTGTAATTCAAAGACACACAGCCTCTGAATAGGGAGGCTCCATTTACTTATCATGGCTAATAGCAGTTGATAGAGCTATAGTCTCAGTCTGGGCAGTAGAGGCTGGTCCATTTGGACAAATAGGGCACTGTCCCACCAATCTCAGTTTGCCCTCAGCTGGCCCCTACCTGCCTGCCTTATTATCTGCAACCAATCAGGGGGTGGTTCTGCCTGCCATTGGCTCTGGCTCCCCCTACTGTTGGCCTCCATGCCGCCTGCCCTGCCTGCCACTGCTGCGTTTGTGTAGTTTTGTTAAAGATCTAAGCCAGTGGCCATTGCCACATCTTCTGGAAGTGAATTACTGGGGAGCTGAGTGAATAAATATTTTGTCCTGACTCTACTACCGAGTGAATGAAGCCCTGGTATTATGAGAGAGGAGAAAAGTCTCTGTTCACCTTCTCAGTGTCATTCATAATTTTATACTTAAAACCTTCGTAAACTGACACCCATCCAACAGATCCTTGGGGTGGTGAACAACATAAAGCACTTAAATATTCAATGAAACCGCAGCATTAACAATAACATGACTCAGCAGCTAAAAAAATAATGCACCAGACTAAGGTGGTGCACAAATTCAAACACCTGAAAGAACGAAGTGTCTTAGCACTGAAAAAATAGTAGGGAAGGCTGCCTAGTGCACCTTTTTAGTGATGGTATTCCATGACCAAGGAGCCACCACAGAAAAACGCTGTCTCCATAGCTGTGACATAGCATACTTTTGATAAGGAAGGGGAAGAAACCTCCAGCTGTTGTCTATCCCTCGCACATGACTCCATGTAATTAAGCAGTATACAAATTGTCAAAATAAGTAAATTTTAAGAGTCACCTGAGAACCTCCTGGGCATCACCAGTTCAACCCCCAGTTAGCAGTAATAAGGTTTTCTGCCTCCAAACAGAGCCCTGAAACACTTTCAAACAGCCTGTTTCTTTATGTTCTCCTATCTCCCCCTGCCCAGTGAGTTACTGCTTTTAATTTCTTTGTCAGCTGTGTGATGCTGTTCACCTGCCTAAGGTGAAATCTCACTATGATTAAGAGGCATAATCCTAAGGACACCTTAACTCAAACATAATGTGCTGCAGCAGGTTCTTAGCACAGGCACTCTAAGTGAGCTGGACAGGTACCTCTTTTCAGAATGAATTAGTCATGAGCAGGAGGAGTGTGTCAGGTTAAAACTGCTTGCTATAAATACTGGAACAATCTTTGATATCCCAGCACCTTATAACCGCACTAGTGGTGGGGTGGGAATGGCTCATCTAAGCAAATCATTTGTGTTGCCCCCATGCCTATGACAGTTAAAATCAGCCCATTTTGCTTGGGCGTTTGCCACTCAGCCTTTTTATTATGCCTAGCATTTAGACCATAGGGATTTGTTTGTTTAACTTGGCCTATGCAAAAAAAGCAGCAGCAAGTTTTGTACTTTCATACCACTCCCAACATAAGTGGAGATGGCAACCCCATTCAAGACATGTTCCAGACATGGATGGCTCTTCCATTTCTCCTTGTCCTTGATTGCATCTTACTTATATCATGCTCCAACTGCCTACGACAATTGCCATTCCTGCTCTTTGTTCCAATGTCTGTTCATACTGCTATTTGCAAAAGAAAGGTTCAGCTGAATGCATGCTATGCACTCACCTGTCCAGTATGGTAGAAGGAATACTAAATGTAGCACTATAATCTATAGCATATGAATGTAATCTGCACTATACATTTTAAAGCAGTATCATACCACTTTAAACAGCCATGGCATCCCCCAAAGAATCCTGGGAAATGTAGTTTGTTAACAGTGCTGAGAGGCGTTAGGCAACCCCTATTCCCCTCAGAGCAACCATTCCCAGAGTAGTTAAACAAACAATCCCAGGGAACTCTGGGAATTGTTGTTCTGTGAGGGGGGAATAGGGGTCTCCTAACACCTCTTTGCACCCTTAATAAACTACAGCTCTCAGGATTCTTTGGTGGAAACCATGATACTGCTTTAAAGGTATAGTGCAGATGGGGGCCATAATGTCCCTCAAAAATAAGTTCCCTGCGCAGATGTTGTGTGGATGCATGACAAGTGGCCATAAGAATTAGGCCCCTTTCAGACATTCAGGCTTTGAATAACTGGGGGAAGGAGCAGGATTGTGATGGCAGCCCCTGCTTCCAGTCCATATGCACAGTGAGTTCAACCTTGGAATAGACCTGGACATGCACATGTGTCAGGCTGACTTCATGTTTGAAGTTGCTGCTTCCGACATTGCTGAAGCGGTACGGGGAAGGCACATGCAACACTGGCTCCTCAGTCTCCGATATTCCAATACTGGGGACTGCAATGTGGAGAGGCAAGATAAAACTTGGTGTTTTCTCCTCAGTGGCTTTCTCACACCATGTTCATGACATGCTTGAAGTTAACCGCTTCCTTCCTGACAGGAACTCCAGCATTTCTAATCACAAACTCACAGAGGTAGAAGGGAGTAGAGGTATTCAAACAATTTATTCCATTACATTTATATCGCACTGTTCTTCTGTCATGGAATCTAAGGTGGCATACACGTGATTCTCAGAGGGTCACCCACCCAGCCACTGACCAATACCCAGACCTGCTTTGCTTCAGCAAATGTGTGGCAGCGTGTTTCATGTATCTTCAGACCTTTTCCTGAGGGGAAATGGCCTGAAGGCACATGACAGTCTAAAGGCTAGTCCAGACCCCCCAAGTGTCCCTATTTTCAAGGGACATTCCTGGATTTCTGATTTGATCCAGAATGTCCTGCTTTTTGTAAGGATGCTGCTATTTTCATCTGATAAATGTTGGAGGATATGCATGGGAGTAGCCGGGGGGGCGGGGGGCAGCCTTTCAAATATTATTGAAAAACATTGGAAGTACTCAAGTACCTGAGGTTCTGCCCCCCCCCAAAGCAGAAGCCTACAATGTCCTATTCATGAGGTATTTTTACCTGCAATTTCCCAAGAAAAGCTCAACAACTTTGATTCCCCCCCATTGAGGATATGGTAGGATGTCCCTATTTCATCAGAGAAATGTTGGAGGGTATGCAATTTAGAGCACAGCATGTCCACTGATAGACAGTAGGGGTGGCCAGCTGCGTGTGAGGTAGGAAGGTGCAGCAGTGGAGTGCCCTCCTGGAGGTGACTCTTACTTGGATGGGGGTGAAGAAGGGTGAAGTTGTGGTGAGCTCCAGGTTGGAGGTAGAATCCTGTATCTGTGCACAAAAGGTTTCTACAGAACTATAGATAGATGTCTATAGACAGATGTCTATAGCAAACTGGCCCAACTATGCACTGGAAGGAAAGGCATACATCCGGACATAGTGTACAGATCAAAGTAAGCTTTGTTCTGCCTTGGTCAGACCACACCTGGAGTACTGTGTCCAGTTCTAGACACCACTATTTAAGAAAGATATTGACAAGCTGGAATGTGTACAGAGGAGGGTGACCAAGATGTTCAAGGGTCTGGAAAGCAAGTCTTATGAGGAACAGTGGAGGGAGTTGGATATGTTTAGCCTAGGATAGAGGAGACTGAGAGGAGATATGAAAGTCATCTTCAAATACCTAAAGGGCTGTGATATAGAAAACGGAGCAAGCTTGTTTTCTTGAGCTGCAGTCCTGAACCAATGGCTTCAAGTTACAAGAATGGAGATACTTACTAAACATCAGGAGGAACTTTCTGACAGAGCTGTTCAACAGTGGAACAGACTCCCTCAGAAGGTGGTGGACTCTTCTTCATTGGAGAGTTTTTAAGCAAAGGTTGGATGGCCATAAGTCATAGATGCTTTACAAAGATTCCTGCATTGCAGAGGGTTGGACTAGATGATTTCTATGGCTTTATAATTCTATACATTTACACATGCACGCACGCACACACCAACATTCTACGCATGTCCACTTAGAAATAAACATGATTGAATTAAATGGTCCTTACTCCAATTTAAATGCTTATAAGTTTGCAACCACAGTCCCTTAACCTATCTGATTGATGGGAAATTATTTCTCACTTCTGAACAAAGCTTTCAGACAGAATAGAATAGAATAGAATTTATTAATTTCGGTCACAGACCAGTTCCAGCTCACATATAATATCAGGGAAATCATAAAACACGATAGGGATACATTTGAATTTGCAATTGGGTATAACAGGGGCAATACGGATATAACAGCAGTTAAAAATATATAAATTAAATCTTAATCACTAAAATATACAGTGGTGCCTCGCAAGACGAAAAGAATCCGTTCCGCGAGTCTCTTCGTCTTGCGGGTTTTTTCGTCTTGCGAAGCAAGCCCATTAGCGGTTTAGCGGATTAGTGCTACAGTATTAGCGGCTTAGCGGGCTTAGTGGATCAGCTGATAAGCGGCTTAACGATCAGCTGATAAGCGGCTTAACGATCAGCTGATAAGCGGCTTAGCATCAGCTGTTAAGCGGCTTAGCCATCAGCTGATAAGCGGTTTAGCGGCTTGGGAAAAAGGGGGGGGGAGGAAAAAAAACCCGCAGGAACTCGCAAGACATTTTCGTCTTGCGAAGCAAGCACATAGGAAATTCGTTTTGCGAAGCACCTCCAAAACGGAAAACCCTTTCGTCTAGCGGGTTTTCCGTCTTGCGAGGCATTCGTCTTGCGGGGCACCACTGTAACCTAAAATTGTCATCTAAGGCCTTAGTCATTATGGTAGCACAGATTGTTCCCTAAGTTTTACGGCAGTCGCACAGAATTTGGCCACCCTTAGTGTGATCTCTAGATCCTTGTCCTCTACCAGGGATTTTAGACATTGAAGTTTAGACCCATTTGGAGATTTTTGTATGAGCTTTCAGACAGATGCAGGGCATGAAGGAAACCTCATCCATTGAGTTCTCCATATTTGTCACTGTTTTAATACAGGGGTGGGGAAACCCTGGCCTCCAGTTGTTGTTGAACTTCAGCTCCTATCAGCTCCAGCCAGTCCATCCAATGATCAGGGAGGATGGGTGTTGTAGTCCAACAATGTCCGGAGGACCACAGGTTTCATACTGTATCCCTGTTTTAAGATGGCACAAGTCCACTTCTCCCAACATGGTGTCTGTAGCTGCAATTTGTGTGTGGGACTGTCAAAAGGCTAGGAGGTACAATTCTCAACTAGTGAATTACAGCAGATTTTTTAAACAGGTTCTTAAGATATTTTCAGGGGATTTTTAAAAAGCCACTAATTCATAATATATGAATATTGAGATTTTTGTAGTTAGCATGTTTTATTTAGGCATAAACTAATAGTTCTGCCAAGATGGTGAGGTAAGGCATCATTGAAGACAGGGGATGGGAGATGTTATGTGTGAACAACGACAGATCTAATTGAGCTGAGCCCTCAAAACCTTTCAGCTCAATCTGCAGTTGCTGAGGGTTTTCTTAATACCAAGAGGAAAGTGGAACATGGTTTTCTGTGTTGCTGCATTGCTGTTGGGACTAGAAATCAAAGAGAGAACTGGATATATCCAGTCAAAAATGGCAAGAAAGAGCAGACTGTGAGGAAAGCCATCTTATTCCTAAAGTGGTGGGGCTATTGTTTGCTGAGCCCAAACTTATCAATTCTGTAATGTCTTCTGCTCGCTGCCAAAATACAGGTTTTGTTGTTAACTTATCCCCACTCCTCTCACAGGGATCATGGCCACACACTTCTCTCCACTGTTGCGAGATCACAAAATCCACCCACACCACTTGTGGGTTTCCAAATGCAAGCTCTGCATTCCAGAAGCATGTCAGGGGAAGGATGGAAGCTGCTTGGGAGGTTTTGAGCAGAAAAAACCAGCTGCAGGGAAAGTCAAACAAATAACAACCCTCCCCTCCAAATAACAGATCCCTGAGGCACCTTTTCATTAACAACAGACAAACATCAGTGGTTCATTAAAAAATATTTGTATGTAACATGTAGTTTGCCCCTTTGTTTGCTAGGAAACTCACTGTGCCTGGTTTCCATTTTTCTTTCTGAAACAAAAAGAAAATATTCCCTTTTTTTAAAAAAAGTGACCTTTCCCTTAAAAATTTCACCCACATGCTTCTGTTATCATTGCTGAATGTGCACATATGTCTAAGGGAAAGCTGGGTCATAGTTAAAAGCATGTGATTACAACCCTTCCTGTCATTCAAGTATATCTAGACTCACATACCAGAGGCTCTTAGGTAATGGGTAATTTGTTAAGAGTCCAATTGGTATGGGCTCCTCCCACATACATCAGGGAAGAAATGCAGAGGCCAGATTTTCCATTCCCTCCTCCATAAAAAAATATAGCTCATGGCAATGTGAGAGGCTCCCTCCAATATTGGCCCATCACACACTGTCTCAGATGCTGATTCGCTCCTTGGCTGAATATTGCAATGGTCATCTTATAAAGAAACATATATATGAGACAATGCTGGAATGACCTTTTCTGTTGCAAGGCACCATTTTATTGCAGTCTTGTATTCCCATCCTTGCAATCAGAGCAAAATCACCTGCTTTGGGCCATTTGAAAATGGTATGGTCATCCTCCCTGTCCACCACCTTCTTCTTCTTCTGCTACTATAATTTATATGTTTAAAGGAACCAAAACAAAATGGTATGGTCATACTCCCTCTGATTTTTAAAAACACTATGCGTGTATGTGCCATTCTGTTTGGTAATTGGGGTATCCCCATGATGGAACAGCTTGTTTCCTTCATGGGGATGAATCTCTTCATTATGGTATGGTATGACCATACCATACCTGCTTGTGAGGTTTTGAGGAATTTCTAAGGCCTTCTTGCTTATCACTGCTGAAAACAAAGTGTTGGGACAGATAGATGGATCTTTGGGCAGGTCCCATAAGGACATTTTTAAGGCCCATGGACACCAGATGACACATGGGAAGTTATCCTGATAACACACACACACACACACCCTTGAAGAACTAGACTTCATGTATTTGGTGATTGCCAGCGCTGATCACCAGTATTCACCTCTCCAGCCAATATGTCTTCTTCACATTGACTTTCAAAAAAATGCATGGCAGAATGAGTGAGAGTATGTGTAGGAAGCATGTCTCTGTTTACTAGTTGTGAGAGAAGATTTATAAGCTACATATTGTTCTGTTTGAAAAGCAGCAGTAATTGTTAATTATGAATAATAATTTATATTTAGTTTTGTTTTGTGTCATTAGTGCCTTTCCATTCCCAAAACACTCAGAGAGCACCATGCCTTAGAATTAAAAGCACGAAGACCAGGGAGAAGGGTCGGTGGAAGAGGACTGGAAAAAATTTAAAATATATCTTCAAAAGCATTGTAATATTAAAGACTGTTAGAAAGATGTTGGAAAAAGAAAATTAGGCAGTTTTGGTAGATATGAGATAAAGGATTAAGTAAAAATGAGCTGATGAAATGATGAAACAAAGGATGTTTAATTATAATATTTTAAATTAAAATACGTAAATGAAAATAAGGTTGGAAGGATTTGCTGAAAAAAACGATTTGAACTAGAATACAAAATTGGGAGGCGAGAGGAGGTCAAGGAAATAAGTAAAGGGAAAAAGTTATGTAAAGGTTTAATTTGCTTTTGTTGTATTTTAATTCAACGCTTTTTTATATCTTTTGTTCTGCTTTTTTATCCTATTTTATTGTCTTTTTTTCTGTTTACTTTTTGCTCTGTTATGGCTATGGTTAAATTTATTTTTGTATTTTGTACTGTTTTTTCTGTTGTTGTTTTTTGTAACTTTAAACTTGGAATAAATATCATTAAAAAAAAAAAAGAATTAAAAGCACGTGACACCTGGAGGTACTAGGAGGGGACAAGTTTCCTATTCCCCAAACCTACTGGCCCATTTGACAGCATCAATAGGGCAACAGCATCACCCCTCAAGAGTTGCTGCAGGTGGTATGAACCCTGCCAGAAAGGTCTAAAAATGGAAACACATGTGGCGGCATCTTTCATACTTTCCTGTCCATAAAGCAGAACTGCACTAACATGAAAGTTTTGAAATTTTGTTGGCATGTGCACACATGCCCTAGAATTGGCATCTTTGGTGTTTTTACCCATTCCTCAAAACTCTCAAAGTAAAATATCTGTGTGGCCATAGATCCATGCTGACTTCAGTGCACATGCAGTGTGAGTGAATCCTAAAGGATTCAGTGCACAAAGTCTGCTGTTTTACACATTGCAGGTAGTAAGACTCATTTTCTTCTGTTAAATTGGATAGCCTTGGCTTGAGCCACAGTATGGGGGTTCACCCTTAGCCTTGTCTCTGCCAAGGTCGCGTAAATCTCCTGGCCTGTCCATCTTTTGTTTCCATGAAGGCTCCTTACTTGGTTGGCAACCCTAGAAGATCAGGGTTCTCAATTGCTCAGTGAGTCTCCAGAGAACTTTCCTGACTGCAGAACCGCATTTTTGCTATGCAAGGGGAGGGAATCGCATGGCCTTAGGAGTGGAGGCTAAAGCTCACAACCACAACCAGCTCCTCTGTGAGATTATACATACATTAACATGGTTACTTTAAAAAATAATAATATTGTTATACTGATGCATAGCAGCAGAGATGAACCTTTGACAATGTGTAACAGTGCAGGGAGAGGGGCATTCAGACAGTGATTCTTGTGGGAATAAAGTATTCCTGTTTCATTTTATTTATTTATATTAATTTTATTACAGATATTTGTATCCCATTCCTCAGTCCACATACTTTCAGAGCGGCTTGAAATTTTAAAAAGATATAAGCATAAATAACATCTTTAATAATTTAAAAACAGCAGGATCAGCAAAATTTAAATAAAATACAGGAAATTCCCAACATAAAAAGAGATCTAAGAGTTTACACTGAAAGTCATGGGCAAATGAAAAGAGCCTAGATGGGGAAAGTGCTCTACAACCAGGGTGCCACAACAGAAGAGGCTCTTCCCCTGGAATCCACCTTCCACACTTAAGAAGATCCAGGGAGTTAGTGAAGGGCCTCTGTGAATTATCCTATAACTTGGACATTTTCATGTAGAAGAATGCAGCCCTTTGGGTACATGGATCCCAAGTGCTTTAATTTGTTTATTCAATACACCCCCACACCCCCCCCCGCTGTATCATAAAGATATATTGTAGCAGTTTACAACAAAATAAGACATCAAACCGAGCAATAAAATCATAAAAAGTTAAAAGCAAAAATAAATTAAGAGCAGACATTAATAGACCATTGTCGGGGGTTTAATTGCCTGCATAGGCCTGGTGGAACAGAAACGTTTTCAGCAGGCAGATAAAAGTTGACACAGAGGGCCCCCGCTGAATCTCTATTGACAAAAGACACTCCTGCAGATGATCTCAGTGATTGAGCTGGAATATAACGGTTTGGGCAATCTCTGTCATATCCTGGACCCAATTTGTTAAGGGCTTTGTAAATCAATGCAAGAACCTTGATGGGCAGCCCATGTGATGTCATCAGGAAGGGACAACTTTGTTTGGAGTTAGTTGTAATAACACTGAACACATCAGACCATCCCAGGTTTCTTGATAATGGAGTGAGAACCAACACACTGAATGATGGCAGGAAAGGGATCAGCAGTCAGTGCAGTTGTTTGCAGTGGCAAGGAATATTAACCAACCAATCTCCATTAGTAATCTTGCTGCTGCATTGTGTATCACCTGGTTTCTTAGTAGTCTTCAAGAATTATCCCCTCATACAAATTGCTATACACATCCAAACAAGATGTTACCAGAGCATGGATAGCCATAGCCAGGCTATTTCTGCCTAGTTGCAGCAGCTGCACCACCCGTGGTTGGTAGAAGGTGCTTTAAGCTGCAGAAGCTGCTTGGGCCTCCAAAGAGAAAGCCAGATCTAACAACACACCCAAGCTGTGGAGCTGATCCTTAGGGGGAATGCAGCCCTATCCAGAAGAGATTGAGTTCCTTCATCTTATCTCAACTGAGCTTCAGTTTACTGGCCCTCTTGGGGACTCCACATATTTAGCACATCTGCTAATTCACCTAAATCTGATGAAAAGGAGACCATGAGATTAGATATCATCCTCATATTGTCAACACCTCATTCCAAACCTCCAGATGATATCATTCAGTAGTTTCACATAGGTGTTAAATAGCACAGAGGACAAAATAGAACTCATAGGACCTCTTCCATTAGGCAGAGTGATAAGCTCCTGGCATCGCTTTCCAGAAATGGCCTTCAAGATAGAAGTGGACTCACAGGAATGAAACACTCCACTTCCCATTCCAGATACCCTATCCAGAAGGATGATCTTGTTACTGGTATTCCAAGCCACTAAATGGCCAACAAGAATGAGCAGTGTTGCTGTCCCCCCATGTCCTTCTCTTGGCATAAGCCATTCATTAGGCTGACCAAGGCTGTTGGAGTTCAGACCTAGACCTGAAGCCAGAATTGAAATGGGACCAGACAAATAATGTGCAAATGCATGCCTCAGTTTCTCAGTTGTTAAATAAACACATAAAATGACAGAGAGCTACAATCCAATGACATCAGTGACTATTGAAGTAATCTCTATGACAGCAGGTGTGGACCTGGAGACAGATAACTACTTGAGAAAAGGGACATAGGGATTTATGTTCCATCTCCAGAATGAATGCATTATGTGGATTTGGGCAAGTGATTATCTCTCAGCCTCAGCTGGACATCCTTAAAATGGGAATGGGAGTGATCTACCTCTCAGGAATATTTGAGGGAAAACACAAGGATTTTTGCAATGCCCTTTGCCCATTTAAAGAGCTATATATATAGTGGTGTTATTATACCAGCCTCCTGAAACCTACTTGTACAAAGCTGCAGAAGTGACTGGCAGAATGCACAACATGCCCCCAGCATCCTTAAGCACCTTAGTGAGAGATTTTGTGAGACAATGCAAGCCTGCAGTATTAGCACTTGAAGCACATTAATTTTAATAATAGTTATCAGAAAATAGCACTTTTATGGCACAATATTATGCCAGGGGATTTACAACAGACTGAATCATGCCATTCGTAATTAAAGTTATTTTCATTTCTAATTTCATCTTAATTTCATTCCAATAAAAGATATGACAAATACTACATTAAAATATAAAAACCATTACTTCAGACAATTTCCTTGTGTTAGGCTGTTACGGAACACAAAATCTCCACGCGAATCATTGGCAGCACCAGAAGGGAAAGCATGACCGGTGACAGGCAAGGCTCTCCTTCAGTCCCAGGAATGATGCCGTCTTGCCGCCGTCGGCTCCAGCAGCAGTGAACAGGCCATGCAATCAAGGCAGCTTCCCACGTTCCCAGACTTCCCAACACGGGAGCACAGCTGTGTCTGAGAATGTAATGCAGGACTTGGGAGATTGCCAGCTCAGAGAGAGGAGGTACTGCTGCTGACAGGAATGACGAGGAATCAGTGCCGTAACCTGGGACATGTCCCTTCTCTGTAACATTCCCTTGAAACAGGGAAAGAAAATGTTAGCAAGCATGTTTTAAGAATTCTTCCCTGAGTCCCTGTTGGAGTCCCCATCTCAAGCCCTTTCTTCTGGACCAATAATAAGTGGTTGGAAAGTACCTAAGAAGAACAAACCTATACATGTCCATGAGGGAAGAAAGCCATGGTTCAGGGGAAGAACGCATGCGTTGCATGCAGAAGGTCCTTGGTTCAATCCCCAGCATATCTAATTAAAAAGGATTCATTCAGCCTCCCTCTGAAGTGTGACCGCAGCTGAATAGGCGTGCACCACTGATCCACGTCCTTTCATTTTATTTTGAATTTTTATATTGTGCTTTACTGTACTCTTGCGTTATACACCACTTTGATTTTTTTTTTCATGTTAAGCAGTATATACACTTGTATAATAAACAAATGAATAAAAATGATCCCTTGCAGAAAAGCTTCCTATAGGCATCTCATATGCCGCTGAGGAAAACAAGGAGCTAGACAAGAGAAGCCGTTGGTTTGATCCAATGAGAGTCTTAAGATCTTAGGTCATGTTTTTATCCTTCCTACCTTAATCAATCAATGGCTCTGGGAAGGCAACAAGCACAAATTAAAGAGCTAGAATTTGACTTAGGGCTTATCCACACTTGTGCCATGCTTTTCAGGCACAGGTCTGTATCTAAGCAGAAGTGTGGATGAGCCCCAGGTCACCAGGTGACCTCAGCCTAGGCACTCTCTTCTCTCAACCCATCCGGTCTCATGGGGTTGATGTGATGGTAAAATGAAGGCCATGCTCCATGGAAGAAAGGTAGAGTATAAACATAATAAATGCATAAATAATGTTGTAATCCTAGCTCCACTTTCTTAAAAGTAAGCCCCATTTAATTCAATGGAATTTACTTCTGAGTATACAGGATTGCAGCACATGGAGATGTCAGTGGAGAAAGATCAGGAGAAGAGGAGGTGGGGTCACTGTGTGCATGCTCTCTACCTGGTCTGAGCCTCGCTCCTCACAAATTATTTTAAATACCTGAAGAAGAATTGATTTCCTGTGCTTTCCTTACATACTGTATTGTGTGAGCAAATGTATTCTTGCCTGCTTGTTGATCTGATCAACAATGCTGAGAACCAACAGAACAATCCTATGCAGGATTCTGAACACACTTACTAGGAAGTAAACCAGTTTTATTCAATGAGATTTATTTCTGGGGGGGGGGGGGGATATTTCTCAGGAATAGATCTTAAGGCTGCATTGGGGTTTTGCTTCCATGGCTCTCTGAATCTTGTCCCTTCTATTTTTGACCAATAAAAGTGCTGTCAGCTACATGATTTGTTTTAGGAAATCTCGAAAAATATATATCTTGATTTACTGAGGCCCACCCAGGATGCCATTTGAGAGTGCCCTGCTCTTCATTTTATCCTGCAGTGGAGATAATGCTTGGCTCACAGAAGGTATGCAAAGGATTAGCAGTCAGGGAATATTTGCAAAGTGTTTAGAAGGCAAAGCAAACACCATATGTACTAATACGGTTATTATTATTTATGTAGGGCCATGAGGGTGATCAGTTAGTATGAAACAAATAGAAAGAAAAATGCTGCAAATCTTTTCACAATCCAAATGATTATTATTAACAGTGGAAAGCAGGAAATATATAATTGAGGGGGGGAGAATAAGAATAAAAAGGCTGTTAACAGCAGTTCTATACCCCGGCCCGAAATACTTATTTCCCTCTCTGTGTCAGTAATGACACTTCCACTTGCCTGATGTTGAGGGTAGCTGAAATCTGAAGACCACAGACTTGATTTTATTGTGTTTGAATAACAATGGCTGCTTAGCATAAATAAATTGCATTTCACTTCACATTTACAAGAGAATTTAACAAAAGAGGAAATAGGCCATAATCTGTATTAAATACTTTGGTTGTTCCTTAACCCTGAACTACACCAACACACGTAACTCAACCATCATCCACACAAATAAATAGAGTCAAATTGCAGACCTTGTTCATACACCCGTCCTCTCTTAATTTTCTTGAGGTCTCATTTCCAATTGACTTCCATTGGTGTTTTTCTAAAATGACAATCTGCAGGACAAATGTTTCTGTCAGGAGCTGGAGTCAGGACTAGGTCAGCAATAAAAAACACCGGTATCAGCAAAGTTTACTCTTTATTCAAAGAAACCCCAAAAAAGCGCAGGCCTAGTGATTACAGCAACTCTTCCCAGTAGGTCTTGCCCTAATGAGGCAGTTCTGACGACTGAAGATCCCCACCATCCACCACTCTCTAAGGCTCCTCTCCAACAGCCTAAGACTCCCTCGTCTTGTCTCTCATTGCTCCACCCTCTTCATTTATCTGTGTGTTCTGGGAATCCAGGGGAGAGGGGAGCTGGTCACAGAAGGAAGGAGAGACTCGCTGGCTTCTTCAGCAGCCTGCCTCATCTCTGCCTCTTGCCCCCCTTCCTCTCCAGTCTCCACTTCAGCCTCAGAGTCTGCACTGCTCTGACACAGCCTCTTGCTGCTCACTAAACCCTGTTTCCTCTTCAGCTTTCAACACCTCCTCCTCCCAGTCTGGTCCCTCTTCTCCCTCTAACCATGCATCATCGTCCCACCACCCATCCTCTGGCCCTGAGCCTTCTTCCCTTGGGGGTTCCCAGCTGGTGCCTCCCACCACCCACTCCTCTGCACCCAGCCAGTCCATGACATTTTCCACTTTGGGAGATACGCGGAAGTGCAGAATTGCCTTGAATCACTTTGGAGACCCCTGATACGGAAAGACTGGAGGCATCCCACTTCAGCTCAAATGTATCAGAAATACTTCTGAACCATCCCAATTTGACTTGGGATTTGTCCAGATCCGATGCACACCCTCTACTTGAAAAGGTGGTGCTGGAAGCTATCCTCAGCTGCCCAATGTATCAACACTATTCTGCCTACCCGCACATCAGCACAATACTTTTGCACACATGCACACCACACACTTTAGTTTTGTTGTTGCCATAGGACTATAAGCCACAATCTTCTCTCTAAATAACATCTTTAAGCACAGTTCTCATCCCCATTTCCAGACTGTTCCATTTACAGCAGCCTTAAAGATGGCAAGTACATTCCATGCTTGTGTGAATGCAATGTTTAATAATGAATGACCACAATCAGCCTATGATTTACCAATTATTAATTACAGCACCTCCATTATTCTCCCCCCCCCCCCGCTCACCTCCTCCTCTCACTAGAGATGCCACACCATGGGAGCTGGCAATTGTTTCTTAAAATAAACAATGCAGAGGTCTGTCACTGTCATACATCAGAGACACAAGTCATCCACCGACAGAGAGCGAGAGAGATAAGCCATGGTGTTTGATGTAGGGCGCTTAGCAGACAGGCATATGGTAACTCTTTCTGCATCTGGACAATTAATCACAGATGCTTCCTTTAACTTACTACAACCCAGCCTCCCTCCCCCCACTCAAAAAGGATAATGGGACTAGGCAAACATTTGAAATATATTGCTGACTTCAAGCCCGCTGCTCTTTCCCCTCTGTGGGCTTTCCAGGATTCTTAAGGGGACTGGAACAATGCCAGAGCAAGGGCTGATGCTAGAGGCATCACTTGCTCAAACTGTATCTCTTTATTGCCTATCGGAGGAGGGCATTTCAAAGGAACAAGAGATGGGGCTACAATTAATGGGAAGGGGAATATGCTGGGTACACAAGGAATGTGCCTTATACCAAGCCAGGCTGTTTGCCCATCTAGCACAGCATTGGCTACTCTACTCTGATTGACAGGCGCTGGCTTTCCAGGGTCTCAGGCAGAGTTTTAGTTCTGAATAAGACAAATCATCCCTTCTCCATTGTACTTCTTCTATCTTTCAGTGCTGATTCATACATGCAGCAATTGCTGTCTCACCCTGCATGTAATGTGGATTGAATCTGCAGCAAATACTGGAAAGATAATCCAAAAGTACTTGTCTGGTTGCTTAAAATACAAGTTTTCTTGCTTCGGTACCAATATCTAATTTAATAAAATTAACGGTGTTGAGGAAATTAGCATTGTGTTGATAAAAGTGTCCAAAATCACCCAGTGGGATTGACCTTTCTGACAGCAGCTTTCTTATTCTTCCCGCTCTTTATTCCACACATCCTCTTGTTTAATACAAACCAAATCTATCAATTTTCATTTGACAAATATTGGAGGGCATGCTATTGTGCAGCTTTGATCTGGCAACTCTAAGCAGGATTATTTGTCAGTGACAGCACGCTAATGTTAAGCAATTACCCATTTCTGGGATAAGTGCTACATTTCGGATGTCAGAAGTGGAGACGGCTTGGAAACAGCCCCAGGAACCAGGTAGCACCATCTCCCTTCTCATCAGACACTGGATTCAAGCAAGGCTATCAGGAGCCTGCCAGTCAGTTAATGCAGCAAAGACACACATACACAGACGCGAGCACACGCACACACACTTTTCCAGGAAATTGCTTGGCACCATGCAGTGCTGACGTCTGCCTGTGATGTTGTAAAATGCAGTGTTTTGACATCACTACAGGATCACAGCAAAGAATTCACTGAGGCTGGAAGAGTGGAACTGAATGGAAAATGGCTTGAGTGAGGGGAATGCAAAATAGCTCTGCTTGCTCAAAAACATGGAATGGAGCATGACGGAAATCATGCGGATGGTTAAGTCTGAGGAATGACTGAAGAGAGCTAGGAAGATTTGTGCACAAGAGAAAATAGGCTGCTGCCTCAACATGCTCATGCCGTAGTTAAACTCTAGCAGCACTCTTTGTCCTTTTTGCTTATAAAGACTAATGACTGATTCTGTACACACTGGAGTCTGTGACCTTTTGGGTGTGCAGAGTGCTTGTGCTTTCCAAGTGCATAGATCTGAAGCTCCTTTGGTATCATTTCATGGCTGTGGCTCCTCACTTCCAGGGTTCCAGGGACAGCTGCAGGGTGCTTTGACTTTGGGTGCTTAAGTTACATCAGTTTATGTTCAAATGCATACATGTTGAGCATAGGGAAGGAGGTAAGTACTCAGACTGTGTTGCTCTGTAAATCAGCATCAGTACACAGTCACTGAGGAACCACCTTCAAGCTCTTTTTCCTAGACAGAAGCAAAATGCAGACCTCCGTCTCCTTTGATGTCCACACTGCAACTCCCAACTGCTTTCTCTCCAGCCTCCTCCCATTCATGATTGTGAGGTGTGTCATAGGTGGCAGCGGCCACCAGCCACCAGCACCACACATGAGGAACCTGTGGCCCTCCAGATTGTGTTGGGCTCCAACTTTCATCATACCATGACCATTTGCTATGTTGGTTGGGGCTGATGGGAGTTGTATTCCAGTAACATCTGGAGGACCATAGGCCAGCCATCCCTGATCTATGTTCATTCAAACAACATAATTTAGCCATCAAAAGCGATTGAGCAAAGAAGCGATCTTCTGTTAGTTGTAGAAACATAAGCTGATTTTCTGTGCTCATTAGCAAGCAATCAAGCAAAACAAAAGATGATTGTCTCTTCAGTTGACATAGCACAATAGCATTTCCATTGATATCCGTACTGTGTTATCAAAAATCCAGAAGCCATCTGCTCCCATGTACACATCCTAATGTAGAGATGACCTTGAGCTCATCTTGGTCCCCAAGTATTGTACGATCAAAAACTTAGATTTCAATAAGCTATTACATTTACTCCTATGGAACAACTATAGCAGGGGTCAGCAACCTTTTTCAGCTGTGGTCCGGTCCACCGTCCATCAGACCATGTGGGGGGCCGGACTATATTTTGGGAAAAAAAATATGAAAGAATTCCTATGACCCATAAATAACCCAGAGATACATTTTAAATAAAAGCATACATTCTACTCATGTAAAAACACCAGGCAGCCCCCCACAAATAACCCAGAGATGCATTTTAAATAAGAGGACACATTCTACTCATGTAAAAACACGCTGATTCCCGGACCGTCCGTGGGGCAGATTGAGAAGGCGATTGGGCTGCATCTGGCCCCCGGGCCTTAGGTTGTCTGTTGTTGTTTAGTCGTTTACTCGTGTTCGACTCTTCGTGACCCCATGGACCAGAGCACACCAGGCACTCCTGTCTTCCACTGCCTCCCACAGTTTGGTCAAACTCATGTTCGTAGCTTCGAGACGATTGTCCAACCATGAAGACTGTCCAACCAACTGATCCATGAAGGGGTTAGGTTGCCTACCCCTGAATTATAGGATAGAGGTAGTCATTTGTCCAAGGCTACTCCAAGAATCCAAAGTTATTGGTTGAACCTGGGCAAATTACAGTGCTACCAGACCACACTGGCTTAACTGGTATTGGAATAAAACAATTTATGCCAGTAAGATGGATAAGCATGGACTTTATTCATACAAGACAGGGCCAGCCAAATACATTTTGCTGCCTGAGGCAGAACAGCAAATGATACCATCCCCAGCCTAGGTGCTTAGTACCCAAAGCCAGTCAAGTTATTCTGGCAGCTTGGCTGGCTGAACAGATGGGAGTTGATGTCCCATTAGCAGATTGGATTTGGTCTACTAAACAAGAACAAAGAAAAGTACAAAGAAAAGAAATCAGCGATTTATTGGTTAAAATATGAGAGAAGCATAAATACTTCACAGCACCAGAAATTTCGCCCTTGGCTTCAGTTATTAATAGTGAGGGTTTACAGGTCGCAAGAGAATTAGAAGATTGTTCCAGCTGGTGTAAAGCAGGGAGGGGGAACCTGCGGCTCTCCAGATGTTGTTGGACTCCAACTTCAAGTCAGCATGGACCAAAGTAAGGGATGGTGGCAGTCACAATCCAATGACATCTGGAGAGATGAAGGTTTCCCAACCTCAGTTTAAAGGATGATCCACTAGATTTAAAGGTTTTCTATTGAATGGAATTATTTCATCATATCTCCAGTTAGTTGGGAAAAGGCCATTCATAAAGTTTCTGGGGATGAAGTCAAACCACTGCACTGACAGCACTAAAGTGACTTCCCCAGGGTGCAAGTCTGGGCAGTGTGTATGGAGGTCCTGGGCTGCCCAGATGAAAGGACCTCCCTCTTGGCCTCACTGATGTGGGCATAACTGCCATCTCTTGATGTCCAGGCTTCTCAGTCTTGGCTGCAGAGCCATCATCCAGAGTGACTGGTAAGGTAGAGTATAAGGAGTGGCCCAGTTATTGCTGAACCCCATTTGCTGCTAGCTCATCAAACCTCTGTATGTAGAGCCATAGGACAGACACCAGAGATTAGAGGGTCAGATGTAGGCAGTGCTTCATTTGGGATACTCTGTATACATAGAGAGAGACTCTTGTGTATAGGGGGAAACCTTAATAAAACTAGGATTTTACTTTGTTAGAAGGACCTTTAATTGGTTCTGGAGGATTGATTCTAAATTATGTCCTGACACACACAAGATCAATAAGTCCATTAAAGCAGAGGCAACTTTGCAAAACTACTATACTCATCACCTCGTTGCCTTGCGCCCCATTTTGTGTGTCACCCCCATCATGCATGCATTCAAAATACAAGGTACGTCTCTCATTACTGCCCCCTAACCTATTAATTCCCCTCTTTTTAACCAAATCATAAAACATGTGGCTGTTACATAAATGATGAATGGTTTTAAGGATGTGGGGGACAAATCACACTCAAATGTTTCCCTTGTAGCTGTGGGTAGAGGTAGTGCGGAAGCAACCCAGGATCATCAGAGCATGGGGAAGGGCTGTGGTAACTCAGCAGAACCAGCACATGCAGGACCTCTACAGAGTTGGGAAAGCCCTTTGCATGAGACCTTGGACAATTCCATCCAGTCAGTGTAGGTATTGGGCTAATAATAACAATAATAATACAATCTAAGGGCTAAATTTCCCAGAGAAAGCTAATACCTGGCTCTGAAATTCTGTTGAGAGGTTCTCAAAAGTGATTAATTTCTTCACTATATATGTAGGCAAAAACGTACAATAAAAGGATAGCTTCTTAGTACAGTGGTACCTTGGATGTCGAACTGAATCCATTCCGGAATTTTGTTCAACTTCCAAAACATTTGGAAACCAAAGTACAGCTTCTGATTGGCTGCAGGAAGCTGCTGCAGCCAATCAGAAGCCGCAGAAGTCGTGTTGGATGTTCAGGTTCCAAAGAATGTTCGCAAACTGAAACACTCACTTCTGGGTTTGTGGCGTTCGGGAGCCAAAACATTTGACTCACGAAGGATCCAAGGTACGATTGTATTCTAAACCATTTCTAAGGTTTGCCTTCTTTAGTCTTGACTTGCCTCTTCCCACTTCTGGGCACAAGTTGCCCTCACACTTATGGAAGTGGATAGTTATCCACTTGGAGGGTGGACTCGCGTTGTTGATGTCACGTCTTGCCCTGACATCCACCAGTTGAGTGCAAGAGTTCCAAGCATGATGAGCCCCTTACAAGTGAGCAGTTGCTCATCATCACACATGTTCTATCTGAATGTGAGCTTTTCACAGGCATCTGGTTGGCCACTGTGAGGACAGAATGCTGAACCAGATGAGCCTTTGGCCTGATTCATCAGATTTCTCATATTCTTACAGGATTTCTCCTCAGACATCTTTCTGAAATCAGTGGGGATTAGCAGCGCTTAACTTTAACTGGACTGTGGCCTGGAACATTAACTACACAACTACAATATAGAGGAGGGGAAACCATATAAATATCATTACTACATTTATTGCATTGCAATGCTATTAAGGTTAACATTTTAGAAGCCTGGTAAAACATTTAGCAGTCCACACCTTATAAACGGTGCGCTCAGGGGAAGAGCTAAATGGAGCTCATGTCAAAGCAAATATCATTGCCCACTGAATTATGCACACCTGCTCTTTCTTCAAGAGGCAGGAGATCCTAGAATGTCTCTCCATCCAAGCACCAATTGGATGTATAGCTAGTTCGGCTTTACTGCCTGACCTCTGCTCTCGATAGCTTCCTAGGCAATTAAGCTTCCTGAGCACAGGCTATCAGGAATCATCTTTAGGAATTCATATTGACATTAAAAATAAAGCCCCTATGTACCTATTAATCGAAATCATTAAATTTAATGGGATGTTAAATAAATACCAACTAATTATGGAAACATATTTGCCAAGGTTTAGCAGTGGAATAGATGCCATCAATTACATAGTTATTAAACCTCAAAAAATCTACACACTTAATAAAGAACTGACATTTAAATAACGTATTAACAGTTTTATAAAGCATTGATACAGCTAGTGTTTGAGGAGGGCTTTCCGTTTAGAACATTTGACTTTTCTTGAGTGCCTCGCCCTGGTGCAACATGGAAAAATAACTCTGTCTTAGACAGCTCTGGCCACAAAAGCAACACAGTTTTTAAAAGGAAAAACTCACTCTTCTGCTAACAAGGATAGCTGAAAGGGTCAAAATATTAGATTGGTGTTTTCATTGCCCTCTGCTAACATCATAAGGTATCCATTATTTCAAAGTGCTGACACCTACTTGAGGTTCACATCTTATCACATAAAGGTTACCCTTTATTTTAAGACATCATAGGTCCAAAAATGTCAAAAGAACAGCTCACCAATCCACTGATTTGAAATAAAAAAGTAAGGGAGGTGATACTGTTTGTCTTGTTGGTTCAGGTGATGGATTCTCCCAAGTTCCTCCCAGTGAGCTTCCCTGAAAGATTTAAATCTTCTTTATATATCCCCAGGTTTTTCATGCCCAAGGTCTCAAAAATTGTTAACTCGCCTCTAGTCAGGCCAATTTAAAACCACTGCTGTGTAATAATTCACTGAGATCTGCAATGTAAAGCTTGATTAAATAACTTATAGATAACTCCACATGCAAGAGCCAGGGAGAGATAAAAGGCGCAATAGAAGTACGAAATGGTGGGACAGAAGAAAAGGCTCCAGTTGCTGCTGCATTGACAGGCAGCCAGTGCCCTGGGTTTTTAGTGCGTTGTGCGGGGAACAGAATGAGAATTTATTCCAAGGGAGAGAAAAAGCTTCTGTTCTGAATTGATTAGAGGTTTTTAATTCCTGTAAAAGCATCATGAGGAGGAGAAAAAAAAAGCAGTATCTGAGTCACTTTGGTTTGAAAAGCTGCTGGCACTCTCTATCTCCTTCTTTCTCCCTCTTTCTCCCTCCCTCCCTCTCTCACAGAGAAGCTGTCTGGATCCCAAAGAGGTATCACCTGAGCAGCATTTTCCACAATAAACTTGGTCCAGTTAGCTTGACAGCAGAACAAAAAAACAAGTCAGTACCACCAGCCACCCCATATATTTTGATGCTTTCTTTATCCTTCAGATATGCTCATCACACATATTCATAGGCCACCTTGGTAGCTCTGAGTGTTGTTGTTTTAAACAGCTACCTAAGTTCATCACATACAATTTATTCTCCTTCCCCCCCTTTGCCCCAATTAGCCCATCTCTCCTACAGCTTTCCCCCACCCCCAATAGTCTCATGTTAGTAGAGCAACCTGGTACCCGCCAGATGTTTTGAACTACAAATCCCACCAGAGATTTCTTAGTGCAAAACATCTGGAGGGCATCAAATTCTGGAAAGCTATGCTAGCTGCAAAATGCATAGCTGCAAAATGGTTAAATTTAATTTTTTTATCGTTTAGAATAACATCAAAAGAGGCAATAATCCTCCGTTTGAGAGTCCCCTGGGCTGGCTTTGTGTGAGAAGGTGGGAATGTGAGTGAAGAAAGACCAGTGAAAAGGTATTTATATATAAATAATCCCACACGAGAGTGAATTTAAGATTTAAAATATATCTTAAAGATATATCTACATCTCTGAGGACTCTTCTTTTTTTTTAAGGTGAACCCAAATTATTTGGCAGGTTACAAAATCTGACATTGAAATGGCAACATGTAGACCTGAAGACAAGACTAATTGGCCTGTGAATGATTTCAGAGCAGGAAAGATGGAAAGAAGCACCAACCTAGCTAGCCAGCTTGCTACAAGCAGCTGGTCATGCTGACCTAACTGTCCCCTGGCATTTATTTGCCCACTTTCTTTGCAAGAGACCCCCAGGTGCTCCTGTAATTACATCAGGCGGTTTATGTTAGGTGAAGCCCCCTCCACTATCCCTACCTACCCTCAGCATGCCTGATATTCCTGGTACCTTGTAAATGCAAACTCATTGCTGAAAACATTACCATGCAAAGGCAGGCTTTTGGAGTCAGCACGACACCTGCAATAACAGCTGAGAGCCAAACGCTTGCTTTTGTGCCAACCGAGTGGTACCTGTATCTTTTCACTGTGTGCATGAGCAATTCCCAGCCCAAAAAGAAAAAAAATGGCTCAAGGGAAAACAGTTCAGAAATTCTTCCCCATCCCTTTGCTCTTCTGCTTCAAAATGAAGCCTCATCCGCTGCAGGTAAGTGAGTAAGTGTGTGTGTGTGTGTTTTGGATGAATGAATCTAACGAGAGAGGGGGAGACTCATGGCTATAATGTGCAATTCTGTGCCTAGTACTGATCCATGCCAATATGATGTGGCCAAAGCATTACTCTGCAGCTGGACTGTCTGTAACCACTAGACTCTCAGGTCCCTTGCTGACCACAAGGGGGGGGGCGGTGGCTGTCTTCAATGTTTTTTAAAGCCCGATTCCCTCAGGATGACTCATTCCAACATGGGGATAGTGCAGGGATGAGGAATCTGTGATCTTTCCAGATGTTGTCAAACTCCAACTCCCATCAGCCCCAGTCGCCATGGTCAATACTTTGGCATGATGCGAGTTGTAATCCAGTATCAGCTGGAGGTTCTCAGGTTCCCCACCTCTGGGATAGGGCAATTTGGGCCTGCAGCCTAACAATTTCAAACATTTACACATTTCTGATATGGAAAGTGCCTCTGTGCTGAAAGGCTGCATGAAAATCACATGCAGTTCTTCACATGTGGTGACCACACACAGAGGTGTTTCCTTGTGTATCAAGCTGATGAATATCTGCTGAAAATCCAAGCACAGTGGTGACTTCCTAGCATTGTACCCATAACAAAACAGATGTCTTTGTTTTTCCATCTCTCTCTCTCTCTCCCTCTCTCTCTCTCCCTCTCTCTCTCTCCTCTCTCTCTCTCTCTCTCTCTCTCTCTCTCACACACACACACACACGTGTGTAATTTATTAAAATGTTTATTGACTTATCTTCACCGAGTTCAGATTCCAAAGCTGGTGTGTGTGCGCGTGCATTTTTATACAATTATAAAAATGCTAAAAGACAGCAATTATGCAGGCTGAATCAAAGCAATGCAATTCTGGCACCAGAAGGACCAACTTAGTGAGCCCCTGGAAGTAGGTGGAGCCAAAGCCAGGGTGCCACTGCAGCGAAACCTTTTCCCTTCTGGTTGAATTACACATTTCAAATGGAGATAGCAACTGGAGAAGGGCTTCAGTAGAAGTTCTTAAGTCACAGGCAGATGGGTAAGGAAAGAGGCACTCCTTGAAGGATCTGGGTTCCAATCTGTTAGGGCTTTAAAGGTAAATACCAGCTGCTGATATTGGGACTAGAAGCACAACAGGCAGCCTGTGAAATTCTTTTAAAATGGGTGCAATATGAGTGAACCTAGGTGTACTGATCATAATTCTGGCAGCTGAACCCTGAAGCTTCTGAGCAGCTCATAATGCAATGCTGTAATCCAGCTGGGAGGTTACCATAGAACAGATCATTGTGCCCAGACAATCCTGGTCCAGAATGGCCACAGCTGACTGAAGCTGGTAAAAGATACTCCATGCTGCCAAGGCCACCTGAGCCTGGAATGGTGAGGCTGCATCTAGGAGTACCACATACTGCTTATCAACTGTTTCAGGTGGAGTGCAACCCCACCCAAAGCAGAGTTCAAGGTGGCATACATGGACTGACGCAAGGTCACCAGGTGAGCTTCATGGCTGAGAGATGATTTGGATCCCAGTGTCCTGGGTGCTTTAACCACTACACCATACTGACTTTTCACTTGAGGGTCAAGGACAACCTTCCCCCATGCTACTTTTTAAAACCAACCAGAAGGTGATGTAGGTGTGGTTTCTGCATTCTGCCCTCCATAAGCCCCATTCATTCATTTTTCCACTTGTACAATAAATTCATGGGGCAGGGGAGAGAAGAACAGTACCCCTGGGAATTTCATGAATTGAGTGTGATGTCCTGCAAAGAGGCACATGCAGAGGAGCCCATTTTCAAACATCCCTGCAGGTATAGGATGGCATTGTTCAGCATACGTATGGAAGAATGACTGAGCTGGACTCTGTGTTAGAAATTTCTCATTCAGAGAGGCCCCTCTTCTGGCTGTAACTCTGGCTAATAGTCAACTAACCTTTACTCAGAGTAGACCCATCAAAGTACACAGACCTAAGTTAGTTCGTGGTCATTTATTTCAATGGGTCTGCTCTGAGTAAACGTTAGTTGAAGAAAACCCTTTTGCTTTAACCCTCACCAGGATTCACTGGGAAGTTACTCCTAACTCTGGCTCAGAACTCTGACGTCGCCTCCCCAGTTCAGACACAGCTTCCCCCAGGAAACATGGGGAGGCTGGGCAAAGTGCAGGGGGGCAGGGAGGTGCTGCAATTGCCTGAGCAACAGGGAAAGCTCAGCATAGCACAATCTCTGCCAAGTCATGGAGGCGATTAGCAAACGGCCCAGGGTAAATTAAATCACTTAATAAGCCATAAAATAAAAAGCAGCTATTGAACAGCCTGTAATAAAATACAGCATGTTTCTCTGCCGCTTACAAAGCCTTTAGTCTCTCTGCATCATAAAAAAACAAAAGCAGTTGTTAAGAAAGTGCCCTGTCACAAATGCTCACTCTTAACCAGGTGCATCTGTCTCATAAACGTCTACCTTGATCTTAGCCCTTCCTTTGCCACAGCTCTGCCCACCTGCAGTTCCTTCTATAAATCTCCAGTTCATCAACACACACCTGATATTGCTGATGCTCTCTCCCGCCAGATTCAGTTTCCTTTTTGTGTCCATTCATACAACCACTTCTTCAGCTTACTTCATCATGGATAGGATTGAAGGGTACAGATTCCCCGGAGAGAGCTTGCATGCATTCAGATCATATTTATTATTATTGCATTACATTTCTTTCCTCTAAGGAGCTCAGCATTATGCTTTTACATTGTTTTGTAAAGTGTTGTGCTATATTTTTTATGATACTGTGGAATATAAATACTTTTATAAATAAAATTATAAATAAATAAACATTGCAGGCCTGGCACATGCCGGAGGCATAAGGAGCATACTGTTTACCATCAGTGTTATTTTGGACCATTTCCCAACAGATGTGATGAAGAAACTCCCCATATCAATTGAGAATGGTGTTCCTCTTCTGATACATGACATCTAGATGGGAGGATTTGCTGCACAGTACTCTGGGAAATGGAGGAACACACTTCTAGCTCCAGGTAACTGAAAGGAAAGCCAATTCTCTGAAAAAAATGGACTCTTATTTCCGCACCCCAGATGAGTCCTGCTTGCAGGCTTCCCATTGTGAGCCCTGTTAGAACAGGATGCTCAAATAGAAGAGTGTTTGGCTTGGTCCAGCAGGACTCCTATGTTCTTATGAGTCTCTCTTCCCACAAGAGAGCTTTATATGTGGGGATAATTACAAGCCCTCTCTTTTTTCGTAATTTTAATTTTAATTTTGGTCATTCCAGGGACAGCGCATTAAGCTAAAACCATGTATAGTCAAAACACATTGGGTACAATGATGGGTGGAATCGCCAAAGTCTTTTTTCCCAGATGCCCACCCCCTTACTGCCCCCTTATTTTTATTTTTATTTCAAGTGTGTAAAGCTGAATGCACACAAGTTAAATGTTATCTACTGTATAGTTCCAGACAACTGTCCTTCATGAGCATATTATCCAAGAATGGTTTTCCAAAGGAATCCATGAAAAAAGGCTGGCTGCCAATCATGTTGCTTTACATTCAATAAATGGATGCCAAACTTTAGAAAAGTTAGCCTTTCTTTTTGTAAGCTGTGGGGTTCGGGTACATTTCTATTAATGCAATGGTCCAGATCTGGAGGTACCTATAGTCTGTGGAGAAGAGAGTTGAGCCAAAACACAGCCCTTAACTTCCTAGCCTAACCTGCAGGCTGAGAGGCTGAATTTTCAGTGATTATTGGGGAAGTTCCATGAAGATCTATGGGGTTCACCTATTGTAGGGGAACGGGTACATCTCTGCATTGCCTAGGCAACAAAGGAATGCTTCCGTCTCTTCCTGAGCTGCAGCACACTAGGAGATGAGGAAATGTTAACGCATTGCCTTGGCAACTGTGTGACTCTTTACCTTCTTGCACAGTGCAGGAATAAAGGGAGACTGGTCCAGCTCCCCAGACAATGTGGGTACTCTCCTTATTGCCCACTCCTGTAGCACTCTTAGACCAGTTTCAAAGAGATAACCTCTCCAAAGAATTCTGGGAGCTGTAGTTTACACCTCACATGGTGATAATTTTCAGCTCCTTTACCAAACTACAGTTCCCAGGATGCTTTGGGGGAAGGAGACCCATGGCCATTAAAGTGGTATAACGGTGCTTGAAATATATGGCGTAGATGTGGCATGATGGAAGTTAAGGAAATGTTCTCATATTGCCAGCCTGAGAAGGGCTGAGTGAAGATCTACATAAGGAACAAGGGGGGAATAAAAATCTACATAGGGAACAAGGAAGGGTGGGAGGAGACCAGCAGTGCTTCCTATTTGCCAAGAGGCTGTAGAAGCAACCGGGGGTGGGGCTGCCAAGGAGATGACAGATCCAGCCTCCAAGGACTGTGCCACAGCTGTTGCTGCCACTGTAGCTGCAGCAGCAGGCGATGAATTCCTTGGAGGCTGGATCTGCTGCCCCTTTGGATCTTACCACCTGAGGCATTCCCCTCACCTTGCCTCAGGGGTGAGCCAGCCCTGCCCTCCACCCACCGTACTTCTAGACACAGGAGACTAGAACAGGCACACTATGAAATGCCACCTTCTCTGAAACACTGTGCCTGTCAATCCTATGTCCAGAGTGGACCGCCTCCCTGTTCAGAGATACTATTCAGAAATGCAAGCAGCCATTGAAATATGCCTTGCAGATTGCCAGTGTGAGATTCAGTATGATTGTGTTGCAATTACAGAACAGTGTTTGCCTCCTTTCATGGCCTCCTGTGTAATGACTTAGAGGTACATCGGTTTCATGCTAAGGAGCTTGTGAAGATGGAGTTGCTATGTTCTGAGGACGTGCCCTCTATGTTCCTGTTCAGCAATTCAGAAGAACCAAAGAAGAAAGTTTCCCCCACGGGAGCTCATCACAAACTTTGCTTTGAGCCCGGTGCATGCTGGGATAGGCCTTTGGGAACTCGAGGGAACATTATGTGGAAACCTGTGCAGCGAAGACATAATCAATAATACTCAAAGTTATGCACCTGCCTGCAGCATCTTGGGGCCTGGATTTGAGAAGCTACCAGCAACCCTTTGGCCTTATGTTCCACATTTCCAGGACACACTGGAGAGCTAAAAAACTGGATGAGCTTCTCATTCTCCTTCCAGTGCAATTCAAACACTTATTCATTAATAAGGGCATTGCTGAAATTAAACTTCTGGCTAGCAAGTAACAACAAACAAAACATATCTGCTTAAAAGGAAAATAATCTGCAAATCTTTCAGATTTCAGAGCCTCATTTTAGGATGTTCTGAGAATAGGTTTTTTAAAAACTTACCAGGCTTATTAAATATGGGAAGGAGGGCACATCTATACCCTGATCTTTTTACTGAAGGGAATAAGTGCTCAGGTTTAAACATCCTACACAATGTTGCCCATAGCAAAAGAAGCAGGTAGTTTTCAGAATGTTAGGACTTCAAGGATCTGAATCTAAATTTGAGGAAGCTGTTCAAGTAATAAACCAGGGTCTGATCTCAGTAGTGGACTGTATGAAGGTTAACACAGTGAAGCTCAATCCTGTCAAGGCAAAGGTGCTCCTGGTCAGCCAAAAGGCAAGTCAGGCTGCGTTGGATAGGGTTAACTCCCCCTAAAACCTCAGATTTGTAGCTTAGGTGTACACCTGGATTCAGTGCTGAGTGTAGAGGTCCAGGTGGTGGTGGTGTTTGTATTGTGTACACTGCTTCAATAGCTTTATTCTGTGGTCTATGAATTTGTATAATAATGCTGATTCATTTCCATTCATTTCCCATAGCTGAAAACCAAGTCTTACAGGAGTTCACTATGTTACCGTTTTGAAAGAGAGAACCTGGGTTTTGGATAATTATTTTCCCGATAAGTTATTTCAACAGTGTGTACATGGATGCTGATCTGAATATATCTCAGGCAGGTCTGGCAGCATACCACATCGTTCATTTTTACAGACAGCCACCATGATTGTTGACTGCCAATTTCCTAGTTAAGCTTGTATCTCTTCCGGTCACTTTGGCAATGGAAACTCCATATTCAGCAGGAGTGTACCTCAGAATACCAGCTGAAGGGAGGCAACAATGGTGGCTGGCTGTTGCCTTCAGATCTTATTTGTGGCTATTCAGCAGGCATCTATGAATTGGCTACTGAAGGAAGCAGGATGCTGTGCAGATGGCTCTTCGGTCCAATCTCACGGGTCTCTTCCTATGTCTACTTGAAACCGTTTTAGGAGCTGATCAAAAACCAGAGCAGAGAAGCAGAATCGGTGAGTGACCTGAACTCTGGCTATATTCTACTGTGGCATACTACTTCACAGGAATGTGGTTTTTGAGAAGGCGCCCAGAGGCCTTGGGGTATCAGGTGCCAAGAGGTGTTTAAACATTTATTAAAATGACTTTATGCGCACATAAAAAAGGAACCTTCCAGCTGGGAGGTCAGGCTGGCTGGGAAAGGCATTGCCAGGGGTGGGGGCTGCTATGCTACAACAGCTGCTCGGGAGGACCTTGGTTTTTTAGTGTTCCAAAGTATGCAGAACTACAAAGGAAGAATCTTGGAATGGGCTCTCCTTCCCATTCCTGGTAAATCAGGAAAAGTAACCAAAAGTGTTTCTAGCCTGTCACTATTTTTGGGTGGGATTCAATGTGCTATTATAGTTGAAAGGTGCAATCAAAAACACTCCTCTTTCATCAGACCTTTGGCTAAACTGTGTGGAGTGTGGGTGTGCTGTTTTGTCTGTTACTATATTATGTATCTTTGTATTTTTATATTGCAAATTGCCCTGTGATCCTTGGATGAAAGGCAGCCTATAAATTTAATAAATAATTATGATAATCATTGGTAGGAGGTCTCGCTCCAGAAACCTGCCTCCCCGCAAAGACTGGGCATTCTGCGATAAGGAAACGCAGTAGGAAGTGTAGTGCAACAATTGCCTTGACACAACATTGTTGAACTTCCCCACAAAGAAATTAGAATGAATAAACAGGTCATCTGGAAGCGCCACCCAAACCCCCAAGAAAAGTACACATGGGAGAGTCAACTCTGCTTTCCAATGATCTCTGAGGATCTGCTTGGTGATGCTCAGCAATCTTCTACCACCACCCTTTTCTCTCCACAGCAGGAGAAGAGGTGACACACATCTTATTGGGGGCAGAGGAAGAGATACTGATATGCATCTAGCCTAATTCTTTAAAAGCCCACTTTCTCCTTGGTATATAGTTCAGGGATTCCGTGGCTCACCAGGCTGATGGATTTATTCAGATTTTTCAAAAACCCCTCTCCCCAGTGGCTCCAGGCACTTTTACAAAGCATTCAGAGCAGTCACAGGCCAAGCGTAAAATTCAAAACAATCCACAGGAACTCCACTCTCAGTTGCTTACATGATTTGACAGGGAGAGAGAAGAGAGGAGGGGCCATTGCACACCTTATTTATACAGTTTATCAATTATATTACAGTAATACTAAACCACCTTTCCACATCAGTTTTCAGACTGGTTTGCAAAATTGCATCATGATCATTATTTTTCAAAATAAACACCTCATAATAATAAAGATCAGCATCATAAAATGACAAAAGCACCATATAAAAGCAGCATAAAACCTCCTCGAGCCATTGGCGAAGCCTGGGAGTCTTTGCCTGGTGCTAAAAAGATAACAGTGTAGATGCCAGTTCAAAAAATGTGGGTGCCATAGCCTTAAATGCCCTCTCTCTGGCTGACCCCTGCCTCAACTCAGATTGGCAGGGGAGCCTGGTTGGGAGCCCTGGCAAATGACCTCAGCTAACTTGAGGTCATTGGCTGGTTAATACAATGACCTCCCATTTGACGGACAGGCACACACACGAACACATTCTCTTACTTTGCCTCTCTAGTGGGCGTTGTCTTAAGTACCCCAGTCTCTGAGAGAATGTTGAAAACACAAGAACTCACTGACACCCGATGAAGTCGTACGCTGATTTCAAAACAAAGAAAGTGGTTCTTCACGCAGCGCACAGTTAAACTATGGAATTTGCTCCAACAGGAGGCAGGGGTGGTTTTAAAGGAGGTTTGAATGGCTTTAAAGGAGGACCAATGGAGGATAAAGCTCTCAGCAGGTACTACCCATGATGGCTATGTTCAGCCTCCTCTGTGAGAAGCATTATGCCTCTGAAAACCAGTTTCTGGGAGTTACAGGTGAGCAGAGTGCTGTTAGGCACCGGTGCTCATGGGTTTCCTGCAGGCATCTGAGTGGCCCCTGTGGGAAAAGGATGCACAAATAGATGGGCCATTCGCCTGATCCAGTAGCAGTGGCATAGTGTGTGGGGGATCAAAAGGGCAGTTGCCCCAGGCACAAAATTATTAGAGGTGCAAAATTTCAACACTCAGTACTGCCTCAATACAGCTGCGCATTTCTGTCGCTGGGCTCCATTGAAAATGGCTTCTCCATGCAAACCAGGAAGTGACCTCTCCGGACAAAGGGATCTTCTTATTTCTGAGGCTGCAATCTCCTGGGTGACGTGGACATCAAAGTTGAATGTGCATGGGTACTCAGTCAGTTTCCCTCCACCCTACCACCCCCTTTACAGCCTTGGGCACTGGCATCCCATGCTACACCACTGTTCAGCAGGCTTGTCTTATGTTCCTGAGGGGGGTTGCCATTCTCTTTGGCGGAGCTCCCATGCATTTAGCAGCAGCACAACAAGCAAAACTTCACCTGATGAAGTGGCTTCTTCCTATTGCTACATCTTTGTTTTAGAAAAAAGCAGCACTAGATGAATTTCTGTGTGTCATGTAGCTGTCGAAAGCTCAGCAGTCCTAACAGAAAGGGATCGCAATCATCTTTATTTAATGTAAAATATTGCTATCCCATCTTTGCCAGGTGCTCAAGGCAGCTCACAACATAACTTGCCACCCTGGTGCTGGGTACTGTGTAGAGACAATGCAAAAGCTTTTAAGCTGAATGTCTCTCTGAAAGCCAAAAGAATGTCTTTGTAGTGAAACATGCATCATTACCCCCTTTTGTATTTGAACTGTAGCCAGCACACTCATGTTTGAGGTTCACTCCCATCTGTTGGCTCTTCAGAGGGCTTCCAAGCAGTTCCTATTGCACATGCGTTGACAGAAGAAGAAGAAGAAGAAGAGGAGGAGGAGGAGGAGGAGGAGGAGGTGGAGGAGGAGGGAACTATCACAGCTGGCATAGGCCCAGCTTTGGTGAATGGAGGCCAGGAACTAAACAGCCCATTAAGTTCTCTGCTGCCTGTGGGGGCTTCCTGGGTCAAGACTGAGGGATGCTATGGAAGATAATTACATAATGTGACACACGGAATCCAACAAAAAGCACATTCCAGATCCTGAGACAATTCTTTTAGGAGGTAACTGTTCAATTCTCCCTTTAAAAAACAATTCAGCAACATATTAACAGCAACAAACTTGTAACAGCTAAAAACTGGAAAAATATAATAAAGGTTTGGCAAGTAGGGAATGGTTTGTCAGCCTTTAATTAATGTCCACTGTTAGTGTTGCTATACGTCTGGATTTTGCTGGACAAAGCCAGAAAATTGCAGTCAGTACCAGTGTCCTGGCAGAAATCGGGAAAATCCAGATGCATGACAGCCCATGTTGGCAGTACTGTTTTTCCACAAAAATAGCTCAAAAATGACTTTTTTTTGCAATTTTGCCCAAAAAGGTTAACAACTTTGCCCCCTCCCCCCAAAAAGCTCAACAACTGGATCATAGTGACCACAGGAGTCTTTGTGACAAGGCTTAGAGTGGGCAAAAAAAATGCTCAACAACTTTTCTGTTCAGATTTTCACTGTTTGAAATATGGCAACCCTATTCACTGTACTAACAGAGATAGAAAGCTGCTGAAGACTTAATGCATCTAGGCCCAGGAAGCTTAAGTGGCTTTCCTGAGTTATGAGTTTTCTTTTTATTTCATCTTTCTTCCTTGTTTCTGCTATAGCCTGTAAAGGCTGGTAATACTAAGTAAAGGGCCCAGTTTAAAGTTTGCAGATATGCCTGTCTTCCTTGTGGTGAACAAAATAAAACTACTCCACAATAGTTGAAGGACACAGTTCCCAGGATTATTTAGAGGAAGCCAAATTCTTTAAATGTGTTTTAAAGGCATGGTGTGGATGTGACCAAAAGTATCCTCAGAGCCTGGAATTATCCTTCTAGTCAGGACCGTCCCCTAAACTCCCAGTTTTCTTTGACAGCTTCAGGATACTACTCTGATTTCGGTTACCCTTGAAAAATGCTTTTGCCATTCCATGCTTAACAAAGAACTTTCTGTTTTACTGTCCCCTCCTTACCTAATTCCCATGACATCCCCTTATGCTGTAGTAACAGAAATCTCCACTATGGCAGGTCAGCCAATTCAGCCGCCAGTTTCAATATGGCTGCCGGAACCAGCCAGCAGGGTCTGCTCTGACTCAACGAAAATGAATTGGCTGCAGGCATCATTACTGGGAATTTGGGGCAGAGGGAATGGGGAAAGGGTTGAAATAACAAGCAGATGGAGTAGCCTTTGCCAAAACCAGCAATGTACAAGCCAATCTGGCCCACAAAGGGCTCAGAACTGCTGGATCACGGTGGCCATAAGAGCCTTTGTGACAGTGCATAGAGTAGGCAAGCAAACCAAGTCCAGGCAAGAGATTAAGTGGAGAAGACAGGAGCAGGAGAGGATTTTCCACCCTAAGCAATGGATGGTACTTATTGATAAATGAACAAGAGCAGCTGTTGTGAGCAAGCAGCGCTGTCATATAGCAACCCACTGGCAGGGCAATATGGCTTCTCAGAAAAAGCCCAGAACAACTATGAGCTGAGGGCTTATCCACACTTGCTTTTCCTCCACTCTTTCCAGGCACGGTCCGTGCTTTAAAACTCTGTGTCCAGTGCAAATGGAAATCTGCTTAAAATTGGTGTTTGCTCCAACTGAGCAGGTTTTCATGAGGAAAGCTTCAAGGCAAAAACAAAACAAAATGCTTTTAAATGCGGACCTGTAACTGGAAAGAGCAGGGGAAAAGGTAAGTATGAATAAGCCCTGAATTGCATTATCACCTTGCTATTTACACTGCCTTTGCTTCCTACAAACTTCAGGCTTCATAAAAGCCTTCCACGCAACACAGCACATAGGGCGCTAGTTTTCCAGTAAGGTCCTTGCTACTTTTGTAAGGAGTCAGAAGGACTATTAAGAGCTGCCAGCTTTTGATTCTCAAGGTTCTGCTCTCTAGGTACAGCCAGGGCAAATCCTGGCAGGCCATGGGTGAGGATGGGGGTCCACATCTAATCCATCTGACTTGGATGTTCAGTAGCTTTTCTACTGGTTACCTGCTACAATGTTGTTTCTCTGCCTGAACAGGGAGCTTTAGAAAGGGGGAGACACACACACACCAGCTTCTCTAAGCCACAGAACAAACTGAATGGTGACCTTGACAAGATTATTATTTCTCTGTAGCATGCAAAAATGGAAATTAGCTTGAACCAACTTGATCCATTTTTATTCAAACGTAATTCCATTTTCTTGCCATTTTTTTATTTATTTACAGAATAAGCAAAGACATGTAGTACAAAACGGGAAATTGCAGATATTATTTTGTATCTTTTATTTTGTATGAAGAGCACACTGTTGTGCCAATGCAGATATCTTTCTCTGTTTCAGGTATTCACTTTGTCCAAATTGACCAGACATATCCCTTTGCTTACATGCACTTCAGAAATGCTACTGCTCCTTGAGCCTTCTTCCTCTCTGCCTGTGGCTCATTATAGTCTACATTAGTTGTTTTCAAACTGTGTCCTGGAGAAGCCTGCAGTTCGGAAGCATACGTATTGGGGTTCTTCCATGAGAATGGTCAGAGGCAGAGTGCCTCAGAATACCAGTTGCTAGAGGTGCTGACATGGAAAAACCGGTGGTGTTTCCAGGGAGAGGGGCTTTCCACAACTAGGGCACAACCATAGAGAAGGGCCTGTCTTGTGTCACCACGATGCATCTCCCTTAACAGTCGGATCACAAAAAGAGCCGCTCCTTCAGATCTAAGAGCCCAGGCAAGCAGATACTGGTAAAGGTGTTCCTTCACATGCTTGGGTCCCAAGTTTTTTCTTGATATGGTCCAGTCTGAGTATAAATCTAAACCAAACTATAGCTTTGCAAGAATGAGCAAGTACCCAGGGAGAAAATCCCAGCTGCTCCTAGTCCTATGACTTACCATTATGTGTGAACCTGAGCTTGTGGCTTCTCCCCAAAACAAACCATGAGTAGTAAATGAAGAACATACCTCGGATACAGCTCATGGTTTTTTGGGGAGTAAGACAACCTACAAGCCCAGATTCACAGGTACTGCTAAGGCAAACAATGGCTTAGTTCTGGGTAGGAGAGCAGCAGCAGGACTGAGGAATGGAACCCCTGTGATATTCTCTGTAGGAACCTACATACTTGCTCATTATCTCTAAGCCATGGCTTGGCTCAGTGTTACGTGAAAACAGAGCTTATCAGTCCTCTTCTTTGTGTAGTGAGAACAAAGTCTCATTATTCTGCAAACATTCTGAAGCCTCCGGAAGAAAACCATGAAGTAGTGCCTCTCACAATCTCTTGTGGAATATCATAGCTTCCAAATATAAAATTGCCATGTTAGATTACTGATTAACTTGTGGCATCCTCAAGCAAATGTGCTTCTATATATTTTGAACAGTGATAATCCGGAAGAAGCCGGTCTTTCCTTTAAATTCAAAAAAGTCCACCCCTAGCTTCTGCCTGCCAAGGCCTTTCTTGGAATGTCATGAGGTAGCATACGTTCTCTATGTAGTCTATTTATTTCTGAAGGCTTGACATCTGGTACATGACTGTACCAAGATTTGAGCACACATGCCTGGCCAATAAACAGCTTCTCAAGCCCCTCATTTGCATTGCTCAGCTTCTAAATGACTCTCACACATGGAATCTGGAATCCTTACCCCACCCTGGCTCTTATACCATGATTCTGTATTTCCTACAGATACCTTCTGAAACTTCCATCCCACCATGTGGCATCTGAGTAAACTGGCATTTTTTTTGGTAAGATCTGCAAGATTCTATGCAAGATACTATGATTCACAGTAGCTGGTTGAGATCCCTTCTGCTTGATTTCTGAGACTGGCAAATAATGGCATCATGACATGGGTATATAAGACCAGCTTATTCAGAACTTAAGTCTGTCTCTTTGCACTTGAACTCAGAGTAAGAAAGAAAACACACACCCCACCCCCGTATGTGACAACAATCGTGTCTACTCAGAAGTAAGCCACCCTGAGTTCAATCCAAGTAAGTGGGTGTAAGCTTGCAAATTCAAAGCTTATTAAAAAGCAGATCTTGTTCTGTGGGTCCATAAAAATAAAATGAATATCTGCCGTGGGGCACAATACTTTTATTGAGACTCACCAATATGTCACAAAACACACAACAAGCTTTTGAGTCCTCCAGAACTCTTCATCAGTCAAGTTGGGAATGAGAAAAAAAATGAACCAAACAGCTTGCAGCTGACTTCATGGCTGCATCAGCCTTGTTTTTATGCATTTTTTGTTTTTGCTTTGGGGAGGTGCATCTCACTCCCACAAAGGACTGGGTACCTTCCATAGTGCTTTGCTGGGAGTAAACGCTGGAGCCTGCCCACCTTCCTTTTTGGACTGAGAGGACCAGGCCCCGAAGATTGAATTGTGAGGCTTTGCATAAAACTTTTTTTCGTTTTCAATGCAAAGATATTCACCCTTAAATAGGTGTGGTCACAGGGCCAGCCCGGTGATGATCCCCACTGTATAGAGGACAGACTTCTAGTGTGATGTACTGTCAGAGGACAGGAGAAGACAGGGGCCAGGAGACAGAGATGAGGCAGGCTGCTGAAGAATCCAGGGAGTCTCCTCCTCCTGCTGTGACAAGCTCCCCTCTCCCCTGGTCTCCCAGTACATGAAGAGGGCAGAGCAAAGAGAGAGAAGATGAAGCACTCTTAGGCTGCTGCGGAATGAACCAGGCGAGGAGCCTTAGAGAGTGCTGGAACAGCAGAGACCTTCAGTCCTTGCAGCTGCTGTGATCACTAGGGTTGCACTGTTTTGGTTTCTTTGAATAAAGAGTTACCTTCACTGACACCTTGTGAGTTATTGCTGACCTGCTTCTGACTCTGGCTCTTGACACCACCCTACTTTTGGCTATACAATGTGCTTCAAATGCATTACTCAACCTTTGGGTCCTCCTCCTCCGCATCTGCATCATCATCAAACTGAAATAATAATATTCAATCTATATCTTGCATCTTCACCTGCCATATGAAGAAATAGAGCTTACTGAAGTCTCTCATCTTTCTTATCTGCTCCACTTACAATGCAGTGTTACTCAAATGCTTGTGTTTCTACAGCCTCCAGATCTCTGCCGCCTCTACTTTAAACACCAGCATTCCAGGAGAATGAGCTGGTTCATCTTTGCTTCCTTGTTTTCCTGTCAGTTTTTCTTCTGAGACCATGTAATAATATTTACGGTTGCAAACTTCATAAAATGATGCCACAGGAGACTAAAGTGTGGAACAAGCTACCTACTCAATCCTGTGTGTATCATTAACATTCCCTCTATTTCTGATCCAAGTCTTTGGATGCTTCTCACACAAATGTGGGTGGGAGGGTGAATGTAATGGTTGGAAAGGGAAAATGAGGAAAGGGGTACAAAGATGGGAAAGGGTAGAGAGAATTACAGTGGTACCTCAGTGTAATGGGTTTAGGGGTTGCTCGTGCGTAAGTTGCCGCCACTCCTGGCTAGGTTACCTGGTTAACCCTTTCTGACTGAACAGCCTCCAGCATCGTGACTGTCTCAGTCGCTGGCAGAATCCGTCAGTGGGCGTTTCTTAAACCTTTTCCAGCATAAAAGTTGTTTGACGCCAAGTCTCCTCCTACTCCTACTCTCCCTGCGCAGAAGTCTTCTGCGCAGGGAGGGTGTGGGCAGCGGAGTACCCGTACTCTCTCCGCTGGTCTCCAGCGAAGAATCTTGGAGCCTCCTCCCCGATTCCCCCACCTGCCCCCCTTCTCCACTGGTGTTACGCTGATTTCCTTCCACAGCAGATGGGCTGCCTCTCTCCCTACTGGGACCCTCTCCTGCATCCCTTTGGAGCCTTCCCTCCGCCTCTAGCTCCGATGGCAGTTCCCTGACACTCAGGTTACATACGCTTCAGGTTACATACGCTTCAGGTTACAGACTCCGCTAACCCAGAAATAGTGCCTTGGTTTAAGAACTTTGCTTCAGGATGAGAACAGAAATCATGCTCTGGCGGCACAGCAGCAGTGGGAGGCTCCATTAGCTAAAGTGGTGCTTCAGGTTAATAACAGTTTCAGGTTAAGAACGGACCTCCGGAACAAATTAAGTACTTAACCCGAGGTACCAGTGCATATTGCTGTCTGAATAGTTCATTTCCTGATTTACATTGAGGAGCTCTTTTCAAACATCCATGGGGACAGAAGTGAGAGCTATCCATAGAAATAAAGAGAAATCCAAAGAGAAATAGAGAGAAACACTACAAGTGTCCCTGGCCCTGTATATGATCTCAAATGGAGAAGAGTCCCATTAAAAAGCAGCCAAGTGAAAAGTGAGCTTGTTCAGTTGGCATGGAGTGCTGTGGTCACATCCACACTGAGGATTTAAAGCACTGGGCTTCCCCCATCCTGTGAGCTGTCATTTGTCCCTTACAGAGCTACAAATCCTAGCACTCTTAACCAACTAGAGTTCCCAGGGTTATTTGGGTGAAGCCAAGTGCTTTAAATGTTGACATAGATGTGACCTTTGTGTTGGAGGGGAAAGGAAAATCCCACATGGCAATGTTTCGTTGCTCCCCCCCCCCCTTGCCTTCTACAACTGCACTAAATATGTCTGCTGCCCTAGGTTTCATGAGTCCCATCAGCAGAAGCCCTGCATAAGAACATCCATTTGCAAAATGGGGCTTTCCCCCTCTTTCCATTTGACTTGAGGAGGGGGTGCACAGGGAACAGTGCACAGGAGGAGGAGAGGGGGATCATTCCATCTGGCAGTCAAAAGGTTTGTCCTGATGGGACAATTGCCTTGCACAATGTTGAATCCCCCACTCTGCTAGTGTTTCTCAAAATTGCTTCTCTTTGTATACCAAACTCAGGGAACACCTTGATTCCCACTATAACCACTTTACTGTATGGGTTTAAGCCCATGCTGTCAGTTTGGATACAGCAAATGCTGAAGCCCAACAAACCAAACCAGTGCCGTGCATGAGCTCAAAGCACCTCTCAGAGCATGACCCTCTTTGTCATGCCAGGGCTTTGTGGTAGACATGCAGAAGAGAACACAAGAATGGAACCAGTGGGTGGATCTGGAACAGAGAAGACTAATTTGTGTAAGACTTGAAAGAAATTCCTATAACCTTCTCAACTTACCTTGTTGATATATATATAAAAGTATGGTCTTGTGTATCAATGATGTACCGATGGTATCTCACCCAAACCAAGTTGGCAAAAATGTACAGGATTAGAAGTAAAAAATGCTGGAAATGTTTAGATAAGGATGGTGATTTTTACCACATGTGGTGGCTATGTAAAAAAACCAAAGGCATTTTGGGACAGTATATACAATGAATAAAAAAAATGTTTAGATATACATTCCCTAAAAGGCCAGAGGCATTTCTTTTAGGAATGGTTGGGGATGAGATACCAAAATAAGATGGAAAACTATTTCTGTATGCGACAACGGTGGCCAGAGTTTTGAAAGCTCAAGGATGGAAACATCAAGATCTGTCAACTAACAAGGAATGGCAAACAAAGATGGTAGAGTACGCAGAATTAGCCAGGCTGAAGGGATGAATCCGTGAGCAGGACAACCAGACGTTCCAAAAAGAAGAAATTTATAACTTACCTTGAGAAACACTGTTTACATATAAGAACACTGGCAGGTCTGAGATAAACCTTACAATGTATAATTGATTCTGTATGAGATTATAGAAAGAACCATGTATAGATATGAACAGTATGCTGATATAAATCAATGTGTAAATATTATAGTGTGGAAACAAGAAAACTAGAAGAGGGGTAGAGGGAAGTGCTAATCCTGAGAGTTTTAGGTTACTAATATTGTAAGAATGTATAAATATATAATATGAAAATCAATGAAAACAATTGCAAAAAAAAAGTATGGTCTTTTCAAGTTCAGGTTCTACAAACACTGAGGGCCAAAAAAACCATGATGTGGGAGATCCTCTGACAAGCTCTCCAAATGTTTTGTTTCGTTCACTCAGATTCCCCCTCAGAGGCATGCTCACTTGCTCAGGTAAACAGAAAGGCATGTTTAAACTCCTCCACCCCAAGGGAACTATTTGTCTGATCTAAATTGCACCCAAAGCTCTTGCTATTGGGAGGAATATTAGCTCAATGGGGGCAGAAATACAGGTGCATCTCCATCCATATTTCTGCCCCCATTGAGCTAATAGCACTGGTGGGAGGGGAGGCAATTAAGATGGAGCAAGCTGCAAAGGGGTTAAACACTCCCTCTTGCCCCTTGCTGCCTGATCATACTAGCCAACCACCACCCTGGGGAAAAGAATCTCAGATCACAATTCCCCTGTGTCATGCTTGCTTGGGCCCTAAATTGACAGCACAGGGGGGAAAAATACACACATACCCTGCGCCACAACAAGGTGGGGGAGCAAAAAACTACTTCCATGTGCTAAGTACACCTCTGGCTGTGTCAAAATATCTGTAGGAGGACTCGGGGGGGGGGGGGGCTCCTATTTTGCCAGGGAAAGAGGGAAAGGCCAGGCAGTCGAGCAGCGACCATTGGCACATGGTGGGGGTGGACAGCTGCTCCTGCAGCACCTGGATGGGAGTCACTAAGAGGTGCCTGGCTGGCAGGTGGCCAGCGGTGAGCAGCCCTGTAATTTATGCTTTCTGGTCCCAGCTGCCGGGAGCGTGATTAGGAGGGAGGCTGCGAAGGAGGGAGGGTGCCTACGTGCAATGGCAGAGGGGGCTTCTGGAGGAGCAGGGAGAGGGCTGCTATTAGGTTGGGAAGAAAAGCTTTTAATGAGGCCTGGTGTCTGCTGATCCGGCAGTCTGCATGGATGCCGTCCAACCTCGCAATAGAGTTACCCGCTTAAACAAAAACCGCCAAAGGAGCTGAGCAGGGAAAAGAACACATTTTCCTGTGTAGCAAACTGTGAAGTACAATCAGGAATATACAGCAAAACCCTCGGAAACCAATTACCGTTTGTGAGAACCAAACTGCTAAAAAATACTTCCCCCCCCCCCCGCTTTTTCTTCTGCTCCAGCAAAAGGGAAGAAGTGCTGAGCCATCAGGATGCCGACCCCTCTTCCCGAGGCCCCTCCTCACCCTCCAGAACACAGCCTGCCTGGGGAGAAGGGAAAGAGTGGGGAGGCTGGAGGGAGCATACCACAGCTGACAAGACCTGGGTTCAAATCTCAAGGTTTGTCGCAAAAGACGCTTCTAGACTGTCCCTGTTTTCAGGTGGGATATAGCCACAGACCAACAAATTCAGGTTGTGCAATTGTAGCTGATTGGGAGGCCTTGCCCAATAAACCCACTTCCCAAAAAATTTGGATTGTTTTTTCCTGATAAGGAAAGTGGGCAAAGAGGTGGGAAGTATGGGACGACAACCGCATGATGCAACTGTTGCATAACCTCTCTGCAATTGAATCAGAGTAACTGCCTGTAATTATCCAGCTTCATCTCACCTCCTTGCAAGCCTTCCTGGAAACAAATCTGGAAGGCAAACAATAAACAAGTCATCTGGAAGCTACTAAAGTGAAGGGTAGGAGACATCACAGAAACAAGAAAGCATCACCACCAGACTTCCCTCCAGCTGTTTTGGACTACAGCCTCCTCCAGCCCCAGCCGGCACAACTATATTCCAAAACAGCTGGCACGCACCAGGTTGAGAACAACTGGCCTATACTCTTGCGTTCTAAAATGGCACCACTCCTTGGGTGCTTGCCGTCCTTGGTGAGGACAGGTCAGTACTCGGAAAGCCTGGTGCCATTAATGGAAACCCCCATTTTACTGCAAACTTTCACAATTCACTTGGCAGATTGCTGTGCAGCTCAACCACACTGAGTCTCGAATGCGAGGGCTATCTGGGAGCAAGAGATTTCCTCTCTCAAAGGTGGGAAGCAGACCAAGTGGCTGGCTTAATCGAAAGCAAGGGAGTACCCACTGAACCCCCAGGCTGTTCTTGGCGTAGAACAGGACAGGAGTACAGGCTCTTTTTCAGGGAATCTCCTATCTTCAAACAGAGCCCATGAATGTTTTGTGGTTGTTTATTTTCTTTCTTTCTTCTTTTCTTGGTCTTGACAAAAAAAATCAGAAGCTTGAAGTGGGCAGCAACAGCACAGGAGAGGTTCAGTCTGCTCCAGTAGGGCTCTCCCTATGTATGTATGTATGTATGTATGTGTGTGAATGTATATGTATACGCATACGTACCCGGTTTTCATGGGGCAGGTGTTTTTGGAGACTTCTGGAGAAGGTGCCAAATTCTATAAATTTTCATAAGGGGTAGGGTGCAGGTTTCAAAATTGTCTTTCTTTTTTTCCTCTTTAGAAAGCTGTGATATCACTTTAGGTAGCAATCAGCAGATCAGCACTTTTCAGTCCCAATAATATGCCCCAATGGGACTGATGCGACATCTTCATGATGCCATATAGATTCCCAGGGGTGTTGTAAGGGGGGACAAAAGACTGCCCCCTCTAGCAATGTTTATCTAGCAGGGCTCCTGTGCCTCTGACTGTGTAAGGAGAAAATTAAGAGAACTGTAAAGTTGGAAGGGATCCCCAAGGGCCATCTAGTCCAAACCAAATAAAAAACCATTTAAGTTCACCTGATGAATTGGTCCTTGTCCCACAGGTATAGAAAGTGGAGGAGCCCTGCCAGAGAAAAAAGCTGGCAACCCTAGTTGGAAGAAGTATTGAATAGGTTTGAAAAGCTCAGGTGGGTCTGAGATTATTTACAGCACTAGCTCGATGTTGTAATGCAGGTCTGGAAAGAAGGGAAAGGCAGAAATGATCTTAACCGAGCCAGATTTCTCTCCATCAACTTGTTCTGCCCACCTACTTCTCTCAGCATTAAATTAATTCAGTTCTCTGTTAATGCTGGCCATTTCCTCCAACTGTTTTGGTAACAACCCTATTAGCAAGACTGCTGGAATGTACCCCTTGGATTTGTTTCAACATCTTTCTTTCAGGTTCTCTTGTGAAAAGTCAACATGCTGATGTGAATGCAAAATATAATTCTCCTTGGCAAAATGACAGAGAACGATTGCCAGGTTGTCCCAAAGAGCTTAGGGGCTCAGAGAGAGACTCTGCCTGAAATTTCAGATTATAGTTCAGAGGCTGGCACACACAAAGGCCCAGTTGTGGGGATAGTGTCTTTAGTACAGCATCCTTTCTATAGGGAACCAATCCCCAAATAGCGCTGAAGATGCAAAAATAAAACTAAATAAATTATCTTGGTGATTTGCTTACGAATTGTAAGCAATGGTAGCTGGAGACAAGAGGATATAATTGCTAAGGTGTCAGCCAGTAAAGGTGTCCCCCCCCCCCCCAGTCAAAATTCCACTGATGGTTCTTCTTATATATCAAGTCAGACCTTAACCTCAATATTGTCTCTACGCTGACTGGCAGCAACTTGCTGGGTATTGGGAGATACTGGGTATTGAACCAGGGACCTTCTGCATGTTAAGCAGATGTTCTACCACTGAGCTACAGCCTTTCCCCCTTGATATGTGAGCTCAGAGCTAAATTTATTACATACCTGGGAAGGAAGGAAGGAAGGAAGGAAGGAAGGAAGGAAGGAAGGAAGGAAGGTAGGTCAGGGGTGAAGTTGACATATTACTAGACTACTATCCTGTCGGGCAAATAATAAGCATCATGAAGATATGTTAAAGCTGTCCTTATAAGGTTAATTCAGTAGCATTATGCGTAACACAGGAAATTATCCTTAATAAGATATTTGGGAACTCTTTCTGTAGAACCTGTGTGTTGCAAATACCATTTGCCAGTGTATAACAGCAGAGCCTTTGAATTGTGCATTCTATCTATAGGCAGCCATTATTCCAGCAAGTTTCTACTTTGACTTGTTGCACACTCTTCAAGGACATCACAGAATGCAGTGGCATCTCTTAATACTGAATAGACTCAACTTCTCTCATTGTTATATATTTTGTTGCTGCTGCTGTTGTTGATAATCTGGTTAAAATGCATGGAGGTAGACTCTTGCATACCAGGGAGTGGGGACGTTCAGGCATGATTTTTTAGGTTTGTATGTTTGGACGGCCCCATTTAATTACATGCCAACCAACCAACTAACCATCCAACTGGTTAATGGGGACAACCCATCAAAAAACCCATCTGGAGCTAAACAGATTCTTTCTCCTCGTGGAAAATCTTTTAGGTCAGACACTTTTCTGAAAGAATCAGTGACTGAAGCTTCATCCTCCTGAATGTACATCTTTGGTAAATCGTACAATACAGTCAGTACCATGATTCTGGTCTATGCAATTCCTGCTCCTTTTCCATCGCAGCCACCAGATGAGCCAATGTGCCTTGAGATCAGCTATATTAGTTTCACAGCCACTTTCCCCACCTGCTGAGACCCATTTTCAGCAGCTGGTGCCTTCTTAGGAGAGTCCCCAACTTTGGGGGGGGGGGGGGGAGGCAGGAAGTCATGCCAGATAACATGTTGCATTAAGAGGCAGGAGCATGAAACGGGGGAAGGAGGGAGCAAAGGGATCTAGGGCAAAGGAGGGAAAGGGCAGGCCCTGAATCTGCAAGACGCAAAACACATACCAAATAACAACACCCCACGAGCAGATTGCAGAAACATATGTCTGTGCACATATAACGAAGTTCAGAATTACAATGCTGCCGTGCTTCCACAGGCACGCAGCAAATGCCGCCTGCAGTCACGTGCCATGTAAGCTGCAATGTAACAAGATGTAATGGCAATCAGTGGATCTTCTAGACATTTAATCGTGGTGTTAGTAATTAGGGAACGTATCCGTCCTTTTGACAGATCTGTGCTCGAAACTGCAAAGGCCATCTGCTCTCATAGAACCGACTCCCTGAATCCCAGAGGAGGTGGCTGCCTGGCTAGCAAGGGCGGGGGAGGAGGCAATGATTTATGGAGGGAGGAGGGTTGTGTGTTGCACAACTAGTCTTGCCGTGGGCCCCTCAAGAGAGACCCCTCTCCCTCCATTGGTTCCCTTACCACCTGTTGTTTGTTTCGAGATTCTTCATCCCGGGGCAAGAGTTTTGATTAGTGTCGGCCAGTGATTCTGGGAGAGGAAACAAGAACAGGAAATCCAAGAGAAAAAATTATACCTGCACAGAGGAGAGTGGCACAAATTATTATTATTATTAGTAGTAGTAGTAGAATTTATATACCACCCTATAGCCGGAGGTGTTGGAGTGTGTGTGAGGGAGACTTATTAGAAGACTGTCTGGGTTAGGGGGAATCTGGAGCATTATAAGCAGCAAAGAGCCATTCAGATTATAGATCTGCAAGGGGCTCATTTCAGAATTCAGGGGAAAGGACAAGATTCACTGCAGAACTCAAAGCCCAGCTCTTGTATATGGAATCATAGAATTGGAAAGCACCCTGAGAGTCAAATAGTCCTACCCCCTGCAACGCAGGAATCAAGATTAAGCCACAAAAGTAGTGCATTTTAAGAGCATTTGCTGTGGTTCCTTTTTAGACTTCATAATAACCAGGTGCCATTATGTGTGGTCTGAATCTGCTCCCTCTGTAAACGGCATTCCTGGAGATCTGATTTAAAATTCCACAGTCTTGGCAGATCTGACAAAGTTGCTCATACAGGTCAGTGACATACAATCTGTAAACCATTTTCGGGCTACGGCCAGGGAAGAAGCTGGAGAAGAGCAAAACTCTCACCGGTGCAGGTGACGATAGCACAATATCACAACATCCTTAACAATCTCCAGCTAATATCCTGCCTGATGGAGCGTGGCTGATAGGATTATTTATTGCCTCAAACGCGGCACAGGTGCCCAATGGCAAAGCTGCCAATCAGCAAGCAGCTACCCACATTGCCGCCTGCATAAATTACCTGCTTGGGGGACCCTGTGAGTGTAGGAGGGAGAGAGTGAGAGAGACGGGTGGAGGCAAAGCAGGCCAGGACCAAGCAGGCCACAATTAATCCTTGTTAATAACCTCTTGAATGCCAGTAGGCACATGCAGCACAACAGATGCATTCCTGCACTTTGGGGCTCAGAAGTACATCGTTGTGCCAATTCATAGCCACACACACACACCCCAGCTTGCTTGGTTTGATATGTCCTTTTGTTCTCTAATTCCTTTTGTTTTTCTCTGAACGCTGCAGACTAGTGTTTTGTGGGGTTTTTTTGCAGGGGTGCATTCTGCAAGTGCCATAGAGGCAAGAATAGTGCATCAGTGGTAAGGTTATACTGTATCGTTCACACATCAGTCTGCTCTAGTAGGGTTCTTCGGTGCTTTCCCAATGTTACTGCATCATTGCTGTCCGAAGGAATGCTCTTGTACTAGAGTGCAACAAAAGCAGAACAAAAAAAAAAACACAACCAAACAATCTGGAGTGTCCATGGTATAAAAAGTTCATGGCATTAAATGCAAAAGTTGATATGCACAGATTGGAAATGAAGCACTATTATTGGCCAAAAAAAAAAGGTGCAAAAAGTATTGAAAGTGGGATTGTGTTTAACTGGCTTGATACCACCAAAAGCATGAATAATTATGAATGCACAAGAAGAAGGACATCTGGAGTGACCCATCGTTAAAAGACAAAGAGGCGGGTTCTTTCTTCAAGACAGAGAACTGAGCATGTGCTTGGTTGCAGGCCTCTCCTCCTTCACTGGATGTTTTTAAGTAGAGGTTGGATTGCCATCTGTTGTGGATACTTCAGTTGAGATTCCTACATTGCAGGAGGTTGGACTAGATGACCCTCGAGGTCCCTTCCAACTCTATGATTCTATGTCCATTTGCAAATTGCTTTGGCACCATGCAAATGAAATGGAGGATACCTAGAAATAGCTTCCCCAGAAAGTAGGCAGGTGGTTTGAGCTTCTCAATGACATTGCTCTTCCTTTCGCTGCCCAGCAAATCTGTTGAACTAGCCCTCTCTGGAACATCTCTCCAGCCTTGTTCCCACTCCAACTGCAAATCCCTAGGGGAGTGGCTCAGGAGTAAGGCACCTACTTTGCATGTATAAGGTCCCAGGTTCAATCGCTGGCTTCTTAATAGGACAGACCCTCCAAGTGTCCCTATTTTCCAGGGACAGTCCTGGACTTACAGAAGCCGTCCCAGTTTCTAATTTGATACCAGAATGTCTGACTTTTCCTTAGGAAGTCCCTATTTTCATGAGAGAAATGTTGGAAGGAATGGAGTTATCCAATCCCCGAGCCATCTGAAGGCAGCCCTGTATAGGGAGGTTTTAAAATGTTTAATGTGTTATTATGTTTTTTTATATGTTGGAAGTTGCCCAGAGTGGCTGGGGCATCATAGTCAGATGGGCAAGGTATAAATACTACTACTACTACTACTACTACATTCCTATTTTCATCAGAGGAATGTTGGATGGTATGATAGGATGAAAATAATTAGGCAGCAAGAGATCCTGCACAGGAACTACCAGTACATACAATGGATGTGGTTTAAGGCAGCTACCTATGTTCCTGTATTTTTCCGTAACAGTCCTGTCTGCTAAGCACATGGCTAGATCTTCTCATTCCCCAAGTCCCATGAGATCAAGCCCTAAGCATTTCTGAATGGAACCAGGAGCACTACCTGAAGTACATCTTGGCTCCAGCCTCCTAGCCTCCTTCCTAAGCCACTTGCCATTAGGAGAGTTTGGATAGAGAGCAGGGAGAGTGCCCAGCAGGTAGTCCCTGGAGCTCAAACTTTCCTGGAAGGTACATCCTCTGATTCTGAAACTCCCATAAGCACTTGGAGCCCATTACAACTGCAGTTCTTCCAATGCTCAGCAGTAAGCTGGTGCAAAATCCTGGTGCAAAATTAATTTTCCTGTTGTTAACAAGGAGGAGGATCACTGGGTAGGTCTGAGCTGGGAGGGAACAACTGACCTCCACCCAGCAACTGAGACAAATGCTAACCTCCAAATATATGTCAAGCTGTACATTTTCAGAATTCTTTACTTCCTCTCACAACTATTCCCAGTGTGTTGATTGCCAGAAAAGGGTGTGTGATTCACAATGCCTTTGACTGCTGGGTGGTAGTGGAGAAAGAGGTGGGTTTCTAAAGTTTATTTTTAACAGCTTTAGTCCTGAGGCCTTTCAACATAGGGTGTATTATTATTAATATTATTAAAAATCTGCACAGCCATAATTCCTGCTCTTCGATCACGGTACTTGCCCACTGTTTAGAGCATCTGGGACTTGACGCTTGGCTATAATAACTCTCTGAAGGGCCATTTCAGCAACTGAACGGAGCCAGAAGATCAAAGGATTACAGCCGTGTTCTTCTGACTCCCAGTGAAAAGCACAGGCCTCATTGATTTCTGTCAGTGATGTTCCCTAGTGTCCCAAACCACGGGCAAAATGGCCACCTCTCATTGTGGCCCCACTGAGGGCCCTCTCTATGACCTTGTGGAAGCTGTGAGAAATCCTTCAGGACAAGTGGTGTCCCCCTTAGCAGGTTCATGGTGAACCTGCTTTGCAACTTGCTGCCATGGCTTTCGACTTTCGTTGGGAGGTGCCATATTTTGAAGAAAGTCAAATCCTTATGTGGACCCATCTAATCACAACCTGTGCCTAGAACAGGGAATGGGGAAGCTGTGGCCCCAAGGTAGTTTGGTTCCAACTCCCACCAGCTCTACCCAGCATAGCCAGGGGTGATGGGCTTGTAGTTCAGCAGCATTGGGGTGCAAGTGGTCACAGCTTCCCCATCCCTGGGCTTAGGGGAGTTTTCACGCATATGCTTTTCAAGCACCTTCCACTGTACACTCATAGGTTATTTGTTCAGGCCCTGAATTGGCAGCTACTAAGGGGCAGCATCATTCATACACCATACAGAAGCAGGCACCATGTTTCTTATTTAAGCCTTTTCCTTGGAACTCCCTCTCCATCATGCTTTGTGCATTGTTTCTCGCTGCAAATTGCTGCAGCGCGGATTTATTTCTACAGGCCTGCTTCCTGAACAGACCTCTTAATCACGACATTGCGCTAGGTGGTAATTATTTTATTATTCATTTAGCAGGTGAATATTTCTGCAAGGCCTCGAGAAGGCTAGGCTTCTGTGTGGTGCTTGCTTTGGGAAGGGGAGGGCTTCAAACAGCGTAGCTTTTCTTTTCTCTTTTTTTTCCTGTGGGGCTTTCGGGAGTTCAGGCATGTTATGCCATTTAAAGCAATCATTTTAAAGAGAAAGCCATTGAGCTTTAGCAGCCAAGAGTGCTCTCAAGGGTCTCAGGGGCAGGCAGGGAAATTCCAAATGTCAGGGGAGAATTGTTTACAAGTCCCCAATGATTTTTCAGCCTGGCAGATGGATGCTGACATTTCTCGGAATAAAGTACCTGGGTGTGTGTGCATGTGTGGGTGTGGGTGAGAGAGAGAGAGCGCACACATGTGTTTATGGGAAGAAAGAAAAGAAAGGGAGAAAGAGAACAAATGAAAGAAGAATGCAACAGAAGAGGAAAAGTGAGATAAATGAAAGGATAAATGAAGTAGAAATGCACATATCCACATAATATGTATGTATTTATCCTATTTGTATCCTGCCCTTGCTACAAGAACTCCATGCCTGTCAACCCGAGGTTATTCTTCAGGAGCAACCCACTGAGGCTGAGCGATGGAGGCCTCCTAATGGCCCCAGATAACCTAATGAGCTTCATGGCAGAATTGGGGTCGTGAAGCCAGTAGGATGAAGATGCTGAGGAGAGAGACCAGAGGATGAGTAGAAATAGAAGACTGGAAGAAAACAAAAAGCAAGAAAGCAGTAGACTGAAAGTTCTGTGATGTAGGGCTCTCCAGACTGGTGGGTTCCCCTGCCATGCATGTATTCTGCAGCATGTCATTGATACAACAATAGTGCTTTAGGAGTGGATTTATAATGGACCGTCCACGTATCAATCTACTTCATTCGTTTTTCTGCAATGCTTCCCCATAGTTATTTCATTACTGCTGTCTGCAGGGCCATTCTTGAGATATAGTTCATCAAAAGTGGGATAAAAAGGGGATAAATGACAGTATTCTTTGTATGGAAAGCTGCAGGATTTCAGCAGGAAGTTATGGGACATGCACAGACTGAAAACAAAGGAGCAGGGCAGATTCAGCTAACCCGCGGTTTCCCAAACTGGGGTCTCCAGATGCTTTTGGACTACAATTCCCATCATCCCTGACCACTGGTCCTGCTAGCTAGGGATGATGTGAGTTATAGTCCAAAAATAGCTGGAGACCTAAGCTTGGGAAACCCTGAGCCTGAGCTAACACAAGACAGAAGACAGCACAAGGATTCCTGCAAGCACAACAGGACTTTCCCCTCTCTCTTCCCACTGACTGGATATAATCGAACATTGTTTTAAATCAAGATGGCAGACTGAACCTTTTAAAAAACTGCACTGATTATAATCACTGATTTCAAAACTGTTCTGAATTTTGGGCTTCTTAGAATTCCTGAGCAACTCTGCGTACGAGAAGTTATTCCCCCCCCCCCATAATTTGTGAAATGATGGAGTCAGTCCAAATAGGTACAGGTGATCAAAGGACGTGTCCACTTGCCCATTCCCCTCCAGTTTGCTTTTCAAATTTCATACCTGTCTAAACAAGCAGGCATATCATGCAATGATCCTATGTGGCTAACATCAAACGCAGCGGACCAGAGGTAGAGAACCTGTGAGTCTCCAGATGTGTTTGGACAACAGCTTCCATCAGCCGCTGTGCAGCAATAGTATGGGGAGCCACACACTCATGGTTCCTGCAGCAGAGCAATAATCTTTCCCTACAGATCCTGCCTTAATGCTACAAACATCATTAGGTGGCTGTAGGGTGAGAGCGGAACAGCTGCTTGGTTTTGTAGAGCAAAAAGGTCAAACATATTTCGAAGCTCACATGGAACAGTCCCAAGACTCCCAACCCTTAGTGCTGACACAGACCAGGAAGAAGATCTAACTCCAGCCATTAGACAAGAAAATAAAATAAGCACACTTAGCACTGATTGCTGATGTAAAGTGCTTATAATGGCAAACAAGCACAGTTGGCTGGAAGAAAATGACTCACCCCGCCCTTGCCCAATTGGTCAGCAAACGCAGTGCTCCAGCCAGACTCCTAAACCACACTTGTTTCCTTCGGCTGGTAAAAGCATAAACAAGCAGCGGGATGGCCTCACCGTGGAGCTCTTCTTCCCCTCCTCTGCTTCTCTGAACCCACTCGCTCGTCTTGCCTTCACCACTCTTCACCCACCTGGCTGAATCACTTATGCTCCCCTGGAGCAGGCGCCAATCAAAAGCTCCTTGCTCTGCTTGGCAAAGTTTGCAAAAGGTTTACATTCCCTATTAATGAGAGAGTACATGGAAAGTGGCTACAACACAGGAGCTAGAAGTCTTTTTTTTTAAAAAAAGTCTCTCACTCTCTTTGTCTCTCTCTCTCTCTCCACCCCAATGCCATTTCATTAGTTCTTTTTTTAAAAAAAGAAAAAAGCTCAAGTGCATGTCTGCTTTTAAATTCAAATGTGCAATATGGGCCAGTGCCTCAGAGCTGGAAGGAAACAGCAAATCTGGGCAAGGAAACAAGGAATATTTCACTTCAGCTCAGTCCAAACCATCTTGATTTATTCAGCATTCTGCATGGAGTGATGGGAGGGGGGTTGAGAGAGAGAGAGAGAGAATACCACATCCAAGGGCTTGGCAGCTTTAGCAGTAAAACCTGTTCTGAATGCCCAGCACAATGGGCAGGTTACAATGGGAATGGAGAGAGGGGGAGAGAAGGAAGGAATGCTTCAAGATGCCCAAAGGCTCAAGGGGGACCCTGCAAAGCCATGCCAGGTTCTTGCTTCAGGATTGTTGGCTCCACTCTGATCCGAATCCAATTGTTATCCTTCTGCCTTGGGAATGACCCTTTCAGATCAGCCGAGGTTCTGAGATGGGCTCCACAAAGCCCAATCCGCAACAGAATACGACTCACTTCTAGCAGTGGCAGCAACAAAGAATGTTATTCAGCCTCCATCCTAGCTATGAACAAATCACACTTGGCATCCGTCACAAAAGGCAGGCTGCTCTGAAAGCACGAGCCAGCCTCCTCTCTCTCTCTCTCTTTAACACCAGCAGTGCAGTTGTGATTATTAAATGGGCTCCAATACCAGGTTGTGCTCTTAACCAGGTCAGGGAAGCTCTGTAGCTCAGCGGCAGAGCACCTGCCCTGCATGCAGAAGGTCCCAGGCTCAATGCCCAGCATGTCCAGGCAGGGCTGGGAATGTCACCTGCCTGAAATTCAAGAAAGCTGCTGCCAGTCAGTGAAGACAATACTGAGCTTGATGGACCTGTGGGCTGACTCAGTGCAAGGCAGCTTCCATATGGCTAGAGGCAGAAGAGTTTCTATGCCATTAGGAGATGTATGCAAGAAGGAATTTCTTCAACTTCTCATGCAAGTGGCGCTGCGAAATACCCTCTTCTACATGACCATTAAAGATGCAAAAGGGTTTTCCTCCATTGCACTTGGGCACCCTGCTATGATCACCATATTTTACAAGGGGCACCTACAGCTCCCACAGGTAATGTCTGCAACCATTTTACTGTTCATTTCACTCCTGGACAGTCAATAACCTTATTCAGAAGTAATCTTGAAATGAATTAGGAGTCTCATGTCTCCCAGTTTATATGATAGCATAGGGGTTTCTCCAAGCTCAATCATTCCCCTTCCTCATTTTGAAAGATGATAATAGCAATGGGGCTAAAATTTTGTAGGTAGGCCCCCTATTTCAGCACAATCACAGTGTAAGATATTTGTGCTTTAAAAGATAGGTTTTCTTTATCAGTAACAGAAAAGCAGAGTCCTGTTTAATCAAAGCAAGCAGAAGAAACCTGAAGACACATTTCTGGCTTAGTGCTCTTCTTACCCTGGGATCTTATTAGTACAGGCTACGATTGGTCTAATGCTGCCTATTGGTTCCATATTTCTAAAGCAGAGACAAGCAGCTAGCTAATAGCAGCAGGCTCTGTGAACCTCCAAGATGGCTCTGGGTCATGATGAAACAAGAATTAAGACAGGCAAGTGTCCCTGTGAGAGAACAGATGGAATCTACAGCAGGCCTTTCTAAACAGTACCTTAGAAGTCACATGTCTCCACATGGCACACCAGTAGATTCTAAAGTAGGGATGGGGTACCAGTGGACCCTCGAGATGCTGTTGAACTCTAACTCCCACCAACATGAGGACCAATGGTCAGGGGTGATGGGAATTGTAGCTCAGCAACACCTGGAGGGAAACAGGTCCCCCATTTCTGTCCTAGAGCATCTTTCGTGATTCATCGTTTCATACAATGAGGTACCATTGCACATGTTGGCCCAGTGGGCGCAGGAAGAAAAACCAGTGGTCAGTCGGAATTTATGGTCAATTATCTGGCTCAAGAAGGAGCAGTCTTAAAGGGTCTATCAGGCCCATTCTCATGAGGGGTAAGAACAGAGACACATAGATACTAAAAACAGGAAGAGGGACTATTGCTTACACAGCATTAACAGGCAGGAGGGTCAAGGCATGGAAGCAACTGCAAGTAAATTTGGAGGCAACGTGAATCCTTTTCCTGAACTTGCCCAAATATCAGTGCTATCACCAGCAAACTCCCCTTTCTTTTTCAGCATCATATCCAAAAGTGAGATGGAAACCATCTTGACTAGGACAACAGCTCCCTTGAGCATGCCTGCATCCTGAAAACATCTCACAGAACACCAGATCCGTTTTTATGACATCTGGTTGACATTATGTAAATACTGAGGCTGAGTCATCTCAGGGACAGTGTCTTGTTGAGTCATAGCTGGGATCTTGGAAGGGTGTATTAGTCACTTTAATATTTGATGTGATCAATTAGCAATGTCCATAACGGAACACTCTTGGGAAGGCAAGGTAGTTCCTGGCGTGTAAAAACACCTGCAATGCTGGACACCTCACCCTGCTTCTCAAGACTGAATAATTAATGCTAGCATTAAAGCCAAAGTGGTCTAAAACAGAGATAACAAACCCTCGTGAACATCTGAAGCTATCCAGCACTGTTTTAGTGGTCAAAGCAATTCTTCTTCCTTGATGTACTCTGGTAACTCGTGCAGACTTTCAGTCTATTCAAGTGCAAGAGTCTAGTCTTCACGGTTTTGGGTTTTTTTAGAAGCATATCTGAAAATATGTTGGCAGAGGTCTCTGAAAGGCTCCTGTGTTCAAGGGTGTTGTTAACGTGCTTTTGCAATAATTGGAGTTGGGTTGATGGGAGATCGTATTATGAATACCTGCAACTGATTTCAATTTTCCAATTTGCTTTCTTAATATAATTTTTCTCTCCATCCCACTTCAAACAATCATTATTACTACATTTTACGAATGGATTCAATACTAAAAATCTAATAACCTGCTGTAGATACATTGCGGAATTGAAATGATGCAGTAATCAAGGTTGATTTGCAATTAGAAAGAGGCCTCTTTTGGCTGCTTCCAGAACTGATACGCTCATCCTGACTGAGCAAGGCTGCCTTTGCAATAGCACGCAAAAAAACAATCAAATCAGTGCCTTGGGGGTTGCAGCTCTAAGGCATAAGAATGGAGTCGGGCGTCTTTCCGCAGGACAGGGCTTCCAAAAGGGAGAGCAGGTGTGATGCGGAGAGAGGAAGCCAGACAAAGGGACGGGAAATGGACAAATGGAGACTGGCAAAGTACAAGATAAGGACTGTTGGGGACTGATTGCAATGAAGGCTTTCTCTGGAGGCATGACTGCCATCTGCTGGTCAAAGACTAGAATAGATTTCTGGCACATTTAAAGTGATAAACATTTGCATCCCCTTCCGCAAACCACTTATTTTCCTTCATACACATAGAAACATGTACACAGTCTCTGTCAAACACATGCACATATACCTTTGTACATATAAACACGCCTTTCTGTAAATCGGACCATGCATATAATCTCATCCTGCTTTATAGACATAGTGCTAAAAAAAACCTTTCCTCTGCTGCGTGCATCTATACACATGCATGCGTACACTCATCTACCTACTAATATGCAAGTAGAAACATAAAGTGACCTTCTACATAATCTTGCTCATGTACAGGAGTGTTTACAGTGAGAGAAAGAAGTGCCCTCAAGCCTCCTTCAAACCAGACTTCTAAAGCCCTTTTCACTTGTTCAGTGATCACAGAGGAGGGAAGGAGGGGAGACTGGAATTTTGCCCACTGTCCTGTCTTCTGTGCATTCCTCTGAAGGCCCAAATAAAGCTTCCATGCATAGAGACTGTTCATGCACAGGTTCTCTGCAAAAGGCAGTAAGTCCTGGTTGTGTGTACAGAGCCCATAATTTCGGTAATGTGGCAACCATCAGAATAATTTGTTGACGTCAGAAAAGAGGACACCAGACACAATCCTGAAGGTGTGAAAAGTCCTTAGATGGATAAGGAACAAATAGAAGATCTGGGTCGATTCACATCTTAGGCAGGTAAATATATCTCATCTATAAAATGGGGATAACTCTTGCAGAGATGATACAAGGAGAATTAATTACAGTACTGTACTAAGTACTAAGAGCCAGTGTGGTGTAGTGGTTAAGAGCGGTAGTCTCGTAATCTGGGGAACCGGGTTCGCGTCTCCGCTCCTCCACATGCAGCTGCTGGGTGACCTTGGGCCAGTCACACTTCTTTGAAGTCTCTCAGCCCCACTCACCTCACAGAGTGAGTGGAGGAAGGGAAAGGAGAATGTTAGCCGCTTTGAGACTCCTGAAGGGGAGTGAAAGGCGGGATATCAAATCCAAACTCTTCTTCTTCTTCTCTTCTACTACAGACTCCTGTAATAAAAGCTGAGGAGCTATAGGATTCAGCAGAAGCCTTACCCCCAGGATGCAAGACAAGTCCCCCCCCCCCCGGCACCACGACTGTAGAAGTCTCTAGTGCGGCCACTGCTAGCCTTGTTTGGTAGGCTCCATGTAATGGGGAATGTCATCCAAAGGACATGCATGTTGGCTGAGGTTTTCTGATTCATGGCTCAGTCTTTTAGCCACTATGCTCCACCAGCTCAGGCTGACCAAGCTGCTTTGTAGGTCCATGTGGAAAAGTCCTTTAATGTTAGCTCTTGACGGGGCAGAGCTGCAACAATAGCCTCCTGGCTGCAGTGTCACTGCATATCAGGACAGGGAGGACCAAAGCAGCAGTGATATGATGCTCCCACTGGTGCATAATTGCACAGCTCAAACCTCAGATGCCCCTGCCTCTCTTTTCTGGTAAGTGGCAGCAATGCTGGGGTCAAGTGGCTATTGCTGTAGCTCCACCCCACCTGATTCTCAAAAAAATTCTCATTGATTGCTGTGAAACAATATGATCTACAAACCCAGCAGATTTTCAGAGGCATGTGCAAGCATGATTTAATGTTCAAGTCCTTACTCTCAATGAAACTCTTTTGGATTGTTGTGAACTATGCACCCAGATCACCTACCACACAGTCTTTCCCTTGGTGAGCAATCTTCCCCCTAACTGAGTTCATTCTTGATTGCTCCTTGCAAATATTTTTCCTGATTTGCTAGCTCCAGTTCAGATCTAAAATATTATCTCATTCCTAGCAGCAGCTGATGTGATGAGGCAGAGTCACTCTCTTGACATCAGCATTGCTGCAGGGCGGGGCAAGGCAGTGGCAAGATTGGGAGTGCTGGATTGACTCCACTGGTGCATCTGTGCGGTGTTCACCTCACCCCCACCCCCTGCCCCGCCCCCACTGAAGTAAGCTACAGCAATGTTGGTGTTGAGAGGGGAGGTCTATACTTCTGCCTCACCACACCTTCTGCTACTGCAGGAGGTGGTGGTAGCAGGGTGAATTTGCAAGCAGCTCTCTGCGATTGGTGTTAGGATCTGCAGTTCCCAGCAGGAAATGCACACGAGCACAGCACTACCAGCACAAAGGTACAAGCATTATGAACCAGAAGAGAACTTTTTAAATGCTCTCCAAGAAAGCTCAGAAATATTGAGCCAATTCTGAATCAAGAGGAATAGAGTTGACCCACCATTAACTCCATCAGGACTCGGTGGAAACCACAAGCAATCTCACCTGGCCCTGTAGACCCTCACAAACACTACCAACCAGATCCTACAGGACACCTGTCACAAGTGTCACTTAACAAGCCAGCCATATGCATCAATCCCTTTGGGCTCAAAATGCATTACTAAAGCACTTGTGTCCTTGGCATGCACAGCTACCTTCCATGGCAAAGTTGGAAAAAAGTAAAGACTCTGTGGGGGTGTATCCTCCTGTTAACTTAGGATTTTATTTAATTTTTAAAAGGTGCTTCTTTCAAATACAAGCAGGCACTAACTCCGGGACTGGGCTAACGTATTTCTGTACATCTCTCCAGGATTAGAAAAATCATCCCCACAGGCAGGACAGCTACTTGTATCTGCCAGTTTTCTTGAGGAACCTTTCCCTAGAATCTTGGCGGTTGTTCAGGGAGCCATCTGTCTCCCCCTCACTCCTTCCCTCCCAGCTCAGAAATGGGCTCACACCAGGCAGGTTGTTTTCACAGAGCCTTCCGCTGGCCCAAGTTCTCTTAAAAATGGGGAAGTGGGTGAGGGAGTCTTGCCAGCAGCTCATCTCTCCCACTCCCTTAGCATGTGATTTGGGGAGGGGGAAGGGGACTGAAGAAATGGTCTCATGTGGTTATGAAGCCATCACAAGACGAAAAGGGACTGAGTTCAGTTTCTGGCACTGATGCCTTTTCTTGCTTTGGCCTTGGGAAAGCAATTTCTTTAACTCCATGCTCTGTTTTGAGGATCTGCTCATCCTTGAGAGGGTAGCAGATACTGGAAAATTGGATGCTTGCAAAAGAAAATAAAAGAAAAAATATTATTTACTGGTCCATTGCTGGTTCATAATTTATGTAATTCTATATCATGTGCACATAGTGGGAGTGTAGATGGTCAAGATGTTAACGGGACCAGAGGTGGTTGAGAGGCGGAGGAAAAGCAAGCATTCTGAGCCCTTGATTAGTGGTTCTGTGGCAGACAGAAGGGCGTTCCTCACTGAGAAGTCTACACTGTGAATACGTGGTGGTTCTGAGTGCTTTCCTTGCCAGGAAAAGTTGTAGTTCTTATCTCAGAAGCAGCCATTTGAAGCGAGTCTGGTCTCCTGTAGAGCAGCAACATCTGTGTTGAGCATTTTCAGCTCACGGTCAATGACGGCTGTCTTCAGTGACAGGTTGGTAGATAAGCCAGGACACAGGGTCCTGATATTTCAGCTTGAATCTTCTGGATGCAGCGCATGTGGAGGGCGTTGAGGCTTCGCTCCTGTTGGTTCTAAGCTGCCCACGACTCACTTTCACAAAGCAGCGTGTTCAGCACACAAGCTTGGTAGACCTTCATCTTAGTATTGGATGTTAGCATTGCATTTTCCCATATCCTTTTAGAGAGGCGAGCCATTGCCATAGCTGCCTTGCCAATATGCTTGTCCAGCTCAGCGTTGATGGAGAGGTTGCCTGTTATGGTGGAACCCAAGTAGACAAAAGATGTGCTCTCCCAAGCCCATATTCCCAACATGTTTGCACTCTTATCTCAGCAATGTGTATGCTGCCTTGACATAGAAGACAGGATCCCCAAGGATGTGCTCTACAGGGAGCTGGCTTCAGGCATCAGGCCCGTTAGCCAACCAACTCTGCATCACAAAGATGTCTACAAACATGACATGAAGGCTGGCAACATCAACCCCACCCTTGCAGACAATCGCAGTGCCTGGAGATAGACAGTCAGGTCATGCATCCATAGCAGTGACCAGAGGAAGAATGACCACTGGGAGAAGTACAGAGAGAAGAAATGCCATGGTGCATCTGCAGCAGCACAACTGGATGCCTTCATCTGCTCCAGCTGCAACAAATTATTTCTCTCCAGCATGTGCAAAACCTTCCTGCAGTTTGACTTCACTACCAAAGGCCCCCTCCTCCATTGTCTCCCGAGACAGACAGATGCCAACCAATCTATCATGTGCAAGGTCTTTGGCAATAATCGGGTGGTATTCTATGAAGCTTCACTCAGAGCAGACCCATTGAAATGAATGAACCTAACTTAGTCATGCTGCATAATATGAGTGAGTCTATTCTGAATAAAACTTAGTTGAATATCACTTAAGCACAGACTTAACTTAGTCACATTCATTAATTTCAGTGGGTGTATACTGAGTAACTCTTAGGCTGTGTACACACACCTATTTACTCTGCATCCGGTATGTTCCCACCACTGGTTTGGGAAGCAGTGTACGCATGATAGACACACTCCATATATAACCTGTCTTTTTTAAAAAATGAAATACTGTGTTTTGACACACTTCCTCAAACCAGCTTCAACCTGAATTAAGAAAAACAACAACCTAGCTGCATTTAAAGTCAGTAATGTGTGCACAGCTTTAGCTCAATGCCACCCCTCGTTTCACACATTTTCACAACCACTACAATGTCATAGGAAACATTTAAGGAAGGGTGCAAACAGCAGCCACAGAGCCACCTGTTGGGTTATGAGCAGAAACCAAGAGTGGGAATTGAAGCCCGGATTCTCCTTTGGGCCTGACAATTTTGCTGGCAGAATCGACAGCTGCCTCTCACTGATGAGATCCCAGCAAATAAAGGAGAAGTTAGAGAAAGCATGTGCAGCAGGAGTGAAAGGCCCTTCGCTGAGGGCTGATCAGCGGCAACAGCAAAAACAAAAACAACGTGACTTGGTAGCTTGTTGTGTGTGCTCCCAGCCGGTGCAGTCAGGGTGAACTTCTCACTTCCCTAATGTGCTCCCTTTGGGGAGAAAGCTGTTAGCAGGGAAATAAGAGGTGGAAACGCAGCTCTTGGATGTAGGGAAAGAGTCTCATGACTGAGCCAATGTCAAAACAGCAAAGGACAGCACAGGCCCTCCACGTGGCTAGACTCTTATGACAAGCACTACCAGGCAAACAATCCAAGCAATTAGCAAGCAGGCTGCTGTATGGAACCAGGGAGAAGCTGCAGACCAGATGTAGCCCCTAAAAAGAACTTTCTAAGAGAGAGAGGGAGAGAGATTCTTCCATATTTACACTCACCAGAGATTATCCAAAGTTTTGTTTCTTTAAAATCGCAAATATACTTCCTCTTTCTTAAATTGCAATTTAAATTGAAACTTTAGTATAGTTTCCCTGACCACACCACACAATCTGCTTTTTATTGCAATGACAAAAGCAAAAATGTGAGTGTTCTTCTTACATTAAGAAAGCTCCCAGATATTCTGAGGAAACAGCTTAAGGGCAACTTTCAAGATGACAATATATCCACCCAACAATGGCAGTGGCACTCAAGTTGCCTAGCTGGCAGAGTCTGCATTTATATCAAAGCTGCACTGGATCAGGCTGTTTGGTGCCACAGGGATCCTGCAATTGTTGCATCAGAGTTCATGTCATGAGGCTACCTAACACAGCACTGGAGCAATATGGGTGGCATTTCTCTGTGGCTTCTTCCCACACTGCTGTGGAAACATTTGGATAGAAAAACCATGTGGATGGGACCAAATGATGCACAAAGAAATGAAATGAACACCAACATTGTTGGAACAATTAATGTTGAACCCAGTTCAAAATTCTGTGTGTATGCAATTCACGGTCCTAAGGAGGTCTTTTCATTTGAGCTTTCCAGATTGTTCACATGTTATACTGAATATATGTGCAAGCTGTGTACATAAGTATAAGTGTTTATGACAAAGAGTGCACCCTTGTTGATTTGTATGGCCGAACTGTTGTGTACAGAGATGGTACACTCATTGAATGTTACATGTGAATACTATACAGCTCAACTATTTACCGTATGTACACAGATTGTACACCAGCTTACTGTAATGTGTGAAAACACCTCTAAATATCCTAGGACCAGCTCTTAAAAATGTGGGACCTTGAAGTTCTGGAAAAGATTACAAACTTTATGGCCTTTCTCAGCTTAACAACACACATTTTAAACTGTAAATTATATGTTTTTATTGTGTTTTAATAACAATAGACAGTCTGTTTTTTTTAAAAAAACCTGCCTTTTGTTATTCTTGTATTCAGCACAAAATTTTGTATAATGTATTAATATGTGTTTTATTATAAGAAAATTGTTGATAACAAAAAATAGATGCTTGTTAATTACTCACTCCTTTCATTGGAATGCTATGCGTCTGTCCAGCACATGGAAAATATCCAGTGCATAACCTGTGACTCAACAAGCCAAAGCCAACTCATCCATGGACTGTGCTTGCCTTGCAGGGGGATCACAGTCTGTGTAGACCAGGTCTACCTATTATATTACCTATCATACAACACTTCCACTAGCATGCATCCACAAAGTGAAGAAAGCTTTACATTTAACTAACAACTGTAAATCCAGAGAGACATCATGTGCACACTGCTGTTCTCCTTCAAGGGTACCTGTTGTGACATATTTGGCCTGAGAGCACCAGGAAGATGGGCCCGGTTTCCTCCCTGAGCAAAGAATCTTGTAAAGTTGGCTCGGTGGACCACTTTACAGAGGACAGGCTTCTAGTGGAAAGATGGCCAGAGGTTAATCCTCTGTCTGCAGGTGTTCTGTTTTTCGGAGGGCTGTCTGGTCCAAGCCTGGCTGAAAAAATAAATAACCCCAAGAAGGGCAAGCAAGAGGGGTCCTGACGTTCCCATTAACTATACAGCAGACTGAGCAGGCAGGCACCTGGCCACAGTCTTCCCCACTCTAGTGAGATGTGGTTCTATTTAAACTATAGTAATTATTCCTGAATTTGAATCTATACATGTAACGTGGTTATGCACGTTTCGATGTGTTTCATTTATTGTTCATGACTACTTTTGTTATGTTTGTAATTATCAGGGCTTTTTTTCACCAGGAGTTCATGTTGAGTTCCGGCACTTCTTTTTCTGGAAAAATAGCACTGGTGATTATGTAAATCTTTTCATGTTGTAAGCCGCCTTGAGCTTAGCTTTAACTGAGGACAGATGGCATCTTATGCAAATATACCCTCTTTGGTCCTCTTTCTTTGGCAACTGTATGTGGCTGCTCCCATCAGCCCCAGCTAGCATGGTCAAAGTCAGGGAAGATGGGAATTATGCTCCCAACAGCTGGAGGGCCATAGGCTCCCCACTCAATGCTAAAGCATTAAAAACAAATGCGATTTCTATTTGCAGAAGAGTTATAATATTAAATCCCGAGCAACACCAATGGCGGAATAACTAGGTATACAGGAATGTAGTGTGAAATTAGCGGGGCAAGAGAAAATGCCTGTGTTCATATCAATACAGATGGATTTGGGGAGCCCTGATTCAGAGGAGGCAGGAGGAGGAGGAGGAGGAGGCCACGGAATATGGTTCAAGGGCCTCTGGATCCTTCAAAAGCCAACTACCTCCCTGCACAAACGGAGAAGAAATAGTCAGCCCTGGCTACAGAGTGCTGTTTATTCTAGGTGTGTGCCTGAGAGATGGGAAGCCTTTCCAGTAACAGAAAAAGTGTGTGCAAGAGAAAAAGAAGAGGAGGAGAGTATTTGGACCAGTGAAAGTGCAGGCAGATCCCTCCAAAGCTTGTCATAGAAGCCACAATATGTTATTCACAGAGCACCAGGCAGAAGTACAACGCCTTGTTGCCATGACACATTTACTATGGAAAGAAAGGAGACAGGGAATGCTAATTCAAAGAGAGATGTGACAATTCATTCCGTTTCAGCCCACACCACCACCCCATCACCTCCTCTTCCCCCCCCCCACACGCACACATGCACACACACACCCCTTTTAATTTTCTCTCCCTTACACATTACAAGCATTATGAATGGGAATGGAGGAATGGGGTCTTTGCAAAAAAAGGGGGGGGGGGGATGCTGCACAAATTGCTGCTAGTACCAAGTGTCCCTTCTTATCAAGACTGGACGGGTATTCAATTTTCTCTTCAAACGCCTGCCTTCTGAAATGGTAATAGAATTTCAAATCTGGGGAAGACAGAAGAGGGAGGGGGAAAACCCTGAATATGGGAGGATTAACAATGAGAGAGTGAAAGAGAGAGGGGGGAGAGGGAGGAAAGGAAGGAAACAAAGGGAGAAATTATATAAAAAATAGTCAGAGTCTTTGCAGGAATTAATTAAATACCAATATAAAGAGAAAATTAACAGTCTCATGCTTGGTGGGGGGAAGGGTATTTTCAAAGTTTAATTAACCTTTTTTTTGCCAAGAACAATAAAAGGAGGGAAAAAAGCAGACTTCTAATTGTTCTGGCTTCCAGGAGATAATTAAGGAAGCAGACCCTGTCTCCTGTTTGTGCTAGTTTGTTGTGTATATATGTGTGTGCGCTTGTGTGTGGTCTCCGCTTTGTGCAAGTGTGTCTATTCCTCTGAATTGTGTGCATATAAATAGATCATTTGTTGCTCCTAATTGGTGGGTAGTTCAGGAGAACAATGTGAGTAGAGTGTGCCTCCCATAATAAGAAGGGGCAGTGAACATCACCAGGCAGGGGAGTCAGTCTTCTCCTGAATAGGAGAGGGCAAGAGGGCTGCGGAGGGAATGTGCAAAGAATATTGTTCCCCTACCCCGCTGTGGTAAACATAAGGGATCCCTTTCCTAGTCTTGGGAAGCATGTTTACTCTGCAGAAAATATCTCCTAATGCTCCATCAACATCAGCTGTTTTATGCACCCACCGTCTTCCTTTGTGCTCAAAGAAAAACAGAGGTGCCAAAACCCAGCTTCCATGGTGGGGAAGAGCTATCAATTCCTTCTTAAGTGGGAGGAATGGAAACAGAAAGCCAAGAAAGAAACAAAAAAGTATCTGACTAAAATTTAGACTCTAAATATACATGGTGCTTGTGGCTGTCGTGCGGTAGAAAGAAAGATCTTTGCAGTGGATATATAATGCATAGACTTAGGTGAAGCCGCAGAAAAAGGACAGGGATGGAAGAGCCACACCCTCTCTGTAAAATATAGTTGATATTTGATGCCCAGGTTAGTTCAATGGCACCCAAATTTTGATGGCTAAGGCGATTGCTTCACTCTGATAGCACTGCTGACTCTGTGCAGAAGGCTGATAATCCCGTACAAAGGCATCTGATTAAACAGGACACAAGAAGTAATGTCAGGAAGTGCTGAATGTAGATTTCTAAAGAATATATGCTTTAATCTTTTTTTTTTTTAAGTGTCAAGGCTGTAGAGACACGTTTTCAAATCTCTTGATTTTGATGGGTATGATAGGTACAAAGATGTATGGACTTACAGATGTAATAAGTACAAAGATTAACTGAAAATGAATTAAAATTCAAACCAAGGGATTAAGAAAAGACTGCACTTAATCAAATGGGGGCACTTAATCAAATGGTACAAACAGCACTGCGCACTTGGGGAGGTTTTGAATGGAAGATCCCACTTCTTACATCCCTCCCTTGTAAGAACTGTCCACTTATCCCTGATCATGGCTTCCTGTTCTTAAGCCAGACCTGGTTCCATAAGAGGACCTGCTCTCAATGCCAGCTCCAGGTTTGGGGTCCCTGCTTAGGCATGATGGCCTCAGCGAGGGCCCTCTATCTGTGGGCTCCCTACCTTTCTCTGAGGCACCGTTGCCCAGTCACTTGCTCTCTTTCTCCAGGCCCAATGCACACAACCAACCAGCAGGAGAAAAGCAGGCCTACATGCCAGAAGTCAGCAAGTGAACAATGGTAGAGACAACCCTTCTTTACAGTGATCTTACTGTCTTGTCTTGTTACGTACCTATTAAAAGTGCATTAAAATTGTTTCTAACACACACACACACAGAGAGAGAGAGAGAGAGAGAGAGAGAGAGAGAGCGAGAGCACAAAGAGAAAGAGTAGCAGAATTAGGAGTCTTCAGGACATGGCAGTGGCCTCACTGCAGGGATGTGGGTCTAGGAAGGTACACAACAACCCTTACCCCTATGCCAATCCTGCCTGCCCTCTTATTCCATGACTGCTAGATTTACTCAGGAGCCTTTGGTGAGGAGGTTTATCAAAACCATTTTTGAAAGTCCAAGTACACTGTGCCTATTGGATCATCCCTATCAACTTACTAAGTGACACTCTCCAAGTGTTGTAAAAGGTTAGCAAGATGGATCCTTTGTAGAAGCCATGCTGATTCTTCTTCACCAAGACCTGTTCTATATGCTTGGCAACTTTCTCTTCACTAATGCTTTCCACCAATTAACTAATTATTTGTTTATATGATTCATACCCCATCCTTCATTGATTTTGATACCACGATGGGGGAACAATATAATTATAATATTTTTTTTACAAAAAAATCAGTTGAATTTGTTTTAAACACTGGCAAACAAAAACTAAAAACAGCTTAACAGAGGAGAAGGTTAAAACATTTGCTCATTTAAAAAAAACCTAAAAAGCTGAAACAGACAAGTTTTCACTTAATACCTGTCAGGGAACTGCCATCGGAAGGAAGGGAGGTGAAAGGGCTCACACAGGTTGAGAGAGACTCAGCAGCTGAAGAGGGAACCAGTAGGGGGAGAGGAGCTAAGCTGGGGGAAAGTGAGCTGGAGGGATGGCTCAGAGACACTTCCAGCGAAAACAGTGGGGAGGTTTCAGGACCTCCTGTAGGGACACCCACTCCTCGCCGGAAACTGTCACGCAGAGAGTCCAGAAGACGTGTTTCCGTTAAGGAGCTTTTATGTTGGAAGCGATTCCGAAAGCAACCACTGTCGGAATCTGCTAGTGACTAGAGGAGCCATGTCTGAGGGGCTCCGTCACAGACAGAGGTTTGTGGACTTGAACAAACTCTGAGGGGATACGATTTTACGCACAAGCAGCTCATCATCCCATCACAGCATTCCGACAGTCTTTGAAAGCAGCTTGTGCAGGAGAAGGCATCATGAGCAACCCAGCCGGAACCGGAGAAGCAGGAGCTGGAGCGGGTCCAAGCCTGGAAGAGAGGTACCGGGTGTTGGAGGTCCAGCTAGCGCTGCAGACGGCGAGGCTTGAGGAGAGGAGGGCTCAGGATGCAGACAAAAAGGGGAAAGCCACCCAGCTCGCCAGAAAGGTACCAGGATTGGTGCAGAAGTTTGGGGGGGAGCCCAAAGACTATCATGGCTTTCGGACAGAGATGCAATATGCCCTCAATCTGCAGTTTGATGAATTCCCTGACGAGGAATCACGAGTGGCTTTCGTGATTGGGCATCTTGAAAAGGGGGCGAGAGACTGGGTTAGACCCCTGATGGCAGCGAATAGTGACGTCCTAAAGGACACGATGAAGTTCTTTCGCGCCATGGATCTGATGTTTTCCAGCGATATTGAACAGGGAGTGGTGCGCAGACAGTTAATGGCTTGCAAACAGGGGAGCCGATCTGTCCGTGAGTACTGGACTGAGTTCACCATGTTGATCCATAAATTGGGGTGGGATCTATCGGCGGAACCCATTCAAATGCTCTTTGAAGAAGGGCTTTCTTCGGCTGTGAAAGACGAACTTTCCCGGGCGCCCAGGGCGGAGTCTATGGACCAGCTGACCAAATCAGCGCTGACCATAGGAGCGCGCCAGGAGCCGAGAGCATTGGAGAGGCGGGAAGGGAAGGGGGAACGTTGGAAGGAGTTCCGCATTCCAGACATTCCAGAGCCAACTTTCCCGCCGGCAGAGCCGATGGAAATCGGAACAGCGCGCGCGCGCGCAGTTTCAAAGCCCAGTGAGGGGGGAAAGAAGGAGGGAAAAGGCGCCCGGAAATGCTATCTCTGCCAACAGCCAGGTCACTTTGCCAGAGTCTGCCCCCAGAGGAAGGGATGGCAAGGGATGGTAGGAGCTGTGGAGGGAAAAGAGGAAGAAATACCGGAGCAAGTAAAAGCCAACGCCTGGCTGCCACCGTCGGGGCACAGCAGCCAGGCCAAAGAGCAGTGAAAGTGCCCAGGCCAGAACCTCCTAAACCCGCCCTAGTGATAGAAGTGGCGCTAGAGCTGCCAAACGGACACCCTCTAAAGATAAAGGCGCTGTTGGACTCAGGCAGCTACTGCAATTTCATGAGCAAAGAGTTTGCAGCTGAACACCAGATACAGACGATCCCTTTAAGCAACCCCCTGCAGGTGACCACGATCGATGGCAGGGAGCTGTTGGGAGGAGAAGTCAGCTTGCAGACCGTCCCAATGATAACGAAGGTGGCAAGGCACACCGAACTGATAGCGTTTAATGTGGCCACCTTGGGAGGAGCTCCCATTATATTGGGGATGAGCTGGCTAGCGTTACATGATCCGCTGGTGGGCTGGCATCAGAGAGTGGTTTCTTTTGGTTCAGCACATTGCTTAGAACACTGCAAAGAGGGAAAGGGTTTGGCAGGGGCCCAAGCCACCCTAGCAGGGACTGAAGTAACGGAGAAAGTGAAGGTACCACGACAATACGCAGATCTCCGCGACGTCTTCAGCGAAAGGGAAGCTGACCAACTACCCCCGCATAGACCCTTTGACTGTCAAATCAATTTACTCCCTGGGGCACAGCTCCCTGTAGGCAAGCTGTACGCCATGTCAGACAGAGAGATGCAGGAGCTAAGGGAATTCATTGACAAGAACCTGAAGAGAGGGTTCATCAGAGAGTCCAGGGCGGTGGGGGGCAGCCCAGTGTTTTTTGTGGATAAAAAAAACACGGACAAGCCGAGGCTTGTGTGTGACTTCAGGTCCTTGAACGCAGTGTCAGAACCAGTGGCCTTCCCTATGCCCAGGATTGACGACATTTTGACAAGGGTCAGGAAGGGAAAGATTTTTACTAAACTGGACCTAAGGGGGGCGTACAACCTGATACGAATAAGGAAGGGGGATGAATGGAAAACCACCATGTTCACCCCTTTGGGGGCATTTGAATATTTAGTTATGCCCTTCGGCCTACAAGCAGGCTCCGCGTGCTTTCAATCGTTTATGAACCACGTCCTGGGGCCTTTGCTTTACAAGAATTGTGTGGCCTTCTTAGACGACGTGTTGGTGTATTCTGAGAATGAGGAGCAGCACGTGAGAGACGTCAGAGAAGTGTTGAGCAGGCTGCAAGCCAACCAGCTGTGGGTGAAACTGGAGAAGTGTCAGTTTCATACCAAGGAGGTGGAATTCCTGGGGTATCGCCTGTCAGACAAGGGATTGGCCATGGATCCCGGCAAGGTCCAGGCGGTGCTGGAATGGAAAACACCCAAAACAAGGAAGGATGTGCAGAGGTTCCTAGGATTTGGGAACTTCTATCGTAAGTTCATCCGAAACTTTGCCCACCTGACGGCGCCCATTACGGACTGTCTCAGCAGTAAGAAGAAGTTCGTTTGGACTGAGGAGGCGGAGCGAGCATTTGAGGAACTAAAAAGGGCCTTCGCCTCGGAACAACAACTCCTGCATGTGGATTTACAAAAACCGATGAGAGTGGAAACTGACGCATCAGACAGAGCGATTGGGGCGGTGCTTCTGCAGCCAGGGAAGGAGGAGTCAGAGTGGAGACCGTGTGCTTTTTTTTCGCGAAAGCTGAACAAATCCGAGAGGAACTACACGGTGTATGACCGAGAACTACTAGCCATTCATGAGGCGTTCCGGAGATGGAGGCACCTGCTAATTGGCGCACAACATAAGGTGCAAGTGTGCACTGACCACAAGAACCTAGAGTATTGGAGGACGGCACGAGTGCTCAACCAACGGCAAGTGAGATGGGCCCAGGAGTTCTCCAAATTTAACTTTGAGATTTGTTACGTGCCAGGCCCAGAGAACATTAGGGCGGACGCTCTCTCACGCAAACCTGAATATTTGGAGGGGGAGGGAGCACCCGAAGAGAGACATGTCATTCCAGAGGACCGCTGGGTGTGTGGGGCGGCATTGGTGGGACAAAGAGAACTGGTAGAGGAAACAGAGAATGATGAATACGCCCAGAATAAGCTCAGAGGTCTTAGGGGTGAGGGAGAGGAACCAGGGGGTTTCGAGGAAAGAAATGGAGCTTTGTATTACAAAGGGGCACTGTATATCCCTGAAGGAGACTTAAGGGGGAGGGTACTCAAGCAGTTGCACGACAGCCCCACGGCGGGGCATTTTGGACAACACAAAACCATGTGGTTGGTCACCAGGGAATTTTGGTGGCCTAAGGTGAGGGAAGATGTACGGGAGTATGTAAGAGGGTGCGAGCAATGCCAGCGAGCCAAAGGGGAGAGGCGGGCGCCGGCGGGGCTATTAGAACCCTTACCAACCCCAGAACGACCTTGGGAGGCAGTGTCGATAGATTTTATGACTGATCTGCCGAAGTCCAAGGGGAAAACAGCCATCATGGTGGTGGTAGACCTACTAACAAAGATGTGCCACTTTGTAGCCTGCTCGCATGCAGTCACGGCGGAAGAGACAGCGAAGTTATTTGTAGAACACATTTTTAGGTTGCACGGGGTGCCATTGAGGGTGGTCTCAGACCGAGGAAAACAATTTACTTCCAGGTTCTGGAGGAAGCTCATGAGCTTACTGCAGGTGGAGGTCAACTTTTCGACTGCCCGGCACCCTGAAACCAACGGGCAGGCGGAAAGAGCAAACGGGGTCCTCCAGCAATACCTGAGGTGTTATGTCAATGACAGAGAGAATGACTGGGTAGAAAAGTTGGCGCTGGCGGAATTTGCCTACAACAATGCCGAGAATGTGTCCACAGGGATGAGCCCCTTCTTGGCTAATTATGGGTGTCATCCCAGGGCTTTCCCAGGGGGAGAAGGGGAGAGATGGAGCGTCCCGGCAGCCGAGCATTTTGTAGAAGAAATGGAAGCAATCCATCGTCAGCTCCAACTCAACTTAGAAAGGGCGAAGGAAGAATACAAGAGGCAGGCAGACAAGAACCGAAGGGAAGGTGAAACCATAAGGGTGGGAGATAGGGTGTGGCTGTCAACCCAAGGGTTGCCGTTCAAAGGAGGTTGTAAGAAATTAAGACCCAGGAGATCGGGTCCCTTTGAGGTCATTCAACAGGTCAACCCAGTGGCTTTCAGGCTCCGGTTACCCAACCACATGAAACTGCACCCAGTATTTCACAGGTCGTTACTGTCACCGTATGAGGGGGGACGAGAAGGGATGGCCACTCGGGGACCGGTCATAGAAGAAAGAGAATGCAGCAGCCATGTGGCAGAAATCCTCGACGCCAGGTGGAAGGGGGATCAGGTGGAGTATTTGGTAGCGTGGGAAGGAGAACCGGAGTCAGAAAACACTTGGGTAATGGCAGAAGATATCAATGACGAGGTATTGATAGAAACGTTCCATCAAAGGTTCCCAAGGAAACCTCAGCCTGTGGAGAGGTTCCGGAGGGAATACTTTGGGACCACCGATGAGGAGGAGGAGTTGGAAGGATTCCCGGACTCGGAAGGGGAAGGGGAGATGGACTCTGAGGAGGAGGAGTACTTCGAGACCAGGAACCGCAACAGGTGGAGAGAAGTGTTCGAGACATCGGAAGATGAAGGAAGTTCATTCCGGGGTTTTGCCTCCTCACCGCCCGTAGAGGAGGGGGCGAGAGGGGGTGAAGGGGGCCCTGGAGGGGAGGTGGATGTCAGGGAACTGCCATCGGAAGGAAGGGAGGTGAAAGGGCTCACACAGGTTGAGAGAGACTCAGCAGCTGAAGAGGGAACCAGTAGGGGGAGAGGAGCTAAGCTGGGGGAAAGTGAGCTGGAGGGATGGCTCAGAGACACTTCCAGCGAAAACAGTGGGGAGGTTTCAGGACCTCCTGTAGGGACACCCACTCCTCGCCGGAAACTGTCACGCAGAGAGTCCAGAAGACGTGTTTCCGTTAAGGAGCTTTTATGTTGGAAGCGATTCCGAAAGCAACCACTGTCGGAATCTGCTAGTGACTAGAGGAGCCATGTCTGAGGGGCTCCGTCACAGACAGAGGTTTGTGGACTTGAACAAACTCTGAGGGGATACGATTTTACGCACAAGCAGCTCATCATCCCATCACAATACCAAAATGACAACAATGTTATCATTACATTGGTTAATTGGGTTAAACAGAGAAAACAAAGGGTTAACAAATTTGAATGTGCATGGAACCTGCTTAATAATTTTTTGAATAAAAATCAGGTGATGGTAGGACATAACCCTTTCCCCAATTTTATGAGGGTGTTACTAACTATTTGCTAATCACTGATTGGCTGACTTGCATAAGCTCTTCTGACCATGATTTTGATTTTGTGTTTCTTATAACACATGTCAGATAGATTTTCTTAGTTTTATTTGTTTTATGGGGCTTTTTATTTATCAGCTTCCTTATCCATGTGATTGGTAGATCCAATATTGTACAAATACTGATACTTGACCTATCCAATAAGAAAGTTAGTATTTATTAAATAGACTTCTTACTTTCTTTTTTAACTTTATATACATTTCTCTCTCTCTCTCTCTCTCTCTCTCTCTCTCTCTGTGTGTGTGTGTGTGTGTGTGTGTCTGGTTGGTTGGCTTAATTTCCCTCCCTGTTGTAATATTCTGTTACCATGTAGAGCACATTTTGATATTTCTTATAAATTAAAACAGACAACCCATAGCTGTCCTCTCATGTAGCTGTAGGGGAAGGGCATTCCACAAACAGCAGGCCACCACAGAGAAGGTCCTGCCCTATATCATTTGCCTAACAGTGGAATGTGAAGAAGTGCCCCCTCTGCTGCTTTTAAAGGATGGACAGGCTGATATAGGGAGAGGTGCTGCTTCAGGCATCCAGATACCAGCCAGCAGCTTGAACTGGGATCAGAAGACAATAGGAAGCCAATGCAGTTGTGATCCCTCTTGGCTGTACCAGTCAAATTCTGGCAGCCACATTCTGCGCAAATTGGTGCTTTCAAGTCATCTTCAGGAGAAGCCCCATATATAAGGCATTACAACAATCTTAACAGGATCGTACCAGAGCACAGGGAACTGTGGCCAAGCAATCCTTATCCAAGAATGGTTGCAGCTGTCAAATCACCCCAAGGCACTCCTCACCACCGAGAACACCTAGACCTCAAGCAACAGTGCTGAATCCAAACATCAGCTCAGTACCTGCATAGATTCATGTGACTCAGATGCAAACAAGAAATAGAGATGGGAGTTATCAGCATATGGATGTCACCTCATTCCTAAATCCTCTGAGAATCTCAGCCAGCAGCTTCATGTAGATCAGGAATAGGGAACTTATAACCCTACCAATATCTTATTGGACTTCCATCTCCTATCAGCCCAGCCAGCATGGCCAATGGTCAGAGTGATGGGAGCAACAGCTTGAAGGCCCACAGGTTCCCCACCTCTGATATGGATGTTCAAGTGCATGGGGGACAAGACTGAACCTTGCACAGGTGCCATGGAGCTGAGCAGAAGCTCCACCACCTCCCTGCCATTTCTGAAACCAGCTGTGTAGGTAGGATGGAACCATTTTATCACTGTGCCTCCAGCTCCCACCTCAATGAGCTGGTCCAGCAAGATATCTGGTCGATGGTATCAAAAGCCACTGAGAGATCCAGTATGGTTTTGAACAACCCTCAAGCATTCTCTTCACTTCTCTTTCAACTTCTTTCCAAGGCAACTACAAAGAGATTACTTTATTTTATTTTATTGCTTTAGTATAGCTGTTCTTGCAGACATCCCCCAGAAGGTAACCTTGGGCAGGAAGAGTGCTTCTGATATCACTTTCTTGCCAACGATCCTCCTATTTTTCTTTCCTTTTACTAAAGGAAAAGTATCGGTAAAACTGCTGTAATGTCACATTCCTGAGATACATTCTTATAACAGTGTGATGAAGCAGACAGTATAAGTTATGTGATGAAATGAACAGCATGGTTATCACCCTTCAAGTTTCTGATTCTGTGCAAATACATACATATTGCAATGGAGTTAAGTGACTTGAGTTATTAACGCCAGAATATTAGACAGCATTTGTTTGAGCAGTTACACTGATTCCCTGCTTCCAACATAAAAGGGTGAAGTTGCATTTAGGTGGGTAGATGCCAAGGGGGGTTCATGGGCACTCTAACCAAGGATCATTTCTTCCAGCTTGATAAAAACCTTTCATATGGTCCTCCCTTCCCCCGCAAAAAGACATTTTCTGTTTTGACAAATAAGAGGGTTGATTGGTGTCCTTTAGCTGGCTTTGCTGGCTGCCTGTTTTCTGTATTTATAGGCAGACACAGCGTATGACATATTTGTATTTTAATTATAGATATGTGACAAATGCCCTTTAATTAGATGCTGTTCTCTGTCCCTGGGATCTAATGTCAGTTCTTCTATGCACTTTGGAGGCAGGAGTTCTAAGCCTAACTCATTCATTCCGTTATGTGAATCCTATCAGCTGTAGTGGCTCCCATTATCCCTGGGATCTCAATGTCCCCTCTTCTTTTAGAGGGGCCAAGCCAGCAGCAGCTTGCTGTCCAGTTTGGATTGGCTCCAGCAAATCTCAGAACATCTTCAAACCCACACAGATGCAGCTTTTTCATGAGCATCCTCAAGTGTAATCTACCACCTAGGCTGCAATTCTATGCATACTAACCTGGAATTAAGTCCCATTGCACTCAGTGGAGCTAACTATTATCCAGAAGAGTGAAAGATAAATTTGCTTTAACCATTTAGTACATAACCTCTAGCTTCTTTTAGTATGCCATTACGTTCCAAACAATATTTAAAAATATATATACCCACCCACCCACACAAAAAAACCTGTTTTGGGGGATGGCAATGCAGGCCTCAAAGAGACTCACAGACTATTTAAAGTGAAATATCCAAAGCTGTCAACTCCTATGAAGAGCCTCATGATTTTATGACAAGTCTCATGATTGCTAGGGCTTCTTAAAGCCTACACTACAGTACAGGACTCATAAATCAAAGTCTCTCTCATATATATATATATATATATATATATATGCAACCCTTTAACAAATACATTTAGCCTTAAGTGCTGAGGAGAAAAAGCCTATAATCAAGCTTGCCACCTTAATGGTTCTGGAACCAAACAACAAAAAGAAATCTAAAGAGTAACATGCCAGATTACACTGAAAATACCTATTTATAGCTTGTGAAAAGGGTTTCCAGATTTCCTGAGGCTCAGACCCTGAGATTTTGGATTGAAGGGGGCAGTCAGCAACCCCTCTAGCACATGGATGGGAACCCAAAGGCCGAATCTGTGGCCGGGTAGTTCTCTGCCCCACCAGCCATGCCCACCTGTCACTCACCTGATGTCCTATTGCATCAGGTGTGGAATGGCCACAGCACTGGAACACCCAGAAGCCTTAGGATGCATTTCATACTGCTTAAATTTAATGCCAAATGTAAACCGTGCAGCTTTGGGCTGGAGCCTGATCCACTTGGGAGCTCCCAAACGGGTCTGGCAGTAGGGAAGGGGTTATGAAAGGGAATAGAGGTGGATGGAGCAAATAACAAAAGCTCTCAAGTCAGGCATAATGTCTCCAGACCCTTTAACTCTGCCCCACTCCCCAACCTGAGATCCTGAGAAGCAGCCGCAGAAACTTCAAGTCAAGCTATGAGATCTGGCAACCCTTTTTGTTTATGTATGTTTGTTTATTCCGACATTTTCATGCTGCTCCAAAAGCCAGTTCCTTACATAAGCTAAATTATAAAATCAACAGCCGAAAGATAAAACACTATAGCTTAACATCAATTACTGTATAGGAAAAGCAAACAGAGCAGCTGAAAAGAAATACTCAGTTGGGATCAGACAAGAAAAAATGTTTTAAAAGAACTGCTTCCACAATGTTTCTGAAAGTTGAGAGGAAAGATGGAGGATGGGCCTTCCGACAAGAGAGAGCTCGACCTACCTTGGTGCCACTAGAGAAGAGGTGCTGTCCTGCCTCAGTCTCGCTCCATCAATCTTACCTCAGGTGCTAGTAGGCTGTGTCACAGAGAAAGCAGACTGTTGCATTAGGAGTGGGGAAGCTGTGGTTCTCCAGATGTTTCTGGACAGATGTTTCCCTTGTCCCTGACCATTTGCCATGCTGGCTGGGGCTGATGGGAGTTGGAGTCCAACAACATTTGCAGGGCTGCAGGTCAAACAACACTCATCTGTAGGGCGGGAAGGGGACACTTTTCATTCATTTGTTTTATAACACCTATAATCCATGCAATATTTAAAAATTTAAAAGCAGTGTAGAAAAAGATAAAGCCATACAGTGGTTATAAAATCACAGCAATACAGTTCCCCATCTCTATGGTGACCAAGCACATACACCAACCATTATCAGTGATCAGGGGGAATGTTTGAGGGTGAACTGCAAGATCTTCATCATACTCCAAAAGCACCCAGGCCTTTTTTCTAAAAGGACACTATGGTATCACCAAGAGAGCCTTTTATGTTTTCATGATGGTGGCAGCTCCTTTTATATACCATACTTTCTAAGACTGTCTACTTTGGAAAAGTGTATTTTCCTTTATTCCTTATTTTCAAGCAGACTTTGACTGGACAGCCCTTCAAACAGAGGATGCCTTCAGATATCTTCTGACAGGCCTTCCTCTGATAGATGCCTTCAGACTATCCTCTGACAGCCCATCAAATACAGGACCGTCCTCTGTAAAGTAGGACCCCTGACTACTATAAACATTTCCTAAAGGGAAATTGTTATGCTGGAGTGAGCAGGGGGAGAGGAGATAAAAAGAATAAGGGAAGGTGAGGAAGGGGGCAGTCAAGTCAATTGGCAACCTTGGGTGACTCTTGGAATTAGCTTCCCTGAGAGCCACTGTCAGCCACTAAGGCCACAGTCCCTTCACTTCAGCCATTGTTTTTTTTTCTGACTCCTGATGTTTAGGAAAAGACACCATAGACAAGATGAAGAGCTGCCCCAGCCCCACTTTTCATTATAAGTCTCAAAGTGGCTTATAGAAAAAAATAAAACACACAATATACAGAATGTAAAATGTAAATCGCATCAGAAAACAGAAACGTTAGAACAACATTCATACTGCAAAGGCCTACTGAAATAAAACCATTTTAACCCGGTGTCTGAAACTGAGAAGTGACAGTGCCTGCTTGATTTCTAATGGGAGTTCCATAGAGTCGAGTCTGCTTCATTGAAGGCATAACTTCTACTAGACCTGAGTGATGTTTCTGGTCTATGGGGGACCATTAATAATATTCCCCTATATGGTCTCAGTGCTTGACGTGAGACAAATGGGGTACGGTGCTCCTTAAGGTATCCTGGGCCTAAGTTGTCCAGGGCTTTGTACACCAGCACAAAATTGCTAGGAGACCCTTATTTCCTTCATAAATTTCCAGAGTTCCCTTAGAAAAGGGATTGACTGTAGCTCTGTGAGAGGAAGCGGGAGTCTTCTATAAACTCGAAGTAACCTAAACAAACTACAGTTCCCAGGATTCTTTGTGAGAAGCCATAACTGTCTAAAATGGTATAATACTGCTTCAGATGTATAGCGCAGATGGGGCCTGACTGTTGCGGGACAGAAAATGGAAAACTAAGAAAGGATGGGGGAATGAAATGGAGTTTCCTGAAGGACAGCATGGCTGACTAAACACTGAAGAGAAGCACTACCCACTGCAACATTTTGTTGTAGGTCCCTATTTCATGGATCTGACAAATTAGGCTCCGGTATATTAAAATTTTATGGCACAATAAATGTAATGTACCACAGGTCTCTCAACTGAAAATGTATTCGGTTGCATCCAACAAAATCACTGTGCACGCAGAACAACAACTGTGAGTGCCAAAGACCTTCACCCTGCTCTCCTCCTCCTGTGCTCCCTCGTAAATCTGCTCTGGGGGTTCTCCCAGTCCTCCAGAGCGGATCTAGGGGAGGTGCAGGGTGTTTGTGGAGGGTGGAGAGACAGGGAGACTCTACTGAACGGGTGAAAGTTTGTTCCACAAGTGCAATAATTTAGTTGGGTGCAACTCTTAGTATTTTGAGAGTCAGCAAAAATGCAAAGTATAAAAATATGCCTCAGCGAGTAAACAAGCTTTGAGTATTGTTAAAATTATTTTGACATTAACGTTTTTGGGCATTTCTCATGCGTCTTGCCTTGTTCATGTGACCCCACTGTGAACCCCACTGAACGCTGAACGTGAAACGAGGCTGCAAGTTCTGAGCCCGCTTCACCTGGGTGTAAGCCTCATTGAGTAGGCCTCACTTCTGAGTAAACAGGCACAGGCTTGTGCTGCGAGTGTACCTATTTTCCTCTCAGGCACAGGGTATATATATATTGCTGTGTAGGCAGCAGGCCCCCTTAGTCGCGTCTCCCTTCCCTTCCCCATGCACTTGACAGGAAGAGCAAGATCGCACTTAACAATCGGCAGTTGTGTGGGAATGTTTTGACAATAAAACTCCTGCTCCGTTTCAGGCTTCTGCGTAGGCTGCAAGCTTTGTTTGAAACTAGTCTGTTGTTGTTGTTTCCCCCCACCCCCACCCTGCTCCTATATCCAGAATGAGTTTCTACCCAGAGCTTAGGACCAAGTAACAATAGTTCAAAACAAAAGCATATGTAAAAAAATTACTTTTGAGAGAGTACAAAATAGATACTCGAACAAAAACAAAAACACAAACACCTGTATGTCCCTGGGAGCTTATTTATTTGTTATTTAATTTATTACATCTATATGTAACCATTACCTTTATGAAGCTGCAGGTCGTGTACGGGGCTCTCCCCTCTCCATTTTATCCTCACAACAACCATGCGAGGTAGGTTTGGTTAGCCTGGGAGATTTTGAGTGGCCCCAGGTCCCCCAGAGAGCTTGGACTATAATATAGCTCTGTGAGGCTGCATCTGCCCCGCATGCAGGAGATCCTAGGTTTGATCCCTAGGATCTTCAAATAGGGCCAGGAAACACTCCTGGCTAAAATCCTGGAGACCTGCTGCCAGTCAGTGTGGGCAAAACTGACCTAGATGGACCAATGGTCCAGCTCAGTGTACGGGAACTTCCTGTGTCATCCTGGCTGGGAACAATGTGGGAACACCTTACCACATGCAGCCACCAACTGTCCTTTGGGAAAGACCCTTCCCCAAAATAATTCTGGGGACTGTAGTTTGTTAAGGGCGCTGAGAGTTGTTAGGAGGTCCCTATTCCTCTCACAGAACTACACTTCTCAAGTTCCCTGTGAAGAGGGATTGACTGTTCAAACAACTCCGAGAATTGTAGTTCTGTGTGGAGAATAGGAGAAAGTTGTGAAAGAACAACTTTCAGCACCCTTAACAAACTACAGCTCCCAGCATTCTTTGGGAAAGACTGTTTAAAGTGGTATGACACTGTTTTAAATGTACAGAGCAGTTGGGGCCTAAGTTGATAGTGTTTATTGGTGTTTTTTTAAAAAAAATAAAAAACCCTACTTTAATGCTACTTGCAAGCTGCTTTGAAAAGATTTGTGTCCTGAAAGGTATGGTATTGATAAGAGAAATCCATAATTTAATATGAGTATCAGAAAAACAAGAATCTGCATACATTGCAATTATTTTTCTTAACATTTAGGCAGAATTTTAAAACATTCCCATTCAACAAAGGCATTTGATGGTTAAAATATGTTTTGAGCAACCTTGAAATTATGAGGATATTTATTTGTTCCTAATAATATTTTAATCACTTTGCATTGTGTTTATTGTTTACCACCCTGGGTTCTTTTTTGGAGGAAGGGTGGGGTAAAAATCTAATGCAATATTAAAAATTGAATAAATAAAGTTGGAATAGGAGGCACATGGTCTTTTAAAAATCACATCTACACATCTCTGGAGGTGGGTAATAGCATTTCATGCATTATGCCTTTTCTGCACTCATCTGTGAATGAGGTGACTTTAGATTTTCGCAAGCAAGAAACCTGTGTGAGGCCTCCCTGGACAAGAGTAATTTCTTGGCCCTAAAGGGAGCGTGCCATTTGCTCACTTCTGTAACTCTTATTCCACTATCCATCTTAGGCTTCTGAAAATCAGTGAGAAGGCACAGTGTAGAGCAGTGCTTCTCAAACTATCTGATGTGGTGGGCTGGCAACCCCATCCCCAATGTGCCAGAGACCAGTACCATACTTGGCCCCTGAAGCATCCCACCCAACCTAGGCTGTGGTGGAGTCACAAGGAGCCCGCAGCTGATGGCTTGTGGGCTGGCAACAATCCATGGACCACCTGTCCAAATGCCCGTAGTTTAGATCATTGTGCAAGGTGCAAGGTTTGGCTCAGAATGCAGTTGCTTTTCTAACATGCATAGACCCCAGACAACTGTCCCAGTTACCTTATCTTGCTACTGATCTTGCCTATACAAAACCTATGTGTAGATTGTCACAGGTGGTATTCACAAACATACGTACTTCACTGCATATTTGTGCCAAAAAGACACATGCAATGTTCTTCTTGGAGTGTGCATATTATTTCCTTCTTGGAAGTATTTTTCATGTTGGAAAAGCACATTGTACAACCTTAAAATGCCGTGTGTGAAGGTGCCCTTAGCTGCAATTTATGATGTATCTGTTTGAACTTAGTTCTATGCTTGGATTGTGCATGTTGATGCTAAACTACACTTGGCTATAGTTTTTCCAAAACAAAGGTATAATGCCACATGGGAGCATTTTCTGCTGGCATGACATCCGGGACCATACTGACAGTGCAGTCCACAATGTGCTATTGTTGCTGTCTTTGGGGTAGACAGTCAAAGGTAGGCTGGAAGTTGTGTCTGTGATTCTGGAATGTAATACTTTAAGTGGAGCCATATATGGACTATGAAGGGTAATTGGAAGCATTGCAATGATGATGGAATCTGATATCATTGGCACTCTCAGCTGATGGGAATTAAGACAAAAATGAGAGGTTGCAAAGAGAGCTGCACCTAGGTTAAGTAAAGCTACCACATCATTTCCTTTTGCTTTTCACAAACCAAGGGTGCACCTTGTTTCAAAGCATTTCATGACACACTTGTGCACACATATTGGTGGGTTTTGTTTTTTTAACAAGTATTGACTACTTGTTAAATCTACCCAGGCGCTTAATTTTGCAAGCAACCTGAATATACTTTCTGGGAAGAGGGGATAATTTGTGTGTGTGCATCTTGAAATAAAACCTGGTGATGGTCTCAAACTTTTGTTCTCCATGTGCTGATCACCACTTACAAGAGTTGAGTTTGTGTGTGTGGTTGACATTCTGATCTAGGTTTTTCTCATATAAATCTGTTATCTCTCAGTTATTCCATACTTACAGCTTTGTATCCAGTGTTGCTTGGGAATTCCGAGAAACCAGAAAACCTGTGGTTAAAACCAGTACAGTTTTAAAAGTTTCAGTCCACCATCTTGGTTCAAAATGGCATCCAATTGTATCCAAATATAGATGAAAACCTCCTCCTTGATCTCAGGAACTATAACGTGAAAGTTGGTTACAATATCCTAAGAGGTGTCCAAATAGTGAACAAGCAGCATTCCAAAAAGTATAGTAGATGCAAAATATACCCTAACCCCTGTCTGTCATGGGCCAGGAGTCAGCCCTGCCTGCTGAACAGCAGCCTGAAGGGGGAGAAGGAGGACTGACTCCACCTGCACCTGTGTCTTCAAGGACACAGAGGAGGAGGCACTGATGAGAACCAGCTGGCTTCAGCCTTCTTAAGCAAGGATTCCAGCAGCAGGCATATGCTGGTAACAACGCTTGTAGTTCTTGGCCCTACCTTGCTGCTTTCTACTCATCTTCCTCCTTGATCATCAGGTTCCCTGATCCCTGACCACCTGACCACGTGGACTGCTGTTTGCACAACACTAGGACTGGACCTGGCTTTGGATACTGACTCTGCCTCCAGGCAAGTACACCTCAGAGACTCTTCTAGTTGGCTGGTCTCCCACTCCACTGAGCTCTGCATGTTGTTGCTCAGTAACGAGACTATGACGCTGTCCAAAGAAATTTAAATTTGTCTGAGTCCAGTTGTATTGCTGTAGTTAAAATCTCAGAGGGAGGCCCAGGTTCAAATCCATCCACATGAAATCCTCGGCCATGAAACTCACTGAGTGAGCAGTAGGAGTAACACTTTGAATCGTAGAATTGTAGAGTTGGAAGGAACTATGGTGGTCATCTAGTCCAGCCGCCTGCAATGCAAGCATCCTTTGACCAATGTAGGAGTTGAACACACATCGCTTTCTAGACTGTTACTACAACAGCACAGTAGCATAGATTTTTGGTGGAGGGGAGTTGGATAAAATGTTCATCTCTTGCACATCTCAGGCTGCACATGTGTCTGTGTGAAACTTCATTGATCTCCACCAGTTTAGCAGCATAGCTAGCTTGAGCTCTACTATTAGCTCTACAATATTATCTTGGTTTCTACCGCCTCTTCCACACATGCACCTCCGATAATATCTTCCACACAAAGGGTGGTTTTATATTAAAATATGGAACCAGGAACAGAAGTTCCTGCATAGGCACCCTAAAGGGCCTCTTCGCACATAATATATCTTACACGTACACTTAAAACTGTGAAGTGTGAATGTGACAAAATTATGTTTGCAAACAGGTTATATCATAAAGGCATACTCAGCAGGGAGTTGCAATTGGTTGCAGCTCCCTGTTGAGTGTACATTCATTCGGCAAATCTGGATTTGCCTCTGTGTAATGCAAATATTCACCGAGATGCCACAAAAAAAGCATGTAAGAAGCCGTCATCGTCATCCCAGTTCTTAACTATGTTGTTTTTCAATCAACTTTAATTACTGGGCATGCACAATTCTTTTTGACAGCTTCTGTATTCATGCCGTCCTCTCTTTGGTCACTCTCTCCGCATCCCTTGCATGCATCACCATTCATCCTGTTGACCAAGCAGGGGGCCTTCACTTCATCTTTGATTCCTCCCTCTACTATTCTGCCAATGTTCAATCTATGGCTCTTTTGCCTACTGTATAACCATTACACTACACTAGCTCCATGCAGTCTCCTTTTCATACCTTCCCATCTTTAGTGCAAAGGTCTGGATGTGGTTTCTAAGTGTTTAGGAACCCTCTACAAACCTTTGCGCTAACCGCATGAAGGTCTAAAAAGGAATCTGCATGGAGCCAGTGTGGTGTAATGGTTATAGAGCTGGCCTAGGGTTAGCTTGGGCAGTCAACATCTCTTAGCCCAGGCTTCAACCTCGGCCCTCCAGATGTTTTGAGACTACAATTCCCATCATCCCTGACCACTGGTCCTGCTAGCTAGGGATCATGGCAGTTGTTGGCCAAAAACATCTGGAGGGCCAAGGTTGAGGAAGCCTGTCTTAGCCTAACCTACCTTACTGGGTTGTTGTGAGGATGAAATGGGGAGGAGGAGAACCATGTAGACCACCTTGAGATCCTTGGAAAATAAAGATGGTATGTAAATGTAATAAATACAAATGCAAATAAAAGATAAAATGCTGTACAAATATAAATTTTAAAATAAAAAGGTATCTGCATGCCCAGAGAGACCTTGGGGTTGGGTTTGTGTGCACACCCCTGTCTCCATCACTAGTTTTAACCCCACACATGTTCAGGTAAACACCGGAATGGGGCTATAAAAGCTTCCAACTACATTACATTCAGAGTGGACCCATTGAAATTAATGAACATAACTAATTTAGCACTGTTACTCTCAATATGTCTACTCTGAATAGTACTTAGTGATAATCCTTGGTAACCGAATATGAATGTCTCCCTAGTATGTTGAGCAAGGACAAACATTTTAAGCTAGAAATAAGATTGCAGTGGAAAAAGCAAAATGTGAAGCTCTTGTGTTCCCTCTGAGTGTGAATTGCTTGCTGTGTGTGTGTGTGTGTGTGTGTTGGTGGTTGATGGTGGCAGAAATACTGACTGGAACTGCAATGGAGGAGGAAGGGTTAAATCCCCCAGCCCTGTATCTTATCCCATGGTCCTAATCTGGTTGCCCCCGCCTCAAAAAGCCCTATTTGTAAAGGAAAAATCAGTTACACTGCACCAAACCATATTATGAAAATATCTTGTCCAATTTGGGAACAGGCTTTGCAACCGATGGTATGGAATATGAACCTAGGTGCATTATCTTTCAAAGGTCTCAAAATTCATCTCCATCAGCAGGTTCATGGTGGCCAACCTGAGCCCTAGGCCCACACTGCACGACAGCTGTTACACAAACCGCAATAGCAATTTTCTCCTCCTCTTCAACAAATGGAGCTTTCGCTGCCAGTGTGAATTGTATAGTACTGTATTTTGGAATGTTGGGGCATGGGGGGAAATGGGAAGAACAGGGCCAATTGCATGGCTGTGTGGAGCTTTCGGAAGCCTACTCCATGTGCAAGGCTTGGTGTGTTTTTTTAAGATACAGGCATTGATCTGCTTTAATCCAATAAATGTAGTCCAAAGGAGCTACTGTGGGTAGCCAGCAGCAGTGGCAACCAGAAACTAAGGGAAAAGCAGGAGGAACAGCTAAATCCAAGACAAAAATAGGCTTGAAGGAGAAAACAAAATTAATAAAGATTAAAGGCTATATCACACATTTCTCATTCCAGCATTCTGCAAAGAGCAATTGCTCTGCATTTTGTGAGTCTATTTCAGTTTATATGTTTTCCGCTAAAGCCTCAGCTGGCATTTGCAATTTGCACCCTGTTTCTATAGAAGCTCTGTGTTTGGCTATAGTGTTAAGAAGTCGGCCAGATTTCTTCATTGGCTAACAAAATGCTGAAGAAAATCTAAAATAATCAACTCTTTCTCTCCCTCCCTCCCTCCTCTCTCTCTCTCTCTCTCTCTCTCTCTCTCTCTCTCTCTCACACACACACACACACACACACAGAGCCAAGCCCCATCATTGCATTATCAAGTGACTAAAGATCTTCCTCTTCAGTGGAAGAATATGTGACAGAACTGGCAGGATTCCCTGTTTACTCACTTTATAGTGGTCATAACAAGGAACCCATTAAAATTAATAGCTGTGCTTATTTTTAATGCTGTTTTGCTAATTCTGCCTTACTGCAGCACTCCCCTTTTGTCTAAGATAAAAACCAACTTCAGTTTTATAATGCCCATGCAGCAAATAAGAGGAATGGCTCGGTTGTGCTGCCTTAAAATAAATGGGAAGGGTAGAAGTCTCTGGGAATCTTGCAATGAGCATACCATCCTAGCATTGCAGGGGTTATGCTCGTAACCCATATATTGCTGTTATCAAGGGAATGGCACTGGATGTATTCCCACCCCCCTCATTCTAAGTCTTGCCCATTAATGGATTTTTGTGTGTGCCTTTTGTTTTGAGATCACCTGGAGCCACCTTACACACCAGATCAGCAAAGAAGGTCCTAGGCCAAATTTGGCCTTCTGGGGACTGCCATGTAGTTCCCAGTTGTTATCAACCTAACCATAAGGCAAAATATGGGTTTGGATTATAGTGCCATGTCAGGCCAGTGAACTTGGCAGCAGGCCATGGTGGGATACTGGAACTTTGACTTGCCAACTTCCATCTTTTTCTCATCTTGGCCTTCTGGAAAAACACACTGGAGATCAGGAATTTACACGAAAATATTTTTCCCCTTCCTTTTCAGAATTGTTGTAAAACTGGCTAGCCACAGACAGCCAACCACAGCTCTCTCGCACAACATCTCAGTCTCAAATCTATTTTAGCACTAGATGTTTCTGAACTTAATCACTTTCTGTCTGTTGAAGCTACTGATGCCTGTGAGCCTAGAATCCAAGTCACTTAGATCCATATTCTTCACTTTACATATCAGTACCAGTTAAGGATCTGTCCTTTTTATCTCAAAAAGGTGGTGCCATTATGACAACTGTACTTCCCCAGGCAATGACAGACCTTTTGCTTGGCTTCCCAATTAGCTGACACATGTAAGAGCAGCCCTGTTGGATCAAGCCTAGTCCACCTCCCTGTTCTCAAAGTTGGACAGCAGATACCCATGGAAAGCCTGTAAACAGGACACAAGTGCAACTAGTGGTGGCTGTTGCATTAGGGCAGTAGTTTTCAACCAGTGTGCCATGGCACCCTGGGGTGCCTTGAATGATGGTCAGGGGTGCCACGGGCAACACTGGCCTCTGTCCCTCTTTCTTTCCTTCCCTTCCTCCTCTAATGCCCTCTCATGTCTCTGCCTCCCAAAGGCTTACACAGCTGTTTATTGCAACAGCCCTGGCAACAAGCTTTGCAGGCGAATGGTGCCTCTGGGAGCAGGGGAGTTCTGAGGTGGGGTCGGGGGTGGGGCGGTCCGCCCCGGGTGCCATTCCAAAGGGGTGTGTGACAAAATGTTGGCCCTCAATCGGCAGCACCCCCCCGGGGTACATGCCGCTTGCTGTGCACCCTCCGGGACGTGCGCCACACCCCCGCGGGCGGCGCACCACACCCCCTGGGTGAAGGCCACTCCGAGTACCAGAGCAGGTTGCTCTGCCTCTGTCTGGGAGGCATCTCTCTTTGGAGTGCGTGGGGAGGGGCAGCTCAGAGACCAGGGACGGCAGCAGTAGCTGCCTAGGACTCCCAAGGAAAGGGCAGAGGAGGCTGACGGAAGGGTGTTCGAAAAGGGTGATAGGCTGCCAGCTCTGCAGGCAAGGGGTGACATATTCAGAAGGATGCTGCCTCTGATCTTGGGGAGAGTAAATAGCCAGCATGACTAGTAGCCAGTGGTAACCTTATCCTCTATGAATTCATCCAATCTCCCTTTAAAGCCATCCAAGTTGGTGGCCATTGTGAAATCTTGTGGTAGCAAATTCTACTATGTACTGTGTGAAAAAGTATTTTATTTCCCTCCTCCAGGTTACTCAGTACTCTCTCTCTCTCTCTCTCTCTCTCTCTCTCTCTCTGTGTGTGTGTGTGTGTTTGCCAGTAGATGCCAATACGGAGCAAAGAAACAGATAATGTGATCACGTGGAACAAGAGTAGACATTAAAGCATACATGGGAGCATTCACCATGTGGAAGTGGCTGGGGTGCAGGTAAACTAAGGCTTGGCACAGCTTTGAGTTACTTATAAACACATCAGCAATCAGTTGTCCTGAGGTGCAACTCTTCAGAGGATATTGTACAGCCTGTTCCTATGCAAGCAACTGCAGTTTAGAGATAAGATTGCAATGTTGTAATTACTGAGAGGTGTGTGTGTGTGTGTGTGTGTGTGTGTGTGTGTGTGTGTGTGTGTATGTGTGTGTGCTGTGAGAGAAGGGCATAAATAACCTTAATTTATCCTCTTTTACAAAGGACTTGTTTAGGTGTTATAGCATTCAGTCTGGTACTTTGTCATTCTAGCATGACAGAAAAATCATGAGAAATCCGACCAAGCAGTGTAACTTGTGAACAAGCCCATTGCGGGTTTCATTTATTTTCCTCTGCAGAATTTAATTGCTTTGTAAACAAATGTTTCATTGTTATGGTGTTTCAAAGGCGATAATTTAGCAAAGGAAGGTTTGTGCAGACATTAGAGGGAGTCAATTGCTATGCTAATAAGGAACTCTACCCACAGGAGTGGTGAGAGTTGCCTGCAATTAAGTGAATTAGAGCACTGAAATTCCATTCAATCTGCTGGCTTCTTAAACTGCACTAAGCAGGGGCAATGTAATTGAATGAAAATTACTACAGAAAACTTTTTTATATTTGGGGGATATGTGCTTAGACTGGGAGCATCATAGGCTGCACTGGAACTAGCTCAGTTTCATATGTCAATTCAGGATGCTGCTGAAATTTGAAAGCCCAAAGGCCACCACTGGCTATTGTCAGGCTGCTCCCTAGAGCAAAACAGCTTGGGCCTATTCCCCCACCCCACCCCATATTGTTGTTCAATATGCCTATTTCTAGTCCAGGTTAAAGTGTTGGTGCTTCTTCTCTTTAAAAACCCCAAATGGCTTCCCTCCCAAGTAGTTTGACATATGAGGCTCTGCTCCAAATTCGCTTGCAAACAGGTAGTTATCAGGAGCAGGTGTTTTCCCCGATGCAGTGCAATCTCTGTTGGGTGCCCTCCCAAAGAAAGCCCACCTGTGCTGTTTTAGACTCCATTTTATCTATTTATACCATATTTATATAATTTATACCCAACCTTTCCTTCCAAAGGAGCTCAGGGCAGCACTTCCAGACGGTTGCTTTTTTGCAGGTGGTGTTCAGCTGCATGCCAACAAATTCAGGTCGTGTAAATACAGTGGATTTCTTGATGTTGCATAGTAAACACACACACACACACACACACACACACACACACACACAGAGAGAGCTGCGAATTGGATCTTTTATTATTACAAAAGTGACAGGGAAATGCATTAAAAAGGGTGAGATAACAACGACTTGACCTGATGTCACATAACATTCCAATCAAAAGGAAAGGTCAATAAACAGCTGAGGTTGTACAACCTCCCTGCAAATGTTGTGCAAACAAATCAGGATGAATGCCCAATAAACTGGTTGCCTGGAAGGGACAGAGAAGCCATTAGCACTGGCCAAAGGGTGGCTTAGATTGTTCTATTTCTTCTGCTTTTTGTGTTGGAGTTGTTTTCTCCCCCTTTGAACTGCTGTTGCTTTAGTCATTTTTTTTCGTTATATGATTTCTTTCCACCACCACCCCTTCCATATTATGCTGCTGCTTTCTTTACTGTTCTTTATTATTTGTAATTACACTTTTATTGTTGTGATTTTTCTTTTGGTTGTACGTCACTTCGGTTTCATTTGAAGGGGAGAGGGGCAGGTTTTCTTTTTAAAACGCCAAACAATAGTGTGGATGCGTTTTACAGTACTTGAGACACAAAAGGTGGTCAAATAACTGTGTATTTATTCTTTTTAAAGAAAAAGTTGTTGTTGTTGTTTAGTCGTTTCCGACTCTTTGTGACCCCCTGGACCAGAGCACGCCAGGCACTCCTGTCTTCCACTGCCTCCCGCAGTTTGGTTAAACTCATGCTGGTAGCTTTGAGAACACTATCCAACCATCTCGTCCTCTGTCGTCCCCTTTTCCTTGTGCCCTCCATCTTTCCCAACATCAGGGTCTTTTCCAGGGAGTCTTCTATTCTCATGAGGTGGCCAAAGTATTGGAGCCTCAGCTTCAGGATCTGTCCTTCCAGTGAGCACTCAGGGCTGATTTCCTTAAGAATGGAGAGGTTTGATCTTCTTGCAGTCCATGGGACTCTCAAGAGTCTCCTCCAGCCCCATAATTCAAAAGCATCAATTCTTGCCTCCCCTAATCCCACCAACTGACTTCTGCCTTTCAGTTTGTTTAAGAGTTAGTTTGTTTTTCAATCCAGCAAGTTCTAGATTACCGCTGTACTGGCTAATAATGAAGAAGATGCTTCTGCCACAGGGCAGTGGTCCTAAGCACATTGAAGGCAAGTTGATAACAAAAGGAATGAGCTTCCAGTTTAGAGCGAGGGTGTAAGTCTAGGGTGCAAGACAGCAATAGGTTGGCTGACATACTTCCCTTACATATTAAAAGCTGCAACGTTTATAGACGGATGCATGTTATTTAACAGGTACATTTCTGCTAGTGTGGGGGGTAGAGAGACTGAATGGGAATGCGTGGAGACTGTACTTTGTGTCAGTCACTGTGACAAGTCATCACACCAGCCTATGAATCTGCTCATGAGAGGGGGCTGAGCTCCTGCTGCTACCGCTACTCGGCTGAAGCTCAGCCCATTTTAAACACTTATTGTGTTGCAGGCAAGTACTTTTTAACCACTTCAGATATAAAAACAACACCATGGATACCTCAAAAACACAAAGCAGGGAGAAAAAAGAACTCTGGCTAGGAAAAGAGAACACAGCATGAGACTAGGGGATCCAGCCAACTGTAAAATGGGAAATGTCTCTTCTTTCCACCCTCCAACTCCAGCTACACACACACACACACACACACACACACACAAAACCTTCTGAAAATTACAGACACACTCAAAAATTGCTGCCTTCTTCTCCAACACAGCAGAGCTGCTAAACAGCCAGAATGCAAAGGTTTTTTTGTTGTTTTTTTTAAAAAAGCATCTCACACAATTGCACATGAAATATTAACAAGAGGCAATTAGTTGTCTATGATTGCATAAGGATCTAGTTGAGATTTCTGCATTGCAGGGGGTTGGACTGGATGACCCTTGGGGATCCCTGCCAACTCTACAATTATGTAATTCTTTAGGTCATAGCTTAGTGGCTGAACACATGTTTTATGTGCAAAAGGTTCCCCGTTCAACCCCCGCGTCTCTAGGCAGGGCTGGGAGAGACTCCTGCCTAAAATCCTGGAGAGCCTCTGCCAGCCAGGGCAGCATAGCTGTCAACGTTACCCTTTTTTAAAGGGAAATTCCCTTATTCCGAATAGGATTCCTCGCAAGAAAAGAGAAAATTTGACAGCTATGAAGGGCAGATGACACAGGGCTACATGGACCAATGGTCTGATAAGGCAGCTTCATGCATTCCTGCGCTTACAGTGCTATGTGCTTCCCACTTCGTCCTTGGTGGTCTTTAATACTGTGCTGTTCACGTGTGCCTTTGGGTTGGCATGACGTCTGGCATGGACTTGCAATATTAATTGCTGCTCTTAAATGGTTTGCTGCTATTTTGGGTGAATAGCTGCTGCTTTAGGCTGTGGGTTTTAAAATTTTGTATTTGCATTAAGTGTTGGCTGCTTTGTGGGTTTTTAAAATGAAAAGCTGGGATTAACATGTGTTAAATAAGGTTTTTTTAAAGAAAATTGAAAGAAAAGAACAAATAATTTACTAGGGTGTGCACTCAACAACTCTGATCAGGGGCAGATGTGTGGTAAAAATAATAATTCCTCAGTACTTGACAGGACAATATAAATTAACAGCTTACCAAGTGGATAGACACACACTGCGAGTGGTTACTGCCTGGTGTATTGTCATCCGTATGGATACAGTTTCTGCATCTTACTCAAACTGTTTTTTAAAATTTCAATCAGTTGTTTATCACGCTGGGGAACTTCTAAACTGCTGTGTTTAAATTAAATTCTGTGGGCCATTGTTTTTGATGAACTAAACCAGGCTTTGCCAACCTGATGCCCTCCATATGTTTTGGACTACAATTCCCAGCATGCACTGGCTGGCGCTGCTGGGAGTTGTAGTCCAAAACATATGAAGGCATCAGGCTGGCAAAGGCTGAACTAAACTGCCTGCTTTATGTGATCCGGCCAGAGGCACATGACAAGCTTACATGTCTGCACCACTTCGGACTACAGGGAGTAGAATAATGCAGATTGGTTCAGTCTTCCTGTATGTAAACAAAAGCCTCCCCAACCAATAGGAAGCTAGTATGTCAGGAACTGGCTGTTTGCTGACAGGCTGGCCTCACTACCCACTCCTGAAAGCACCAGCAGAACAATTTGCCAACCAGGACTGTGCCAGTTCTATAAGGCAGCTTCCTATGTTCTTAGCAAAAACATTAAAATAAATGGAGATGACAGGATTGAACCTGGGGTCTTCTGCTCGCCAAACCGTTCTGCTACTGACCTCTGGCCCCTTTTCCTGCAGATGAAAGTAAAGTAGGGTGGGGGGAGGAGAGTGAGGGCTGCTGCAAGAGGAAGTATCCAACAGCAGAGGAGGCAGCTGCGTCCAAACATTGGCCTTGGGAAAATGCAGCTAATCAGTTCTGATTAATCAGATCTCAGTTTTTAATTTGCAACAAGATCCCTGATCAGTTAATCACGCGGATTAATCTATCCATGGTTTGAGATCCACTTAAATGCATAGATAAAATGCCCTCACACATATATGAGTATTTACCTGTGCAATACATAGAAGTTGGTTATTCAAGCATACATACTATTCTGCTGCAGCTGAGCATCTCCGTGGAAATTGAACAAGCCATCTCAAGAGAGATAGCTAAAACGTTGGCTGTTAGGTGAAATTCAGAAGAGGAAGCCGCAGCTGGATTTACAGTCCTACAGTGTGCCATTTTGTGCAGATGGAAGCCAAACCAACTGCCATCCCTTTGGTTCCAGTGTGAAAGAAGGTCTCTCACTTCTCACTCTGTATTTCTTCAGGCGGACATGCAAGTCTGTCCTCGAGGTTATTTTCATGTGTGCTTCAATCAATTAGTATCAGTTGTAGCTGCAATTGCACACTGGGGACATCTATCCATCACTGCATTGTGATCCGAATGATCTGAGGTGCTCAAGAGTTGAAATTGCAATTTATTGTTAGAACCCAATTTGGGCTCCACCCTCAAGACTGGAGCAGCCTGGAGACAAGACAAGGAGCTGGGGTCCAGGCATTCACCAAAGACTAAATGCCAAGGAGGAAAATTAAATGGTGCCCACCCATTAATTTGTGTTAATTCAACTATCTGGGTGCTAAAGGCTTTGTCCTCGGTATCTACCAACGTAGCCTGTCTAGGGGGTGAGACATAAATCAGGCCTATGATGGACACAGTATATTTCAGAATTTTTTTCCTAACCCTGCAAACAAACAAAAAACCTTTTAGCTGAATATGTTGAAGCTGGGATCATATGCATGTGTGCAAACAATGCACTCTGCAACTCAGTTGTGCAGCAGAGGACTTGTGACTTCTCTCTCTCTCTCTCTGTTTTGAGAATGCACCTTTCCATTTCTGGGTTAGTACACTGAGGATGGATTGAACTAACAAAACCTTCCGAGGCCTTTAGTTTATGTGCCGATTCCGCATGATGTATCCCTTTCATATCCAAGACTTGTACTATGTTGTTGTAATTTTGCGTGCAGAGGCAACCTAACTGAGCATGTTTCTGTTCAGGCTGACTGTATTTCAATTATACTCCCCTTCCAAGATTTCCAATTAGCCAGGCCCTTGGTGACAGAGAGCAAGTGCAACCCTTTAGTGAAGGGGGCTGTGTCACTGAGTTCCTTGGAGGCTGATGCTCTGATCACGACTGGGGCAGTGGAGCGCTTTGGGCACACCTTGCCCTTTTTTAGTTTGAACCGGGCTACATTTGAGGTTTTTATGCCTAGATTAGACTCCTCTCTCATGCCCCCTCCTCCCCACTCTATTGAATTGGGTTCATTTTCTGAACGATCACATCTGTTTATGTTCCACAGACACCTGCATATCTTGAGATGACAGCAGCTCCTTGAATGCTGTAATCAGTTATTTCTCAACAGAGGAATTGCCAATTTGGTAAATAAAGCTCATTATATAAAGAACATGGAAAATGTATTACACTTGCCTGAGGGGGAAATTGTCAAAGGCAGCCAGATAAAGCAGCCCTGGCATCCTAATCCTCGCAATTTACAGCTGCTAAAATGCAAACTGTAGGTCAAAGCCGGCTTGGGCAGGGAGGGACAAAGGTAGGGGATGCAACTCCTTTTTAAAGTGAGGGAGCTGCAAAGGGACGTTGCCTCCCAACAGTGTTGTTGGAAAAGCGGAATATTGAATCAAGCATTCCTCTACGCCACAGGTGGGCAACCTGCAGACCTTGACCCAGTTTCATGATGCACTCGGCTTAATTGAACGTGGGCTGCAAGGAGGGCTAAATGAGGGGAAAGGAAGTACTAGAAAGAGAGAAATAAAGGGGATTGCTTCACCCACCTTTGTCTCTGCCCCAATTTTCTTTGGGCTCATGTTCGGGTGGCGCTGTGGGTTAAACCACAGAGCCTAGGACTTGCCGATCAGAAGGTTGGAGGTTCGAATCCCCGCGATGGGGTGAGCTCCCGTTGCTCGGTCCCTGCTCCTGCCAACCTAGCAGTTCGAAAGCATGTCAAAGTGCAAGTAGATGAATAGGTACTGCTCCGGCGGGAAGGTAAACGGCGTTTCCGTGCACTGTTCTGGTTCACCAGAAGCGGCTTAGTCATGCTGGCCACATGACCCAGAAGCTGGCTCCTTCGGCCAATAAAGCGAGATGAGCGCCGCAACCCCAGAGTCGGCCACGACTGGACCTAATGATCGGGGGTCCCTTTATCTTCTCACCATCGGTAGGTACCCTGCCCCTGCTCCACAGATTGTGTTGTGTCCCCTCCTCTCCCCCTCCCTGCCCACTCTAGACCTGTAGCTGCCTTCAGGCTGGGAGATAATTTCCTAAGATGCTGCAAGCTTTTCCCTCACCTTTCCCAACCAAATTTCTTCCTCTAGCTCTATCACAAACGGGAGAATTTGTGAACATACTTTAGGAAACCAGGAGGGACAAACACTTCCCTGCTCCAAAGCTGTAAGTTGAGCCAGAGTGGTCCTGCTTCAAACTCCAACTTATTCTGAAGCCAGGATGGGCTCCAAAAGCAGCCGGATTGTCCCAATGTCACTGATTTGGAGCTTCAGAGTACCTTTCTGCATATTGCCTGCTTGGCTCTCCCATGATTTTCTGCAGAAGGTAAAAAATATCAATTTCAGTGTACGTTGGGTATTGAGCTCTGATATTCTTGGGTAGCTACTGCTTCTGATTAATGATGAGATAATTTAAAATACTCATACCCTGCTTTATAACTTCAAGATGAACAGTTTTTTAAAAAATGATGTTCTTATATCCTTTTATTTGTTTTTTTTCTTTGAAAGGATGTGCTGAAAAGAAGTATGAAAATATCCTAAACCAGGAGTGGCCATCCCAAAATGTGACCATTTTAGTCTTAAAAAATTAATTTACTTATTGACCATTCCAGTGGGTCCCCTGCTGTCCTACCTGTAAGCTTTTGTGACCTCACCCCTCCCCGAAATGTGTTCCTTAAGAATATATTTTAATTGGCCACACCATTTTTACACTTTGACCACCTCTGACATGGGCTCCAAGTGGGTTGACTACAGATCACTACAGCTCCAGGGGCCAAAAGAGATAAGCTCCTAAATCTCCTGTCCTAAACAAACACACACACTTAGTTAGGGTACGCAGCTTTCCCCCAGAATCATTAAAAATGATGCAGTCCTGGTGGCTTATCTCAGCACAGAGGACCAGGTAGGATTGGACGGCATCTTTCTGTTCCCAGGGCAAGAGTGAACACTCATCAGCTATATATATATGGGGTGGCTAGTATTCATAAGCAAGTCACGCCAAGAATGGAGGCAAGTTTATTTACACCCGCTGTGCCAGAATACCTGTTGCATTATTTTTGGTGCTTTAACAATGCAACCATATTCCTGTTTACTCTGGAGCATTTCCTACTTTGTTCCACAGGGATTGCTCTCTAGTCAGGGTGTTCCGGGTGCAGCCCTAGGATTCTACTGCACTAGTATGCCTCCTTCTGGTAACTCCTGCAGGCAAGCTGGTGCCAAACGTATTGCTCTGCTTTCCTTTGGACCACATCAGCAAGGCTGGGCAGCCCAGGACCAGGGGCGGAGGAAGGTGGGTGCGGTGGGTGCAGGCTGCCCTGGGTGCCACCACTGAGGGGTATGTGTGACAAAATGCTGGGGTGGTGCTCACTGCAGGGCCTGCAACACACCAACGTAGTGGCTTGGGCATGCGCAGGCTCCGTGCTGCCCAAATAGTCTGCCCGTCCCCCCCCCAGCTGTAGGGTGGCTGAATGGGAGGAGGCAGGCAGACTCCAGAGGCCCCGCGGTGTGCCCTGCCCCATGGGTGGAGCGCCCCACCCCTGGCGCCCGAGTGGCTTCCTCCACCGCTGCCCAGGACCTCCATACAAGCTTGCGCCCCAGGAAGGTCACTTTGGTTTGACTTCTCCCCTGGAGGTACACTCCATTATTTCTCGAGACAGGCAAAATGCCAGCTGCTACCACCAATGTATTAGCTAGCTTAAAGCCACCAGAAACAGGTACTACAAGCTAGAAAGGGTGGTTACAAAGAGAACGCAGTGGCATTAGTAAGAGCTGTCTAGCTATGCCTGTCTAGCTATGGCAGTGATACTCACTGCCAAACTGTTGGGAATGTCTTGGTTCCTGCGAAGGAAAGTTGCTTTACTCCAGCGATTTCTGAACTTCTTACAGGCAGCATGGAGGGGAAAGGAAGCAGCACAGAGAAAGTTGCTGCAAGGGGTACAAAGTTCTGCTGCATGAAACAGGGCCGAGCCTTTCTGCTGTTTGACTTGCTACACCTAGCTCTCTCTTCCAGCCAGGACGTCTGCACTTCTCCACCTAATCCAGAGCTATCCATCCAGCTCCTGGCATGAAACAAATGAGATTTTTAATTTACCAACAGCGTCTGGAAGAGTTTCAGTTCTCGACAATGACTGGAAGGCGGTCAAGTCTGACAGTCGGGGCAGCAGAAAGGAGGGAAGAGAAGGGGGTTATTCTCAAACTTTTGGATCAGAAAACAACTGTCAGCACACAGCGGCCATTAAACACATTTTTATTGTTCTTAGGAGGAAGCTTGAGAGGGGAAGGCAGGAATGTCTCTGTTAGTGTCAAACATACAATCACACCTGCTTGAGTCAGTATTAACTCAATATACACAGGCTCTGGCATTTCCTTAGATTCCTTGTTCTGAAGGACAAAGGCAATGTCTTATGAAATACAGAGTAACAGAGAAACAAAAAACTTAACAGGCTTTTTTTTTTAATAAAAAAATGGAGGCTTATCACTCATGTCCCCCATCGGAAACGAGATCTATTCATGGGAATTCTTCTCTCAGTGGAAGAGAGATAATGATGGTGGTGACATACATTACACAGAGCATAGCTTTTCCTCCAAACGCAGGGTCCTTCCCCCTCAAGTCCAAATCCATCAATTAAGACTGATACATGCAGGCATCTGGATATGGATTCATGGTGATTTTGTGAACCACCATGGACAGAAGGCACTCATTTGCATCAGCATGACTCCAAAAGAATGCTGGGCTTCTAAGAGCTTCTGTGGTCCCCTGCTTTCTGCACTTTGCCAGCAGCTGGGCTTTAATCGAAGTGGACCAACAGTTCCTGAGAAAAGAGAAATGAAGAAGAAGAGGTGCATCATTACTTATTCAGCTGCTGAGTGAACCATGTAGCAAGAAATGACTTGCAAAAAGATTATGGAAGAGCAATCTCAAAATCTGTTGGTTTTCCTTTTAAGAAAACATGTTGTCCTTTAAATTTGTGAAAACAATTGGGATTTTTGCATATTTAGAGATTTCAGGCAAAAAGAATATCAACTGGCACATCTCAACAAATAATTTTTTTTCTGACTTAAAACTGCCTGTATAGAACTAATGATGAGATATGTTGACGTTTACATGCAATTCAGTGAAAAACAAACCACAACTCCATCACAGAATTATCAGACAACAAGTACCAGTCCCTAAAGATGAATGAAAACAAGGTCAGCCCCTGGCTTCCTAATCTGTAGCTCATATCCCAAAAGGTTTCTGTGTACAAAAGCTTCAGTTCATGGCACTATCAATCAGTAGAAGCTGCTCCCGATGGAAGCTTGATAAAATTACTTCTAAGCACAACATGTTGTGGATGGAAGGAATAATTGCTACTTTCCCTCTCCCTAAAAATGCATGTTGAGCTCCTGAAGGTTATGAGAGCGGCACTGAAATGCTTTCAGTTCAAGGCTTGTTACAAACTACAAAGTCTACTGAAGCTGCATGGCATAAGGACTTTGTCCAAACTTTTTGCTTTGATTTCACCAATCCTGAGAAGATTGGGTCAAGAATCCACCCTACAAACAACTCCTTTCCTTGATTTCAACAGCAATGAAGACCTATTTCTTCAATAGTATAACAAAACCTACCAGGATTCCAAAGAGCTATGTTACACAATATTCCCAACCTGCTTTGCCCTGAAAGAGGCAACAATTCAGACATACATAATATTAAACCCCAGATTAGCATTACATGTGTAAGCATGTCCCCTTCCCCTTTCGTGGCACTTACTTTATAGTCCTTCCATGCCAGTCAAAAACCATTTTTAAAAATCGCAAGCTTTTTAGAAGCAAATTTAATTCTGCTGTTTTATGCTGCTTTTATGATTTTGTGGCTTTTAGCTTATATTATTTTTGTTTCTGTATTTTAATTTATATTCATTTTGTAAACTGCCCTGGGAATGTAATATAATAATAAAAACCAATCAAGAAAAATGCAGGCCATTTCTCCAGCAGCTTTATTGGAGTAGGTGTAATTTGCTTTTTTGCTATTTCTCCTGCGCACAACAGATGCAAATGGACACCTTGTCAAGCTGGCCATTGTGACAATTTCAACTGCTGTCCCTTGCTTGCTACTAAAATGCGTTAAGCAGCGGAGCCTCCATACAAATCCTTCAACTCAATGGAGTACTGCTGCTTTCAGAACAGTATTATGTAAACTTGTCCCAGGGTTAGGCACATTATACATGTAGAAGGGCATAATAAGACGACATGCCACGTGTCATAACACTGCCAAGTCCTCTGCTATTTCTCCAGTATTTGTGGACTGTGTGATGCCCACCTTCACCCCCCACACACACTGTTCAGATGAGCAGTAGCGATGCTGCTGTCAGGTGGGTAGCCTCATGGCACCATGGCCAAACATGCTAGTGGTTAAGGATTGCTCTTGGCAGAAGACTATTTCATGACACAGCCGCATGAACTAGAGATGCTTGCCTACATTTTGATGAAAAACTAGCCACAGAATCCATGATTAAGACTGGCGAACAGCTACCTTAACAGTCAAGGGCTTAAGAAGCTCTGGCCATGGAGCCAACTTGCCTCTTAAGTGGGCAGGATTGATGCTACTTTTTAAAGAAGAATTTCCCTAGGCTATACTTGATCTGTAGAACAATTACTTTTCCTTCTCCAGTGCTGCTAACCTTTCTTCTCCTAGCCAACAGACACACTTGCAAGCAATTACAAATCCGCCCCCCTTGATAGCTGCTAATCGTAAGCTGAATAACCCCTGCTTTCTTGGGAGGGTATGTCCCCTGCAAAAAAGGGAATGCTATTTAGTGAATTGGGGTGTGTGCATGTGAATTATAAGCTCATATTTGAATAGGAGGCAAGAGAGGGTTTTTTTCTTCTTCTTTTCAAGGAGGGAAGCTAGCCGGGGTTGGCACAACCTATCCTGCCGTATCCCCTGGAGAGTAGGCAGAGATTGGAGCATGGGGCTTTGGGGATAAGAAAGTCAAGACTGGCTTCCTGTCAGGAGGGATTAAAGGAGACAAAGCAGGAAAAAGGGAGGGGGGGCCTACGGGACAGGAGGGGATACTAAAACAGGAGACTGGTATGCTAAACAACCAGAGGCATGATGATACAGAATTCCTGCCACACGATTGATAGGGCAGTCATAGGGAGTAAAAGTGAGCACTGCGAGCCAATTCACACAGCTACCCTAAGTCCAGACTGCAAGGTGCCAGTGGGGATTTCTTAAGAGCTATCCTCAAGAGCTGAAACAACTGTTGGAAGGGGCTCCTTTGTTCTTGCCAGAGCAAAATTAATGGCCAAAGAGAAGTGCATGTTTGGTGATTGCCAAATAGATCTGGGGCATAACCAGGCATTAGCACACACCCTGATCTTCTGCTCTTCCTAAACTACAAGGGTAAGTTTGTCTATTAAAGAAGACAGCTGAGGTATGCCAAGGTGTGTGTGTCCCCTGTCTTGTTTTCTACAGTCTCCTGCAGAGCAAATCCAAAGGAGTTAAGGGTCTTGTGCAGGGTGCCCGCCAGAGCAGACTCCTGATAACCCACTTCTATTCAAAGATACCAGTGACATGAGACACCAGAGCAACACTATACAGCAGTAGCTAGGCCCAACTCTGATGGACTGTGAGCACCATGGTAGGTGTGGAGGTAGAAAGTGGAGCCGCAGGACAGTATTCCACCACTGCACCAAGTTTTTCCTGATGACCTCTGATCAATGGTATGGCTGTGACCTTCTCTCTAGTATCAAGTTTCATATGTGCTGCAAAAGGTTTTCTATGGAGGGGTGCTCCATAGGCTAAATCTCTGGCTGCAATCTGAAGTGGTATATAGTCTGGCTGCATGTTTAATGCCTCAAGTGAGGGCTAAACTATCCATAATGAGCAGTTCTGTGCAAAATTCCACTCACACATTAAAAAAATTAAAGCAACCACAGGAACAAGAATCTTGAACACTCTGTCTGTGGTGAAACAGAGAGAGATCCTGATTTTTTTCCTTCCCACTATTGCCCCTCAGCTGCTTTTCCCTCTACAAGGGAAAAATATACAGTTCTTCCTATCATTTTACCCCCAAAAGAAAAGCAGTTCTGGGGTGATTTTTAGCTAGAAAACACCCTTCCTCACCATACTGGTCCTCTATTTAAGATTACAGGCTTCCTCAGCCAATTTTTACTTTTAAAAAATCTGTAAGGTAAGGCAGTTTGGGCCCAAGAACCAACCCAGAGAGGCCTACAGTTAAAAAAAAAAAATCACTTGGATCACAGAACTGAATCCAAGCAGACATGCAATATGCAAAAGGTCTTGGCTTTGTCTTGTCAAGCATGGATTGCCCTAAATGCATGAATGTTGTTTTGCCTGAGGTTGTGGTGATTTGGACGCCTGGAGGCATTCTTAAGTGAAAGAATCAACATACCTTATAGCTGTTATTTCAGCACATGGCGTGCATGTTCACCACAGAATGATTTCCACCTCCCTCTCATCCCAACGCAAGGATGCAATTCTATTGCTCTGAAGTCTGGGAGCTGACTTTCACTCTTACTGTAACTTCTCAGCACAAGGCAACCTCTAGTACATCAGGCCACAAATGGGAGCTCAAGCAAATTAGATGGAGAACGCCAGCCGGACCTGGTGCTGGTTCTATTGGTTCTTTGTGTTCCGAATGGCGTAGAGGCCACCAGTTATAAGAGATGAGTCAGGATGCACTGTGACTTAACAAGGGGGGGGTCTCCCCATCCTACTGCTTTCACTTGCTCTGGGGCATAAAAAGACTAGAGCAATACCGTTTCCTTGTCACCTGTACTTTACAGAATAATTCACATCATCTGCTAATCTTTAGCTATTCTGAGCCTCACCTGTTTGTTCATGCATTATAACATATTGATTTACCTGGGACAATTGCTCTGATCACCGTTATCACCCAGAGAGAGCCTAAATCATTAGCCCATTCATAGGAAGTGTTTTTCACCAATTGCGAGCCTCCGCAATTCTGGAAAACTGTTAAAGAAAGACACCCAAGCCTGGACCCCAGTTCTCTCCCAAAGTGGCCTCTTCCAATGACTTATTGTAATGAACAAAACCTCTATTATGGACGCAAGCTGGAAAGCACTGGGGAAGAAAAGAATGAACATAATTCTGCAAAGGGTCACCACTGAGAAGGTGACTGCTAATTAACATTGGCATCAATACTAAGGCTGTTTTTTGCTAAATTAATGATAATTGCATTTAATCTTGCTTTCACCATTAAATGAAAGGCCCCCCCACCCCACCCCCAGGCTACAATAGCATGAAGATCTCACCTATGTCGAGCAGTGGATTTTATTATTATTATTTACAAAAAAATAAAATAGTGAAACTGTTTCTCTTACAAATTCATATTCCATATGTTCCCACTTTTAAAGAGCAGCAAGGGATTCTTTAGCATTTTCAATGTACAAACTACTTACACAACCCTGTGTGGTAGGACATCAATGTTTTTATTTTACAATTGTAATAAAAGCCCAAGGTCAACCCATGAGCCCGGAGCCAAACAAGAATAGGCACTGAAATCTCCTTCTCTTGTCCACACCAGTTGCAAAGAACTTTACTGGAAGAATTCAAGGGCACATTTTTCTCACTGATCTGTCAGCACAAGCATTTTTGCTTGCCGGAAAGAATTATCTCCTCTCTCCTCCTCCTGTTCACTGTTCTGGGGGTTATCGTGACCCTCCAGAGTGGATTTGGGGGAGGTTTGGGGGTCTGTGGGAGGAGGGGCAAAAAGCCTCATTGCGTTAGTGGGAGCCCTTGCACTGATTTCTGCTGGCGTGGCAGGTTAGTTGGTTTGTGCAATTAAAGTGGGTTACAGGGTTCAGCCTTGCTAGTATAACAAATTATTTATTTATTTATTTAATTTAATATTTCAATTTATATACTGCCCTTTATCAAAAGATCTCAGGGCGGTGTACAACAATAGAATCACATTACAAAGCATTAATGATAAAAACATAGTAAAAAGCATACAGGCAGCTCAATAGTAAAATAATCTTAATATAACAGTCTTCTCCCCCCCCCCCACACTTTATTCCTCTTTATCCGCCATAGGCATGGGTAAAGAGGAATGCTTTTGCCTGATGTCTAAAGACATGTAATCATGGTGCCAGGTAAGCACCACGCACTAGCATAGGAGCCACCATTGAAAAGGCCCATTCTCTTGTTGCCACCCTCTGGATCTCTCTGAGAGGGGAGACATAGAGAAGGGCGTCAGATGACAAGCACAGGGTCTGGGTCAGTTTCTATGGGGAGAGGCGGTCCTTAAGGTACTGAGGTTGTGAGCTGTGTAAGGCTTTATAGGTTAGCACCAGCACTTTGAACTGGGCCTGGAAACTAATCGGCAGCCAGTGCAGTTGTGCCAGGATTGGTGTTTAAGCTCAAACTGTTTTGTTCTAGTGAGCAATCTGGCCATTGCATTTTGCATCAAATGTACAAGATTGTTTCTGAACCGTCTTTAGAGGCAGCCCCATGTATAATGCACTGCAGTAATCTAACCTAGAGATTACAGAAATTAGGCTATCCCTGTCCAGATAGGGGAGTAGCTAGACCACCAGCCGAAGCTGGCAGAAGGCACTCTGGGCCAACAAGGCCACCTGGGCCTCAAGTGACAGGAGTGTATCCAGGAGCACCCTCAAGCTACGTACCTGCTCCTTAAGAGGGTGTGTAACCCCCTTGAGAGCAGGCAATCTTCCACCTATCCGGTCTAGGGAACCACCCACTAACAGTGCCTCATGTCTTATCTGGATGGAGCTTCAGTTTATTGGCTCTCATCCAATCCATTACCGAGGCAAGACACTGGTCCAGCTCATCCACTACTACTGCACTTTAAAAAAAAAGAATTTGGAATTTCTGTGGTTTGGAAAGGAAAGAGGAAGCACAATGAAAACTGTAGGATGCATAAATGACATGTAAACACCCTGCAAGCAAATCAGGGTGCAGGATGAATGCTCACTGTCATATTAACGCCCTGCAAACAAATCAGAATCAATGTTCAATAAAGGCAGGATCTAAGCTCTGTAAGCTTTGTGCAAGCAAATCAGGCTGAATTCTCAATAAATAAGTTGCCTGAACTATTCCGCATTCTTCTACAAATGCACAACATAAACACCACCACCACCTAGCTCACTGGAATAGAAATAGTTTATAAAGCAGAAGAGAAAACTTTGACTATACCTTCCTGGTGCAACTGGATTAACCTCTACTCTTTTGCGAGTCCTTCTGGACCCCAGGAGGGATAAAGGAATCCAGTTGGTACATGATGTTTTCTAAAGTGGAATAATGAAAACCTGCACAGATTCCACTCTAGTTTTAAGGGGATTAAAATGGGCTTTAGTAGTGTTTATGACTAAGAACTCTGCTAGCAGCAACAATGAAAGAATACCCTCCTTTCCAAAAGTGAAAACCAACAGAAATTCAACCAGCAGCACAACAGAACCCCATTTATACAAAATGTAACCTAAAATAAGTTACAGAGAAAAGGGCAAGCAGAATTAGTGGGTGTGCAAAATACTACACATGCCACCTCTCTCTGTGTCTGTTCACACAGGTGTTTGCAGCTTCAGAAAATGGAGACTGGAAGATGGTGGCCTTCCAAAGACCTAGAAGCATTCAAGTTGGACAACGACTGTCTGAAGTGGGGAGTGCTTCCTTAACCAATGAAGGGTAACAAAGCTAGTGCACTCATCCTCGCTGCCTAACTGGAATAGAATTTAGAGAATGATGGCCGTAATGAATCCCTGTATTTGTCCTCTGGGGTGTGCGCCGATATCCAGAAGGTTCTGTTTGGATGGGAAGGCAATATGTGTCTCCACCTGAATGTTGTATATCAAGGGCCTTCTCCTGCTCATCTTCCTGAGTAGGAGCAGGGCTACAAGGGACAGAGGCAGCAGTCTTGAACTGGCTTCCCTCTTTCCTCCATGCGCTCATTTCCATGAAAGTGAGGGTCCCATGTAAAAATAAATGGAAATGGGACCCCCCACAAATTCTAGATCCCAAGTCCTGAATTCATTATATAGTAGCAACAGTGGAAGAAAATATTAGAATCACTTTAAATAGTCCTTTAAAAACTCTTCCCCTATTACATTTGAGTTACCCTGTTACATTTGCTAGTCTGCTCAGTTAGTCTCTGTGTAAACATATTTGAAAGTCTCATGTGTTTCGTTTCTTGGCTCTTGCTTCATTTAAATTTCTGAACCTTGAAGCAAGACCAGCCATTTTTGCTCTTCAAACTCATCTAGTGAATGCACTGGCTCTGGCAGCGGGGGTGGGGGGTGGGGAAGAGATAGTCTCGAAGAGGAATATCCTTGGAAGATGTTCCTAATTCTATTTCTGCTCCGTGATATAGTGAAATTTCACCCAGAAGTATTATGAGCTCGACTGCCTTTATTTGTTTAACAGTTCACATTTTCATTAAGCTGTTGCCATTCGGCAGCCAGTAATTTTATTTGTATGATAGCCGTATTCATCTCGTGCCTACAGGTGCTGATGTTGCTCTCTCTCTCCTCCTTGGCAGAAAGGGAGCGTGCCGGCAAATGTGGAAGCAATGTGAATCTGAGAGAGATCATCCATCTGTAGGTACCCAAGAAAGAGGACCGTCAATATGAGCAAGATGGCAGCCCTAGGCTCTGCCCTTTGGGTGAATTTACATATTGTATGAAGAAAACTATTTTTTACTGTGCAAGCGAAGCCAGCAGAACAAATGTTTTCTCTAAGTGGACTTAACTACATCGGGCCACTGTTGAAATCTTCATTCAGCTCCACAGGCCTAGCAACTGAACTGCTTAAGCACATTTCTCCCACCCAATCTGACATACCCCAAACACAGAAGAACAGCATAAAAATAGAAAGGGGATGTAAGTCAAACGGCCCTGCCTCAACTTCCTGCCTGACGTGCCCTGAGAGAGCAGAGCCAGCCTAGGACAGGACTGCAGCAGACTGATGCTGTCAGGATTACGATGTGAGCAAGATGACAAACTGGGTTAGTGCTAAGATTGAACACCCTCTCTTTATGAAGAAACGCACAAGCTACACTTCTGAAACAAATGTCTCTCAGTAAAGATTTTGACATGTAGAGTTTCTTTTTAAAGATACGGGTGCACTACGGCAAGTCACACCAAATGTCTGGAGATACGTGAGTCATGACATGGATATGTCTTTGAAAGAAGCCTTTTGAACTTTGAAGCTGTTCCTGGAGTTCTTTCTGGCCTTCTCTCATCATCATCATCATCATCATCATCATCACATTTGCATGTACTTTCCAAATCAGGCATGATTGAAAAATGCCCAATATCTCTTAAAAGTAAGTACAGTTTTCACCTTCTGAATAAGGCAATTTCTTCTACAGTGGTACCTCAGGTTACATACACTTCAGGTTACAGACTCCACTAACCCAGAAATAGTATCTCAGGTTAAGAACTTTGCTTCAGGATGAGAACAGAAATCGTGCTCCGGTGCTGCGGCGGCAGCAGGAGGCCCCATTAGCTAAAGTGGTGCTTCAGGTTAAGAACAGTTTCAGGTTAAGTATGGACCTCCGGAACGAATTAAGTACTTAACCTGAGGTACCACTGTAATGCCAAAGAGCAATGACAGACGAGGAGGAAGCGACAGGTTTAAGTCAGAGCCAGGCCAGAGGCTCAGGAGGCCAGTCCCTGCATCTGACACCAAAGTGCAAAACGACAATTTTAATGGCTTACTATGAAGGTCGAACAAGAAGGATTGTAAAGCACCTAACGCAAGAAGAGAGCCATCTAAATGAAAATGAACAGTAAGCAGCAGCTTCTACAGTGCAGGAAGATGGGAAGAAACATATTCACAATCCACAATATAATCACACAGTCCTCTCACAAAGACCCTAGCCATTGCAGAGAACAACTAGTTTCCACTCCTCGATACAGGTGCAAATTTCTTTTCTGTGGTGAATAACGAACCACTTACGTGCAATCATATGCAATACAACTAAAAATAATAATGGAGACAGAAAGAGAAGGGGAGGCAGGGAGGCAGCCTTGAATAAAATGCTAAGCAAATGGGAGAGAATGCAGTGCCAAACCTACAGCAAGATAACCAGTTCTCTGTTTTCTCAAAACATACAAGGACCCCCAAGCTTCTTCCCAGCACTAACACCTCTTATTCCACTTGCAGTTATTCCATCCTCTCATGCCCAACCTGGACACTGACTCCTCGAAGGATGAACTGGACCTCCCACTGACTGAAGACTTGGGGGGCAGGTAGAGTCCATGTCACCAGCCTAGTCCAGGGAGGAAGAGTCTCCCCAGGGCTGCTTTAAGGGACCACTGGGATGGGTTTGAGTCCAAGTGTAAGGCAAAGAGCCCCTGGGGCAGTCAATGGATAGGTTAAGCCATCCCCTGACTCTTCAGAGCATACTGTGCATAGTGTTGCGTAGTGGTTAGATTGTTGGGCTAGGAACTAGCAGACCAGGGTTCAAATCCTTACTTGGCCAAGAAACTCACTTGAGCAAAAGGCTCAAGCTTGGGCTGCTGGCCCACGACAAAGTATGGACCTAAGAGCCCAAAGTTGCCATGCAACTGAGCAAAAGACTCCTTATGAGGAAGGTCTCTCAGATCATCTTTAAATATCGGCAGCTGGGATTACGTGTGGCTTGGGAGGACAGGCTATGTCAGTCCTTACTTTAAGCTTGCCAGTTGCTGCAACTACACAGCTCCCTTACTCACTTCACCTCCATTGCCAACCCCTGGATCTTCAGCTGCTACCCTTGGATCACGTTTTGGACTCCAACCAGTTACTCATTCCTGACCCTGCACAAGAGAGGGTCTTCGCTTCCTTGTGTGCGGTCTTCGCTTCCTTGGACCCTACCATCTTGGGCAGACCCACTGAATACACCTGATGGAGCAGAAGACATCCCTACTTTTGTAGCGTATTACCTTCCCCAACTGCTTGGATCAACCATGCAGGTAAGTAATCACTCATAGTCATCTCCTCTTTTCCTTGATTTCAAGCCACTAATTAGAGAAGCATGACTTGGTAGAAACTGGCAGCCATTAGTCTAGGAACAGTCTTTTAGAAACAAGACCGGAGGTTAGTTGCTTAGTTTGAACAGTTTAAAATACACAAAGAAAGACTTCTTTAAAAACAACAACCCACAGTTTTTATAAATGTGCTGCATTTGTATCTTCTGGACCTGGCTTGGAAAGATTTTTCTTCCTCCTTTTTTTGACAAATGGTACTAGTTGCTTCTTGTAATTTCCTTCACTATGCAGCATATGTCTGTTTGTGATAGATACCAGCACAACTGCTTGGGTGTCCAGTTATCTGCCAGAAAAGTATTGTTTCTTTGGAACCAAGTCATACTGAAGCAAGAGCCCCAGAGGCAGAGAGAAGGAAGGGAGGCAAGGAAGTTGTCAGCTGGGAATATATCAATGCTACTGATTGAAAGTCTCTACCAAAAAACAGGCCCCACAGTCAGTTTTCGATTCATCCTTTCTGCATCCCTGCCATTCCTAAAGCACCGCTTACCTAGAATGCTTAATATTTCCTCACTCGGTTTTCTAGAAAGTATTTAACAACTTAAAACTACTGACAAAGACCTTTCTCTGGCAGTATGGGAGCCATGTCCCAGTGGTGCAATCCCATGTGGCTGTGGTGCACATTGGAACAATGCCTTAACAATAGGGGGAGGGGAAAGCTCATCTTCCTTCCCAGGTAAATTACAATTGGATGAGGGATGTCATTGTGACTGGGCCTGCTAATGAGTTTCTGGCACTCACACATGTAGTCTAGGGGGATCTAGGGGGTCTCTGGCACCGTTTGAATGCCATTTAATATTTTGAATCAAGATGGCTGACTGACTATAGCCAGTCAATGCAAATCTTACTAACCTCCCTCAGTTGATTATTGGATTTGGTACAGTCTGGGATGTAGCTCTCATTGAACGTCTCTCACATCAAAGACAAGTAACTAGGGGAGAATCTAAATCAGATCATTTTTATGCTATTTGGTGTAAATTTTTGATATACGTCAATACAAGAGAAACGGAACGTAGGCCCCCAGTGGTTCAATTAAGCTTGTGGAAGGGATATATTTTAGAAGATTAGAATGAAGTGATTTCTCAATGCCTTGGATTGTGATTTATTTATTTAAAAAAGATGCATCACATGAATTAATGTAGGGTTTTATCTTCCCTCTCCTTCCCCTCCCTTCTATCCCTGGTAGTTTTCCTTTCCCCCCTTTTGTATCAGTATGTTTGATGTTGTTTGCATTTTGCCTTTATTTTAAAAATTAATAAAGTTTATTTTTTATGAAAAGAGAGATGGCTGACTAAAATGTGACTTTGGCGTGGTTTCACTCAGTATTTTGCATAGGTTTGAACGCCACTCAATATATCGTTGCCAAACTCAGCACAAGGGGGGGTTGGGGGGAGGGTTCTTCATTTATAACTGAATCAAGATAGCAGACTAAAGGTGACTTTTGTGTGATTTAACTTGATTTTTGGTGTGAGAGATCCGAACTCACAAATTACACTATCCATGTGTAAATAACCATAAATCCTAAAAGACATCACATTCTCTGCTGTCCCTCATTCCAAGGAAACCAAACCCTGGGTAAGTGCCTGGAACCTTACACTGCTCAAAGACTGGGGTGGTGCACAACACATGGGGGGCAAGAGCACTGGAGTGAACAGACCAATATCATATGCACAGGCAAACTTGCATTAAGCAAAACTAAATCAAATTCAACTTGTACAACTGGGTGAGTTCAGCAAGGCAGCATCAGCATCAACACCACATGAAAGCGATCAGCAGTGATCACATTTCATTTCCAAGTATACAGGAGTGCAACCTTCTCTTCTAGCCCCGCAGTTTCATCTTGAGCTGTGTTGTCTGGTGTTCATATCACAAGCTGACAAGATATGCCTGCTTCATTTCTGTCCTTGACTACATACTTGTGGGTGAAGACTTTTCTTTGAGCAAGATACAGGGACAATCAGAACAAGTGATAAGATTAAATGAGAACAAATGAAAAATGCAATTCACCCACCCACTCTGGAAAATGTCTCAGAAGTGAAATGCAAGCAAATTTAGACTGTTTAGGAGGAGCTGAAATTCCTCCTTTAGAAGTATTTTCCCAGCCCTGGGCGGGACAAGGAGAATCAGCACAAAAATGATGTTGATGTAGTTATTTTGTGGCCTTGCCCATATTTTTAAATCTGTGTTTTAAAACACCTTTTAAAAATATGTAATTGTTTCAACCAGCTGATATTGACCTTGAACCACAGGAAAGAGGAAAGCAGACATTTAGATATTTTAATAACCTCACAAGTTCTGATGGATAAAATGAAGGCAGGATAATGAAGCCCAATGAGTCTCAGCCAAGGGCAGAAAGCACTGACTTTCCCCCCTCTCATCTAAATAATCTTCCACTCCTGTGCCTAAATACCTACATTAACTTATATAACTACTGCCTTCATCAAGGAGAATAGGCACCTGGAAATTCCTGCTTCTTTTTAAAAGACTAATGATAGTGCTAGTTACACTCCCAAACTTAAACAAGATGAGGCATTCAGAATCTTGTGTTTCTGTTCGCTGCTACTAAAAGTGGAATAGAGTGTCTGAATGGAAACTTCCACAGACGGTTTTCCATTCAGTCTTGTGACATGACATGGGGAATGTTAACTCCCACGCTGAAGAATAAAGCAAGCAAGCATGTGGCTTCAAAATACTTATTGTTTTGAAAGATCTAATTTTGTGTTAATTCAAGAGTACATTAATCATTAAATGAGGCAAAAATTACCCTTGTTAACTAATGCAACACCCTCCCCCCCTTACTTCAAGTCAATTAGCTTCTATCGCTGGAAGTCTCAGCATTCTCCCGCATTCTTACCTAGTCTTTGGATCACACCACAATAGTAGTGTTGACAACTGATACTGAAATACCCTTCTGAAGTGTGTGCATGCATGTCACTTACGGACTCATTGTTAAAATCCGTGTTTATGGAAGACAATCTTACTCGGCTACGAGTGATCGCCAAAGAAGAAGATCTATAGTTGCAAAGAGATCTCTTCCCGTCATTCCTCATGTCGTTATGAAAGGCGTTTTAGAGGAAAAGCTTGAGAAGAACCTAAAATGGATCCAAATCCTACAAACACATCCAACGGAAAACTCGGCATTTGCGATTCAGCAAACTGCAACAGTGCTAGACTCAATCTAAGCTTTGCCTTGAACTCACTGGGAAATAAGTCACTTTGCCATAGCTTCCCATCTGTAAAATGGGAATAAAAAGGACACAGGGAGTGTCAGCGCTGCAGATAAGTTCAGAATATTGAGTGAGTGAGTATTTACAACAGATCTCTATAAATGTACCAGAAATCACTGTGAGAAGGGAAGAGAAGAGAAGAAAGATGTTACACTATTTGGCAAAGTCCGAAGCTCCGTTCCCACCACCTGCTTGTAAAGGCAAGTTCAAGGATGGCCTTGAATGGATCTCCTTGGTTTCCAAACCCACCCCCAGTGTTACTAACTGGGGGCTCTCGGCAGGAGGCCTTGAATTACAGCAATCAAAGCTGACGGCATTGGAATAAGCAAGTCTCTGCTTTTTCATTGGTCTGCAAAGAAAATAATCAGAACAGTGCCACCCTCCCTGCAAAGCAACCTACCCAACACAAAGAGGACAAGGCAGCTATTTGATTCAGAAAGCCTTTTTCATTTGTCCCACTCCACTTACTGTGGCGTTGGTCCAGACAACTTGCTCCCCCTTTCATGTGCGCCGCAGTGGCCGTTTCTCTAGAGCTGCCCGTCATTTCCTTATCAAGCAGGAAGAATGAAGGATCACTAGAGACACGGCTCAGCCACACTGAGATTTCGCTCTCTCAGTGGGCTGTAAATGCCCCTATAATGTTGGCTTTTTAAATATTGTGCTATTATTACCCGCAGCTGCCATTCAGTCTGCAGAGAATAAAGCACAGGGGCTTTCAAGGCCTACACAATAACACTGTGCATTTGCCAGCAATTGGGCCACCGTGTATCAGCTATATTGGAAACCTTTATGTTGTGGGAGTCTGGCTGTGTATGTCCATGTGTGTGCGCGCAATACAGGCAGGTGAGTAATAGCGCCTATGAATGTGGGAGTTATTTTAGGAATGTGTGCCTAGGTATCTGGCTATGCGAATATGTATTCTAATGAATACTTGCAAATACATCTCGGTGTGAACACATGCATGTGTGTACACCCACAGCTCTGGAACTTTTCAAAAGGGTATTCAGTGAAGGAGACGTCACTGAATCTACCTATCCAGTTGCTAGTATCAAAGTGTACTCAACAGTGGTGCAGCTGTTACAGAGACCAGGTGCCCAGGAAGTGCCTTCCCTTACTATGGATATTGGCAGGACGGCACTTGCTGCCTCTTTGGGCTCCAACCCAAGTGCAGATATCAGCAGCATATGTTTTGTAACCACAGGCTTTGAAAAGTCTATAGAGGAAGGCGTTGAAAAGTCTATATGAGTAATCATGACTGGAGGCCAAATCATCACATGCGGTGCAGCATGGGAAAGATATATCCAGGGACTTCAGGTGTCTCTCAAGATTCATTTCTGCAGAAGAGAAAGATTTAATCTATGCTTGGTAGCTATCAGTGAGCTTGGTCAAGGAAGTGATTTTGGTGGGCTACAGAGCCCAATGCCCTTCTGCCAGAGAATATATTATGAAGTTAGGGTATGGCACAATCTTTCACAAGTGTGAAAGAGAAGGGAATGGGCAAGCTGCGTTTATTTACAGCCATTGGCCAGTGTAGCACCACCTCAAGAGTCTTCCTACCATATATAATGAAAGAAACCAATGTCACCTTAGCTGGTTTCCCCATTACTATATTCACTCACTATGTCAAAGTCATCCTCTGCTCTGTAGTCTATCTCAGAGAAATGGATTCTCTAGCCCCAAGCAACAGCAGCAGCTGCACCTCCGTAGGAAAAGGTAAACAAAAATGCCACATTAGTTTTCCTGATGACTTAAATATATTCACAGAGCAATATACTCCTAATCCATCAAGCTTCCTAAGCGCTGACCATTTAAAAAGAACTCTTTAATTGCTTTTACAAAACATGAACAAACGTATCCTCTCAATCCTCTAGTGAGCTACTGTAGCTCAGATATAGCAATACATGCATAAGATGCCAAGCTAGAAATTAATGCACCACTTTAGAAATGGAAAAACGAAGTCAGAGGTGAACTAATTTTCCCAGGATCAAACAATAAATCAGAGACCTAGTAAATGCTTCAGCCAAGGTCTCCTGACATCAAGGTTTGTGCCTCAACCACAAAGACCATCTTCTCCTTTTCAATTGTTCTTCCTTCCTTGCCTGCATTTACACATTCCGGTTGCAAACTCCCTTCTGCTCCCAATACACATCAAATAGCACCTCTTCCTTTCTATAGTGTTCAAAGCTTTCACTGTGAAAGCTTCCACAGTGTCAATTAATTAACAAACAGATGTGACACTGTGCATCTACACCTCATTAGCAGCCACACTTTCTGGGCACCCTGAGACCTCTTTCTCTCACCAACCCACCAGTCTCCCTGGTCTGTCCATCAGTTTATTATGTGCCTTATGTCACCCTCTCCTTCCTCAGACAATGAAGCTACAGAGATTTTTAAGAAGTGAAAAGCAACTGTGAGGACCGCTCTTTACACAGTGCTGTTACTTAACATCAAAACATGGTCTTGGTCCATCAGGCCATGAGGGCTGGTAATGCAAAACATTCAGCACATTTTCAGAGATAATACCATAGAACTTTCAGATATTCCTTAGAATTCTGTCTTTGCCTTCACATATGCAGTAGACTTGGTACATAGGAATATGTGGGATAATGGCTGCAATATACACAGTATACAAGTGCCTCTTGCACAGATGTGGAAGAATCACTCTGAACCTACGTTCACCAGGCTAATATTATGTTCAATCCCATTTGCTGTTAAAAAAAAAAATGTTTCAGTCACAGATCTACAATAAAGTACTCAACGTGATGCATGAAACAATAAAGAAACAATCTGGGCCATCACACAGTCCATAAAAACAGACAAACTAGCAGCAGGTCATTTTAAAACAAGACCACGCAGTAATATCAGCACTGTCCTACAAAAAGCCTGGGTAAATGGAAAAGGTTTGCAGATGGCAACCGAAGGCATATATGGTGTGGGGATACATGTGTCTCCCATACAGGGATGTTCAGGAGACAGACGCTAGGGCTGGAAAAGGCCTGCTCTACATCTCTACAGACTTCACTGCTGGAAGGCAGAGCCGAGCCTAGTTAGCTTACCTAAATGACCAGGAACGAAGGGAGACATGGAAGAAATCACCCCCTTAGGTAGCAGGTCCCAGGGAGAACAAGCACATCTAAATTCAGGTCCCAAACTAGGCTGATAGTGAGTGCAAATGAATCAAAATGAGGGTGAATACTCTTTTTTATTTGCATTTGCCAACAGAAAGGTTGCTGCTTTCTGTGCAAGTTGAAGCTTCTGAACCACTTTCAAGGTTATTTATTTATTATTTACATTTATATACCATCTTCCAAGGCTCTCAAGGTGGTGTGCATGGTTCTCCTCCCAATTTCCTTTCATCCTCACAACAACCCTGTGAGGTAGGTTAGGCTATGAGATAGTAAGTGGCCCAAGGTCACCCAGTGAGCTTCATGATTGAGTGAGGATATGAACCTTGCTCTCCCAGGTCCCAGCCCAACACTCTGACCATTAGCTTCAAGGGCATTACATTATAAAGCCCTCTCTGTAACCTTCCAGCAGTTTGACTGGGTGCCAACAACAACTCCCATCATTCCTAGCCATTGACCATGCGTGTTAGGGCTGATGGAAGCTGTAGTACAGCAACATTTGGAGAACTGAAGGCTCCCAAATTCATGGATTATGGGAGCAAATAAGAGTCAAGGGGCAAAGGTTGACCCTTGTTTGCATTTAAGGGGAAAGCAGTGCAAATACCAATTCCCATGACACTTCCCACTGGGGTGTAGCAGCCACAAGTCCCCGCAATGTAATATTTTCATTTAGAGACGGATAAAGGCAGAAGGCAGAAGTTAAACAACTTGTTCAAGGTCACCAGGCAAGCATGTAGCAGAGTCAGGAATCTCTAAACAGCCAGATAACTCTCTCCCCTTGAAACACAGACACAGAAGTTTAAACTGCTTATCCAGGTGTGCAGAGCTGCTGAATTCCAGTGAGCAGCAATTATTCTCGCTGGTGGCTCATTTGTGCTAAAAGGTATAAAAACCAAAAGCCTTTCACAGTGCAAATGCTTTCAACAAGATGCAAATAGGAACAGGGATTTCACATCTGGGTTAAGTCGCCACCTTCCACACATCCCATTTTGTCTGTCGACTTCCAAATTACCCACGATCCATTGACAATTTTAGTCTCTTCCCCCAAGAGGCAGAGATTAAGTAGGAATCGCTATGCAGAAATGCTGTCTTGTCTGAGTATGCTTGCTCTCCAGCAAGAGGAGCTTCCAGACTGCCTCCCTCCCCCATCTCTTTAAGAACCAAGGTGGGTTTTGAAAGTGGCTTTTACTGAAAGCAAGGTGGAGGGGGGAGAAGAGGATGAGCTGGGGAGGATGTGGCAAAGGAAGGAACAGGAGCGACGGAGAGAGAAAGCAGGAGCATGTCAAGCGTGTAGGTACTGCAAGGCAGGAAGCTTATCTAGAATGGCTTTCAAATCCATACCGCAAACCATGCTGTGTCTTTTATCGAACTAATTTTGTGCCTGGAGAAGGGAGACTTGCACTTCGGGTCCATGCACTAATGCAAATGAGATTTGAAGGGAGGAGAAAAATACACGCACACAGACACACACCGAAGCTAGTATGTAAATATTAATTTAACAATCTACTTGACAATGCCTCAGCTGATTCTATAAATAGCTGCTTTATTAAAAAGGTGATGCTCAAGGCAGCTAAACCTGATTCCCATTCCCACAATTCCCTGTGCCATCGTGTTTCCATTGTTCCTGGAGACACAGTCTCTCACTGCATGCTGTTTTCTCCCCCTCCCAGCACCTGCAGAGTCGAGAGCTCATACCTACAGTACAATGCATATTTATAGAGCCCCTTTGCAAGGCAAGAACCCTGAGGTGCTATGCAGACAATGGCTCACAGAACTCAATTACAGGAGTAAGACAACAATTGGGGTGGAGGAGAAGCAAGTCCACCACTTAATCTGGTTTAAACACAACTCGCAAGGGAGCTGGCTGGTCTGATGTCAATACAGGTTCAACAATTTGGGGAGCTACTCACTTCAAGGCTACATGTGCAAAGTGTGCCTTAGCAAGGTACAATAAGAAATCACCATCAAGGAAAAGGGTTCCAAAAACATGGTGGGTGAAGTGAGGCAAAATATCCAGAAGCTTGCTCACGGGATCATATTACAGGCAACTCCCCATTTATGCAGGAGTTACATTCCAAGGCATCACGCGTTTAAGTGAAATCACATATACTGAAAACACCACTGAAGCAGCCTGCAAATACCCTCTAAACCAGGGGTCAGCAAACTTTTTCGGCAGGGGGCTGGTACACTGTCCCTCAAACCTTGTGGGGGGCTGGACTATATTTTGGGGGGGGGGGGGGAATGATGCAAGAGCACCACAAGCCCCAGTGGCTGCTTACCGGTGTCTTGCGAGCGGCAGGGGCTGGCGGCGGCAGGGGGATGATGAGCAGAGCACCAAAGGGCTCTGGAGAGGGGCTGCTTAAAATGTCGGCCGCTCAAGCGCTGCTGCTGCTGGCACCAACAAAGCCCAGCCCCCTTCCTCCTATAGGCAGGGTGGGGAGAAGCCAGGAGGAGGGAGGGAGGAGGCGCCGCCGGCGCTGCCGTGTGAGGGAGAGGGAGGGAGAGGGAAAGAACGCACATGCTGGCAATCCACGCGGCGATTCCTGGACCGTCTGCAGGCCGGATCCAGAAGGCAATTGGGCCTGATCCGGCCCACGGGCCTTAAGTTTGCCTATCCATGCTCTAAACCTCTGGAAACCCTTGAAAACCCCCTAAAAAAAACAAAACTCCACCAAACTCCACCACAATCACTCCCTCCAAACCTATTTGCTCAAACTCCAGCTCTCTACAGGCCTCAAAGGTCGGTGCAAAGGCTCCTGGGATTTGTAGACACTATTTTCATTTTCAGACACATTTTTGCCATTTTCACACTCTTTTAGGGCTGTTTTTGCCCCTTTTCGTGCCACTTCTGGGTTCACGGCAATGCGGTTGTGTGCGTGCCTTGAATGCGCACAAACGGGGAGTCGCCTGTCATGTCACTAGTGTACTAGTCTAGTACCAACGCTGTCAAAAATATCAGCATTCAATTAGTTGTCCAAAATGGAAGCTGCAGCTTCACATACTAGTCATTTTAACATGATGACAATACGTAAGTGTACTGGACAAAAATAAATACCTGAATGCTGACGACAGACTGAGAGTTTACCAGTGTCCCTAGCATATGGAAATTAACGTGGGATGACAGGCTCATCGTAGGGGAGGCCTGTAGCTCCATGGCAGAGCATTTACTTTAATTGCAAAAGGTCCCAGGTTCAGTCCCCATTAGTTCCAAGCAGGGCTGGGGAAAAACTGCCTGTCTGAAACAATGGAGAGGTGTTGCTAGTCATCGTAGACTGTGCTGAGCTAGATGGATCTCAGTAGCCTGGCTCAATATGAGGCAGCTTCTTGTGTTCCTGAACAGAGAAAGGTGCAGCCTGATGTGATTGCACAGTAGAAGAGGGTAATCTGTCCAACTGGTGAAGCAGGGCAAAACTTAATGAAAGCCTGGAATCGTCAGGGGGCATGAAAAGCAAAGACTGCTGGAAAGTAATGTTGGGACTAAGGAAGGCAGATCCAACAGCAAAGTGAATTTTATAGGCAAAGCAGGAAACCAAGGTGCTAAAACGAGAAAATCGAAAAAGCCAGATCACAAGAATTTTACAGCTACCTATTGATCGGAAAAACAGAAAGAGCTGACACATAGAAACAATCTCCAGAGAAACAGGGATAGCTTTGCACAGGAGAATCCCAAGACAGGTATCTATCCTTTGGGGTACTGTCCCATGAATGTAACTGGTTAGTGTGTATGTGTAGCTTGGGTCATTTGAATACACTTAAGATGTACCTAGTCCCAGAAATCTACCTTGTGCAGATGAATCCTTAAAATGTGGCTGGGGTGAGCCAGAACCTAAAAACAATTGGGAGTGCAGAGAAGATGCCTCTATTATGTTCCGGCTCCCATTTATCTTGGAGCCATGCTCACTCCAAAACTTGCCAATATATTTTTTAAAAATGAAAAAGTATTACTCATTATATTTCTAAACATCATGCATTATTTAGTTAATACAATAATTGATTCAGATATAGCCTTAACATTACGTGATTGTGATGCCTGTAACTACTTAACAAAAAGTATCTTCAGTATTACTTGATGCATTAAGAATATGTAAAAAATATTTTATTTGGACAGGGAGGGGTGTGGGGGGGGGATAGAAAGACTCTGCAATGATAAGCTATAGTGTAAACACAAATGTAACTATCTGTCCCAAAGTGTTTTGAGCTTTCAAAATTAAAAAGGTAAGAAGTAAGGGGGGGATAACTTGCAATGCTGTATGTTGAAAACCTAGAGAGCACAACAGATAAAATAAAAAATGGTTCAGAAAATGGCATTTATTATACCAGAGGAGACTGAAGGGTGGCAAGCTTTCAATAATAATAATAATAGTAGTAGTAGTAGTAGTAGTAGTAGTAGTTTATTATTTGTACCCCACCCATCTGGCTGGGTTTCCCCAGCCACTCTAACTTAACAGAGTTCCTCATCAGGATTAAGCTCACAGGCACTGTCCAACTAGGATGATCAGACTCCAACAAAATGGCTAGGAGGACTCCTAGTGACATTATAGGATGTGATGTAGTATGTAAATGGAAGCAAAAGCTGAGCAGTTGAGTAGGCAAATCAGTATCTGCAAATGACCTTGCTTGTGTTTTGCATTATTTATGCAATGGGAACTGGAGTTTTGCCAAGCAAGACAAAAACCAAAAGCTGCATAGTGAGAAATTCTCAGGACTTTAAGGGGCAAGGAAATCCTGCAGGCATCCTAGGCGGGTCTACAGTTTTTATCGCATTAAAGTAAAAGAGATCAATTATTCTCCATAGTCGACACGAACATAAACACGAAGTAATGCACTTCGCCGTTGCATTTGCTATGCTATTTATTCCAATAAAAGCCTTCATAAAGTGAACAGCAAAAGACTGTCGCCACAGCAAGGAAACCTCCATAGGAGCTCTGCAATTAAGGACAGCGCAGGTGATTGAACAAGCTGCCAAGAGAATGGCTTTCCCTAGGAAGACTCAAGAAATAAGTTAACAGAGCAACCCTATGCACTTTTACTAGGAAGTCAGCTAAATTGTGGGGATCATTCCCAGGCTTTTCATGCAAAGGACTGTAGTCTAATGCTCTTCCACAAATGGCACAATATTGGGGATAAACCTGTGCAAATTTTAACCCTAACCATTTCAGAATGGTTCTTTCCAATCATTACATGCAGCACTGCACATCATCCCTTCCTCCTCCCCTCCCCACTTTATAATACTGCTTATTTTGAACATGTTCATCCAACTATATATCCAGTAACTTTAAATTTGGACAGTAGCACAAAAAAGTCAGGAAAAGCTTGCATCTTCCAAGTTCCCGGAATGTAGTTGGACCCAACTTTGCTTGCTGAGGCAGAATAAACCCTTTATCCTGCAGGTTTCTTTCTACCTGGATAGGCAGCCATCCTCCTGGCTTGCAGACTCTGCTGTGCTACACGGAGCAAATTCAAGAAAGGCCCACATCATATGGGAGCAGAGACAAGGCTGAAATCCTTCAGCTCAGGTATGGAAAGATCAAAGTACTGGATGGGCTTTCTTCCCTCAATGGATGCACTGACTTTTTTTTTTATCAATGGAAAAACCAATTAAAGTTGATAAAGACACATTCACTGCTGATTTTCCTTACTGCCCACTACTCTGTGCTAGAATAATGGATAGTATTCTGCCTATGGGTGTATTTTTCTAAGATCTGTCAGTTCTGACAGCATTTTGGCACCTGAATAACTCAAGATTTATGCCAAGGGTCTAGGAACACACCATTTCTCAGTAGATGATGGGTACATTTTTCAGCAGGGCTTCCCTAATTAAAGAAATAGAGAGAGATAGGGATCAGATTGATAGGTTTTGCAGTCAGATATTTCACGCTCAATTTGATGAAATATAAATCACTCACAGAACGTCTCTTAACATGCACAAGTGGAAGAAAAGCTGTACTGTGAGGGGAAGAGGGTGCCGGAATATAGCAATGGGGTCCAAACAATCTGTCACAGCAACTTGTTTCCAACTTTTATCTACAGAAAGCTCCGGGCAAGAGATGCTTGGGCAGCTTGTTTGTCACAACAGCGAAAAGGAAGGAAGCAACTAGAAATGTTGGGTTGCAGGTAGCCTGGCCCAAGCAGCTTACTTGGCTTGTTCAACACAGGCCAGGAAATGGCAAAAATCCTGAAAAGAGCAGAATACTGTTGCGTCTTAGAATTCTTTTGGCAGATTAAGGCACATATTTAGGCAATATGGGATTGCACAAGAGAACATGGGTGCTGTATTCAGAGCTATAAGCATTTTAGATTTTAGAAGGCCTTAAACAGCTCAGGACCGCAAAACCTCAAGGACTGCCTCTCTCCACATGAACCTCCCCGGACCCTGAGTTCATCCTCTGAAGCCCTTTTTCATATGCCTCCTCAACGAGGAGTCTGGAGGGTGGCAACACCAGATGGGGCCTTTTCTGCAGTGGCTCCCCATTTGTGGAATGCTCTCCTCAGGGAGGCTCGCCTGGTGCCTTCGTTATACACTTTTAGGCACCAGGCAAAACCGTTCCTCTTCAGGCCTTTGGCTGATTAACAGCCTATACCCTTTTAAATGTGTTTGTGGGAGGGGGTGAACAAAAGGTGGATTATTGTTTGGCCTTGTTCTCATTATGTATTCTGTGTCTTTATCTTGTATTTTTATGTTGTGAACCGCTCTGAGATCTACGGATGAAGGCTGGTATAGAAATAATAATAAGGCATACAATTTAGCATTTTGAATACAGTGGTACCTCAGGTTAAGTACGTAATTCGTTCCGGAGGTCCATACTTAACCTGAAACTGTTCTTAACCTGAAGCACCACTTTAGCTAATGGGGCCTCCTGCTGTTGCCGCGCCGCCGGAGCATGATTTCTGTTCTCATCCTGAAGCAAAGTTCTTAACCTGAGGTAATATTTCAGGGTTAGCGGAGTAACCTGAAGCGTATGTAACCTGAAGCGTATGTAACCCGAGGTACCACTGTACAATGCTATACAGTATGCTCTTAACCTGCTGGCTTTGTCTGATATAGAACTGATATGAAGCCAGCTCCACCTTCCTCCATCCATTACATAGGGTAATACACAGAAGCATGGTGACCCATCTTTTCCGCAAGGCCAAGAAGGCTACCGGCGTGTTCCTGAGCTTGAGATTTGGGACAGTGTGCCTGTGTTACCTGATAAGGCACCAGTCATTATGACTGGATCTGAAATATCCCCCCCCCCCCAACTCTGGCAGCAAGCCAGTATTGAGAAAAGGATGGCTATACTCTCTACCGATTGCTACGCAGCAGGGATTTCAAATTATTAGGGCCCTACGCTGAAGTGTAATTAGCATAAAAGTTAATTCAACCCTGGGGTAGATGTATACATTAGTCGTTTTTGTCACTAATTAGCTACCTCTTTAATTGTGCAGGGAAGGTAGGTCAAGACCTGTCCTAAATGCTGACTGTTAGAATAAGTAGACAGTAATACAGGATGTGCTGCAAACTATGGCAAAGCTGAGTGCCAAAACCCCAAGTGCTGTTTAAATTCCTCAGAAAACACCTAAGCAGTATAGTCTATTTTTATTTATAGATGTGCAACATATACATATCCCGCTGGTCACGTATGTTACCAAGGAACTTGGCCAGACTGTCGTATTATGTATGCCCCTAGCACCTTGATTCTGAAACTTCCAGAATCTGGCCCAGGAAAATACTTAAACATACATGAAAAGAAATGTGCTAATTTGATTTACACTTTTGCACTCCCCAAAGTGCAAAAACTTAGATCCCAATAGTATGCAAACTTTAGGAAACTTAGATCCCAATGAGTTTCATTCCTAGCCTAGATTGTTCCAATACTAGTCAGCTTCTCCTTTCCCAAGCTTCATGTTTGTCTTTCTACTTTTATACTCTGATTAGTAGGGCCTGAGAGGCGCAAAGGACATGTACCATCCATGATTGCATGAATAGTTCCCTGCAATATTATTTACTTATTGCATTTACATCCCACCTTTCTCTCCAAGGAGCTGAAGGTGGCATCCATGATTCTCCCCCTCCTTATTTAATCTCCACAACAACCTTGCGAGGTAGGTTAGAATGAGAGATAGTGACATGCCGAGGGTCAACCAGTAAGCTTCATTGGATTTGAACCCTGGTTTCCAAGGTCCTAGTCCAACACTCTAACCACGGCATCACACTGGCTCTCCTGAGACAGATGTGGGTGATTGGCAGATGTTATCAGCATACATGCTTTATCCCTTATACAGTGGTACCTCGGGTTACGTACGCTTCAGGTTACATACGCTTCAGGTTACAGACTCCGCTAACCCAGAAATAGTGCTTCAGGTTAAGAATTTTGCTTCAGGATGAGAACAGAAATTGTGCTCCGGCGGCGCGGCGGCAGCGGGAGGCCCCATTAGCTAAAGTGACGCTTCAGGTTAAGAACAGTTTCAGGTTAAGTACGGACCTCCAGAACGAATTAAGTACTTAACCCGAGGTACCACTGTATGTGGAAGCAATGCAGGCAACTCCCCACTTGTGCGGGAGTTGCATTCCTGGCCTCTGTGAGTGTCAGCGGATCATGCGTAAGTCCGCCCTGCCCCATTCCATTCCCGCTCTGCCCCCTTACAGTGCTGAAACAGGCACGCCAATCGCATAGAGTGTGGAGTTGCTTGTATTCATGCAGGAAAATAACTGTGAAATGGCAATCTTTTGCACCACAACTGGGGAAGGGCTGTATCTCAGTGGGAGAACATCTACATCACAAGCAAAAGGCGCCAGGTTCAATCCCTGGCATCTCCAGGTAGGGCTGGGAGAGATCTCGGTCCAAAATCCTGGATTGCTGCTGCCAGTCATTATGAACAATTCTAAGCTAGAATTCTGGCTCAGTATGCAGCAGATTCCTATGTTATGTTAACTGCAGGGGCAACTTCTGGCGGCAAGGGCTAGCCTTAATTTCTGTGCACACACACACCTCCCTATCCACAATTCATTAAGTGGATTTCACATTTTAATTGATGGAATTATTTTTAAACTTGTTACCTGACCTAAACATTTCAGATCCAGGAAAGCCTGGAACAGAAATAAATCTACAAATAAGTAAGTTAATATCTTTTAGGCCGAGGTCAGAATTACCAGCACCCCAATCTGTGTTCAGACCACCCGATAATCTCAGAGGCAGAGAGAGAAATTCACAGCACAATTTGCTTGGGAAGAGGGATGGGGTAGGGTGGGGGGAAGCTAGCCTCAAGAGCTATAAAAATGAAATGGAACAATTACAATGCAGACCGATGGGGATGCAAAAAGCACTAAGCTTTCAGGCACGGAGAGGTTAAAACAATTATTTGAACAGCTGGGAAAATTAAAATGGTAAAATAATAGCTACCCTTCAAAAATGCTACAGATGCAAAGAGACTCTTCAATGAATAACTGATAAAGAGGAAAAAACATTTTACAGGAAAACCATTTCATGCATGAAGGTCGAACAAGTAACAGCTTCTCTGATGTACCTGGATTTTCAGACTTTCTACATGATATGCAGGATCTGGAGGTGCTAATACCATCACCTTCAACCTCTCCAGGTCAATCGCAGGAGGTCTACAGTACACTAAAAACTAGATATTCCAGTAGGAGCTGGAAACCTTTACTTTTTATGAGGCGGATTCAACATGCATGCTCACTTTCCCACACCAACCCTTGCACACTAATCTGGATGCATGGTAAGAGGCTGTTTAATTACTTTTAATGGAGCAAGGAGGGGCCCATTATTTAAACACACACACACACACTTCGCATGCAAGCAATGGAAACAGAGTGGATGCACTTCAAAGGGACAAATTCAATCTGATAAAATATGCACAGCCAATACTATCCATTTCTGTATGTGTGTGGGGTGAATCAAAAGAGGTTCCGATATACAATAGCAATAACATGCAACTTGCATGCTATTTCAAGGGATCTGGGCCTTGGAGAACTAAAAAGGGCACTGACCACATGCCATTCTATTCATACGGAGAACGGCTCCTATTTCAAAACTGCTTGATGAGGACTTTATTTTATTTATTTAAATCCACAATTGTACTAGAGAGGAATATGGGAAGCTGCTTTAAACCAAGCTATACTCCTTGTCCACCTGTCTCAGTACTGTCTATGCTGACTGACAGTGGCTCTCCAGGGTTTCCCACTCCTTCCTGGAGACACCAGGGCTGAATGTGGAGTTGTTTGCATGGATGGCATGTTGTAGCAGTGAGCTGCAGCCCATCCTCTGCGGTGGCAGCAGAGACTGGCACAATATATTAGCAGCAGTAACAGATGTTTATAGAAACTTCAGAGAGGTCAAAGCACCTCAACTACATCATGTCACTAATCAACCTTACAACTGCCTTGTAAGATGGGTCAATACTATCACCTCCATATTGATGCCATCCTTTGCCTTCTCTGACAGGAATAATTAAATCTTGGCTTGTCGGTGAGTTAATTCAGATTCCCACCCAAAAGTATACAAGTTGCCAGTTCCAGATTCAAAGCCTGAAAATCCATCTCCATAGAATCATAGAGTTGGAAGGGACCCAAGGGTCATCTAGTCCAACCTCCTGCAATGCAGGAATCTCAACTAAAGCATCCATGACAGATGGCCATACATCCTCTGCATGAAATCCAAGAAGTTTCCCCTCATACTCCAGAGCATTCAGCTAGTACAAACCTTGTGGGCTGCCAATTTTTTATTTCCAAAAGTTTTAGACCATTTTCTTTAATATTTCTCCTCTTGGGGTGGCAAAGAAGAAGAAGAAGAAGAAGAAGAAGAAGAAGAAGAAGGAGAAGAAGAAGGAGAAGTAGTGTTGCCGTTGTTGTTGTGGTTGTTGTTATTACTCCCACCCATCTGGCTGGGTTTCCCCAGCCACTCTGGGCAGCAGTTGTAGTTAAAATGACAGAATATAATATCAAAACTGTATACACACATATAGTAGAAACTGACAAAGCTTAGCAGTGAAAGTTTAGATATACATGATAGAAATTATTCAGAATTTCTTTTTCTTTTTAAAAGATCTTTTCCAGGAGAACTAAAGAAGAAAGAACTCCAAAATGGCGCTCTCTCCAGTGCCCTCCCACCTCACACCCAAGTGACAAGGGCAGGTGGAAGGGTATCCAAATATTAACTTAGTATATGAAAAGGTTTGTGTGGGGAAAAGTCATTCCTTCACCTACCTTGCTCCCAAACTGTATAGAGCTTTAAAGGCAAGACTTTGAATTGTGCCTGAAAACCCAACATCCCAGAGTTCATCTTTCCTTGTAATTTTATATCTACAAATTACAGAGCAGACTGAGAAAGCAAGTGAACTAGAGATTCCTTTGTATTTAGGCTATTTTTGTGGAACAATTTCTCTTTCTGCCTGCAAACTCTTATCTTTAATCAAAGCACCTTCTGCCCAAGTTTTGTTACAGTGTAAGGTTTTTAGGTAAGCTGGTGGAAAATAGGCCACCTGAGAGGGGAACTTGGGCTCTTTTCAGCTGTGGATTTTGCTCTAGTTTTGGAAAGAAACTGCTTAAAAAGGGCACCAGTGTGCAGTAAAGGCTAAAGTACTGGACTAGGACCTGGGAGATTGGTCCTCACTCTCCACAAAGCTCCCTGGGTGACCTTGGGCCAGTCACTATCTCTCAGCCTAACCTACCTCACAGGGTTGTTGTGAGGATAAAATGGGAAGGGGAGAACCATGCACACCACTTTGAGCTCCTTGGAAGAAATGGTGGTATATAATTGTAATAAATAATAATAACTAAGACTGTGAATATTAAGCGTTGGTGTGAAATCTGTGTCAAACAAACCCAAATTCTGCTAGCTGTCTTTTCTCCACCACCGAAGATTTCACCTAGCATTGTCTTGAAATCTGCTTGAAGACTGCATGTTCATAGTAATTCTGCACAGCATGTTAATAGTAATTCTGCACATTAATTCTGCACGTATATGTAATTTCTGTGCTTGCATGGTACTGTGATGAAATGCACATAGTCTTGCAAAAAGGTCTCGCAGCATGGTCTGAATGCAACTAACGTTGCAATGCAAAGCTGGTCTGGTCAGTGTCTGTATGGGAGACGGCCAGGGAACTCTATTCCATCAAGTTCCATGATGAAAGAAATGTGAGATATAAAGGATTCTGTCCAATGTTAATCATACTCAGAGAAGACCCACTGAAATTCATGGACAGAAATGGCTTAGGTAAATTAATTTCAGTGATTCTACACCAAATATAACTTAGTTGGAAACAACTCAAAGGATTTAAAATAGAATATTACAGCAATATCTCTCTCTGATCTTGCAGTCAAAGAAGAATAGCCTAATGAGAACAGATCACTGGGAATTTCACAGCAAGTTTCTCTAAGTCTGCTCTAAAAGCATGCAGAACAAGCATAGTATTTCTGCTGTCCCCAAATCCATAGAAGGCATCTCAAATGGTCTGAGTTAAGGCTTTGCCATATTTTGCAGGAGTCAAAACATTGGAATCTTCCTAAATTACAATTTGTATATTTACATTCAGCCAAACTGAAACCTATTCTGCATGTTAATGCAATTTATCCATGACATTATATCCCACCTTTCCTCCAAAGAGCTCAAGCTGTACACAGTTCTCCCCCTTCCCATTTAATACGCACAACAACCCTATGAGGTAGGTTAGGCTAATGCAGTAAGGATACTTTTCTTACGCGTTGTAAAATGTTGCACAGATCCACCATGCAGCACTGAACAAGGGCCCTGCTACTGGGGAATAAACACATGGTTTCTGGAGTTGCCAACCCAGATTTGGTCATCTGATCAAACTGTATATGACAAATGGATGATGATTATTTAATCTTAGTTGCATGGTACACAATCAGCCCAATAACTAGGGAACACAACTGTGTTACTACTAGACATCTTTAGTGCACACAGCCCTTTTCTTTGCATTAACTAGGAGGACAACAAAGGTATAACAGGTGTTTTACTGCTTCCAACCATGGCACACATTTTAAAGTTTTACAATTTATTCACCAGGACTAGAAACTTACCGTCGAAAAGACTGATTTGCATCCAGTGTAGTGCTAAGAAACTGCCCCATCAGCGCCAGGATTTACTCATGTGATGATGCTTCTCCCCCTGCGCAACCCTAAATTTGTTCTGGGGTTTTCCCCAATTATCCAAAGCAGATCTGGAGAAGGCATGGCAGGGAGTCGTACTGCACAAACATTAATCCTTGCGCTGATGGGATGGTTACTTAGAGCTACGCTGGATACAAGTGATTATCTCCCCATCCAACATGCCCATAATTTCAACCATAATTTTTATGAACAGGGTGCACAGAAGAATGGAAGGCAACCTTAACGCACAAGAATGCAAATAAAAACTTCAGCCGTTGTAAGCGACCCAGTGCCCCTGTTCTTATGGATTTTTTGATATAAAGATGGGCAATGTATTCACCCCATGGATATTATATATATGGGTATAAAGAGGATGGAGGCTCAATAAGGCATCTGGCCAATTTGGTTACTGTGTTGCAAAACAGAACACTCTGAACAACAACAAGCAACACGTTGGCTAATGATATACTGACAATATTCTTATAACACTATAATATATCAAAATTCATAAACAGAAGACATATAATATGTGCATGGAGTCACAAACTAATAAGAATCAGATAAATGTTCCATAACCAGGAATGGTGGGATTGGTAAATCACTGTCAAGGATCACTGAAATAGAGGCAGAATGCCTTTCCACAGTCAATATCCTATCCAAAATGTAGTTGGAAGTAAGTTGTAGCATGGTGGTGCTATGGGCACAACACTACAAATGTGAGATGATGGGTGCTCCAAACGCTGCAATAGGGTGCTCCGAGCACAGCAGCAGACAGAACAGTTCTTCCAGGATAATGAACTGTTTCAATGATAAACCAGCAAATTAATAGTCCCCAAAGGTACATCAAATGGCCATGGATCAGCTATCACTCAAAAGTGTAGTAAGCTGACTACACTTACTACACCTCTGTTTATGAATTTTGATACAGTATAGTGTTATAAAAATATTGGCAGTATATTATTAGCTGACGTGTTGCTTGTTGTTGTTCAGAGTGTTCATTTTTTATATATAATATTTTTATTGGTTTTTACACATATTTTCTAGCATAACATTTCATAAACATCAAATCAAATATTTGGCTATCACAATCTAAGCCTTCCTTCAACCTCATCTATTGGTTTTCTATAATCATTTCTAATTCTACATTTTATTACTATAATTATTGCTATAAATCCAAATCCTAAATAAACTCCTACTTAATCCCTTTTGCAGTAATCTATATAATTCTCCTCACAAAACTTCTTGTAACCCTACAAGTGATGTCAATTGATTACAATTGTCTTTCAGATACATCATGCACTTCTTCCAGTCCTTCAGGAAAGTCTGGTCCTGCTGGTTCCGAATTTTCCCCGTTAATCTCGCCAACTCGGCATAGTCCATCAATTTTGTTTGCCACTCTTCTTTCATCGGTATGTCTTCCTGTTTCCATCGTTCAGCTAAAAGTATTCTTGCTGCAGTAGTCGCATATAAAAACAGTTTTTTTTATCATTCTTGGGTATTTCTGTACCCATGATGCCAAGTAGAAGAGTTTCTGGGTTGTTTTTTTCAAATGTATATTTCAACATTTTAAAAATTTCATTATAAATCATTTCCCAGAAGTCTTTTTCTTTTTTACATTCCCACCACATGTGATAAAACGCGTGCTCAATTTGGTTACTGAGCATGAGGATGAGGAAATCCTGCTGCAAAAAGGACTATAAAGAGCTACAGTGGCAATGAAGGAGGAGACCAGAACAAGGTGAAAGCTACCCATGGAAACATGCCTGGAGAAGGTGAATTCTGTTCTCAGTCCTCACATATAAAAAACCACTCTCTCTCAGCCTTAGTCCTTCCTGCCCAGAGTGGCTGGGACAACTCAGTCAGATGGGCATCATATAAATATAATGATGACAACTACAGCAACTTAACACTACTACTACCACCATCGACTACTAATATAACAACTACTACTTATTATTATTAACAAGCATTGCTTCTTTTTGTGTGCTTGTTTACATTAGGAATGGGAGGGATGAAAAATTATACACGGTGTTCTCCTGATCCAGAGTTCAGAAATTTCTTTGCAGGGAGGTTCTCATCAGCCCCTAAGGAAACAGAAGCCTCCTCTTTCCAAACTGCCAGCGATGTGTCAGTTCTAATGTCAGCCTCCACACAGATATATCAATGAAAAGCAGAAAAGGAAAAAGGAGCAGAAAGGGCAGGACAGGGAGAGAGGAGAGATAGAGAGAGGAGGATGGCAGGTGAAATGCAAAGGACAGCAGAGGCGTAAACAAACAGAGGGGGAAACAGTGTACTGCGCTTGAAAATAAGTTGAAAAATCTGCAATGCAGAATGCAAATCAGTGACCCTGGGGGGAAAAAGTGGCCCATTTCAGTGCTCTGGCAAAATGCTGCAACATCAAGGTAGAGGGAAGTGATAGAATTATGATGCCTGGTATATCATTCTAGAGTTTTCAGCACATTTTTTATGTTTTATGGAGTCATGATGTTCTCTATACAACATACTAGGGTTGCAATCTCTAAGGGATGTATGGTGACCCCAATTACCATCCATCAATGTATTTTAAGGATACTGACTAAATGACTCTTCTTCACTGGAAAGGACAATTTGGGATATTTATACTGCTAGAGAATAAACCAAAATACTTTCCGTTCCATGTGTTCAGCTATCATCACAAGGATTTAGGTTTATGAATATTCTCCTCCTCCCTCTCTGCACACCCCCAGTCATGGATTGTCTCAGTTAAGACAACATGTCTCAACAACAAGCTACCAAGAAACTGACATTTAGCTGACAGCTAGCTGTGAATCGTGCTGATCAGCAGGAAAAGGTGCTCTGCCCTGCTACAATCAGCAACTACACTGGTTTTTGCTGGTTCCAAATGCATACATCACCCGAGCATGAAATAATGCGGCCGGACACCCTATGAAGGGCATAAGGAGCAACATCAGAGGCCGCTTTCAACCCATCAACATCTTTCCTCTTAACACAAGAAACACTGACAGGGTGGCTCATATTTAATAACAAAAGCTCCCAAGGTCTGGTTTTGGAAAGATCAGCAACAGTTTACACCAGGCATTCCCAAACTCGGCCCTCCAGATGTTTTGGGACTACAGTTCCCATCATCCCTGACCACTGGTCCTGTTAGCTAGGGATGATGGGAGTTGTAGTCCCAAAACATTTGGAGGGCCAAGTTTGGGGGTGCCTGGTTTACACAGAAGAACGTGGCTGGTCATAAACAGTCATTAAAAACAAACAAACCAGGATCTGGAAAAGAAGAACAATGAATTGCCATATTTTTAAAAGAAGAGCGAGGCAAGAAGATGTTTGAGTCCTCTCTCCTTCCCTCTCCGAGGCACACCAGGATCTATATTTTCTACAGCTCCATTGATCTTAGTTTATTTGGTGGGAACAAAGATTTATCTTGGTCAAAGCTACAACAGATGAGTAGAAAAAGTGGTAGTGATAACAGAGCAGAAACCCAGGCTTTTTGCTCTGCTATCACTACCTCTTTTTTCTATCCATTTATAGAAGTGACCAAATTGTCTGCTTATCCCAAACCTGGGAAAACCTCCAGTGATGATACTGTGACTTGCATGCCTTCAGATAAACTAGCATCTTTTGGTGGGAAGATCACCTGCTGGCCCACTCTATCTCCTTACAACCCGTTCAGCCAGGGATTTAGTGCCAAGCAAAGGGAGAGCCAGCTAAAATTCTACAGGGAAATTACAGCTCTTCAAGCATCTAGTATAACCAAACTACCATAAAAACCAATCAGCGCTAGAAGAATAAAATAATTGATCATAAATTCAGGTGAAATGCTGGGCATAAACTTGCAGTGTTATTATATCTATTACAGACAAATGGATAATTCATTTTTCTTGATATCCATGCCCTCTTCCATGTACCTGGATGAAGAGAATGTAGTGGCTATACTGAAACTTCAAAGAATCCCTACTGGATTCTATTCTTATGGCAACTTCAGAGATTAACTATTTCATTTCTGCAGCACGCACATATTTCCTTTTGAGAGTAAGCTACTCCTGCATGCTCCCACAAGGATAAAAAAAATATTGTAACTATCACATACTCCCATGATTACCGGGGAGCACAAAAGATGCTACCTTTGAAAACTCAAAAGTGGCACCCAACCAATTATTATTTTTATATGTCTGGGAGAACACAAGCAGTCACTCTGAATCCTGGAACCACCTGCACCGGCTATTTAATGATTGCTATGGGATGCTGGAAAAACACACACATTACCACTCAAAATTCAAGTAGTACGCCAATGTAGTTTAACAATAAACTACAACCGGTGGAAAGCAGATCCTAAACTGGTTGGGACATACCGTAACTGGTATTAGTTATAGTAGTTCTGTGCTACTTGTGCAGGCTGCTTAGACCTTTTTGCTGACTCAGGGACATCTGTGTGAGACTTTGGCATTTTGGAAAAAGTCATAACATTAGAATAACAACAACATCACAAAGGATGTGAAGTTATAGGTAGTGCTGGAATCAGGGGCACCATCTAGGGAGGCTGAGGGGCCAAGCCCCTCCCCCCATTTTCAAGGACGGGGCCAGTCCCCTCAATATTCCATGGCGTTGTGTTCCTTTGGCGATCTTTGCTCTGGTGTGTCCCTTTGATGGCAGTGAACAGAGGTAAGGTGGCAGGCGATGAGGGGGTGAAGGATGCTGAGCCAAGGTAGCCTGGGAGGTGGCACAAAAAAATGTGGGGCGCAACTTGGTTCCTCTGGCTGGAATGTTTCAAAGGAAGGGGTTAAAATGTGTCAGGGTGCACAAGACCTTGGTGAATAATTGCTAGATAAGCAGTTGTGACGCTTCCCCCCACCCCTGAGACATTACGGATATCCATGGTCTATATCTGACATAGGTTTCTCTATGTAAAGAGTGAAATTGATTCAAAAGGTAGAATATTCAATCTAGCATAGCTAACTCTTCTTCACATGGATTCATCTGGCTGAAGGACACAGGATCCTGGCCAACAGCTCTTAGCTGGTAAGCCATGAACTTTATTCCAAAAGGACAGGATGCTAGGACACTCAGAAGTTAGATCATGCTAGGGAACTCAGAAATGCTGTTTAGCAATTAGATGAGAATATGAAATAATAAACTCTTACTGACTGCTTTGTCAATGCAATTCCTATGATATTCTTATGCCATTTTCAATCTATATTATTTCCTAGGTACTATATTACTATCTTACATTACATTACCTTTCAGTATGTTGATTCAAGGTTCAGAATATCATTAGCTTTTGTATGAAGAGAATAATATGCCTTACTTTAAGTACTGTACACCTATAAACGGACTGCTTTGTGTCTCTTACAGTCCTGAGTCTGTGGCCTTTCATCACTGGTTACGCTTTACTTCCAGTCTCATTGGGCTGCTAAATTAGGAAATCTGAATCCAGATTAGATGACTGAATTAACACCACAGAAGTACATATGTAAAGTATAGTGTGGAGGTGTATAACTAAGAGATCCAACAAATAGTTCCAGGCATAATAACAAAGTAGGGGCTTATTTTGTGGAATGCTCAACATGAGGGCTCCAACCCACTGAAAAACACACACACACAAACACTGCAGGCCAAATTGATATGCAAGCTCTCTATGAGCCCCTTCTATACAACTTGGCACTGTGGCTCTGTTTACACTAGAGCCGTGTTAACTACTGCTATGCCAGCCACAGAGCTGTTTATGGGACTTTTTAGTTTAGAGAAAAGGCAAATAAGAAGCAACATGATAGAAGTTTATAAAATGCATGACATGGCATGGGCATCCAGTGAAACTGAATGCTGTAAGATTCAAGGCAGATAAAAGAACGTACTTCATGCCGCACATAGTCAAACTATGGAACTTGCTTCCCCATGAGGCAGTGATGGCCACCAACTTGGATGGCTTTAAAAGAGGATTAGACAAATTCATGGAGGGCTATCCATGGCTACTAGCCAGGATTGCTATGCTCTACCATCACAGTAAAGATAAAGGTAAAGGACCCCTGACAGTTAAGTCCAGTTGCAGACGACTCTGGGGCTGTGGCGCTCATCTCGCTTTACAGGCCGAGGGAGCTGGCGTTTGTCCGCAGACAGTTTTTCCGGGTCATGTGGTCAGCATGACTAAGCTGCTTCTGGCAAAACCAGAGCAGTGCACGGAAACGCCGTTTACCTTCCCGCCAGAGCGGTACCTATTTATCTACTTGCACTTTTGGATGTGCTTTCGAACTGCTAGGCTGACAGGAGCTGGGACCGAGCAACGGGAGCTCACCCTGTTGTGGGGGTTTGAACCGCCGACATTCTGATCGGCAAGCCCAAGAGGCTCAGTGGTTTAGACCACAGTGCCACCAGCGTCCCGCCACTATCACAGTAGGAGGCAGTTGCTGGTATTTCAGCAAATACCAGTTGCTGGAAACCATGGGAGGGGAAGGGCTCTTGTGCTCATGTTCTGTTCCCTGTTTTCCCACAGGCATCTGGTTGGTCTCTGTAAGAACAGGAAGCTGAACTAGATGGGCCATTGGCCTGATCCAGCAGGCTATTCCTATGTTCTTATGTTATTGCATGGCGCAAAATGGATGCAAGTGCCATCATTATGTTAGCTGTAAAATTAAAATTATTGTCCAAAGCTGAAACAATGAAACCCTTGTACCAATTCGCCTGTGGCTGCTAAATGCCATTAAAAAGCACACTGATTTTTATTTTTTTATGTGAGCAGGTTTTAACCTACCTAGGTGACAGGTACTATCACAATGCTACTTGCCCACACTAAGGCCTGCTGAGAAGTTCACTATATTTCCAAAACTGGGTCAAAAAGTGGAACATGCTTCTGTAAGTGTGGGATGTGGCAATACCAGAGCCATATATCCCTATGTGAAATACAAAAGTTCGTTCTAGGGCAGCTGCATGTATCCCTAGCAGCCTGTGAAGTTGTAAAATGAGAGCAAATAAAATAAAGATGACACTGTCATGGGTAGGAAACAATGTGAAGGGAATTAAGCAGAATTAAAACACACCACCAGCGAGGCTATTTTGAATTAAGAAAGCACAGGATGTCAGAGGCAGTTAACATCTTGCTATTTTTGAACTTCAATTTTGTTCAGTTTGCTTATATTTTTCCACAGAGAACATTCATATCCCTAGAAAGGGAAATGGAAGGCTCAGCAGGCTGCAAGGATGCAAGCATCTGAAGCCCATCAATTCACTGGAAGAAATCTGGCTGGAGATCATTTATTTTTTGACAGCTATGGACACGTTCTCAGAGAAGTTAATAGTAAACCCCAGCTTGGAAATCTGGTTGGAAGTGGCACATGGCATAATAACTGAATGGGCAATAGAGAAGAAATCTCCTATCTTCTAGAGTCAGCCATTCCTCCAAGCGAAGCCAGTCCTCCAAGGACATGCTGTGCATTGTGGGGAACAAAAGAAGCTGAAAACCCAGCAATTGTGCTTTATACTCTAATGGATCACCTTCCATCAGAATTAAACTCAGCCTTTAAGAGATGCAGCAGTCAAGTTCTTTTAATTAAAACAGTTGCAGGAACATCCACAGTAGATGAATGTTTTGAAGGATACTGAATCACCTGCTAGCTCAGAAAGTCTCCTCAGTAAGAAAAATAACAAAAACCTAAGAAAAACAAAAATCAATTTCTCTGTTTTGGTCAGGGTTTGCCCAGTATGGCCTTTTTGTCCTGGTTATGTGACCCAGTAGATGATCTGCTTGATGAACTAAACTGACTTGCTCCTTGGGGATGATGGAATGGACTGATAGTCTGAGTGGAAAATTTCAGAGCCAGATGGGTAGAAGGTAATTTTAGTGACAGAAAGATAAGCTTGCAGAGAAAAAGGAAAAGCTTAAAGGACAGAAGCAATGGAGCTGAGGTTTTATAGGGATAAACATGATGTTTAATTGAGGAAAATAGAAGGTAACACAGTTTTCAATGCATAATTTTTAACCATTGTCTAAGGAGCCACCCTGCATAGCATCTTGCTGGCAATTTGCTACACCACTCTCTTCAAATTAGTCTATGATCTTAAAAAGAACATCACTTTACATAGTGATTTGCACATTGCACAGATATAACACCTTTTTTAAAATATTTACTTTCTTTACATTCCTTTGCACTCCAACTCAATCACCACACAGATAAACCAATCCTTTGCAAAGACGTCAATGCATATTACAGCATTAGGTTACTAAAGACTCTGCATCAGAAGTTTGGCTTCTTTTCTGAAAGGTATTAAGTTCACATCCTAGCATGTGGGCAGAATTGCAAGTAAAGTAGCAGAACACATTGCATTCATTATGGCTCTTTCACAGGTCCTAAAAGCACTCTAGAAAGTGCCCTGCTGAAGGTCACAGAAAGGCAACAGAGCCAACTCAAAGGTTGTAGATACCAGCCCTTAGGAGCTTATCAGCCGCCTCAAATCTTTGTGTACCTGCATCTGAAGAATTTTAACATTAACTTAGAGGAATGTTACTTGAGGGTAGTCCAAGAGGATGCAACTAAGAGTAACAGCATGAAGCTACTTAGGGAAATGTCAGAGGACTGTTAGAAAATACCTCCTAAACAGCAGTTCATTTGGGTGGTTCAACAGTGTCATAAAGTGCTGGAGGACTCCACTACAGAGATGTAGTTAGAGAAACACAGGTGTGTATCTTCTAACTAGAGGAGGGAGAGCCACCAAGAGAACGTCATCACAGATTCTCCAGGAAAACACAAATGTTTGGGGCTATGCCCCAAACATGGTTTAAAGTGGTTGGTTTAAAGTGCCTGGGAGGATAGGAGGGCTGACAAGCTGACATTGCCATATGGGAAACTTAGAACATGACTACCAGTCTCCCTGGATTTCCCATAGGCACCTGGTCACCCACTGTGAGAACAGGATGCTGGACTAGATGGGTCACTAGCCTGATCCTGCAGGCTTTTCTTACGTTCTTAAGACAGGCCATCCAATTGCTAGTGGGCTACCCCATTGGCTGGTGCTGGAGCAGAGTGTTGCTATCTGTTCCAGGGTGGTGCTCTCTAAGTGACTGAAGAATGCCCATGCTTAGTGAAATCAAGATCAACTCAGAAATGGATGTAGTTCTTCTGCAACAGTGAAGAAAAGTTACAATTAATACAATCTAATGGGATAATGAAGGAAATGAACATTTTTGGAATGGCTTAAGAACAGCTTCCCACTTCCTAAACAGTACCCCAAAGAGAAATTGATATGAATCAATAACCAAAGGGTTTAAAGCCTTTTATAATCCCTTAACACAAGCTGGCCTATCTGCTTGGAAAGCTGAAGCTTTCAGATGTGAGAGAAAGGGGAAGACAGATATTCCAGCAAACAATTTTGCAGAGGCCTCTATTTCTATTTCTATTTCTTGCGTTACAGGGACTTTAGAAGCTTGGATGCTGCTTTCTGGAGTTATAGCAGAATTTAGCTTCATTTTACAAGAGCAGTAATAACAATAGGCTGAACACTGCAGGGCTATGTTCAAATATCAAGGAAAGGTAATGCCATTTCGGCACTGAACTTGTGCTTCTAAAAGTATAGTTGATACCAGCAAAAAAACCTACCCTGGAATCTCGGGTTATTTATTATATATAAAGACAACAAGAGGCCTGCAATGTTCAGGATGGACTAAAAGCTGTTTCTGGGGAGGAGTAGGAGAAACTGCCAGGTAACCACTACTATGACTTCTCCAATTCTACCCTTAGCTAACTGTGTAGGAGAATTGACATTTCCTCTTGTGGGTGGTGAAGCTGGGGGGGGGGGCAACAGGCATGTACAGCAGAGATTAATATTTGGGTTCTTCTTGCCATGAAAAGCACTGTAGCAATAAATACAACAAATAAAAAAGGCTCTGTGAGCAGGCAATCTATTGTTTCCTGCCTGTAGCAACATAATAAACTATCTGCTAAAGGCTGGACTTCATAGCAAAGGAATGGTGAACCTGTGGCCTGACTCCAAATACTTAGGGATATGAATGGTTTCCAGATAGCTTTGGGATATTTTTTTAACTGATTGTCCTGTTGAAAAGCTTGCTGACTCCTGGAATAGGGAGTCCAAGTGGTTGGACTCAACTGAATCTGAGGGCTGGCAGAAGACTGGTAGGCTTGTACGGACTAAAGCCTGGTAGGGACTAAAGCCCCTGCTAGATACAAGAATTCCTGAGCTAGACCATCTCCAGATTAGACAAATTCTTGGAGGATAAGGCTATCAGCAGCTGCTAGTCACAATGACTATGCTCTGATTCCATGGCTGGAGGCAGTATGCTTCTGAATACCTGTTGCTGGAAACTAGGGGGGGGGGGAGAGTGCTCTTGTGCTTGGGTCCTGCTTGTGGGATTCCCACAGGCATCTGGGTGCCCACTGTGAGAACAGGAGGCTGGACTAGATGGGCCGTTGGCCTGATCCAGCAGGCTCTTCTTATGTTTTTACCATATTTTTCGCTCTATAGGATGTACTTTTTCCCCTTCAAAAATGAAGGGGAAATGTGTGTGCGTCCTATGGAGCGAAGACGCCATAGCCCCGCGACCCTCTCCCGGCTGGAAAGGTGACGCGCGGCTATGGCAGGAGCCTCTCTGCTGCGCCTTTCCGCTGCTCCCTGACCTGCTCTTTGGGGCTGGTGGTGGGCTTCCCCCCGCCAGCCACAAAGAGCAGGTCAAAAGGAACCTGAAGCCTGGAGAGCGAGAGGGGTTGGTGTGCACTGACCCCTCTCGCTCTCCAGGCTTCCAAGGTAGCCGCCTGAACGCACCTTAAACAGCACCTTGTTTTAGAGCAGGAAAACAAGAGGGGGAAAGTTCTCCCCCTCTCTGCACAGTGCCTCCTGCCGCTTCGCCGAAGGGGCACTGGGCAGAGAGGGGGAGAATTCTTTTTCTTGTTCTCCCCCCTCTAAAACAAAGTGCGTCCTATTGTCCGGTGCATCCTATGGTGCGAAAAATACGGTAATTGTTTCACTTGTTGAACTGCCCTTAATAAATTTCTCCTAAAGTTAAATCAAAAGTTAAATTTTCACTCTGGTGATGCGCAACAGTATAGAGAAGCCAGAGCCAAATTGAAAAAGGGCATTAGGAACGCCAAAGCTATGTACTGCCGGAGGATCGAAAAACATTTTGAGAGCTCCGACCCTCGTCGAGTATGGCAAGGCCTGCGACAAATTACAGGGCAAAATATTAAAAACGAACTGGCTAGCAGCAGTGCGCACCTGGCTGATCAACTGAATCAATTTTTTAGTCGCTTTGAGGTGGGAACTGGAACTACCGTCACTACAGCATTGGCTACCAGCACATCATCAGAAACTACTACTGATAGACAACCATTTTTATTACAGACCTGTGACGTACAACATGCCTTTCGGAGCATTAACATTAGGAAGGCAGCTGGACCGGATGGAATCATGGGACGGGCTATTAGGGACTGTGCTGCAGAATTAGCTGGTGTGTTTACGGACATTTTTAACCTATCCCTGTTGCAGGGTTCTGTCCCTACCTGCCTGAAGACATCGATTATAGTGCCAGTCCCCAAGCAGTCAGTGGTGGTATCTCTCAATGACTATAGACCAATAGCCCTAACATCTGTCGTTATGAAATGTTTTGAGAGATTGGTGCTAGATCATATTAAGGCTGGTCTTCCATCCACTCTAGACCCGTTCCAGTTTGCATACAGAAGAAATAGATCTACTGATGATGCTATTTCCATCGCTGTCCATACTGTACTGAGTCATCTAGAACGACAGGGAACCTACGCAAGGCTGTTGTTTGTGGACTACAGTTCTGCCTTCAATACAATTCTGCCAGACAGGTTATTTCTTAAAATGACCAATTTGGGTATACATCAGAAGATCTGTCTGTGGGTAAGGAATTTCCTGACTGATAGGCCGCAGACAGTGAGAATGGGCCCTTACTATTCTTCTACTCTAGTATTAAGCACAGGAGCCCCTCAGGGATGTGTGCTAAGTCCCTTTCTCTATTCCCTGTACACATTTGATTGCACCCCACTGTATAAGTCCAACACAATCATCAAATTTGCGGATGATACAACAGTGGTGGGGCTCATTAGTGAGAACGATGAGACTGCTTATAGGAAAGAAGTACAGGGGTTAATTCAATGGTGTAAAGAAAACAATCTTATGCTTAACACCAAAAAAACCAAAGAACTCATAATTGACTTTAGGAGAAAGAAAAGTGTATTTTTACCATTGCACATAAATGGCGAGGAGGTGGAGAGGGTTGGTAGTTTTAAATACCTGGGCATTTACATCTCTGAGGACCTCTCATGGACAGCAAATATTAATATGGTTGTGAGGAAGGTGCAGGGGAGGTTGTATTTCCTGAGAATGCTCAGGGGACTGAATCTATCTCAGCACCTACTTCTGTCCTATTATCACAGTACCATCGAGAGTGTCTTAACCTATAGTATATTATCGTGGTATGGGAGCAGCTCTGAAACGGATAAAAAAGCTTTACAGAGAATAATTAAAATTGCCCAGAATGTTATTGGGCTCCAACTACCAACCCTGGATGAGATCTTCACGTCTCGCACTTTGAAGAAGTCACACAATATCCTGAGAGATCCCACCCATCCTGCTCACAACTTCTTTGAACTGTTGCCTTCGGGCAGAAGATATAGGACAATGAAAACACGAACCACACGCCTTCTGAATAGTTTCTATCCAAGAGCTCTGATTGCACTAAATAATGATCTCAGGGCCAGTTGCAAGAAATAGCAAGCAGGGAGTAGGAAGGAATGAGACAGGTTTTTAGGTTATGTTATGCTTTTAATAGGTTATGTTACATTCTGGAGTATGATATGTTTTTATAGATTATGTCTGAATAGGATGAGAGTGTTGGAGATACGTGCAAATGTGTATGTGAACCCGGTCTTTGGGTGGGTGTTTGATTTTCGTTGTTGTGTATACTGTGTATATACGGACAATGACAATAATTTTCTAAAAATCTAAAAAAAAAAAAAATACTCTTATGTAACTTAAAGCCCACTAGATCTAGCCCTGGGGGCAGTTGAAAACAAGACCTGCCCTTCTCTATACAAAAGCTCATCAGATACTGGAAATGTGCTGTCATGTTTTCCCTCAGTTTACTCTTCTCCAGGCTAAACATACCCGGTTCCTTTACCCATTTCTCATGGGAATGGTTTCCCATATCCTTGACCTGAGCTCCTAGGCATTCTTTCCCCCGTGGCTTAACAAGGGGTTGAGGGCAATGCGGCAGCAGGGGTGACAACAGGGAAAGGAATGCAAATTCGCCTAAACTGGAACCAGGCTTGGCTCTTGCAGCTGGTTAGGGTGGGGAGGGGGAGGCATGTTTCACTTCCTTTTGACTATCAGAAAAAAAGGAGAAAACTTTCCTTTTGAAGACTGGCTGCAGGTGAGGGCAGGTCAACTAAACAGCCTGCCTCCAATCCTGTTCCTTTCCCCCCTCCCCATCCCTTGCTCCAAGAAGCAGGCAGGAAGAGAGCCCTCACTTCCATCTCACTGGCGCTGCCCCAGTGGACTGGCAGGTGTGGACCGAAAGAACAGTCACAGCTCAAAGCAAGGCTCAGAGGAGCAGAGTTAGCAAAGAGAATGGGGTGCTGGCAGGTCTTTCAAGGGCTCAAGCCAGTGGCAGAGCTTCATGCTCTGGCACGGGGTGGGGTGGGGTGGAGAGCAGGTGGGGGTGTGGCGTGCCGCCTGTGGGGGCGTGGTGCCCAGCATGGGGGGGGGCATGAGCCGTGATGGCACCCCACTGGGATCATGGTGCCGGGGGTGGTGCGCTCCCCCCGTCCACCTCTTCCTCCACCAGTGTCTCAAACCCTCCCATCCAGAATGTGCCTGCAGGTATAACCTGAGTGGAGGTGCTGGAAACTCATGGTCAATCTGATCAGATATGGCATAGGTTTATGCCACAGCAGAGAGCTCAGCAAAGAAATCTTACTTCTCTGCCACCATGGCATCTGCACAATATCATCATCCAGCTGATCTTTTTGCGGGTGGTCAAGATCAAGGGTCTCCCTAGGGGAGTGACCCCAAGCAATCTTTATGGCGGTCTTTGCTTGCAATAACCAGCATAAGGAAATTAATTATCTGTGCTCCACATGGATTGTGCAATGCATTTGCAGAGAATTTGTTTGGACAGGTTAATAATATTGCTATGCTGGGTTATGGAAACACTAGGCCTCTGCAAAGCTTAGCAATAGAGAAGAAAATGAAGAACTCATGCCTCCAGCTTCGTGAATGCAGCAGCCATTTCCATTTTAAGTAGGCCAGCATTTTACTCTTGGACATGCCTCATATATTAAGATGGCAGTTTATGTCCTTCCAGGCAGCTCCATATTTTTCGTTTATCCATCGATGAACATCAGGGCATATAGAAAGCTTTTGCGTATGGACTGATCGGAGATGCTTAGGACCTAGGAGTCTCTGCCTTCAAGAATTAAACAATAACCCATCCCCAGCTCTCCATCCTTTACAATTAGAAGCACAATGTGGATTATTTTCACCTCTGCAAATAAACAGGCCAGGAGAACGCATGGGTACAGTTAATCCAGTAATGCTCTCCTCAGTGTTTATGACTAAATAAACAGCAGCTGCTTGCTGCTTGCGGCCTCTTCACTCATTCCCTTGTGGGGGGAGCATTTATTGAGTCATAAACTCCTCCAATAGTGTTATCACCACAACGTTTGCCCAAATATAGGGCGGAAGGAGGAGGGGGGGGGAACTCAACAACTTAAGAATCCACAGAAAGCTGACAGCAAAGTTCATCTAAATAATCATATTGCAGTACCTACCCAGAAGCAGTAAGGTCAACCCTATGGGTAGATGATGCCCCAAAACAAATTGCCCGAGGAAAGGAGGACCATTTTTTAATGTATCATGTTTTGCTTACTTTTTTATATGATCCTCTGAACAAACACATGCAAACAGGGTATGCCGAAATTCATTATCTAAGAGCGAACTTCCGAAAGCCAGCGTGTGAGGAGCAAACAGTATACTGGAAACTTCCCAAAGTAACCTTTCCATACTGAAGGATCCAGGTTCAATCCCCAGCATCTCAAGGTAAAAGGACCCCAGATAGCAGATGATGTGAGACTCCCTCTGTCTGATAACCAACAGGCCAGACTTGCTGTTTCCTTATTGACCCAAAATCTTCTAAAAACCTTCCAAACTCATGAAGCTGCTCAGATCCTTTATGGCAGAGCTGGGGAATCTGTGGCCCTCCAGAGGTTGTTTGCTTCTAATTGTGTCCCATCAGCCCAAGCCAGCACGGCCAATGGTTAGCGATGATAAAAGTTGTCGTCCAACAACATCTGGAGGGCCACAGAACTTTAAGAGATCCACTGTGTTTTTGTTAGAGACCAGGTGCGTCAGCTGTGGTATTTTCTATGAGGAAACCATTCTAATTGTAAGAAAACTGAGTAAAGTATCACATTTGATGATGACACATGCGTGTAGTCTATTTCAACGCACAGACTTACACAAGGAAGCTTCACTGAAATATACCCTTCCTGAGCTTGTGCACAAAACACACATACACTGAAAGAGACACACAAGCAATCAAACATCATGAGCTAAACTAGGTTATCATGCCTTTTCCTACCCTGTAATGTTTTCTCCATATAACAAAATCTACAGCGCAATTAAAATCAAAAGTGCGATCAGTAGCCGAGATGAACTTAAAAATCTTATATGGCAGGCATCAAGAACAAGCAAAAGCCAAGGTAAGAAATGCAAGATCTGAAGGAGAGTCAAAGTTGCCATAGTGTGTTGACATTATACAGTAAGAAATGTCTGTGAGTTGTTCTACTGCACTAACCAGCTATTTAACAGTTGCTATTTTTGAGTCTTACTAGATTTGTCTTGAGGAATGTGATTTCAGAGCGAAAATTCATAACATTGGTTGGAATAGTCATTTCCTCAGAGAGTGAAATAGATGGTTGAGTGGTCAGGCTCTGATGTTGACAATTTAGTCCCTGTGACTCAGCCCAGACAGGTGGCTTTGGATTCTGATTATAAACGTATATAAATCTTATGTCGGAACAATATTGATAGCAACTTGCTACATCTATCTACTTGCTCATATCTCCTTATCTCGTTGGAGGAAAACGTGGCATATAAATATAACATATTAATAAATAATTTATCAATGCTAACCAAGTAGTTGGCAGTTTCTATTTAGTGAGCATTGGGATTTTATTTGAGAGATGGCATGCACACAAGCATACTTTTGCATGGTTCTTGCTGTTACATTTTGTTACAGTCAGAGAAAGAAGGAAGGGCGTTGGTGGAATGATGGTCTTTGATAGACAGCTTCAGGTCAAAGAGGTAGAGTAATGCTTTTATTTTAAACCACTTCCAGAGAGATTTATTCTGCAGAGTCTTCCTTAGTCTGACAGAACAGAAAGTCACAAAATTTTAAAACAAAACTGCAGCTGTGCAAATTATGCAAGCATACAAATTGCAACAAAATCTATTCAAGACTGCCCAATTTGCATAATTCAATAGAAAGCCTATTTGGGGCTTTGGTTACAGAATTTGCGATTTTCAGAGCAGAACTCCAAGAGCTTTTATCAACAATCTGGGCTTATTATTCTGAAATTAACTATCTTTTTTGCACAGTGTGGGTGTTTCTCATGTATGGCTTTAAAAAAGTTGCATTTAAATATTACATATTAGAAGCACTAAATTAGCTATATGCATTCTGGTCAACACAGGGAGAAATCCAAACAAGATAAAAGTGACTGCCAATGAAGTCATATTACAAACCTTATTGACTCTTTCCTCATTACAAAAGATGGAACGCAGAGGGGTAGGGATTGGGCCCTTAAATGGATCCATATTTACATAGATGGACTCATGTCTTGGGACCATATGCTAAAGGAGTATTTTAAACCACACACCTGCCCCATCCACACTTGTAAGGTACTACCCCAAATCCTGTGATAATACTGTATGATGTTCTACTCACAAGATTCAAGAGAAGGGGTGGTGGCTTTTCACTCCTGTTAAATAAAAGCTAGTGAGGCGTGCATCGTATCTCAGGAGAGGAAGAATGCACAGTATTCAAAAGGTACGAGTACTGAGGGTGTTGAAAATACAGACAAGAGAATAACAGCAAGAGGGAACAGTGTTTGGAGAGGTGCTTTCTCTGTGTCATCTTATTTTAACAGGACCTGCTTAACGCATGGCAGCACTGGCAGAGGATGTTTCCAGGAGCCTCAGGGCACAAATAGAGACAAACAGAAAATTGTGAGCAGAATTTCCCAATGTGGTTTTCTTTACATTAAAAGCAGCTGTGGATGTCTGTGGCTCTCACCTGTGGCTCCTAGAAGATATCAAGACGGGACAGCGGCCAAACCAGGTGAGGGTAGCCACTGGGTCTCAAACCCTCAGTGAGTTATGGACTTCCCCTGCCTGCAAAGACAGGCTCCGACAGATTGAGCAGACAAGAACAAGTGGGTCAAATGGTTAAGAAGGTAGTTTATGCATGTCCTGTAGAGGAAAGTGAGGGGCAGATACGGCTCGTCACCCTAGGAAGGTAACCCATGTAGGAGAAGGAAAACTCTAATCCGGGCATAGGCAAACTCGGCCCTCCAGATATTTTGGGACTACAACTCCCATCATCCCTAGCTAACAGGACCAGTGGTCAGGGATGATGGGAGTTGTAGTCTCAAAACATCTGGAGTGCCAAGTTTGCCTATGCCTGCTCTAATCCCAAACCTCTGCTGCCTTGCAGTTATATTCATTCATGAGAAAGGCTTCGGGTGTAAAGCTGAGGAAAAATCTGTACCTGCTGGCTTATGGGACATCCTCGGGAGAAGAAAAGGCTAAGGAGTAAACCCTACACAAATCCAGAGTGGAGTCCCTAAAATGGTTGGATTGCATCCTGTGCACCTCCTTTCAGCACCTCCAGCAGCCAAGTTGATGTTACATGTATTGCTCTGCTTTCCTTTGGTCCACATCAGCAAGGCCATCTTGTCCTCTGGGCAGGCCAGGGTGTCCATACACACTGCCCAGGCTTGAACCCCAGGAAGGTCACTTTGGTGCTACTAACGCAGCAAAAGCAATGCAGGAGGCAACAGCTACACATTACTCGTCTCTGCAGCCTGGCAGGCACTGTGATTGTCCAGCAGTTTGACTTCATACCCGGAGGTGCACTCAGTTGTCTTCTGAGGCAGACGGATGCCAACAATGCTTGAGGGAGAAAGAGATACTTGGATCCACACTGGGAGTGGTAGAGATGCATCGTGCCTATGTGAGGAAATGCGTATTTCCCCTATGTGAGGAAAACACACTGGTAACTTTAAAGGACAAAAAGAGCTGCTGAAGAAATTTCATTTGCAAAAATGTTTAGTGCTAACATGAAGGCCCTAACAGTAACTTACTGGCAATGATCAAAAAGCCTGACCAAGTGCTACATACTAGTGTACCTTTGGCTGCTTGTGAAGAGATTACCGTTACGGCTTTGGCTATCCAGTTCTCTATTGTTAAGAGTTTATTCACATGTTGGCTATTGAGAGCTCTACTTTTAATTACTTCAACTTTATAAACAAGAGGAAAGTTGTCTAAGAATAAGAACACAGATAAAAATCCGGTTCCTTTTAACAACAGGACAGGGAATGCAGGATGAGAGAAGAACAGTGGATGATGGGGTAAATGTGTATGAGTGTGTATATATAAAATCTTACACACCTTATCTACTTTTCCTTAACATTTTAATATTTTAAATCCCCCTTCAGTGTGTCAATATTATTTTCTATTAGAATAATTTGTATTCACATCATTTGATGGGCTTCAATATATAATTGCAATTAATGCCAGCTAGCTGATTCTTTATTATGATTTATATCCCAACCTATACCAAGATTGAGGGGAGGTACTAATTGCTAGTTAAAGTGAGATGAATCTCTCGCCCCAAAATGTACACCATCTAAATTAGATGGGTATGTGGGGATTTATAAATTGTATGTAAAATCCATATTATTTTCCCTTATTCACTGGCTTCCAGTTGCCACATCTAGCTCACATCACTGATTTCGGGATGGGGGAGAAGGAAGTGTATACTTATTATTTATCTTAGACACACATATTTCCCTTTTTAGTATCCAAGGAACACATTGAGTGAAATTCTGATGCCCCCCGTTGGCAGGAAAGAAAATACTGGGGGGAAGATTGTAGCATCAACTTTCTATCCTAATTGCCGACAAGCTGTGGTACACTCCTGATAAATCTTGCAGTCAATAAACTACAGATAATTTGAAAAGCTACAAAAGAAGCAGCACCTCCTACAGCAGCACTATTATCCTAGCTTTTATTTAGACCTAAGAGCAGCAATTTTTGTGCTTGTGTCTGAAATTCGGCAGATATGAAACCAAACCCCAAAGACAACAAAGAAACCCCCCAAACAACAAAGAAACCCCAAACAAAACAGTGAAGTTAGAAGAGGTAGTTATAGAATCATAGAATTGTAGAGTTGGAAGGGACTCCGAGGGCCATTTAGTCCAACCCCCTGCAATTGTATTCAACAAGATAACCGCAAGCTCATATTCTTGGCAAGGTTCTTAGAAGTAGAAGTAGATGGAAATGGGCAATATGAGCCTGATTCACATGAACCTCTATGTCCATAAAGGACCACGATCATACCCATCTTGCCTCCAAGCCTACATCACGTCCATGTCTTGAACTGTAATCATCTCCCAACATTGGATGGATGGATGAAGAAATGATAGACTCATGGATAGGGTCTAGGAATGTGGCACTCCTTGCATCTAACCTCCATCCAATATTAAATCCAATGCATGTACATGAAGCCAGTCTGGAGGAAAGAAGTATATCCAGGGGTTGAGAAGGGGCACAAAACTTCTGCATTACATACAGAACCTACAACAAGGATGGCAAATCTGCAGCACTCCAAATGTTCCTGAATTCCAACTCCTTTCATCCCTGACTGCTGGCCATGCTGGCTGGAGCTGATGGGAGTGGGAATCCAACAATATTTGGAGGGTCAGATGTTTCCTATTCCCTACTCTATATACTTTGTTCTGCTTAAATAAAGTGGTTAGTTTTAAAGTTACTGGATTAAATGAAACTCTGAATTTGACTCTTTACATGAAAGTAATTTGCCTGTCTTTGGGCAAGAGGCAATATTTACACTCACAAATTTGGATTCCTTAAGAAACAGCCAAATGAAACAGACTTCAGATTTCATTACATATTTCTGTCCTATCTGATTTCATTACCACTCTCCACCCTAAGGTCAAACCAGCTTACTATGACATCTACAGGAACCATACATCACCCTGTCAAAACTGATACAGCAAGTCCTTTCAAACATAGTGTTGTAGTTGAGCCAGACTCTCCCACACTTATGATGTCAAACAGGATTTGTGTTTCTTTGGGTGTTCACCTTAGGTTTAAAGGACTTCTTTGGCCATCCCACTGAATCACCAAGCTGAAGACCAAAGCCAATCCTGCTACCTTCAGAGCCCATGCTACTAGTTTATTCTTTTAGTCAGCTGACTTAATCCTTGTTCTTGGGCTTGCATCTAGTGGACTGTAAAAAATGTAAGAAACATCCTTCTCCCAAGATACAGACTCATGCAGGTCCACCTATGGACACTGCCAGATCCTAAAGGCCCATAATTTGCAGCAAAGAGTAGAGCAGTCGTGATGGACCGAAATGAATTTTGAGAATTCGAAGTCATTGCCATCTTTGCCTTCAAGGAAATAAATTCCTTAGTTGGGACACCACTACAGATAAGCCTCTATACAAAAAGATACACACATTGGTGGCACCACATGTATGACCCTCTGCTGATCTTATGGCTGAGGTTGGCTGGCATGGAGAGAGGTGCTTTATCAAATACTTAGGCCCTAAATTGTTTCAGATTGTGAGCATCCTGGACAATATACTTCAGGTAAGAGCTAATCAAAGAGTAATACCATTACATCCCACAATCTGGACAACATATTTCTGTTACTGTAATTTAGAATTGCATTAGTCTCTCTCTCTCTCTCTCTCTCTCTCTCTCTCTCTCTCTCCCTCTCTTTCCCCCCCCTGCTGCCTACTCATGCTTAGCTTGTGATTTAGAAAGCCTCTTTTTACATGTACTGTGATCATGTCAAGGGTCATTTAATATTTATTTGTGCATCTGATTCTTCCTAGACAAATGTAGAATTTTACAATTATCTCTGTTGAAATTCAGGTTGTTAGTTTTGATGCAGTTCTTCATCCAGGCAAGACAATCCTGGATAAATTTTCTGCCTAATGTGTTAGCTACTCCACACACATTAGTGTCATTTGTAAATCTGTTGAGCATCCCTTCAAGCCCTTTGTCTAAGTCATTTATAGAGATGTTAAACATACAGGGCCCAGGACATCATCATCATCATCAATTTATTTATTTATTTATACATACATACCCTGCCCTCCCCAGCCAAGATCGGGCTCAGGGCGGCTAACATTGGGTATAAAAACAATTGATTAACTTAAAATGCAGCTGCATTTCAGTGGAAGCCCAGATGAAAAACTGTTTGGGGGGAGAAAACGTCAAATCTTCACCAAGGCCAAGTATCGAGACTGGTCCTACATGGGCCAGAAAAAAGCCAGGGAAGTCCCCAAATAGGGGTTCCATCACAGAAGGAAAAGGAAAGAGGGAGAGGGTATCAGGCTGATTCCAAGCCAAAGGCCAGGCAGAACAACTCTGTCTTGCAGGCTGTGTGGAAAGAAATCAGATCCCACAGGGCCCTGGTCTCATGAGACAGCGTGTTCCACCATGCCGGAGCCAGTGTTGAAAAGGCCCTGGCTTGGCTGAGGCTAATCTGACTTTCTTAGGGCCCTGGACCTCTAGAGTGTTGCTATTTATGGACCTTAAGGTCCTCCACAGGGCATACCAGGAGACACGGTCATATCTCTGCAATTTTCTGAAAAGCCTTGATTAGCACTGTTTGGGTACTGTCTACCTACCAGCTACAAATCCACCTAACAGTAGCATCATATTTTTAACAACTTGTCACAAAGAGTATCACTGGGGACCTTGTTGAAAGCTGTGCTAAAATCAAGATATACTATATCCAGAGCATTCCCCTGCTCTACTAGGCGATAAATCAGTCAAAAAAGGAGTTAAAGTAATCTTGCATGACTTAAAAAAACATTCTTTTTCATAAATGTGCACAAATTGCTTAATGATCTGTTCTAGAAACTTTCCAAGTATCACTGTTAAACTGAACAGTTGGTGGTTGCCTGGATTTTGTTTTCCCCTTTTTGGAAATCAGGAACATTTGCTTCCCTCCAGCTGCATGGCACTCCACTGTCCTCCAATAATTTTCAAGAATTATAGACAAAGTCTCTGAGATTACAGATGCCAGTTCCTTTACATCCTAGAATACAATTTTTCAGGCCCTGAAGAATTAGGATTCATTTTGAGAGGACAGGTACTCTTGTACCAACTATGTCTGTCATGACTACAACTCCTTCCCTTCACCATCTGATTTATTTATTTTTGCCAGATTGAGAACAGTTTCCCTCATGAGAGAAGACTGGGACAAAGGAGGAGCTCAATAGTTCTATCTTGTCATCACCCTGTAACATTTCTCCACCATCTCCTCTCCTGACCAGACTGTCACCTGGCCTGTACATCTGGGACACTCCCAATGTGCTCAGATTCCTTTAGATCAGGGGTCAGCAAACTTTTTCAGCAGGGGGCCAGTCCACTGTTCCTCAGACTTGGTGGGGGGCCGGACTATATTTTTTGGGGGAAATGAACAAATTCCTATGCCCCACAAATAGCCCAGAGATGCATTTTAAATAAAAGCACACATTCTACTCATGTAAAAACACACTGATTCCCGGACCATTCGTGGGCTGGATTTAGAAGGCGATTGGGCCGGATCCAGCCCCCGGGCCTTAGTTTGCCTACCCATGCTTTAGATAAACTCACTTAAACCAGATTTACATTATCCAACATAGAACAGACAGACATTGCATTAACATATTGTATTTTTCCACCACTAATATGATATTCAAACAATATTATCTGAATCCACAACAGTAGGAGATGCCACAAAACACTCAGGATTTTTGAGCTCCATTTGAATTAAATCAAAACGAGGGGAAAATTGTCTTCTTGATGACACTGATTAAGTCTCCGTTCCTACTGAAATCCACCCACTCACAGCAGAGATTGCTAACGCCGGTTTAAAGGTGAGTGTGTGAAAGTGGGGAGGGAGAGGAACTAGAATAGGACTGTTGCCTTTACTTCTCCTTCCCTCTCCCTTCTGCCATCTTGACAGATTTTGCTTCCCACAAACCTATCATCGCAGATGGTAGGATGGCCCAGGAAACCTGCCACAAGTTTTTGAATAGTAGGAGAAAAGAAGGAATTCATGGCATATTTTTGGCTCCTTGAAATGGCAGGTTGTGTGTTCAACTCTGAATTCCGTGGTCTTTTGTGGCATCCCTGCAAAGAATGTATCTGATCTCACCCAGTTACCTGCTCAATAATAGCCACTAAGGGAGGAAAAACAGAATCCAAAACAACAAAAGATTTTCCTGCCATCTTGCTGTCCCCCACTGTAAATCAGTATGAAATGCCCTTCAATATAACATCCTTCTACTAGTTTTGTTGGAGGTGGGTTGGGGAGGGCTCCAGCAGGGTTTATGGTACATGAACTAGCCTAGCCTAGGAGTTGAAGTGTGTGTGTGTGTGTGTGTGTGTGTGTGTGTGTGTGTGTCCTTCAAGTTAATAGGATATTTCAGTGCCCTCTGCTGTTACCAGTCACTCAGCTTCCAATTTACTCTATAATAATGTCAGGTTGGGGCTTCAGGCTGGCTGGCAGCTTCCCAGCCCCCTTTCTCAAATGGGTTGGAGCGGCAGCCTGCGAATATGCAGAAGTTTAATGCAATCTGTCTTCTTTGGTAATCACATTCCTCCTGTACTGTGTGCTATAAAGATGTATTGGTAAATGCATTTGCTAAAGATATACTTCCAAAAGAGAAAGTGGGGGGAGGCTACAAGCCTGATTTACAGGAGCGAAGGCTTGCATATCGGAGGTTTGGCAAGGGATGAGGCGAGTTCTGCTTGGGGGGAAAGGATTGTTCAACAGCAATGCAGAGCCTGCTTTACTTTAAAGTCATGGAAGAAAAAGAAAAGCACACGTCTGGGGAGCTGGGGACTTCAGAAGATACCAGAGAAAAGCCCTTTCCCTGGCAGCCTTAACCTTGCTGATTTGCAGACATACAAAGACCTTCTTTGTAAACAGGAAGGGGGGAAATCCACCAGGACTTGCAACAGCATTTGAGCTAATATATCCTGACAATTTCCCCATCTCCTTCTGTCGGGGCTTCTTCTGGGAGCTGGTTGGCAGTTTGCTTCATGTTATACTTAAATCAGGCATACAGCTCCCCCCACCTCTCACAAATTTAATGGAAAGGAAAAAGGTTCTCTTCAGACACCCTGAGCCTCTCCCCCTGTCAGGTGACTGCCCCCACCCCAACGAAATCACCTGAACCTGCCTGCAAGCACATGTCTCTCCTTTGTATAGCTGAAGTCCCATGATCCATGTCAGGATCGAAGGAAATGCTTGGTCAGCCTGCCATCATACACCGAATCAGATTATGCTCTAAACCTTTCTTCTCCTGCACACTGGAAACTTCACAGCATATTTTAAATCCTTCACCAGCCTGAGATTATTGTAATGCTTATGGGAGATACATTCTGTGCTCCTGGTCTATGCAAGCCAAAGTGCCCCAAATAAGGTCGATTTCAGGCTAATCCATCCCAGGCTTTTACTATGACTATTTGATATGGGAATATGAATTAAGATTGCTTTGGCTGTGTCTCTGCACTGGAACTGAGACACTGAATCCTCCAGTCTAATTTTGAAACATCTACTCTCAGGATCACATCATATGCATTTTTTTTTCTGACCAAGAAATTAATCTTTGCATTGGGAAAACACATGCACCTTTCAGTATGTGCATAGCACTGCAAGCATCTTTCAGCTGTGCTGGAGTGGAGGATATGAGATCAGGACACCTACCTCGTTGTTTGTGGATACAAAACCAAAAGACACTTATACCACCATGCATAGGAGACAAAGTTCATGTATCACAAGAATGCTAGCAAAGGCAATCAATTTCCCAAAAGATAAGGAGTCCTGTGGCATCTGAAAATAACTAAGCTTATTACCAAGGCTCCCAGAATTCTGGGACCCAATGCCGATCTTTGCATGTCATGTTAGTAACTGGGCCTCACTGAAGCACAAATTGGACTAGAATCGCCTCCCCTCTTCTCTTCCTGTACAGCTGGGAGGACTTCTGCCAAGTTTAGTTTTCACTTTTAAAGAATTTTGGCTTGGTGTTACATGTGAACCATGAACCTTAGTCCAGAACAAACTCTGGCTAGCTTAACAAACCAGCTCTTTATAACAATGGTTTAAGTATACCTTATATCAGGCATGGCCAAACTTGGCCCTCCAGCTGTTTTGGGACTACAATTCCCATCATCCCTGACCACTGGTCCTGTTAGCTAGGGATGATGGGAGTTGTAGTCCCAAAAACATCTGGAGGGCCAGGTTTGGCCATGCCTGGCTTATATGATAAATAGTCCTCCTGTTCACAGTGTAATATTACTTACCCACATCATGACATAATTGCTATGTTTCTCCACCCCACCCCACTCCACATCATTTGATTGTGGGATCAGTGAAGCACACATCATCAGGGCAAACACAGGGTGATATTGTGCATATGGGGAGCAAGGGAAGTTCATGACATGGGAAATGGTGGTTAAAAATCAGTAACTTAAAAAATTTAGATTATTATTTTCTTTTAAATTTCAGCTTTCATATGTTTCTTTAAAATGAAATGGTTTAATATGAAATTCAAACTTAAGGCCAACATATAAGTCCCAGTTTTGTGTTTTTAAACTGTGGCTAATAAAAACCAGAAGCAAACTGTGATATGATATCCTGATTCTTTAATTAATGATTTATATTATAGCTTGATACTGCAAGTCAGAAGCTGGCAAGCCATAGCAGGTACTAGAACTGGTGTGATTCCTCCTTGTACCCATTGCATTCCAATTTTACATCCAAATACCAGAGATTCAGAAGGTGTTGAGTTCTGAAATATTTTTATTTGTGACTTACCAAACAGCATAGACATTCCACCTCATGGAAAAACACTATTTTGCTCAATAGCCTTGCTTCTAGACCCCAGGTAGATCTCAATGTTATGCATGTTTACTTGAAAGCAAGTTTCATTTTATTCAGCGAGATGTATTTTCAATAAGGGTGCATAGGACTGAAAGCATAGTCTTCAAGTATGTGATCTCCTTGGAAGTGTACAATGCCTCATCTATAAACAGATATAATTTAGGCATGTGGCTTCATGGCTTTATGTTACTAGTTCCATTTGGTTGCCGTGTGTATTAATTGTTAAAAACCCCAGTTAAAAATGCATGAGTTTCAAAATGGGAAATTTGATTTAAACTGATAATTTAAATTGGTCTTTTTTCTTGGTAGTTTAAGCCATGATTTAAAGCTTGATATAAAATCAATCTCCCATGACAATGGGCTGTTTTTTTCAGCGTAAGTCCATGCCTAATATAATGTCCAGTTCCTTCATAAAAGCAGAAGGTTGTTGGCTCTGTGGGTAAAGTTGCATAACTGGAGACTCATATCATCCTAAGAAGCAAACCATTTGGTCTTTATTAAAGGATATCCTATTATCTCAGCAACAGCAAAAAGACCCATTCCCTTTGGAGACACAGAGACAATTATGGAGTACCAAAGCTGATGCAGAAAACAATGTTCTAATGATTTTTTTATTTTTTTTTAAGGAAACTGTGTGTTTGGAAGATAAAGGGCATGTTGAAGAATGCACAGGTCCAAGCAAAACCCAATAGCAGCTGGTTTAATAATATCCAATGTTGGCCAATTTGCCAAAACCATTCAAAGTAGAAATTATCAAATGAACAGGTCATAACTTTAAGCAGCAAATGAAGTACTGATTTTGGTTTCAGGCCAAAATTAAAGACCAAATGTGAAGCTCACTGAGTAGCCTCGAGTAAGACTGTACCTTCTTGGCTTAATTTACTTCAAAGGGCTACTGTAAGGATGGACAGAAAAAGACTTATTAAGTTTCAGAGTAGTACAGAAGCTATTAATAATACAAGCTTGCTATCAGCAGCTTATTCCATGAATGAAAGCAATTCTCTGTGACAGCCAATACTTTCAGTACCTCAAGCTTTCATGTGATTGTCAAGACTACAGTGATCCTGTAGTCTAAACCGGTTTATTTTAAACTATGGTTTAATGTGCACAAGTGCTTTGCTCCTCTCCTACTTCTGATTGCACCACACAAGGGAGGAAACGAGAGCAAAACAAACCACATACTAACCTGGGCTTGTGGTTTACTTCATCCAAACACATCAGTAGAAGTAACTCAGGGTTTACTACTCCACCCCCACCCCCACCGGGCAAAGGCAGGAATAGGGGGAAAGCAAAGCACACCTGTATATTAAACAATAATTTATTCTAAATTATGGTTTAATTTGTATGCAACCATATCCAGTATGTAAATCAACCCTCCAATTATCAGTGCTTGGAGCTGCAGGAAGATTTGGCTCGGGGAAAGGCCTTCTGATTGATCATGCCCACACCAGTGATGAGAAAAGAATATTCACCTGGAGTGAAGCTGGCAGGGAAAATGTAGTTACCTTTTGTGCTAGCCTAACACAACGCTGATACTCCTTGACCAACTCTGAACAGTTGAGGACTTGGTGTTTGTTTTCACCGTAGCATGTCAGGATTGCTGCCTGAAGGTTTGCACATATAGGTTGTGTGTTTCTCCGCCTGTAGGAACAAAGAAAGAAAGAAAGAGAGCCTTGTGACTGTCCCAGCTCATCAGTGCAACCCAAAAAATGGTGCTGGTGATGCGAGTGCCATTGGTTCAGCCTCACTCTGGACAATCCAGAGTTCCCTCTTTTTAACCTGCAGCAGGCTCACTGGCTAGGCCCTAGCTTCAGACCTGGAGATCCCTGGCTCAAGCTCTGGAGTGCCTATGTCCATAGCAGTGATGAGCAACATGTCTCTTCCTCCTCCTCCTTATACATACCAGGTTACCGAAGGGCCATAGCTCAGTGGCAGAGCACATACTTTGCAGCAGAGAAGGACCCAGGTTCAGTCCCCGAAATCTCCAGTTTAAAAGAATTTTCTGGAACTGGGAAGGCTTCTGCCAGAGACCTTAGGCTACAGAGAAGCAGCAGGCAGAACAGACCTGCTACCAAGCTAGATAGGACTGGTAGTCCAGCTCAGTATAAGGCAGCTTCATATGTTCACATACACATACATTGCTAATCCCTTCCCCTTGATAAGTAAGAAAACCCCCCAAAAAAGATTCTATCATGCAAAAGGGTGTCAGATTCCTGAGTGGACATGCTACTGTTCCAATGCGACATCATAAGCAGCAGAGAGAACTCAAAGCTGAAACTGTTGATCTAACAAAAACAGGTAACTTGTCCCTCAGGTAAGCCTCCATACCTGAGGCCTAGACAGTAGCCAATGTTTTTTCCAAAAGGGATCTGGGGGGGGGGGGGGATGGGGATCAGGAAATTGCAGGTCAGTTAGTTTAATGCCTGTCACAGAAAACTAGCGGAAAGATTAGTCAAATATAAAACAACCACGCATATAGAAGAACAAGTCTTCCTGTTCCTGTCTTGAGTCTCTGACTTGAGTCTCTATCAGGAAAAAAGGTGGGGTATAAATAACTATATAATAATATATATTTTTAAAAAAACAAAATCCTGAAGCAGAGTCAGCAAGGCTTTTGCAATGGCAAGTCCTGTCTCGTTGACATATTACAGCTCTTTTGAGACCATAAACAAGCATATAGATGGAGGTGATCCAGTTGATATTAGTGTACAGTGGTACCTCGGGTTACAAACGCTTCAGGTTACAAACTCCACTAACCTGGTAGTACCTCGGGTTAAGAACTTTACTTCAAGATGAGAACAGAAATCATCCGGTGGCGGCGCAGCAGCAGCACCAACAGGAGGCCCCATTAGCTAAAGTAGTACCTCAGATTAAGAACAGTTTCAGGTTAAGAACGGACCTCCGGAACGAATTAAGTTCTTAACCAGAGGTACCACTGTATTTCAAATGGAGGGATGCAGAAGGTGGACCCACCCAAGCATCAATATTAGGACATGTGCTTTTAAACTTATTCACAAACTATCTAGAGTTAGGGGTGAGCAGTAAAGTGGCCACGATTGCAGTAGATACCAGATTATTCAGGGTTGTTAACACAGAAGGAGATTGCAAAGAGCTCCAAAGGACCTTTCCAAACTGGCGGCTCGTCCACACTTCACTTGTCCCGCACCTAGAAAGCACGGATCCTGCCACTTTCCCTGGGGAAACCCACTCTTTAATGTTGAATGTTTGCTCTGATTCAGTGGTAAAAAGCAGGTTTTCCTTGGGGGAAGCAGCAGGACAAGCTGAGGTGTAGACGTACCCTGAGTGAATGGGCAGCAAAATGGTAAATGTAATTCAGTGGAAACAAGTGTAAAGCGAGACATGGTGGGGCAAAACAAATCTTAATTTTACATATATGCTCATGGGGTCTGAGCTGGTGGTGACTGACCAGGAATGAAACCTTGGGATTATAGTAGATAGCTTGATGAATACGTCAACCCAGAGTGTGGCAGCTGCGAAAAATGTGAATTCCATTGTAGGGATCATTAGGAAAGGAACAGTAACAAACTCATAACTGTAAGGTGGGTGGGAGGTCACCCCTAAGCAGCAGCCCCCCAAAACTGGAGGGAGCTCATCTTTTTCCACAGGGATAATACTATGAAATACCTTCCAGAACTTTGGAACAGGAAAGAACTTAACAAGAAGCTTCAGAAACTCATAAGGTTGGCATTTTGTTCTGTCGCTGAAATTTTAATATCGTTCTAATCATCCGAATGAGCCCCCTGGAAACAATACCAAACAGAACTAGGTCAGGAAATACCACAAAATCCCTCAATTCATTGGGAAAGTTAAGACTCTTAAAATTAGGTTTTTAACTCAGAAAGTTTGTTTTAAAAATCTAGCAGAACATTTTATAACTTCAAGAGAAGCTGGGAATGTGATGTTTAATGTCAAGGTCAATGATACTGCCCCTATTCTATAACCATCTGATTTGTGATCTAGCCTGATAATCTGTAAGATACAAATGGTTCTTTTTTTGCTCTTAGCCTGGGTTTCACCCGCCTGTTATCCAAGAGAGATAAGCTTCAACTAGAAGTAAATCTCTCTCTCCTACCCGCCCTCTCTCCTTCTGAGAGCTCTTTCACCTCTGACATTTTGTGCTTGGAAACTTAAGGCCAGGGGTCAGCAAACTTTTTCAGCAGGGGGCTGGTCCACTGTCCCTCAGACCTGGTGGGGGGCTGGACTATATTTTTTTGGGGGGAGGGGAAATGAACGAATTCCAATGTCCCACAAGTAACCCAGAGATGCATTTTAAACAAAAGGACACATTCTATTCATGTAAAAACACGCTGATTCCAGGACCGTCCGTGGGCCGGATTTAGAAGGTGATTGGGCCGGATCCGGCCCCTAGTTTGCCTACCCATGCTTAAGACAGTAGTTAAAAGCTGGAATGTCTTTTTTAAAGCTTACCTAGCTTACTATGACTTTTGTGCAGCAGAGACTTTGGATTGTATCCAACACTACATACGCTGAGTTCCATTTGTGCAACAGGATTTCTCCCTTCTCTTCCAAGGCACCCTCAACATCTATTCCAGAGTGTCCTCCAAACTTCTGGAGGAGATTTTGAGGGTGTGCAGGGGGTTACAGGGAGAGGAGAGGGCTTTCAGCTGCGCTAGCAGAAGCTGCAGTGGCGGAAGGGCAACACTGGAATGCAAACCCTTGCTTCAGCCGTCATGTGCTTCTGCAGCCTTAAGGGCTTACTACTGCAACATGCAGCAGGGGGAGATCTATGGGGAAGTTATATTTTATCTGTAATGCTGATAACTTTACATCTGTTGCAGTCACGAAGGAAGTATCTGCTTTGCAAGTTTCGCAAGTTTCTAGTTTGTCCTTTCTGGTCTCCTGTAGAGTCTTGCAGACTCCGTATAGTTAAGGTTGTTGAGAGAGACTCATAGTTTTCCCACATTCAATGTATTTCAACATCTAAGCCACTTCACAGTAATAAGGGCAGTGATGGCAAAAGGATGAAGGACTGTTCCAGTTCCTGAGCTTGACATCCCCCTGCTGTAGTGCCTCTACCTTCTGATCGCAACTCATCAGAAAATCAAGCAAACATTCACCTGCCAGACATACCGGTATGTAAACTCGTGGTTTCATTCTGTCCTCTGTAAGCATGGAAGCTACTAACCCATTTTTCTTTTGATTGCAAACAGGCCTTGTCATTGTTATGTAGTAATGAAGGACCATGAGCTCCTTTTGACTAAAGTATTGTGTGGTTTTAATAAAATCAGAGTTGGGAGGTGCCCAGTGAACCACCTAATCCAATATCCAACAAGCCACCTAATCTATTCTGATGCTAGTTGTGTAGATGTGTTATACTACTTTGTGCCTTAACAGGAGCTGGTAAAGCACCTGCCAAGGTTGAGTTATACACATCCTTCCATTATACAAAATGGATCTGTCAACAGACCACTCTTTCTCAAGCTCCCATCTTGCCTGTTTGGAGGCCATCTTGGCAGCAGCATCCATGTGTCGGTCATAAGTGATGCTGACATCCTAAACATCAGTTTTGGATGGAATACCTTTTTGCCCCACACACCATGGCTCTCAAGGGAAAGGGCTTTTGGCAGGATTTTCCTTCCTCAGTGACTGACCACCCATTTAGCATTTCCTCATGAGAAAGTAAAACATCCATGTCAGACCAGGCACACTCTATTCATCCCAATCCTCGTTACAAAGCTTCAGAAGCAGAAGTGCAGATCGCCTGCATTTCTGCTGGTGCTGCTTTTGTTTCTTCTCTGCTATCAGGCAGAAAGGAAGATTGAGATCCTAAATGGTAAAATCTTCCCTTCCTCCAAGTCAGCTAAATCAGAATTTTGCTTTTATTTTATTCAGCAGAGCAATGCCGTTCTATAAACAGATATTAAGTCTTCATTTAGTAATTGCTTTATTAAGAAATATAGAATCATGAGCCACTGTGGCTACTTAGAATGGCTTGGGCAACCCAGTCAGATGGATGGGGTATAAGTAAAGAACAACAACAATGTAGATTTAGGCCTACATAGTTCAAATCCCTATTTAGCAATGAAGTTCACTGTGGGACCTGAGATAAGTCACTTTTTCTCTGCTTAATCTGGCTCTTTCAGGAATAAAAAAGTGGCAACCACATGCATGCTACTGTAGCCTTATTGGAGTTCACCGATTGAGTCTGCGTTGCTCCGGGACAGGAGGAAGGAAGTCAAAATGACACCGAGGTTGGTTCAAAGAAAGAGTTTATTCTGCTCTCCGGATAGCAGAAGGCACTTGCGTGGTGAGTCCACAGCAAGTCCAAAGAAATGACAGTTTCCTGCAGTTTATATACCCTCCAGGCATCCTCTCCCCCTTTCCCAGCCACGTCAACTTGTATACGCAGGTTGACATCACATATGTTCCTGCTCTGGTACTCTCAACCATAAAAGGATCTTCCTTCCTGTACTTCTGACCATAAAAGGATCTTCCTCTTCCTACTCTTATCTGGGAAGACGTCATAATCTCCGGGAACACGCTTTTGGCGATTTCCCCGGACATTGGTCTTGTGCGTATTTTGTGGTCAGCACATAAGATAAAGTTCTGACGTGTTCTCGTTGTTCCCCTGGGGAGCCAAGGCCATCCCTTGCCTGTCCTGATAAAGGACAGAACTGTTTATGCAGTTGTGTCCTTATTATGGTTTTGCTCAACAGTTCAAGTTTTACGCATTTAAAAGTGCTCTCTTTTGAAAGAACAAAAGGGGGGGGGGTTGAGTCAGTTTTAAACTTGCTACACAGAAACCCATTCCTTCACTACATTGATATCCTTGGCAGAAGAGCAGGATGCAAAGGTGTCAAAATATAAGGAAGAGGTTGTGCCTTCATGGATCTACAGGTTTCTTACTGACAGCCACCCCTTGAGATAAGCACAGAGCAAAAAAGTGGTGTCACTGCGTTTTGATACACCGAGTTACCAAATCCTGAAATCCTCCCTCCCTCTCTCCACGCATTCCCTTTATTTAATAAACGAAATCTCATCAACTTATCCTTCTTCTATTATCACTGCTGACATCAATCTGATAATATTGGCTTGGCGTGGAATCATGCTATTATATGTCCTCCTGATATTTAATTTAAGAGAAACGTCTGCAGTGGGGTGAATATGTGAAGCAAGCTTTTTATTACTGGCAGCAGTAAGGACGGTGGGAGTGAATTAGACATTCATCTTAGTCAGGGCCAATGTAGTTGCTCAGAAGAGGTTCTCTCTCTTTTTAACCCTCTCCTGAATGCTTAGTGGGGACAGGTAATGGCGAGTCTAGCAAAGGGCTGCATTCATTTTTCTCAGCAGATTGCTGCATAGATTTAAAATGCAGGGAGGTAGCACAAAGCACCTTGGAAGTGAAAGCAAGAATCTTCACAATCAATTCCCAACTACTGCATATTTGGAAGTGCTAGTCAGATGGTTCTATCAATCAAGAACATGTCGCTTCATCCCAACATACACAGAGGCAGCCTGTATTTGCAATTTCTGGCTAAAACTAATTTGTGGCAACCACGTTTTACAAGAAGAAGAGCCAAGCTGCAGCCACAAGACAGAGCAACAGTTGCTTGCCAGAAATTCTGCCAATTGTGCTTGGCAGGCTGCCTGCTATGGAAAAGAAATCTTGGATTTGGGCATAGGAGACAGGGTGGGGAGGGGGAGGAGAGAAGTGCCAGCTCCAGGAGGAATAAAAGCCCAAGGGTGTTCAGCACAAAGGAGGGCTAGACTGAAAGAACACTTAGCAAGGGCTTTTTTAAATTTAGATTAATAAAGGACAGCCTACAGAAGTGCTGTTAATTGTGGCTGAAGGATGCAGCGTTTTGACACATCTCCAAGGAAGGGAACTCCTGTGATGAGCACAGGCCATGGGGTGGCAAACATTATGGGTGGGATTGCTCATCACTGGGAGGTTATGCTCTGTGGTATGCAAAAGGGAGTTTTACACAGGCAGAGATTTAATAATGCCTTAGTGCATGCCCTTGTTGTACATACTCTTGCCACACAGTCAGAGCTCTCCCTTCTGCAGCCTGCACTAACTGTATACCTGATAAATGGAGCCCAATCTCCATTGACCTGAATACCATAACTTGCACTCGTAAGAAAAGAGGCTGCAAACTTGGTTTTCATATGTAGTGTCCCATACTTTTTTTCTACTTGCAGCACAACTAATCATAAACTAGAACTGCATGTGCTGCAGTTAAGCAGGGCTCTGAAAGGAAAACATTGTACCCTAATACCTCATGGCAAAAGCACCCACATCTCTCAGTCTTTCAGCACAGCAGAAACTTCAGCAAGTGTTGTTCATACATATGGGTGAGGAGAGAAGTAGCCAGTTACAAATGATCAATAAATCAGTGCCTGTTTTCTGAACTGTTTCCAAAGCCAATATTTTTTCAAAGGCATTTTTGTTGATCAGAAAAGATGTCAGAAGTTCTGTATGAATTTCAAAATATGTAGGTGCCAGCTCTAGAATGTAGGTCTAGATGTCCCTTGGGAGACACTGGACTTTGAAACTGGACAAGGGCTTCACAGTGTTCTTCAAGTAAAGCAAAATAATCAACTGAGGGACCTAAAGGTTAATGGATTTTCAGGGGCCCAGTCATTCAATTCCTTGATTCTGTACTAAGATATAAACACTCAGAGTGAAGGACAACTAAGGACATCATATGCAGGAACAAGGAAACCCCATGAACGAAAAACCAGGTTTTGGTTAACAAATTGTGTATTAAGTAATGAGATAGTGCACAAGATATGGGTGATGCCTTTTGGAAGTCTGTGGGAACAATCAACTGAGAAAAATCTCCTTCACCATTTGAGTGCATTTAGATGGAAGCTTTCTGGTATTTCCAACTAGGCAATGTTGGGGAAGGGGGCAACCTTCTCTCTATCCCCATCCCTTTGTTCAATCACTGGTCCCCTGCTGGTCCATAGCGTTTCTTACACAATACCTTTTTGAGGTGTGTGAGGGGGAAATGTCAACTGTCAATGCATGACAAATGCCTATGAGTCTAGTTTGTCATTTGGTGAAACTAGTGTGATTATTGGTCAAATTCTGCCACACACACATGACAAAATAGACATATGCATTTGTTGCATCACCCCCTGGGTGATATCATCAATTTGTCCCTTGGCACTGGGATATTCCCAGGGGAACTGAAGGAGGCAGTGGTGCGCCCGCTCTTAAAGAAAACATCATTAGATCCCTTAGATCTATCCAATTACCGCCCGGTTTCGAATCTTCCATTCCTGGGTAAGGTGATTGAGAGAGCGGTTGCTGAACAGCTTTTTAGGTTTCTGGATGAAATATCGGCTCTCGATCCATTCCAGTCCGGCTTCCGCGCTGGTCATGGGACCGAGACGGCTCTGGTCGCCCTAACAGATGATCTCCGCAGGCAGCTGGATCGAGGCGGGTCGGGGCTGCTGATTCTTCTAGACCTGTCAGCAGCCTTCGACATGGTCGATCACGAACTCCTGGACCACCGCCTTGCCGACGTGGGGATCCAGGGCACAGTCCTTCAATGGCTGCGCTCGTTTCTCTCTGGTCGGGGGCAGAGGGTGGCGCTTGGGGGGGAATTGTCATCGCACCACTCCTTGGTGTGTGGAGTGCCTCAGGGTGCGATTCTCTCCCCGATGCTTTTTAACATCTTTATGTGCCCCCTCGCCCAGCTTGTCCGGAGTTTTGGGCTGGGTTGCCATCAGTATGCCGATGACACCCAACTCTATCTGTTGATGGATGGCCATCCTGACTCGGCCCCAGACACACTGACCAGATGTCTGGAAGCTGTGGCTGGATGGTTACGTGGGAGCCGGTTGAAGTTAAATCCTTCGAAGACAGAGGTCCTCTGGCTGGGACGCGGCGATATGGGATTGAGGGGGCAACTCCCATCTCTTGCGGGGGTGCAATTAGTGCCAGCATCGTCCGTTAAGAGTTTGGGTGTAATCTTCGATACCTCCCTCTCTATGGAGGCGCAGATTACAGCTATAACAAAGGCAGCATTTTTTCATCTCCGCCAAGCTAAGCGGTTGGCTCCTTATCTCTCTCGCCCTGACCTAGCCACTGTGATCCACGCGACGGTCACCTCCAGACTGGATTATTGTAACTCGCTCTACGTGGGGCTGCCCTTGAGACTGACCCAGAAACTCCAGCGGGTGCAGAATGCCGCGGCGAGACTCCTTATGGGGTCTTCGCTGCGAGATCATATTCATCCAGTACTATACCAGCTGCACTGGCTCCCGGTGGAGTACAGGATCAGGTTTAAGGTGCTGGTTTTAACCTTTAAAGCCCTATACGGCCTAGGACCCTCGTACCTACGAGACCGCCTCTCCTGGTATGTCCCACAGAGAAATTTACGGTCTGCAAATAAAAACATCCTGAAGATCCCAGGCCACAGAGAGGTTAGGCTGGCCTCAACTAGAGCCAGGGCTTTCTCGGCCGCTGCTCCAATCTGGTGGAACACTCTGTCACAAGAGACTAGGGCCCTGCGGGACCTGACATCTTTCCGCAGGGCCTGCAAGACAGAGCTGTTCCACCAGGTCTTTGGTCAGTGCGCAGCCTGACCCCCTCCTCTGGCAATCTGCACAGAATTTTGCTTAATGGTTGCCATCAATTTGATTTTAATTAATTTTATAATGAATGTTTTTAGAATGTTGGATTATTTTGATTGTTGTTAGCCGCCCTGAGCCCAGCTTTGGCTGGGGAGGGCGGGATATAAATAAAAAATTATTATTATTATTATTATTATTATTATTATTATTATTATTACAAGTGAAGCTGGCAAACTGTTTCCCAGCACATGACAGAAGTGTTATCAGTGTGATGTTGCCTTAAGTGGTAAAAAAAGATGAGGGGGCTTTCTTTCATTATGGCTACATAAGTGTTCTAGGGCTGAGTCTAATACTGAAATCAGGTTGCAGGTGAAGCCCTATAAACAAGGCTCATAAAATATTTAGCTGGATGCAAGACAAGATAGAAGACAATCCAAACTGTTTCCATGAACTGCTAATCACTGGCAATTCTGACAGCAAAACAGTGAATGCTCTGTGCTAGTGTTTCTCAACTCGGGTCCCCACATGTTACTGAACCACAACTCCCATCATTCCTGACCATTGGCTAAACTAACTTACATGGTGGGCTTGTAGTCCAAAAACATCTGGGGACCCAAGGTTGAAGAACATTGCATAGTATATAGCATCTCAGAGACCCTTTGATGTTCCATGGTAGAGATAACTCTGCAGGTAAACTCTGTTTAGAAATGTGCTCTTTTCATATCTTCCCAAGAGACTGAATCACCTGGAAGCTAAGTGTAAATGGGGAAGTAAAAAATTCAGCACCTGTTGCAAAAAGAAAGCCTCAAAGAGAAACTTGATTCACAGCTCTTCTTGATTCAGCACTAATTTAATGTAGAGACTGCAATGGACCTTGTCATAATACTTGACAAAGGCTATAGAGCAGACGAACCTTTTGTTCCTCATTATGCAAAGTTAAAGATAGAAGCGTGTCAGCACCCTTCTTCCCAAGGGTCTCCCGACTGGGCAAAAAGAGTCCATTAGCAATCACTGTTGGTATAAAAGTAAAGCTGAATGCTACAAGGAAGTCTTTATTTTCATTTTGACACAGAATTAAAATTCCTATCTGTAGACATTCATGCAGCAGTTCAAAACTGGCAGGGTTCCTACATTCTTATATTCTTAAGAGGAAAAGAAAACTGAAGCTTTTTTATTTCTATGCCATAACAGCATTAACAGAATCTCTCTACAGGTCTACAAGCATCACATATTATTTAAGCCAAAAACAGTAAGTTCCTAAGGCTGACTAGCAAAGATGAGAGACCTAAAGTTAGCAACAATATGGACTCAAACTACGTTGGAAGTCAAATAGGAGTGAGTCAGAAACTTGTTGTTTGAGAGAACAGTCTGAATCACAGAAGGAAGTTGGCTAAAATTCCACAAAGCAGAGAAGAAAAACAATATAGCAAGCAAGGAGACAAATGGCAGAGACATCCTGAAGACTAACCGTTTGGTTGAGGCTTAAGCTTTCATTGCCAATAGCCTACTTTGGCAATTGTGTCTGGGAAGGCACACATGACAGAGGCTGAGGTACACTGGATGATGCATCAAGTTAACAAGCCACAAACTAAAGGGAACAACACCACATCTTTTGGACAAAGTACTAAATAGGAACATGATGCACATGTTTGTAAGGAGGAATGAAGTGAGCAGTCACATCAGTGCTATTTTTCTAGAAAAAAAGATGCTCACTATGTTCTCTTATAATGGCAATGGTGCCCACCTGAGAGGTGGCAGAACTGAGTACAGTGGTACCTCAGGTTACATACGCTTCAGGTTACATATGCTTCAGGTTACAGACTCCGCTAACCCAGAAATAGTACCTCGGGTTAAGAACTTTGCTTCAGGATGAGAACAGAAATTGTGCTCCGGCGGCACGGCGTGGCGGCAGCAGCAGCAGAAGGAGACCCCATTAGCTAAAGTGGCGCTTCAGGTTAAGAACAGTTTCAGGTTAAGAACAGACCTCCAGAACAAATTAAGTACTTAACCGGAGGTAGCACTGTACTAGTGAGTTCTGGCTGAAAAAAAGCCCTGGAGTCACTGTGGATGAAACTGAACATTAGTCGTATAAATTCCACTGGCAAAGCATAGACCACCTCCTCACCTCAGCAAGATACATTAAACAATTCAAAATGCATACTTAGGGGTGGATGCCCTCTTCACTGCATGGTTTTCAGGTGTATCTGGATACTAATCTCCAGAAGAGGGATGGCCACTGGGATATACATGCAACACCATGTTGATGGTCTGCATCTGGTAGGTGATGCACATTTCAATGTGGCTCCTGTTCAAGCTGTGATTCCTGATCTGGTAAATTAAAGTTATATAGAAGCTTGCTTCCGTGAAACGAACTAGCCCTTAGCTGAACTAGCATGCTTGTATTATTGCACTGTGCTGGTAGTTTCATTTCCTACCAGCATAGCATGATAAAACAAGAGCATCTGCTGCCTTGGAAGGGGACCTATGTATTTGTGGGCAACTTACACCCATCAGGAGGGACGCCTTCCACATGCGCTGCGTCAGGAAGATTCTGGGCATCACATGGCAGGACAGAGTCTCAAACAAAGATGTGCTCTCCCAAGCCCACTTTCCCAGCAAGTTCACACTTCTGTCACAGCGACGTTACTCTGGCTTGGTCATGTACACAGAATGGGAGATGGGAGGATCCCCAAGGATGTGCTTTATGGGGAGCTTCAGACACTGGGCCTGTTGGCGTACCAACTATGTGTTACAAAGATTCCTGCAAACCTGACATGAAGGCTGGAAACCTTGATCCCTACTGCATGGGAATCCCTGGCAGACGACCGCAGCACCTGGAGACAAGACAGCCAAGTGATTCATGCACAGTCGTGACCAGAGGAAGAATGACCACTGAAAGAAGAACCTCATGGTGCACCTGTAGCAGCAAAGCTGTATGATTTCATCTGCCCCAGACGTAATTAAAATATGCCTCTTGCGTATTGGTTTTTACAGCCATAGCAGGTGGTGTATTTCTAAAGTTTGACTTTACCCCCGAGGGCACACTCTTCCATTGTCTCTGGAGACAGACAGATGCCAGTTGGTAGTTGAACGTTTTTAGCTTCTCCTCAGAAACCCCTATCCCCCCCCCAAAAAAAAAACTTTACTCCTGACCATTCAGCAAAGTTCTAGGGAAGAGGTATCAGGCTGGCAAAACTGTATTTTGGGATTGCAGGCTGCTAGTACTGCCTGCTGTGTACTTGTTTTTATTTAGCCTCCTCCAACACTCTCCTCTCAAAAGGAAGCTGGCATTGAAAAAGGGCCATCGGTTTGGGAAAGAGAGGAATGAAAACATATTCAAAGAGAGAAAATACACATTTAAAAACGGACTTAGAATGTAATTGTTTAATTTAACAAACGGTACCTGCACCCAGGTAAGTCCAAGGATTTTTCTCCTGTTGTCACTGACTTTGGCAACCAGACCCAGCCCGTACAGGAAGATAACTCTTTCAACGGGAAAAGAAACTATGTAATATCACAGTGGATTACACTTCTGGACTTTTAGAAATGCCTCTCACGTTTCAGTTTTGCCAGTCTAGACCAGGATCTAGAGCACGAGTATTCTCCACAAAATAAATAGCATTTTCACAAGTCAGCACAGGGCTCAAGAGATGAACATAGAAGACTAATCCAAATGCACTACATCCAGCAAGTCTTGGCATGCTGAGATCAGACTGAAGATTACCATTTGGGGGTGGGGAATCAAGAGCTTTCAAAAACTATACACCACACATTATTTTACCTAGCAGCAGGCTGCCAGAATCCCAGATCTTACTTGCCAACACTCCTAGAAGCTTACTAATGACATTTAGATTTTTTTGTGGTGGGGGTGAGGCAGTGGCAAATAGCAGTGCTAAATCTGAGCTGGATCCCCCAAAATGAATAATTGGTACTTCTGATTATATACTTCTTGGCTAGCCTGAAAGGCTTTAATTGTTGACCGAAAGAAACAGTAGATCACAGAACCAAGATACTATTTTCTTCGAGAAGAAAAGATAGGTTCTAATTCAGCCAATTACACAGCACCTGCACAGTTCCATAGGGATGCTACTCAAGAAAGTCATGTCATCTTGACAAGGAAATCTTCAGGGATACTGTACAGGAAGTCATAATTTTTCTAGCAAAATTTCTCTGTTAAAAGCCTCATGACTTACCTTTGATCTTCCATCCGCTTTAACCCTGCCCCTTGTGGGGGGGAAAAATCACCCTCCGTAACAGAAGCTGTACCCATGCAAACAGAGGGTATAATTGAAAAGCATAAATACCATTACTGTTCAAAACAGCAAACAATGCCCTTGAAACCAGTTATTGCTGAATTAATGACCAAATTGTTAAGAACGTTACCTCAGCTTTGCCTTGGGCTGCTAATTAACCAACAGTCCATTAATTCCCTGGTAACAAGAGGTTTCTCAGGCCTTATTGCTTTTGACATCTTTAATTTTGCCATTCCTTTTGGAAAGCATTCCCACGATGATTCCAGCTTCAACATCAACCTTCAGCATCACCACAACTACACCCCATCTGCAAAATGCATCCACTGGGGGAAGAAAGCTGTGCAGGAAAGTGAAGGGCTAGCATACAAGGGCGGTTTTAAAACACAGCTTACAAAACAGTCCTGAAAGGAAGAATTCCCAACATAAACTACTTTTCTGCTGCCTACCTTCCAAACCTGTACATTCTACAGGGACCAGGGTGTGGTCTGATTTTTTTTTTTTTTTTAGTTTACATGAGCCACAGTAAACTTCCACTACTCCTTAGTGGTTTTCACAATTTTCGATGTCATTTTTCAGTGCAAAATGTATTTACTTTACACAGTGTCTATCTCTAACTCAGAAGATCTACCAAGCCATGTTCACGGTGGCCTTCATCAGGTGTCATAAGAGTGACCTCTTTGTACAATGCACCCTCTTTGTCATTTGTAATCTACAGCTGCAACCTTCAACTCAAATCACATCAATGGTTATAAACACAGGGTGCAGGCGTTATTTGACAAACTGGGATGATAAGTATTCAGAATAGTAGCTGGTGTTAGGGCATGTAGCGCAGGCGGAAATTACAGCAGTTTAGCAGGAGCATGCTTTCTAGAAATACTTCACTGGGGAAATGCCTGTGTATGGATGGAGAAGCATTCCCCAGAAGAGTGACTGGGTTATGTTTAGGCACTTGCACGCCTAAAAATGTGCAGATTCCAAAGTACTCACTCATGCATTTGCATCCCAGCATGCAACGTTAGGGGAGGGACTTATTCCTATTGCGGCACGGGCTGGATGTTTGAGAAGCACTTTAGTTCTGCAAGGCTCAAGGGACGCTGAAGCCAAATATAGAGACTGCAGTGCTTGAAGTGCTGCACAACTGCATGTACTTTGTTTTAATATGGCTTGCAGCACTGCAACGTTTTGAGGACTGAGGCTGAAGTGTGAAAATAGGTAAGCAATAAAACATGTAAATCATCCAATTGCTTTGCTGCCTTGGGGACTGGTTCAAGGTAGACCATCTGTGACTGGAAAACACCACGCTAGTCCACCTCACTATCCCCAAAATTGTTATCTATCACATCTAAGGTGCAATGCTTTTGAGCATTTAAAACAGAAATATGTTCTTGGTGGTGCAATAGTAGACCCCCTTTTCAGTGTTTTGTTTCCTGTTGTGGCCTTCTATAATAACCCTTGGTTGGGTTGGACCAGGAAGATCTACTTCATTCCTAAATGGCCATTACTTAAGTATAAAAGTGAAGCTCATAAACCAAGTATTATGGAATTAGCTGTGTTTCAAAGTTTGGTCACATATTGTGGCCAAAGTATGTATTTCCAAGGTATAAAATATCATTGGGGGAAAGCCTGATTTTCCTGAAGTATGCACAGGCAGATATTTTTCTCTTTGTGAACTGAAGTCTTATTTTCCTATCAGACATTTCCCAGATATTTCACTCCCCTTACAGTCTTGTTGGATACATGATGCACATCCAGCCTAGAAGAACTCACCTGGCAGTCACAGGCAAGAAGGAACTGCCTGCAGGCAAGTAAGCAGGTTGGCAGAGGAGGGGCAGAATATTTGACACACACCCCACCCCACCCCCCCGCTCTGCCCAGCACAGAGAGCAAGGAGGTTGGCAGAGGAGGGAGGAAACCCCTTTGTCTGTACTTCTGTGTAAGCTCCACTCCTCCCAGAAGATAAGGGTTTTGCCTTTTTGGCAGGAGAGTAAGTTATGTAGGCTTTTCCAAGGAATGTGTAGGAATGTGTAGACACTTTCCAAGACACACTTTGGTTAGTGCTACTGAGGTGTTGGTGTTTTTTTCTTTTCTTTTAAGACTCCTAGGCTTCTCTACTTCTTGAGGCTCCTTTTCAGTTGTGACATTCCAGCTGCAGGATGGTGGCAACCATCAAATGAATTTCCATAGAACAATTTTTTGTTTGATTGATTGTTTAAGATCATTTTTATATAGATCACTAATACATAAAGTTTCAGAGTTGTAAACAACGTAATAGAAAAGGATATAACGTAACAGAAATAAAAGCTACAAATCTCTCTACAAAATCAAATAAAAAGGCAGCATTGATACTCCTAGGTTTGTCTGAATAAAAACATGCACTGGAAAAAGCCAATTTGCTGGCACATGTCAAACATCAATGTCCAGTTCATGTTACTTAAAAAAAATATCAATCCACTAGTTAGTCTAAAAATATGATTTTATCAACTACCTCCTCTACCTCCTCCTGCCAGTGCCATATATTGTGTATCAGAACACTGCTCACCTCCTCAAAATACACTATGAGAAGAATGCATTCTACATTTCTTGTTAGTAACCTCCAGTAGGAGCTATTTCCTGGAGCAATGAAGGCCATAATATTTGAGGCTTCATGAGACAGATGGAAAAGAAATCTCTTTTTACATACATCCAAGCAATTTTTTCATAAGTGACATTTTTGGATACTCTCAGATCCCAAAGAACAAAATTCTTCTTCTACTCTCTCTCTCTTTCAACCATCCACGGCAGGGTTAGTAGTACACAAGGGTACTTTTTTCAGTAGTATAAATCAGCCATAATTCACTTTTTCAACTTCATAGCCTATCAAGGAGCCTTTTACCTTATGCCTGTGTGTTAAAAGTCTGTGCAATTTTCCTTTCTGTAAAAAGCCCATGGGGATACATACCACATGCCAGTTTCTCCAACATAATAATTTTAAATACTCACGCCCATTAAGTTTAAGGATCCTACAATCATTAAATGGAACTCAGAGATATGGGGTCCCATATGGAGTAAATCTCTCTGGCAGCCTATTCACTGGAACGCTGCCTTGGATTCAAGGCTGATCTCTAGTGGGACAATAAGATAAAGGGCATTCTTTAAATGAACATTGATAAAAAGTGCACAGAGTGAGCAACACCCTCAGCCAGGCGTGCAAACAACAGAGCTCTTGGTAAACAGCTTCAGAAGCTCATAAAAAGGAGTCAGGTCTCCCAGGAAAGTTATCTTTTAACAACTTTCTAATCCTCCAAACACCATCATGCTTGTGTAGCTTTACGCTTTACAGAAAGTGTCATATCCCAACACCACACTCATTCTTGGTGCTTCCATTAATAAAATAATAATAATAATGACAATAGTGTCAAATTTCACAAAAGAAAGTTTAAAACCAGCCATTAGAGGATACATCAGGAACACCTGCACTAAGCCTCAGCATCTTTACTGATTTTCCCTTCACTCCCGCCCTGCCACCCCTTAACAGATTCAGAGACTGTAAAAACATTTAATCCTCAGACACTAATCTAAATGTAACACTCAAAAGAAGACAAAGACGATGCAGAAGGAGGAAAAAATTGGCCACTGCCTTTTGGGAGTCTCGCTTTATCCCAGGAGCGGGCGCATTAATAGAGCTTGGAATGAAATGCCATTTTATTCCCTGTAGCGGGGAGGGGATTAACAAGTTGTCTTCTCTAAACCTAGTCTGCGTCATGGCTCTCTGAGCAGCGAGAAAAGGACAGGGAGTGAAGTAAAAGGTGGGGAGCACTGGCCTTTTATTTACACGCATCTCCTTTTGTGGATGATCACTGATGTGAAGAGTTTGCTAAGCAGTGGAATGTGTGCGAGCGTGCGGTGTGCGTCTAGATCTAAGTCCCCAGCCTTTAATTCCACTGGCTGACACGTACACATACAAAATAACGCAGCCTTTGTAATAAAATAAAGCAGGCGATGCATTTTGTGGTGGGTCTCCAAGCCAACACAACATGCGCAGAACGAGGGCACAACAAGGAAGGTGGCAAAAGAGCTGCTAGTTTTCCAAGCTCTGATCAGTAAGGCTCCTGTTGCTAGGCGGCTCTTTGCTGGGAAAGACAGAGGGCTGGGTAATATCCAGCACAGAATGAAAGAGGAAATGTAGAAGGGAAGATATTTCTTAATGTGCTGCCGGCAGTTCAGATGTGAGAACGAACAGTCAAGTCACAGTGGATTGACCACCTCTGGGTCAATACTGATACTCTCCCTCCAGGTGAGGTCACAGGATGAAACACCTACCACTGCTTTGCTATGTCGCTTGGCACAAACCAGTTCATCCCCTTTCCTGTACAGATTTCCTCTCTTCTGAGAGAAAAAGAGCCAGACTTGTCCACTAACCTCAAAGGAACATTTTTTATTGTGTGGCCTTGTTAGTGAAGTTCCGCACAACACTCTGAAATGTTGAAGTGCTGTCATAAATACCAGTTAGCATTATTCATTCAGAGGAAATAAAAAGCCCTTTAATGCACTAGGCCACTTGTGCCAGAGCTGCAGATGGTCGAGAGGACGAGAAAATGAATGGAAAGGGATGCAACAGAAGCTTAGCAATGCCAAGGAAACAGCCTCCATAATTCGTGCCTCTTCTACTCATGCTGCCATTTGGTTTCTGAAAAGCAGGAGTTGCTGCTCACAGCAGAGAAAATTCTGTGTCTCCGGCTTATCCAAACACAGCAAATGACACATATAAAAGATGGTGTCTGGCAGAAGGTGACAAAAAACGGAAACACCTTCAATGTATATATGTAAGGGAAGGAATGAGGGTCTCGTTCTAGTAATTCACCATGAGTAATGGCAAGTGGGTGGTAACACTAGAACTGGAGAGAGAGGAAATCAATTTCCTATCACACTTTTTGTAAAAACAGCTGTGTTTATGTGAACTGAGCATAAGGCTGAAAGATAGCTCCAACTTTTCCACGGAACAAGAGACACACAGGGGGCAATTTGGTGAGCCCTTTACACTAGTACAATCTTGGAAAAACCAGTGGGATACACTATTTTAATGAGTCAACTATAGACCTCTACACTATAAGTTATCCTGAGACAGCAGCTCCTGAACAGCACTTGCTGTTTACACTTTGAAGAAGCGACTCATAAGCTGAAGAAAATCTAAAGACAGAGTCAACAAGACCAGAGGGTTTTGACTCAAATCAAGTTACCGTATTTTTCGCTCCATAAGACGCACCAGACCATAAGACGCACCTAGTTTTTGGTGGAGGAAAACAAGAAAAAAATTATTCTGAATCTCAGAAGCCAGAACAGCAAGAGGGATCGCTGCGCAGTGAAAGCAGCAATCCCTCTTGCTGTTCTGGCTTCTGTGATAGAGGCGCAGCCTGCGTTCGCTCCATAAGACGCACACACATTTCCCCTTACTTTTTAGGAGGGAAAAAGCGAGTCTTATAGAGCAAAAAATACGGTAATCAAAGTGTAAAGTGATGATGTAAACAGCAGCCAAGTTATGATCTGTGGTAGGTGCAGGGTGGAGTTCTCTATGACCCATCAGCAACCCTAGGCAGTTAGTAAAAGCACCCAGGAACCCCTTGGCTACCAAAGAAGAGCACATAACAGAATTAATCAAGCCTGACATTTGCTATTCTAAGTCTGAATAAGTCAGACAATGGTGAGGCAATATTTAAGCATGGCCATTTCCGTAAAGTGCTCTCCAGTCCAAACAGTATTATCAGATGGTTAAGACAGGGTTTAATATTGTGCCTTGTGCCAGATTACTACTTTCCATATTTGAAGGTGTGTGTCAAAAGGTAAGAAAATGTGCACGCTGACAGCGCTTCATAAGTAATGAGCAATAACAAGATGTGCCTGTTAAGTCCTATGGATTTGCATCTCAATAATTCACTTAAGGATGGGGAGGAGAAAGCTGCTTGCTCACTTGACCCTGCCTAAATTGTGCACAGAAGTCAGGATACACTCAAGGATGCAAAACTAGGATTTCCAACCCTGGCATTGTTTAACAACAATAAGCATTGATACAGCATTTTTGAATGTTCAAAGTACTTTACAAACATATGCTTTATTCATCTATACAACAACTCTGCAAGGTAGACCAGTATTACTACTGCTGTATTCACACGGGGAGCGGAGGCAAAAGAGAGTGACTTGCCTAAGGGCAACCACCTACTGAGTCCATAGCAGAGCATGAGACTCTTCATCACAGGGTTGTGGGTTCAACCTCCATATTCGTCAAAAATTCCTGCATTGAAGGGGGTTGGACCTTCAGGTCCCTTCCAACTCTGTGAGTCAATTCTGTGCCTTTCTGACTCACGGGTCTCTCAGAGCTCATATTCTTGGTCACCATTCCATCTTAAATTAGAATTTCCTTCTCCCTCAAATGTAAAAGTCACCTGTTCATAACAAGGAAATAACCATTCCCCATAGAATATAAGAAGAGCCTTCTGGACCAGATATCTGTGGGAAACCCAAAAGCAGGACCCAATCACAAGAGCCCTCTCTCCTCCTATGGCTCCTAGTCACTGGTCTTCAGAAGCGCTATTGCCCCTGACCGTGGAGGCAGAGCACAGCAATCATGGTCAGTAGCCACTGAGAGCCGTATCCCTCCATGGATTTGTCTAATCTTCTTTTGAAGTCATCCAAGTTGATGGCCATCACTGCCTCTTGCGGGAGCGAGTGCCACACTTTAACTATATGGTGTATGAAGATGTCCTTTCTTTTATCTGTTCCAAATCTTCCAACATTCACCTTCATTGGGTTGTCCACAAATTTTAGTGTTATGAGAGAAGGAGGAAAACATTCCTCTCTCCACTTTCTCCCCTGCATGCATAACTTTATATAAACATACTTCTATCTTAGGACCTCTTACTCACCTTTTATCTAAACTCCACTCCCCATATCAGTTTGGTTGCCCTTTTCTGAAACTTCTCCAACTCTACCATATCCTTTTCAAGGTGAGATAACCAGAACTGAGGACAGTATTTTAAATGTGGTCACAATACAGATTTGTATAACAGCATTATGAACGATCCACCTGCTGCTGCACACTGGGTCAATGTCTTCGTCAAGCTATCCACTATGACCCCTAGGTCTCATTTCTGGTTAGTCACCCCCAATTCAGGCCCTTTAGGTGTATATGTGTAATTAAGTGGGACAGGGGAGCTTTTTTGCACCAAATTTCTTTCACCTGCAGCTTCTTTTTTTGTAGGAGAAAGATGTGCAAAGTAACAGCTATCTTCGGTAAGCCAACTGCCAAAACCCCACACAAAGGCCTCAGTGGGGCACCATCTGGAAATATAAAGATGGAATTAAAGAATGAGTTGGCAGTGCTAAACAATGAAGTGAGAATAATTACAATGTGGTATTAAGTGAAATGGAAAGCATTGTTCAGGGGCACGTAGTAGAGAAGGAGCATGTAACAATTTCAGCCAAAAACAAATAGAGCAGGGTGCGGTGGGGGATGCTTTCTAAAACCTTGCTTGAAATACTCTGGCTAAAACAACCAGGAAGGAATTAACAGCTGTCTTGACTTTTTGAAGAATGCCTCATAATACAAGAGACACATGTGTGCTGCTGGTCCCTATCCAGTAAGAAAATGTGGAGGGGTAGGATGAAGCCCCAAAAGGAATGCACTGAAGATAAAGGAAATATTGGCACAACTAAAAACAAGAAAGAAAGGATACAACCGCTGATCTTAATCTCTTCCTGCAGGAAATCCCAAAGAACCTGCATATTTCTAATTATTGCTTTTTTGCCAACTAGAAACATAGTTCTGGAAACATATTTGGCTTTGATATCATCTTCCTGTGTTCTAAGACAACTGAAGAAAAGGCTGTCATAACTTAATTACTGCTTTCCAACTTTTGAAATATTTATTCCAACAGCAACTTATTTTTAAGAGAATGTACTCTACAAATATATGCAGCATGTTGGCAACTCTGTTTTTGTTGTTGTTTGCTTGGTTTGGTTTGGTTTGGTTTGGGTTTTTTTTAATGGAACAGCAACATGCCCATGCCTGTTGACAATTGTCGAAGCAAACTCAAAAGTGAGACTTTTAAGAAGTCAGCACCAATAAGCAGCAAATGCAGTACAAGTAGTAGATATTTACCACGCTACAGCAATCCACATTATTGTTTGCCTGTATGGGAAACCTGTCCATCTCTGCTTTATGAGACATATTGCTCAAAGTGTCCCAGGTTCCACATATATATATGGGATAGCTCCGCCAGTAGACTTGTAATCTCATGGTCATGGGTTCGAGCCTCATGTTGGGCAAAAAAATTCCAGCGTGATTGGGGGTTAGACTAGGTGACCCTCAGAGTCCCTTCCAATTCTACCAGGCTATGATTCTAAATGTATAAAACAAAGCATGCCATTACGCCATATAAGAATAGAGTGCTCCGTTATAGATCCCATTTAGTTATCCAGCATCGAGATCCAATGCATTCCGAGAAGAACAGATCAATAACAAAATGTTCTGCCTTCTACTTATTGTTCCAAATAAAAGTGTACTGCAGTGGCATTAGCATACCAGTGTCTTTCTTATCAGCAAAAGAAACAAAATCATGTCATACTGCATAAAAATAATCAATTTGTGACTGGCCTCTAAGAATTCAAAACTGATGTGTTACCTTTTCCATTCCTACAACATAGAATAGCTTTTCCCCTACCAATTTTTAAGGCAGGCATGTTTCCAATGCTGGGATGTGGTGAGCCATGCTGCCACAAGCACAAACTAAACTACCTCTTGGGGGGCGGGGGGAGAATCTGAGAAAACAAAGAGAACAACCATAATGTTGGATCCACTGCTGCTATGTGCTTCGTAATGTCACCAATCTCTTTTAGGAAGTCTTTCCAAAACCCTTCTACCACTGGGTAGAAGTTGCCAATATGTTCCTTTTGAACTGTCACCTCTCCAACTATCTGCAAATACCTTCCCCATCATTCTTGCTGGTTGAACCAGAATGTATCATCACTTTTGTAGTATTTTTTAGAAAGTTCTCACTTGTATGAACAGATAATGGTGCCGTCCCCCCAAAAATTGGGCTCTTGTGTATCATTTCGCCTATATCTGTCTTTTCCATGGATTTGATATTTCTTAATCTGATCATAGTAACATCTATCTAGAGGTAGTTTATTTTAGAGACCATTTTAGTTTATTTTAGAGACCATTGAAGCTTTTCTTAACAGCCAGGTAAACCTTTCAAATGGTATTACTGTCCTGGTGGCCTGCTTTTTAGTAAGATGCCTTTGGGATTAATAGAGGTATTTAATAGATGTTTTTGTGATAAAATGTCAAGCATCATGCAGTTCTAGCCAATCTGCTGGTGTATCTTGTAATTTGTGCCTCATTGTGTCTTCTGACAGGGGTCTTCCTTATAAAATAATAGATAATCTCCTAATCAATATAGTTCCTGCACCTTCCATCTTGCAAAGCATTTTTCTTTTTCTCTTAAGTTATATTCCCAACTAAATTCCAACTTAGAATGGATAAGCAGGTAACTCCTAAACTACAGAGGTCAACTCATCTTTGTTAATTGGTTTTCAGTGCCCATTATTTTCTGATCTTTCCTGGGAGGAAAATGTCAAAGCCCTCTCAATGCAAGGAGCTGAGAAGGCAGCTCCCTAAGCATCATCTCTTATACCTTTGAGATTCAAAGTCTTCTCTAGACTGCTCTGCAACACCCATACTCACATGTAACCTGTGGAAAACTCAGTGGACACCTTCTGTGCCAACTTTTAAATGCCTGCTGAAAACTATCTTACTTTTGTCATCACTCCCCCTGGGTATCCCATCCTAGTATTCAGTTGCTTACTATGTGGATTATTATATCTGCTCTAGCATTGTCAATGAAAAAGAATCCTCAAAAGGAAGAATTCATTTGTTTATTAAAACATGGGGAATACTATGCTAGACATCTCCATCCTATAAATGGATTTAGAATATGAAACATGTATTAAAGTGACAAAAAGGAGGCATAAAATATCATATACATATTGGCTTCAAGATAAAAATACTATTTTAAGAAATGTAGCACATGCTCCGTTAATTAACACCTAACGTCTAATTTGTCATCATTTATTTGCCTGTTGCACAAAAAAGCAACTCTTAATCATCTAATTGATATATTTGCTTCAAGGGCCATTGCACACAATATGGCCCAATTATACACATTTTCTAATGCAGGTACATTTTGGAGGTTGCCTCAGTCAACTGGGAGCTCCTTGCAACGTGTCAGAAGCATGTTAAAATGCATGTTTCTTTCGAGCACTATATATTATTGACTTTTGTGTATATGCTAAACATGTACAATGTACTGCAATTCTTATGCATTGTCCTTGAAATTTCATGGAATGTATTAACTTAACTCTTCCGTTTAAGAAAGTGTGTGTGTGCACGCGCACGTGCGCGCGCGCACACACACACACCAATAGCTATTTGGCTTATAGTGGAAAGGTAGATTTCAATGCTTCAGGGCTTCCTATAGCTCAGGTCATGTTCATATACTCCTCCTTAACTATAAGAGAAATGCCTCCCTGACTGCAACAACATACTTTCCCCATATGGCAACTACAAAAATATTTGTATTTCTGGTCTGTCAGATTTGGCTCCTGTCAGGTTTGGGGCAGGGTAGAAAGCGAAGTTGAGGAAGGAGCTAAAGCCAGGCAATGGACAGAGCTGCACAATCCTGGGCTAAGATGGAGCAGAACCTCGTTCCTTCTAAAGTGTGAGCAAGTGTGATCTGGATGCACAGTATCTACTCTGCTCTACTATGACACTTCTTGGCTGGTTTCCGTGTAATTCCCTGCTTTGGCCAAAACTGGGTGGAAGCATGCAAAGTGAATCCCCCTCAGGACCACACTAAGCCAGCTCCTTCTGGAAAAATAATATTGTTTTTAATCTGTCAATGGGATAACAATTGCATTCTTACCTGATCTGATCTTCTGCATTGGTAACTGCCTCATTGTATTGATCCAAGGTCATCTTGTAGATTTCAGAATTCTGAAAGTTTAAAAAGGCATCACCCAGCATTACAAATTAATGTTTCTTAAGCAGCATAGTCCAGTACAAAGGCTCTTAAACTGATAAAGGCAAGCGGGACATATGCTATACATTAAAGCACCAAAAGGGAGGGGTAACAGGGATGAAAATGCTTGCAAAAATAAAGGATTCTGAAGCTCATCATCATCATTTATACCCTACAGATAAAATAATAGCTAAAAACATACCAGTGAGCTTCAGCATGTATCATTTCATACATGAGCTCCTGTAGTCAACCGTATTGCACTGAGTGAGAATGAGCAAATTAGCAGCCCACTTCCAATCCAAAGAAAATATACTCAAGAATTGGGCTTTCAGGTATATGGGGAAAGTTCTCCTAGCAACTGCTGGTGCCTTTCTGAGAGATAAGCTTCTAGCTTGGAGATCCACAGGTCTGGCAAGGGCAACGTCAACCAGTCATTATTGTAAAGGTATAAATAACCAAATCAGAAACAGAAAAGGCAGGTTAATTGAAAAGCAAGTATCCAAACATTAGCCTTTTTATAAGTTAGGTTTGGGGAAAAGGATCCAGTCCATAGGATGGATTGATGGGTGGAGCTGCCCATTAATCACCTGACATCACAATAATATCAGGTGACCCAAAGTAAAAATGTTCCTGTGTGGTACAGCTCAAATTTAATCAGACAACACAAAGAAATATTTGCACTTACATCAAGCAATACTCTGGGGGTTTGCCAGGAGTGAAACAAACCTGCTCTGGACAACAATCACACCAGAACTTGCTGTCAACGTCGATCAGCTGATCAGCACTGACAGCAAACCTCACTCACAAAAAATAGTTGGGATCACACTTTAAGGTTCCCAATTGTTCCTTTGGAGCAGGAGGGTGTGGTTTGTGAAAACAGCCTCAGGGGCCAAATTTGACCCAAAAGCCAAAGATTTTCCACCCCTGTTATAAACAATCTCTTGACAGCATCCTACATTTACTTTGATTAAACTCCACCTGAACTTAGACACCACAGCAACTTTTCAAATATAGTAACTTCACTTTGTGAAGTAAAGCAATGTATGAAATTTTATCCAATTCAAGAGAAAGCTGATCTTCCCTAGCCTTCATAAAAAAGTCTTAAGACTGCAAATAATGCACAAGATATTCATTGCTTTATACTTCAGTTGTAAACTGGGACTAAAGTTGTATGCCCCAGGCACTATGCAACCTAAACGACTTTGAACGATTATTTCATTCTACCAACCCACTGGGGAAAGGAATAATTTCCTAACTATATTGTCCATCCTTCCCCTTATTTCTTTGAGACTAAAATGGGGGGGAGAGAGAGAGATTTTGGAGAAGAACTTGAGGAACAACTTTGGAATTGTTTTTTGGAAGAGACTACCGTTTGGATCTATCTCAAATAGGACTTGAGAAAATGCTCTAAACATACAACGCTGGTACATGTGCCCAACAACACTGAATAAAATTAACAGCATTATATCCAAACTCTGCTGGTGGGAATGCACTTTGAGGTGTTCTTGAGGAGACACAAGAACATTTTACGCTGTTTAGTGAGGGGCAATGAGCGTAAAATAAATTCTCTCACCTGGTGGCAATGAGAGGTTTAACAGGAAGGAAGAGCAGACAGAGGGGTAAACTCTTGGCTGGAACTCCCTTCCTCCCCGCATCATAAGATGCAGAGAAGACTGGGTGCCATAACACCATCATACTCAATGGGCTGGTAATGTTCTTTACAATGCTCTTGTGAGGAGAAAAATGGAAAGAAAACAAATCATGTACACCACCCTGGCTTCTTGAAGGAAAGGTGCAAGACAAATGTGAGAATGAAGTCCTATTAAAGAACAGTTCCATACATACAGCAAATTGTGCTTGTTATGGATAATCTGCAGCAAATATACAGTGTACATGACAGGCACACATCCCAAAATATCCAGATATAAACACTGATGAACCTTGGCCCAAACATGATTGTCACATAAAGCATGGAATGATTCCTAGCCCTTTCATCTATGCAACATAAGCAAATGGCATATGGACACATTTCCTCTGTAAACTTCCTGATTAACAGTGAGAGGCTAAATAGATAAACACAAATCTAAATAATCAAGTTATTTTTTTTTTACTGTGTAACTCCCTTTCTGGAGGATCCTTGCCCTTTTCAGATTGTATCATGATTCTCACAAGTGTTATTTTCCTTCCATTTCCTCAGCACAGCAGCTGAAACAAAGTTTTATTCCTGCATTTACTTTTATCCTCCAGCAATGTCTAGCCACAAAGCTTAGGGAAAATGGAACTTAAACAGAAAAAAGACCACTCATTATGCTTACAATCTTGCCCCTTCTCAGATAGTTTTGTATTTCTGTGCACTTCCCTACCACTTTCCTTGCAGAGTTCATAAATTAGCAGGTTCATATAAGCATGCTTTGATATTCCTTTCAAATTTGCTATATGAAAGCATCATTGTTAGATGTATCTTTATGCATGACACAAAGAAGCCCAGCAGGGAATTGTTTTCACAGGTTTTCAATAAAAAAAACTCTTTCAGGAACTGACAAATTGCAGATGAGGCTTCACCTCAAAATGTACTTTGGCAGCCAGAGCTATCTGTCAGTCTGTCTGTCTATCGATGTGTGTTACATAATGGTTAATTTTATTTCACTTTAGAACTTTAAACACTCTGTCCTCTCCCTCTCTCAGGTCACCAGCCTGGAATGCAGATTTTAATAGCACCTTCCCTCCCACCTGCACTGCACAGCCCTGCAACTCCCTGCTGTTCCTCACTTGCCTCTGAAAAACCCAAAGACCCGTGCCTCCATTAATTAAAATTGCCATTAAAAATTAAATATTGTGAATAAGTAGGTGTGAGCATTATCTCCATGGGTTTCATAAATCTCACTGTTTCTCCAATTACTTCTCAAGCAATTTTCATATTTCATACTGTCTGATTTCTCATAGGACCTGGATTTGCAAGATCAAAACGATGACAAAAAGTAGAAAAAAGCAAGCAAGAGCGGAAGGTAGCAAAATGAAACATTTTGCAGGCAACAGGAAGGAGCCCCATCAAATTCTATTAGCCAGCAGTGATCTGCAACGAAGGAGCAGCAGGAATGGAAAATAAGAACAAATATGTTGTACATAAGGCTCAGCATGAAGCTGGGATTTAACCCTAACCCTAAGACTGAAAACAGAAAAAGAAATTGATTAACAGGGATGTTTTCCTTTTTTTATTTAAAGCAATTTATTGGGTTTTACAATAAAAGTAAACATAATAAACAATATAACATTTGTCTTAACATAGTTTCACATTTTCTTTGGACTTCCTCACATCTCCCGCTCCCACTTTCATCGTTGTAACATTTTGTCAGCAATTTATCATCTTATTTAAATTCTTATATCCTTTCTATATTTCATAATCTTATAATTCTCGAAAGGAGTTAAATTTTCACAGTCTTACTTATTTTCTTAAAAACTTCTAAATTTAGTGGTGCTCAGTTATTTTAGTCTAGCATCTTATTTAGCATTCACTCAAATTACAATGCTTTTGTAAATAATTCTTAAATTTCTTCCAATCCTCCTCAATCCTCTCTTCTCCCAGGTCACGAATTCTGCCGGTCATTTCAGCCAGTTCCATGTAGTCTATCAGTTGCATCTGCCATTCTTCCAGTGTGGGTAGATCTTGAGTTTTCCAGTGTTTTGCGAGAAGTATCCTTGCTGCTGTTGTTGCATACATAAAAAATGTCTGGTCCTTCTTTGCCACCCCTTGGCCGACAATACCCAAAAGGAAAGCCTCTGGTTTCTTAGTGAAGGTATATTTAAATACCTTTTTCAATTCGTTATAAATCATTTCCCAGAACGCCTTCACTTTAGGGCAAGTCCACCAGAGGTGGAAGAACGTTCCCTCACACTCTCTACATTTCCAACACTTATTATCAGACAGGTGGTAAATTTTTGCGAGTTTGACTGGGGTCATATACCATCTATAAATCATTTTCATTACATTTTCTTTCAGAGCGTTACATGCAGTAAATTTCAATCCATTACTCCACAACCTCTCCCAGTCCTCAAACATGATATTATACCCAATGTCCTGTGCCCACCTTATCATAGCCGATTTAACCGTTTCATCTTGTGTATTCCATTTCAACAGCAAGTTATACATCCTTGAAAGGACCTTAATCTTTGGTTCTAACAATTCTGTTTCTAGTTTCGATTTCTCCACCTGGAACCCTAGTTTCTTATCATTTTTAAAAACTTCTTTAATCTGAGCGTAATGTAACCAATCTCGCACTTTGTCTTTCATTTTCTCCAAACTCTGCAATTTCCAATTGTCTCCATCCTTTTCTAGTATTTCCCAATATTTTGGCCATTTAGCCTCCATATTGGGTCTTTTTCGGGCCTTAGCTTCCAGAGGTGAAAGCCACCTTGGTGTTTTATTTTCCAGCAAGTCTTTATATTTTGTCCAGACATTAAACAGTGATTTTCTGACAATATGGTTCTTAAAGGCCTTATTTGCTTTAACCTTGTCATACCATAAATATGCATGCCATCCAAAAGCATTGTTAAACCCTTCCAAATCTAACACATCAGTGTCTTCAAGAAGTAGCCAGTCTTTTAGCCAGCAGAACGCTGCGGCTTCATAATACAACTTTAAGTCTGGCAGGGCAAAGCCCCCTCTTTGTTTTGCATCGGTTAATATCTTAAACTTAATTCTGGGCTTTTTGCCCTGCCAGACAAACTTAGAAATGTCTCTCTGCCACTTCTGAAAGCACTCCGTTTTGTCCAAAACCTGAAGTGTTTGAAATAAAAACAACATCCTTGGCAATACATTCATCTTGATAGCAGCAATTCGGCCTAACAAAGAAAGTTTCAATTTTGACCAACTATCTAAGTCTCTCTTAATTTCTGTCCAGCATTTTTCATAATTGTCCTTAAATAGACTTAGATTTTTTGCTGTTATGTTTACCCCTAGGTATTTTACTTTTTTAACCACATTAAGTTCCGTCTCATTCTGAAACCGTTCTGACTCTGTATCAACAGGGATGTTTTCCAGGTGTGTTTTATAAAATGATTACAGAAGAATCTTTGGCTATAGTAAACACACCAACAAGAGGGCAGTACTTTAGTGACAAGTTTGTAAAAAAAAAAACACATGCACACAAGGCTATCACCATGTATTTATCCTGCACAAGTCTCAGTTAACTTTCCATCAGCTACTCAAAACAACATGATAAAATCAAAGTTCACTATCAAAACCCCAATACAATGCAATACAGTACAAAGCTACAACTTAAAAGTCAGAAGCAATTAAACTTCTTACTTTCAACAATAAAAAGAAATACAGGCTAGAGTGCCTTACAAAAACTGATTAGAGTCTAGTGGAACAATAGTAGTTGTAATGGCTGGCAAGTCTGTTTTGGGAGTGTGTTTCCACTCCCTACCAAGAATGTCCTACTCTATTGCATTAGCAGATTGTGCCCTCCCTTCAAGTAACTTGAAGAGCATATTTTCATCCTTGGTTCTAAGAACACAGGATACAATTTCTCCACGAAGACCTTCTTTGTGCACTTTCCTGTTGCTCCTCAAAGCTGTGGAACAGCTTTGCCCTCTCTAAACACCAAGCCAGGCTTCTCTGTCAAACAGCTCCACTTCTACAAAACTTCTACTTGGAGAAGGAAACTGAGCTTCACCTTTCCTTCACCATTACCAGTTAAGCTTCCCTTTAAGACCAGGCGCTTCCTAGATACCATACTGGCCACAGCAGTCCTTCCTTGAGACTTGTAGTCCATCAGAGCAACCAGTTAGGAAGAGGATGCCTCAATAAGTCTTTAGTTGGATTTTAATCATTTATCTTAAGTGTGTCTATGCAATTTCCCTTTGGACTTGGGACTACAGATTTCATGCATGGTTAGCTGCTCGTCAACTTTGCTAATAACTTCCAGCAGATAAGTCTGAAATAAACTGAAAGATCTAAGGACCAGCCAGTTGATTATCAGTGTCAGATATTGAATACAAGGCCTGAAATCTGAGATTATAGGCATGTGCTTAATTTTATGTTTTTTTCTAAGCAAACTCTTATTAGCATAAATTTACAGGAGCAGAAGGGAAAGGATTTGATGTCCAGGATTTTATAGCAATTCATATGCTGCCATTTTAATGAACGCTGGAGCGGCTCCGAAGTCTGAATACACAGCAAAAATGCAATGTGTGAAGTAGCAATGCAGTGATTTCACCTACTGAGAGGCACGCACGCTGTATTCTTCCTGTAGGCAGCTGTTGGAGCAAATTTCCCATCTGGAAAAAAACTGCACTTAACATCAGGCACTTTTAAAAAGTGTTATGAAAATAGTGAGTAACTGCAGTGTTTCATATAAGGTGGGAAAGCTGTGACTAGTCCTACATTATGCTGTGCAGATATGTGCCCCCCAAAGAAATATAACTGATATTTTTGATGGGGAATGCCAAAAATACACAAGCTATGTAGGACATATGCCTGTTCAGTTCTGTAACATGCACAAATTATAGGAGAAACTGTATAGGGGGTAGGTGGGGGGCTGGATTAAATCCTCAAACCCCACCTCCAGCTCTCGTCAGTTTTAGGCAAAGTATGCAATTCAAGGATCATTTAATCATCATTGAGGGGCTGGACTTTAGGTACCTTACAATTCTGTAGAATCTGTGATTCTATGGAACAGGAGATATGTGGAACTACTTTTCCAGCTCATCACAAAGGCTGCTTCATTTCACTTGCCTAAACTACACATTGGTCTAGGTGAGATATAAGATGCCTGACTGAAAAACACGGAAGAGAAAGACAAAAACCAGAAATTTATCATTTTTAGGAAAGGTCCTTTCCTGGTGTTAAAACAGCAGCAAGGGGGGTGGAGGTGAAAATACCTCAACAACCTTATTAGGCTGAGAACTGGGTCAATGGATCAAAAGCTGCTTCCTTGTTTGTTTTTTAAAGAAAAACAGAACAATCGCAAGTTATATTGAGGTATGTTGACATGGCAGTGCCTAGAACCTTGTCAGTGGTCATAGCGCTGAAAGATACAAAGAGGATTAATGGCTGTTGAAACATTGCCAGCCTAGATGAATGCTAGCGATCCCCGTGATGAAACAGAGCAGACCAACAGAGGAGGCCTTGACAAATGCTGCAGATGACAGCTGCAGGATTACATGGTGCAATCTGCCTAGTACCTGACAGGAGCATCACTTAGAATCCCTCCTCCCTTGTTGCTGCGAGTTCTCTCCTGCGTTCAGAACGGGAGCCCATATCCTGCTGGAAGGAATGTGCATCCCACAATGCATGTAAAAAGGCAATAACACCACATTTTTCGCACCATGCAACAAAACAAAAGGGAAAAGGCAGCAAAAGGAAAGGGAATTGAGCACCGGCTACCTCTGTCGCGAGACTCTCCTGTAAGGGTTTTTTGGGCCGCCTGGTAATAACCAGGGCTATTTAAATTGGAAATTAAGAGCCCTTATGACCTTGTACAGCTGTCGCTCTCTTCCACTTTGACACGGAAAACTAGTGGGATAAATATAGCAGTATTTCAGGAAACACAAATATCATTCATTGAAAAACAAAGCTAGGACAAAGCCTCAGCAGCAGCAAATGCAAAATGCAGCTGCCATTATCCTTTTGGGGTGCCTACTGCAAGGAGGATTTGTGTTCAAATTCCAGAGGACTAACTAGGCTTACCCATTTGTTATTTCAGTGTGCTGTTTGCCTCTTGCAGTCATATAAAGTTTATTTTTAAAAAACTAAAAAAACATCCACAGCATCATGGGAACCTGCATCTGCATCCTAAACCTCCTTGATGATTTTCAGTTAATCGGTTAAGATGCGCAATATGACGAACCTCTACAATGTAGCTTTCTGGACAAATTACATGTTGGAATCACTCCCCGCGTTCACTAATGTTTTAGTTTTTTATATTTTTATAAATGATATTTATTGAAAATTTTTAAAATTACAAAAAAAGACAAAGCAGAGAAAGAAAAAAGAAACAAAAAAGAGAAAAAGAAAACAAACCACATCCAACAATACAAATTCAAAAAACAAAAATACACCACAAACATATAAAAATAAAACCAACATTCTCAAATCTTCAACTTTCATTACCTTCTTTCTTTGACCTCCTCCTCCTCCCTTTTTTTGTATCCCAGTTATTAATTATCGCAGCAAATCCTTTCCATATTTCATAATATTCTGTCATTACATTACCTTTATCTATTTTCATCTTATCTTATAAAAAACCTTAAAACTTAAATCTTATTTTAAACATTTTTGCTAGAGCCAAGTAATTTCGTTCCAACATTTTTCTAACAGTCATCAGTTTTATAAAACAATCCTAGTAGTAAAAAAAAAGAAATAGAAACAATCCAATCTTCATCCAGCGTCCCTTCCTCCTGGTCCCGGGTTTTGTCAGTCCTTTTTATCCCATCGATCTAGCGCATTAACCTGGTAACCTTATATCCGAGGCCCTTAAGTCCCTTCCGTGTCCCTTCCGCAGCTCTTCTTCATATTCACCTTCCACTCGTGGGAACTCCAGCTTGGTAATGTTTTTGACCCTTTTCAACAAATCAGCCCCTTTTCCATAGTCCAGACTAAACTCCATGTAGTATTTAAAGACATGTTTCAGAATCCCTCCAAAGTTGAGAGCCCCCACAGCTCCAAACATCTCACGGCCCATTGCCAGACTCCGAAAGTCCAAACATCCCTGCATAGGGGGGGTCTATCCAACCCCCCATTTCCAAATCAGTCCAAACTTTATCTTTCCTAATCTGGCTTTTTCCAAGTTCATTTGTCAAATCCAAAAGCTCATGTTCCTGCTGGGCCGCAGCTCCCTCCATCTCTGGCGCCCAAGATTCCGCAACATCCTCTTCTCTTAATGTTTTAGAACACAATCCCGTGCCTTGAGTATCCTGAACACAAGGGAGTTTCTACCCATTTATAATACGTTGATGATTCTGTTGATTTTATATCAAAAGTGTGTGTAAATAAACATTTCAAAGCTGTGAAATAAGGCTCTCAAGGCAGTTATTATTGGTATTAAATGTAATTTATACCAAGTCTCTCAATGTAGCTATTATTAACAACAGTAATTCATCTAGAATTGTTAAAATGCAGTATGCTTTACAATCACTAACTCCCATAAAGAATCTGGTGTGCATATTATTACTACTCACTTGCAGCTGAGGAACTTGGCCAAGATCATGACTTGACCAAGAAGGCTTGGTTCAACATTCAAGCACAGGCCTGACAAACTTGACCTCTGAAGCCAAGCATGACCCAGCAGCTGTAGGTGCTTAACAGTTTCCCTCTTCACTTTTTCAGGCTCACAAATGCAAAGTCAGGAGGTTTAGCAAGCCCTTCATGGGCCCCCACACCACTGGCTGGGCTGAGATCAGCTTGATGGGTCATAAGTTGTGCAAGCCTGCAATCTGTGCTTCTACAACCGTGGTTCCCAACATGGGGCACATGCCCCACGGGGGGGGATTTGATTTTTAAGGGGGGCAATTTGAGAATGAGTTATTAACAGTTAATTTTTCTGGATTTCTTATACTTCTAGGGGCCTCATATATAGTGTATAAATATATATTGTGACATACACATTTTTAAAGTTAAAATCAGCTTGTTTAGACCAAGCTAATGGCCTTTTAGGCTTCTTCCATGTGAATAGGAGTTCACTTTTTGAATAAGAAGAATTATATGTCACGGGGGGGGGGGGGCACCAGGATTCTAGAGATGCTTAGGTGGCGCATGGCCAAAAAAAGGTTGGGAACCACTGTTCTACAAGTACTCTAGTGTGGTAATGCTCACTACTATTCTGATTTCCATGTCCTTTTTAGACGATCCCTTTCCCTACGCTGGGAGCCATTTCAAGGACTCTAGAGCTAAAACTCTGTTCTTTGATGCAGGTGGATGAAATGGAGTGTACTGGAGTGAAGAAAGAAGGGTAGAGGTGTTAGATTTCCACATATTTTCTGAACAATGCTATTCAGGGTCAGCTTGACCACAAGCATCAAAAGATCAGTTACTTAAGGTACAGTGGTACCTCTGGACGCGAACGGAATCCGTTCCAGAGCCCCGTTCACATCCTGAAGCGAACGCAACCCGCGTCTGTGCATGCACGAGCGGCGAAAGTAACGTGTTCCATTACTTTTGGGTTGCCATGGAGCATAACCTGAAAACACTCAACCTGAAGTGACTTCAACCCGAGGTATGACTGTATTTGCACAAGACCTTTTATACAGTTATTTCTCAGTGCGGTTCACTATCTAGCAGCACCTACCCACAAGCTAGAAACGATTCTCATTTCTCTTCAAACTGGCACATTCAGTGCAGCTGCCACACATGCAACCTGGGATTGGACAAGGGCGCAGGTACTAGTTTTAAAAAATTGTGGATGTTATTTATTAAAGTCATGCAACACATGCGGACATTTTCTGCAGTGATAGTAGGACCAAATCTGTCTAAATAGTAGGACCCCTGTCTAACTAGATCGCTAATCTAGTAAGCTCAGAAGGTTGTCTGAAGCCGATGTTGCTAGAGGCTTCATACTTCTCTTTGGAGTGCTCTAGAGGTATGTGCCCCCAAATGGCTATGTCTCCAAAGTTCTTATACTCTCTGTTATTTTATTCCCTAGCATAAATTGGGTAGTGCTGAAGATTATGTCGCTGGGTAAGTTGGCTGTTATTTAATAGCAGCAGCAGCAGCAGCAACCACAACATAGCCATTAAGATTTCTAAATGAAGTCCTGGTAGCCCTGTTCAGGGATGGCTTATCCATCCCCTCACTCCTTCAATGCATGCAGTGAAGCCAAGTGTGGAATGTGACCATTCTGCTCATTCCCTTGTCTGTGAAACTGCGAAACCATAAACGCTGAATTAGAATTCACTTCAGGATCAGAGAAGAGAGAGATAGCTGCAATGCTGGGGGGGGGGTGTGAAATCTTTTCTCTCTGGGTGAAATCTTTTCACATTTCCTGGTTCATGAAAGGGGACAGCAGCAGAATAAGATCCCCCTAAATCAGAATTGGCGTTTGGTACTAGCAGGAGGATAAGAACAATATCCGCAATAGATGAGTAGCAAAAGTAGAGGAGGACATAAAACACAGAGGTGCCTGGTGGTGGTGAATACTCATCAGGAGCAGAGGAAACCAAGGTCTACATTACATGCATCCAGATAAGCGAAAAAACCTGTGACCAACTGCTTTCCATGATGGGCTGTGAGCAGAAGTAGAATACAAAAGTTCCCAGACTGTGGCATGCCCCTTCCTACTGTAGAATCCAGGGAAATCCAACCTCTTTCCAGCACCCCGCCCAATTCTCCAGCAGATATACTGAATAAATTACTGACCTTTATGACTGCACAGGTGGACAGCAGAAAAGGGTTTACCATTTTACTGTCAGCTGTGCAAGCCACCAACACCATCAAAAGTGAAATTACATCCAGTTGCTCCGAATATAACCGGTTATAATTGACTTCTTGATCTGAGAATGTTGTAACTGGAATTTTTTCATTCCCGTCTAGCAAAAATGAACCCAATAATGATATCTAACATATTGACAGCAGCAAAATTGATTGTTGCTAAAAACCTGAGGGGGCGGGGTTTGAAATAAAAGTACACAGAAGTGCACAGCCCAATGATAAAAATTAATAATGTCATGAGGTTGAGAGACAGTATACCAGGATCCTAAATTTGTGAAAGAGTCCTTTTACTATATATTAGAGAAGAGATTAATAGGTATTCATGCTTTAGTATTCTTAATAATATAACTACTTTAGCTTTAATAATTCTGAATATACTATATATGACGTTCTGATGTGAAATATATAGAGTATTTACTATCCTGTTGATCTTGTATTTAAACAACATCCATATTCCTGCTCCTTCCTCACTTTGTACAAATGTGGCCTAAAACCTTTAGGGGGTGAGGAACTTGAAACATTACTGTTGCAATAAGAATTGTTTTACATCTCTCCGTCAATTTTTTTGTACATTTTAAATGCAGCTTTTAAGACATTTAGACTTATTTATTTTTATGAACATGGTGCCTTCAAGGACACAGAAACACAAAGCTGTACAATATACAATAGTTGACAGAGGATCGACACTTGAAATGTTAAAAATCCAGCTCCACCCCCAACATGCCTACAAAAGCCAGCAATGTTTTGTGAACAATGGCAATTCATGATGGATCAAGGAAGAAAAGGAGCTGTATGTCATTCTATTAATTATTCTGAAGTCAGGCACACACCGTTTGTCAATGCCTGCATTAAAGAAGGGTAGGCAACATCTCAAACAGGGGTGGGGAATCTGTGGTCCTCCAGATGTTGTTGAACTTATATCTCCCATCCCCATTGACTATGCTATCTAAGGCTGGTGGGAGTTGGACAGCAAGAACATCTAGACCAGAGCTTTTCAAACTGTGTGTCGCAGTATGTAGGTGTGTTGCGTGAACGCTCTCCATGCTGGAAAGGGGTTAGTTTAAAGTCCAGTTTGCTAGCAAAACTGAATTACTGTGTCGCGAAATGATGTATGTCTAAAAAGTGTGTCACCAACATGGACAATTTGGAAAGCTCTGAACTAGAGAGCCATGGTTTCCCCATCCTTGATCTTAGAAAGTAGAAGCAAAGGGAATGAAAGATAACTCAAATGTGTGAGGAATACATGAAGAGATAGCTGAGCACAAGGCCAGCTAACATTAGGAAAGAGAATAAGAAGGAAACTATTTAAAGTGATTGTTAAAAAGATAGAAGTGAATATAAACACCAAAGCAGTATTGATATTTGTTGACGCGGAGAAAGCGTTTGATAATATCTCTTGGAGTTTTATGAAGAAGAATCTGCATGGGATGGGGGTAGGCCAAGGTTTTGAAAATGGTATAGGTGCAATATACTCTGAACAAAAGGCTAAATTAATTGTAAATAATGTGGTTACGGAAGAATTTAAGATAGAAAAAGGGACACGACAGGGGTGCCCAATTTCCCCACTGCTTTTTATATCGGTCCTGGAGGTTTTGCTAAATATGATTAGAAAGGACCGGTTGGTTAAGGGCATACAGGTCGGAGCTAAACAGTACAAATTGAGAGCATTTGCAGATGACCTAGTATTGACGTTACAGGAGCCAGAATCTAGTACTAAAAGAGTTTTAGAATTAATTCAGGAATTTGGTCAGGTGGCAGGTTTTAAATTGAACAAGTTAAAAACTAAGGTTTTAGAGAAAAACTTAACACCGATTGAAAGAGAGAGGTTTCAGAATGAGACAGGATTGAATGTGGTAAAGAAAGTGAAATACTTGGGGATTAATATGACAGCCAAAAATGGGAACTTATTTAAAGATAATTACGAAAAATGTTGGACGGAAGTGAAAAAAGATTTAGAAATTTGGTCAAATTTGAAACTCTCGTTGCTGGGCCGTATTGCTGTGATAAAGATGAATGTATTGCCTAGAATGTTGTTTTTGTTTCAGACATTACAAATTGTAGATAAGATGGACTGTTTCAAGAAGTGGCAGAGAGATATTTCTAGATTTGTCTGGCAGGGCAAGAAGCCCAGAATAAAATTTAAGATATTAACTGACGCCAAGGAAAGAGGTGGATTTGCCCTGCCAGACCTTAAACTTTATTATGAATCAGCAGCTTTCTGCTGGCTGAAAGAATGGCTACTTCTTGAAAATACAGACATTTTGGATTTAGAAGGTTTTAACAATGTATTTGGATGGCATGCATACTTATGGTATGATAAGGTCAAAGCACACAAAGCATTTAAAAATCATACTGTTAGGAAAGCATTGTTTAATGTCTGGATAAGATACAAAGACTTATTGGAAAATAAAACCCCAAGGTGGCTGTCACCAATGGAAGCAAAAGCTCTGAAAAGGCTCAATATGGAGGCCAAATGGCCGACATATTGGGAAATTTTGGAGCAAGAAGGAGATAAATTGAGACTGCAGAGTTTTGAAAAATTAAAAAATAAAGTGAGAGATTGGCTCCACTACTATCAGATAATGGAGGCATATAATTTGGATAAGAAAATAGGCTTCCAAGTGGAAAAGTCAAAATTAGAAACAGAATTGTTAGAACCCAAAACTAAAAATTTGTCAAGAATGTATAACTTGCTGTTGAAATGGAATACTCAGGATGAAACGGTGAAATCTGCTATGATTAAATGGGCACAAGATGTTGGACATAATATTATGTTCGCTGACTGGGAACAGTTATGGACCACAGGTATGAAGTTTACGGCATGTAATGCCTTAAGAGAGAATATTACGAAAATGATATACAGGTGGTACATGACCCCAGTCAAGCTTGCAAAAATTTATCATTTGCCCGATAATAAATGTTGGAAATGTAAAGAAACTGAAGGTACATTCTTTCACCTTTGGTGGACGTGCCCAAAGATTAAGGCTTTCTGGGAAATGATATATAATGAACTGAAAAAGGTATTTAAATATACCTTTCTGAAGAAACCAGAGGCCTTTCTCTTGGGCATTGTCGGCCAACTGGTGCCAAAGAAGGACAGAACCTTTTTCATGTATGCTACAACAGCAGCAAGAATACTTATCGCAAAGTATTGGAAGACACAAGATCTACCCACTTTGGAAGAATGGCAGATGAAGGTGATTGACTACATGGAATTGGCGGAAATGACTGGCAGAATCCGAGACCAGGGAGAAGAGTCGGTGAAAGAAGACTGGAAAAAATTTAAGGACTATTTACAGAAATATTGTAAAATTAAGGAACTTTAGAAGGATGCTGGATAGAAATTAAGAGGTTTTTAGCTGTAATGCTTTAAGAGACATGGGGGGGGAAAAAAGGTTAACAATTGGGTAAAAGATTAATGGTAAGGATTTGCTGAACCAACAAACTGAATTGGAATACAAAGAAGGGAGGTATGAGGAGGTCTGGGGAAATAAGAGTAAGGAAGATAGGTTATGGAACATTAGTGTGTTTTTAACTGTTTTATTTTGTATGTTTTTTCTTACTTTTTGCTTTTTTGCTGTAATTTATACTTTTTTCTTTGTTTTCTGTATTTTTGTGAAACTTTAATAAATATCATTTTAAAAAAAAAATAAAGTGATTGTTAAAAAGTAAACCATGGCCAAAGTGCCATCCACCCCGCTTCATTTTTATTATCCAAACGACTGCAAATTACTCAGTTGTGCAGCACCCAGCCAGTCAAGCTTTGCTAAATAACCCTGGTAAGGGCAGGGCTGAGTGAGAAACAGCCAAACAAACAATTATGAGATGTCCCAGACAAGATCAAGGGAAATGTGGCAAACCTCCCAGGTTATACATGCAGCCTGTTACAGTTTCCCCTCAGCATACCGGCAAAGCGGCAAGCACTGCTTCTAAAACTTCTGATATTCAAAGGCTCATTTGGTTGACAGGAAGCCTGTGGATTTGTGGACAGATTGTCACACAAACTGTCAAGTTTTTAGAGAAATGATCAGACCTTCTTTTGCCTGCGTTACGGAGCACATCAAAGGCACATAAGACAAACCAGACGCAGACTGCATGGATCTAACTGGGAGGTGGGTGTACATATTCAGAACAGGGTGGTGTGCAACGGAGGAGGAGTAAGACAAAGAGTTTTGAGGGAGCTCTATAGAAACATGAGTAATAAGGGCTGAAAGTTCCAGAAACTTGACAAATTCAGGCAGCCACTTCCATCTCTCTCTCTCTCTCTCTCTCTCTCTCTCTCTCTCTCTCCCTCTCTCTCTCTCTCTCACACACACACACACACACACGTCGAGGGCAAAGAAAAGAAAATTATAAATGAAGCAATTTATTTTTTTCACTACTTCTCGATTCCTTTCAGCTATTTGGGAAGATAACTTGTCTGTCAGGAAAAGTGTTCTCTCTCTCTCTCTCTCTCTCTCTCTCTCTCTCTCTCTCTCACACACACACACACACACACACACACACACACGCAAAACCTGCAGGTGCTTTTTTCCCATTCACTCTGCTGTGGGGAAAAAACATGGCCTAGAACAGTGATTTCACTGGTGAGCTCAGCTTGGATGTTGGGTCAACAAAACATGAGGTGTTCAAAAGAGTCTCATTAGAAGGATGGGTGGAATTGAAAGCCTGCCTCAGATCAGGAAGTATTCTGTCAGCTGGACTCCTTGCTCAAATGCTTGGGGATGGCTAGATAACTGGTCACTTCTAGGATGCGAGAGCCAAAATTCATGGGATGCTCCCCATACGCACTGGAGCATTGGCTATTATACATAAAACAGCTGCTATACAGAAGCCATTTTAAAATGGCCTGCTGTGAAAATTGCTGTGATCCAGCCAAGCCATTCATGTGCAGCAGACGGCCATGCGACTGGGCAATTTTCTTTACATTACTGCAAAGCTGTAAGAGATTGGAGGGGTGGGGATAGGGAGCTGCAACACACAGAGAGAAAGAAAGCTTGGTGCATAGGAGGGAGCTGCCATGGGGGGCAATTTAAAATTAGCCTCCATGGGGCATTACATTGTATGTGCTATGTGAGCAGAGAAATCATTTGGAACCAGTGGGTTCCAAAACTCCCTGGCATACTTTGGGATAAATGCTAGGAGGAATCTGGGCTCTGCCTCCTGGCCCTTGGAAATTCTAACCAGGCAAAATGGAAATCCAGCATTCCCTTGAACAAAACTCCTGTCTCAAACAGAAAGGTACTTCATCTACAGAAGCAAGGGACTCATTTAAAAAAAAGAAATATAGCAACATGTTCATATTGACCATTCTCAGTAAATTTCTGGCTTCTGCAACAAGCTGGAAGGATGGAGGAACAAATACAGTCATACCTCAGGTTGAATGTGCTTCGGGATGAGCACGTTTGAGTTGCGCTCTGCGGCAACCCGGAAGTAACGGAGCACATTACTTCCGGGTTTTGCCACTTGCGCGTGTGCAGACGCTCAAAATGACGTCATGTGCATGCGCAGAAGTGGTGAAAAACGACGCGCGTGTGTGCAGACGTGCCGTCGCTGGTTACGTTTGCTTCTAGATGTGAATGGGGCTCCGGAACAGATCCCATTCGCATCTAGAGGTACCACTGTACTGCCTATTTCTAATGTAAAGAGATAAATAAATAAATAAATACCGCCCTTAATTGTGCACTATAAAGACTATGTAGTGGGATATCAAAGCTGTGAGAATGGACTATATTTATTTAAAGACATTTATATGTTGACTCTCTGAGTAATACCCACCATGGCAGATTACATATTTAAAAAGAAAATCAAAAATACATTATCAACAATACAGTGGTACCTTGGTTCTCAAACACCTTGGTTCCCAAAGGCCAAAAACCCGGAAGTAAGAGTTCCGTTTTTTTAACATTTTTCAGAAACCAAACGTCTGATGTGCCTGTTGGTTATTGTTTCCAGGGTGCCTGCACCAATCAGAAGCTGCACCTTGGTTGTTGAACATTTTGGAAGTCAAACGGACTTCCGGAACAAATTAAGTTTGGTGCTTTTGTTTTTGCTACTTATTTTGCGTTTTTGTTTTTGAGACTTTTTCGGTTAATTTGTTTTTGTGACTGTGTGGAACCCAGTTCAGCTACTGATTGATTGATTGATTGTGTGACTGTGGAATTGGATAAAAGCCCTCATTCAAACAATGACTATCATCAGTGCAGGTAAGGAAAAAAACTAATTTTAATTTTTATCATCTACAATACTGTCTTATTTATTTTATAGTACAGTACATTGATTATTGCTTTCATTCTATGGATCAATGGTCTCATCAGATAATAAAATTCCTGTTAAATTGCTGTTTTATGGCTTGTTTTTAAAAGTCTGGTACGGATTAATCTGTTTTGCATTACTTTCTATGGGAAAGCACGCCCTGGTTTTGGAACACTTTGGTTTTGGAACGGACTTCTGGAACAGATTAAGTTTGAGAACCAAGGTACCACTGTACACAACTAAAAATATTAATGCCTCTCCCTGAAAAAACTCTCATAGTCAGTAATCATAACATACAGTGGTACCTCGGGTTAAGTACTTAATTCATTCCGGAAGTCCATTCTTAACCTGAAACTGTTCTTAACCTGAAGCACCACTTTAGCTAATGGGGTCTCCTGCTGCCACTGCGCTGCCGGAGCACATTTTCTGTTCTCATCCTGAAGCAAAGTTCTTAACCTGAAGCACTATTTCTGGGTTAGCAGAGTCTGTAACCTGAAGTGTATGTAACCTGAAGCATATGTAACCCGAGGTACCACTGTATTCAATTTATAATGTATGTATTCTTTTTGTAAACTGCTTTGAGGTTTCATAACCATCAAGCAGTATATAAATGTTGTAAAATAAATATTGCAAACCATAATTCCACATAAAAAAATTCCTTCCTGTAGCACCTTAAAGACCAACTAAGTTAGTTCTTGGTATAAGCTTTCGTGTGCATGCACACTTCTTCAGATACACAGAGTGTATTCAGAGTGTATCTGAAGAAGTGTGCATGCACACGAAAGCTTATACCAAGAACTAACTTAGTTGGTCTTTAAGGTGCTACAGGAAGGAATTTTTTTATTTCGACTATGGCAGACCAACACGGCTACCCATCTGTAACATAATTCCACAGAAGCAGCTATTTATAAAAAGAGGTGGAAAAAGTTCTCCCAGCCAAAAGTAAAGTTGGCTACCTGAAATAAACAATTATTTGGGGCTACAGGGGGGGAACTGGGTGCCATAGATTTCAGAAAGTTAACTGGTAGAATGTTCCAGGGGCCCCCTCCCATGTGCCTGCCAGTTTTCCAGTCTAAGTGGCTGGCAACTGAGGAGGGCTTCCACTGCTGAGCTTAGGAGTGTGGGCAAGTTGTCCTTCAAGTCCTTGGGCCCAAGTTTAGCCATTTAAGGGTTTAAACCACCACTTTAAATTGGCCTTGGAAAGGCTCTGGAGCCCAGCACTGCTGGTGTAAGAATTGTGCTGCATTGGTCTTTTAGGAGTTCTATGAAGAAGGTCACAGAGCTGCTAGAGACATTCCATCTTAAGGAGCAGGTGGGTGGTTTGTGAATGAGGGAGTAGGAACAGCAGAGGTCTGGCAAAGCAAACTGCTCTGACTGGTAAATACCAGAGGTGTCCCTGGGTGCTTGAAGTACTTTGGGTACAGGGTTGTGAGACAAATTTGCATATGCAAACATATGTAGAGATCCCCCTGGGAAATTAAGATAGTGGGTGGCTTGAGGTCTTGCCAGCACCTACACTTTGCAGTGCACCCAGCCAATTTATAAATGCCTTTTCCCCTCAAGGATGCTCACTTCAGATTACAATGTCAGGAAGTTGGGGAGGGGAGCAGGAAGACTGACCTGTTTCTTCACAGGGGTCCCTCCTCCCTGCCATGCAACTTAAGAGCTACCAGACAGCCGTGTCTGTTGGCTGCCAACCACATGCTTTCCCAGATATACTGTGTAGTGAGACATATACCAACTCAATATTAATTGAAGCCAGGATGGGAATTTGCTTTTTGTTTGTGGGTGAAATTCAACATAGCACTAAGTGGGGTGTGCGTGTGTGTGTGCAGGGAACAAGGACTCTTTGAATAACAATACTTTTCTCCCCTCTCCTTCTCCTGCACGCCTCCTAAACCCATTCTGTAGGTTCCCAAGGGTGTGTGTGTAATGTTGTGTGAATGGACTTTGTTCCATGCATTCAGTTGAATCCTGCCCACTGCATCAGGAAGGCAGAAATCACACTCTTTAGCCCATATAAATTCTCTCCTGAAAGTTTTGCTCTCAGACTTTGAATGCCAAACTCTGTGAATGCACCAAAAGCCTTCTCCTGGGTTGGCTTGTACAATAGTTTTCCAGACCCTTAAAACTGGGATACAAAATAAAATAAATGTGAAGAATATTTTTACATTGACAAATTAACAAAGCCTCAAATTCTGATACTGGCTATTAGACAAACAAAACAGTCATTCTTGAACAGCAGGCACCATTCCATTTATTGATTCTACTATGCATTTTGTTTCGACTGAAGTATGTGAAAAGCAAATTGACAAGAAACTAGTTAAAAGAAAATTGCATGCAAGCTAGCTCTTTTTAGAACTTTACCCCCATCCTCTCTCAGTCATTCTTCCAACATGGCAATTATTAATACACTTGGATTCAAAATAATTAGCGCTTTCTAAGCTCTGGGGTTCAGCACTGAATTAGGCAAAAATATCCCAAGATCCTCTTCCACTACCTGAAAGACATGTCTTCAGCTGTAACAATACCATATGACTTCTTAATTCTGTTTCATGCAGCTGTATTTGCATTCCTTATAGTGCACTTACAGTGGTACCTCGGTTTACAAACTTAATCCATTCCGGAAGTCTGTTCTTAAACCGAAACTGTTCTTAAACCGAGGAGCACTTTCCCTAATGAGGCCTCCTGCCACTGGTGCCCTTCCAGCATTCGGATTCCGTTCTTAGACTGAGGTAAGTTGACAAACCGGGACACTACTTCTGGTTTTGCGGAGTTCTTAAACCGAATCGTTCATAAACAGGACTGTTCTTAAACTCAGGTACCACTGTACTTGGCGTCATCTGCTTTTGTAATGCCTCTTTATCTAACACATATTAGCTTTTTTCTTGTGTCATTACCTGCTAGGTTACCCCAAGACAGCACTGTTGATCCTTGGAATGTGTACATGAGGTCTTCATGTTGATTCCCCTTTTGATAATCTTTTTAAATTGAGTAAGTTTCATTGAACTCAATGGGATTTACTTGCAAGGAATATACATAAGGTTGAACTGTACTAAATATTTTCCTATTGAACTGACAAAATAACATGATCTGCATATATATATCCATCCCCATCTTGCTGGGGTGGGTAAAGGAATTCAAACCAGGCAAGGAAAGAATTGGACAAAAGAGGCATGAGGAGACAATGAGCTCTGGTCACATGCAAAAACCCATCTAGGGACAGAGTTATAGGGTTCACAGAAGAATGGGGTCCATATTGTGCTGCCACTTGATTCCTTTTCATCCTAGGATAGTTAGCATTGGGATTTATCCTAACCCACAACTGTGTTTTGAGAAAGTGCTGAGGATTAGCTGCACGTTGAAAATTCATATAAAAAATTTGGTTGACATGAAGGCAAAAATCCAGACAAAGCCTGTAGGATGCATTCTTTTGGGGACAGAACTTGTCTTGTGAATCTAACATTGCAGAATAAATGAAAGTATGATCAGGGCAACCCCATTATAATAAATGTGTTATAAATAATGGCAAAATGTGAACTATTTTATATTTTTATCTGACAGCTATTTCTGGAAAGTTAAGTGGAAACAGAACCATCAGAATTAAATTATTTAAAATAGTATTTTCTGTGTCTGACCACCAAATCTTTCTCTGTATCACAGGTATTCCCTCTTCTTCTTTGATTCAGTGTTTAGATTCTAACTAACTTACTCTAATAGCAATGAGACAAAGAGATGTTTTTGCTGCTAGCACAAGCATGAAAATTTCCATTCAAAAAGCCAAGAGCACAGAAATTACAGCAGCCTATCAGATCAAGGAGAAACACACACATGCATATATATACACACACAAGGAATAGTGTTATTGAAATGTAACCACAGAGTGATTATGCAAATCAGACACCCACAGCTGGAGTTCAGACAATTGCATAACTGAGGAGGAAATCCGCAATCATGCAGTCAAGCTGAGACAGTTCCATCACTGAACATTGTTATTGCAATCTCATTGCAAAAGAATATTGTTATTGCAGGACATCATCAGTGGTCATGGATCCTTTTGATTCACCACATATTCTGTTTTACACAGAGAAAAAATGCAGAAGAAACTGGAAAAAAAGTCTTCTAAGGAGACTAAATGCAAATAGTTTAACTGTACTTTGTATTTTAATACATTTAAACAGAAAACAAACTCATTTCCCAAGGACATCCTAAGAGAATGAACAGAAGATGACAGCATGACAAACAGTCATAGCAGAGACACAAATTCAAGCTAAACACACCACCCTATGAAGAATGTAATTCTCCCTCTACACTCAGAAGTCTCATCTCCCATAGCAAAGGATACTTTATACAGGCAGCGGCTGAACTCAGCCCTAGGGTGAAACAAAGAAGGTGTGAAGCTATTAAAAGCACTTACTATTGTTGTTTTAAAAAATATACGTATACGAAGCTTCAGATGATAAATAATTTGAAAAGGAAGGCAATGCATTTTTTGTGTTTTTAAATCTAATAGTGCAAAGCAAATGGTGTCAACCTGCCAAGGTTCTTAAACCTGAAACTGTCCATGCATAGAAGAGGAAGGAAGTGCAGCCTTGACAAACCCTTGCCCATTGGTCCCTTGGTCCCTTGGACACCTTCCTTTCCTGCTTGAGCTGGGGTGAGAAGGGTTCTATTTTTGCCCTGCAACAGGTGATGCAGCACCCATTTGCAACCTGTCACTGTACCCCAGAACAATTCAAAGGTATGGGCACTGCCTCCATTACAAGGGCACATATGAAGGTATTCCTGAGCACTGTTCTAAAGTTTTGGAAACCCCTCCGTTTAGAAACTAACCAAAGCTTAAACATGTAAGCACTTGCCCATTGACATTGGCTTTTGATGGTAAGAAGATGGTGCTAGTATGATGTGGAGAGGAGGGGATAGTTGCTGGAGTTCATAATCTTACACATTTTATTTATTTCACAAAATTTATATACTGCTTTATCGTAAAAAAAAACAACCCAACAACCTCTAAGCATTTACAAAAATATAAAATATTAAAATGATCAGCTAAAACAATTGCAAGCAGGTACTTAAAAATGTTCAAAGATGTTTAAAATCAAGAGTAGCTAAAAATAAATTTTACGTCCTGCAGAATCTGACTTTAGCCTTCAGGCTTTTTATTTCATATATTTACAGAATTTTTCTCTCACCTCTCCTCACTTCCAACAGCAATGAAGGCTAAACTTCCGAGTTCACTTATCCCCTTGATAAGCTTATAAAACTGTCATTGACCCCGGCCCAAATTCTTAGGAATGTAAATGAAATAAAGTCAATAACTATCAATATATAATCAACATTTATTAAACATGGATCACCATCACTAAAAATAATAAAATGTGAAAAGGAAGTAAAAGAAGTGAGAATAATAATAATACCATGTGACCTGACTGGGAAATGGGCATGGTTTGGGGGAAATTGCTTTGTGGGCCAAGACTTGCCTATGGCCCCTGGTCTTGCTGGAAGGATAGATTGTATGTCATAGGAGCCCTGCTGGATGAGGACAAAGGCCCAACTAGTCTAGCATCTTGTCCCCACAGTGGCCAACCAGATGGATATGGGAAGCCTGCAAGTGGGACCTGTCTTCTTCTATTTCCACATTCCTCTTTAATGGCTCAGTCCATTCTCTTTGTTGGGAAACTACCAAGTACTCAATTCTCAGCTGTATTTTGGTATACCTGTATCTATCCAGTGAACCATATTACTTCCTCTGCAAGTACATATATGTGTGCTCACACATATAGAATGACTGGGGTCTGTTTGTTTCACACTATACCTGCTATGATTAGCCAATATGTTCTGCACACAAGGCAAGTGATTGATATTCAAAGTTTCCCAATAGCAGGACACATGGTGGTGGTTCTGCCATCTGAAAATCTTGTTCTATACAACTGAAGACTTTTAAATGTGCCCAAGGACAAACGGGGCCAGAGGGGAGAGGCAAGCAATTAATCTGTCCCCGTTTTTTAAAATTCACATGCCAGTTTGTCTTGTTAAGAAGCGGTTTCACAGAATCCCTTCTGCTTCTTTCACAAAATTATGGGAAAACCTCGAAATCCCAGATATCAACTGGAAGTCAGCCAACCTACACTGCAGAGATGCAACCTGAAAGAGAGGCAAAGAGTACTGCGGCTTCAAAAATGCTCTAATTTTGTACCCAGTTATTCGCAGTGGTATAGCCCAGTTTTCATAGCAGACTTTGTCAAGCCGTAATGTACAAATGGAAAGAAAGTTGGGAGGTTATTTTTCAAGCAGCGTATTTCTTTAGGTTTTTCTATAGTACAATACATATCAAACTATTGGACCGACAGCCAAAAACAGTGTGAGATTCCAAGAAACAAGGTGGCACTAATGCTGTCACATTAGAGCCTGAAGCTGTTGATACTCATGTTGAAGAAGTGATGATGATATATATAATCACTTTCATACAACATATTTAGCACTTCTTCTCAGTGTGGCTTACAGCCAAATAACCTTCTGGTATACAACTTTCAAGACAGTTCAACAAACAACCTTTTCAAAATGCTAGGAGCCCATCTTCTGTGAGTTTCAGGAGTGTTGCTTTTTGAAATTAGGTCCTCGTTCTAAACTGAAAATACTTTGATGGCATGTTTTATTGTTACTCTTGTATTTCTACTATGTTACAGTACCCTAGCCTGGGGGCAGGTGATCCTTCAGATAACTTGGATCTGAATTGTTTAGGGCTTTAAAGGTCAAAATTTACACTTCTAATTTAGTCCAGAAACAAACACATAGACAATGCAATTGGCACATGATATGTACAAAATGATCGAAACACATGAGCATCTGGTTGCATTCTGCACTGGTTGAAGTTTCTAGACTGTTTTTAAAGGCTGCCCCGTCATAGCATTCTAGTAGTTTGGATGTAACTAGGGCTTGTGTAACCAAATCATGGTTCACTTTCTCCAGAAAGGGTTAGAGCTGGTGAATCAGTCAAGGATAAAGAATCTTCAGCAATCTTCCCAGTCACTAGTACTTCCATTTTATCTGGTGTAAGTTTCAGCCTCCAGACAGTGATACAGAATTTCCACCACATTCCTATGATTAGTAAATAGAAATGAGAGGTAGAGCTGTCTGTCATCCACATGTTGATGACTTCAGACCAATCCTTCTGGATGCTAAAGATCATGGGGGATAATGCCAATTGGAGTGGAGAAATTCCCCATGAAGACCTTTTTAGACCCGATCCTCCATGAAGCATTAGAGATATCGTAACCCTGTGCCTTCAAGCCCCACTTCAGACATGGGCTCAGAGGAATGCCATCATTGATGAAACGAAAAGCCTGCTTTCCTTTTGGGTGAAGACAGAGGATAAGCAGGTGTTGAGCAGTTCCATCTTCTGTCTGTCACCCAATAGCATTTCTCCATCTTCTCCATGTAGAGGACCTACTACTTGCTTGTTCTTCCTCTTGCTTCGAGCATAGCCAAATAAACCTTTATTATTATTTTAAACCTCTCTTGCAAGCTCAAGCTCATTCTGAGCTTTGGCCTGCCTGACCTTCTCCTTGCAACTGTTAGCTACTGGTGTATACTTTTCCTTTATGATTTCACATTTCTTCCATTTCTTATACATGTGCTTCTTACATCTCAGCTCATCTGTCAGTTCCTTATGCAGCCACACTGGTTTCTTTAGATGTCTCCCACTTTTCTTTCTTGTTAGAATTGTCTGAATTTCACTGAATTTCAATACTTCACTTTTAAGAAACTCCCATTCATCTTGGACTCCTTCTCTTTGAGTATTTCCAACCATGGAATCTCACCCAGTAGTTCCTTTAGCTTTCTGAAATCAGCCTTCTTAAAGTGTGAATCAGATTACAGTGGTACCTCGGGTTCAGTTTTTAATTCGTTCCGGAGGTCCGTTCTTAACCTGAAACTGTTCTTAACCTGGAACACCACTTTAGCTAATGGGGCCTCCTGCTGCTGCCGCACCGCCGGAGCACAATTTCTGTTCTCATCCTGAAGCAAAGTTCTTAACCCGAGGTACTATTTCTGGGTTAGAGGAGTCTGTAAACTGAAGTGTATGTAACCTGAAGCATATGTAACCCGAGGTACCACTGTATACTCCACTTTCCCTTGCCTCTGTATAACGAAACCCAAGAGAGCATGATCACTTCATCCCAAGGTTCCCAGTACTTCCACTTTGTTGATCAATTCCTCCCTGTTGGTGAGGAACAGGTCCAACAGAGATGATCCTCTTGTTGCTTCTTCCACCTTCTGACAAATGAAATTGTCAGCAAGGCAACTAAGGAATTTGTTGGACCTTAACATTTTTGGAAGTTTGCATTCCAACAAATATTGGGGTAGCTGAAAGCTCCCATGACTCCCATTTCTGAAGGTTTGGTAATCTGCTCTAGGAAGGCATCATCCATGTCTTCAGTCTGGCTTGAAGGTCTGTAGCAGACACAGTAAGGTCACTATTGTTTCCCTCTCCTACAATTCTCCCCCCCCCCCGCCCCAATACTCTCAATCTGCTTTCCATGGCCAAGTCATTGATCTCTTCACAAGTGTACACATTCTTCACATATAATGCTACTCTTCCTCCTTTCCTGTCTGGAGAAAAGGAAGCATTAAGTCAGGCTAGATCTGCTTATTTTCCAGCTGAAAATGTCAAGATTAAAATACTTCACTCACTCCTCCAGGAATTATTTGCCTCCATAAAACTGCCACTCCAACAAAGACTGGATATCAAGGGAGAACAACAAAGACACAGCTCATACTAGGATATCCAAGAAGGCTCATTTACATGAAAGACAAGGGGCTAACAATTAAAGGCTGAAGGAGGCAAAACCCCAAAGTGATTCTGGAGAATTCAGAGACAGGAGAGGAGATTAGAAAGTATAAAAACAAAGTAAATCATGGGACATCAGAGTGAAGAATTAAAAGGCTACCATCCTTCAAACCTTTGCAGCAAAGGAGCTACAACATACAATCCTACCCAAAGAGATAAACAAATAATATTGTAAGCCATGAAAGTTATATCCCTTACTTCTTCCCCACCCTGCTAAAAACTGGCCAACTGTAAATAGCTCAGTTTGCCTAATCAAAGACCACACATACTGTATAAAGGCCCATTAGTTCACAGCCACACTAGACACCTTCTGCGAAGGCAACAGGGCCACCTTTCTTCAGATCTGAAGCACCTCTGGCATGATGACACGATGTTCTACTAAGTCTTTTTAATCATTAGAATTGTAACTAATTAGGAAATATCTGATCCAAAATGTTAAGTTTCATTCATTTTGTGGTTGTCAGAACAATCTGTACCAGTTGCAAAAGGACAGGGAAGTTATGGCATTCCCCTTTGCAGCACCTGGGCAGCCCTGTAAAGAGAAGAATTTGGAAGGGCCACATAGCAATGCCCATGATGATGGAACAAGGGTAACCCTATGCTCCCAAAAGTCATATATAGAGGTGTAGATAGGATAAACTCTTATCCCCTACTCCATGATTGGAACTTAACATGGGAATACAGATGAAGGACCCATCTCATTTAGGTCCTGATTGTTTCCATTTCCTCAATAAAGAGTCAAGGACATGGCCAGTAGGCTACTAAGTGGCATGTCCAAACAGACAGACTGTGATGGCCTGGGAGTCTGATTCAGGGGCTGAACCAGAGGAATCCCAGCCTGCATAGGAGTCCTCCACCTCCAGGGCCGGCTGAGCCGGGGCAGGGCCTTGAATTTGAAGCTCCTGCACCTGTGCCGGATCTTCAGGAGCAGACACCAGATGAATCCACTCTGGCTCCGGAGGTGATTGAGGACCCATTGCCTACAGGTGTGCCTCTCCCAGCCCTGTCAGGGGAAGGTGAGCCTCCCCCTGGGTTCAGTAACCCTCCAGCCTCTCCTGAGCTGCAGAGGCTCAGGGCAGAGAGGCGGAGGGAACTGGGTTCTCTCAGGAGGAGTGCTCGCCTTAAGGCCAGGAGAGGCGGGTCACCTGTGGGCCGGGACCGCCCCTGGCCTCAGAGAAGATAAAGGCCAGTCAGCCCGGTCCCAGGTTGCGGGAGCAACATCGTTGGAAACCTGTTTCTGCAAGCACCCAGACCTGTTCTTCCGGAGTTCCTGACCACGCCCGGCTTCCTGCTTTGGACCCCGCTTCGCCCTTGGTGGACAGTCTCCAGACCCTCGACCCAGGACCGGACTCTGACCACGCCTCTTGGTAAACCCCCCCCCCGGGTCCAGCACATAGACCTTTAGACAAGAGTAGGAGCATACAGAGAAGATGAAAACGCTGTGCCATGTTAAACCTGTCGTTTTCTTACAGCACTAAGCAAGAGAATGAAGCAAAAAATCCATGAGACACTGGGGAACAGAGGACAATGGAAGCCCCCAGCTGAGTTAAAAGCATCACCTGACAACTGATGAGGCAAGGTTCACCATTTAGCAGACCATGAGCTTCATTTTGATGATCCAATGTAAAAAGAGAGCAAACACTGACACATATCTGGAGGCCACAGCTAATTACAAGAGACAGGAGCTTTGTGAGGAGTTTCTACAAGACTGTACAAATCATCCAGCATGGGGAGCCCGTACAAATCTCACTTGTTTTTAGATTTGATTCTTCCCACAACTAATACTGTAGAATTAAGCTATTTGTAGCGCTATCATTTGGAACAGGAACAACAACAATGTTCAGATGCCACTGGGTCTGACTTCGTGTGGTGACAGGCATGCTTGCAGGAAGTAAGTGCTTGGCTGGTTAGCTGCCCAAGTTGCAGCTATCATACTGCAGGCTTGTCGCCACTGATGCGCCTCCTATTGCTTTCACAGGCTTTATTTATAGAAAACTGGAGGGGAAAGGGGGGGGAGAGATGGAAGTGTTGAGGACTATAGCCCTTACAGATGTTCGAACAGGGCTCAATGAATGCATGTGGGTGGGTGGAGGGACAACCTACCATTGCAATGCTGCTCCCTGCTCCCACACTTTCATTGAGTACTGTTTGAACATCTGAAAAGCATTCCAGAATCTCAAACCAGACATCCTGGAAAGGAATGTGGAGGGAGGATGGAATGTGGGAGTTGCATTGCTCGTGCCACTAAACTCCAAGGCACCTGCACCTAATCCATCCACACAGGTAAAATGGAAAGCAGCTGAGTTCATGGCTCAAATGAGTTGTAAGCAAAGCAGCGAACGGCCTGTCCATTTTGTTGCTACATGAATAATGGTCCTATACAATCAAGTCATGGGTTGCCCTGCTTTGATGAAACGTGTTGTTTAGAGTGACATCTGGGGCTGTTTCTGTTTGAATTGGGGGGAGGGAAAATTGCATGCTTTTGCCTCCCATTATGCTCCTCCAATTATCCAGTTCTAACCTATAGGCTACATTGCTGTTGCTTACTGTCCTTAGCCTGCTGCCAGCCTTGCACAGATTTTGTGTGACCACCAGGGTAGTGGGCTTCACTGCCAATTCTGCTTTCAGGTTCCATACACGGGCCTAAACCATTTTACTAGACGCCAATGCTTTATTCTGGATGCAGTATCACCTCAAAAAGGTGATGAAAGTGGGAGAGCATCCTTACGTCAAGTTAACAATAGCATTCTGTGTGTGAATTTCTCCTTCCCTCATCACGTTTAGAAGCTGTAATATTATCTGCTGTTGTGCTCTCAAACCAGTGTTGTCAGATACATCTTGCTCCTTAGCCACTACTGTCATTTCTCTACTTCTCGTAGAGTAGTTGTGTGTCATCATGTCTATTTATATAAACTGAGGTTTGCTCTATACAGTTTACTTCAATAGCTGTCATTATAATGTTATGTAGGAAATACCATGACATACTCAATTGGAAGTGGTAAAACACAGTAAATTCTGGAATCATCTGCAGTTTTAAACAATCTGAAGCTCTGCTTAACACCATCTATATATTGCCGGGGGAAAAGAGGGAGCAAGAATTCTTCAGCTTGGCTTACTTGCAAAGGCCAAGGGATCATGATCAGCCGTGGCCCAATTCGCTGAGCTGGTAACACCATAGTTTCATATGACCTGTTTTACAGATATAACAGATGTCCTAGCTGACCTTCTTTGATTTCTTTAATGTGATGGAGTAACTCTCCCTAATCTTCTCATGTGAATAAAGACACAAGTGATGCTGCCAAAGTTCTTAGTTACCTGGTTCAACATATGAATTGGCCTTGCCATAATGCTCAGCTGTACAGTTGCTTCCCTTGCCCTTGCATGAAAGAAACCCTTTTCCAGCGGCCAGTTACATGGGATAGCAAAGCCAAAGAGACGCACACTCAGGCCTCTGCCAACAACTTGGTGACCTATATCCACTTGGAGGCTGCCTCCCTGCCTCCCAGGAAGAAGATAGTGTGAAGGGAGAGGCACGTGACCCCACCAATCAGACAGTGATGGAACAGCTCCTCCAGTGATAGTTCTCTTCTTCCCTCCCCATTCCTTTTCCTTTCTTTGTTATGCATGTTAGATTGTGGGCATGGTAAGCAGGAGTGGGAAGAGAAATGGGACTTACTCCCTTTTCCTTCCACCCTGGGTTTCCAAACAGCAAGATAAAAGGAAGAAGCAGGTCGCTGTTGCTTTCTTCAAAACTTTTTATAGAGGTCGTCAGGCTCCAGCATGTTGAGCAACCTCTGTAAAAAAAACCGCGCTGAAAGCAACAGGGACTTAATCCTTCCACCCCACCTCTGAGCATCTTGGTTGGTCTTCCCCCATATCAGGTGATGCAAATCAACCCAATGTCTTTCCTTTTAAAAAAGGGGGAAAGGAGGGAGAGGGGGCACACTGAGTCAAGAGTCCCATATGGGGCACACTAAGTCAAGAGTCCCATATGGGGCACAGCATTCTAGGAAGCAAAGACTGTTAAGTGTTTGCAACTTTCCTTCACACCCACCCTGCTGAAAAGAACAAAAAGGAAAGACATTGTGGGTGAATGCAACTGACAAGGGTATTTGATGGGGTAGGGACCTGCCCCCATCTCTTCAGTGGCACCTCTGTAAACACCCAAGCACAGAGCTACCATACCACACCACATTGCAACAATGCTAAGTTCATTCCACAAGCAAATCTACGATTATTTCATTCATGAGAAACACACTCCAAGTACTATTCCTGCTTTGCACTAAGGTGTCTAAACCAGGAGAATGAATATGCCATGAAACTCAGGCAATTTTCCCTTCAGTATATAAGCACCAAATGCTTCTTCGCACTAATCACGCAGACCAAAAGGGAAGCAAACACTTTAGTTGCTGTTTGCATAGAAGCTGTTTGTAATTTGATGTAATACACTGTACATCAGTCAACACAGTACTTAATACTGAGCATACACACACAGGCAACAAGAGGCAGGCAGCAATGACATCTAGCGCATTTTATTTACCCTAATATAAATGTTCTTTGAGTTCATCAAATTACCAATCAATTTCACTCATCTTTGAAAGCAGGTGCAGTGAGGTATATTAACAACGAAACTTTACAAGCTTTTAGTGAAACAGCCATTAATGGGGAAATCAAGCAGAGAGCTTTGAAAGCCACAGCGAAAGCCAAGCCAATGGTAGAACACAGCAGTCTTTCCCAGCAGACATGGTGACTAAGTGGAGGGGGCAGGGGGAGAACTAAAATTGCTTAATACAGCTGCTCCTGGACACTGACACAACTTTTGAAACTAATGCAAGAGAGATTGTCATGCATGGCAATAGAAAAATATTGGCAAAAGCAAAGCTGAGAAAGCAATATTGAGCTGTGGGAGCAACTCTACAATTAAGATGTGTCACATACTGTTAAAAACATGAAAATTCTATCCCTTATCGATTGGTCCTATACTATCATTTTTAAAAAACGGAGGATAAATGGCCAAGTGATACCAGCTTAAAAACTGCAGGCAGTATTCCCTATTTGTTCTTTACCCAATGGTTACGGAAGCAGACCACCACCAGCATGGTCAATCCTTTGCCCCCCAAGACCCTCTCTATAAAGAGTTGGAGGGCCTTAACAGCATGGAGTAATTTCTCAAAATTGAGCTGAGTTACCTTGAACAAGCTTTTGTAACCTGAAAAACATAGCTGCCAGTGCTCTGGCTGTAACTCACTGACTAAGACAATCTGCAGGAGTGTTCTTGGTCATTCCCTGAGCTGGCGAGGCTCACTGGGCAACAACAAGAAACCAAGCCCATAATGTCATTGGCAAGTACCGTGGAAGATTCTGCTAATAAGAGAGTCAACAGGCACCATCTTTTTCAACACCCAAGGAAAACCTTTGTCCCTTCAAGCTTATTCAGGTATCTACTTATTTATTTAAATTTTTATAAGACCCTTCATCCAACGATCACAGGGTGGTCAACAACATAAAAATGCAAAATGAAAAATACAAAATACATAATAAAACAAAAACAAAAGCGAAAGTGAAACAAACCAATAACCCACCCCACAACATATTTAAAAGGCCATAGAATGTTACTCAGCCAATGCCTGGTTGACAAGAAATGTATGTAATGAAGGTGAGCCTCTTGGGGAGAGCATCCCACAAATGGGGAGCCACTGCAGAAAGGGCCCATTCTCAGGTTGCCACCTTCTGGACCTCTCATGGAGGAGGCACACAAAGAAGGGCCCTCAGATGATGGTCTCAGAGTCTGTTCATATGGGGGGAGGCGGTCCTAGAGGTATTGTGGTCCTGAGCTATTTAAGGCTTTTATAGGTCAAAACCAGCACTTTTAATTGGGCCCAGAAACTAATCAGCAGTCAGGCCAGGATTGGTGTAATATGTTCAAACCTATTGTCCTAGTGAGAAAGCATCCTTCCATAATATAGTTAGCTGACTTCAGATTTTTACTTTTCATGTGGTTTGTGTGTGCTTGTATGTATAGCAGTAGTAGTACTAATAAAATTTATTACCCACCCTTCACCCTAAGGTCCCAGGACAGGTTACAAGATTAAAACACAAAGTTACAAAACAATATTAAAACCATTTTAAAACAATTCAAAATTACAGAAATAAGGTGGGTCCTAAAAATATACATCTCAAGGGTCAAAACCAAGGGCAAATCACTGTTATTTTATGGTATATAAATATATATTTTTTAAAAAATGAATAAATAAACCTGCCCTGATGTGCAATGAGTACATTGAAATTTAGAACAGGGATTGCAGTTCTGTTAGAAAATGTTTTAAACCAAAATAGGTCTTTCATCCAAAAAGAACAAGCAATCACTTTATACACCATACCTCATTGATGGACTCAAGACATCATAGCCTATTTTATGGAGACAAGTAATCAGAAGCTCTACTAATGTGCATAAAAATAAAAAAAAGCTGAATTGAAAAGCTCAAGTATATGATCACAGACCTTAGTAAAGATAGAATTCTGCAGAACTGCCAAAGTCCCTGGCACTGAACAGCACTCCCCCAACTCTACCTCCTAGGACCTACTTTCTTAAGACTGGCACCACCAGGGATCAATTTAATCAGTATCAGCAAAAAAAGCAGAGAACCTGCAAATAGTTAACAGTGGATGCTTACCATGTACCAGATGAACCTGTGACTGGTCTGGGAACTCCACAGCCCAGGGAAGTTCTAATTGTTCATTGAAATACATGTTCATTGACAATAAGGTTTTGATCAATGATACAATATAGAAAGATATTTTTTTCCATTGCTCCTCTTGTACTCATCTTAGAATTACCAAGAACTTCCTCTTTTTCAAGACAAAATGTCCCCTTTCGCCAAAAGAAGAACGCTCAGACCATCTTTCCTAGGAACTTCTTGTGATTAAATGTTTCACTTTTTTTACCACCTCTAAGGTGCTAATTTAGTTTTGCTTTCCAGATAAATTTCCCTTCTGCTCCATTATACTGCAAAGCATGACTCTGCAAGGATTTCACAGGTAGAACACCAGAATGACATCTCACAAGTAGGGTAGGACCCTGTGTGAGTATATTATGAAAAGAAAGAGCCCATAAGCTACTGACTAATTAAGATTGAAATCCAGCAGTCTCATTAAACTGGATAGAACTTACATTTGAGCTTACATGCACAGGACTGAGCTTTTAGCAACCAGCACATCCCCTGTAGCCATGTCTGGTACATCCACAGATTATACTGTACAATACCTAAAAAACTTTTCTCAGTGCATTCAAACAGTGTTGTTGGTAACTGGTATTAACTGCACTCTAATTCTTAGTAGCCTGTGAACATAAGCCTTGGGGCTCCTCTCTCAGCATAAATGATCTGCTGTTTCATCTGCGCAGCGTGCTCAAATTTGAAAAATATTTTGAATGGAAGTCTTTGTGCATTACAAGGCTGATACAGCAGATGGTCTCAATATTTTCCTACAACAAGTATCAGCATCTGCTTACCTTCAGGCCCAACCTCCATCTTTCATTCTAGGAGAAGTGAGAATGGGATTACCCAATTTCAGGAGATGAATTTGTGTTCAAAATTCAAAATGGGCGCAGTCAGGCACCAAGGATTACAAAGGCCTGACATCTGGGGATTCCTTGCAAGCTTCCCTAGACCTCAAGCATCCTGAATCCCTTGTGAACTATTTATTTATGGCATTTATGTACCGCTCTTAAGGCATAACTACCTCCCATAGCAGTTTATGAACACTTTAAAACAAACAAAAATAAATCCATACACAATAAAATCAAACCATTAATCACTCCTTTGGGCCTACCATAGATTTGATTGTTTTATATTCTGTCTCCTCCACAGTCAAGTGGAATTTGTATAATGAGTAAGCCACCAAAACTCAGACAAATTTGTGCTGAATACTCTTTTTCTACCTTAGTGGGCCCCAACCAAGGAAGATTGTCAGGTTGAACATGGGACACTTGAAGGCCATATTTCATTTGCTTAGGTGGCTATTAGAAGGAAAACAGGACAGTAATATATCCCTTGGTGCCCAGCTGCTAACAGGGCTGCCAACCTCTCTCCTGCCCTGTCTCCACATTAGAGTCCCTATACATGACAGGCAGGAAAGCAGCAGCTGAAGGTTTCCCCCTCATCAGTACATGTCCATAGTGGGCAAATGTTCAGCTACTGAACTTCTTCCTATTATGCTGCAGCTAAAGAGACAAGCACCCTGACAGAAATCAAGAGAGTTAGCAATCCTAGTCACCATAAATTAACTGCATCACTAAATCAAGCTATAGGTACAGGGAGCACAAATAGCCACAGATGGTTCAGTGCCTAAAGAGGGGTTCAGCATTCCCATTAAAAAGCCCTTTTAATTATTTTCTGCCCACTACCCAGATTCTAGAAAGACAGCAGGCATTTTAAACTACAAAGAGAAATATGAACAGACGTCACTGAAAGTGCCTTCTTGCGATGAAATATTATAAGCTTTTTTAAACAACAACATTGTGTAAGAAAGGTAAAACTGCAAAGAGTGTTTATTGGAACTGTTCTGCTTGCCTTGCTTGCCCAGAATGGTCTATACCTGCTTGTCTAGACCCTATAAAATTGGCAGCCACTCCAGTCTTTGTCCCCTCTTGTTCTGGAAAAAAAATCTGTATTTTTAAAAAGAAACATCTAAGTGTAGTTTTGCCTTCATAAATTACAGTATTTGTAAATAAGAGAATAAGTTTGAAGCGTTGTTTTTTATTTAAAAAATACACATATCTTGAGGGAGTCAACAGTTGCAGGCCTTAATTTGCATCTATATTCAGATTCAGAACCTTTCCCCCAACACATTAAAATAGATGAAATATCTATATTGAAAACTGCCTCTGAGCATGTGCCGAGTACCCTTCCCTCGTTATTAAATAATTACAGTTTGCTCCAACACATGCAACATTAAGGTGCAGTGTGCATTGCATAGCTTCCTGGAATACCTTAGGCCTGGGGCTCATCTTTTTTTCAGAAATGAAGCACCATCACCAAGTAGCTAGCAGTATGATTCAGAAGCATTTGCAACCACAAAATCATTCACAAAAGATCATTCTACCCACAGAAGAGGTAGAAGAATCAAATGTTTTCCTAAAGAAGCTAAAGCATTTCCCAAGTGCTATCAGTTAGATCAGACATGCACAAATTTGCCCCAATTTAGCGGGGGGGGCTCCCCCCCAAAATTAGAGCCCCTTTAGGTAGTGTATACTAGATTTGTTTAAACAAGCCTTAATACAGAAGCATTAATTTTCAAGGGAATGCTAAACCCCTAAATGCACTCAACTCTACTTGCTATGCTATCTCTGCAGATTATCTAACTCAAGAGATACTGCTTTTAACCTATAAACTGTGTGATTTTTCCCTCTCCGCAGATTAATTAGTTGCTTTTAATGTATATCCTTTTTTCATCTCAACATGAAAAATGTACCTGCTTTTAGGCAATATACTTTTATTATGTGATGATTAGGGTTTCCTGGTCCTAATTAGCATGTTAACAATGTCACCTTGGCATTTGCTAATTCAATTTAGGTTTACCTAATATCCCACCCTTCAGCACTTTCACATTAGCAACTTTTGGTCTTGACAGCTCCAAAACAAGAGCAAAGGAATAGCACGGGTAACTCTCCCTCTCCAATCACACTCAAATATACACACTTCCAGAGAAATAAATCAGGGAGTACAGAACGCCGTCTGACACACAATAGGAACGTTACTCCATAAGTATATTCATTTTTATCTTATTTAAGGCTTTTTTTATACTGCCCTTCATAAATATATGTCCCAGGAAGATTAAGTACACCAACCAGTGGCAATAATAGGCAGCTGTTATTCCACCTCCATCCTTTACATGAATTCCAGGGATGGTATATATTCCAGTGGTAATTGTTTATATGTGTGTGTTGCTTTATGTAGCAAGATTCGTAGGTTGTTTAATTTAAAAAAAATAAAATCTGAGGTTTATGTAAAATGGTATAAAAATATTCTTTAAAATAATGACGAAAACACACTTTTAGAACAGGAGACATCCAAGTTACCAAAATATCTATAAAATCAACCATAACAATATATACATTAAATGTTTTTTCTAAATAAGTATATATGGTGCTATTTCTTTAACCACCAGTGAGAAGTCAGCATCCTTTTTAGTTATGGCAACACCTTTACAGATATGGAAAGTCCAGCCATGACTACTACAGCCAATCACTGCGCATGACTGGGAATATACTGTACTTCCAAGAGAAATGAATACTGGCCATGTGCCCCCAGAGTTAACGTCACTGTCAAAAGCAACATAACAGGAGGCCTTTGGATGGTACCAAACAGCAAGGTTAACTGGAGTGTGCAACCAATCGGAAGAGATTTTTGATCTATTGAAAATACACCACAGGACCCTCTTGTAACATTAAGAAGCAACTGATACAACAACAAAGTATTTTTTAATCCACCAACTTTGGAAGTGCAAGCCTACTTTCTGTGAACAACTGAAAAGAGGTTCTCTCCATGGGCATGCAACTGTTCAGTTATTTGTAGCAGGCTATGCCTCCAAATAAATATTTCCACTGACAAGATGAGACAAGATCAGCCTCTCTGCAATACATCTTTTCTTTTGGCACACTGTGACCAGTAGTAACTGGATGATCCTGCATTGGAGGGTAGATAACTAAATGGTATCTTAAAACTCTGTATCTTAAAACTCTGTATCTTAAAACTCTGTATCTTAAAACTCTGATGACAGAAGGACTGTTTGGGACCTCCGTAATAGATACCTCTGCTAGCAACCAATGTTCTCATCCCTGACACAGAGGCAGGTGTATCACATAAATGAGGCATTATTGGCTCAAACTGTGATCCAAGTCCACAGAAGAAGAAATTCCAAGAAGCAAACGCCCCACTGACCAATCAACATTATGAGTAAGCTAAATGAACAAGAACCACATGCACAGTGACTGAGTACGACAGCAGACGGCATTGTAGGCCAATCATGAGACATAAAGCTAGACTGAAATAGTAAAGGTAAAGGGCCCGTGGATGGTTAAGTCCAGTCATATTTGTCTATGTGATGTGGCACTCACTTCCGCTTTCAGGCCAAGGGAGCAGGCGTTTGTCCACAGACAGCTTCCCGGGTCATGTGGCCAGCATGACGAAACCGCTTCTGGCGCAACGGGACACCGTGACAGAAACCAGAGCACACAGAAACGCCATTCACCTTCCCGCCACAGCAGTACCTATTTATCTACTTGCACTGGCGTGCTTTCGAACTGGCAGGTTGGCAGGAGCTGGGACAGAGCAACGGGAGCTCACACCATCATGTGGATTCGAACCGCCAACCTTCCGATCAGCAAGCCCAAGAGGCTCAGTGGTTTAGACCAGGAATAGTACAGGAATAGTAGGTAGGGAGGAAATGGTACTTCACCTCTCCTCTATCTTACATTTTGAGAACTGTGGCACTAGGTGCACCCACTGGGATGATTTCTGAATGGCATTTTCTAAATGGACCTATGAAACCAACGTCCTCTGGCCAGGAGAACATAAGAACCCCCCTTTTGGATCAAGCCCAAGGCCTGTTTGGTCCAGCACTCTCTTCTCACTGTGACCAACAAGATGACCACGAGAAGCCAGCAAGCAGTGATCTCAATGTCCTAATGGCCTCCTGAAAAAACAGCTAAGTCTTTATTGATAAACAGGCAACAGGCATCATGTGTGTATTAAGAGAGTTGGGAGGGGGTGTAGTTGAGGCCTCAGTTTCATAGGCAGCAATTTATGTGAAAACAACATCCACTGAAACGAATAAGCTTGCATATTATAACTGGAGGACAACCTTGATAATCCACGTGGACAGGGTCAGAGCCAAATCAGTGCCTTAGAAACAGAACAGATGGGGTAAGGGGAAGACTGTTCTTGCAGAGGTTGATCTGGGCCTCTCAATTTCACATTGAATCACCACCTTGCTTTTCGCCCCCCATCCAACTTTCCCCAAACGCCCTGAAGAGTCTAACTTTGTAATTCCAGAACATCCATCCGTGACAATCCAGCCAAACAACAGCTGTGCAGAAGTTTCCCCTTCAACTTGTCTCCCACTAAATCTCATTTAAAAAAAAAAAAGATTTTAAAAGTTCTAAAGAAATGACTACAGAAGAGAAAAAAGTCAAGGTCTGTGTGTATTCAAGAAATGAAAGCAGAATTATATAAAAGCAGCAGCTAATATAAAAAATTGTTCGGTGCTGCGTTTTCCATCTTTCCAACCATTATAGGAATAAAATTATCCATGGAGAAGATCGAAAATCTTTTTCAAAACTAATACAATTAAGCTTTATTACACTGTTTCAAGTACATTTCTCTCCTCTGCCAGCCCCCTCCATCTCCGACTCTAATCTAAGCTCATTCTACGACAGTTGGAAGCATTCTTCTATTTTATTACCAGCAAAATGTTGGTGTTTAAGGGTCAGAAAACTATCTAGTGCCATAAAATGAGGAAACAAAACCTGCCCTTAATATTGACTTCCTATCGTGCACAGGCGACTGGGAGAAAGGGCGAAAATATATTTCAACAACATGCAATGGAGCCGAGGGTATAAATACCAGCTCCTGCAGCTAGAACATCCATTAATCTTGTTTTAAAAGCCTAATTACAGCCCGATTCCAGGTACCGTATTTTTCGCTCCATAGGACGCACCTGACCATAGGGCGCACCTAGTTTTTAGAGGAGGGAAATATGGAAAAAAATATTCTGAATCAAATGTTGCACTAAACTATTTAAAGCAGCAAAGCGGGCGGCTCCTGTCCGCTTTGCTGCTTTAAATCGAGCCTCAGAGGAGGATAGGAAGGGGAACCATGGCTTATCTAAGTCCAGTTAATAATGCTGAGCCTGACTTATGGTCATCGAGATTAGCCTGGCTGTCTCAGTGGAAATCTGGGGAGGCTGGGGTGGACTTTCAGTGGTCAAAGTGTGGTTGTGTCTTCCTGCCCGGGATTTATTTCCTGCCGTCTTTCCCCCCTGCACCCTCGCACCCTGCTTCGAGGGAAGGAAGTGGAGCCATGGATCCTCTGCTCGCAACTGCAGTGGATTCCCTCCACTTTGAAGCAGCAAAGTGGGAGAGGAACTGCTTACACGAGTGTAAGCTGCTCCCCTCCCACTTTGCTGCTTCAAAGGGAGCCCAGGAGGAGGGAATCCGCTGCAGCCGTGAGCAGCAGAGGATCCATGGTCCCCTTCCTTCCCTCCTCCGTAGTTGCTTTGAAGCAGGAAAGTGGGAGAGGAGCTGCTTACACGAATGTAAGCTGCTCCCCTTCCACATTGCCGCTTCAAAGGGAGCCCAGGAGGAGGGAATCTGCTGCAGCTTCCCCCACCTCCCGCAGAAGCCGCACGCTCTTTAAAGGGGCTGTGCGGCTTCTCCTGGCTTTTCTGGGAGGTGGGGGGATTCCCCCACCTCGTAGAAAAGCCCGCAGGAGCCGCGCAGCCTTTAAAGAGCGCGCCGCTCTTGGGGGCTTTTCCCCGAGGAGGGAGAAGGGACTATGCGGCCGGTCAGTCCCTTCTCCCTCCTGGGAAAAAGCCCGCAAGAGCACACGAAGCTTGTGTGCAGCTCTTGGAGGCTTTTCCCGCCTGCCTCCCCCCTGCATTCGCTCCATAGGACGCACACACATTTTCCCTTGCTTTTTAGGAGGGAAAAAGTGCGTCCTATGGTGCGAAAAATACGGTATGTTTCCTTAGAAATAAGACACACTGAATTCAGTGGGATTTACTCTCAAATTAAACGTGTGTAAGGATTGCAGCTTTAGATTTGCAGAGAAAACACAACTGGGAAGGGGGAAAGTAAGATATTTAAAAATAAACAAGCAACAATTCTGTATACATTCTCTCTGTAGCCAATAAACAACGGATACATACATAAATATTACCAGTCATTTCCACTTTAAGAAATACAAATCTAGAGAGAGAAGCACATTTAGAGGAGGAGAAATTATATATATATATATATATATATATATATATATATATATCCCTTGCTTGTGAACATATGGACAACTGCGATAATTAGAGTGGATGACTGGTGGATTGTTTGAGATTTCATTGCACAATCCCCATGAAACATAAATGGAATTTAAACGCAAGCAGCAGCATTGGGCAGTAGCTTAAATCGTTCTTTTTTAAAATTAATTACACAGATTAGATGTAGCTAAGTGTGCAAAGGCAACTTGCTATGAATATGTTTTGCCGAAAAGAAAATGGAAATGGTGGCACTTGGAAAGAGGTCTGCCTTTTTTCTACAGACTAAAATTGCATGGTACTCTGAGCTATTGTCAACCAGATTTATTTCTCCATCTAGCCCGGGACTGTCTATGCTGACTGGTAGCGGCTCTCCTGGGTCCTTGGCAGAGGTCTTTCCTATCACAGACTACTTGAGATCTTTCTTATTGGAGATGCTAAGGGCTAAATCTGTGATCATCATCTGCACAACATTCAAAATGTGCTCTATGGTCCTTCTGTTAACGCTATGGTTGTCAAAGTAACACAACATACCAATGCACAAAACCCACTGTTCTTGGGACATTTCACACGCATGTAATGAACGTCTGCAGCACTCCTGCGTCTCAAACACTATCCTGCTGTACAATCACTGTAAACTGAAAGTTAAACCAGAACAAAGCAGGAGGGGGAGGCCTCTGGTAGTAGAGCAATACTGTTTTATACTTTGGACAGAATAGCTAGGGAAACCCAGACAGACGGGTGGGTATAAATAATAAAATTGAGGGACTTCCGGGGTGGCGCCATCGGCAATGGCGGACTCCCTCTGATCTGGAGGGACTAGCTCCGCGCGAAACGGGTCTTTTCCGCTACGGCGAAGCGGGGACCCTTTCAAAAATCACAGGCGGATGAAGCCTGTGACCATGGGACTCGGCGGGCACCCTTAGCGCCCCCCCAACCCACAAAGGAACCCACTAACGGGCTCCAAAGCGAAGAGGGGGAAGTGGCGCGGTGCTGAGAGTCAACTGCTATTTCCGTGGAGCGAAGCCGCATAGCTGTTGCCGGAGAGCGCTGCCTTTTTCCTGGGACAATTTGGCATCTAAAATAATCACCCGTGAGTACTTAAATTTCGGACAATTGGACTTTAAATAAGGACTTGCGATTAGAAAGGAATTGGACTTAAAAATTTACTTCAATTTGGCACTGAAAAGGGAAGGTCTAAACAGGAAGTCAGCCTTCCGTTTCTTTGTAGACAGAATAAAGCAAAGACAACGTAAACTAGAGCTCAGAAAATAGCTTCTAAAAGATTAACTTTCATCATTTTAAAATTGTTGAACCCCCCTTCGGAAGCAGGAGAAGAAGGGGGATCTTTTTCGGACTGTTTAAACCTGCAGAAGTGAGTTTAAAGTAAAGTAACTTTCCACCGTCCTGATCCTGGAGCGGGGTGTCAGGACTGACGTTTGAAGCTCATTGACCAGAGACAAACGTTTTTGACAGATAGCTAAAAGAAGAGAAACATAGTGATTCCACTGTTCCCTTTCTTATTTTAAAGGAACAAATATTGACAAAATATCTCAAAAAGGAAACTTTGTTGCTAGATTTGTACTTAAAAGAAAGAACAAATAGAAGTTTTACCCCTAGAGGGAGACTGTGAAACTGTAACTAATTCCAGGGAGCTTGCAGCTGTTACAGATTACAATCGTGGGAATAGACTTGTGACCTTGTAGGACAATGTATTCAGAAGCTCTGTGGTGTGCTCTCTGTAAAACAAATGCCCTACTGGAACAGTTAAATGAGAAGACGGATTTGATGACTAATGCGGTCAGAATTTTTGAACAGGTAGTGGGAAACTATATGGAGCCCACCCAGGAATCAAATCAGGAGTGTGCCCTGACAGAACAGATGAGAGAAGAGGATGTTGCTGAATTTTGGGCGCCAGAGATGGAGGGAGCTGTGGCCCTGCAGGAACATGAGCTTTTGGACTTGACAAATGAACTTGGAAAAAGCCAGATTTGGAAAGATAAAGTTTGGACTGATTTGGAAATGGGGGGTTGGATAGACCCCCCTATGCAGGGATGTTTGGACTTTCCAAGTCTGGCAATGGGCCGTGAGATGTTTGGGGCTGTGGGGGCTCTTAATTTTGGAGGGATTCTGAAACATGTTTTCAAATACCACATGGAGTTTAGTCTGGTCTTTGGAAAAGGGGCTGATTTGTTGAAAAGGGTCAAAAACATTACCAAGCTGGAGTTCCCACGAGTGAAAGGAGAATATGAAGAAGAGCCGCGGAAAGGACATGGAAGAGACTTAAGGGCCTCGGATATAAGGCTACCAGGTTAATGCGCTAGATCAATGGGATAAAATGGACTGACAAAACCCAGGACCAGGAGGAAAGGACGCTGGATGAAGATTGGATTGTTTTTATTTCTTTTTTTATTATTAGGATTGTTTTATAAAATTGATGAATGTTAGAAAAATGTTGGAACGAAATTACTTGGCTCTAGCAAAAATGTTTAAAGAATTAGGCAAGAATATTATGGTTATGAGAAGTTGGTAAAAATAAGATTTAAGTTTTAAGTTTTAAGGTTTTCTATAAGATAAGATGAAAATAGATTAAGGTAATGTAATGACAGAATATTATGAAATATGGAAAGCATTTGCTGCGATAATTAATAACTAGGATACAAAAAAAGGGAGGAGGAGGAGGTCAAAGAAAGAAGGTAATGAAAGTTGAGGATTTGAGAATGATGGATTTGTTTTTATCTGTTTGTGGTGTATTTTTGTTTTTTGAATCTGCATTGTTTGATGTGGTTTGTTTTCTCTTTGTTTTCTCTTTTTTCTTTTTCTGCTGTGTTTTTTTCCCCCTGTAATTTTAAAAATTTTCAATAAATATCATTAAAAAAAATAAAATAATAAAATTGCTATTATTAGTAGTAGTATCCGCCCTTGCCAAAATAAGTCCACTTACCACTGACTTCAGCCCATCATCGAACTGACTAAATCAATCTGGGACTGGAGCCAAGAAAGCCATACAACTAAAATACTTGGTGGAAATTATTAAGTATGACAGCATTTGCAAGTTAAAAGACCATGTTGCACAAGTACAGTGGTACCTTGGTTTATGAACTTCATCCGTTCTGGAAGCATGTTCTTAAACCAAAGTGTTCTTAAACCAAAGCGTGCTTTCCCATAGCAGCAGGGGAGTCAATTTACAAATGGAACACACTCAACAGGAAGCGAAACATGTTCTGCTTCCACGGCAAAGTTCACAAACCAAAACACCTACTTCTGGGTTGGCAGCGTTCTTAATCCACATTGTTTATCAACTAAGCTGTTCTTAAACCAAGGTACCACTGTATTGAATTAAAATAATCATGAGTTGTGAATTACCTGTAACAACAAACCTCACAGATCTTGCAACCATATCACACACTACTCAAGCAGGCTATGCACATTATCACATTTCACAGCTGTTTGAGTAAGGCAGACAAAAAGTTTACATGAATGAAGCACATGGTTGGTGTGATTCTTTGTCACTGCATCAACAACAGAGATGATGCCTCCCCCTTCTCTTGATATAAGCAGTGGCTGCTCATATCAGTTCTGAGGCTGCCTTTCTTGAAGTCCCAGGTAAACTGGCTATATGTCTAGACCATGGATTCTCAAACTTTCTACCCCCACCCCCAGGGCACAGTTGAGATTGCGGAAAATTACTGAGGCCCACCAGTCACAAAACTGTGGTGCAGGGGCAGAACCAGTCACAAAATGTGCCTTGGCTAAACCCCATGTTTTAGCAGAACAGTGTAACTTGTTGCTAGTTTCTTAACCACAGTCTGGTCTTCTTTTTGAGCTTCTTGGGCTCCTCCCTCCTCCTTTTCATTTATGCCTGTGTCATAAACATATGACATTTTGGATTCAGAACACAACCAGAGTTGTATGCCATACTTTGTGGGTTTGGATACTGACTGCCTCATTTGACAACTTCCTCTGGATGGCAATAACGGTTCATCAGTTGAAACCTTCTCATATGGCACAAAGCATTGTGGGAGAGTCTTGGTAAGCATATCCTAAAGGTCATGTACAGAGCCAGGCTTATCTCCAACACTAGTGGTTCAGGATGGAAGCAGATCATCAAGTCTGAGGGCATTAATTCTTCTGAAAGTGGCCAGTGACATTGGCACTGTGCTCTGGAAAGTGTTGAGGGCAACCCTCAACAAGACATTATGTGAAGCTCTTTCCATGAACAGAGGAAAGTGGTCAACTAAAACATCTTTGCTTGAGAGTAGTTATTAAGTCTGGCCACTTGCTGAGGTAAGAGTGCAGGTTGCTTGCAAGCATTTGCAGATGCAATTGGGCTCACAGTGACCACAAAAGCTGAATTAGTCAGCTTTCTGCAAAATGCTAGCTATGATGAAAAAAAGTTCCAATTCAATTTTGCTGGTTCTAACTGGAAAAAAAGTTTGAGAAATCAGGTTTGTAAAGGGGTTTTGTATACCTATGGAGGTACTATTGACCTCTAATACAGTTTGCAGTGATATTAAAGAAAGAGTGTAATTTGTCTATTATGAAAATAGACATAATATTGTTTTTCACCCTCTACACTCCTTTTCTCACAATAAATGGAAAGAACAGACTCTGGCTAAGCTTCTGCAGACAGGAGAAACAAATAAATTTAAACAGCATTCTCTAGGCTGAGGACACTTCTCTTAGCACCTTGTGTACCTGGTTTCTGAGTTGTGTCAGTCAGTTTAATTGGGTAGAATAGAACTGAAAAGCCATTCAGAATAAAAACATCAAAATGTTATTAAATTAAGAAAGGGTGCCTCTAAACCACCACATAGCAAATCATACCTCGCCATACTGAGAACTACCTGGAGCGTAGGGTTGTGGAAGACTGATATCAATATTTTATTTTTTTAAAATCAGTGTTGTTTGGGTACATTTCACCCCACCTTTATAAACATTAAGTATCCACTTTCAAAAAACAGAAACAACCCCCCCCCAAAAAAAATTTAGAGGTACCAAGCCTGTCAAGAGATTTAATTGCTTTAAAATTATGGAATATTATTCTTCACACATTTTTAAAGCTATTGTGAGCATTGCTTCATTTAGCTAGGAATTGAAAAGAACACATTAGTTCCTAAGAAATAATGTGGTTGCTCCAATTCTTATGCCATCAATTTTTAAAACTCATCCTGGTAAACAATTAAACAGAAATGCAAACCACACATTCAGGGGAGAGATTCAAATCCCTAAATGGATTTGCAAAGGTCATTTTAGGCTGAAAAGATGCTTGATGGTATCTCTTTAAATCATGTTCATTTCAAAGGCTTATCTAGCAAAGGAGCAGACAACATTTTGCAGCAACACACTTTGATCTGTTGGTTTCCCAAGAGATAAATTAATAATAACAACTTTAATTCATATGTATGGAATGATCTGAGGTTATTTTCACAGGGTTTTTTTTTAAAAATCCTGAGATTTTTTTTAACAAAGGGAATTTTTAAAAGGTGACATAGCTTTCAACCAAACCCATAGTATGGGGTCGGGGTGGGGGACTATGAATTATAAACGAGGTGGCTTTTTTTAATAATAATAAAAAAGAAAATCATCCAGTTAAAAACCAATTATCCTTTAAAATGTGAGTTGCTTAAAAGGTTCAGCTTGTGAAGCAGTTTAACAGTGTGTGATGAGGAGGAGGCCCCAACAGATACATAATAGGGGCTGGCAGTCCCAGGTTTCAGCACAATGGTTCTCATTTCTCTTCTCTGCTGATCCACTCAGATAGATGTCTGATCTTGTTAGCATTCAGCCACTGCAAATAAAAGACAACGCTGCCTCACCTTCTTCTCAATGTGGGCCAACTGCTCCTTGTAGAAGGTGCCTCTCCTCTTCAGTTCTTCATCCTTCCACTGCAGTTCCTGGGACTGCAAGGAAATACAAAACAAGGTGTTCACAAAAGAGAAGGAAGGAAGGAAGGAGATAGCCATGGTTGGGAGAAGGCTTGGGATAGGGTATAGATTGAAAGCAATTCCAATATGCCAGACTACACCAGAATGCTTGCAAGGCAAATGTCGTTTCTATCAGAATGAATTATTTCAGCTTGACATACTATTTAATGCTTTCATTTTCTGTGCCTCATAATGAAAAGGTTGCCAAGATAAATACTCTTGAGGTGCTTCGATCTGGAGTGACCAGATGTCTCTACCATGCCTACAGCAAGTAGAACTGCTAGAGCAAGGTATGCAGCACAATGAAGTGTTAAGTCTTGAACTAGAGGCACAGGGTATGTACCATCTCAGACTGCAGGTAGGAGGCTTCCATGTCTGAATGCTTTCTACGTTTTAAGAAAGAAACCAGGACCTACATAGGTGATGTACCCACTTAGCTTCAAACACTAGATCACTGGGGGCTCCCAAATCATTGTCAGGAACCAAAGATGCACCGATGACCTTCCAACTAAGAATCCTACAGGTGCCAGATATCACTTTGAACTTCACAGGGCTTTCCTCCTGTTCACCACCTCACCATTCCTTAGCTGCATAATAATCAGGAGGTTGAGAGCGAAATTGAGAATAGTGATAAGGGCCCCAGAATTCAGATTGCACTGTCACAACAGGACACATGAATCATTGCCTAAAGCATGTAGGCCAACGATAAGGGAGGGGGCTATGACAGATGTAACATAAAATGAATTGCCATCCCTCCCCCTTTCCAGAACTGGCTCTGATTAAGCAGCCCAGTCAGAAGTGTTCCCTGTGGGCTCAGAGCTGTCATTTTATGGCCAGCTGCCATCCCAAGGAAAAGAAATAACAGAGAATAATAGAAATCTGAAAATGCAAGTTGTCAGTCTTTTCCTTCTCCGTTTTTCTCTGGTGGAAGACAAACCATGGGGTCACAGAGAGTTGGCATTTGACCAGTCAACAATTTTGCCTAGCCAAATCCCTATAAACAGAGAGGATGTTGAACATGCTAAGAGGAGGATGCTTCACAGGTAAGTAAATCCTTTTCTTACCAACACCAAAACCCAGCAACCTCACTTCATTTACCATGCACACATGATGCCATCAAGGATACAGCTAGCAGTTAATTCAAATAAAGCCCCAGGCACATGTATAGCTTCAGAGCACAGGTGGGTCACATGAAGCCCCTGGCCCAATTTAATGTGAGTGGAAAGGAGGACAAAACAAAGGGAAAGGTGGTAGCAGAAATGAGTAATAAAGGATAGCAGAAAAGGAACACTGGAGAGCTAGAAAGTGGGGTAACCCATCTGTCTTTGGCTCTGTCTTTGCCCACTTCTGACCCCGGTCCCACTGGCATGCTGCCCCTGGCAGATATCCCCTGAGGCAATGGGGCCCTACATAGTAAGAAGGTTGTCTACCCCTACTTTAGACCATGTTTGTTTGACTAACATGTCCAATGAGGCTTTTCAAAACCAATTAAAATTAGGCCGGCAAATTCTTCTTTCTACTTCCTACTTCCTCCCAGATCAGGATAATTAAAAGGTACACCCCCAGGCCGTAGCAAATAGGGAAAGCAGAAGCTTTCTGCTTCTGATTCCCATCCTGAGCAACATACTTTGATTCTTCCAGCTACTATGGGAGAGACAGAAGTACATCCTCACATGCCTTCCTTTGGTGTGAGAAAGAGTTGCTATGAAAGATGAATATCCTTAACTTTAATACATACTAATCACAGCTTTTCCTCAGGATTTAATGAAGCAACAAGAGACTAACATCGTATGCAAAGCTTCCATTCCTGACCGATGAAGATCTAAAACAGAGAACCTGAAATGGTTGGCGTATTGACAAAGCAATGCTAGAATATTGCTGCTCAGCCTTCCCACTAGCCCAATAGTATGACTTCCATTATAGATTAGAGGTGGTAGAGGGAGGGAGGGAAAAGTTCTTGCAACTTTAAGACTTGTTCTCAATAACATGTTCATTTCAAAATGATACTCATGAGAGAACTAAGGCAGAAAGGAAAATGAACCTCAAAACATTCTGCTCAGCTTAAAAAGATGCTTTTGGTTTTTAACTTCACCTCCAGCTGTTATTACTGCGAACTGAAATACACATTGTTGTTATGCTTGAAATATCTATTGGTAAACCCAGAGAGGGTGTCATTTGAAATATCACCATATCAAACATTACAAAACTGGGTTAGGCAATCAGGGACATTTTGTATGAATACAGGGTATTTATTAAGAGCTCACTTTATCCTGCTACTTATTCCCCACCTGAAGTCAGAAGCCCTGTGATGTCCCAAAGCAAGCTGGCTTCTGTGAAAATTACAATTTCAGAGAGTATGGACACCACAGGTAGCCAACAAAGTTTCAGACACCGCGAGTAAAATGCTTATACCAGCAGAAAAAAATGAGAATGTGATAGGGAAATGTTACATACCAATTCTAATTAGAAAGTTTCCAGTCTCCTTCTACAGCTTCCTGTGTACTCCCCACCCTTTCCAAAAAGAGTTGAATCCTGCCCCTGACAGGGCCGGCCCACCCATGAGGCAAGGTGAGCTGATTGCTTCAGGCAGCAGGATGTATGGGAGTGGCAGATCCCTTGTTCCTGATTTAGATCTTCACATACCCCTTCTTCTCTGACAGGGAGGAGGGCGCCATTTTGTGGTTCGCCTCAGGTGCCAAAATGCCTTGGGCTGGCCTTAGGTCCTGGACAATATGGGGTAGACTGTGGGTATGTGTGTAAGAGCAAGGAGCAGATTGGAAACTTCTGTGAACTTCCCTAAGTTATCTACCTCTAGGACTCAAATCTGATTTGGGGCAATTTCTCTTATCCCAGCACCCTCCTACACTCCATCCCATATTCTTCAGGAACAGGCTCTGAACCCTTCAGCGAAGGTTTGTTTGTTTGTTTTGTTTTTTTGAAGGAGGGACACAAGTAGCTACAGGAGGGAAGAGGTGATGGTAAACATTCCTGCTGTTAAGTTATCTTAAGATCCAAGCCAACAGAGCTTGCTGGATGATCAAAGACAAAGCCACCAGTATATTATAGAATGGGATTTGTTCACAGGGTAAATCAATTAAATTATAATGAAACTATAGTCTTGATTCAATTATTTATTTTTATACTGAGCATGTACAGAATATCTTTTCATCACTACTGAGTACTCACAACAGACAGCACCCATTTGATTAGTTCCATCTGTTCTTCTATTTCTTAACTCTTCCCTTGGCAATAATGCTTGTCAGTAGTATAGTGTGCTACGTCTGGCCCATTTAGAAAATAATGACTAGCTAGCAGTACAAAACTAGACCCAGTCTGTAGACCAGTCTGCTGGGTTACCAGACTTTCCTCTGCATCAGGAGAGCTAGAAATTTGTCTTTTAAAAAGGATGCTAAATAAATTCCAAACTTGCAAGGTACACAAAGTGAATATGGTTCTTGGCACACTAGGCTGAAAGAAGGCAGAGGACTACAAATAAGGATTACACTCCATTAGTTTGCTTTCTGCCCTTCAGAAGTATTTGATAGACTTCTCACTTATTACACCAGGCTTCTCAAGCCTGCGAAGTCTTTCTAAAGTTCTTTGTCTTCTCTATTTCCCATCAGCATAATTCATTTAGGTCTCCAAACCATTTTGAAAGAAAGAAGAAAAAGGAAGATTTTACTACAGGGTAAGGGAGCATCAAATGAGTTCCGAACAACCAGCCACCAAGACAACTTTATATTCCATCCATTCAGTTACTTGAAGGTTTGGCTGGTCAACCCATCCTATCAAGTTTGGTACCAGCAGCTGCAAATATCTCTATACCCCTCAAAACCTACAGAAAATATTTTATGAATAAAATGTGATTTTCTGGCTTAACATCTTTTTAAATTGTAATGACAAAAAAATAAAGCCCTGCATCAGCAATGACTATTGTATATGTGTAGTAACGATGTGATACTCTGTTATTTCTTTACTTTATCTCGCAGCTAATTCATTTTTTTTATGATATTTATTGAAAAAAGAGGGGTTTTTTTAAATTACAAAGAAAAAAGACAAAACAGAAAAAGAAAAAGAAAAAATAAAACCATCATTTTCAAATTCTCCACTTTCATTACCTTCTTTCTATGACCTCCTCCTCCTCCTCCCTTTTCTTGTATCTTGATTAACAGTTATCACAGCAAATCCTTTCCATAATTCATAGTATTCTGTCATTACATTACCTTACTCTATTTTCATCTTATCTTATAAAAAACCTTAAAGCTTAAGACTTAAATCTTATTTTTACCAACTTCTCATAACCATTACCTTTTTACCTAATTCTTTAAACATTTTTACAAGAGCCAAGTAATTTCATTTCAACATTTTTCTAACATTCATCAATTTTATAAAACTTTCCTAATGATAGAAAAAAGAAATAAGAACAATCCAATCTTCTTCCAGCGTCCCTTCCTCCTGGTCCCGGGTTTGTCAGTCCTTTTTATCCCATTAGTCTGGCACATTAACCTGGTGATCTTATATCCGAGGCCTTCAAGTCTCTTCCATGTCCCTTCCGCAGCTCTTCTTCATATTTTCCTTTCACTCATGGGAACTCCAGCTTGGTAGTGTTTTTGACCCTTTTCAGCAAATCAGCCCCTTTCCCATAGTCCAGACTAGACTCCATGTGGTATTTTAAGACATGTTTCAAATTCCCTCCAAAATTAAGAGCCCCCACAGCTCCAAACATCTGACGGCCCATTGCCAGACTCGGAAAGTCCAAACATCTCTGCATAGGGGGGTCAGTCCAACCCCCCATTTCCAAATCAATCCAAACTTTATCTTTCCAAATCTGGCTTTTTTCAAGTTCATTTGTCAAATCCAAAGGCTCATTTTCCTGCAGGGCCAAAAGTTCCTCCCTTTCTGGCGCCCAAGATTCAGCAACATCCTCTTCTCTCAACTGTTCTGTCATGGCACACTCCTGTTTAAGTTCCTGGGTGGGCTCCATATAGTTTCCCACTACCTGTTCAAATGTTCTGGCCGCATTAGTCATCAAATCCGTCTTCTGACTTAACTGATCCAATAGGGCATTTATTTTACAGAAAGCACCCAACAGTGCTTCTGAAAACATTGTCCTGCAAGGTCACAAGTCCTTTCCCACAGTTGTAATATGTGGCAGCTGCAAGCTCCCTAGAATTAGTTACAGTTTCACAGTCCCCCTCTAGGCGGAAAACTTCTGGTTGTTCTTTCTTTTAAGGACAATAGCAACAAAGTTTCTTTTTTAAGATATTTTGTCAATATTTGTTCCTTTAGAATGCGAAAGGAAACAGTGGAATCACAATGTTACTCTTCTTTTAACTATCTGTCAAAAACATTTGTCTCTGGTCAATGAGCTTCAAACGTCAATTCTGACACCCCGCTCCAGGATCAGGACGGTGGAAAGTTACTTTACTTTAAACTCACTTCTGCAGGTTTAAACAGTCCAAAAAAAAGATCCCCCTTCTTCTCCTGCTACCGAAGGGGGGGTTCAACGATTTTAAATGGTGAAAACCAATCCTTTGAAAGTGATTTTCTAAGCTCTAGTTTACGTTGTCTTTGCTTTCTTCTGACTACAAGGAAACGGAAGGCTGACTTCCTGTTTAGACCTTCCCGTTTCAGTACCAAATTAAGGTAAATTTTTAAGTCCAATTCCTTTCTAATCGCCAGTTCTTATTTGAAGTCCAATTGTTCAATGTTTAAGTACTCACGGGTGATTATTTTAGATGCCAAATTGTCCCAGGAAAAAGGCAGCGCTCTCCGGCAACGGCTATGCGGCTTCGCTCCACAGAAAAAGCAGCTGACTCACAGCACCGCGCCACTTCCCCCTCTTCGCTTCGGAGCCCGTTAGTGGGTTCCTTTGCAGGTTGGGGGGGCGCTAAGGGTGCCCGCCGAGTCCCACGGTCACAGGCTTCATCCGCCTGTGATTTCTAAAAGGGTCCCCGCTTTGCCGCAGCGGAAAAGACCCGTTTCGCGCGGAGCTGGTCCCTCCGGTTCAGAGGGAGTCCGCCATTGCCGATGGCGCCACCCCGGAAGCCTATCTCGCAGCTAATTCAAAGGGGAAGATTATATGCATGCAGGGGAGAATAGGAGCTTACCCAGGCATCCAAATCCACAGGCTGAGCGACAGAGTGAAGGAAGAGAGAAAGGGAAGAGAGAAGAAGTCAGTGATTTATGGAGATCACCTATTGCGATACAATAAAGCTCTTAATAGGACTCCCCACACGAGAGGAAAGTGTATTTTTAAAATGACAAGCATTTTAAACAATGATGTCAAGTCTCCCTGTTGCTGCTGTCCTGTAAGTGAATGCCAAAAAAATACGACTGAGATGGGTGGGTGGGAATGCAATCTCAAGGAATGATTCTTCATATCCCAGTAGAGCACACTCTAAGCAAAGACCTTGGAGTCATACAAGGCACTGCACACTCTTACAGAGACTAACAATGGCATATGAAACTGGGGGTCACGATATGTACACTAAAAGAAAACAGGCACAGCATGGGGGGCAGGGGGGAGAGAGTACCAGGGTGATTTCCCTGGGTGCAAAAAAATTTAGGGACACGTCTCTGCAGCTGCCGCCCCGACCAGAGGCGCTTCCCATCCCACCCTCACCTGAGCAGCATACCAAAGAGCTGGGAGAGTCGAGTCCCTTGCATCCCTTGGCTGCGTGGCGTCCCCTGGCCGGACAGCAAGTCTTAGGGGGGTGGCAGTGCCCCAGCTTGAGGAGGCATGCACACATGTCCTGCTGCTGCTCTGCAGCTCTGTCCGGCGGCAGCAGCAGTGCCACATGGAGGCACCAGTAAGGGAATGCAATACTTGCCTTACCCTGGGTGCTGGCAATCCATGCTACACCACTGGCCAGAAGGTGTGATGCTTCCAATTTCTCCAAGACAACTTGTTTTTCCCCTGCCCAAGGTTGGCATTACAATGATAATTGAAATATATGAGGAGGGCGAGGTGGAAGAGGAGGAAGGTAAAAGGACAAACCTAAAGCTGGAAGGAACCCTGAAATTGTCCACTCCAACTACTTGCAATTCCAGGACACCCTGGGCTTATAAGCCTCCTCAGAAAGAAATGATTGTCTACTAGGAAGGAGAGTCCATAGCCTCTTTTGACTACCCTGCTCAACTAACTTCTGCAGGTAGAAAAAACATTTCTGGATAATCCATCTAAGGGTACAATCCTATGCACACTTACCTGGAAGAAAGTCCCATTGAACCCAATGGTGCTTGCTTCTGAGCAGACATGTATTACACTACTGTATAAGTATGTATAGCTGCAAATAGAAGCCATCAGTCCTTGCTCTGTCCTCGTAAGCAGCTGCTTTCCTACTTCTCTACCACAGCCTTTTGCTGAAAATGGGACATGTCTGCCCATTCATTCTCTGCAAAAAAATCTTCTCCCTAAAAGGCCAGTTCACACTAGCAAACTCTTCCACAAGACTGTGCAATTACACCAGCACACAGTGTAAGGTTGGTGTAAACCAAGCACACTGTCTCCAGCAAATATGATCATGGAAATGGCCGCCAGCTCCCCACAGTTCAAAGCAGCCTTTCTCCACACAGCTAGTCAAGGAGGAGAGTGTGTGTGTGTGTGTGTGTGTGTGTGTGTGTGTGAAGTAGCTTCAAGGTGAAGACCCAGTTGTTTCACTAGTATGATTCCTTCTGGAGCTATGCTAGAGGTTTTTTTTACTTAATAGGGTGATCCTTGTTGTAGCTAGATGTACTTTATACAGCCAGACCAATGCCAAGCTGTTTTCCTCTCTCCCTTTTCTTAGCAAGCAGATTAAGGACTTCACAGTGAAGCCACACAGACTGCAGGGAGCTCAGTCTGCTCACAAAAATAAACTGCAACACACACACACACTTTTTATTATTATTATTTTGACTTAAGCAATAACCCAGCAGTAGCAGAGTAAGTACAAGACAATAAACATCTCTCATACCCATAAACTTCTTGGCTTCAGACTGAGGTGTTTATGAGGAAGCCAGCGCACTCATTTGTTGTCAAGGGCCGCTGAGTCTCCCATACTTCTTGGGGCTACACTGGCTTGGCAGCCTATTCTTTAAGTGGTAACTTCTTCTGAGGTCTGGCCTTTATTATCGTGATTATTTATCTGAAGGGGGTCCGGTGAGGTGGGACGAATGTTCTTGTTGGCCACAGTTCAGAGCTGAAGCTGACAGAGAGACAGAAAATGGCTCCCCATTTATATGAGTTGCTGTCATTTTAAACAGCACAGATAAGTTACCCAAGGAGGTGGAAGGATTATGTGAAATTGGCTGCACATTGCCTGCCTAACCTCCTGCCCCCCTCTTGCCACTGCCCTGGATGGAATTAAATGTCTACAGGTCAGGCAGGTGAGCCAATTTCCTCCCTCCTCTAGGAGAACAAGGATAAGACTGTCATTAGCCCCCAACAGCACACCACACATGCAGCATGTTCGCTGGCAATCAATAACTTGATCATGACAACAGTCTGGTTCAAGCAATGCTTTCTCTCTGCAGTAGACTGAAAATACAGGGAGAGGGAGAAAGCATTGTTTGAACCAGACATACACTATATATACCTTAAATGCACTATATTTATTTACAGCCACTGTGTGTGTGTGTGTGTGTGTGTGTGTGTGTACAGTCAGATGTCAGCATGACAGGCGATAAAGTCAGAAAGTACTATGGATGGCATATTTACAAAGGAAATGCTCTCTCTCCAGTGCATCATCGACTATAGGCAACACTTTACCAAATGGTAATCTACTACAGTGTTCATATATTGGCCTTTCGGCAAGCTGGTTCTACCAAACAATGAGGAAAATTCTACCAGACTTTCCTGCAGCTGTTCATAAATCCAGGGGAGTGGTAATAGTCTCCACAACATTGGGAAAGGTGTTATATGAAAATGGCTTGCTGTGTAGTAGCAGTTGGCTGGCATCTATCTGTCTCAGGAACAATGGAGTGTGCCTTTGGGGGTGAAGTCAAACCATTGGAGAATAGTAAGTTACTACTTGGGAAGTGGTAACTATATTCACCCTTAGCCTGCCACATACAGTGGTACCTCAGGTTACATACGCTTCAGGTTACAGACTCCGCTAACCCAGAAATAGTGCTTCAGGTTAAGAACTTTGCTTCAGGATAAGAACAGAAATCGTGCTCCGGTGGCGCGGCAGCAGCAGGAGGCCCCATTAGCTAAAGTGGTGCTTCAGGTTAAGAACAGTTTCAGGTTAAGAACGGACCTCTGGAACGAATTAAGTACTTAACCCGAGGTACCACTGTACAGCTGTTATTCTGCTTGAACTACACCACCCATTCTTCCATTCACACAAATTTGTTTTGTGTAAATACTGATTCTTTAAATCACAGTGCTCATAGCTGGCTCAGAAAATGGGGCATTTGAACTCTTTTTTAAAAAAGAAGAAGAATGGGATCTCTCTAGATTATTCATAAAACGAAACAGTTCATGATTCTTCATTTGTTATAGTTATTACATAAATACTAAAGCCTCGTTTTCTAAAGCTATAGGTTCACACCTTCCACAGAGAATAAAATTAGAGGGCAATAAAAATGGAAGAACCTTATTAAAGAGATTAGGTGTAAAAGAACACAATATATTGCTAGAAAAAACCAAACGATACTGATTAAAGGACAGTATAAGGAGGCGAACATTACAGAGGGGTTTCATTGCCATTATCATTCAGAAGGCACAATGTCCAAGCTGCATTAACTAATATTGACTGATAACACATTCAGAGAAGCAAGTGTTGGTTTTCAAGCTTAAGTTGCTTGGCTAAGAGTAAAACACCATTTTCTTTTTTTATTCTCTGCCCAAACAGGCATGGCTTTCAACTCTGCCAGTACTTGAGCCGTATAATAACTCCTGGCCAAACAGTGCTGTATCGCCGTGCTAAAGCAAATAGTACAAAATCAACTTTTCAACAAGCATTGTAGGGAGACATTACAGCAAACCATACTAAGGGAGACTTATTCCTGTATGGTCTGTGGAAGGGGGGGGGCGCGGATAGCAACCCAAGAACAGCTTGATTTTGGCTGCAAAAGGTCACTAATACCATAATATTTTTTAAAGTTGGGTGTGACTTTAAAAATGATTTTAAAGGGCTGTAACTCACTGGTAGAGCACATGTTTGGTATGCCAAACTGCTCAGGTTCAATCACCAGCATCTCCAAATAGGGCTAGGAGAGACTCCTGCCTGACATCCTGGAAGGTCACTGCCAGTCAGTGCAGACAATATTGAGCTAGATTGACCAGTGGTCCAACTCTATATAAAGCAGCTTCCTGTGTCTCCTTATAGTTAACAATCATTTCCCAAAGGATAAAATAATGGAATAAATGCCTTATACTTCAATGTCCACTTGAAGCAAACTCTAAACACTTGTGGGATGCGGTCAGAAATGTGTGCACATGGCAGCTTCCTCATCCTGAGCCTAAGAGTTATTTTCAGCATTATGCAGAGGTAAACTCAAGTTTGCCACTAAGTGTGTATTAAATGGAGCTGCAGCCAATCACACATTCCTGTCAAGCACAGCGGCGTAGCGTGGGTTGTCAGCACCCGGGGCAAGGCAAGTAATTTGCGCCCCCTAACCTGGGGCAAGGCAAGTAATTTGCGCCCCCTAACCCGGGGCAAGGCAAGTAATTTGCGCCCCCTGACCCCTAACCTGCCGCCGCTGCCAGCTTCTTCTTGCTGCTGCCTGGTCTGGTCTGGTGTGGTTCTCTCCCGCGCTCAGCGCTGCGCTGGGCGGCCGCTGCACTGTCCCTCCCCCAGATAGTCCCTCGCTCTCTCTCCGCACCGCACGCCTGGCACCCACCCCCTCCACAATGGGCTGCGACCCAGCGGCTCAGATCGGATTCGCACAGCCAGCACAGCAGTGAGAGAGATTGAGTGAGCCAGGTAGGGGCAGAGAGCTGCGAGTGCGAGCGCCCCCCCCCCCGATGTTGCACCCGGTGCGGCCGGCCCCCCCTACACCCCCCACGCTACGCCACTGGTCAAGCATACCGGTATAATATATGAGTTTTGCAAGCACATTTATCACAGTTACTCTTCCCACTTTTTCAGAGGTACACTTAAAAGTATCTTCAGTTTACCGACCAAAAAAAGGAGATGTCACCATTGATAGACGTAAGAAAAGAAGTGACAGCAGCAGGAGGAGAACAAGAAGAAACAACAACTACTCTAGGTGCATTTTGGAGTCACTATAAAGTAACTTGTATTAGACAATTGCTGCTAGAGGGGTGTCCCAAAGGAAGAATTTCTGCCAAAACTGTGCTGGGTCTGGTATAACCATCTTTCTAGCACCTAGACATTTTTCTTCTTTATTTGTCTGATCTGTAGGTTCCCACATTAAAAAATGTGATGCATGAAGTCACATGTGAAAAGGCAGAATAGATGTTTAAGAAAATTCTATTGGTAAACTGACATTTTTGCATTAGGTTGGCATTGTTATCCCAAGCAATAGTATCTCCATTCCTCCCAATATGGAAGCTGTTCAATAATCCTAATAAATTTTGCTTAACTGTCCCAAGTTCAATTGCAATGTATCAGAGATGGGATGATCCAAATAATGCACAGAATCAGTCTGATCCAGTATAGGGATATGAGAGTGTTTTACACATAAAATGTTAGCATGCCTGCCTTCAGGTTGAACAGGAGTTGGTCATGCTGGCTGGGGCTCGTAGGACGGGAGAGCTTCATTTTCACAAATGAAATTTAAGCTAATTTAGTCATGCAGGACTTTCGAAACGATCTACAACATTTTCCTCTCCACAGCACACACCAGTGACCTGATCTATACTATACACTAATCCCTTTGGCAGAAGTGATGAAGTGCTCCTACCCCTTACTGAGAAGCAGTACCCCCAGGGTGAACAGGGGGTCATCGATTAGTGCTTCTCTCACCCCCATTTCAGCTTGATGGCAGCAGCTGGTAGGGGACCTGAAATGTGCGATATGATTACCTTTATTCAGACAGCAACTTCTGCTTCATGTTCCTGCCAGGCTTGTGTGCTGGAGAACCTTACCATAGAGGGGCTAATCCCACAGCCAAGGATACATAACAGACCACAGCTCCATGGGACACAGGGAGGTGCTCTCTTCCACAGAGAAAGGATCAGCAGAAGACAACACACTGAAGACTGACATAGTACAAATTTAGAAGAATGGAGGGGAAGTTCACAGTATCCCTGAGTAGCTCCCAAAACTTCTAAACGAAAGCATCAGAAGTATCTGTGCCACACCAGACTACCTGTGGGTCAGACCTCATTTCCTAGATAAGAGAAGATTGGGGTGTTTTCTTTTCTTTTCTTCATGAAAAATTTACATAGCCCAAGGTGTTTCTATGGTGATGTGTATTAGAGAACTTCAAAGCTGCAACTAGGTCCTTATTTTCTAGGTCTCTTTCCTTTTCCCCTTCGCTGTCAAACACTTTTTCTGTACTGGGAGACTGAAGCCAGCATCAGTATTAAATGTAACAGGAGGCAGAGATGCAGCCACTTCAGCTGACAAGAGGAAGAAGCAGGGAGAGATGGAGCCGACAGCAGTAGGATCAATTTTGGAGAACGGCTCTAGTGAAAATTGCCCATTCCAATGTATCCCCAATGTATACATTTTTATAAACACTGTAGATGAAAAGCTGCAGTAAAGATCTGTTCTCCTTTGTGATTCAAGGGCAACAACGCTCCTAATACGTCTGTAGCACCTGCAAATAGGCTTGCTTTGCCCAAAGCTGATAATGTTACTTTTGTGGTGAATGAAGACTGACTGAAATGCCTTACAAAATACCAGAATAAACCAGACCCTCATGGTTTTCTTTAAACATTTAACCCCCATTAAAGGGGTCTCCCTTTCCCTTCTTCCAACTCTTGAAAACAAACACCTGTCAACAAGAGAAATACTAAAGGCCTTAAAATTGAGAGAGAGAAAGAGAGAGAGAAAGAGACCAAGCAATGCAGAATATTGCCTAAGGCCTTCAGATGCCAACAGCTGCTACATTGAAAAATTCAGGCAAGTCACCCTCATTCCAGAATCTTATACTTTTCCTACAGATACTGTTCCTATTACAGTCAGTTCTGCAGACCCATTGGGTTGCCTTCCACTTTAAAACAAAGGCCCTCTGAAAATATATATTTCCACCCCACACAGCAACGTGCCCCAGATTGTACCTATGAATTGAGCATGGAAGCCCAAGTTCAAATACACAGTCCTCTCCCGGCCTTCCAAACTGTATGGCCAAACCAGGAGATACCCATGATTAATTGCTGGATTTCCCTGACCATGAGAGATAAATCACTTGCTCGATCAGGAAAAATCTCCATAGGATTTCTCCATTCAATAATTAAATATCTCCCCACTATAAGTGGAAGAGAAAAGTGAACAAATGAGCATGAGGCCTATTCTTTGTTTTTTGTTTTGTTTTTCTTCCTGGTGATGAGATCTTTTGAACAGGGATCACCTTGTTATTGTTAATATTAATCATTACTATTAGCAGTCATGGGCAAAGTTGGTGAAAACTTCCAACTAGTTGAAGTTAAAAGTTAGCAGTCCTTTAACTTAGCTCAAATTAATTTTAAAGTTAAATATATCCCATCTCAAGTAGTTTAAAACTCAAGATAAAAAGAGAGTAGCTAGATAAAAGTTGATTTGTGAAAACAGCGTAAAACACAGTGAGTTGCCTTGCAGGATCATTGTTCATTTCCAAATGAAGTGAGTAGGTTTGTTTGCCATATGCCCACAGAGGCACAATAACCTACTTGAACTTGCACAAAGAAAGTTAGTATATCAGAGATGGATTCTGCTCCTATTCTCCCTGGTGTGTGGGTACAAGCCTGCAGTTGCTGTCTGAAAAAGCACAGTGGTTAGAACTACACCACTAAATAAATAAATAAATAATTTATACCCCGCCCATCTGGCTGGGTTTCCCCAGCCACTCTGGGCTGCTTCCAACAAAATACTAAAATACAATAGTCTATTAAACATTAAAAGCTTCCCTAAACAGGGCTGCCTTCAGATGTCTTCTAAAAGTCTGGTAGTTGTTTTTCTCTTTGACATCTGGTCAGAGAGTGTTCCACAGGGCAGGTGCCACTACCGAGAACGCCCTCTGCCTGGTTCTCTGTAACATGATAGAACTCTCCTACATGGAAGCACAAATTACTCCTACCCTTCTTAAAACATTGAGTCTAGGTACAGCATAATAATTAGTAAAATAGAAAGCTGCTTTATACCATCCAACTCTAACTTGCCTACACTAACTGGCAGTAGCTCTCCAGGATTCAGGCAAGGGTCTTTCCCAGCCCTAGATGAAGATGCTGGGGACTAAACCTGGGACCTTCTCCTTGCACTCTATTGTAGAGCTAAGGCCTCTCCTCTAATTATTATATTAATGGTGCAAACACTATTAAAATGGTATATTATGACTATACTGGCACAATAGGAAGAATGAATCTCAATCTCTCTCCCTCTCTCTCTGACACCCCCTCCTTCCAATGCAACATTACATACGTAATTGCTGTTTTCCTGTTCTCATACTTCAGGTACTAGCAATTCCCAAGCCCAAGACTCTAGAGAAGGAAGCCCGGTGGTATAATCCACTACAACAAATCCTCCGTTTCTGCCAAACTAGCTATCATAAGATTAGAAATCTAATTTCTCTTCATTTATGAGGCTTCTCACAAGCACTCTTGGGGTCTGAAGAGAACGCACTCAGCTTTGGGGCTACAGTTTAATAAAGGGCAATATGGTTTTATTATCTGCAGTGCCTGGGTAAGGAAATCCTATGAAATCTTCAGAGATCATGGCTCTGCATTACTTCTTGTTCTCTGGAGTTGTAGTTATCTCCTCTCCTGCTGCAAGGTCACACTGCAGGCTGAAACCTGTCCTTTAAACAATCACCACCACCACACACACAAATCAGAGCTCTACTGCCTATTGCCTCAAGGAATCCTATTGTGTTACTCCCGGTTTTCTGCATGTCTTTAACTGCATGGATATAGACACAAACATTATTGTCTAGAAGTCAGAATTCTGAAATTCAGTTATTGGCACTTCTAGTCTGCCAATCCTTTCCAGCTGGCCTTCAGAGAGTGTCTACTTTCTCCCTCCATGACCTCCACATCATTTTTTGCTGCTCACTGTGGCTTTTGACACCTCAGCCCTGCCCTGACTGCTATGCTCTGTTACAATACTGTTACTGCATACATACCTGTACTGCGCTTACATGTTCCTGAGAAGCCTGATTCAGCTGCAACTCTGCACGTGCCCTGAAACTATGTGTCTGTTTAGCTGCACTTTGAGCAAAAGTGTGATTCAATTACAATCTAACAGAGAAAGCAACACTGGTTTAAGCAGAATACTCTATGGTAGAAGCAGTTATGGTATGGGACAGAATATAAGTGCCAACCTAATTAGTCCCCAGAACCTTTGCAGTGTCCTGTGAAAGAATACACTCCTATTAACCCTCAAGGGCTTCCACTGGCAAACATCCTCCACCAGTAATTGGATTAAGTCTACATTTGCATTTCCTTGGAAACCTCCTCACAATGGACAACTGAGTTTTGATTAGCCAGAGACCCCCTGTGACCTCCCTGCCACTCTGTAACGGAAGACTTCTATTAATGTCTGGTAACAATTCAGTATCTGAATTACTTAGCGTTCAGTGACCCTTTTCATCTAGTCCCATAATCCTTGTATAGCATACCACTCTTCAGGAAGTATCTTTCCTGTAACTGGACATTGTGTTAATACCCAAACTGTTGAGCATTTTCAAATTCTCTAGAAGGCTGTGCCATACCTCTCTTTACTTCAAGCCTACTCTAACTCGGTGGATGCCTGCAGCAGCAAGCCTTCTCTCAGCAGTGGTTGTTATTCTCTTCAGGATTTGTCAGGAACCTTGCAGAAAGCCTGTGTTAACCCATAAGGAAAGCCTTTTCTATTCTGGGACTCTAGTAGAAGGGTTCTAAGGAACCCAGGATGAGCACTGTGCTTTGGCTCAAAAGCCACCTTATCATTCATACTGCCCTGCCCTGATCCTGTCAGGTACCTTTTGAGTAAGCAGAGGTAGATAGCTGTATCTGCAAACTGTAAGGGACCCACCACTCACTCACTGAAAAGCTCCCAGGAACTCCAAGCTCACTAATGATTGTGCCATCACAGGTCACTCAGGAAAGTGCTTCTCTTGCTCCAACTTCCTTGGACAGATAATTATTAGTATCTTGCTTCACACTCCTACTTTTAGTTTCTTATTTCTCTAATCTAACTTTCTTTCAACCTGCCCATTATTCAAACCTCAGGTAATTTGCATTACTGCTTTTGCCCCTGATGGGTTTAGGCTGGTGTGACAACCCTGCTGGTTCCCTGGTTCCCACTCCATCTAAAGCCACTCCTGAGTTTGGGTAGCCTGTGTAAATTGTGGCTACTAACCATTTTCTTGTTTTATATTTCTGTACTGTGGCTTCAAGCGGCAAAGCCATTTTACTCAGTGTACACACCATGTTGTGTAAACAAACGCTATATATTCATTTACATTAACCGTTGTTGGTTCTTGCTAATTCTCCCAAGGAAGCTAGTCAGTACTGGCATTTCTAGGTTCAAAATGGGTCCCTTTGATAACAGGGGGAAGACACATGTTTACAATTACATGAGAACGAAGTCCCGAGGAGATCTCTTAGCACAGATTAAAATGCAGAAGGTACAACTGCGTTGACATTTACCTTGCTTAAAACTGGTGAAAGTGTTGCTTCACATGGCCTAGACTGCAGCTCTATTTGGTCCTCTTTTCCTGTTTCTAATGTGCATTATCTTCTCTGAATGTTCACATAACTTTTGAGCCCTTTAATACTTCATTTAATAATAATAATAATATCACTCAAAATGCATCAGTGAAGGGGCTGCTCCTTTTCTGCCCTCTTAAGACCAAGTGATTCTGGTTCTGTTACTGTGCACTTGTTCAAATAAACAAAGAATGCAAGAAGAGCCAGACAGAAAACTGGGGTCCTACACAATCCACTCTACCCACAGGTAACATTATTTCCAGCCACACGCATTTCTGTAATATAATAAATATGCCACTCTTCAAATACTAACAGCCTGAAGACTACACATTACATTTCTTTTCACTGCAGAGCTTCAAATCTACTCAGCCACACCGTGAACACTTCAGGGAAGGTCTGTGACTTCACTGCTAATGCCATTTACTTCTTGTATGGTCTACCTGAGCCCAACATGCAATTTGACAACCTTTATTTCTACATTTGCTCCCCAGTCCTGACTTTTAGCATTTCAAAATAATCCTTAGTGTTTGCTACCAACACAGTGTGGTTCTTACAGGGACTGTTCACTAGGGACTTGGATTCTTGCACCTGGGGTCTTGCTTCCAACTGTGCATTTTCAGACAGCCAGTGCCTTAGTTCTTGGCTGAGTGCATTATCAACTCCCCGCTAACCTCTGATCATAAGGAAATGCTGCAAGGAAACATCTTTTAATGAAGCTAAATGTATCCTAATGAAGTCACAATGAGTGTAGATTCAGCAAGGAGCGGATTGCAGGCAGCTGTAGAGCCACAATCTTATTTTTACAATGTGTTCTCCAGGGCATGCTTGTATCAAGTGAAACTTGCAAATCTATGTCACTGCCAGCAAAATTTTGATTTCCATTTGATAGCACAATTTGCAAACAGCAGTTTTCCATGTTATGCGAGTGCTTAACATTTTTAACAGCTACAAGAATTCGATGCCAATTTATGTTTGCTGGGAGATGTACAATTTCTCCTGTACACAGTAGCACAGATTAGGGTCTGAGGAAAGTGGTTTGGGATGACTGCAAAGCAGAACTGTTCCAAGATCACCGTCAACTATGGCAACACATAATTAAACAGCAGCAGCAGCTGCTGCAAAAAAAAAAAAAAAAAAAAAAAAAAAAAAAACAACAAAAAAACCCTCACCCCATCCAATTCTTAGCTTGGTTAAGAAGAAAAGTTACTACAGTAGTTAGCGTCACTCAGTGGGTTAACTCCACAAGTCCATGGAAAAACACCAAAGAGTAAAATATATATACAGATCCTTAACATGGGTCAATGATAAACACAACTGGGATGAAAAAAATTATTTGAAAACATAAATAGGGTATTTCTTTTAAAATCTGATAAAGGAAGGCCTCTTGATTGCAGCTTTTCTTTTTCAGTGAATATATCCAGATCTAAACATGGCATGAAAGCTCAAATTAAACCCCTACATTTATTATAGTGGGCACTATTTATAACATAGCTACATAATTTCCCTCTAATTACAGCTGGGGCTCATAGGTATACACTCACTACACACAGACACAGTTCTCTTCCCATGAGCTGCTTTTGTTCCTTGCAACTCTCACACAGTCAATAACAGCCACTGCAGGTACGTTCCAATTGATGTATTGTTGAAAGACGTTTACCGAAGGGACAAATACAAGGATCCTGCCTACATACGTGTTCCTTTGGGTTCCTGTTTGTAAGAGGTACAAGGAAGCCCTTATGCCGTGATCGGCATAACCTGCTAACTCTGATATAAGGCAGCATTCTTGACCACAGGGGGGGATTCCAAGTGTGTTTGGTTGAGCACACTTAGAATTCCCCTTCAGACCTTTCCTCTCAATGTAAGGAGGTCTGAAGTGGGTGTATCCCTACCTCCTCCACACTTTTTGGCCTACATGCATTCAGGGGAACAGCTGAAATATGGCAAGCATAATGCCTAAATCTGAATTAAGCTCCTGCGTGATCTTCCAGGAAGTGTTGGTGCTGACCTTTAAAGCCCTAAATAGCCTCAACCCAGTATACCTGAAGGAGCGTCTCCACCCCCATCGTTCAGCCCGGACACTGAGGTCCAGCTCTGAGGGCAACCCAGTCAGATGGGCTGGGTACAAATAATAAAATTAAAATTATTATTATCTAGGTCTATGGTTTAAAAAGGCAGCAAAATAAACAAAACATTTGATGGAATTTGGGAGTGAATTGAAGCGGGGGGGGGACCCTGTGGTGGCACAAGATGTGCAACAACATTAGCAAAGCAGTCTCTCTTATTTTTGGCTTCAACCATTTCATAAATTACACTCATCTACTAAATAAACAATTCCAAAGAGGGGCTCCTCGATGAAAGGTGCCCAACTTTTCCTGAAAAGAGTGAGGACAACAACAGAACCTGCAGAGAGTAGGCCTAGACATCAATAGATTCAGTGGAAGGAAGTTTTAAAAAATCATGAGCTGAGATGATGTTATAAGCAAAAGAACTTTAAAGGACTGAAGTATCACAAGAATTAAGAGAATAACAAATACATCAAAATAAAGCTATCACGTCTCAGAAAATGCACTAAGTTGTTCAGTGGTCAGTGTGCAATACTTATTATTGGGGGCAAGAGAAAGACTTCCTCATAGATACAAATTACACTGGTCACAATAACTCCACAAACCTTGTTTCAGTCACCCTGAGTGTGACATTACATTTTTCTCAAAATGACAGCATCATGAGAAAATACATGAAAGACTAATTAGTTAGTTTAGCCTCAGGTCATTAGTGACTGAATTGTTGCCATGTGATAAATGTTGTGTGGCCTGTTCAAAGTACAGTGGTGCCTCGCAAGACGAAATTAATTCGTTCCGCGAGTTTTGTCGTCTTGCGTTTTTTTTCGTCTTGTGAAGCACGGTGTCGGGAAAGTTTTGGAAAAGCTTCAAAAATCACCAAAGTCTTTAAAAACCTCAAAAAAGGCTACCACACCGCGTTCTATGAGTTGCTCCTTGAAGTCAAGTCGCAACTGTATTAACGGTGTTAAGAAAAAGGAAACAAACTTGCAAGACGTTTCCATCTTGCGAAGCAAGCCCATAGGGAAAATCGTCTTGCGAAGCAGCTCAAAAAACAAAAAACCCTTTCGTCCAGCGAGTTTTTTGTCTTGCGAGGCATTCGTCTTGCGAGGTACCACTGTAAGTAGAAAGATGTATTTCCGTTTGTTATGAACAGGTGCCCACATCAAAACAACCATTACCACATCAGAAATCTTAACTGAAAGCCCTGTGGAACTCACACTCGCTGGAAAATTTGTTTCAACTCAACTTTCAACTAATGAAAGACCACAGTTCTGCTCTCAAAAGCGGAAGGCAGTCTGCCCTTGGTCACTGAGCCAAACAGCCCATACAGTTTGGGTACATGCTGTATCATCCAACCACAAACTGTTGAAAGTTTAGTTTAAGCAAGGCTTTTAAATACACGGACAACCTCAGTTTGCGAGCTTTTGTGGTATGTTTAGTTCGCCAAGAGATCACACTGACCTTTCTAATGGAAAAGAATGAAAAGACTCTACTAACCTAGCTTCTGGACAGGTAGCTCCTAGAACTATTAATCATTGCTCTTCTGCTGCATGTTTGCAAGTAGAATTGTAATTGTCTTTGCACACAAACAGGGATAGTGCCCTTTTTCTGTATGTTCATCCCACCAGTTGGTGTGACATTAGCTGGAAAGATCCAACTCAGATCAGCACAAACATTCAAGATAAGCTTTACACTGAGCACCATTCCTCTGCTTAAGGCCTTACTACTCACTTCTTATTCTGTTTAATTTTTAAGATCAATTTTTTATTTAGTGCTGAAATGCTTTCCTGGCTGTAATATTTTCAAGATGCTAAAAAATATTACTTAAATACAACTTAGGTTAAAAGAATGCTGTGGTTCTAAAGTTCTAATTAAAGGAGGAAATAAAATGGTGCCTACTGCAACCATTATAGCAAATTTGGACCAAGCTACAATACACTCATCCGCCCGATATGTTGCCTGCCTATGTCACACCCTTTTAAAAGGATTAAATGGTAGCACTAAGGGCATCTATGCCTGAGTCGACTGTGCTACCCATCTGGAAAAAGGCAAGACTTGCTGTGGGCTGAGAAAAGACAGAAGGCAGGGCAGGAAAACAATGTTCTAATAATAATGCCAAGTGGGTGCCTCACAAAGAGTGAATGAATGAACCATAGCAATTCCACACTTTGGTATGGTAGCACTCTGAGGAAGGACAAGAAATGCTGGATTTAAAACTCCCTTAAAAAAAACCCCAGTACTACCCTTATGTCTGAACAGTTTGTTCCTCTGAATTTTACTAGGGTAGTGTGTATTCTCACCAAAAAGAGCAAATTAGAGGTTATTTATGGAGGTGTGCCTCATTTCTGTTCACACCTTCTTTATGTACATTTCCTACTTCCCTCACAATGATTAGTAAAGTGTTTCCCACTTTCAAGAGAGACAAAATACAAGAATGAGCAGACGTTCTTTCCTTTTTTTAAAGCTTTTTTTTTTAGTTTCTGCATACGAAAACAAACAAACAGAAACAACATTCAAGACAACGAGTCAGGGTAATTTACATTATCATTGTGCAAGCTTGATGCATAGAAGAGTAGGGCTACAGCAGCCATGACTGGCAGACGGAGATGGTCATAAGCAGACATGGGAGATGGAGATGGAGTGGGCCCTCTTTTGGCAATGTTCCCATGAGCAGACGTACACATCAACACATTTGCTTCTCTCCACTTAACCTTTCTCTGCATAAGAATAGTACAGGAGTCTTCTAAAGCGTGTTAAAAGTTTGTTAAATTGAAACAGCTATTAAAACAAGTGTGGTCAGAGACAGCGAGAGAATGAAGTTCACAGAGCTAATACTGCTAACTCTATAGGAGCATTATTGTTGTTTAGTCGTTTAGTCGTGTCCGACTCTTCATGACCCCATGGACCAGAGCACACCAGGCACTCCTGTCTTCCACTGCCTCCTGGAGTTTCGTCAAATTCATGTTGGTAGCTTCTATAACACTGTCCAACCATCTCGTCCTCTGTTGTCCCCTTCTCCTTGTGCCCTCCATCTTTCCCAACATCAGGGTCTTTTCCAGGGAGTCTTCTCTTCTCATGAGGTGGCCAAAGTATTGGAGCCTCAGCTTCACAATCTGTCCTTCCAGTAAGCACTCAGGGCTCTGATTTCCTTCAGAATGGATAGGTTTGATCTTTTTGCAGTCAATGGGACTCTCCAGAGTCTCCTCCAGAACCACAATTCAAAAGAATCAATTCTCCGGCGATCAGCTTTCTCTGTGGTCCAGCTCTCACTTCCATACATCACTACTGGGAAAACCACAGCTTTAACTATACGGATCTTTGTTGACAAGGTAATGTCTCTGCTTTTTGAGATGCTGTCTAGGTTTGTCATTGCTTTTCTCCCAAGAAGCAGGCGTCTTTTAATTTCGTGACTGCTGTCACCATCTGCTGTGATCATGGAGCCCTCTAAGAAGATAAAATGTGTCGCCGCTTCCATTTCTTCCCCTTCTGTTTGCTAGGAGGTGATGGGACCAATGGCCATGATTTTAGTTTCATTGATGTTGAGCTTCAGACCATATTTTGCGCTCTCCTCTTTCACCCTCATTAAGAGGTTCTTTAATTCCTCCTCCCTATAGGAGCAAACATACAGCTAAACTGGAATGTATAAAAGCATGCATGCATGCATGTTGCTAAACTGGAAACAAGAACATGGGAAACTGTCTTATACAGAGACAGACCACTGTCTATCTGACCTATCATTGCTAACACAGACTAGCAACAGTTTTCCAGGGCTCCATGCCCTATCTAGAGATGCCAAGGATTGATCCTGGGATGTTCTGGGTGTAAAGTATGTGTGCTATCACTGAGCCACAGTCCTTCCCTGTACTGGATAGTGGTCCTTTCATGGGTGGGGGTACAAAGTCTGCGTCAGAACAACAAAGATAATAGATATAAGGAGGTGAAGGCGGGGGACGGGACCTGTGTGGTTGTACACAATAAATGTGGAGCATGAAAGACTGCTTTTGAAGACTAACATTCACAGTTTGCTAATTAATAAAGAGCCATGTTTTCCTACACAGCTCCTCCGAGACTCTCATGAGAGAATGCCTGACATATCAAAACTACCTTAAAATTAAAAGGCTTTGAAGGCTCACCATTTTCACTCTCTAAATATACATGATCAAAAGCAGACCCACTTAAAGAATTAACACTCTTTATTTTCCATTTTCTGCTAGTGCTGGAACATCCTCCCCACATAAACAACTTAACTTTTTGCCTTGAGATATTAAAGCTTTGCCTTATCTTTACCAACCACCTCATGTTGCCCTGATCTGTGGCTGTATCGGCCTTCTGCCCCAATACGTTCTTTTGAATCAGTCTCCCCAGGCAACTTCTGGCACAGCTCTAAGCTCTCTCCCTTCCCATCTCGCTCTTCTTTCCCTCACTAATTTTGTGTGTTCAGAACTGTGAAGCACAAAATTAGACATTTCAAATTAAGAGGTGGGGGTGGCAGAAGGAGAAAGGAAAAAGAAAGTGAGGGAACCTTATTAAATCAACATTAGCACCAATAGAAAGCCTTCAAAAGTGAAACTTAAATTGCAAAATATTACTTGCTTCTGCAATGCCCTTTTCATGCTGGCACAAAGGAAAGGAAACAAACCCAAGCAATGATTATTAGCAAGAGCCTTTCCCATTGCAGCAAAGCTAGTCTTGAACCTAGAAAATTAGGAATTGCTAGGTCTGCTCCAAACTGGTTTGTTGTCCTTTTAGCAAGTCTCTTTCTTCAGTGTAATGGAACTTTTATTTCTGAAGGGCTTACTAAAGGTAGCTTAAAGGTTCTCTAGATTTTTTTTTAAAGGTTCTAGATATAGCTCCTGCGACTGCAAAAAAAACACCCCATGAGAATGCTATGATAACTGCTCAGAATTCTATCTCCATTCTTTGCCTTTATATGATGCTACAGAAAATATCAGTGGATATCTATTGTATCTGTCATTATATGCATATGTGAATGGATGCAATTAAGAGATATTATAATTTCTAATCTTTGAAGTGATTTTTCAGATCTGACTCATTAAAGGAAGAGTAGTATATAACTTAAATACTTAAAATTAATTATCCATACCCTTTTGTCTGGGAACCAACAAATGCATTTGATGATATCACCCAGGAATCCTTGCACATGCACAAACACAAATAAATGTTGTTAATGGAAGACCACAGTCCAAATTAACAAAAGCATACAAAGAGTCTTATCAGAAACCCAGAGGTCCTGCATGCCCTTACCTTGGCCAAAGAACTTGGGCAGTCCTTATTGTCAGATGTTTTGCTGCTTTTTTAAGTGGATAATATTCTGCAGTGACTGTAGTGATTTACCTAGACAAGTAGAGCACTTTGAAAAAACTCCTATTGCAATACTGGTACAGCCTGCAGACCACATCATTATAATGCATGGAAGAAAAACTGGGTTGTCTAACAATGACCCCAGCAGAAGCTGCAGAAGAGAATGCCCCACAGGAACTGCTGCAGCAAATGTTCCAAACGTGATTTGGTGAAAATCAGAGATGAGGAACAACAAACTGAAAGCAGTCATTACGCTGCACGGGGTGACATACCAAAGGAATACAGTGGTACCTCTGGTTAAGAGCTTAATTCGTTCTGGAGGTCCGTTCTTAACCTGAAACTGTTCTTAACCTCAAGCACCACTTTAGCTAACGGGGCCTCCTGCTGCCACCGCTGCGCCACCGCCCGATTTCTGTTCTCATCCTGAGGTAAAGTTCTTAACCTGAGGTACTACTTCTGGGTTAGCGGAGTCTGTAACCTGAAGCGTTTGTAACCCGAAGCGTCTGTAACCCAAGGTACCACTGTATAGGGAAATGCAAGGAAGAATTAGGGGAATGAGGGTACGCTCAGCACACATCTACTACCATTTTAAGCAGTTTAGACAAGTGTTTTAAGAAGGCTTTCTTTTGACCTGCTTCCTGTATTATCATTCTGGGGGGGGAATGTCATTCTTCCCCAACATAGAAGCCCTGTTCCTTCAGGCAAATGGTGCACCTAAGACGACATCCCGTTTGCAACAGTGACCAGTCAGATGCCTCCAAGAAACCCAGAAGAAGGGCACAAAGACAGAAACCCTCCTTTGTCTCCTGTGATTGGTACTCAGAACTATACTGCCTCTGCCTGGCCCATGGAAGTTCCACTTAGTTGTTATGGCTAATAGCCACTGACAGACCTGTTCTCATTGAATTTGTCTACTGCAGTTAATGGCCCTCGCCACACTGGGTGGCAGGGAATTCCACAGCGTGACTCAATCTGACTGTCAAAAATGTTACCTTGAAAGTGCTCTCACATGTAAAGATGGAGTAAAAAATGAAAAGACACAGGTTCTATTGCTGACAAAAACAGCATCATTACGCTTCATCAACAGTAATTAAAGCACAAAAACTCTTTAATTAAGCTCTACCAGAAAGAAAGAACAGCATATTTTGATGGGGGGGGGGTGTTACAGCAAGCCTCCTTGAATACAGCAGCATTAACTAAAAAGCATCATGCAAGAAAACCTTGTGTTCCTCCCCAAAAATGTCATTCTTACAGTGGATGATGGCTTAACATGGTCAGGGCAGCTAAACTGTTGCCCTCCAAATCTTACTAAACTCCACCTCCCACCCACTCTGACCACTGGATATGTTGGGTTGGGGTTGGTGGGCGTTGAGGTCCTGCATATCACTCAGCTCAGAAAGCTCTGCTTTGAAGAATGAGGATCCAAATGTCTTGACATTTTGCCACCCATCTGCCAGAGGAAAGCAGACATATCAGGGTCTAGGGAATGAGATCCCACAAACATGCTGAACTACAGGATCTGGATACAACAAAGCATCAGGCATTTCCCTATTTTGCTATTAAAATGGATGCTCCCTTGGCACATGTACTTTGGTGTATGAAGGAATGGCAATATTACTGCCAAATCCTCTGTCTACTCACCTCAGAATGCCAAAGTCTGGTAGGGTCCTGACTGCATTAAAGTCTTGGTCAAAGGTCAAAATCTGCTATCAAATTAAAGGCCACTTCTGCACCTGCCCAGCAAACAAACAGGCAATCTTGCCTTTATCCTAGGGTTTGAGCTCAGGTCATCTTAAAATGCCTGCCGTTAGCTTGATTTACACACTGCACAGTCATGTAAATCAAATTTGCCAACAGTAGCATGAAGAACATCCAGCGATGCCTTTTAAATGCATTAAACTGGTTTAATTAAATACAGAGTGTTGAGTCTATAGAATGTGTGTGTGTGCGCACGCGCGCACACACACACACACACACACACACACACACAGAGTGAATGGTGGGTGGGTGAGAGACAGAGTGAATAAGCCACATTCTCTGTGTGGAAAAAAATCTGGTGACTTTTCACAGGTTTCCACTTGTGTTGAGCTTATTTGCCAAGCTCCTGCATTCAGACAACTCAATACTCATGATAAACAGGCACTAAGCTTAAGTACACAGCCTTACCTAGAAATGGCCAGTGTGCCTCTGAATGTCTGACATAGTACTGAATGCAAGGGTTTGGAGTAGGAACAATTTGTCATTGAGCTAATAAGGCTGAAATGTCAGGCAGACAAAAGATCTGGACTCTTCACCTAATAAAGAACTACATTTTCAGCCTTAATGCAGTCCTCAGACCTCTTTTAAACCAAGTCAGAAGGTCTGAAACCATAATTAATTTAGAAGTCATAAAATGGACTACGTATCAGTGTTCCTTGAGAACATCAATCTAAACTAAAAACTAAACTTGTCGTCTTCTCTCATTCAGCAAACACTGCCTTCATTTAGATCCAAAAGTTCCGTTCGGGCTGGAAGATTAAAATGTTTTCCTGATAGTTGCTAACTTCCCATCACATTCAGTTGTTCTGAAGGGGGGATCACTAACAAAGAAGAGTAACTAGTATTTACCAATGTAATTATCACTTTCTTGTGGATGAGTAGGACACACAATAATAGATTTAGTTTCCACAGTAACTGAGACAACACACATTTTGGGAGGGTATTTCAGTATAGATTGACTTTTTTGGTTAACCCAATCTAAACTGATGAGGAGACATATCAAGTGGCCAAATCACCAGCCCTCCTGCTAGCATCTTTATGTAATTTTCATAATTTTCATCCATAACGGTACTGGCAAACTGAATGCATGGGAAACCTTTGCAGGTGACCTGTCAATGTGGCCTAATTCAATTGTACTGGGGAGGGAACCTAAAAACCATCCCACATATACACAAAGGCTGTGTGAATTAGTCCACATACTCTCCTGTCCTGTTTCTGAAAACTCTCTGAATCCTCAATAGTGTATGAATCACACATAGACCTGTTGGCAGAAGCCAAATGGACATGTGAATGAAACCCCCCCTAACCCAGCATGCTGGTTACATAGGAAACACATACTTCATGGACATGACACAGGCATAATTCTAAAGCTTTCCTGGCTGAAGCTGATGGGAGTTGTAGTCCAACAATCTCTGGACAACTCTAGCTTAGCAAAAGCAGGCCAGGACAGGTTAAACTGTCAAGGAAAGGGTTAACTACTTGCTGTTGAAGATGTTAATAAGCTACAAAATGTCACTCAACTTTCCAGAACACCTGTTTAAAAGTTTCCAGAAGTGGTAGCTACACAACTCAACAATTCTCCAGGCTAAGTACTTCCAGAGAGCTGTCAATGTTTCCTGTGATAACCAGTATTCACAAAGCACTGACCATATATACAAACTGAATTGATTCATTCTTAAGAAAGGAGGAGCACAAGACTTTCTGCAACCAATTCATAAGGTTGTATTGTATATTGTATATATCCGTGTCCGAGTAAGCTGGAGAACAAAAGTTTTACAAAGCTGAGGAAGCTGGAGAAAAACAGTTTGACAAAACAAAGTTTCATTAACTCTAGAAATATTTTTCAATGGTGGGGGGGGGGGGGGGAGAGAAGGCAGTTTATCAATCTATGCCCTAGCAGGTGTTAGACAAAGTCACCACCACAAAAATAAAATGAAGTGCACCACTGAGTCTGCCGCAAAAACTAGAAGCGCTTTTCTTTTCAAACATCATCCAGTCCTGTTTTTTGCATGCCATCTGCCAGTTCCTTACAATTGTTGTCCTTCCATAATGTGCCTGGCTTCATTCTCATATATACATCTGCCCAAGGGATGAAGGGATTACGCAGCCATAGAAGAGAACATAGCACAATGCAGCCTTGAAAAATACACATATCATTTATTTCTAAAGCCATCCATACTTGATCTACATGAAAGTATTTTTTAAAATATTGAATAGTTGAGGAGGAGATATAGCAATATTAGAAAAGTTTGTACATTATACACCCTATTTTTTGTACTTTATACTATGAGACAGCATTGCCATTGCTGATTTAAAGAGACTATAGCCCAATCAAAGAAAGCAATAACCGCCACACCCCAATTACAATACTAAAATCCATGGCTCAAGAGATCCATGATCCAACTGCTCAAATCACAAAGCCAAAATTTAACACCAACCTTTTAAACAATCACAATAAATCAATTATTCATATGCGACACTCAGCTATACTAGGATGCAACTGCTGATTGCAATGGGAGTTCTAAAATGATGGGTGCATCATCTTAAATTTCATAGCCCTACCCTTTATGCCAGGAGTGGATAGCCTTTCTTTTGCTGTTGAGGGCCTCATTCTTTCCAGGGTAATCTCTTAGGGGACACATATTAGCAGCAGGCAGGACTACCCCAAAATTAGTTGGCGTCGCACCTTTTTCTTTCTTTCTTTCTGCCTTCCTTCCCATTTTTCAAATTTCTCTTTCCTTGCCACCCGCATGAAAACAGTCTGTCTTATATTATGCTAATATATTAAGCCCTTCATAAGTGGTAAGGCTAGAAAAAGGGAAGATGATGCTCCACGGTATTTTAGAAGGACCATGGCTATCCGGAGATGCATTTCAACAAATATCTAAGAGATTAGACAATAAAGCCAGAAATCATAAGAAGAAGATAGGATTCTTTTAAGGTAGCAGGTGTTGTAAACAGGGAAAGCTATCCACTCTCTTAGGCAGCTTTTCAAATATTAAGAATGGGTAGCTAGTTTGAGAAGAATTCAATTCATCATGCTAAGGCTTTATTTCATTTTGCTGGTATCCCTGAAGTGGGGCAAGCCCAGCAGTCTAACAGCCCCTCATTCTGTTTAGTTCTTCAGGCAGCAAATCGGGAATTAATGTTCACGAGTTCTGATGAGTGACATAATTGCAATTTAAAAAGGGCAATTAATCATCAGCCATGCTGCTGGCTGCCTTGTCAGGCTGTGATATTCTCTCATTCTGTGAACGTCCACACACACATGCACACACACACACGGAGCAAACAAAAGACCTGCTTTCTCTCTATGTCTGCACAGTACGGTCCCCTTGCCACAATTTAGAACTTTCTACAAAAAGGCAAAGCATGCCTGCCTGCCTGCCTTTTCCTCCATCTGCTGCCCTTGGCCCTCTAAAATGCAAACCATTAGCATTGGTGAATGAGTGGCAGAGAATTCACAGAAGTTACTGGCTCACACAAATATTTTACTAGCCTGCTACTGCACACATATGTGTTAGCCATTTGTGAAACACTGATAGCTCCCCACTGCACCCCCAGCCAAGTCTTGTAATTTATAAAAAGGCTTCCCTGTTTGGATGCCTACAATAATTTCTTACTCCTCTAGGGTGACCAGGAAGATGGCTATGTTGTATGGGATCACTTCCAATCTGTTACCTCCGAGGATGTGGACAGGCTGCTGGAACGAGTGAAACCGACCAACTGTCTCCTTGATCCTTGCCCATCCTGGCTTATAAAAGTGAGCCAGGAAGGGCTGGGCAATGGGCTCTGCGGGGTGGCGAATTCTCATCATTTCACTCAATACACTACAAAATATCCCTTCTCCTGAAACTACTTTCTCCTGATGCTCTAGATATGCCTATCCCTACTTTGAATTATAGCGTTTTTGGGAGACTAACTGCCCCTCACTACTACTTACAAACCTGCACATAACAAGTATCCTCCCCGCCCCCACAGGTCCCCACAGTGGCAAAAAGTATACTGAGGCTACCCACCCAACACATCAACTTATTTTCTCCATGAACTATATTATTATTATTATTATTGGTTTACAAAGGTATGCGCAATGTCTCTTTTTTCAAGTTACATTTTCCATAGGTCAGTTTCATTTGTTGGGACATTAGGGTTACATTAGGAAGAAAAAGGGAGGAAGAGGTGGAGGGGGCCATGGAGGGTGGGGGTCGGGAGGCGATGTTCCTATTTTAGTTAACATATGTGTGGAGTTTTACGTCAGTGTCACCTGTGCAGGTTCTCTTTACTATTCACTTGTGTTCCTTTGGTGGTGAGAGGTTGGGGTTGGTCTAGGGTGTGGTTCTTCATTTGTGGTTGGCTGTGGTGGTCTTTGTTTTCATGTGTGAGTGGGATGGGTGGGTGTTTTGGATCAGGTTAGCCATATTGATTTGTATACTGCTGGTGGATTCTTGTCGTTGTCTTGTTGGGCTGTGTATGTGATAAAGGGGAGCCATACTGGGGTGAAGGCATATTCTTCTATTTGTCCCCGTGTCAGTTTCAGTTTATTGGTTAATTTTTCTAGTAGGGGTGTTTCCCATACTATTGCTATTCTTAAGCAGCAGCAAAAAGTTACCAGGAGGATAGGAAGAGAAAGGCTTGTTCTGCTACAGTAGCAGATGTTGCCATGTACGGTATCTTCTTTGTGAACATTCAATTCTTTAAAATGTCTGAAGCCACAACTGCAGAGTATTTGTGGAGGGAATCACAAGGAACACCTTACCATTAAGTAGCCTGTCATTTTAAGGATAGTTCTGTACTGCATTAACAGGTATTTTTTATGTCTTTGTATTGTTGTACACCACCCTGATACCTTATGAGGAGGTGGCAAACAAATACTTTTAGAAATAAACTGTGCAGTGTATTTGCTCAAGCCAATAACTTCTTAACAAACGGGACAGACAGAGGAAGGAGATGAAGCATTGCTTGTGTTGCCGGGAAGGGAACATGAGGCACACATAAATCAGACAGAATAAGCTACCCACATTTTTCCACCCAATCTCTCTGGCTGTCCTTTGGAGGCTTCTACTTCCTCTCAGATGATGTACTGGTCTGAGGTTGTGGTCTAAAGCATGGAAAGGAAACCAGTGGTCTTCCAGTTGTTGCTAAACCACAACTCCCACCATTCCTGGGCATGTTGACTGGGGCTGATGGGAGCAGGAGTTCAACAACATCTGGGGGGTCACAGGTTTCCCATCCATGATCTAAAGGCACATGAGACTACCACTTTGCTGAAGCTAAGCAGATCTGGGTCTGCTTCCCTAGGTAAGTGTGCCTATGTGATGCCAGGGGTCAGATTGTACACACTGGTGAATACTTAGGAGTGCAGCATGCCCCCATTTTGTGAAAATATGTATATAAAAGGAGATAAAAGATTAGCAGAGGGAGGTTCATCATAGTATTCTTTAAGTTCTATCCCACAAAGGTTTGGAAACTAGTCTCCATCGTGAGCCTCCTGGGTTTTCGAAGCAATCACAGAGATGCTGCACCCAGATGGAGTGACTCAAGCCGACAGCTGTGTTAAATGTCAAGGTTAGCTGTTGGCCAACCAGTCTGGGAGCTTTTAAAGAACAAAAAAAATATGCCTCCCATTCCTCCAAAATAAGAAAAGAAATGGCAGCAACAGATTCATACCTGACGGGCACTCTTCACATTCATTCTCTTCAACAATTGTGGTAGAACAGGGAGGTAAAGAGGCTTTATCTGTACTACTCAGCTTTCTATAAACACTTAGAAATATATAATCACTTCCATTTGTCAATCTAAATCTGCTTTATAACAGATTAAAGGAGTCGGAAGCTCCTGAAGCTTCCCTGTTCTACAGACAGATACACACAAAATCAGAATGAACTGTGTCTCTTAAGGTATAACCATATCCAGAGGGAAGGGGGGGGACCATGGTTATTGAGTCTGTGTTAATACAGGAAGTACAAGACTTTCTTCTATGATTCCTCCCTAGATTAAGACATTCATAAAAATTAAACTTCTTCATTCTCTACTCTTTAGATTCACTACAGCAGAGACCACAACATTTCCTCTTAACCTGAACATTTCATTAGCCTGAATAAAAAAATTACTTAATGGAACCTTGTAGGGTTTGTTTCAAAACAACTCTTTATTGCAACTCTGTGCAGATGATTAGATGAAGGAGCTTATCAACACATGGAAGGGGATTATGCCTACTAGTTCCAACCCTGACCTCCATATGTTAATTCTATACAGAGCCTTTTGATGTATAGGATGTATTCACTCGTATGGTGTGAACTATATGGTGCCCCTTTCCTCATATAGTTCAAGGTGGCTTATAAGAATAGGAAAAACACACAAACATAATAAAAACTGCAATATATAGAAGAAACAACCGCAATAAGAGCTTGCAATAAAACAGTCTAAAAGCAACAGCACTCAAAATCATAAAAACATAATAAAAACCATAGCAAAAACAAACAAACAAAGAAGGCTTAAATATAATTACGGTGGGCAGCAGCTGGGAAGGGTAGAAGCCAATAAGGTTTTTTAAAAAACCAAACGTTTTCAGATGGGGAGTTGCAAAGAATCCCTTGACCCAACCAAATATGGGTTTGGGACAATAGCAGATGATCCTGATAAGCAGGCATGGTCGTATAGGAGAAGGCAGTTCGTCAGACACCATGGTGCCATACTGGAAACCAACAGAGAGCCAGTGCCATCATTTCAGCACTGTGGTGACATGCTGTTAATACCTGGTTGTATTTGCACAAGTTCTTTTCATGCAATCTCCATTTTTCAGGGTACTGATGACACATGTACAGTTTGCATATAGCCTATATTGCATAGCTGATCATTGCATAATTGTTAGGATTCAGGCCTGTAGATGCGATCCTACTCACCCTTCTTGTGCATTTAGTCACCTGCAGTCAAATGTTTTCTGGGGGACAAAGAATAAGGAGGCTGACTGCAGAGTCCTTTCAGAAAAAAAAGCATCCTGATCCTCTTTTTTCCTAGAAAGCATCTGGCCCTTCCTTTTAAAAATGCACATTTGTCCTATCCCGTATCATTCTGGATTACAGGAATCGTCTGAACATCTTCTTATACGAGCTGAGACCTCTTTCTCCATAGTCTTACCTGTGTAATTATCACCAGCTAAGGGTCTCATCAGAAACATCTGAATATAAGCCCTCCAGTGGGAGTTGTAAAGGAATATTTAGGGTGCATGTATGGTATCAACTGTTTGCAGTCAGGTATAAAATAACACCAAAATCCTCCGATTAAGTCTTGGATTTGCACCAGTTCATAAGGCTGGGCTGCATCCCCAAAGACTCCACTATGATCCATCAGCAACAGTATCAACAGAATTTTTATTTAATTTGCATCCCGCCTTTCAGTTCCAAAGATCCCCCCAAGGTGACTAACGCTGTAAAACCAAAACAATTTAAAAACATCAAAACATCAATAAGAGCAGAGAGCAAGAGCTAAAATCCAGAACAATAAAACAGCATCCAATTGTCCAGCAGAAGCCTTACAAAAAAAGAAATGTTTTCCTTGCAGCTTGCCTATCATGAACATTACATTTTCAAGCATTTCTCTGGATTAGACAAATAGGATGGAAAACCATTTTACAGCATTGTTATGCTTCTACAGCCTCCCGATTTCTGCAATTTCATTCTCTTTTTCTAATGGCACTCCTCTGCCACTCTCTAACTGTTCTCTGCAGCATTGTTCGATAAATGTTTTCCCTTGCCCTTTCCTAATCCTTCTTCATTCTACACTGCACTAGTAGCATTTAACACGAGACCCTCCCCATTGCCTGTGTACATCAATCAGCAACTGACTAGGAATTGGGGTAAAGCCCAAAGTGTGGCAATGTTATTGTATGCTTATCTCTGCCGAACCATCCTGCACAAGAGACAAACCTTCCTCAGGGGGCTGTGCTACTGTGTGATAATTAAAGCAAGACGACTGTCGTGGCTGTAGATAATTATGCAGTAGTGAAATTACTTAATGGAATAATAGAATTTAAATCAAACATTTTATCTTAGAAAGAGGATTTAGCACTTATATACTAAGGTGCCAGGTGGACAATCCTGAACATTCCAGTGCTCCACTGATAGAACTACCCAGGTTGAACAAACTCCTTCTATGCCACAAAATCTAGAATGAGTAAGGGATGCAGCTTGTGACAAAAAGGTTCCAATCTAGTAACTGTTTTAAGATCCGAGTCACCATGACAAGATGAAGGCCTAATCTGTATGGAACATTTTTTCAACTGAAATATTCAGTAAGATTTTAAATACAAGATTTTAAAAAGACAAAGGTATACAGCAAATCATTCTAACTCACACTCACAAATAAACACACAGGAGATGGTGTAACTGACTGCATGGTGGGAGACTAAGGCTAAGTGCCAACATTGTGTTCTTACAACGTTTAGGTCCCTTGCTTCTGGTGTAAAGATCCACTGTCCCCCCACATTATGCTACTGGTTAGAATTCCCTTGGCTAATCAGGGTGATCTCTATCCAGTGCTATATAGACTCGCCAAAGATAAACACAATTAACTTCTCCATATTGATGCTTGCTCAACAAAGCACTTACAGAGTACATGCATGACAAGCCTTGTAGTCATGCCTGTAGTCTTCTCAACTCTCCAAATTGCACACACATAATACAAGGAATTAAAAACAAGGAGGAGAACTCTGGGTTCTACTTTGAGTGCGCTATGTGACATGCTAAGAAGACATGGTGAGTTGACCACATGGCAAACACAGACTGCTTCCAGTATAGCCAGGCTCTTCTCTATTATCAGTTAAACAACTATTTTGATTCCATGTATATAGTGACAGAGTGGGTCCTTTTATCATTCAGATCCAAGAATGTCTGCAGGCTTGAAAGCTGAATGCCTTCATGGCCTGCAAGATTAAATGCAATGTTCAATATGCCTGTAGCTCACTTTTGATAAAATGAAAAGTGGATGCATAACCCTTAGAAGCAACATGGATGAACATTCCAGCATGATAGAGATAGATACATAGATAGATAGATAGATAGATAGATAGATGATGTTGAAATGCTTCTAACCAATAAAGCCCTAAATTATCTTGAGAAACTAGTGGAGTGGTTCACATTCTTTCAGGGCTCTGGACCTGCACTGAGTCAGGGGAGGGAGCAGCCAGGCTGACTGGAAATGATGGGACTTGTTATATAGTTGGGTGCATAATAATGATTTGTTTTATAGTTTTGTGTATTTTACTGTTTGATAACAACCTTGCGTGCCCCGTTTGGGATGAAAGGCAAGCTAAAAACAAACAGTGGATAATACGCAGGTGGCTTAAAGCCTTCTCTTCCATCAAATCCGTTTTATTCTTCTCTTTTCCAAAATAATCACACCTGAACTTGCCCCCTTTCTCTTTTGCTCTCATCAAGATCAGCTCTCAACAGGGTTTGCCGGCTTGTTAAAAAGGAGGACTCTCAAGGTCAGTCAGAATTTATAAGGCAGCCATTTCATCTTTCCTGCCTCTCTGGCTAGTTTCCTCCATAAAAGCTGCTGAATGCTGGAGATTCTGCTGGGCTTGAAAGGCCTGCCAACACTAAGGCCAATTAAGAGTTTTTAGGACGCTGCACATTAGGGTTATTATAGGCGACAGTTATGCAGCCAGAATTAATCTTAGCTAAACCTTTCAAGTGCTTTCCCTAACTCTGCTTTCCCTTTCCAGCAGAAGAGATACCGTAAGACAGTAAGAAGATAGACCTTTTCCCCAAAGTAGTCCAGATCCAGTCACACAAAACAGCCACATCTCCCCCAGCTAATATCTTTAGGGGAGCATAAAGTTTACAGCAGCTACAACACAAAAGACTCTTGGGTGTATATGCACAATGATTACCTGAAGCTCCCTTATACGTTTTAAAATATATAGTCGTACCTTGGTTGTCTAATGGAATCTGTTCCGGAAGTCCGTTCGGCTTCCGAAAATGTTCGAAAACCAAGGCATGGCTTCCAATTGGCTGCAGGAGCTTCCTGCACTCAATCGGAAGCCGCAGAAGCCGCGTCGGATGTTCGGCTTCCAAAGAATGTTCGCAAACAGGAACACTCACTTCTGGGTTTGCGGCATTCAGGAGCCAAAATGGACAAGTACCAAGGCATTTGACAACCAAGGTACGACTGTACGGTAATTCCATGACAATCTAGGGCAGGGGTCAGCAACCTAAGGCTGGGGCAGATGAAGGCGTCTGGTTGTGTCGCTGCATATGCACCATGGCATTTCCTCTCTCAGTGCTCCTCCCAGCAGTCATTCCTCCTCTGGTCACTGTTATGGATGCACAAACTGATTGTCTGTCTCCAGGCCCTATCCCCACATGGCAGGGTTAATGCTGCTACCCTTCATGTCATGTTTGCAGACATATTTGTAATGCAGAGTTCGTCTGCCAATTGGCCTGGTACCCAAAGTTCCCCATAGAGCACGTCCTTGGGAATCCTGCCATGTTCCATTCTATGGACAAGCCAGCGTAGACATCACTGAGACAGGAATGTGAACATGCTAGGAATGTGGGCTTGGGAGCGCACATCTTTGCTTGAGACTCTGTCTTGCCACATGGTTCCCAAAATCTTCCTGATGCAGCACATGTGGAAGGCATTGAGGCATTGCTCCAAGTGGTTATAAGTTGCCCATGACTCACTTCCATAAAGCAGCATGCTCAACACACAGGCCTGGCAGACATTCATATTGATATTAGACATCACATTCTCCCATACCTTTTTGGAGAGGCGAGCCATTGCTGTAGCTGCCTTGCCACCTGTCCAGCTCAGCATCAATGGAGAGGTTATGGTGGAACTTAGGTAGAAAAAATGGTCTACCACCTCAAGCGTGTGGTCACCAATGCTGATGTATAGAGTGCTAGCGAAGTCCTGACCCAGAATGTTGGTCTTCATCAGGCTGATAATAAGGCTGAACTCAGTGCAGGCTTGGATAAAATGGCTGATGAGTCTCTGTAGAGCTTCCTCAGCCAAGTCTCCCCAGCTGTCAAGGCTGCATCATCTGCAGACAACATCTCTCGGATAAGAACCCGCCACACTTTTGTCTTGGCACGAAGATATGCTAGGTTGAACAGACTCCCATTGCTCCTTGAATGGATCTCTACACCGTCTTCAGTTGAGCTGAAGGCATATGAGAGCAAAAGGGAGAAGAATATGCCAAAGAAAGTTGGGGAGAGAACACAGCCCTATTTCACACTGCTATTTATAGGGAAGGCATCTGAGGATGAGACATCATAATGGATGGTACCGCACATGTTCTCATGGAAGGACTAAAAAACCTACAGTAGAGTTAAAGTATTCCCTAAGAAGCAACTTCCCTCCTGGATAAATTAATATGTAGAAAGGCTCTGTATTTATTCTTTTATTTCTCTTCTCACCTTCTCCATTCAGGCTTGATTTTACTCCCCTTTGTTCTCTTTCCTCACTCAAAACTTTAAATCCAATTTCTTCCACAAAGCCTTTTCTGCACCACTGTCAACTACAGCTCCTACAAGCTGGTCCTCATCCAGCCCATCCTCACTATTCCTTTATTAAGCTGCTTCTTTTTCTTTCTGATGTGATGGTCTTACCTGCAATATATACATAAAAAATTATAAAATCTAACCCGAGTATTTTTATTGCCCAAGACTGCAAGGCTGATCAGGATGCTGGGAATTCTCTCAACACGCATAGCAATTAAGGCATTAAAAAAAAATCAAAAGAAAATGGTCAGACCAGAAGCTGAAGCAAGGGTCAAAGATAGAGTTACAGAGACCAAGAACCATGGGCAAAGCACAATATAGGAGAGGCGGCATGGAACTAGAAAAGTCACAGACAAGAAAAGCATTGAAATCAGGTCTCCAGAAGATGCGTGTTTGGCAATGAGGGCACCCTGCATCCATCTCAAACCATCTCCTAAAGAAGTACAGGCAGCTGTCCAAGGGGGAGTGGGGAGTCAAACTTCTCCATGATCTTTCCAACCTTCATAGTATGGCTCTGATAGGCTCAGAAGGCAGAGTGCAAATCCCAAATCCATCCCTTACCCATTACTGCTATGAGCTTCACTTCTTACACTGATTGTCAGCAGTGGCAATATCTCTTTTTAACTTCCCAATAACTTAACTGTTAACTTCCCAATAATATTTCCTATTCTATCCTGGCCCCCTCCCATTTTTGATGTATTTGCTCCAGAGTCAGAAGACAAGCCAAATGTCGATTTTGGCTGAGTTATATCCAGGAATATTTTAATAATATTTATTAAAAAGTTTATTTAGCACCAGCTGGATATCAAGAGGGAGAGTGCTCCAGAGCCAGGGAACCATCACTGAGTAAGCCCGTTCACAAGCTATAGAGGTACAAACATCACTCAAAGATGAATTAACAAGGAAGGCATTCCAAACAGGTCTCAAGGCCTGGATAAAATGATACTGGGAGCAGGGCTCCTTCATTTTGGGCTCTTGTAAACCTGTGTTAGAACCTTGAGTGGGGCTCAGTAGCACACAGAAGCCAGTTCAGACTCTTCAGAACTGGTTTAATTTGACCGCAACTGTCAATATTCTTGCCACAGCATTCTGCACCATCCGCAAATTCCAACCATTTTCAAAGGCAGTCTCACACAGAACACATTAGATTAATCTGACCTAATCAAATCCAGAGGTTACTAGAGCATGGATCACTGTGGCCAGGCTATCTCTGGCCAATTTGTTAGTTTCTTCTCAACTAAGACAGAGTCATAAAGACTAGGAGAAGTCCTAACTGATCATAAAGTATTTTATGTTTTGATAGCGCCTCCAGATCTCCTACTCCCTTGACATGCTGCCATCCTGTTTCATACCAAAAATGCAAGCTGAATGTAAGACACATATGCATCAAATTTCAGTTTGGCATTTCCCCCTGCTGTCCATGAGCATATAACACATTTCAAGATGGCTGTGCTGAAAATGGAAACGGGGAGCCAACACTAGAACTGAAATGAAAGGTGAGACATGGGATGGGCCAACACCACAATGTTCTCTCTCTCTCTCTATATATATATATAAACCTAATTTTACAGGATCTTTAAGGACACAAGTTGGAAAAACATAGTTGTACAGGGAAGTATATAAAGCAGCATAATCCCAGGCAGCCTAAAATAATATTTATAAAAGCCATTGGCCAATTAGAAAGTTGATGCCAAACTTGCCCAATCAACCATCAAAGTTTGTTCACACATTAGCTCACTGCTCCTGGTGATGGCATGACAACAGAATTATGGATGCCTAGTATGCAGTCTTGATCCCCAATAAGGACACCAACAACTGTATTCTAATCTCTACCAGAGGCAATTATTGTATTGGAGCAGGGCTAAATGACAGCATCCTTTAAAAATATCATATAAGCAGCTAACCCTAAAACCACAGCACCCACACTTAATAAAACTGGCAATACTGATGTGCATCAGGAAAGAAATCAAATGGATAGTGGGCAACACCATACATTTTTTGATTTCTATTCTGGATCCACAACTCTGCAAGAGAGGGATGGATTGCCAGCACTGTTAAGAAAGCCTCCATTTGGATTTAAAATATGACATATACTGCAACACCCCAAGCCCCAGAGAACCCAGCACTAGACAAGCCTTTGAGGTGGTTCATTGGTATGCAAGAGGATTTGAGATGCAATTCAGATACTTCAGCTAGAAAGCAAAATTCCACATTGTTGTTCTACTGCCACCCAGTGGAATGTATCTCAGCTTGAGCAAAGAAAAATGTTCAGAAGACATCAGAAAACAGATCGGCAAAGGAAGGGACACATCCATCACTAATGAAGGATTTGTCAAATCCTTCAGCCTGGAAACAAAACAAACAAAACACAAAAAAGTGACACAGTCAGGAAGAACTGCATTTCAGTTACAGCCTGAAGCTTCCACAGGAGCCATACAGAGAAGACTGAAGTTGTGCAGCACTGATCAAAAAGGGAGAGAGAGAGATTCTGTATATTCCAGACACCGCAGGTCAGGTAAACACAATCAGTCACCTGGGATTCACTGTAGCGTTTAGGGATCACCTCCTGGGAAAGACGGACAGTACAAGCACCTGTTATTTTGATCCTGCTTGTATAGCTTCAGCTGCAACACCTAATTTTTCCTGCAGTTATCTTATTGGGAAAGAAAACAAAGCTTCCTAATCTCAGATGTGCCACAGAAAATCTCTTCACTGGAGGCCTAAACCAAACTTGAGGCTGCCTTAGGAGAGGCATCACAAGTATGATCATTTGCCTTGTCACCACTGGGCCGAAGACCACCTCCAGCAATGGCATATATAAGCGGTCACTTGTGAAGGGTCGCCCGAGTGATTTCCCCCAACCCCCTCCACAAGCACACAGGACAAGAAGCTGTTGAGCACATCAGCAGACTTGTCTGCTGGCTGCAAAACAAGCCACTTGCACCACCCCTTAGAAATTACGATACAAACATTTTCCCCTACATGCATGTTAAGTTGCCCCAAAGCAGTAGCGGTTTATTTCATTAATGCAAGAATCTGAAGATGCACAAAATAAAGCTGTATGTTTGCAAAGCAAGTGCCATCAACCCAGCCTATAGGTAGGTGTTGACGGCTGGCCTTAGATTCTAGGCTAAGCCTTGAGTTAGCCAAAGGAAATACAGTGCCTGGGTTTCCTTTGTCAGATCACTGCAGCTCAAGGGCAACACCTGCAGGACAATTTAGAGAAGTGACATTACTGGGAGTTCAGTTGCCAGGTACTGAAAATTCTGTTTTTATTAATATAGATCTGTGATCAGAAAGTTTAGACTGCAGCATATAGGATGCCCTGGTGCAGAGGAGGGCAGGGCCCCTTTGCTATCAACAGCTGAAATTCCAGCAGGTCATAAAGGAAGAAGAAATGCTACACCCGGTGAATCATGCATTTTTCTACAAACTATAAAAACGGATAGAAACCTTGTTTACCTTGCATGAGGTTGTACCGCCTGCAGCATAAATGTATCTTGGGAACATTTCAGCCCTGGACGCCACATGCATCATTTCTATATGAGTTTATCATACATTCATCTATGACTGTAAGCATTTAGCACACTAATTCTGGATTAATCAGGAATTCACCTGGAGCATGATCTCTGGGGAAGAGTCTTAGCAGCCGCTGGCATCTCTAAGTTAAAGGATCTCAGAGAGCAGAGCTTGGAAAGCCACCTTCTAGAGCAGGGGTAGGCAACCTAAGGCCCGGGGGTCAGACGCGGCCCGATCGCCTTCTCAATCTGGCCCGCGGACGGTCCGGGAATCAGCATGTTTTTACACGAGTAGAATGTGTTCTTTTATTTAAAATGCATCTCTGGGTTATTTGTGGGGCATAGGAATTCATTCATATTTTTTTTCAAAATATAGTCCAGCCCACCACATGGTCTGAGGGATGGTGGACCAGCCCACGGCTGAAAAAGTTTGCTGACCCGTTCTAGAGTTACTGCCTATCAATATTTGGCTAGATTAACTTGATATGAGGCAGTTTCATGTGTTCTTCCTCTCCCCCCCCCAACCAATCCTTACCTGAATTTTCCCAGCTCTACCCCACCCCTTACAACTGCTTTTGGAAGGTACCCCAGGCCATCCTGCAGCACTGAAGCATACACCAACTAACCTTACCCAGGCTCCAAACAAAGGAAGCCAAGAATATTAAGGCTTCCTTCCCTCGAGGCACCTTAACAGATTTCTCATTAACACCAGAAAAGAACCTGTAATGACAAACTTCTTTTATTATTGCAGCAGGGATATGGCTAATGGTGTTGCTTTAATTGGGACATGGAAGAAGTTACTTTTTTTTTTTTTTTTGCTGGAATCATTACCATGAAAATTAAACATTCCACTTCAAATTTTCTGGACTTTGCCTCAGATGTGTAAAGCATGGCTGCCCACGCAAATTACTTATAAATCTCTTTTGGAGGAAAATAATGGGGCAGGATAGCTCAGGTGCTTGCAAATCGGATAAAGAGCTCTGCAGCTCCAATGAAGGCCAGGGGAACCGAAAGTCGTTTTGCACAATCAACTTGGTACATTTTGCTCAAGCAGAATTAGTGGGCTCCCTTCCCCTCTAGTTATGAGCAGACAGGGCCTACCCCACATATCTGCCAAGATGATGTGGATTCAGAGTTAAACCATGGAAGCAGCTTCTCGCTTGCTAGCTGTAATGAGGAAAAAATTGTGGGACAGAAATCCTTGACTGTCAGACTTCTGCTGGCCTGAATCATGTTAAAAATGCTTTCCAACTACACCTCTTCTTACAAAAACCTACAGTGGGGATATTTTAAAATGAGCTTGGGTTGCACCTAATGACACTCTGAAGGAGGACCTGTTGAAGTTGTGGTCAGGGCAAATGGGATTAGTTTGCGGCCAATATGGAGAAGTACACTTTGGCTGGTGTCAATTAGGAGGAGCCAGGTATACCTGGGGGTGTGGTCTTTATGGTGGGGACTGGCCACCTGTGGTCATTTGTTTTTTTCAAAAGTAATACTTCCATCTGTAAGAACATCGAGGTTTTTTAAATGGGAAATGAACTGCTGAATTATTGCCAACACAGATTTGCAAGGAGAGAGCAAGGCAAGGCTTCTTACATAGACCCCTATCTGCATTTTTCTACACCGCTCAGCTTTTGCAGTGTCATTTGACTAACCATTCATTCCTGAGCCACAAAACACCTTGCATTATAGAAGAACAGGTGCTCCCTGACACTCTATAGTAATTCTAAATATTTAAAAGGCAAATCCGACCATTTTCAACTTTGCAAAGTGCTTTTAAAAGATGAGGAGCAGTTACGGAAATTACTAATGGGTCATATTATAAGCCATCCTGTCTTGATAACTGCCAAATTACACCTTTGAAATATATTACCACTGATCTATGAAAATGTGTGCAGCACCCCACCCAAATAAGGGATCTGTCTGATGTCAATGCAAAACACATTTATGCCCCCCCCTTTTTTTGATCAAATTCACAAAAGAGACCCAAGGACAGGGCAGACTGAATTCTAGCCTCCAACAGAAGAAAGGTTCTAAATTACAAATACGGCTAGAACACCATGCTATATCCTCTCCTAATTACAGACCATTTCTTAAAACACAGACACACTCGGCAAGGAGTATTCACAGGGGTGGTGGGGTGTGCGAAATCTGCAGCAGAATATCACATGAGGAAGTCTTGCAGCTCACACAGCATTTCATGATCTGCCACTCTGCAGCTCTCCATGTCTGGATTTTCTTTCATCACACTAGAGAGATAGATTTTATCTTGTGCTATCCTTCTTCCTGGCCATCGTCCCAATCTTTTGTTATTATCAGACAGTTAAAAAAATATATTTTTTTTAATCTACTAGCAGATGAGTGAACTGGCATAGTTCAAGGAAACAGTAAAAAAGAGGAACCATAGATGACCTGGAAATAGTTAGTTACTATTGTATGATGGAATTTTAAAAAATAAATAAATTATTATCATTTTTTAGAAAAGAAACAGTTAGCTACGACTACCACTACAGCGGAGAACAGAATTGAAATAAAAGGAAACAAAAATGCTTAATCTGGATACCCAAAGTGGCACCCATGTCTCAAGATAAAGCAGCAATGTTATTTGCACAAGACCTCTGGAATGCTTTTCAAAGTTTAACCATACATGGATCTTTTACTGGAAGTAGACTAGTGTATAATGTAACATGGACACCCTATATGTTGCACTAGAGTCTAGACTCAATTAATTTCCTGTCAGCTATATCGGCCATGTGTTCCCTAACACATACCTAGCCCTATCCAGGAATTTATACAAATCATTCTGACAGCTACTTATATAGGGGTATAGAGATTCCTTGAACTCGAGAACACAGACATAGTATATGTAAGCGGGCAAGTGCAATTAATCAGAAAGAAAGCTAAGATTATATGTGTGTGTGTGTGTGTGTGCGAGCGCACGCACGCACGCACACACACACACACGTCACCCAGCCATGAGAGAGTTAACATTCATTTCTCATCAAAAACCTCTTCCAAGGAGGTTAAGCACACAATAGACTATCTAAAGCAACAGCTAGAGAGGCTGCTTGAAATTCCACACATGTGCCTCAGCAATGTATTTCTATTAATGTCCAGTGTGTGTCAGCATGAAGATAAGGCACCAACATCATGTCCAACCAGCCTGCTAGAGAATGGGACGCCGTGTAAAACATTGTCTGATACTTAGAATCCTAGAGAACGGTGCCGCTCACAATCTCGCCCTCCCTGCACGCACCCCCCCTCCCGCCACGGCTGATAACACCACCAGTGAGGGTGGGGTGGATCTGCACAAGGAAACTATTCTACAGCTTTGGGGGAAAACAGAAATTGAGAGGGAGGGAGCAAGAAGCTAGTAAGAAAGAAAAACTTGATCAGCAAACAAGAGCAGGTATCTGGCACCAACTTTGGCAGCTGTGCCAGAATGATAGTTTGTGCTTAAAATTAACTGTGAGAAAAGCCTAAAGTGGAATTTTCTCTTCAAATCAACTTACTTTAATCCTTCCAAAAAAAAAGTATTTTCCTTTCATTCCACATGCAGCTTGATCTCTCCTGCAGGCCTGCCACATATTCTTCATATCCTTGATTTGACAGAGGGAAGTTATTCCCATCTCAAGCATGGAATAAATGCTATCATCCATCGCAGATACTCCACAACTTGTAGGCAGAGTGTGCTGGAAGGGCTGGGGTTTATCCCCTTCAGAGATGGAAGAACTTTGCTGCAAATTAGATTATATCTAAAGCCTATAAAGAAGCAAACACATAGCACTAGTGTGTTAAAAGACTTATAGTATGTATATGCATCTGCTTTTTGTAGCGCACACATAACTTCACTTGTAAGAAGAGCTTGGAGAAGCATCTGCAGAGATAAAACCATGTTTTTAAAAGTGGCACACTTCAACTTTTCCTTCTCTTCAGTCTTGAAAGTACTGCCACCTGAGTACTTAACTCCCTCTTTTATAAAGTTAGGGTTGGGCTTTTTTAAAAAGCTCCAGGTACAGTGGAACTGTTCAACAGAACAAGGCAGGCAACTGAGAACAAATAATAAATGGCCTCTTTGCAAAGTGTGATTTTATTTTTTTAGGTGTACCCTTAAATATACACTAAAAACATAGTGTGAAAACAAGAAACTCAAGTTCAGTAACATGCTTTCATAAAGATAGGCTCATCAGGGGGCTATGATTGGCTGTGCTGCCATTTAGTGTATCGAAGAGACCCAAAGGAATCCATTAATCAGGGCAAGGGCAGGAAATCAGAATGAGCCATCGTATCAATGAAGTGTTTAGGAACACCTCCCAAGCTAGGCTTGAGCAGCTTTATGGCTTTCATACAGTATTCATCAGAAGCAGAAATCACACTGTAAAAGTAAACTAGACAACAACGGAAAGGAAGCACATGAGGCAAGAAAAAGATTAAAGGCTCCTTTACACATCTCTACTTCCAGGCCATGGGATTTCATCCAACAGCGTCCATGTGCAAGAGCAACAAACTTCCACTCATGTGATGGGACTTCCCACTCCTCTTCTTGTGTGCCCCTAACATTGGCTTGGGAAGATTGGGGGCACCTCCAGAGCAGATTATGGGGGAGTGCAGGGGGGAAACAGAGGAAAGGGATGCCCCGTTACGTGATGAAAGTTCACTCACAGGACACTGCAGTGCTGTGAAGCAATAGTCTCTAGGCTTATTAAGGAAGCTTATTCAGAAACTCCCTGGCTCTGAATCAGCGAAAGAAGAAAACATTAGTATTTTTAGATGTGCGGGCGGATCAATCCACAATGAAATGCTTAGTTTAAAGAAGCCAGGTTTACACAATGACAATTGGCTGCCCCCTTGAGGAATCCCTAACAAGCCTCACTCTAATCCCGAAAGTAGCTTTTCTTTTAACAAAAGGTCGTGGAGGTTGTAACAATGACAAAATGGAACAGCAGCTAAAATGCACATACATTGGTGCAGTACTTCTGAAACTGGAAAGACATCCATTGACCAAAGACCAAGAGACAAGCAAGACTGGCACATAAGCCACTGTTCAATTTCTAGGTATGCCTAAAGGAAGCCAGGTTCAGAGTGACATACTAAAGGTGCCAGTGAAAGCTGCTAAGAACATGTGTGCATGTCTCTCTGTGTATAAATGTTCACTGGTATCATGGAACGGAGAGAACAGAGCAACCTTCCTCAGCTGATGCCACAATTCCAATCCTCCTTGCACGTCCCCCTCAGCTGTTATTTTGAGACTAAAAGAACAAGCAACTTACATGCACTGAACATCACATCTGTTTTTTATTGCTGAGGGAAGCCATACATAATTGCATCCATCCATCAGGTTATGGGTCTATTGCACAGAAGAGTTTTACGCAATACCCCAAAATATGGGACCCTTTTCTGCATACCTGCAGATGAAACCCCATGCACATAAAACTATTTTTGGTAGGCTATGAGTTGAATCATATTAGTATAGGAATTTCCCAAAGGAAAGCTGTGTTGAACTGAGGACTGCAATGTCCCCTTTACACTAAAAATCAGGTTGGTTACAACTCTTAAGACATCTTCAATTTCTTGATTAACTTATGTTATTAGATTCTTGTATTTCACAGGGCTTGAATTGTGGAGTTTATTGCAAGTTGACATTGTGAATAATTTAACACTGCTGCTTATTATGCATTGCTCATTATGTACTATTATGCATTATCTAATATTATCTGTCTTTAAGAATTCCTTACTATGAATTATATGCATGTAACTGTTCTGTTGTTGTTTTTTACATTGTATGGATATTATGTTATCTATTTACATTATGTTTTTATGCTACTGTGTTGCAAACTGCCCTGTGGTCTTATGATGAGGGGCAGTTTATAAATTTCTAAAATAAAAATAAAATAAAGGAGCTGGGAACCATGGTGCGAAATGTTACAGAATTCTACTCTGGGATGCAATAATGCTCCCTTATCCGGCATAGGTAAAGTAAATTGCAGCTCTCTAAAACAGACCACGTACATTTCACTCATTAAGAAGGCCCTGTAAAATTCTAAGTTGACAGCAGATTTCAGAAATTAGTGAAAACTGCAATCAAAGACATATGCAGAGGAGGCCAAATTGAAGTAAAGGAGGGAGCTCCAGAAGCAGTTTGTTTCAGTTCTATGATTTTTTTAGAAAGGGGGGGGGAGGTGGCAAGGCCCCGAGATAGCATCCTCCAGCTCAGGCAGCTATAAAAATTGGAAGCTCACGAGACCATCAGCTGCTGAAATCTGCACAAACCCTCCAAACACAAATTAACCTTCAGAGTCAGGAGATAAAAGGAGATGAGAGCAGCAGAACTCCGAAGGTTTTTTTTTCCAAGGCAAAGAAGAAAGATTGCTACAGATGTCTGACAAATCACACTCTTTGTAGCTGGGAAAATTAAAAGCACAGAGGCAGTTGGAGTGGCAGCCTCTTATCCTCAGCCAGATAATGCCTTTGCTTTCCCCTAGGGCAAGAGGGGAAAATATGCTGAGTTTTTAATTTTTCAGGTTCGTTGTGGCACATTAAGGCCGTGTTTTAAGCTCAGCCCCCCCACCCCACGTATTTCCCCTTCCCCAGCAGCTCTTCCTTTGACAGTCAAGCTGTTTTCATGGATCTGAAGTTGTTCACTACCATCCTTTGCTGGAGCCCTCTAATAATGAGGGCCGACAGCACTGCGCTTGCACTAAAGCAAAGCCTGCCGTAGCATGCTCGTTTAACACCGCCTGAGCACTTTTCATCCTAATAGATCCCTTAAATGTTTAAGAGGCTGCATACAAAGAACACTGAAGTGTGCCCAACTCCCATGACAGAAAGGGCCAACTGCAAGGATAGCTCATTAGCAGGGGAATGGAAGGAAACGGTCTCTCCATAATTGTCACACAATTAGCCCGACTCCTCTCCCTCCTCCGCTCAGCAAAATTAACATGCTTCCTGCTCCTTCCAATGCGCTACAATCACTGTGCATTGTTTCGGGATTTAAATCTTCTCACCTGGCTGCCCCTGGCACACCAGAACTGCTTCCAACAAAAACCATCATGGAAACTTTGGTGGAAACAATTCAATCTTACTGGCTCAATGTGTCAAATATAACTAACTTTGGTATGTATGAACAGGTGGTGTAGTAAAGTTGCCCCCAGCCGCTCGCTCCTCCCTCACCTGTCTTTGCTCTCCGGCCAGATCAGGTTTCTTGAACAAGGCTGGCAGGCAAAGTTACGTTATACAGAAGCAGGACAAAATCACACCGGTAGAGCTGCCACCACTCCCTCCGGGGAGCCTAGAGTCACAACCCAGGGAGAAGGTTGTGCCCTGTTGTTACTGGTTATCCCCACTCCACAAGTTGAATCCACAAACTTGCAGACAGAAATTCTACGGTAGAGCGTAACTAAGCGTAAGGCTAGGAATTAGCTTTTCCCCCGGAAAGGCACACAAACCAAAACAGTTTCTTATTTAAAATTTATTTTAAAAGAACATAAGAAAACATGCTAAAATAGCAGGCACTTCTTTAGTAAGTTACAGACAAGAAAAATAAAAACATTGTGAAATCTAACTAGCTTGCATACTCACAACTAAAGCACAACAGAAATAGATAGAGTCCTTTCAAGGTTCCGCACTTCAAAGGCTTTCGCAGATCTCCAACACAAAGGATGTAAGGACAGCTACTTAGATGGAACATCAGCAGCCGGGCGATTTGCGGATTGCAGAGCGCACTTTCTCAGCCATTTCCCAGATCTTTTATCCCTGATTCACACGTGGCGTCGGAACCCCCAAAACCAATCATAACTCTTGATTATTTTTAAATTCTCCAATGACCGGCTTGCGGGCTAATCAATCTAACTTCTGGCAACTGGGCCAATTAAGAACCCAGAGCCTAAATCAAAGGTTTTCCTCCCTTCCGAGGCGCCTCTACAAATGCACATTCCCAGGCCATCAAGGCCAGATAACATCGCTAACGGAATGCGCAGAACATGGACCCAGGTGTCAAGCCTTCCATTAAATCAGGGGTTTCCTTTCCCATAATAAAACTTTCACACCCTGGGTGCCTGTTAGTCTGGGGTTAAAGGGACAGAACTTATTTCCCATGGTCCTTGTGGCTTGTTGGTTACCCACAAGGCCTCACTCTCATTGCTTGACCAAGGAACAGCTTCTAAACGATACTAACTTTACTACAGGTGGGATATCACCTGCTCAGATTTACTTGCAGGACTGCGTTATTGCATCCAAGGGCACAATTCTATTATACAGTGGTACCTCAGAAGTCGAACGGAATCCGTTCCAGAAGTCTGTTCGACTTCCAAAATGTTCGGAAACCAAGGCGCGGCTTCCAATTGGCTACAGGAAGCTCCTGAGGCCAATCGGAAGCCGCGTTAGACGTTCGGGTTCCAAAGAACATTCACAAACCGGAACACTCACTTCCGGGTTTGCGGCGTTTGGGAGCCAAAATGTTCAAGTTGCAAGGCGTTCGTCAACCAAGGTACAACTGTACTTTGAATGAGTCTTAGTAGCAGTAACCAGAATTTGCACATGACACAGTCCTGAATCTCATATAGATCTTTTCAGGAGAATCACATTCTTTGCATGGCTCATCTTTTGGTCATGTATTGTTTAAAAATTAAAATGTTCCAAACCCATGGGGATTCTCTCATGTACAGGTATAAAAAGAAAAGGTTCCTGTATTTATTACAGGAGGAAACATCACCTGTGCCTAGCCCTATTTAATCCTCTCTCCCTCTCATGACTACTCCACGCGAGCCAACCCTACACATTTTGGATACGAGCTGCTGACTTGGTTAAGCTAACAGGCAGTTTTGACCTGCTGAAAATAACTGAGCTGTGTGAAAGTAAATTTTGCCTTTCAGAATGGCACCTGGTTTTAAAAAAAAATGATTTAGTGAATCAATCAGCTTCCAAATTACAGCTGCCAGGGTGAAGAAATGCCCAGCAATCGCCCAAGGGGACTCTCTTCTCATTAGCTGGCATAACATAGAGGGGAGAATGTCACAACCAGCCAGTGTACCATAGGCCAGCGCAAGAGGCCTGGAAGTCCTCATTCAGAGCCTGTAATTACAGTAGGCATGAGTTCACTTTACCTGGCTTCATTCTTAGATAGCCTAGGGCTGGCAGCTTCTTCAGGTCCTCCATACTGCACTTCAAATAATATATGAGCCATTAATCAGGAAAGATGCTGCCGTCACCCGTTTGCCCAACAACCTCAGCAGTTCATAAGAAACTGGGGCCTGCATCAGCAACTAAAACAAGGCGACATTCTCGTTAGTTATTCAGATCTCCCCACAAAAGAATGCCAATTAATGGAGAAACATCTCGCTAAATGGATGTGCCAGCTGTATTTCTCATGTGAAGGAGGTAAAATTCACATCCTTCATTAATATTATCCACAAATAGTTCAGTTTTATGCCCACATCAACAACCTTTTCCTTAGTGCATACTAATACTAATAAATGGGTCAATACCAATAAAATTGTGTAACTACTTGCTGCACCTGGTTTTCAATCTGATATTTTGGATTTGGTTTTTAATCTGCTGCTGTCTCAAATGGTGTATTGCTACATTTCCCCCCCTTGTTCTAATATGGTTATTATTTTTACATTTTGAAAGCCACTTTGTGCAGGATAAAAATAATAAATCATCCCAATCTCTGAGCTGCAAATGTCATGGTCAGAAGCAGGAAGATGCTCATTTTGCTGTTCAAGATAGGTGGAGAGGATCAAGAGGCACCTCCCAGTGATGGCTCAGTACAGATGCAGGCCTTTTGGGGGGGCTACCTAGAGACCCTGAATGGGCTATGGAGAAGGGGCATACCACAAATCCATCACATAAAAACTAAAATATTCATTTTTGCCACCCAGTGTGCTTCTACTCACAGCAAACACAATTAGTAATTTTGCCATTCTCCTAGTTGAATAATTCTATGCAGTTCAAAAACTTATGTGTTTCCTAACCAACTGAAGCCAAATGAATAAGAGGTAGCACACATTCCATGCAATTACTTCCCAAAGCGATAGGAAGGAAGCTTTAACTTTAGACAAAGAAAAACACACCAATATGATTGCTCCTGAATTGCCGCCAAACAAACTTAACCACCCATAACATGGCCATGGCCTAATTCTAATTCCTCATGAGAAAGACTAGGGACAGCATTTCAGCAGCCACAGGAAAGATTTCTGTTCAAGAAAAAAACCAATCAGCAAACACACATATTAACTCCCTGGTGACACCACTACTCTGCTTCAGTCTAATTGCTTTCCACAGGTGACCCAATACCTTCCTTCCCTTAGGATAGTTATGAAACTTTCCCAGCACCCAAATTACTTTTTTGGAAAGACAAAAAAATGGGGGAAGGGGAAATTAGAGGGCTTTCTTGGTCAATACATCTGACAAAGCTATTATCCTAGGGGATTAAATGAGATAAGAACTTCAGAGCTTTGAGCAAATCACATTAGACCAATTCATAAATCCGGGTAATGCTTCTTTTCAGGGTATTAATTTCATTTATTCTATTTGCTCTCCCTCTATCCCAATAACACCGTCATGCACACACCCCTCTCTAAATGATATCCTCCTATTTTCTAGGCTATAATCCTTCTTTTCTAGAGCCGTAATGAGATGCCTTCGCTTAATCGCGTTTATTTCTCCTCCCTCCCACTTCTCTCACTGATTTGTTTCAAAGGTTTTGCTTAAACCCATTAGGCCTTAAAAGCTGCTGCTACTGACACACGAGCTCACCCATGCTCATATCCGCAACACAATGGAAGGCGGGATACAAAAAAAGAAGGTGTCCAAGAATCTTGGAAGGCAAACAGAGATTCTCACAAAACAAGAAAGCATTGGATTGGACAGGAGTTGGAACTCTCTGCAGTTATCAGAAAATATGAAAAGCAGCAGTTGCATGCCTCCCAAATTAAGAAGAGCCCTGCTGGACCAGACCAAAGACCCATCTAGCCATGTATCCTGTTTCCAACAGGGGTCAACCAGATGCCTATGGGAAGCCCTCAAGCAGCACTTTTCCTACTTGGGAAAAGTAGGCAACCAGTATTCAGAGGCATACTGCCTCCGATTAAACTGCAATCTTCACAGTATTAAATATTGTACACCAAGTCCTAGCTATTTGGAGGAATACACAATTAAGTGAGAATCTCTGCTTCCCACCTCATTTTTATCTGGTTTTTACAGCAAAACATTTTAAAATAGACCCCTGAAAATGCTGTTAAAGCTTCAGGAGGCAAAACAAAAAAGAAACAAAATTAATGCGGTAACACTACTGATAATGTTTTGGTATGCTCAGATGAAGACACGAACAATTAGAAAAACTGGCCTCAGGATTTTCATGTAAAGATAAAACATCCAGAACATGTTTGGTCACTATGTACCACCTGGTCAAACCACTTTCAGCACAAGTATTCTTTAGTAGCAGACAGAAGTGCTAACAGCATATAGACTTTAACGTGACTTTCACCCTAAAAAATAGGCAGTCAAATAAGCAGTCGCAGCAGAAAGGCTAACACTGTGATCCTGTGAGTGTTTTCACAAATGTACACCACACTGTGTTCAATGGGATGTTAACTGAGCACAGGATTGTAGGCCAAGGTTGGAACTACACACCAGATGTATTTGGACATCACTGCTAAACTTCTGTTCCTGCTTTTGCTTAACGGCAGGTCGTGGTGTGGTCTGGATCGACAAACTATGGTCCACATTAACTATGGATAGTTTCAGACAAGCCAACTTCAAACTGTGGTTTCTTAAGCAATTTATTCAAACCAGTTACTGTTAACCACAGCTCTGGGTCCAGACAACTCAGCAAGTTCTGATTAACCAAAAGCAAGTTTCTAAATTTGTCCTTGCAGGTGGACACCAGGCTTCTTCATGTTTAGCTCATGTTTAGTGTCAGACAATGCATCTGTGGAGTCTGAGAGAGCTATCCCCTGACAGAGATGGGGAAGCAGGGAAAGGAAAGTGACCTATGACTGAGTAGCATATTATGTAAAGTCCCTGAGGCGTCATAGTCCAGGACACATTCAGCCTTCAACAAGCATTCTGGGGAGGCTTTAAATACCCTTTCTTTCTGAGCAACGGTAAGAGGGCCTGAGCCTTTGTTTCCCTTTTTATTTGTCCACTTTTTCAGAAACAGCTTTTCTTATTTTTCTCTTCCCATTTGCCATTTTCCTCTTCCCTCCCTCCCTCCCTCCCTCCCCCTTTCCATTGCTTTTCTGCTGTCCTTTCCCTGGTTTCTTTTCCTTCTGATTCCCCCCTCCTTCTAACAGTTTAGACAACTAGCTATAAACAGCAAGAACCCATCACTTATTTTAAAACATAGGGCAAAAGTGGGGAACTTGTGGCTAGCCATATGTTGTCGGACTAAGATTTCCATCATCCCTAAAAATCGGCTGTGCTAGCTGAGTTGACATCAAACAACACCTGGAGGGCCATAAATTCTCGATCATCTCTGGCACAGAGCAAAATCAAACCACTTTGCCACACTTGGAACCAACCCATTAGACTTTAAGTCCATTACTTCAATGAGTCTACGTTGAGTACAGCTAACAAGGAGCATTACTGGTAGACCTAAATATATATATATATATTTCTCCTTTGATAAAATAGTGGTTATCTGAAGTGGCTGGATATCTTTTTTATGCTGGTACATCCCTCTGTAAGAGGGGTGGGAGGGAGATAACCTAGTTAGTTCACTGTTGTGAGTGCTCTTATAAGGGAAACAGAATTGTATCACTTTGTCTTTCTTTCTTAGATTGCTTTTAGAGCTAGCTTTTCTGCTTCTTTACCATCATCATATTTGGTTTTGGAATGCCTTTGATTGTTTTTATTATTCTTCTGATTTCTTCTTCTGTAATCTACCTTGGAATCTATTTCGGGGAAAATATGGAACATACACGTTGTTGTTTATAATATATCACTGCTCATTTGAAAATCTTTTAGATTTGTTTTTAGTCAATTTCACAGTGTTGAGTTGCCGGCCTGTGAAATGTTTGAGACTGCTGTTTCAAATTATTGCTTTTTATTGAAATATGATACTGGATTCTACTGTTGCTCTTACATAAGCTGCCTTGTGAGGGCCTTTCCCTAAAAAAGAAAAAAAAAACAGCTGAAGAAACAAATAAATTAAATTAAATCAGGTTCCTGGATGTCCTCGGGGTGAAAAGGAGCGAAAGCATGCTCAACTACCTCCCTTCAGTTCTAAACCTATTGTGAGCCTGGGCTTTTTGGTTTTGACAGGAAAGGAAACAGAAATGTGTGAAAGTTCATGAGCCAGCCTCTCCTATGGCTACTCTCCCCAAAACCCCTATGGGACAATCAGCCATCCCTTTTGACTTCCCTGCCATTGCTAAATAAGTTTACAAATCTATTCAAGCACCATGGAAACAAAGTTATCCAAAGGAAAATATAATCCAATGATGTGCTTCATTTGCAATGTTGATTCTGAGGCACAGAGCTGGACCCTTTCAGAATTGGCAGAGAGGAAGGTCAGGGGTGAACAAAGGCAAGCCTGACTAAACCTATAGTGCATTTGCAGAGCACTATTAGTATTTGGCACAAAAAGAGTATTCTGTATGGTTAATGCTGTGAAAGAGAACCCTGAAGTACCCACTTTTCTGGTTTTACCCCAAATCAGCAACAGAATCTGAAACACAGAGAGTGCCTTAACATAGTCTCACTGCTTCTCTGACTTCCAAGCTAGCTTTCTTCTCCACCTGTTTTCAAGCAAAGGGCCTCTTTTATGAAATAAGTAATTAATTATGCCCAGAAGTCTGGTGGCTTTCAGTATGCAGCCTATTCTATGATCCCAGAGAAGCACACAGGGCAGTAAGACTGAGCCATCACTTTGCACAGATACTAATAATAAAAGTCAGTGGATGAAAACCGTAAAGAACACAGATTAAACACCAAATGGCTTTCAATGCAATCAAAGCAAAATCGTTTAAAATATACAGCCATTGTATTCAGATTTATGGCCCGAGAGTGGCAAAGTGAAGAAGGAATATTGCTGCTCTAACCGAGGTGCCTGTTCGAGGCGAGAGTATTAATGACTGAATTACTGTTACAGCAAGGGCACAGGGTGTCTCCAGGTGACCTTTCCAATGATACATGGTATGACCTTCAACTCCCAATAGTTCAGAAGAGGCCATAGGCTGACCACTGACATATCATTCTTTCCCAGTGCACCACTATGCACAGGGCACCTAAATGCCTGCTGCTTCTGGCTTTCACGTTAATTTATTTTATTTTATTTTATTTATTTATTTATTTTATTATATCCTACCTTCCAGGATACCCAGCTGCCCTCTGCATAGGCCTGCTGTAGGGTACGGCTTTGATCACACGGCAAAGCAGAAACATGAGAACTGGTAAAGAATACTTTCTTACCAGAACTCCAGGATAATTTAAGACTTTTGAAGGTGGAGAGTAGATTGGACAAATTTTCATCTTAGAAAAACAGAAGGGCATTAACTCACTGGGAATGTCTTGGCAAGTCTCATTAAAATGGACAGCAGTAACAGACAAGCACAAGATGTGAATTGTGCCTTAATCAGGGGTTTTACTGATTATTATTATTTTGGAGGAGCAACTTCCCTCTTGTCAGAATAGTAGATAGAGGAAATATGACTAGTTTACTAGTCCTGACCCAGCATTGTGTAACTGTAATAGGGGCATGCAGTCTTGCTATGGGGGAAAAAGACTGAGTAATACATTCTGTACTAGAGAGCCTGACATAATTAAAATTTAAATGATGTACACTGAAGTTCTGACCATCCTTCTGGGGGTTTCTTTCAGCTTCTACGGATTGCAACCTGCGTTGCTGTAAAAATCTATGAAACCCACTTGACCAAACACCATGGTGGTAAAGCACGGATACAGATACGGATACAGACACACAAACACACACACACAAAAAACCTGACAGCTCTATAATACTTCTTCCAAATCACTGAAAAGCCCAGCCAAAGTCATCAGCTTAATGAATGACTGCAGGGTATTTGAAAGAGGTTCGAGAAACACCAACATTAGCTTGTCTGAATAATGTATGCATCCAATTTTCATTAATTTCAGCGTCATCTTACCAACAGTCTCTCAATACAAAGAAGCATTCATGGACACTGTTCAATAAGGACGAAAAATGCTTTTTACCCAGCGTTGAGTTAACATCCATTTGATTTGCATTAGGAATTCTCACAGCACAGAATTTTTAAATCCATGTTAGTCGGTCTGTATTTCACTTAAGGCTGTGGTTAATATAAATTAGGTTAACATACTTTCCAACATTCCAAGCAAGTGACTTTTCACTTTATAGCCTCCACCTCCCCGACTCAATGTGAACATTTAGATTGTTTGGGATGCCTGAGAGAGGGACGAGCTGATTAAGCACTTCTGAAATTCAGGATTCGTACCCTGAAATTATTTATCTATATACTTATATAGCATCATCATCCACATACAGAGCACTTTATAAAGAATGAAAGGATATTCCCTGCTTCTAACATGCAATGTCTAACTATGCCTACTTTATTACACATTGTACTATCTGGTTCCTATGCCTACTGGTTGCTGGTTGTGTCGAACTTCAATGTCCTACAAGAGTTTAAGTGTAGACTCTTATCACCTTGCTTTAAAACTGCAAAAACATAATTAAGACAGTGTGTGTGAAGCCTTTACAATACTCAAAAATGCTATATAAAAGCACCAGCTAAAATAATTGTTACTATATGCTAGAAAGACTTGAACCTTGAAATTCTTAAAAAGTGTTCCTATTTGGAATGATACAGATACACTTGTCTGTAAAAAAACACCTTTGTATTCTGCCTTAGAAGAACATATTTTGACATGAAATTTCAAAATTATTTGGGACAGCATGCTACTAGCCACCAAAGCTCTTATGTCGGCTTGTTGATTTTTCTACTGCCAACACAAGTTCATATACTCGCATCTAGGCTCCTCCACCAGATGTTCAAGGATACACCGAAAGTCAAAGCTTTCTTTATTCCTGATTCTTTTCAAGGCATTTCTTTGGTCTAAAAAGGATGGCTTCATTTTCTGACTCTGCTGCCTGAATTACACTTACACAGCTCAGAATGACAGTCACAGCAGGTGCTGAAACTCTCCAATGATTTGACTTCAGCCCCAAAATTATACTCTTCCATTGCCTCCTGAGACAGATGGATGCAAACAATGCAGGACTGCATATGTTTGCCACTCCTCCAAGCCCCTCACACAATGTAACATGGCATGGTTTAGAAGCCTGCCAGCCTCCAAGAAAACTGTGGGTACTACCGAGAAACTTGAAATGGCTCATCAGTGGTACCCTTAATTTCCTTAGAGGCAGGTGTCTCCTCTTCTTGAACTTTCTTCTCATTACTTATTAAGAGAATTTCCACAGAGGCAAGCAAGAGCACTCCACATAACTGTGGAGCCAACTCTCTGAGACAAGATTGCTCTGAATTTGGAAATAATTCACTGATTCCCCCCCCCCCTTACAATAGCCTGATAATTACATTTCACACAAAAAGAAATTATCACCTCTCCAGAGCTGTAACAGCACTAACACTGCAGCTGCCAAGCATGATGTCTCACCCACCTTTCACCTGCCTCAGACATTCACTCCCTTCTTTTATTTAACTCCTTGTCAAAACTGCTCCTTTCAGATTAGACAGGAAAGATGCCATAAAAGAGGTGGGGAAACCAGATGTTGGGTTTCACCTCCCTGCAACCATAGTCTACATGGCCAATGGCCATCCCTATTTAGTGTATCTTCTTCCTGCCTTAAAGTCTTCTTATGAGTTATACAACTCAAGGAGGGGCTATGAAAAAGATTTTAACATTTAACTAATTAAATAAAAACCTGCTTATAGACTAAACTGTTTATTACACAAATTATACCACTTAGTATCATAAGAAAACTTTAAACAGTTTGCAAAGAATAAAAACACAGCAATCAATAAAATTCCATAAAAGCATGTAAAAAAAACCTGAACAAAACAATGTATCATAAATAAAACTGAACCGTAAAGAAAATAGGAAATCAAAAATTAAATGTCAGAGTCCAAGAAAGTATGGCTAAACTTTTTAAGAAGTGCTTATTATTGTCTTTCCCTCATGAATTACTTGAGGAATGGTATTCCAGGGGGTGGGTGCTACCTCCCAAAAAAGCTTTTGTGATACTCACCAGCTGGGCTGCTTTCAGCTTCTCTTCATTGGTGGTATTCCTCTCCCGCTGGAGGCTCACATTCAGACTCTCGTTGGCTGCCTCCCGCTCTCTTTTGGCCAGTCGGAGTAGCTCCTCTTGGACCATTGCCTGCTCTTGCTCATACCTGTTGGGAGAAGGAAGGGCTCAGCAAATCCCTTTGGACTCCCAAATTAAGATGCAGCTCTCATGGCCGGAACCATAGTGAGCAGAGTTATGCTCTACGTGGCACAATCACCAGCTCATGGGACCAGGTCACCATTTTAATTTCTGGAGCACAATGGGCTATAAATGTAATTGAGAATGAGCAATCCAATCAGAAGGTGATGCACACACAATTGGCTCATAGCCAATCATTCCAGCATTCAACTATTCAGTGACACCACCACTACACCCCCTCACCCCTGCTCAGGGAAGAGAATAGATTTTAATATGCCATCTTATAGATCATACATGCCCAAGTACTCTGATACTCAGTAATACCAGGAGTGAGAAAATTCTTCATTGCCTTAAGGCTGGGTGGAAAACTTGTGGTTCTCCAAATGTTGCATCCCATCAACCATCCCATCTACCCTGAGCATTGTCCAAGCTGCTTAGGTCTGATGGAAGTTGGAGACCAATAACATATTGGTCAGGATCACAAGTTCTCCACCTCTGTCCTAAAGGTTGGGTTGGGCCTGTGGTAGCAGAAAAGCAACGAAAGACAATTTCAGCTCTCCCGTCCACTGCATTGTTCCCACCAACCACAAAACAGCAGCACTGCAAATGTAAATGGCCTCAAAAGAACAGAGGAATCTGGATGATGATCTTATGATGCAAACATATCTCACCTCTTGTACAGATCCTCCTCTGCTTCAGAGGGTTTTCGGCCCAAGTTGTCAGCTGTTGGTGGACGGATCTCTGGAGAAAAGAAAAGAAGAATACAACTAATGTGGAATAAAAAGTTGCCTCTCTCCTTGATTAATTAAAATATATGATGTATAAAAGGGCAGAGGTGTAACATTCCAGCAAGTCACTGAGTTAAATTAGCAATGGTCTACGATTGAGTGAGAAAATATTTGTTAAATCATGAAGACTGAATAAATTGTTCCTGTAACTATGACACGGAACAAGGCAGGTGGGAGTAGTGCGGAGTTCATCTTTAAAGCAGAGGGGCTCTTACAATTATTATTTTTTTACCCACAACTAGACATTGTGGGGGAAAGCTAATCAGCTCATTTTCAACCAGTAAAGAACTGATTCACTAGCTCACAAATCATTCCAGATCCCTCAAAACAACAAAATTAAGGCTCCTGAAGGGACAACTGACAGATGAGCCAAGAATGCTTGTTTAGGGACTATAGAGGAAATCAAGAACCAGCTGACTTAGGTAAGCAAACCACTCACGAGAGACCATTCTTTGAAACAAGCCATTAAGCAGAGAATGAAACAGCTGAGCTCCATCAGAATTCCTCCACTTCTTTCTCACTGGTAACATCTGGAATAGGTTCGCGATCCTCTGAACACACATAACTACACTACATGCTTATGGTACAATCCCTAAGCACCAAATATAATCAATCAAATATAACAGTTGTATTATGGTTGCTTTCCCCTACATTTTACTCTATTATATCCCACCTTTCTGCCAAGGAAATCATGGTAAAGGAAATCCCCCCCCCCCATATTATCTTCATGACAACCCTGTGAGCTAGATTAAGATTAGAGTTGGTGACTGGCCCAAGAGCACCCAGTGGACCTTCAAATCCAGCAAGGATTTGAATCCTAGTCTCTTCAGTCCTAGGTCAATACTAAACTAAATCACACTGGCTCTCAATGCTGTAGAGTAACAAAACATTTTAGAATTGTAGAGTTTGAAGGGACCCCAAGGGTCATCTAGTCTAACCCACTACAATGCAGGAATCTCAACTAAACCATCCATGACAGATGGCCATCCAACCTCAGCTTAAAAACCTCCAATGAAGAAGAGCACACCACCTTCCGAGAGAGTCAGTTCCACTGTTCAACAGCTCTTACTGTCAGAAAGTTCTTCCTGATATTTGGTCTGCATCTCCTTTCTTGTAACTTGAAGCCATTGGTTTGGGTCCTGCTGTCCGGAGCAGGGGAAAACAAGTTTGCTCCATCTTTCATGTGATACATATATGAAGATGGCTATAATATCTCCTCTCAGCCCTTTACCCAGATTAAACATACTCCTCAACCATTCCATGGTGATAAAAAGAGGATGTTGGTGATAAATTGGATGTTTTGTTTTGTATAACTTTATATTGGAAAATTAAAAAAATATATATTTAAAAAAACCATTCCTCATTAGGCCTGGTTTCCAGACCCTTTATCATGTTCGTTGCCCCCCTCTGCACATGTTCCAGCTTGTCAATATCCTCCTTAAATTGTGGCTCACCCAGAACTGGATACAGTACTGGTATGGTCTGACCAAGGCAGAATAGAGCAATACTCTTACTTCCCTTGATCAGGACACGATATACGGTCTAGAACAGCAATAGCTTTTTTTTGCTGCTGCATCACACTGTTAGCTCATGTTAAGCTTGTGATCCACTAGGACCCCTGGATCCTTTTCACATGTACTATCGGCAAGCCAGATGTCCCCCCACATCTTATATTTGTGCAGCTGGTTCCTCCTACCTAACTGTAGAAAGTTATATTTTTCCCTAATGAAATTCATTTTGTTACTTTAGACCCAGTTCTCCAATCTGTTAAGGTCACATTGAATCCCGATTCTGTCTTCTGCGGCATTGATTACCCCGCCCAGTTTGGTGTCATCTGCAAGTTGGATGAGCATCCCCTCCACTCCTTCATTCAAGTCATTTATAAAGATGTTGAACAACAATGGACCCAGAACATGTGCCCAGCTAAATGGAAATAGAATGTACTAAGTCACTGTTACCTTAAAAATGCTGTTGCATTGATGAAACACAAGTATGCTGTGAAAAAGGAAGACAGCCATATGTCACCCATATGAGTACTGTAAAAATTCAGCACTATACCTGTAGACGTCTTACATTTCCCTTCTGTAGATTGTGACAAAGGAGGCAGAGACAAGGACGGTGATCGCTGATCCCTTTTAGGTTGGAAAGGTTCCTTCATTCGTTTCACCACATCTTCAGAAAGCTAACACAATTTTAAAAGCAGAGAGAAAGAAAAAGAGAGACTAGTTGTATTATAGCAGGCACGTCCAACAGGTAGATCGTGATCTACCAGTAGATCACTGAACGTCTGTGGTAGATCACTGGTAGATCCATGGCTCCTCCCAAAGAAGCTCTACAACTTTGACCTGAACCCCCAAAAAGGGGGTAGATCACTGCCAGTTTTTAACTCTGTGAGTAGATCTCAAGTCTTTTGGGAGTTGGCCACCCCTATATTAGAATTTGGATGAATCCCCAAACTAACTGTTGGAGATCACTAAATCATAATTCATGTGCTGCTGCCTTTATCTCTCTATCTCATGTCTGGAAATTATCAGAGATGCAACACCTTACCCTTAATAACAAAAGAATGACAAGTACTCTAGAGGAAAATAATTATTCACTAGTCAAAATTTTAGTTTGCTGTCTGTTGCTAATGGGCTGTTATGATGTGTAGGGTATATAGTGATTTAAAAACAGTCCTAATAAGACAGATTATTTTGTTGCATTATTTTTCTGTAAGCTACCGTAAGTATACCTGAAAGGTATACTTTCAGGTATTCCCTGAAAGTATACCTCAGGTATTCCCCCAAAATACATTTAGGCATGAATAGGAAAGGGATTGCCTAGCAGGTATTAATTTGTCATTTTGACACTCCTCAGGCAATGCTGTAAGTGTAAAGTTACCATCTTTGAGAATGTCCCAAAAAAGGGACTGAATATGCTAGAAAATGATTTTCTAAAAATTATTTTTAGAATATATTTGGAATTCTAGCCCACCCTATTCCTAGGGGTCTACGTACATAAAGATAAAAATAGCAAGAGACAAGAATATCAAATAAACATATTGTGATTACAGATATATTTGTTAGTATGAAATTAAAAAGAAAATGAAAAGCCTAATCCTTTTGCTGTAGATTGCTTAGGCTTCTCTAATAGAAAGCAAGAACAGGATTATCAAATCGCCCTTCCCCAAATAAGGACTCTGCTGGGTCAGGCCAAAGACCCAGGAAGTCCAGCATCCTGTTCTCACAGTGGCCAGCCAGATGTCTGTGAGAAGCCTGCCAGTAGGACCTTTAGCTGTAGAAGTGGGCATAGTCAGTATTTCCTTTAGGGGGCAGGCTTTACGTGGGGGGGGGGGGTAAAACTGAGTTATCTGCCATGCAATTCATCAGTTAGTTGAATATTTTATTTATTTATCTGATTGGGGGGCAGTTGCCTGGCTATGCCCATGGCTGTGGAGCCCGAGTACAGCCATCATGGCTAGTAGCTACGGCTAGCATTATTCTCCATTAATTTGTTTACTCCTCTTTTAAAGGCATCCAAGTTGGTGACAATCATGACTCCTATAGGAGTGAATTCCATAACTTAATGATATGTTGCATGAAAAAGTACTTTTTTTGTTGGTCCTGAATCTTCCAAAATTCTTCTCCTTAGAGTGAGCTTTTGTTTCTTCTCTCTCTCTACTATCCTTTCCTGAGCTGTTTTCAATCCTTAGCTGATCTCTGTTTTATACTCTTTAATCTACCACTTTGATTAGTCTTCATGACAGAACTGCTTGCAACAACCAAAGCTAAATCAATGCACCTTCTACAAGTTGCATACTGCCAAAAAGCTTTTTATATATATTTTAAAAGTTGCTTACTGTACTTGGGAAGCTGACGAGGCTTTAAAAAAAATTCCCTTAGCTAGTAACTTTGTGATGGAGAGCAGATACTAATCAATTACAACTAATACAAATAATATTGCTTGAAACCGATCCAGTGTTTTATGAACACTTCCACACTTAAATTTGTAAACTTGCAATGTTTAATGACTTGCGGTTTGGTTCTTGTCATTCTGCACTCACAAGCAACAGAGTACTTGGGGCCTTGTAAAATGAAAATATGTTTACGGTTACAGAGAAATTCCCTTGATATTAAGAACTTAGGATCGCCTCAATTATTCAAAACATACACACAGATACAGTGGTACCTTGGTTTTCGAACGTCTCGGAAGTCAAACGTTTTGGTTTTCGAACGCTGAAAACCCCAAAGTAAATGTTTCCGTTTTTGAACCCGCCTCGGAAGTCGAGCAGCTTTCGCTGCGTTTTTTTCAATTTTCTCTACTGAATTTGCAGACAGCCCTTTGCGCCTCGGTTTTCAAACATTTCATAAGTCGAACGGTCTTCCAGAACGGATTACAGTGGTACCTCGGGTTAAGTACTTAATTCATTCCGGAGGTCTGTTCTTAACCTGAAACTGTTCTTAACCTGAAGCACCACTTTAGCTAATGGGGCCTCCCACTGTTGCTGCGCCGCCACTGCGTGATTTCTGTTCTCATCCTGAAGCAAAGTTCTTAATCCGAGGTACTATTTCTGGGTTAGCGGAGTCTGTAACCTGAAGCGTCTGTAACATGAAGCGTCTGTAACCCAAGGTACCACTGTACGTTCAAAAACCAAGGTACCACTGTACCACAATGTGCATTTTAAATCAATTTGTTTTGCACAGTCCAGATGTTGTACTCTGAGACTACACTTCTGTTGGACATACTGCCATTCTCTAAAATTGGATGCACATTAATAATAATAACATCAAATGAGCTTTCTATACAGAAGCTATTGAAGACTGTACTGTAACATGTCACAACCCTTTTCTCCCACATACACATGATTTAATTGAATTGACAGCTGTATGCATCTGCAGTGCTGTTAAATGGCAAGGCTATCCCTACTTGCCTACAATTCCATATTGCTTTTATGAGCAGGAGTAACATGCTCTTTTTCCTGGGTTCAAATCCCTTTTCACTCACTAACGTGACAAGTAGCGGTCAACAAAATCATTCTCAAATTAAACGCCACATGTACCTCACATACCTCACAAGACCACTGCGAAGTTAAGTAAGAATTGGAAAGAAATTTGAGCACTTAAACAACACTAGAAATCTTTATTAATAAAAAGGCTACTAGGCCATCTGCCTTCCTAAGCCACAAGATGCTCTTCTATTAAGAGTATTGCGATAATTGAAAGACTAGCAGTTTTAAGAATGTAAGAAGAGCCCTACTGGATCAGATGAACATAAGGACCCAGGAGTCAAAAAAGGTTATTTATGTTTGCAACTACAGTGGCCCATCTTTTGTTAGCCCAAAAATGGAAAACAAGTGAGGTCCCAACCAAAGAAGAATGGCAACTTAAACTGATGGAATATGCACAGTTTGTGGATCTAACTTATAGAATAAGAGAACAATCATAGAATCATAGAGTTGGAAGAGACCACAAGGGCCATCGAGTCCAACCCCCTGCCAAGCAGGAAACACCATCAGAGCACTCCTGACATATGGTTGTCAAGCCTCTGCTTAAAGACCTCCATAGAAACAAGAAGAACATTCGTTTAAAGAAGAAAATGTTTACTGAGTATATGGGGGGAAATTGTGTACACTTGAAAACGCTGGCAGCATTAAGATAATTTGAACAGTATAAATAAGTTTTGATGGAAGTAATAATGGAATACTGAATGGTCTCGTTTATATAAAATATGTGGGGATTTATGCTATGCAAAATGAATCATGGAAAGAGAAAATATGAATGACTTCCCTTCTTAAGGTTGTTTAAATGCATATTCTAAATTGTAAAACAGAACATATATATACATATATGTATATATATGACAGATATATATGACAGATAGAAGGAAAGCCATGCTGGGTCAGACCAGAGAGGCCCACCCCATCCAGGATCCTGTTCTCAGAGTGAAAACTTATGAGAAACTTATGGGAAGCCCACATGCACACTCTCTTCCCTTGGGTTCCCCAGCAACTGATACTCATGGGCCTATTAAACGTGTCACATTAAAGGAGTCGTGGGCTTTAAGAACAAATGTAGGTGGACACCTTCAGGAAAGCGGGAGTATCTTTTCCCTACCAAACACACTTGGGGACCATTAGCACTCAATCCAGAGAAGCCCATGACCCCTAGATCCCGTGTCCCTGTTCCCCAGAGACGTCCTCTCAGTACTCCCATGCCCCCCTCCACCACCCCTGGACTTGCCTAGTCCCCCGCCCCGTCCCCCCTACACCTCCTTCCCCCCCCCCCCAGCCCTTTACCCGGCAGGAGCCCGCCACCCCGCGCTCGCCCTCCTACTCACCCGGATGCCCTGCAGGACTCGCACTCGCTCCTGCTCATCCATCTCGAAGGAGACCTTCCTATTGCCATGGCTACTCCCGCCACCCCCCATAGCAACAGCAGGAATAACCACCGCGGGCGGGAACCAATTCCCTCGGCTTCCTCCCTACCCGGGATGAGGCAGAAAAGAGTAAGATCTACACACAGACGGAACACACCGCTCTACCAACCTACAAGCCCGCGTCTGGTTGGCGGCTGTCGGCGAAGGAGCCAATGGCAAGGCGCGGTGTTGGAGGCCGGCCGCAAAGCACGCTGGGAATTGTGGTCTTCCTTATCCAAATGCTGCCGGCCGAGGATGCTGCTTACCGTCCGAAGGTGGGATGCAATGGGTCCGGAAGGCAGGACGCAAATAAACCTCCTACTGAGGCCATCGTGTTGGGCCAAGACCTCACCTGGGACCTTGGGCCTCTTTTAGCTAACAGGCGCCACTTTCACTACAGACATACAGTTTAGTCCATTCATTTAAGAAGCCCCTTAAACACAGGGTTGTGTTGGGGGTTTTTTTAGGATGGCGGCGGGCTTGCTGCTAATCAAGATTGATCCATTGCCCTTGCCACTTCAGTATTCTTACTTGCCCATGGCATTTTGCACGCGGTTTCTACTGTGATGAATTATAGGTTTTGGGATGCGCAGAATTTTAATTTTTCGAGCGTCGATTCCTAGCAAGGAGCATAGTTGACAGCTTCTCTCTGAAACTACAACTCTGGAATATGCACATTTGCTTGGTTGGTGGACTGAGTAAGCCCACTAAACACAAGGGTACGTACTTATGTAAACGTGCTTAGGATCAAGCTGCCCTAGAACATTGTATGAAGTTAGTTGCTGACTAGATTTTATTGCTATTTATTTATTGCTATTTTGGATTGTGAGAATTCACAAATAGCAGACCAGACTACTTTTCAAACTTCAAGTACAGGGCAGTGGTTTAAGTTTTGTTGTTAATATTTCTTTTAGGAGTTATAATAATACCAGGACTAAATTATTTTCTAATTCCCTCTTGTGGTATGATCCCTAATCATTAAGCTAGAATCATAGAATAATTAGGGCTATATAAGCCTTAAAGTCATTGGTTTAGATGTGGCCCAGTACGGTAAGTGTGGCTTTATTCTCAACCTAACTGAAGCTAGTTCCACTGAAATATTTGGGACAGCTCCGAAAGTCTGTTTTTAAAGCTGAGAGTTCCATTAAAAAGAAAAAAGGGGCGGAAGGAATGGGAGTAAGATCTGGAGAGAAGAAAGAAGGGGAGCTGCTATCGAGCACACTATTAAATTCAGTGTAGCAAAGTACTTACAAGCGGAACTCTTACTAAAATTGCAATCTCTCGTTCAAAGGTGATTTTCTTTTTCAAAAAGCAGGTTGGGTCAGGGCTTTGTTCCATGCAACGCAGCCTCAACTGTCTTGGAACTGGATGCAACATCAGTGGCTACATCAGGGGCTACATCAGTGTTTCTAGCACTGAACATATGAAGCACAAATGCACATCTCTAAAGTGATTCCCCAGCAGAATCTAGCAGCTCGGCTGCTTTCACCTAAATGTATTTTCCTAATAACAGGTATTATCATTTCTGTAAGTACATCAGCCTGCAGCCAACCAAACAATTGACAGTAATAACTTGATATGTCTGCTTTGGCCTAATGTGGGCTGCTATTTTATTTTTTTCTATAAGTAGGTTTTAATCTAATTTTAATGTATTTTTGTACACCCCCTCACGATATTTACATGAAAGGCATTTATTTTAATAAATAAAATAAAAATCAATGAGAAAATTCTTGTCAGAGTAGATCCACTGAAGTTAATAAACCTAAATTACTTGTGTCCATTAATTTGCATGTGTTTACTCTGATTAGGGCTAGCAGTGCAATATGTGAGTAATTTTGGTGAGCAAAGGAGAGTTATTGGGAGCAAGAATAGGCTTCTGCTTAAATGCGTAATTTTTGTTGGAAAAAAACCTGAGGTTATTCTTATAATTGTTGAGCTTCCCAGACATTTAATAATTTATGCCAAAAAGGGGACTGCCAGACTTTCTTTTGTTTTTGGGTGGGACACAATCACATAGTGAAATCAGGTTGCATAATTAAAATGAATTTGGCACATAACAATGCACTGGAAAGTGTGGGATAATATTTCCCTGACGCAGTGTCATCAACCTCCCTGCAAATTTTGTGCAAACAATCAGGACAAATGCTCAATACACAGGTTGTCAAGTGAAAGGGGAAATTAAAATGGGCTCATAAAGTTTGGAGACTGTAAAATTAACTGTAGATGTCTGTGTTGAGATAAGCCTGGAGGAGGAAAAACTGCCTGTTCCAGACAAAATAATTGTAATGTTTTTGTCATCATACAGAGTGCAGGGAGGGAAGGCAGGCTACCGTCATGAAGCTGATGCCACCCACCCTAGATACCCTTCCTTCCTAGGAAATAATAAAGGAAAACACACTTATAATTGCACCAACAAAAGCAATTAATGATAAATGAACTTTCAAAATACAAGGTGCATCCAAATCACAAATATTTTGTGATGAAGGCGGGCCAATGCCAATACAAAATAATAGAACAGTTGTTATCTATTTAAAAACATGAAACAGCTAATTGTAGGCTTAGGAAGTTTTTAAAAAAAAACCTGTAAAGGGACTTTGGCATGCATTACCATAGCAACCACAATAAAGAAATCCTCCAGTGTTTATTAAACACGAAAAGCATAATAAAATAGAATTATTTGAATTCAACATTTTAAAAGGCTATCCATTCCACCCAGGGCACATTGATTTAAATCAGCAAGAGAAAAGCCCAGTTTAAATGACAGGTTTAAATCATGTTTCCACATAAAAATGAATGCTGTGTTTTCAGAACAAGGAAGCTTGCCGGCTGGTTGCTAGAAAAATTAAAACACATCCGGTTTGCAGCTAATTAAGGTCTTTATACTACCTAGAAGCACACTTCACACGCCTTTAGCAGTAAAGAATTATATCTGCTTGCAGGCAAGGGAGTCCTTGTGAAATTAATTTCTCTCCGTCTTTCAATCCCTCCGTACAAATGCAGAGTCACAAAGCAAATTACTAACTTGAAGACAAGCCAAAGGAGTATTTACTCAGCAAGGGTTTAGGATTTCCCTCCTCCCCTCAAACAAACCCTCAATGCCTCATGGCAAACTGTTTTTGAGACTGAAGGGAATTTCAAAACTCATTTCATAGAGATCCCGTGTTTGATTCCAGGCAACTTTGAGTAGGACTGGGAATGTCCCCTTCCTGAAACCCTGAGAAGTTGCTGCTAATCAATGTGGACAATATAATACTGAGCTCAATGTACCAATGGTCTGACTCAGTATGCAGCAGCTTGCTAAACAGGGTCTCCTTCTCGGTGGAGGCAGCAGTTCAAAGCATGCGGGTGAAATCAAGGTATCCTTTTGGTTTAGCTCAGGATTTCCCAAGCTTGGGTCTCCAGCTATCTTCAGACTGCAATTCCCATCATCCATGACGGATGATAGGAGTTGTAGTCCAAAAACAGCTGGAGACCCAGGTTTGGGAAATCCTGGTTTAGGTCAAGCCTAAAGCAAAACTTTGGATTTGGGACTTTGAGCCCAGAACTTTCCAAAAGCAGATATTGATTGTTGCTGCCTAGTAATTATCCCTACATGAAATGGGAAAAAATCCTGTCCTTTTGGTCAATCGTACATTTTTTAAATATAAATTTCTCCCATAATAAAAGACTGTTCTGTTGTATCATATATAATGGAACACCTGAGTGGTGCTGCCAGGAGCTTAAAAAATCGGGGGCATGGGCATATCACAACAGATTTAAATGAGTTTATTTAGATGTATAGCTACGGATTTAGAATATGTCCAAAGCAGCAAGCCAACTAATTTCCCATCTAAATCACCTTTGATAAATTCTTTAATTTGTATCCTTTCCCTAATCAGTTCCTTTTCAATTCAGCAGTGCCCAGCTAATTTTCCAACAGATCTTGTTTCAAATCAGTTCAGTGCCCCTCTTCAGGTGTCTGAATTCATTACCCCGAATCATATCTCAAAAAATTCACCTTGATTTATTCCACCAAATAATCTACCAAGTAGTTCAGATCACCTCCCAGTTCAATTTTCCCCAAATTGCCTGAGAAGCACTTAGGCAACTCAAAACTTGATTCGGGGCCCCCACTCAATGGGCACCTCCAAAAAGCACAATACTTTTTTCCAGCTCCAAACATGGTGCAGGGCAGAGATAATTCCTGGGATTGTGCTGCGGGTTCTATGGTGCTCCATGTGCTTCAGAAGCACAGCATGAAAACAAGTCCTAACCTTAGCCAGTGTGGTGTAGTGGTTAAGAGCAGTGGACTCGTAATCTGGTGAACCGGGTTCGCTTCCCCGCTCCTCCACATGCGGCTGCTGGGTGACCTTGGGCTAGTCACACTTCTCTGAAGTCTCTCAGCCCCACTCACCTCACAGAGTGCTTGTTGTGGGGGAGGAAGGGAAAGGAGATTGTTAGCCGCTTTGAGACTCCTTATGGTAGTGATAAAGCGGGATATCAAATCCAAACTCTTCTTCTTCTTATCGCTAGGACACTTGCAGCTTGCCAGGCTTGCAAGAGGGGATGGAAGGGCAGAATACTGGCTATGAGTGTGACAAGTGGGACTGTGGACCCCCAATTTACACCAAGCCCCGATTAATGCATTGTTTCTGGATGATGTAATGTCATCACAGCAACCTGCTGAGAGCTTGGATACCATTCCTGATAAAAACCTCCGAAGACTGGCATTTGCTCTGACCTGCCACTGAATTTCACACTCAGCAAATGTAATTCATGTGATTTATGGGGGTACGGTAATAGTCAAATCAATGGGTTCTATCTCAGTAAATGGCAGTGGCAACACTGTTTTATTCCAATAGTCATAGGATAGCAACAAAGAGCAAACCTGAAGGCTACAAAAAAAAAAAAAAGCCAAGATACATCTTGGAGCTACAAATAAAGGAGGTTCCATAACTTTATTAATAATTATAATATTTATAAAATTTACTTCCTTACAAATCATCCTTCAAAGTCAACAACTTAAATCAGGTGACTTAACAGCAAAATCCTATACCTGCCTACTCAGAAGTAAGGTAAGTGGGTGTAAGACTGCTACCTCAGTTATGCTGAACTACTTGCGGGGGGGGGGGGATCCTTATCACTTCTGCTCTTCTAAGACCTAGCCAGATAAAGGAAAAAACACAACAGTTCTTTGCTTTCCCTCAGAATCTGAGCATTTTGTTATTGATCAGGTTCTTCTTTAACTCTGGAGAAAACAAATAGTGCAAAAATGTAAGAACACATATACACAGCCTCTATCGTGAGAGAAAGGATACCTTAATTTATGTCAAAGTTCATTTATTTTACAGACAAAAATATACATTACTCTATTTTTAATCTCTGTTCCAACATCACATGGTTCATGCCGTGTGTACCCAGGGACACACAAACATTTGTCTGCTCATGGACAATACTGTGTGCTCAAAAGGGAGGCATATATATATATATATATATATATATATACACACACATATAGATCACAAGGCTTGTAAGGAGGCAGTTCCTTCACTTAGTGCAGATACTCCTCAGCAGCAAAGTACAATGCGGGTTGTACAGAGGAGGTGCTTAAAATGTCAGTGAAAAGGGGGCAGGGACCATTCTGTCATGGAAGATCTGATCACAGCTCACTGACTGGCCAGCATTTGATATAGATAGCTAATACAGTAAACACAGTAACTCCAATACAGCCTCATCCTGATTCACATCATCAAAGGAGCCCATGTTCAGGTGTTTTTTTAATTTGATGGACTAGGTGTACAGCACAATTTTTAAACGAAACTGTAGGGGATCCATGGAAATTACAAGACATGTTCATTTCCAAGGGTCCCTACTTTGGCTGGTTAGCAGTATTTAACCATCATTAGACAGCATCTATAATTCCAGCTGAGTAAATTTTTTTTTGGGGGGGGGGGGAGGGCAGCATTAATTGTATGACATCTTATATGACATCTTCGCCAGCATTTGCCCTGCAGCCAATTGGGATTGCCTTTCTCGCCTTTCACAGAAAGCAAAGAAGCTACAGCACCACCCAAGCATGTTATTTCGACAGATTGGATAACATTAAGGTCACATCACAGCTCCCACGACTGCCTCTTTGTCGAATTTGGGGCATTGTATGTTGGGGTATGACTAGCGCCATAAGCATTACGGAAGCCTAAACTACACAGTACATTTGTTACCTCCATGGTGAGATGTCTATGCAGCTAACAGCAGCAAGTCTGAATGAATGATTGTGTCATCAAATTCAAACAACACTCAGAAAAGGCTAACCTGGGCGGTAGACAAAAACTAAAGGCAAAGTGCAGGTCTCTACCACAACAATTCTTGATCTGCATTCACAACTCATCCAAAACAGAGATATAATTAAACATGTATTTCTTTAAAAGTAGTTTTGAAAGTCTTAAAAGTGAAGTCAAGGATCTTGTTGCCTTTTAAATCCTGATGTGGCTCGGCAGCAGAAAAATCACAAACAGCGCAAGTTTCAAGCCATGAGGAGGAAGGGATGTTTTATCAACAAGAAGAAAGCCGAGTCATTTTTCCTGCTTGCACCTCCATTCTAGAGAGGTTTACTTGAAAGCATGTCCTATTAATTCCAAAGCAACTTTCCTCCAAGGATGTGTGCTTAAATGCCTTGATCATCTGCACCTTGCACATTGGGTGCTAAAATTAATCCCAAAATGGTAGCAGCAAATGAAAGTAAAGAAACCTCATTTTTCAGGTGTTCTTGCTTTCTCAGCCTTAGAATTTGGGATTTTATTGACTGTAACTACATTTGCCTCCTGGATCAACCTCTGTTCAAGCAAATGTTCCAGCATTTTGCACAAGGGTAAGTGTCCCCATTTTTGCATTTAGTAATAAAAGCATGAAAATGAGAAAACATTGATTCCAATTTAAGCTATGCACACAAAATGTGTGTGCTTCAAAAGCAGTTTTTATCGTTTTCCAATTCTCCCATTTTGTCTTACAAGGTGAAGCCAACTTCTTGCATTAGAATGGGTCTGCCTCCTGCAAAGAACACCCTCACTATTCCTAATGATGAATAATCCAGGCATAGGCAAACTCAGCCCACCAGATGTTTTAGGACTACAACTCCCATCATCCCTAGCTAACAGGACCAGTGGTCAGGGATGATAGGAGTTGTAGTCCCAAAACATCTGGAGGGCCAAGTGTGCCTATGCCTGGGATAAACCTCTTTCACTGATCTCGGAAGACCCTGAAGATCAGCTACTACCACCGCTGTCAGGGGAATAGCCAGCTATGTCTTCGGCATGACATTCTCTTCAGTGCAGAAGAGATGAATGAACCTCATGCTAAGTTCAAGGAAGTATCACCTGGTCTTAAAGGTATACTGGACAGAGCTTGAATCGCAAGGCACAGAATCCAACAGCCCTCCTTCACACTGGACATCCAACCCTGTTTTCCACTTTGGTGCCATCCCAAGCATCACTCACAATTTCTCACACACAGACTACCAGATCATTTCCCATTCATCTTCTGCCTTGTCCTATCCCATGGACCAGTTTTTTGGAACTGCCCATTTGAACCACAGTTCTCAACACACCTCCTCCACTGCTCCTCAGGACCCATTTACTCTGGAGTTCTGCTACTATCACATAAGCAGATCCTCATTCTATAAGCTCTTTGCTTGGCTAAGTTTTCATTCTAAAAACTCAGACCATATACAGTGTATGTAACTCACAGCTCCTTCTCAGCCAGTCACAGTAGTTTAGTTGCACAGCAACAAGTTCCACCAAAGCATTTCCCAGCTGCCTACTTTCCTGCCCTCTTCTTCGAAAGTCAGCATATATATATATATATATTACAATGCACACACGCAAACACACACACACACAAGCGCACACTTGCTCCCAGATTCCCTGCGAAGAATTCTGGAAACATTTAGCAGTTCATTCTTAAGTGTTCTTTCTATCAGGAAGCCTGTGGAGTTCTCTCACCCTACAATTCCCACCAAACTGCAGCTGTTGAAGGCGTGGGGAGCAGTCCCACCTTCCTCTAGTTCCTCTAGTTCTCGGAAGCCAAAACATAAAATAAAAATAGAATGCAAAAAATGTATTATATAGCTATCTATATATAATGCTATACAAGAGCAGCCAAGGCTTCCTAGCTGCATGTGTGGCTTATCACCAAGAAAATGTTGCAGTCATGTCCAACCATGTGCACATGGAACGCTCAAGGACGCAAAGATTCAGCATTTAGAAACTGATCTGGTTTGTTCTCCTACAAAGGTAAGAGCTATTGTCCTGGGAAGACTGATTTTTATGCTCCGTTCAAGATTTAATTTTTTTTTTAAAAAAAAGGAAAAAAAACTTGAAGGAAAGAGAAGGCGACACACTGAAGCGCCCCAAAAGGGGAACTGGTGATGGAGCTGCAAGGCTGCAAGAGAGACCCATCTTTCCAAAGGATCGTCTTTAGGAATTGATGGCTTTCCAGCGGTCACTGTCAATGCTGTTGATGCTGCCCACGTGGTAAGGCATGGAAGCAATGTCATCCAAGTACGCTGCAGTGTCGATCTGAGTGCTGGAGTAAAAGCTGGAATCCAGGCCTTCTTTCTTGGCCACACCATAGGCATGCGGGAGGTGCACATCAACGTCCTCGGGCTCATCCACCTGGCATTTGTAGGAGAAGAGGATCTTTGGCTCGGACCTGGAAATTATTAAAGAGACAAGGGGAATTTTTTTTCAAAAGAGTTACTTTCTTGAAACACGGGAAGCTGCCTGATACCGAGTCAGAACACTGGTCCGTGTAGCTCAGTACTGTCTGCAGGGACTGGCATTCCATGTCAGCCACCTGAAACCACCTGTGTGCACAGGAGATGCTTTGCTCCAAGCACAACGCCCTCCATCCCATTTCCCAGTAAAGAAGGTTCAATTCAGAACATGGCTGTTCTTTTAGTTCAGGCTGTTCAGGCCGTGATCATCTGGAGGAAACCGGAACTAAACGTAGCCCAAGATATACTGTCATGTTTGTCTATGATTGGCCTTTACCTCTTCCCTTTGTTCTCTTACCCTATTCTGCACTGCCTGACCTTGGATTGAAGACTCTGTGGATTAAGACCCAACCTTTTGCTTTGCTTCATTCACAATGATGGGACTCAAAAGAAGAAAAGCAGGGCAAGTAAGAACAGCAAGAGCCACTGTGTTCAAAAATTAGCCATGACACCTAAATGGTTTTAGGAGGTGTGGAAGGTAGGTATGGGGGCTTGTGTGTGTGTGTGTGTGTGTGTGTGTGTGTCTCATTCATTATGTCTCTCATATATACAGTGCTTTTTTCTTTAAAAAATGTTTAGGGGTACTCTCATTTTGACTCAAGAAAATCACCATTTTATAGTTCAAATCGGGGGAAATAAATATAGTAAATGGACAAAAGTACAAAGATTCACAAAATGTTTAGGGGTATGCGTACCCCTGCATCTCCCCCAGAAAAAAGCACTGCGTATATATCTACACACACACACACACACACACACACGGTCAGTTCCATTTGGAATCAGTGATGAAGGAAGTTAGAAATAAACCAAGTCATTTTTGAGCATGCACAATTTGATATTGGCATTTGGGAGACTATTTGTTTACTGCTTGTTATAGCTTTGCTGCTTTTATATCAAATATAAAATGTGAGGTGGCTAGTTCCTCACAATTACGGTTGAAATCCATCTGAATTAATTGCAGCAACTGTTCCTCAATTAGAATGGGTATTTCCACTGCATGGCCACACGGTGGCACTCAAAGCTGAAAAAATTACGTAGTCAGAACAGTAAAAAGGGAAGTGGTTACTCAAAAGGAATGCAATTCCTGAGCTGCAAATTTAGGCCAGCCTCCCCCAACCTGGTGCCGTTCAGATGTTTTGAACTACAACCCCGTCAGCATGGTCAGGGAAGATGGGAACTGTAGTCCAATAACATCTGGATGGCAATAGGTTCAGGAAGGCTGGTTTACACGCTTTGCTCAACTGCTGGGCAATGTATTTAAGCCCCTTCTTAAAACTCAAGAGCATTAAAAGGTGGGGGGGACCTATCTACCTAATACAAGCTTGGCCTCCACAGCATTTCACATTAATCATTTTGTCACTAATCCAGAAAAAAACTCTAACAGTAGCTCAGAATTTAATGAGGCTTTGCGCAGATATTAGGAGTCTAATCTTCCTGAATCCCTGTGATGAAGTCAAATACCATCTTCATTTCACAGATGGAAGAACAAGAGTCACTGAATTGATTTAAAAAAACAAACAAATCATAACGAAGCACACAGAGAGAATGTGTGGAAGAGTTAGCCTCTTTGTAGGCCTCACCTGAGACCACCCACTTCTGAGTCTTTCCGGCCTAGATGTGAGGAGAACCAGCCTACTGCCTCGTCGCACTTTATACCATTTTATACTTTTGCTGCCGTTTTACTTCTATTTTAATTATGTTATTAATCCTGAAGGTCACCCTGGGCATTTTTGTTGTGGTTACTTACTGTTTATTTAAAGGCTGATGTTTGTTTTGCTATAAAATAATTGCATTAATATCCCAGTGGGAGGCAAGTATTGTGCTTCAAGTGACCTTTGCTTGCAACGCCTACATGATTTAAAGCTCTGAAATGCTCTCCATAGGGAGGCCCGCCTAGCACTTATATTGATGTTCTTTCAACGCCAGGCCCTTTTGTTTTCTCACACTTCTTAACTTAAATAGTCTCAATCTGCTGTTATAGAATTGTTGCTCTTGTCTATCTTAAAACTTTTTCTTATTATTGTTGTTGTAAAATGCCCTGGGACTGTGCTGCAGGCCACAACCTTGGATGCTCACCCAAAGAAACTTTTCAGGAACGCCACATAAATGAGTGGAGCAAAGAAGCTGAAATAGAGGAAGGTGGTGGCATCGACACAGCTGTCAAGACAGAAGAGAAAGACACAAGTCATTTGGAATCTGTTCCTGGCCAATTCAGATGTTTTTGGACTACAGTTTCTTATCATCATTATTATATACTAATAATATGTATTATATAATAAATATAATTATATAATAATTATTAATACATTTTCTACACTGCTTAATATATACAGTCGTACCTTGGTTGTCGAATGGAATCCATTCCAGAAGTCTGTTCAACTTCTGAAAATGTTCAACGACCAAGGAGCGGTTTCCGATTGGCTGCAGGAGCTTCCTGCACTCAATTGGAAGCCGTGGAAGCCGCGTTGGATATTCGGCTTCCAAAAAACGTTTGCAAACGAAAACACTCAATTCAGGGTCTGCGGCGTTTGGGAGCCAAAACAGACGAGTACCAAGGCATTCGACAACCAAGGTACGACTGTATCTATATTTACTAGAATGTAACGCAGACCTTTCTTGGCCAAATTACATTGCGAAAATTAGATTTGATGCGCACTAGATTTGATGGCGCCAGCAAATAATTTGTTGGTTTCATTTTTAAAATTGAGGTGCACGTTAGATTCAATGGTGCATTAGATTCACACAAATACACTGAATAATCACTCTAAGCAGTGTACAGAAAACTAAAAACAAATGTTACAAAAATGCAGAATAAAATCATTAATGCAGACTTACTAATAAGCATATATAGATACGTTCCTTCTCATTCTGACACATATCCTCACTCCACACCTCTCAGTCTACTGGCTCTTACCCAGGACTCCCCCCATCCTCCCTGGTTCTCACCCAGGGCCCAAACAAACTCACAGACCATCCCCAAAATCTCACAACAAAGAGGGTTCCTGGAACCTGCTAACAACACCTTAGTCTCTCACTCCAGGGGCTCATCCAGACTTCCTTTTGCACTGTGTTTCTCAGCACAGGTCTGTGCTTTAAGGCATCGTGTCTGAGTGCTTTTTCTTTCTGCCCTTTTATGAGCCTTTTTTTCTTTCCATCCTTTGGACCCCCTGGGAAGTACTTTCCCCTGAAAACCTGCTTTTTTCTGCCCAGCCTTAGCACCAATGAATTAAGCTTCCTCAAGCTGCCCACATCTGTATCCCCATTCAGCTGCTCTTCACACACCCGGTTCCCAGCTACAGCAGGTTTGGACTGGTGAACATCCCAGGGGGTCCAAAGAAGGGAAAGGCAAACTCCAGCCCTCCAGATGTTTGGGACTACAACTCCCATCATCCCTAGCTAACAGGACCAGTGGTCAGGAATGATGGGAATTGCAGTCCCAAACATCGGGTGGGGGGCGGAGTTTGCCTATGCCTGGTCCAAAGGATGGCAGACAGGACACTCCGTCCATTTGCACTTCTTTCCTTGGTCTCTGCACACCTCTTCTCTTCCAGCTGCTTTACTGTCCAATGGCATTTATAACCCATGCAGCTGTGTCCCTTGGTGGGAAGGCACCAAGGTTGACAGAACTTCCTTCTATACAAGGACCCATAGTTATCATTCTCAAAAGGGAACAGGGAAAGTTAGAATGTACTCACCACCAGTGGTGACTCCCACCAAGAAAAGCAGTTCCCTACCCCACCCCAAAAGCTGTTCCTCCCTGGAGTAGAAGGCCCAGCTTCGCCAAGCAGAATGCTACTCTGAGCAACTGTGTCCTACTGACTCCTTTAAAAAGAAAAGGATCAAAAGCAGGGAAAGAGATGCAGGCAATAAGGACTAAGAGTTGGACCAGAACAACCATTCCCAATTCGCTAAGCAGAATGCATCCCCTCCCTGCTGCCTTCCCCACTGGAGAGGGGAAATGTCAGGAGATAGGCACTGAGTCTGTATTTCTCAAGGAGTAATGAGATCACCAGTCTCAGGTGGAATATCCAGAAAGGCATCTGGAGGCAGATGTGGTATAATGGATGGAAACACAGCATGATGGGTGCAGTGGAGCTGCAAATTCAGCAGCCGTCAACAGCAGTACCCCTTAGCAAGTTTGCTTTGGTCCAAATGCGTTGGAAGCTCTTTGTGCTTCCTTCTCAAAGGACTCGGTGACAGCACCAGGAAGAAGTTGAGCAGAGCTATCCAGCCACAGGGATACGTACCATAGTCCTTCTATGATACCCGCACAGAGCAGACCACTACCAATGCCCTGCACCAGGTTCAGCACAGCAAGAATCCCAGCATAGATGTAGAAACTCTTCCTTGCTGAAAAAGAGAGGCAAAGACACTGGGGTCAAATGTAATCACAGGTACTTCCTACACTACAAACCATTTGGTGGAAAAGCCACTTTGGAGACCCGGAAAAAAACAGTATTACAGGGAGAAGAAAGATGCTCGAGAGCTACTTATTGCAGAACAGTCTCCAGCGATGGCCTTCCACCTAGCCGTTATGTAACTTAAGCAAACCCTCCACTCTCCCTTCTTCCTAACAGGTGCCTCTTACAGGGGTGGGGAACCTTTTCCAGGCTGAGGGCCAAATTTCCTTCTGCACAACTTTCCAGGTGCAGGCGGAACTAGAGGAAAAAGCAACTAATGTACGGTAAATCTCCCATAGGCCAGTTTCTAGACACACCGTCACACGTCCCTCTGTCTCCTATACAGGCATTATCAGAATTCAAGGGCACATTCCAACCAGGCAAAAACAAGGAGGTGCAAAGCAGGGCTGGTGAAAGGTGTGCTTGGAGGGTGGGCGTGGCCAGAGAAGAATCCTGAGGGCCAGAGAGAGAAGCCTGGAGGGCCACATTTGGCCCCTAGGCATGAGTTTCCCCACCCCAGTCATAAGCTGTTGAATTCACTCCCACTATACATAGAGAGGGTCACCAACCTGGATGACTTTGAAAAGGGGACTGGACAAATTCATGGAGGATATGGCTATCCATGGCTATGTCAGGCTATGGCTACGTTGCAGATCCACTCTTGGAGGCAGCATGCCTCTGAATAGGGAGAGAGGAGTTGCACTTGCTGCCCTCTCAGGGGCAATTGGCTGTTGGCCATCAATTGCTACCTCTTTGTGGGAATGAATTCCACAGCTTAACTATGCGAAGAAGGACTTTCTTTTGTCTATCTGGAATATTCCAAGTGGCTTGGCTTTTAATGCCTGTGAGAAAATTGTATTAGTTTGAAAGGGAGAGGCGAGTCACTTACAAGGCAGGGAAATACGATCTTTCAAGGGAGTTTTGGGAAGCATCACCACCATTGAATAAACCTGTTAAGGAAGAAAGCAGCAGGTGAGTTATAGGGCCAGAGGTTGCTGAGGGCAGGTGGTGGAAAATAGTAACAATCCTGGCTTTTGTTGCTGTGTTTAGAAGATGCCAGGAAGCACATTGAAATGAAGAGAATGGAAAATCATCAAGGAAGAACCGCCAGTGTTTTAAACTCACGGTATTCAGATCAAGCAAGACGGATATTTATCACACTTACCAGAAAGAAGAAACAGGAGCTTGCAAGCCAAAAGTGCCTTCCTCCATGACCATAGATATTGAAGTCTTCTGCAGAGAGCCTGGCATCAGGATAACTGATCTCTAGAGTTCCCTGAAAGATTGGTGAGGAACAGTGCAAGAGGGTCATCAGGGTATGAACTGCTTACAATGGTGCCTTTGTTTCCTGCATGAGAAGCTGAGGAAAAGGCACTCGGTCTCACTTGGAAACCAGCCCTTTCCATCGTTACACAACAAGATCCCCTATCCAGTCCATAAACTGTGATTTAGCAGAGGATAACAAATTGCCCTAAGTGCAGGAGGAAAGATGTGCCAGATGGTCTCGGGATTTAGCTCTGAGCCTGAGAGTGGAGGCAGGTTACAAAAAAATGGCACCTTTCCTCCTCTCCCGGCCTCCTGCCAACCTACTGGTGCTATCCCTATCCCTCCCCACATGCTTAATACCTGACCTAAAACTTCTGCCAACTACCCTCCTGATCTACATGGTTCCTCCCATATCCCAATGCACTACACTTCCAACAGCAGCCCGTTATGTCCAAAGGCATAGCTGAGAGATCAGCAACCTTTGGTGCCTCCTTTCCTTGAGTTTTTCTACCTCAAATGACTATTATAAGAACTTGTAACTAAGAACTTGTACTTGAGTTTGCTTATTTCCTCATCCCTCCCAACCCATTTTCCTTTTGTGTTGTGCCTTTTCAGATTGTAAGTCTGAGGGAAGGGACTGTCTTCACAAGCTGCTCTAGGAGCCTTTTTTGCCTGAAGAGCAGGATTAAAACCATCCGAAGTGTAAATAAATACATAACAAAACTCACATGCAGTACCTATAAGTTCACTGCATCTGATTTTTTTAAGAAGATGCCTGAAGAGTGGACAATGATGTCCCTGTTTAATACTGGGGCTTCCCAAACCAAAAGAAGGCATAATGCTACCACTATAGAAAAGGAGAACACGCTTAAACAAATGCTGCACTGTTCAGAGTGAGTTACTACACTGAGCTGTTAAAAGTAACTCAGAACCTCTTGAGGAGCAGCTGCTTTCAGTTCAGGAGGAAACAGTTGAATTGAATTTGCCTTACTCTGTGCAACTGTCCTGTTTCACCAACACTTACCTGGGTGACAGAGTAGGCCAATGACAGCACCGTGGTGATAGCCAATACCCGCTTAACACTGGATTTGCTCTCCAAACGACCTGAATGGGGTGGGAAACATACCAGGGGTCATTTCTTTGACAAGTGAAAATGGCTGGTCTTCTGTCAGGTGACTAAAGGCTAGAAATATACTTGCCTGCTCCTGACCAACCTATGCATGCTCGGGAATGCCGTTAGGAGTTAACCAGCATAAAAGACCCATCATGCAACAGGCCATGCGCATCTAAGATTCTGCTGTCAGTAACCTGAGATTATTGATGTCAGACCAGACATCTTGGTTGAAAATCTGATGCACTGACTCAAGACCTCATATAGGGGTCTCGCCTATGTTCGAGGTCCTGCCTAATGCCATTCCTGTCCAAGTTGCGACAGACTAACAAAGCCAAATTTCTTTTAAGAGAAAGGCAAAACCTCTCGACTGAGGTTGCAGTTGAGAGTAAAACTCTTGTCCTGAGAACTAGAAACCACTTAAAATATGCTGCACCGTAGGAAGGTGGGCTGGGAAGCTTAAAGAAAGAAATAGTCCCAGTCTGAGAAACAGTGGCAGCTTTGCATGCAGAAGATTCTCAGTATATCCAGGGAGGACTATGAGAGCATCATGAAGGAAGGGTAGGATTTTAGTAGAATAAAATACAGTGGAGGAGAATTCACTGAATTATTTAATAGATTTGTTTGTTTTAAAAGTCATGAAATGGGACACATGCACACAAAAATACAGAGGAGTTGTGTCCACTGGTGAGAGCTATTATTGAATAGATGCTTACAAGCACCTGCTTCATGGGTGCTGGGAAAATGAGATACCTCCATCACAGAAAGGCTGCCTTGAGGAAATGCAACTGAATCCTATGCAACAAATGGGTAACAACTGCACCTTTAACACTGGAAAGTGGGTTGGAAATGCCATTATTAATTATTATTATTATTATTATTATTATTATTATTATTATTAATGTATCAAGCTTCCTTTCTTCACTCAGACAAAAGTATCCTACTGCGTACACAGTGAAAGCAGATGGAGGGTGTAAATAAGGGGCCTACAACAAATGCAAGCTTTCGCCTCCAGCACGAGCATTACATGTATCTGGCTGAAGTCCTATTTGTGCTTGGTAAGATTTGCTCTTTTCTACCGAGAGCAGGGCACATTCACCACGCTCCAATGGTCTTGTCAAGGAAAAAGGTTAAGTGCACCAAGCAACGCTAAGGAGGAATCCTTACCAAATGCAAGGCCCAGAATCACCATGCTCAGCTCAATAGCCAGAAGGAAGAATCTTGTGATTTCCCACAGGATCTAGAGAAGACAGTACATGCCACAAAATCAAGATCAAGGAGCAAACGGAATAGGTCCTAAAAGAGAAGCTTGCCCAAAGGTTTTCCTCCCATCGTTCCTTCCATCCATGAAAATAAAATAAAAAATACCATCCTGACATCTCCCTCACTGGCTAATGCAGGGTGCTCACTTGAATTTACAGAATTAGTTGCATCTCAGGCTACGAGTCTTACACAACTGTTTGTTCGTTTGGCATTGTGCACAAAATCTCAACTATCTTGTTACTTCATCGCAGGGGGTTTCATCCTTCAATTCCGTTCCAATCATCTTGTTTCCTCTGTTGTTCCAATCCAGAGCCCAATTGACCTCACTCCAAAACCATGCTGGCTTAAAGAGCTGTAGATTACAACTACTGTCTGCCCCCCGTTTGTCAATATTGACCCTTGGCAAAGCCTATCTCAAGTGTTCTGATTGGTCCAAATGCTTAGTGCTCTTTTGGACACCAAATCTAACCCAGATGCATAAGGTGTACTTAAGTGGCACAGGTAATGTCTCCTTGCAACCAGGTGCACAGCACAATCCCCTGGCATAAGAAAGCACCATGGGAGATAGGCCTCAAGTTACTTGTCAACAGCAAATACTCATCTTGGCATCAAAACATCTAGTTAAGGGCCATCATTCTTTTGGCGATTGACTCTGCTGTTCTTCATTTGCCTAAATGAAGAGCCACATTGTTTTATACAAATCCTGAGACTGGCTGTCTCGATGTAAATGCAACCAAATACGGCTTGCAAAAAAGAAAGAAATGCAAAACTGAAAAACAATTAGACAATAAAAACATTTGTTTGAGTAGGATTAGAGACTAGAAAGGAATTTAGCATTGAGCCAAGCAAAGCATGGGAGGATGGCAGGGCCAAAAGTCAATACTGTTCAAAGAGTTAAAAGGGAACCACACCCTCCAATCTACCAGACAGCCAGGTGCAAAATAGTGGTTCAGGTGAGGGTGGGGAGGAAGCAGCCAAGGTACATTTAGAATGAAGGAAGAGGATGTCTCTGAGCACATGCTTGGTCCAAGATTTTGTTCTCAGGGACTGAACTGAGCTCACAGTCCTTCCACCCAAAACTCCACTTCTGGTTTTCTCCTCAAGATTTCTTTGTTGAGCAGCCTAAGTTTGGGGGTGAGGAGGGGAGAGATAGAAGAAGCCTTTTCCTTGTTGCTATTGTTGAACAACTGGGGCATCAGAAACCCGTGCTGATCTACCACAAAACCCCAAAATATGGGGAGGAGTCCAGGGGGTTGCACAAGCAGACCTTGTTCCATGCACACGTACCCCAGTTAGCGGTACAATGAATTCCACACATTATTGTAGCTGATGACTAAATGGAGCTCAAATCTTTTTGCATTCCTGCCCCAGAAAAGGTGAAGAAGGGGCCTAAGCCACCATCGCCTCTGGTATCAAACTCACCTTGTCAGTAACCGTAGCGGCAGTGGAAGCGCTGACTGTCATGGAGACAACTGCTCGAGCAATCCCAACCACAGCTACCACAAACACCTAGAAGACAATGGCAATTGTTACAAGTTAAGGCAGAAGAGAAAATGCATGATGGGCTTCAGGGATGGGAGACCAATCAACAAGGTCCCCCTTTAACATTTTATTTTGTTTTTGTAACAGGATGAGTTACAGAGGAACAGAAGAAAAAGAGGGGGAAATAGTTTTCCCTCTTTTTAAGGCAGAGAAGGAACAAGAAACTTCAGCCAGGTCACCTCAGCAAAGAAATGCTACAGAATTTGCCATGCAAGACCCACCTCAGAAATGGGGAACCTGAGGCCCTCCAGATGTTACTGCACAGCCAGTAATCAGGGGTGATGTGAGTTGGAAGTCTGGCAACATCTGGACTAAAGGTTTTCAAGGCTTGAAATATTGATCCTTATTAGCTCCTCCATTCTCTGATTTTAGTATCATAATCACTTCATATTCTATTGGTGCCTGCCTGGTGCACGTAGAATTTTAAATAAACAGGCAGCCAACACCACAGGATATCAATTAAGGAGCCTCAGATCTGGGAAAGACTCCACAATTCATTTGCTGAAGCAGCGGCAGCAAGGGGGTGGGGGTGGGGAACACAGTAAAAAATGCTTAAGGCAGGAAATCAGCTCAGAAGATTCTGAAATATAAAGTCTTTCAAAATCCTTGGCACAGGAACATTAGGGATACTGTACACAGTTTCCAGTTCTAGCTGGAAAAGATGCAAAACATGTCAATACACTAACTGGTTATCCTACCTCAAATGAAGCAGAGTTGAATTCCCTATCTTTAGCATATTTTGTTTAAAATAAATGACCTACAAGGAGCTACAGTAATTTTTGCCAGCATTTGTTCAGCTCAGTGCTACATGCAATGTACATTGCTACAACCCTACCACTACTGGCCACAAAACTTGCCTTTTGAAACGCTAAACTTCATTTAGCAACAACACTTCAGCCCCTTCAGGAACTATTGATTTTTGTTTTGTTTGAAGTGTGCCATATTCAGAAGCCTCCTTATGACTGATATTAAGAACACAAATATTCATTGTCTCCCTTTTCCAGAGGTCACACATATTCTAATCTGCTACATGCTGGGCTCTATACAGCTGACATATATTAATCCCACTGACAGATGCTGTAAGAAGACCGGGACCAGAAGGCCGGAGTAAACAGGACTTCAGATGCCACACTCAACAACACTACACAATGATTTCAGCAAGACTGAACCAGGTTTTAGCACCACCTTGCAGATATCCTCTTAGCCTGTCGAGAAAAGTGAATGAGCATTTGCAGTACTGTATTTGTTTGTGGATGTCCTGCATTGTAGCAGCCCTCTGGGACAGTTCCCTGTGCATCCTGTTACCACCCTCCTATGCTGCATCTGTAAAATATATCTACTTCCTCTCCATGATAAAGCTCCTGAAATAACCAGTTTCTTTCCTGCCTTCATAAATATTATTAACGTGCTTGGGAACTAAGCAGTGCTATTGCCACTGCACTTTGCACCAACCCCAATATGGCAGGAGCCGCCACTTACAACAGAACAAAAAACAAACATTGATTCATTACATTATTCCCTCAAGCGTGCCCTGTGGAACGCAATGCATCCAGAATTGCTATTTGCATAGTGGAAGGCCTCAAATGTAAGATGCACATGCACACCTCAGCCTAACATTGTAGGACTTGTTACACTGCAGGCAGAAAGATTTTATCCCCTGCTGCTTCAAACATTTCAGCCCTCAGGGGAAGGGAATGGGTTTCTGTAAAAGCAATGACCACTGTACACGCTTTCAATATGTGCACGATCACGAACATCACCGCAACCCAGAAGGGGCTGGAAAAGGGGGTGGGGCAGGGGTGGAATGGGGCAGGGTTATGCTCGCTCTGCCGACACACACAGGGGTCAGGAACGTAATCCCCATGGGAAATGCTTGTTGCCTGTAGTTATAAATGAGACCAGGGCAACATTCACATGGGCACTAGAAGGGCCAAACCCATGCATGGGATGATAGACTGTACGCCTGAGAAACCAATGTCACCGTTTGGCTAAAGCAAAGAGCTTCTTGAGAGCAATGACTCTCTGCAGGAGAAAGGGCTCTTACAGCAGACTCAAACATCTGCCACTGGTGCTGGGCATGGTCTGGGAGCATATCAGGCTTCATTTGGAGTCTGTCAAGTTCACAGCTGTGACGTCCCCGAAGACCTCATCCACCAACCTCGCTCGGCTTGTTCATGTCAGCCGCCTCGGCCTCAAGGGGAAAAACTTGTTTCTGGAGAGCCAGGAACTCCCTGCACTGAGGCTATACCAATGACTTCTGCGCAACAGACAGTCATACATCTGACAATGCAATACACAAGAAAGCCTGCACAGGACATAACATCTTTTTTAGAAAAAAACAACAACAACCCCACAACGTCCAACTTCCTCTATTGCCGGCATTGGCTGCACTCTGCACCCATCTCCTGCTCCCAGCCTGAGAGTCAGCCCAGGCTGAGTCACCCATTGGCAGAAATCATGGCACCACCATGTGCTGCCCAGGGCTGCTGCCACAATCCTCCGCCTCCTGGGAACAATTCCCTTCCTTCCTCACTCCTTTCAGAAGAAGCCCTTTTGCTCATGCAGTAACTGAGAAGAGGCAATGAAAGTGGAAGTGGGTGCAAATGACAGCACAGCGGAGATTTAAAAAACAAGCAGAGGTTTTTATTTATAAAAACAACAACAACCACCCACAATGCACACACACACTAGGCTGGAGGAGGCAATCTCCACAAATATACTGATAATCAGCTGACTTAAGGGATAAGGAGACACTCTTCTCCTCACACATCTTTTTCAGAACTCCTTACAACTATTGTTTATAAATGGCTTCAAGTCTGCCCCGCCCCCAAACGAAGTAATTATGAAAATACAATGAAATTGCACAAGTAAATGATTTTTTTTTTTTAAGAAAAAAGTCTAACCACTGCTAGATCCTGACCTAGAACCCTTCCTTTAACTTTGTCTCTAATCCTCTTTCAAATACATTTCTGTGGACAACTGTTGCATTGGGGGTTGGGGGTGGGCTCGGACTGCTGTCAATGAGTGGCTCAGGGTGGGCTAAGCTGTTGGGAAGGAGGGCGGACTTTAGCGGCAGCAGAGACAGAAGCAGCAACTACCCCTCACTCCACCCTAAGGAGAGGATTCATTTGAACACATGCCTGATTCTAAAACACAGTGATGCAGTTTAAATGGAGAGAGGTGCTTGTATTGTGGAAGCACCCCTGATGCACAGATTTCCCCCGGGGTGTCATTAGTGAACATGCCGCTAGGTTCTTGAGCTTAAGGGAGGCAGGACCACGTGGGCCAATTTCCCACTGGCCTGCTTTTAAAAAAACTAAAACAGAATGACCTGTACTCACCAGTATGTAAAAGGTGGTGAAGATGGGACTGGAGGTGGCATGGATTTTGGCCTTGGCAGAGGGCAGCTTCCAGAGGAGAAACGCAAAGAAAAGCACATTGGGAACCAGCAGCAGAAGGTCCCAGTAACGGACCCTAGAAATAAGGCACAAAAGATAAAACAGTTTTTAAAATGCAGGAAGTGGAGGAAGGAGGAGAAGAGGAAGAGGAAGGAGAACAAAAGCCACACACACCTACACAAAACAGCATCTCACCTGGATGTCCCAATGTCTTCATACAACAACAACAAGCACTTGTGTGGCACAGTAATGTTGACGTCAGCCCGTGCAGTTGTCAGGGGTGCAGAAGTTACATTATCCAACGCCGCCACTAATGTGGTAGAAGGTGGATAGGTGGCATTGTCGTATGTAGAGAACCTCACTAGAGGTGTCACTATAGAAGACATCCTGCCACAGCTCTGGGGGGAAAGAAAGTGAGAGAAAAGGGCAGCATCATCATTAGGAAATAGATACACACACATCAAAAGGGCACTCTTCATGAGGAAACTCACACCTAGAATGCCTCTTGCCTATTCCAATACTCTATTATTGAAGTAAATCCTCATTTTGGGTCCCAGAAACTAGGGGAGAAGGCACCATTTATTACCTAATTGTGCTCCTTTTCCTGTAGTAAATCAAGTTTGCAGTTTGGCTTTATTTTAGATTTAGCTTTGTCCTTAGCTGCTCAAGTAGGAAGTAGCAGCAACACCAAGTACTTTACACACACAAATGGAGGCCAAGAGCCTCAAAGTTATCACCCAGACCCGTAACCTCTTGGGACAGACTATTACAAAGCATTCTATGTGGCCCTACCATTGGAAGTGTATTCAGAAACTTCAGATGCTGAGGAAGGCTGCCTCCTCTGCTTTTATTAGTTCTTTTATTACGACAAAAAACTTTCAGCTGATCATTTCCCATTATAAGCACACAGTACTAAATAGTTAGGAAGGTAGAAACATATGAGAAACTTGCTTATATAAAGTCCATCTATGGGTCCAGCTAGCTCAGAATTTCCTACACTGGCAGAAAGTGGAACCTGGGACCTTCTGCATGCATAGAAGGTTATCAGAGTTTTACTGGAAGCTTCTAGGTGTGTTGGCCAGGGTTTTCTCCCTGTGTACACCCAATTATCACTTCTGCAAAACATGACACACCACAAGTTAGAACATATTATCATGCCGCTCATCTATTACACGTGAAGTTCTGGCTTTCTAGGCTCTAAAAATTTGTCACCAAGAATGCTCTATAAAGCCACCACAGAATGCATTTGTTGAAGGCCCACAGTGCTAGAATGCAGCCAAGTAGCATCGGAAATGCCTTCAGGGGTTTTTTAGCTTAATAGCTAATTATCTCCCCATCTCCTGCCAAAATAAAGTCACCACCAGACAGCTCTGAAGCAGGTGCTCTAGATTTGCTTCAGGAGCTGTGTGCTTCAGCATGGTCAACAGCCAAGGATGATGAAAACCGTAGTTCAGCATCATCCTGAGGACCAAAGGTTCTCCACCCATGCCTTCGGAGCAAAGCCTTTTAAAGTGTTTCAATGCATTCAAAGCATAGAAACCAAAAGACTTTAAACAACATGTGTCAATATAAATTTACATGAGAATTCAGTGACTGGAGGCCAAAAGACCTAATTCACCCTCCTAAGGAATGTTTCCTGGTCACCCATATTGGCAAACTAGACAAAAGAGAGGAAGGCAAAAGGACTGACATCTGTGGTAAAAGTGTTTGCCAGCAGGGCACTTTTGGGGCCTCCACTCCTACTACTAAAAAGGGGGTGGGGTGAGGGGAGGGGAGGTGTTTCAATCCATAGTTGTAAGACCCAACATGCACATTATTAGAAAAGCCAAAGTAAAATAAAGTTTACATAGTACTAAATAATTATTGTGTATAATAGTGCACTCTCTCTTTAAGACAGAAAACATTTGCACAATGTTTTCTAATAAACAACACATTGCTTGTGTATTCTTAAGACAAGTTTTATCCGTTTTAATAAAGCACCAAAAATAATGATTATGCCTTTACAGATGTCATGCGAATTTAAATATATTTCATTCATTAATGGGAAAATACATTTCCTTTGCCCAGAAGTGATAGTATTTTACTTAAAGTGTATAATTATATCCGTCCTCTTTTAAATTATGAAGGGGAAAAAGGCTCCCATTCAAAATCTTGGTAGGAAGTAACCTAAACAATGGCCAATCATTACCTCACATAATCGACTGACCACAACTGGTGCTCTTTCCAGGCTGTAAATATTTAACATACTGCTAGACAATGTGTAGGCCACACTTAAACCTATAGGCACATGTAACACTAATTTTTTTTTCTACATAGAAAGGGCTGTAGCTCAGGGATAGAGCACATGCTTGGCATGCTGACTGTCCCCGGTTCAGTCCCCAACATCTCCAGTTAGCGCAGGGAAATATTTCTGCCTGGAGAACCACTGCAAATCAGTGTTCGCCAACCTCATGTCAGTGTTTTGGACTACAACTCCCATCAGCCAACCTGGTGTCAACGACAACACTGAGCTAGGTGGGCCAGTGGCCTGACACAGCACCCTTAGTTAAGACATAAATATCACAGCTTTGTGGCATGTGCAGTGACTATTGTTTTCCATATGGATGTGTGTGTGTGTGTGTGTGTGTGTGTGTAGTACACACACAGAGAGAGAGCTTCCCTACCCCCTAAAAATATGTTTAGGGGTACTCTCATTTTCCTACTCGTATTGAAATACTGCCCCTCCATGAGGCCAAACTTAGATTCACAAAATGTTTAGGGGTATGCGTACCCCTGCATACCCCCAGAAATAAGCACTGTGTGTGCATGTGTGTGTCTTATTGATCCTGGCTTGTTTCAAATGTAGGGGCCAGTTCCCTGGTTTGGACAAAACAGGAAACTATGGTCAATTTGAGACTTCCTGACCTCTCACAATGCACCAATAAGAAAAGAGGTGCACAAAGAAGAATTGCACAAGCACCAAGTCTCGTGCATATCTGAGCTTATTAAATCTAGATATGTGTGTTCATACTGGGCTACCTAGTATAAGGCAACTTGTATGTGCTCAAGACTGTGCTGTAAGTGAAGGGAAAAGCCAAGCCTTGAGCAGATACAGCTGTGGTAGAATACAGCATCTCTGGCTGAACAAACACACAGAAGCCTTACCCAAGAGAACCACTCCTCTTGCAATCGGCTCCTTTAGACAAATAAACTTTGTCCTGTGTCTGGAGTTCACACCGCAGCCCTTGTAGGGACAAAGACTGAAGGACACTCCTCAAGCACATTATAACAATAAGCCATGTAGGACCAAACAGCACATGCAAGCTTGTTTTTTAGAGTGAAAAGAAACACTGGAGTTGAAAATCAGAAACAAAAGGAGTAAGTTTTAACTATGTTTTTCAGTTACATCTATATGAAATACAGTGATTATGCATGTGGCACGTGTTAATTTCAATTAGAGCTAGACTCTAATGTTTGTACATTTGTTTTTATGGTAAAATTGACTCCTTATAAGGCAGCCTGGGAGGCTGCTGGAAAGCAGGGTACAACCTCCTGGCATCAATAAATACAGATTATAATAGCCCTCTCATCCTGGGACCCTCCAGAACTCCCATCAACCCTGACAATTGCCTATGTTGGCTGGACTAGTGGGAGTTATAGCCCCAAACATCTGGAAGATACCAGGTTGCAGAAGGCTGAACTAGAATGCTGGCTTGTATGTTTTTTTATAAAGAGATACAGGGAGAGAATTGCTTCTCTGTCCAAGACTAGTACTGCATATCTGTTGCAAACTATGACCTTTTGCACTAGGCATCATGTAATAAATCTGCAAAATACTTCCTCAATCCCTGTTGAACTCAATAGGACCTAATTATGTATATGGGATTTTATTGTTAAAGGGTGTCACATATTGCAGGCTAGGCTTCTACCAACAACGTTAATTTCTCTCTCCTCCCTGTCAACCATTTTTCTTAAAAAAAATTAAAAATCAAGGCTTGAATGAAGTTCTATAAAATTTGAAAGCTAGCTTAGAGCTTTTTGATGTTTTGGTTGATCCTAATGAAAGGTATTATACCGTAAACACACCTAGATCAACAAGTTGCTTGGGTTCCCTGCATACATCCTTCAGCAGTATTTCCAAGGTATCTCCTTTATTCTACGCATCCATTATATCCTTTGCCCTATAAATGACACATGCACTTTAATCAAAACAAATGAGAGCTTCCACAGCTAGCTTCCAGGAATGCAGGAACCTGAACTCAAGCCTAGTTGAAATTAATCTAATCTGCTCTATAAACTCTTATCCCATCTCAGTTCATAGATGCTGTATATTTCAAAAAACGAGCTGTAACCGCTTGTCAAAACACAGCACTCTGCACATGCTCAGTACCGTTGTCACAATTGTACTTCACATGCTCCACAGCTAAGCCCCGGCCCACAAATCAGATTCCATATCCACCATCTGACAAAAACTGGATCCTAAAGAGTTTACAAAATATTCAAAAGCTAATCTAATCCTTGCAGAGTCTATTAGAATTTGAGTCTTGGAATGCTGGGAAATATTTCATTCTCTATACTTCCATGGTTGGAGTAATTTAAATTACAGAGTTAACAGAGTTCAGTTTCCTGGACTGAAAAACTTATTCTGAGAAACACAACAATTCTTTGTTTTAAGAGACCGCATTTTTCACTAACTTATCAGCACTCTCCAGATATATATATAGAGAGAGGGGGGGGGAGGCCTTTTATCCAGCCAAGACATTCTTGCCCCACCCTCTCATATTTACTTTCTCATTTTACCCAAGGACAAGCTTGTGAGAGTAGGGTTTTCAACGGCACTACAATAAAACATCTGTTCAGTTCATTTATGCCACTAGAACCTTAAATTTGGGGCAAGATTTTATGGGCTGTAAAAAGAAGCAGCAATGGACAAGCAGTATGTTTCATCTTCCCACCCCAACATTACCATGACAGTGACCTTTAACTGGACTCACTTCATATCTTCTCTTAGCCCAGTAACTCCTGTACTACATTGCCCTCCCAAGCACATACAGGGACAGCAAATATATGTATGAAAAGGTAGTAGTGTAAGCTGTTAGGCCGCTGAAAGTCTTAAGCTTTTTCTTTCTTTTTTTGTAAACAACACAAAACTAGAAGTCAAGGGATCTAATTCAGCTGTTGATAATATGAACATACACAGTACTCAGAAGACATATTGGGATCCATAATACATGCTTTTAGGATTGTAGCCTTTGGGAATTTTGATATACCATTTTAGTAGTACTGTAGCATTTAGGCACTTTAAGACTGATTGTAAGCACACTTGCTCAGTCAGAACACAATTCTAGCTGAGCCAACAGGGTACTTATTTCAAAGTATATGCATTTAAGAACTGGATCAGTGTGCATATTCTATTGTCTGTCAGGGAAATCAGGCAGGCACCAACATTATGTGCGGCTTTTGCAAAAACTCATTCTGAATATACCAGGTCACATTCTCCAGCTGCAAAATCCACAAAGTAAAATGCAGCGTGCATAGCTCTCAAGCTTGTCACATATGCTACGTGTTGGCAAACAACTTGTCATGCCTTAAAGCCTCAGCTTTATCTCCTCCAAGAGACACATGCCAAGCACCCTCTTGAGCAATAACTTGCTTAGAGGATTTGCCTTAATAATTACGAATACCTTTAGCTTGATTACAATGAAACCAGCACCATGAAACACTCGCAGTCAACAACATAATCATGGCATATGTCATGTTACGAGCTCTCTCTCTCTAACAGAGGTGTCATTATCACTGAACTTCTTGTCACACAGGACACCAGGAAGCGAGCTTTAAACCAGTCAGGGTAACAACATTTGGTCTGGACAGGTCAGAGTTGACTCTGCCATTAGAGGCCCTGTACCCTACCACTTTAAGCAGGCATGGCTCCCCACCCCCCTTGCAAAAAATAATAATCCTGGGAGCTGTAGTTTGTTAAGAGTGCTGAGAGTTGTTAGGAGACAACTATTTTCCTCACAGAACTACAATTATCAGAGTAGTTTAGCAGTCAATTCCTCTTCCTATGGAACTCTGAGAATTATAGCTCTGTGAAGGGAAGTGTTCTCCTAACCACTCTTGGCACCCTTAACTACAATTCCAAGGATTCTTTGGAACTTAAGCACTGACTGTTTAAAGTGGTATGATATTGTGTTAATTGTATAGTGCAAATGGGGTCAGAGTGAGACAGCCATTTCGGATGGCAAATGCTTGGGGACAGGGAACAGTAGCAAAGCATTTGGAGGACATAGCTGTGCGCACTATGCAGCCTACCCTGACGCTCTGAGCTAGGCTGCAGGCCTCAGGTGTACAGCAGGATGTTGTTACATCAACAATTTTGGAGTACAATTCAACTGTCAGTACACTGGAATGTAGAAAGTGGGGTATTATGTTGTACGGTTACACCCAAGATAAGCAGGTAATAAAGTTCTTTATTTTACAGAGGTTGAGTTGTGGAATTTATTGCTTGGGATGACACTGTGCATAATTTGACATTGCTGCTTGGTAGATATTAATTATGTTCATTCCGTATTATATACTACTGCGTATGATTACTATGCATTGCTTATTATTATGAATTGTATTTATATAGCCGTTTACATTTTTTGCATGGATATTATGCTATGCATTCTTTTTTATATTCTGTGCTGAAAACTTCCCTGTGGTCTTTGACAAAGTGCATTATATAAATTTTAATGATCTTCATCACATCATCCTGTTCTTCAGGAAGCAACATGTCTTGGGTCAATTTCGGTTCAGTCTCTCAAATCGCCTCTGCACACTTCATAACCCAACCTTAGCTACAAATTCAGTCTTGGTTAAATCATATAAGGTCCTGTGTCTAGTACAGAGCCAATAAGAAAAGGCCCAGAAAGCACTCATTACCTTGGAAAATGAAGACTGTGTCCCAAGAAACAGGAAGAGGGGAGGAAATGCGTATGTGCACACATGCGAGAGAAAAAGTGTGTCATTTCAGCCACAGATACAATGATACCAATATGCAGCAGGAGTTGAAAGTAGGAACACATCGGTTCAAAAGCTAAGGGCAACTTTGGATCTGTGACTGACAGTCCTTGCAATGTCAGAGGTCTGAACTGCACATCATTATGCTGGTTTACTTATAGATTTTAACCACACAGTCTTTATCATCATAAATCATCATGCTAACAACGGTGTCTCTATCTCCCTTATTTAAAGACATGCTCTGCATGCACTCATACACCACTGAACTTTCCAAAAGGCTCACTTCCGAAATACACAGGCAAGCTGCTCAGTGGTTATATTGTTAACACTTGATTATTAGGTGTTTATACAAGAAGCCGTTAACAGAAAACCCATGAAGTGAACAATCAGGATTTACTATACACACAAGCTACCAGAAGTTACCAGTTATAAAACAGTTGAGTAGTCAGTAGTCACAGAGGGCGATAGGAGTTTTCTAACAGGGAATAGGCACCAAGCAAACAAGCTCGGAGGATGCTGGAAGCGGCAGCCTTCCCCTTTATGTCCGAGGCCCACGCCTGACAGCAAAGGGGCCTTGGGCTGAGTGGTGGAAACAAACCCTCCGTGCCGTCGCCCTCTTTAAGGAAAGAGAGCACGCGCGCACCCCGATACCATTAGGAAAAGGAAACTACCATATAGATCAAAACCAACGACAGGGGAAACTACAGTATTCAGAGAAAGGAGGAAGAGGAGAGCTGAATCCTGAAGAACGATCCTGCGACTTAATGTTTTAAGAGGCAAACAAACATCTGCCCATCCCATTAGTTTGGGAAAGGGGGGAGGAGGAGGATGCATTTAAGGATCCCACATTTGACACAGAAGTGGGACTGCGTGCCAGGGAATGGTGGCTACTAGATCGAGGGGAGGGGAAGACACGGCATCTTAAAACGGGGCAGCAGAAAAAGGAGCCGCGATGTTTCGCTTTGCAGTGCCAGGAGGACAGCAACTGGAGACTCGCGCCAATGGAGCCTGGCCATCACTAATAACCGTGCCCGGGTGATCCCCACTCTCCCATATGGGACCACCGGGGATGCTCTTCGGAAGGCGGTGGGGGAGATTCCTCCTACCTTCTCTGTCTCCTTCTCTTCCCCCTTCTCTCCAGCCGCTCGCTGCCCGCCGCCTCCTGGTTACACCCGCCCGCTGGCAGAGGGAAGAAGAGGAGGAGGCCTCTCCCGCTTTCCCTCGCGCCGGTGGCTCATTCCCGGGACTTCGGCCCGACAGTCCCCGAAGCCACCGAGATCCTGTTCCAGGTCCAAAAAAGGGGAGGAGGCTGCCTGCGTGTAGAGGGCGGGCGGCGGGGGGGGGGGACGTCGCTAGCGCACCGTGCGAAGCTACAGCCGCAAAACGCCAAACCCGTCACTTCCCCGCGCTCTGCGGCGTCGCGGGGAGCCTTGCAGCCCGCCCGGATTTAGCAGCCTCTTCCAGCCGAAGGGGCGAAGGCGAACAGTTCCCTGCGGGAGAGGAAAAGGCAAATAAACTCTTCGGCCGTCACTTCGCGGGGGAGAATTGAGCGTCGTTCCCTAAGCCTCATGGCCTTCAGCCAATCGCGAAGCGCCTAAGTAAAGAAGCAGTGCTCAAAAGCGAAACAAAAGGGCCGAAGGAGCCAATGAGCAAAGCGGAGGGGCGGGGGCAGAGGGCAGGACGCGAAAGGTCTTAAAGGAGCATAGTGCTTGACAGCTAAGCAGCGAGGAGGCGCGGGGTGGGGGGAACCCTTTGAAAGAATTAATATCCATTTGGCAACGTCCGTTCGTAAATAGCACAAAATGCGGTCCTACGTGTTTCAAAGGACTGTCGTCTCCTAAAACGATTCACTCTGACCGACCTTTAAACCACTTTGACAATAGGTTGACTAATCTGTACTGACAGAGCAATTCTGTGAGTGTTGACTTGGAACTATGTCTTACTTTGTTCATTAAGACTCACTCTCAGGTCAACGTGCATAGGATTTCAGCCGGGGTGATCTTGCATATAAACTCTATAAATGTTATGTACTGTATTGAAGTTCTCACCCTGGCCACCAGGGGTATTGTGTATATAGTTTTCACTCAGGTCCACATACAGTAAGTTAATTTAGGCGGGACTCTGGGTTGTTGTTAAAATGTTGACAGCCGGCTGCCTATAAAAGCAGGCCAGCTGAGCTGTTTGCAGTTCAGTTCAGTTCCAGCTTAAAGAACCACTTGGAGAAATCTCTGTGTCGACTGCTATGTCCACCCACAACTTAATAATAAAATATCTGGTACTTTCATAATGCTGGTGTGGGTTTTGCAGTCATGGTTATTTTGCTTTTTCACCTAGTGTGTGGCTTGGCTCACTTGCTTGCGTAGTAGGAAGTATTACGGGTCACCCTGTACTTTGGACTATATGAGCTGATCAATAACAAGCTGGCATGCCATGTGAATGATGCTATCCTCTGATGAGTTCCTTAAATGTTACAGTTCTGCAAGAGAAAAGCAAAGCAAAAAGGCATCGGCCCAAGTTAAACATCTACATAATGCCATTATTTATTTATTCATTTATTTATTACATAATTAATCCATAGAGGTGATTGACGGTACAAAAGAGTGGCAGAGAGAGACAGGTCAGGGAAGACAGGTCTACTAATGGCTGCGTTCCTAAGTAAATTTGCTTGGCAGTAAGCCTAACTCAAAAGACGGTAAAGTTGAGAACTGTCTGATGTGTAATGGGACAGAGAGTTGTAGTGGTGTTGCCACATTAAAGGTCCGATTCTTACCGGTAACTGGCTTCCTTGATGAGATAGTATGTGCTGGAAGTTTTAGTTGGGTATTTAAAGGGTCAGCAATGTCTCAAAGATCCTATAAGGCTTCGTAGACCATTATCAGCACCATAAACTTAGGTACCGTATTTTTCGCCCTATAGGACACACTTTTTCCCCTCCAGAAATGAAGGGGAAATGTGTGTGCGTCCTATGGGGCGAATACAGGCTTTCGCTGAAGCCTGGAGAGCGAGAGGGGTCGGTGCGCACCGACCCCTCTCCCTCTCCAGGCTTCAGGAAGCTCTGCGCAACCCTCCGGAGCCCAGCGCCAAGTCGCACCGGGCTCCGGAGGGTTGCGCAGAGCTTCCTGGGCTCCGGGAAGCCGCGCCGGGCTCCCAAAGGCGCAGAGCTGCTTGCATTCCGAGGCCTCGGGCGCGCTGAAGAGCGCACCCGGGCTTCGTGCAGCTCTCTGCAAGCCTGGGGAGACCGGCGCGGCTCCCTAGGCTTGCGGATAGCAGGCTGTTCTGGGGGCTGGGCTCGGGGGAAGCTCAGGCTTCCCCCGAGCCAGCCCTGTGCCTGGGGGGGGAATAAATTTTTTTTCTTTATTTCCCCCCCCCAAAAAAAGTAGGTGCGTCCTATAGGGCGAAAAATACGGTATCTAACACATCATGCGTTTAAAGGATTCGTCACCGTTTCTGAATCTTGGGAACTAAAGTTTCCCCCTCACAAAGCTGCAGTTCCCAGCACCGTTAACAAACTACAGTTCCCAGGACTCGTGTGCATATGTGCTTTAAGTGTATGGTGGGCACATGTCATTAGTCTGGGAACTAATTGGCAGCAAATCTTTTGGCAGAGGTGTAACATGTCAGTGAGAACTGTGAAATTCTGCCCCAGCGAGCAGTCAAGGCCCCTGTATTTTGAACTCGCTATAAACAAAGTTCATGAACAGGGTGTTCCCCACATAAACCTCCAAGTGGAAAAGAATGGGACGTCACAGAACGCGCTACTGGCTGCTTCTTCCTTCAATTCGTCATATAGGGCGAATGGAGCTAAGTAGATGGGAAACGAGTTTTTATACCCAGCCGACGAAAAATCTTGATGAGGGAATGCCCCGCATTAACGGAACCATCACCCCAGGCCCAGCATCTCCATTTCCCCCTCTTCCCGCCGGCCTGAACCATGTGTTAGGGAGCACTTAATCTTATTAAAACCAGTTAATTCAATTTTCTGCACATTTCCTCCAAATCAAATCTCACTGAAGGCAATTAAGTCCCCTCCCCCAGCCCAAAATGCACAGCGTCGGGCTGCATGCCTCCTGCCCTCCCTTCCTCCCGAGCAAAAGCTCCACCCAATTTCCTTCGGAGCTGATTAATAGGCGCAGCACGCTCTCCGCTATTCGCTCACTAAGGAGGCGGCGCCACTTCCTGCATATTCATGTACTTATTTATTATTCATGAGCTTTCGCGGGCTTTTTGGTCACGTGATTCCATTTCGCGCGGAATTCGGGCTGCATCCGGCGCTGTGAACAGGGAAGGGGGAGCGGTGAAGAAAAGCGGCAGAGATGGCGGTGAGTAGGCGCTGGACTCGGGGGCTGCACACGATTGCATTGCGGGGGGTTGGGCTAGATGACCCTGGGAGTCCCTTCCAACTGATTCTATGGTTCTCCCGGTTGGCGCTGATAAGAGTTTCCTTTCCCCCATCTGAGACCTCCCTCGGGCCTTTTGTCTTCCTCCCATTGTGGCCGGCCTGGGGTGCTGCGGAGGAATCTTACTCAAAGAACCACCCATTTGCTTGGGAGGGTGTTTGTAGGCTGACGGCGTCTACACCCCAACTATGTTCTGCGGTGGGGGGAAGGAAGGAAGTGGACTTTTTGTTCAACGCCAGCCTGCAAAATACCCCGCCTCACCCTACGCACGAGCCCAGCCCTCGCTTGGAAGGGGTGAATCTGTGTCCCGGCTGCACCACTTCAGAATGCAGGGGCAATTTGCGTGTGGAATTAAGTTTCCTTTCAAAATCTATTCCCTGCGTGTAAACAAGTAACCCTGTGCACGCTTAGTGCAAGCCTGCCCTGCTGAACTCTGAAGGGTTTACCTCTGATGAAGCATGTGTATGATTGCACTGCACTTGATCAGGGGAAGGATTCTGCTTCCTGACGTGGGATGGTGTACATACCATATGTTTAAAGCACATCCCTTCATACCCCAAGAACCCAGCTTTTAAGGATATTGTTTATTGTAAATTTTACGCTTGGCACCATGTGTTTTCTTAGGATTCCTCAGAGTCCAATGTGGCAACCAGCCCTGCGCACAGCTCTCGTAGGGGAGAAGCCTTCACTTCCAGTCCCGGGAGAGATCTGCCCCCCTTTGAGGATGAATCTGAAGGACTCTTGGGAACAGAGCAGCTCCCTGATGAAGAAGAAGATGATGGAGAAGAGCTGTTTGGAGAAGGGATGGAAAGGTAGGAGACTCGCTCTCCGGTGGCCAAATCCTCCTGTGAGATTTATCTTCTGTTGTGGTGGAATTCAGGTGATACACCTGCAGTTGTTATTCCACGCAAAAATGGCAAATGTCGTACAGTTTGTGCCTATGTGCCTTGCGTTTTTCCTGGGTAGGTGCTGTGCACCAGACTCCTTTAAGAGGAGCTTGTGAACAGGTGCTTGTGTCTGCTGTAAATGTAAGTGAGGTATACAGATGAGTCACGCACGCTATTCAGATTGATTAACTGAAGAATGTGCGTTTCTAGGGACTACCGCCCTATTCCAGAGCTTGATCGCTACGTACCTGAAGGCATGGCCACGGATGATGAAGATGTGGAGGAACTGACTGCCAGCCAAAGGGAAGCAGCAGAGAGAGCAATGCGGCAGAGGGACCGTGAGATGGGCCGTGGTCCTGGCCGCATGCACGTTGGTATACTTTATGGTATGTATTTGCAGCTTAATAGCATAAGGAAAGTCCTGCTTGATCAGAGCAAATGCCCGTCTGCTCCAGTTCCCTTTTCTGATAGTGGCCAGCCAGACGCAAGAGCCAATGGCTGCCATTGGTTCCCCAGCAACTGGCATTCAGGAGTAATTGTGCCTAGTAGCTGTTGATACCGTTGGCCTCTATGAACCTGTCTAATCCTCTTTTAAAGTCATCCAGATGGGTGGCCATCACATTGTTGTATCTTGTGGTGGTGAAGTCTATCATTCCATTGTGTACAGTTTGAATAAGTACTTCCTTTTCTCTGTTGTAAATCACCCACCGTTCAGTTTGTTGGGATGACCCCAGGTTTTAGCATTATGAGGTGGGGAAGAAAACTATCTATAAAGCTTGTTTCTATTTGCTTGATAGCTTATACCTGTACAATGCATCTTCTGAAGAGCAGCTGGCTGGCACTTCTATTTGTATAAATTTATATATTAAGAATATTTGTAGGTTGCCCTTCGGCAATGCTTTCAAAATGATTTACAGTGACTCAGTTCAAGTGTAATGCAGCAGCAGCAATACCAGAGAAAGGAGCAAAGTGGCTGCAGTGTCCTCTCCTGGAGGCCATGCAATAGTTTGCATTTAGATCTTTCAGATAGGAAACATTTTTAAAATGATCTTTAAAATTCCAAGATATTGAGCGATAGCAGAGCAATTTTAGGCTGTAATCCAGTGTGCACATAACCTATTGAGTGCACCGAGACTTACTTCCACAACGGGTGGCGCTGTGGTCTAAACCACTGAGCCTCTTGGGCTTGCTGATCGGAAGGTCAGCAGTTCGAATGCCCGCAATGAGGTGAACTCCCATTGCTCTGTCCCAGCTTCTGCCAACCTAGCAGTTCGAAATCATGCCAGTGTAAGTAGATAAATAGGTACTGCTGCAGCGGGAAGGTAAACAGTGTTTCCGTGCACTCTGGCACTCGTCACGGTCCTCTGTGCACCAGTCGCGCCTTAGTCATGCTGGCCACATGACCCAGAAAACTGTCTGTGGACAAATACCGGCTCCCTCGGCCTGAAAGCGAGATGAGCGCCGCAACCCCATAATCGCCTTTGACTGGACTTAACCGTCCAGGGGTCCTTTACCTTTACCTTTTTATCTTTTACTTCCATGTAAACGTGCATAAGATTGCACTGTTAATATTGCGTGTCGCATTTTGTAAGCATGCAAGGCATGGGTTCTAATCCCAAAACGGGATGTGAGGTCGTTAGGCTTGGAGCTGTATCTTGTCACAGAGATTGGCTCTCCAGAATTGTCTACATTAACCGGTAGCATCAAAAGCCTTATGTCTGATATGTCCTTTTTAAAAAACAAAACAAAACTTTTCGCCCTTTGGAAACTCCAGATAGCGATGATGAAGATGAGGACCGTCCTTTGCGGAAGAGGCGCCTGGCTGAGCGAGCTGCTGATGGCGAGGATGAAGATGAAGACATGATCGAGAGCATTGAGAACCTGGAAGACATGAAAGGGCACTCCGTGAGGGAGTGGGTGTCTATGGTAGCACCTCGGCTTGAGATCTACCACCGCTTCAAGAACTTCCTGAAGACTCATGTGGATGACCATGGCCACAATGTCTTTAAGGAGAGGATCAGTGACATGTGCAAAGGTACAGCTGTGTAGGAATATGGGGAGAGGATGGGGAAGAGCCCCCATTTCCTCAATGTTTTCATCGATGACTGAAATAATGTTCAGATGCATCTCCTTTCTGATCTGGTATCCACTTTTTTTTATTATTATTCCCAGCATCTTCATCAGTGTAACTGATTAGTGAAGTGACTAACCAATGGGGCTTCTGCAGCTTTAATTTCTAGCCTATGCCATACCTGTATAGATATTATAGATTTATAGTTCAGAAGTGATCAGATAACAAGAGAAAGAGTAGAAGGTTACACCTGATATTCAGAACGGTTCATATGCTGTTAGATAACATGATATGCAATACATTTATACGTTGTAGAAGAAGATTTGTAAGATCGTAGTGCTTATTGTACAAGATATTTAACACTTTTTATGATGGGTTGGAAAAACTGAGCCATCATTTGTCAAAAACGTACTTGTCTTTGTGTCTTTGTGCCAAAGAGAACAGAGAGAGCCTGGTGGTGAATTATGAAGATTTGGCTGCTCGGGAGCATGTCCTCGCCTATTTCCTTCCAGAAGCCCCAGCGGAAATGTTGAAGATCTTTGATGAAGCAGCCAAGGAAGTGGTGCTAGCTATGTACCCCAAATATGACCGGATTGCCAAGGAAATCCACGTCCGCATCTCCCATTTGCCTCTGGTGGAGGAGTTAAGATCACTCAGGTGAGCAATTGGTTTGGTTTGGGTGAGGAGCAGTCCTGCTGAGACTTCTGGTGGATAAGCTCCTTAATGAAATATAAATGGCCAGGATGTGCAGACAGCCAGGCTTGCAAACAGCTACTTGCCTCATCCCCTGTGACCACAACAAGTAGCCATTTAGTGACAGCATTAGGGTAGAATGTTATTTGAGTGGTTGGGGGAAGCTCTGTGTTTGTTAAATCTTCCCTAAGCGGAAGCAAACCTCTCCTTTTCACGTTACTCCTCCAATCTGTAACATATTCCTTTAGAGGATTTACTGTTTTCAGTCAGATTTATGTTGAAATGAATGTTTAGGATTAGAATTGTAATTTCAGATTCTGTGCGTGTTTAAAAAGAAATTGTTTGGATCCAGTGCATTGGACCCAGGCTTTAGAGTAGACCCATTGAAATCAATGGGACTCGAGTTAGATCATCTGATGCCTCACTGATTTCAGTGGGTCTACTCTAAGCCTGAGTAAGTCTGAATCCAAACCTAGGTGGTGCAGAAAACTCAAGTACCCCCACCCAAATTAGGAGAATATTTAAGGAGATTGAGAACCTGTGTCGACCACGTGTAGTTGTGCTCCAGTCTTGATTGGGAGGTGGAAGTCCCAGCAAAACCTGGAGGGCCTCCGCTGGCTCCTTTCTCCTGTTGTAAGACCTGCATTCTCCCATGCTTTGGAGACCATGAGCAACCCTGAAGAAAAAGAGGCTCCAGAAAAATCCCAGCCTAGAGAGCAGGCTACTGGGGGCAGGAAGATTGTGAAAGGAGGGAATTGGGCAGCTGCAATGGAGAAGGGAGTTCATGGCTTTCTGTACACCCAGTGGATCATACCTTTATCTCCCCCTACCTCTGTGTGGCACCTTTGACAGGTGGGAGGGACCACCCACTGGTCAGTCACCTGACTTAATGGTGATAGGTGATTGAAACCTGTGCCTCCTAAAAGGCCAAACGTCAGCTGACAGTTGGGCGTTTAGGAAGTGCTGAGCAAGGGGTCCATAAGTCCTGTGCTTTGTGCTTCAGAAGAGCTGAGCCCCAAGGCTTGCCAAGTGTCTTGCACGGCGCTTCCCAAACGCCCAGCAACTAGTTGACTGCTGCCTCCTCAGCTTTAGTATCCGCCTGGGATGTTGTAGCTGCAATTCTTTCCTTCTCACTCCTTGGGTGGCAAGACTTCTGATGGTTGTGGTGTGTGTTTCATTAGGGAGCTGCTATGAATAAGAACTTGTTTTCGTAAAATAATCCATTCTAAGACAGTGAACCTGTTTTGATTGCATTTGGATTGCCATGATAGCCTGCAGACGACTGCCGTTATTTTTCACTTCCCTAAAGTACGGGATCTATCTCAACAGTTATTTATTTCGCTTTTCCTCTCAGGCAGCTGCACTTGAACCAGCTGATCCGGACGAGTGGAGTTGTGACGAGCTGCACAGGGGTCCTGCCCCAGCTCAGCATGGTCAAATACAACTGCACCAAGTGCAGCTTCATCCTAGGGCCTTTTACACAGTCCCAGAACCAGGAAGTAAAGCCAGGATCCTGCCCAGAGTGTCAGTCTGTGGGTCCCTTTGAAATTAACATGGAAGAGGTAAGCAAGGATTAGGGTGATTTTAGGAGTCTGGCTCCTGCTGTTTTATGTCTTAACATGCATATGTCATATATAGCTGGGACAAATTAGCCCAGAGCTCAGCTCTTTCTGCTTTGCTTGGAGGTATTTAAGGAGAGACTGATAAGTCATAATATTCCATTTGACCTAGTCCAGTATACCCAGACTGCACTGCTGCAGACAACCCTATCCATCACCTTCCCAAAGAGCGGTAACCTTAGCCAGTGTGGTGTAGTGGTTAAGAGCAGTGGACTCGTAATCTGGTAAACTGGGTTTGCTTCCCCGCTCCTCTACATGCAGCTGCTGGGTGACCTTGGGCTAGTCACACTTCTCTGAAGTCTCTCAGCCCCACTCACCTCACAGAGTGCTTGTTGTGGGGGAGGAAGGGAAAGGAGATTGTTAGCCGCTTTGAGACTCCTTATGGTAGTGATAAAACTGGATATCAAATCCAAACTCTTCTTCTTCTTCTTCAGGGAATCTGGCATGTGTTGGCACCTTGAAAGGTGGTGCTTTTGTTTAAAGTCAGTGGAACTTTGTATAGTGGTGGTTTGCGGAGTGATAGTCTGCCTTGTGTGGACACTTCACAATGCAGTAGATACAAGACATTCTCTGTCTTTTTGCAGCTGCATACTGACAAGGCTGCTCTCCTGGAGGCTTCTTGTGTGGCTGTAAGGGCAAGGGGCCTGTCCTTGCATGAAAGCATAGAATTCCATACTAGTCCTCATAAATTCAGTGCTGATACATAGAAAACATTTGTACCATTTCCTTCCCTATAGAGCCAAGCCTTACAAGGCTTTGGGCTTGCAAACATAACGGAAAAATGACCTAGAGAGGCCTGTTTGCAATGCCTCTTTTGATATTGTGGCTTCCTTCTTTCCATTCTGGAATGTTGGTTGGGGTGTGTGTCCGTGTCCTTTTTGTCGCCTTTGACCTGATGGCTGATTAATATTGTTTCCCCACAGACAGTCTACCAGAACTACCAGCGCATCAAAATCCAGGAGAGCCCAGGGAAAGTAGCAGCGGGCAGGCTCCCTCGCTCCAAGGATGCCATCTTGCTTGCCGACCTAGTTGACAGCTGCAAGCCAGGAGACGAGATTGTGAGTACGATGCCAGAGGAAGGAGAGGGAGAAGCCCAGAGAGACTATGGCACTCACAAAAGCATTTTAAAAATGGTCTTGTGTATAGAATTTGAGAAGGGGGTGCTTGTCATCTTGATTAAAATTGTACTGTGTGTATGAAGCATGCGCCTTAAATCTGTCAGAATGCTAACTCAAGGCTTCTTAAGCCCCCCGCCCCCCTGGTGGTTTTGTACATTATACTCAATAGCAGAAAATAAAAACTTGGGTCATTTCCATATTTTTGCAGATACTTTTTTTATCTGCATGATGACACACGCACCTGTCTAGGCTTGTAGGCTGCCAACTCAGGTTTATATCTAGATTCCTTGGAAATGAAGACTCTTGGCATGCTGTGCAGAACTTCAAAGAAGCGAAGGCGCTGTTGTCAGCAGAATAGTTTAAAGGAAAACAGATGATGATGGGTTTTTTCCAGGTAGAAGTTGCAGATGTTGTGTTAATATGTCATATGCATCACATCTATTAAACAGAACAATAGTGTCCACGCCACTCTGAGGAAACTTCTTCAGACACTTAACTATGCTTCGAACAGCATCAAATAGAGTTAGCAACTTGTTTCTAGAGCAGCTCAGTCACGAATATGTCACCAGGATGCCAAAATGCATCTATCTACTCAGCTTGGCTTTTCATTATCTTCAGTGGCTCCTTCAGTTGCAGGGATTTGTCTTGGTACCAGTGACTAAAGAATCTCTCTCCTCACCCCCCCCCCCTTTTGCCTTTCAGGAGCTAACTGGAATATACCATAATAATTATGACGGATCTTTGAACACTGCCAATGGGTTTCCTGTCTTTGCGACAGTGATCCTGGCTAATCACATTGCCAAGAAGGATAATAAGGTGGCTGTTGGGGAGCTCACAGATGAGGACATGAAGGTCATCGTAGGCCTGTCTAAGGATGAGCAGATTGGAGAGAAAGTGAGTTTTGGAACCCAAATTCACTTTGGGGTTTTTTGTTTCCCACTTGAGGACAGGGAATGGGTTAACCAGTCAGAACCTGCATGGAGGAACTTGGCATGTAGAAGATTCCAGTGGGTTGCACTCTCCCCAAATATTTTCTGTCACCCCATTTATTCCTCCAGCGTTTAGCTACGGTGTGTTTGTATTTCATGTGTCTAGGAGAATTATCGCTCCCCTAGTAGCAGGCTTTACCACCCCTTCACTTCCATAGTCTAGCTATTCATCCAAAGGCAAGCAGCTTTTTGATTCCAAGAACAGAAAGTCCCACAGGCTTTAAGTTAAATAAATAAATAAATTCCCTGCTACAGAACTCTTTTGGAGCAGCCACTGTGGTTCTCCCCAAAAAACTACGCAAAATCAAAAGGTATGCTCGCAATATGCAGTTATAAGGTGCTGAGTGTTACCTGGGTCCCCTAACCCTTTCTAAATTAGCACATAAAAATATGCACATTTGTCAATTTTATATCCCACCTTTCCTCCAAGGATCTCAAGGGTAGTGCGCATGGTTCTCCTCTTCTCTATTTTATGCGCGCAACAGCCCTGTGAGATAGGTTGGACTGAGAGACTGTGATCCCTTGAGCTTGCTGGCTGAGTGTCTCAAACCATAGCACCACACATGCAGTCATGTGCACCATTGTTCTCTCTTACCGCTGCATATGGCTGATCTTGCTAGGCAAGTGGAACAAGGGCTGCACCTCTAGAGCCTTTAAGCAGCTTTTCCTTGTAACATGGTTGCTTCTCTTGCTACCTCTTTGTCATCCAAGATGACGTCCTGAAAACAGCTGCTGCTTCCCTTGCAGATCTTTGCCAGCATTGCTCCTTCTATCTATGGACACGAAGACATCAAAAGGGGACTGGCTCTAGCCCTGTTTGGAGGAGAACCCAAAAATCCAGGTAGGTCAAAGAGCTTGTTACCCAAAGAAGCTGTCTGATCAATATTACCTTAACTGCTGCAGAGGTTATCTCTATAGTGCTACAAGGAAATTACACCGGAGAGGTGTGACTTGACAGTTTTGAAAGGCCACTCTTAATTTTCAGTGCAGTTCACGCATCTCGTTGCAATCAGAAGAAATTGGTTAGTCTCCACTTTGAACGTTTTGCAGAAGACCTTTCTGCCCAAAATGTTTGCAATATACGGCATGATTCTAAAGTTCCCAGAACTTTTCTGTCCATTGTCCAGTTACCTGGTGGCCTGGTTTTTATTTCCAGGTGTCTGTCCTTTCCAGTTTTATGGCCCTTGCAAAAGGATACCAGCATAGTACACCATTCTGCATTGTTTTATCTTTTTATTGTTGAAATACCTCCTTCAGTATTACATTGCTCCTCTAGAGGGCAGCACTTGAGTTCCACATTTTAGTGTACAGTACTGTACATGAACGATGAGCTTTTAGTTAGACTTGCTTTTTGTGTGTGTCATTAAACGCTTTAGGAGGGAAACATAAGGTCCGTGGTGACATCAACGTCTTGCTTTGCGGAGATCCTGGAACGGCCAAGTCTCAGTTCCTCAAATATGTGGAGAAAGCGTCCAGCAGAGCGATCTTCACCACTGGCCAGGGAGCTTCCGCTGTCGGTCTGACCGCTTACGTGCAGAGGCACCCCGTGAGCAAGGAGTGGACCCTCGAGGCAGGAGCCCTTGTGCTGGCAGACAGGGGGGTTTGCTTGATAGATGAATTTGACAAGGTGAGTGTTGATTTGGGCACCAGGACCAAGGTAGATTTTGAATAAAGCTGCCTGGGCTGTGCAAGGCCTGTGAATCTGCCCAAGGCTGCAGACTCGGATCTTTGACCTGGAAGCAAAGGAGACACCATTCCTGCAAAGCATTTAGCTTATTTGTTTGTTTTTATTTTGCAAGGTTCATATGCTGCTTGATTGTAGTAAAACCTCAAAGTGGTTTACAAAAAAAAAGAATAAAACAATAAAATTAGCAGTAAACACCAACTATTTAAAACACCAACTATTCCCCCACCCCACCCCCCAAAAAAATTAAAATCGCATAAGCAATGGATTACTGAAAGATTTAATGCTAGCGGAGTTTAGATAATTAAAAGGAGCTAATTAAAAGGAGTAAAAAAACAAACATCAGGAAAGTGGTGGGAAGTCAAGAAGAAAACTTGTATGTTAAAAAAGTTGTATTATTATGATAAATGCTTTGAAATATTTTTGGAGACTTAATAAAAATGATAGATAGATAGATAGAGATTAAAATCAACAATGAGCTGAAAAACCACATCGAAACACATGTCAGCATTTGACATGTCTGGATAGCCTTGCCTAAACAAAAATGTTTTTAGCAGGTGTACTGTGTACATTGAAAGTGCCATCCTGTTGTCAATAGGCAGGGAGTTCCAAAGAGTGGGTGCTGTCAGTTTCTTATGTGGTACCTGAACAGCGCCAGTTCCGCAGATTGAAGCAGTCAATGGGCATATATGGGGTAAGGGTGGGATAGATTTTAAAAATATGAACAATAAGTAAAATATAAACAGGTAGCACTAGCTTTTGAATTCATGACTCTCTGGGAAAATGCTTCTCTCGAGAAGTTGGGAAGAGAATATAGTGCAATGGCAGGGCACATGGAAGGTGCTAGGTACAGACCCTGGACCTCTCCAGGTTGTTGTTTTTTAACGTAGCAGTTGAAAGGAAAGGCCTTCTGCCTGAGACTGGAGAGCCACCAATGGTGCTCAATGAACAGATAGTCTGGTCTGCTATAAGCCAGTGTCCTATGGGGTTTTCTGTCCTAGAAAATTCCTAAATGGGTAAATAGCTAAACATAGTTGCTTGGAGGCTTCTGGTGATGTCGCTCTTTATTATAAGTATTCAGGGGTTGAGTTGCTTTGATAGGTGAATGCCTTTGTCTTTCTTCAGATGACTGATCAGGACAGGACCAGCATCCACGAAGCCATGGAGCAGCAGAGCATCTCCATCTCCAAGGCTGGCATTGTCACATCTCTGCAAGCTCGCTGCACCATCATTGCTGCTGCCAACCCCATAGGTATGAGTCAGGGGTGTAGGAAGCTGTTGCTATTCCACAGGTGCTCAAAAAGACGCACGCTGTTGGCTTTACAGCTGCCTTGTTCTTTGGATGTTCTGCTGCGTGTTTGTAGGTCTGGCGAGGGGGAAAGGAATCTGTGACTGTAATCAGGGTTGCAAAGATGAATCGGTACCACGAAAGGGGGAAAGCATTGGTCTTTGGGTTCAGCAGCTCTTTCTAATTCGCTATCTTTCCTTCTAGGTGGGCGCTATGACCCTTCCTTGACTTTCTCAGAAAATGTGGATCTGACTGAGCCCATCATATCTCGGTTTGATATCCTCTGTGTGGTCAGGGACACAGTGGATCCTGTACAGGTATGAGGCTTTGCAAGTTCTTTATGACCTGAGCAAGGCTTGAGGACTGATTCGCCAAGGGGCTACCAATTGGCATAGTTTTATGAAGGAGCAGTGATAAATTCTGCATCCCAGCAGCCTTGTCCCCTGAGGACACTTTGGATGAACGCAGCTGCTTAGTAACACGGTCCAGCTCTTGCATATCTTCAGCCCAGGGTTGCCCTTTCTCTTTTCCTCTACGTTGCAAGTTGCTTGGTGTAGGTTTTTATCTTTTGGGACTTCTAAAAGACGTGATTTCATTGCCTGTTCCCTCTTCAATGACTCGTTGCAGGACGAGATGCTGGCTCGGTTTGTTGTCGGCAGTCACATCAAACATCACCCCAACAGCAAGGACGTTGCGAACGGAGACTCCCAAGAGATTGTCCTCCCAAATACTTATGGCGTGGAACCCATCCCGCAGGAGATCCTGAAGAAGTACATTATTTATGCAAAGGAAAAAGTCCACCCAAAACTCAACCAGATGGACCAGGACAAAGTTGCCAGGATGTACAGTGAACTCAGGAAAGAATCCATGGTAAGCAGACATGGCAGGAAGTAAGGAGATAACACAGGGCAGAGGCGCCTCCATGCCTTGCTCTGCTACCTAAAGATGCTGGAAACTGAATTGTTGGGCCTTGTGCAGATGATACCCCTCTCACCTGACAAGTGAAGCAGCTCCAAGGCAGCCCTGGAGCTCCTGTGTCTTTTTAGAAGAGTTTTATCTGCTAAATCATCCAGCTAGGAGGTTGCTCGTCTTCTGCGCATTGCAGTTTGTCTGCCAGCAGATGGTGCACTCTATCTAGTTGTTGGTAGCATTGAACTAAGGCAGTGTCCACAAAACCCACCTAGGGGGTCTGCGGCTCCATTCACATAACAAAAAACTACCATAGAAATAGCCCCCCCCCAAAGCCAACAGCCACAGAGGCTCTGTAGGACAATTGGGAAGCACTGAACTGAGGTGTGCTGGAGGAATTCATTCGCTCCATGTTTTTAATCAAAGCCCTGTTCCCAGAGGATCTTCGTAGAATGGGATGTTACGGCTCAGTCAACACTTTGCCAGCTTTTTTTCTTCTGTCAGCTTACAGTTTTGCACAGCGATCAAAGGGCTGCTTCTCAAGTTTAAATGTCTCCCTGCCTGCCTTGCAGGTGACAGCAGCTTCAAGCAGCTAGGAAGCCTGATATGATTTCCGCTGAGGCCTTCCAAGTGGGGCCTCAAGTGATGGCTAATTGTCCTCCCAGGACCTCTTCCCCTTCCATCTCTTAAGTGGGATTTACTGCAATTGGCCATCTGTTTTGAAAAACAGGGAGAACAGTGCATTACTGGCCCCAGAGTCACTTCTGGGCCACATTTGACACACCTGTGTGGTGACCATTGGCCTTCTCTACTCGCTTGGCACTGCTGTCACTTGTGAGGGAAAAATTATTTTTTGAACTGAAAAGTTGTGTGTGTGAAGTTTAATTTCGCTAAAGTTTATCTAAATCTACAGCACATGAATAACATTTTTGAGCATGCAGCTCAAGGGCAGCTTGAAAGGCAGCCCTCTGGTTATCTCATAAAACAGTTAGTGTTACTGGATTTATTTCTGGGTTTTTTTGTGCGGGTTTTAAAAAAAATCTCAAACTGAGGGACTGAATGGACAAGAGTGATGTGGAACACGCTTGTTTTGAACCAAGCTTTAATCCTCATTCATTATATTTCTGCTAATCTCCCTGTGCTCTTTATATGTCTTTCACTGTGTTTTAACTGAGTTTGTCCAGCTTCTACAATATACTACTTCACAGCAGGCAAAAGGGGCTTACTAACTGATACGTTGCCGACATACATAGGCAACGAGGTCAGAAGCAAGCTCTTCGCAAGTTGGGATGCTCCTTCTCTCTCCCTGCAGGCGACAGGAAGCATCCCCATCACCGTGCGTCACATTGAGTCCATGATCCGGATGGCCGAGGCCCACGCCCGCATGCACCTGCGGGACTACGTAGTGGAGGACGATGTCAACATGGCCATCCGGGTGATGCTGGAGAGCTTCATTGACACGCAGAAATTTAGTGTCATGAGGAGCATGCGGAAGGTATGTGAGGCTGCACTTGTGGGCTGCGTAGATGGGAGGTCCTCCTTTCCTTTCCTTTTTAAAGGAATATGGGGTCAACAACTGACAGCTCCAGAACTTCAGTGTAATTGGGGTACGGGGCTAGACCCAAACAGTGGCTCAGTTCTTTGTACATGTTTATATTGGCCTCATTGGATCTACTAACTAGGCAGACTGAAAACAGCTAGGGGTGGTTAGACTAAAGACCCTCGTTATTTTTTTTGAGAAGTCAAAGCCCCTAGAGCAGATGCATTGATTTCCTGTGTCAGTAGCCTGAGCCTATGAAACAAAAGAACAAGAGATCCCATGCAAGTGACTTTCTCCATTCACTCTCCTTTGCAGTAGGATATATATACAGCGGTACCTCTAGTTGCGTGCACCTCTGGATACGTATCCTTCAGGTTATGCACGCGGCAAACCCGGAAGCATTTTTCCAGGTTTCTGCGCGTGCGCAGAACAGGCACCTCCAATTGCGAAAACCTTGGGATCTGACCAGAGCTCCGGAATGGATCCTGTCTGCAACCGGAGGTACCACTGTAGTCCCCTTTTACATTGCTTTCTCTTGGTAGCACCAGGGGATAGGACAAGTCAAATGACTTAACAGCAGAGTGTTAATGTCGCAACTGGTGGATATAGGAGGATATTCCAGAATGGCAGCAAATAGGTGGGCTAAGCGCAGCATAATGTGGAACCCTTTTGATTAGTGGCATGGTTTTCAGGGTGAGTGGGAGGTCAGCCAGTGTCAGTGGTTCTCCCCTTAAAAACTCAGTAGCCAGCCTTCTCCAAAAAGTCCAGCATTTTCTTCCTCAGAAAGCCTGTTCTGAGGTATTTTTCTGTGGTCAGTGGATGATTCCTTTACTTAAAATGTCGTCATCACTGGAATGTACCCCCCCCCACTCCTTTCAATCTGTGTGATGGTCTTGATGACTCTCCCAACCTTGCTTCCTGTTTTTCCTGCACAGACTTTCTCCAGGTACCTCGCCTTCAGGCGAGATAACAACGAGCTCTTGCTGTTCATTTTGAAGCAGCTGGTGTCGGAACAGACAATGTACCAGAGGAATCGCTACGGGGCTCAGCAAGATACCATTGAGGTGCCGGAGAAAGATTTAGTTGATAAGGTATGTGGGTGACTTTCCCCCAACGTACTTGCTGTTCTTGGGAGCCTAAATACCCTTCTGTGTTTCCTTTCTAAGCTTTGGGCAAATGGGCTGTGAGCATCAATTGTTGCAAGGGGAAGTATAATACAGTAGCACCAGGCAAGCCTTTGGGCTTCAGCCTCTGCAACAACTTCTCTGGACATTGCACACATGTCTTGAAGCTTTAATGCAGGGGATGGTGAAGCTGCGACCCTCTAAGGTGTTTCTGAACGACGGTTCCCACCAGCCACAGTTAAGTGTTGCCCAGTGGTCAGAGAAGTTGCAATCTAGCTGTCCTTGGAAAAAGGACCTCTATGCGTAGAGATAAAGATCAAGGAAACTATAGAGGTGTCACGTTCATTTAGTAGCATTACATCCTCGTGGATAAAATGTCCAAGTCCATCTAGTCTGCCAGGTGTTCCTGTGAGAGAGGAGCTAAAAGTCTGCACCCTTTCAGGTACAGCTGTAGCGATCACAAAAACAAATTTAATGTAAAGCAGAGTCTTAGTGGCTACCAGCCTGGTGGGCTGTTTGCTCCCTCCACTGCTGGATACAGCAATGCTTCTGAATGCCTGTTGCTTGAAACCACAGGAGGGGAGAACGCTGTTGCACTCATGTCCTGCTTGCAGGCTTCCCATAGGCATTTGGTTGGCCACTGTGAGAACAGGAGGCTGGTGTAGATTGGCCTTTGGCTTGATCCAGCAGAGCTGCTCTTCAAAGATGAGGCAAATACAGTTATTGTGTCCTTAACTGTTCAGTCATCTCCGTTTCTGTTCTCCTGGTTGTTGTTTTTTTGCTAGACAGATATGCATCTATGATTAATCTGTTCTTGATTAAACTCTTTGGAGCTTGTGGAAAAGTCTGGCAAACACATCTCTTTAAATTATTCTCCTCTCTCTGCCCCCCACCCTCCTCCCAGGCTCGCCAGATCAACATCCACAACCTTTCTGCCTTCTACGACAGTGAATTGTTCAAGATGAACAGGTTCAGCCGCGATGTGAAGCGGAAACTGATTGTGCAGGCATTCTGAGGCCAGCAAATTCCTGAGTGGCTCCGGATAAGAATTTAGAACTGTGCTTCCTCCAGTGGTGCAGTGGTACACAGGCTGTTGCAAAGCAGTATCACAGGGAAGATCTGGATTGTCTGCTACGAAGGGCTTGTGCGTAGAATAGAATGGAGCCAAATACTCAAACTCCTGAGCTTAATTGTAGCTGAGCTTGCTGGATGAAATGTTGCAGGAATGGTTTCCTGCTGCCCCCTAAGTTTTTGAAATTTGACTCCACTTGGGCAGGTTTTTCTTCAAATTACCTTCCTAGATTGATTAAACTTTATCGGGTAGGGGTTGGGCACCCAGTGACCAGGCACTGTTGAATTCTAGCTCCCATAGTCCCTGACCATTAGCCGTGTTATCAGGGACTGATGGGAAATGGAAGGCAAGATTGGGAGAGCCACAGGCTAGCCAACCTTGTTGCAAGGTTCCTCCCTTCTGTAACTGGGAATGACTTTGTTTAAGCTATCCAAACAAGCAGAGGGAACGTAAGCGCAAGTTGTACTCCATCTCTCTCCATTTATTATACAGTTCAAAGCTGAGCGCACAAACTTTTCACACCTTGAAGAAACGTGTTGTTTCTGCACATGAAGATGGCTCATTAATCTTCTACAAGGTAGTGGTGTGTAGACCCCTCTTCAGACACATGAAAACAAACAGGCAAAGCATTTTCCCTCTTGATTTGAATGTAAAGATATGTTCATAAGTCTGTCATTGAATTAACAGTTCCTGTTCTATTGTATGTATGAAAAGCTCAAGTGGTGTGTTCAGAGACAGATTTAAACTAGAACTTCTCTTCAGACTACAGTGTATCTTGAAGTACTTCTTTCCTATTTTGTAAGGCTGCTATGCACTTGTCTAGCAGGAGGCAGGTTTTGTGAAGTTTGTTTTGAAATGGAAAATAAAAGGTTTTTGCTTCTGTAAGAGAATATTAAATTCCTAAGTCCTTGTGCATCAACTGCATGTGCTGCTCTTCATGGAATGAGAGAATTTGCTAGTCTCTTGCCGCCTGAGCTTTCTGGCAAATTGTTTGTCTGCCCACTCAGCCTGCCTGTGGCAAGCTTAGAGACCCTTATAGTCTCATCAAAGACTGAATTGGAGACATTTAAGCTAGACAGAGCTGCACCTCCTTCATAGTCATTGACTAGTGGCAAAAAACAAACCAACTCAACAACCACCACTTCACAGCTGGCTGACTTGCTCCCTATTACATTTTCAACACTATGTAATTTGGACTTCTTTATTTAACCCCCCGAGTGTTTTTCTGGGTGTCTCATTGCATTACGTAAAGATGTTTTGGAGCCAGTTTTATATCTGTTTTTGGCTGGAGGTTGCTCCTCTTCTTCCTTAGGTCAGCTCATAGACAGTAAGTGCTTTTTAGTGTTCTCTTCCACCATATTTTTAGTGCACCGAATGAAAATGTTAAAGAGCAGAGCACTAGTCCGTGAAAATTCAAACCTAGGCCTCTTCCAGAAGCAAATATACTTCTAGAAGAATAACAGGGATGTGCTATAAGCCAATTTTTCAGTGCCTGACTTTTACATACTCTAAGCTTTTTAAGACAGGAAGAATAATCTAAATACATTGATGGCTGTGGGGCTTCTGTACCATACTTAGTTCTGGCAATACTGATAGTAACTAGAGCTTAGACTCAAATGTTCATGGAAATGCAGCCAGCTCTTCCATCGCCACTTCCCACTTAGTGGACATGTTGCTTTGTCTGGTCTTCTCTGCCATGAGCCAGCCCCCTTCCTTCCTTGCCAAGCTTTGTGCCTTAATGTCTATTTGTAATGTTTCCTGATTCTCCAGAAGTTAATTTGTTCTCTTCTGCAAGTTTGCCAGTCCACAGTTAGTCCTTCATTTGTATCCTGTATATTTTACTCCGCAAACTCCCTGGCCAGAGATTGTTTATATTCTAGTCAGGATCTTCTGTCCACTCACTGACCTTATTGAGATTTGGTTTGATGATAGAATAAAGTTTTATATGCGCAAATGAGCTGGAGCTTTTGAGATGGCTGCTTGAAATATTGTCTTGTATATTCTTCAATATGGCCACTGTACCAAAAAAGTTCTAAACATAATTATACAAGATCCCCGCTGCCTATACAGGATCTAGTACCCTGTTTATTCTGAATATGTTTAATATTGAAGGGCAAGAGAACTACCATTATCTTCTGGAGTACTTGGCATGGCAAGTTGCCTTGCCCATGCTGATTAAATATTTAATGATAGAATATCTGCTCTATGCTTCAATAGGCAAATGCTTTCTCTGGAAAGAATGGAAGCACAGTCCTGGATATCAGCAATCATCTCTACACTAAAGCTCGCTTTTGGCTTACTGATGCTGACTAAAAAGAAAATACTTAGCATGTTTGCTAGAAGCCTTGCATTCTCTCTCTTCTGTGCCCCCCTCCCCTTCTTGGTTATATATAAATATAGTGCTATATATATCGATCGTGGTGGTTAAACCTTTGATCTGCTATCTTAAGGTTTTGATGATTTTATTGCACTGATTTGTCATTTTTCTTGTACACAAAAAGTAATCCAAAGGGATTCACAAAATAGTATTGAAGGTTAAAACCAAAATACCATAAAAACTCCTTTCTGCCTATAAAAGCCAGGTCTAGCATACCGCACACACTGAAGAGACCACAAATACCTAAAATCTTCCAAATTAGGGGCCAGGTGGAATTCTGGGTAAAGAGAAACTCAGGTCTGTACAAGAGCCCCCTCCCCTCCTGCAGTTTCCAGCAACTGGTTTTCAGAAGCAGCGTTTCCTCTGCCGATGGAGGCAAAGCCAAGCCATCCTCCAACATACCTTTTCTCTAAACTAAAAAGATCCCACAACCGTTCCCCACAGGAGAGTTGCTCCATCTTGCCCAGCCAATCTTTCAAAGAGAGTAAAGCTTGAGTTATCCTCTCCCCCGCCCCCAGTTTTTTCAACTTCAAATTATAAGCTAGACACAGTAATCATGTAAGATGCCAGCTCTTAATGGGTCTGATCAACTGGTTTATTTATACAGTGTTGTTGTTTAGTTGTTTAGTCGTGTCCGACTCTTTATGACCCCTTGGACCAGAGCACGACAGGCACTCCTGTCTTCCGCTGCCTCCCGCAGTTTGGTCAAACTCACATTCGTAGCTTCGACAACACTGTCCAACCATCTCGTCCTCTGTCGTGCCCTTCTCCTTGTGCCCTCCATCTTTCCCAACATCAGGGTCTTTTCCAGGGAGTCTTCTCTTCTCACGAGGTGGCCAAAGTATTGGAGCCTCAGCTCCAGGTACAGCGGTACCTCGCATTAAGAACTTGAATTTGTTCTGGAGATCTGTTCTTAACCTGAAACTGTTCTTAACATGAAGCACCACTTTAGCTAATGGGGCCTCCTGCCTCTGCACCGCTGCTGCATGATTTCTGTTCTCATCCTGAAGCAAAGTTCTTAACCCGAGGTAATATTTCTGGGTCAGCGGAGTCTGTAACCTGAAGTGTCTGCAACCTGAAGCGTATGTAACCCAAGGTACCACTGTATTAAGTAGAAGAAAAATATTGGAACAACAATTCTTCAGTCCCTGGAGCAGACTGGGCACAATTCCATCTCCCCAACCATGGTCTGGACTCAAAGCAAACCTCACACTATTTCCCCCACACACCTTTTTTGAGTGGGAGTGTCCTGTGGGAGTGTCAGTGGGGGGGTAATAATAATAATAATAATAATAATAATAATAAATTATATCCCACCCGTCTGGCTGGGTTTCCCCAGCCACTCTGGGCGGCTTCCAACAGAATATTAAAAACACGATAAAACATCAAACATTAACAACTTCCCTAAGCAGGGCTGCCTTCAGATGTCTTCTAAAAGTCAGATAGTTGTTTATATATGTCTATATACAGTATGTCAAGTACAAAGTTCAACAGTCAAGAAACAGTCCCATAGAAGTCCTAGAACATCCATGCCAAAGTCCATCAACGTGGGCAGACACAGCACTTCCCAGCACTTTGCCTGCTGATTGCAGCATCTGGGCTTGATGAGGCTGTGACCCTCACCTGTTCTGAACCTACTCCAGCTGAGGAATTGCACACCTCCTCCCTGAGCTAGTGAGCCCCACCTGGTCAGCCTCAGTTTCCCAGAGTGTTCTATCACTGCTGCCCAACACTTCGGAGCCTGCCTTGTTTGTGGAGACGGGTCTCTCTGGTTCTGATGAGAGGTCCTGCTCTTCTGGTCCCTGCACACTGCTCCCCATCCCCTTGCCATCCTCTGTCATCCCTGTGTGTACTTTCCGCAACCCCAACCTCTCCTTTTCCACCCCCAGCTTGCCCCAGTGGGTCCCAGTCACAGCTGCACCCCTCACCAGGATCCTCTTCATCCTCCCCTTTGTCCTGCCAGTTCATGACAGCGAGTCTTTTATCAAGAAATTGGCACGGAGTGGTTAAGACCCACACCGTGTCTTTTCTCAATTATGCAGTTGTTACTGCCATGATTTAATAGCTCTCCATTACGCTGAGCAAAAGCTTCTCTGCAGTGTTGCTGCTTCAGCACAGCCCAAGCTCCATCGGGAGCTCAGCTCAGAGCTGCACTCTCAAGAGCAAGGAAGCTGCATGTTGGCTAAGTAAACCCACAGAGGTTATGTCTGGCCATCTTCTTACCGTTCACCTTGCAAGACTTCTGGCTGCAGATTCAATGTATTTGTGCAGCTGGCAAATAATGTTGGAATATTTCTAAATGGTTGAGAACGACAGTATCTGCAAGTTGTGTTACTCAAGTGTCTTTCCTCCAATTTGGCCAAAACCATTCAGGAACTTTTTGCTACTGTACTATACAGTGGTACCTCAGGTTACATATGCTTCAGGTTACATACGCTTCAGGTTACAGACTCCGCTAACCCAGAAATAGTGCTTCAGGTTAAGAACTTTGCTTCAGGATGAGAACAGAAATTGTGCTCTCGCGGTGTGGCGGCAGCAGGAGGCCCCATTAGCTAAAGTGGTGCTTCAAGTTAAGAACAGTTTCAGGTTAAGAACGGACCTCCGGAACGAATTAAGTACTTAACCCGAGGTACCACTGTAACTGTTATACAGCACTCATGGAGCTTAATTATTACAGCTAAGACTCTGTGTTGCCATGCATGATGCCATAGTGGAAATGCTTTTCTTCCAGTGCATGCATACATGCATGCACTTTGTAGTCACTGAAGGCAAACTGGGGAAAAAACAGCTCTGGATTTGCTGGCTCAGCTTCAGAACCAGAGGTTTGCATTAACACCCAAACAAGATTGTTGCCTGCACTCAAGATGTGCCCTGCATCCCCCTGCAAAGTTATGCACCAAGGCTTACAGTTGTACGATTGCAGCTCTTTGGGCTGAAAAATGTCTTGGGCTGGCCCTGCTGCCAATATTTATGCCAAGATTGTCAAACTTGAACAATTGCCATGTTGTTAGAAGTAGGTGGCAACTGGTTCCTCTATATTATTGCTTACATGGAGTGTGTCTCTGTTTTAATTGCTTCAGCTCAAGATAAAAAAGCCATAACACGACAGAGTATGTGCTTTATGTGCATAGTCTCAGGTTCAGTTATCAGTACCTCCTATTAGGAAATGCCTCTTAGTAGCCTGGAGGGCTGCTGCCAACTGCAGTATAGGAAGAACATAGGAAGCTGCCTTATACTAAGTCAGATCCCTGGTCAATCAAGCTCAGCACGGTCAACAATGACTCTTTCAGCAGGGGTCTCTTCCAGACCTCCCTGGAGATGGAAAGGACTGAACCGTGAACCTTCTGTATGAAAATCATTAGCCCCACCAACAAAATGCAGCCCTTCAAATCATCTTCCCAATAATATTATATGCCAGAGTCCAAAATTAATATAAACTATTGCAAGGGTCTTCCTCTCTTAAAAGTGTGGTAGTTTTTATAATTGTGTGGTCAAGGGACACGATGCCTTTCTAATGTCCTCATAAATGTATAATTGGTATGTGTGATGCAATTTGAAGCATGTTGATGCAAAGGTTCCTTTGCAATGCTTCTAGTCAACAGGACAAAAGGGTTATCTTCCACCACATAGAATCTGCACAGTTAGTGAGACAGATAAGAGGGCCATCAGAGCAGAAGGAAACTGGAATGCAGTGTGATCTAAGCAAGCCCACTTCAGTCAGGATTTGGGAATCACTTGTTAAAATGACAACACAGGTGACAGCTTATCCTGGTGAAGCTCCACCAGAGGAATCAAATTGTGTCCCTTTTATATTGGAAAGGTTGTAAGATTCAAGGTCCTTTTCTACCTCTATGCTGGGTGACCATTTGTGAATGATTTGTGGACAAAGGTGTTGGCAGTAATCTCAGATACATTAATCTGACACACTCCTCTGTATTTAAGAACCCCCCCCCCAAAAAATGGATTTTTTTTCCCACCAAGAAACTAATGTTCTTACTAGCACTGAGGTGACTAAAACCAGCATGGGGTACTAAATCAGTATCAGTATGCTAGTGTTTGGCAAGTAGTGTTGCCTGAGGAATTAAACCTGCCCCTGCAGAGAAACTGGGGGGAACAATGGTTCAAGACCAATGTCTAGAAAGATGGTTTCCTTTTTCTCTCCTGCATGAACCAATTGATGCAAGTCTTTAGCCTCAGCAATCTTTTGCCTGCCCTGTGGTTCTTTTCATCCTTTGAATAGGTAGTACTCTTTATAAATCAAGACTCATCAGAACTCAGACTTGTACTCTTTTTCTTGTTCATTATGTTCAACTTTGATTTAAAGATAATTTTTATGGGCTTCTAAAGTTCTCTTGTATGTCATGCAGGAAGAACTGTTGTTCGGCAGCTTATGAAGAGAATAAATGGGGCTTACTCCCTAGAAAATATGTTTGACCATCTTTAGCAATACTTCTTTTTTTATCAAGTTTAATATCCTGCCCTTCCTCCCAAAGGAGCCCTTGCATATATATATATATATATACACACATACATACATATATGCAGATTTAGTAAATTGTTTAATTGGTTGAGGCCAAGATGATTAATTCCCTAATGCATGGATATTTTCCCCAATATTATTGCAACCTCCAGGGCTGCGCCTTGGAGCTGCAATTAGGTTATGGAGGCGAGCCCTTGTTATTCCTTGCGCCATTGCTTTTTTTCTAAAAAAAATGTTTAGGGGTACTCTCATTTTCCTACTTTTAAATGTATTTTTAATTTTTGTTGGAAGCAGCCCAGAGTGGCTGGGGAGACCCAGCCAGATGGGTGGGGTGCAAATAATAAATTATTATTATTATTATTATTATTACTACTACTACTACTACTACTGTACTCAGATTGAAATAATGCCCCTCAATGAGGCCAAACTTAGATTCACAAAATATTTAGGGGTATGCATACTCCTGCGTCCCCCCAGAAAAAAAGCACTACCTAGTGCAAACCTAAGTCCTAGCTCCTCAGTGATAACCAGCTACTGTACTTCTGCGACCCACAAATAACCGATGGAGATCCCCTTCTCTTGCAGGCTCCAGTCCCCTAAACCTTAAAGCCACAGAATCATAGAACCAAATGTAGAGAGGGAAGGCACCCTTAGGGTCATCTAGTCCAACCCCCTGCAAAGCAGAAATCTTTTGCCCAATATGAGGTGCAAACCCACGTCACTAAGTCGTGTGGTCTACCGACTGAGCTATCCCTTCAGATAACGACGCTGGCACGATCGTAGGATCGCCCTCGGGCGCGAGAAGCGCCTCTCCAATGGCCTTCATCTTCCAAAACCATCCCAGTTTCCGCCCAAGCCCCCGCACACACAGAGGCTTCTGCCCCTGGAGTCAACTCCAGGGGATCGGCACCCACAATAAGATATCTGTGGGGCTGGGCCTCCCGAGTCAATGGGCAAAGTTGAAGCCCGTCATTGCGGACACCGCAATCTTCAGTGCGAGACGTGGGCCCCTAGGGCTGCTGCAGGTTCCTCCCCGCAGGTTGCTCGCTGAATAGGGGGGTGCGCACCCGCTCCGTCTCCCTCTAGGACCCCGGCGGAAGCTGGAGCCCGGCCGCGGCCGGAATGCAGACCACTGCGCAATGCACACGATTTCTAATTCAGCAGCGGGGAGATCCTCGGTCGGGGGCAGCCGCCGGTCCTGGCGCGGGAGGGAGGGGGCGTGGTGGAGAGGCGAAGGCTCCCAGGAGCTGCTGCTGCTACAGCAGCAGCAGGCGAATGAAAACGGCTGCAGTTGCTGGAACCTGAACGCCGGCCGCCCCCGCCGCCCCCCTTCCCATTATTATTATTATTAGCCTTTGCTCCAAGCATTGGTCGCCGCCTGCGTTTTGCTCCTTGCGCACACCCCTGAGAGAGAGGGGCGGGAGAGGCGCACGCGGCGGGGTTTGCAGAGGGAGCCTGGGCAGCGGCCAAGGCAGCATCTCTCCGCCGCTTCGGGCGGGTGGGGGGCTCTGGCTGGTTTTGGAGCAGAGCCACTCGCTCGTCTGACTGGCCGCGCAGTGCAAGCAGCTCTGCCTCTCCTCCTCGTCGTCTGCCCCCCGCCTTCCCCCCTGAAGCGAGGCCGCAGGGAGGGGGCGCCCGGAGAGCGGGGTGCTGCTGCTGCTGCGGGGAAAGTTGCCGCTCGCTGGCGGGGAGGGAGGGCGATGCCTTCTGAGCGCGAGCTGCCGCAGGGGGGAGAGGTCCTTTCTGCGGCCGGGAGGGGCAGAGCCCCGCGGGCGGCGGCGGCGGCAGAAGCAGAAGCAGCAGTAGCAGCAGCTGCACAAGCCGGGTGCGACTGAAGAAAGAGGCAGGCGAGCAGGAGGACGGAGAAGCACCATGCCGCCCTTCTTCCCGCGCTGGGCGCCGAGGCTGCTCCTGCTGGCCTGCGGTGAGTCGTTTCCTTTCCCAGGAACCCGAGAGGGATGCATCGGGAAGCGCAGATCCTGCGGTCCCCAAAGGCAGCCCCGGACAAAGGAAGGCCCCCCCCCCCCCGCTGGGGATCCGAGGCTGCCTGCAGCGTGGGTGGGGATCGCCGTGGGGGAACCCCACGCTGGGGGTGCATCGGTGGGGCGGAGGATCTGGTCCTCTGAAGCAGCCCGGGATGGATGGTGGTGGCCTCGGGGTTCCTAACTCGGGGGCGTTTTTTCCTGGTTTAAGGCACGGGTGCGACACAGCAGCTTGGGCGATTGAGGTGGGGGGCAGAATGGAAATAGAAACCGTTTTCCTGGAGGTGGGACTAGGTCGCGCAGAGGGAGATGCTCATACACCTTGGCAACCTCTTAATCTGGGAAGAAATACACATATAAAGGGGGAGGGGTTCGTATTAACTTTATTTCCAGTGCCAGTGTTTGAAAAGGTACACTTTGCGCGGGGGAGGGTTATTTATATTCTTGGAAGTTCCCGCTGTTGTTCCAATTCACCATGGTAAAGTATATACTGTACAGCTTATGTCCTTCCTTCCACATTGCTTTCTGCCTCCCTTTCCTTCAGTGGAGTTTAGGTGCTTCTTATTTTAAGTGCCTTTTCCTGTAGCAAGGCTAGTTGCCATTCTAAAGGCGATGTGTCACCCCTTATTGACCACCATTGATGTTTCAGTCAGTGGGGTATCTTTCTATGAGGAAAAGTGTTTCTGTCATATTGGGCCATGTAATACTTACCTGTAGAAAACTGCCTGGTGAGAGTGTCTCAAAGGTAAGCATTTTGTCATTCCATTTTAAGTTTTACTTTATGGTGCCATGGAAAGTCATGAAGCACCTGCCCTGGCACTAAATAATGGCTTCTTTGTGTGGTGGAGCAGGGAGTATGTCAGTCTAGGCAACCTGGAACTCTCTTGTCACGGAACAAAACTTTGTAATTCAGAGAGTTCTAGCCAAGTTTCAATGCTGTGAAATTCAATGCTGCTTCACACACCATATTGGGAAGTGGTGTTATATCATGTAGCTACAAGCAGCAGGGAGCTACAAGAAACTGCAAATTCACTGCAGCCTATAGCCGTATAACACATGGTGGGGGGTGGGATGGGGGTGGAACATCAAATGTATTTATTCGGTGCCCACACTGCAAACAGTGCGTGATATTTTTCCACTGCTGTTCCTCTCCATTTCAGGGAGGAGGGGGGAATTACTATAGATTTCACTTGGACATTTGCATGGCATAGTTGTGATGAGCATTGTGAATTAGCATGGAATTTACTAACGCCAGCAAAAAAAATAAATATAGTGGTTAAGAAATGTAGTGATTCAATTACCCTTTCACTGAAAAAAAAAATGGCTAGTGAAGATTTGGCTGAAATGAGAAAGTTAACTGCATAGACCCGTTTAAGAGATGGGCAGCAAGTAGAGACATTTGAGGGAAGATGGTTTCCTTTCAGTGACTTAATGGACCTAATATGTGTTTGGATATTCAGAATGTTGATTTACTGAGAATTGTTGTTAATATGGATTTGTATGTTTCAGTAGTGTTGTTTATTGTTTTAGGGGTTTTTTTAAGGGATGAACAAAGCGTCCCTAGAGATTGTTGAAAATAGCCTTGATGTAGTACAGTTTCTGCGTGCCAAAGCTGAGCTAGGATTCCTGCATACTGTATTTTCCTCTAGGGACTGCATCCAGAATTACTTTGTACTGCACTGAGAATCATTTAACCCATAACATTGTCCTGTCACCTTTTTCCACTTAGAGTATTTTGATTGTTTCTCTTTCACCAAAAATATGCTGTCGAGAAGTCCTGATACCAAATTAGACTCTAGTTTTAAAGAGCCTAATCTGTAAATTTTGAAAAGGGGGGTGGGGTATTAATTAAAGCCGATTAAGTACAGAAGTAATTATAATTAGAATAGGTAGGAGGCCTGTGCTTCTAATTTTGTATAATCTCATTGGAGATATTTAAAGACGGAGACCCCTTTCAAAAAAATAAAACGAAAAATGTTGGAAGGGGCTATTTTTCTTAATAATGTGAGTGAACAAGCTCAGTTTGTAATCTTAGTGAACAAAGTAAAATGGAACTTTGTGACAGACCATTAAATGTTTTCTTTAAAAATATAAAATTAATCAATACTTGGCAGCAATCGGCCTGGAAGAATGAAGACCATCTGGTCATTCTGCCAGTGATGGGATTGGAGCAGAGCATGTTCACCCTTCTGCTTGTAAATTGTGTTTCATCTCTTAAGTTTTGAGAATAGATCCTTCTGTAAAGAGACACAAGTAAAGTTATGCTAGCCATGTTGGCCCCTAAGGGGAAAAAATCCATAATCCATGTTAGAACAACATCTTTCTCAGGCTGTTCAAAATATCACAAAATAGTATGCCAGCTTTAAAGTCCTGCAGAAATCTTTTATCAGACTAGATTGTTTATTTAAAAAAGGGGGAAAGGAGAGAAAACCTGGCTGGTGGTAACACCGTAAGTCTGCAACTGGTAGTGGCTTTAAAAAAGAATATGGGAGAAGGTAGCATCCACTCAAATGACGCACTTCTAGGGGCTATGCAGGCAACAGGCTTCACCAAGGCCTAGTGGGAAGAAGAAATATAACTGGCTGATTCTCCATCTCTGAAAATACAAAAAACTGGCTGTTACCCAGGTTTATCTCCATCCATTAATGAAGCACACAGGTTCCTTGATGGGGGGGGGGGGAGAGGAAGAATGACGAGAAACTAGGGCAGGAGTTCCTTAGGCATGGCACCACCACAGAAAAGGCCACGTTCCCACCAGCCTAACCTCTTTTGGAGGAGGAGTATACAGCAAGACCTTGCAGCAGATATTATACTACAGGCAGGCTCATACAGGAAAAGGATTTCATAAATTCTCTCCCCAGTCACTTAGGGCTTTATAGGTAAGAACCAACACCTTGAATTTTCTGGTCACAGATGGGAATGCAGCACAGTTAGTGAAAGGCCAATGTAATATTGAAGCACACAGTAGAAGACATTCTGCTCTAGCTGCAGTTTCTGAACCACCTATTATTTATTTAAATATTTCTATACCTTGATTTTGTAAAATAAAAATAAAAATACAGCCTATAGAACATTACAGTAAAGTCTTATAGAACCCAATGGAGCCATTTGGGATCCAACTTCTATCTAAATAGTCTCCGTCACATGCTTCTTGGTGTGATCATAGAATGTGATAGAACTCTGGGACCTCAAACTGTTATTTAAAGGCTTTGTTGCAACACCACATGAACTAAGTTTAACTGGTTCATACCAATAGGTGTTTTTCTACAGGGGTGGCGACAGGACATCAACAAAACTGCTCAAAGGCATTTGATGCTGTGTTGTGTACTGTCATATTTCTTAGTCCTCCTACAACTCATGGCAGGTGATAGATGGGCTAACAAAACACAAATACCGTATTTTTTGCTCCATAACACGCACCCGACCATAACACGCACGTAGTTTTTAGAGGAGGAAAATCCGTAGGCATGCCCCCTGTAGGCATTCCCTCCATAACATGCACAGACATTTCCGCTTACTTTTTAGGAGGAAAAAAGTGAGTGTTATGGTGCCAAAAATACGATATATGTTTTCCATAGATGGCAGCAGGTTCTAGACAAGACTGATTTGAAAACTCGGTGGGCAATCCAGTTATAAACTTGTTGATACAATCCTTGTGCCAAGTCCTCTTTCATTTAGTGAAAGTCTATTATTATTTTTAAAAAACAGGCAGAAGTGGAAGCCTGCAAAAAAAAATCACAAATGCTTTCTGTTTGCATGCACACACTTACTCTTTGTATTCATGCATCCCTATTCACTCCATTTACATGTTATAATACTTGACTTCTTTCTCTGCACCATTTCCAGTTTTCTGAGACAGCCCCCCTTTTCTGAAAATTAGAGCCATTTTTTAAAATTGTGTTTTGCATACTTAATTTGTTTTATCATTCATTTATGTGATTTTAGGCTTGTCAAATAAAACAAATGAAGATAAAACAAAATAATAAAAAATCCAGCAAGACAAAATGCAGCATTAAAACAAAATCAAATAAGTTCAAAAGTAGATAAAATAAATTTGAGAATGGGGAGGGGGAATCAGCAGAGTTCAATTAAATGATTTAATGCAAGGATGGTTACCTCCTAGTTCAATGGGCCTAATTCTCCCAACCAGTAACATTTTTCTGCCCTGATGGGGATGGAAATCACCCCCTCTACTGTCAATTAGGTAAGTGGACAGGGGGCAATAACTACCCTTTAGCCAGTCTGTATGGATGGAGTCCCTTGAAGCCCCCCAAAGTCTTGCTGCCTCTGATTTAAGAAGCTTGGGAAAGAAGAAGCTGAATTAGTAATCAAAGTTGGTGCCAAGTAGACTTCTCTTGGGGGGACATTCCACAACTGGGGTGCCACTACTGAAAAGGCCCTTTCATCTCATTCACCTCTGTCCAGCCATAATTAAGTGCTCTAACATTTATCCAAAGCTTGCTTAACTTCACAAGTAGGCAAATAATAAATGTGGACTGGCAAAGAAACTCTGAGGGGGGCAGGACAGGGCAAAGGGGAGAAAGGGCTTTCCATCTTATCCTTCCTCTCACTGTCTTTTTTTTTTTGGCCAATTTTTATTGCTTTTCAAAAAAATTAACAAGTTCACATCAAATTACAGTGGTACCTCGGGTTAAGAACTTAATTCGTTCTGGAGGTCTGTTCTTAACCTGAAACTGTTCTTAACCTGAAGCACCACTTTAGCTAATGGGGCCTCCCTCTTCTGCTGCACCGCCGCTGCGCGATTTCTGTTCTCATCCTGAAGCAAAGTTCTTAACCCGAGGTACTATTTCTGGGTTAGCAGAGTCTGTAACCTGAAGCGTATGTAACCCGAGGTAACACTGTAATTTGAATTTAATGCATACTTAAAAGTTGACTTCCCACCCTTCCTTGTTCTCCCTCTCTTGTTGCATTATAAAACATTTATTTATCTGCTTACCAATTTATGATGCTGCTCATCTCGCTGTCTTAATCCCTAAATCCCCATGTTAGCTTCAAGACTGTAAGGTTTGAGCTCACTCCTTTTCCCATTTGGACCTGAAATGCATAGTTTTGCCTTGGACTCGGGATCAATATGGCAGGCTGCATTCATCTCTTGCCCACAAGGCACTCTGTGCTCTTCAGTGGCGTAGGAGCCAAAGGGAGGACTGAGCTTCCTTTCTCTCCACTGTGGCCGCAAAGAAACTTTGGGGGCTTCTGCGAGGCTGAAGGGAAGCGAGTTGATGGACTGCATCTTAATTTCAACCACTCTAAACAGCCAAATGTGACCAGCTGGGACTAATGCCTGTATGCCGTCATCTTGTGGCCCTCCAGATGTGGAACTCCCATCAGCCCCAGCCGCATGGCTGATAGTCAGGAATCATGGCTGTTGTAGTCTATCCACATCAGAAGAGCCACAGGTCCTCCCCCCCCCCATGTATATAAATTTGGCCTTCACAAATCTTTGTTTGTTTATTGCAAATTGGGGGGGGGGGTTGAAATATTGGTACAGACCATTTCTGTCCCTAAGTTATTAAGAGGTTGGGGGGTTGCCTTTAACATATGAGATTCACTGAAGCAACAACTGGGTATTTTAGGTGTAGTTCAATACCTAACATAGTTTTGAGGCTGCTTTTAAGTTCAGCTCCACAGTTATGGGTTAATGAGATGAGGAAAGCTTGTTCCCATCCTTGGAACATGGTGGTCATACTGAAGGGAGTGCTTTCACTAGGAAACATTGGCACGTCCTTCTGGAACGGAAGCCCGGCCAGGCTGGAGGAACAAGACCATTGTAACATTATGGTAGAAAGAGTGCATCAGACATTAAGTGTTAGGACATGTAATTTCTCCTGCCTCGCCCCATAAGCTTCTCCAAAATCTTCATTCCTTTCCATGCCTACAGAGGCATTGCAATAACCTTGCAAACACTAGCCCTGCTTTTTAATAGGGTTGTTAAATTTAGCAAATTAAAAAGTCATAAAGCACTCCACAGCAGCTGTTGTTTGAAGACTCCAGATGTATCAGCGATTGGGAAATTGTAGCTGTGTTTGGACAATGATATTAAGCCAATATTGACAGGTATTTTGCCCATCCATGCAGCTCCTTCACTTCTCACTTTGTGACATGAGCAATCAAATCAGGAAGTTTCTATCCATAGCAATAATGTGGTTACCAGGTTCAGAACAAACAGGATATTATACCATATTCGAGCCATGGTTTTAATATCCCAGCTTGCTCTGAAGCTGCTCATCATAGTTTTCCAGGTTGGCTAATTAGATATTTCCTTGTTTAATTGTGGCTTGTGTGAAGGGGCAGAAGACTCGTTCATATTTCAGTTTATTAAATTGAGAGATATCATCCGGACTGAGTCCCCCTTTCCCCCTTACTTCTGACCATGGAAAGGAAAAATCAATGTGCCTGGTTGATGGGACACCCAACGATCATGTTGTGAATGAAATACTTTCATCAGCTTTGATCAATGAGAATTGTTCTTAAGTAAATGGAAATAGGATTTTTCCATAGTTTCTCTGCAATTCCAGGCCAACACTTCTAGAATGTAATAGGACATGGGTAGGCAAATTAAGGCCTGTGGGCCAGATCCGGCCCAATCGCCTTCTAAATCCGGCCCATGGACAGTCCGGGAATCAGCGTGTTTTTACATGAGTAGAATGTGTGTTTTTATTTAAAATGAATCTCTGGGTTATTTGTGGGGCATAGGAATTTGTTCATTCCCCCCCCCCCCAATATAGTCCAGCCCACCACAAGGTCTGAGGGACCAGCCCCCTGCTGAAAAAGTTTGCTGAACCCGGTAATAGCACAATGCTAGAACTTTGTTGCAATGTTACTGAATAACTAGGATGAATCACTAGGATGGTTTGCCCAGGTTCATCCCAGCAAAGGTAAGAGTCCCTTCCCTTAAAGTAGTGCCTGTAACTTCCCATAATGAGATCTTCCATCTGCCAGGCACAAGATTGATCTCGGTCCTTGAGACTCCCTGGGGTTCTCATTCACGTAATGGCTCCTAAATAATTTTATGGTGATGAGAGGTAGCAGATGCAATCTGCTGCTAACTAAATTCTTAGCCTAATTAATAATCAGTGAAGGTTGTGGCCGTTCAAATGCTTGAACTGATTTTCCTGCTGCTACTGGGAACACGGATTTTATTTCACCAGAGGTCACATCAATATCACATTTTGAATACACATTTAGACCACTTTACCCCCCTTAAAGAGTCCTGGGAACTCTAGTTCCTAATCCTGGTAATTGTAGCACTATAAGAGGTAAACTACAGTTCGCAGAATTGCTTTAAATGTCCTTTAAATGTATGGTGTGGATGTGATCTATAGTGAGGATGGGTTCTGTTGCTACAATAGGTAGCCTTAAGTTTTCTCTGGGAACTTAAGTTTATTTCTGGAATTAGCGGAACAGGAATTACACCGCTATTGGAAAAGTTATATTGGAAACTGAGGGTAAAAATGTGCTGCAGGCTGTGTTTAAGCCTGGCACTCTGATGGCATAGTAGCAGACATTCCTCAGCTAAGCTACATGGAAGTTGATTATGTTTACTACACAGTTTGGATGAATGAGCACTAGAGATGAGACCTTTCTACAGAAGGACATCTCTTTTCCTTCCTCGGTCACCCTGTTCTTTTGTGTGTACAGTGCTGTGAGATTCCAGAGGGTGTTAAATGCATCTTCCTCCCTTCGGCTATCTTGCTTGACTAATTCCTTGTTAGTTAATTTGCTCGACTCCAGGAAATTGGGATGGCTACACATCCAACGCAGTCAATCTTTCTAAGGAACCGTTTCTTTAATTATAGGCACCCAAGGTTTAAATAACTATATTCATACTCCAAGGGAGAGCTCCAGGTGACAGAGTATGAATTAGAGCACACATTCCTCCCTTGTGCTTGAAATGAGGAACAGCCTTGTAGGATGTTGTGGATAAATAGGCAAAATGGGAGCACTGAAATTGGCCAAAAGGAAAACTAAATGGTCTCCTAGAGCCCAGAGGCTATGCGATTTGCTCTCAATTCTCAATGGTACAGTGATTTGAATGAGCCGTCCCCAAAGAATAAGGCTAACATATCTCATTTACATGAATATAGCTTGGGTGGATTCACACATGAGGCAAGGGGTATCTTACTGCTTCTGGATTGTGCTTTTCACTTGCAGAAGCATCCAAATACTTTCTCTTCACCAACTCTCCTTCATATGATCTGACAGGAAACTAGTGGGCAAGAGGACCCAGAAAAACACTGTGTTGTGGCTGGAACTATTGCCTTCCCTATAGCTCCCTGTGTTGTTTGAGCAGCCTACCGAGCCAACGCTTTTCCTACCGACTACTCTGCAGGTCTAGGAGAGGACCATTGCATTGTTCTTCTCCATCAGAAATAGGGAAAGGTGCCCTCACAACCCTCTGTGGGCAGTTTTGGACCTTTAGTGGAGGTTGCTCATTGGCTGTGAGTCCTGGAAGACCTGCTCCCTGGCCTTGCAGGCCCCTGCCTGGCCTGGTGAGGTCCTGACTGACACCCAGTTGCAAAAGCTGAGGCTGCTGAGCAGACTCTTGGGTTGGGGTATTTGGGGGGGGGGGGTGTTACTGTCACTGTTGCTGATACTAATTTTTTGTATCTCTATTTTTAGAGCTTCTTTTGATGTATGTGGAAATTGTTCAATTTGGTTGTGTGCTTTTTCATGTGTTTTATTTATTACTGATGACTACTTCTGCTATATTTGTAATTATGTAATTTATTTCATGTAAGCTGCTTTGAGCATGGTTTTCACTATGAAAAGGTGGCGATAAAAATAAAATGATGTATGTATGTATCTACGTATGCTCTATTTTCCTGCAAGTGTACAGGATCTCTGCTGCCCTCACTCATCTTTAGGTTCTTGGGATATCCATGCATAGACATCCTACTTAGAAACAAATAGATGAGTGTGCTCCTTTATCTCTTGCAATGGAAAAATCTGCGGGGGGTGGGGTCTGCTAGCAGTTTCTTCCCATAGGTTGACACAGAGGTGGGATTATAATTTCAAAAAAACCCAGGATTTTTAAAAAATGCAAAATCAATTCTAACAATCTGCTGGTTTACAGTCTAGTGTGCCACTAGTCAGTACTCCCGTGTACCCTACTCAACATCATGGGTCGTTAAACTGACATTTGCTTCCCTGCTTTTTGCTACTAGCCCAGAAAATATACAGGGCTCCTGGGAATGTGGGTGTGCTAGAATCTCTGTGGGGTGCCTGCCTCTCTCCCGGCTTGGTCTGTGCCAGAGGAATGCTGACCTCTCGCCTATGTTTTCTGCAGTCCTAATTAGAAGTGATTGCTCTGCTGGGCTTCCTAATCCTGCATTCAGAATGTTCTACTAATAAATGAGAGACTGGCAGCAAAAGTCGGGGGGGTTGTAGATATAGGGGTGCAGGACTCATTTCCTATAGAGAAGGAACCAGGGTCAGATGCTTTGGAATAATCATGGGGAGATAGACAAAAGGGCTCTGTCTGGGCTCTGAGCTCTCTCTGTGTTCACAGGCGGAAGCCACTGAGATTGTGGCTTTCTTGGTGCAAACCTGCAATCCTGGTGAGCCTCCAACGTTGTGCGTGCAATCTGCACTACGCCCTGCACCGCCAACGTGGAGCAGCAGGATGTCAGACCAATAAGCACCACGGACACGATTGCAGGAGCTGCTTAAGCGTGGAGTTGCCTCGTACTGCACCATTTCTTTGTCAAGACAAACGGCTCATCGGGCACCTGCTTTTTTTGACTGCGTGTCAAATCACGATGGCACAACATTTCTGCCGACTCAGGGATTTAAAAAATATATAGTTAAGCTGTGATAAACTGCAGGGAACAATAGCTCGGAAGAGGGTGCAAGGATCGTAAAGCCCACAAGCAGCTCCTCACCTTTCATGTAGCCAGATTTTCTCCTTTCTAACCATTAGAAATGTTCCTCCTCTACTCAGTTGGGAATAAAATGAAACTCTCAACCACATCTGCTCTCATTCTGTATGAAAGAACACATATAATAGCGTAGGAAAGATGACCCTGGCTTGGCAATATGTTTGTTTTTAGCCCTACTTCTGGATTGGTTTTGCAGCCTTCTGCCTGTAAGAATTGTTCTGCTTGATGGTGCTAAAGATCTGTCTGTTGTGGGGCAACAGGGGCCAGATACCACCATAACGTTCACAAATAAGAGCACAATGGGTTCAACCACCCCATTTCTTTCCAGCTTCTCGTAATCAGTTATACTGCCTTTGGACATGGAAGTTCCATTCTTCGTTATTATGTCTGATAGCCATTGACAGACCTTCCTCCACAACCTTGCCTAATCCTCCTGGGGGAGTGGGTGGGTGCAAAAATCTAAACATCCTGTGCTAATGGATTCCATAAGCCAATTACACATTTGTGTGAATAAGTAGTTTGTTCCATTTTTCCTGTATTTTTTGCCTGCCAGTTCCACCTAATCCGTGCGGAGCCACTGTCTTTTCTATAAATGATTCACTATTTCCCCACTGTAGCTTAACTCACTGCTATCCTGCCCTCAAATTTTCTCCCTGACAATGTGTAACAGAAGTTCCTTGGGATCTCTGCCTGCCTTTTTCCACCAGTAGCCTGTACATCAGGGGACATCAGTGTCAGATGCTTCTTTTAGCTGATCATTGTTCCCCTGTCTCAAGTGATTATCAATAAATGACCGTTTTGGACCGAGCTCCCTATTTTGAATAACATCTGCTGGACAAATGCTTGGGCACAAATTTGGGAAGCCTCTCAAATGAAAGCTAGATATAAACTGAAGCAAGTTAGCATGTGGTCCTTCTATGAGGTCCTACTCCCCAGTTGGCAAAATCTTCACTTGTAGTTTGTTCTGAATGAGGTATTTTATCTCAAGCAGCAGATATTGAGGTACTATAAAGAACCGGAATAGCTGTTTGAGTTCATTTACACAAAAAATTGTGCCCCTCAATAACACTCAAGTATGGCAGTAGTTACCACCTGCTGCCTGCACTTTTATTCTTCACTAATGTATGTAGGAGACAGTCACTGTGTCAAAATCTGAGTGGACCAATATTTGTGTTTCCCATCACCTTCATTAAAGCTGCTGTTCCTTAGGCAGTCAAACTGGGACAATGAGGCCTGCGTCTTCTGCCTTTCCTAACTCTTTGTCTTGTGAACCTAAAAGAATGACTTTTATTTTGTAATGTGTATCTCTGTGTGGCAGGAATTTGCCAGAGGACAATGTTTTTACTCTGGAAGGAAATTCCTTATTTATTATTTGTATTTGGGGCAGTTTAATTACACTTGCTGCTCTGACGTTGCTCTGGTTCATAGGCTAAGTTGGTAAAGATGTGTTGAATTCCTGGCTAAGGGCAGAGAGGCTTAAGTGCTTCCACACCAGCCTTTTTAATAAATCAATATTATTTTTCTTTTCCCCCCTACACCAGAATTTTTATCCAGTGTTGCTCATTCATCTCTGAGACTCCAGATGGCATTCCTTCCCAACCATTGCATTCCTATCTCTCTCCCCTATTTGTTTTTTTTTAAATGGCATTAATATAGCCTTTGTTTGTTATATTTCTTTCCTCCTAAACATCATAGACTCCATGTTATCCACTTGAACCTCACAATTATCCTAAGCTGCTTTGTCAGTCTTTTTATTCTAAAAAAAAGGGTGGGGAATCTCAGAACTGAGGGCTGAATGGAACTCCCCAAGCCAGGCCACACACCCTCCCCGGCCATATCTCCTATGACTCCTTATTTGCATCTTCCTTGGGTGTTTTTGCTGGCCTGGAATGTGTTCTTGAGCTCTGATAATGCTTCTTGGTTGCGTAGATGGCAAGATGACAGAGGTGTGTGAGTGTGTGTTGGAAAAAGGCCCTGCTGTACAAAGGTAACATTTACCTTCATTACTCCACCCACCTTTTCCTCTGGAAGGATGCTCAGGAGGTTCCTCACCCCTGGTCTAATGTAGCTTAAATAATATTTGGATCCCCATTTTCTGCACCTAAGATAAGCTAAATGTTCCCTGCTCATTTTGTTATATGTAGCAGGTACAGTGGTACCTCGGGTTACATATGCTTCAGGTTACATACGCTTCAGGTTACAGACTCCGCTAACCCAGAAATAGTGCTTCAGGTTAAGAACTTTGCTTCAGGATGAGAACAGAAATCGTGCTCCAGTGGCACGGCAGCAGCAGGAGGCCCCATTAGCTGAAGGTTAAGAACAGTTTCAGCTTAAGAACGGACCTCTGGAACGAATTAAGTACTTAACCCAAGGTACCACTGTATTGGTATCTCCCCCCCCCTCCCACCATGAATGTGTGATTCAGAAGTACCCTTACTGACCATGAGTTTGCAAAAAACACTTCTGTTCTCAGTCACTTAATCAACAGAACTCCTATTAGCAGAAGACTCTCATCCTTTGTAAGAGGCAGTCCTAAGATTACTGGCAGCTCTTGCAATCTGACTCTTTCAGTGTATATGGGAGTCCCTGCATGGTGTGTGTTGAGTGAGCTCACTGAGCAGGGAGCAGATGGCACCAACTAACAGAGCCCCAAAAGTCAGCTCACACCCTTCTGGACATACCTTGATATCTTTGAATCCAGTTGAACATGTGAAGCCCCACACCCCTCAAAAAGTGTGTGTGTGTGTGTGTGTGTGTGTGTGTGTTGAGGAGCTTCTCTGCAGTCAGAAGAACCCTGCACCAACTGATTGGAAAGCATGGCCAGATGGATATGCTGATGTTGGTGATGCGGCTAGCCACCTCAGTGCATGTGGGTTTTGGTCTGTTTGTTTTGTGGGAAAAGAGCTTTACTTCTCTTCCTATTGGTGTGACCCTGGGAAAAGTAGGAAGGCAGATGGTTTCAAGGCTTCCAACCTCATAGGCATTTCTGTTCCTGGTCATCATCTGTGGCTGTAGGTTGGAGACTATAGGTGAAAGTGCCCCTCGTCTTCCCCTAGGAAAAGGACTTGTCTTATCCTCATTCCAAACTTTCGGAGGGAGCTTGCCCCCTCTTGCTCACTGGCTCGTGGCCAAATGAGATTTTTTTAAAATGCCTGCTGCTTCCCTCATACCCAGGACATGTTGTTAGCACATTTCATCCTTACATTATTATAGCTGGAGGTAGTGTGTGTTGTGTGTGGTGGCATTCTCTTCAGTAGATGCTTACTATAGGACTCCTTTCATTGTTTATTAATGCATTGTTAATTATTACATCCACCTTTCCTTGAAGGTGGGGTGCATAGTTTATTTATTTCCATTACGTCCTCAAAACAGTCCTACAACCGGGGTCAGGCTGGGAGAGTGCCTGATCACCCAGTGAGCTTCCTAGCTGAGTGGGAAAATGAGGTCCTGTTTCTCAGGTCCTGTTTGTTATTACTTTGATGGCTGTATGACACATTTCACTTGGAAACAGAAAATCCATATAAGAGAAATCCAATTTAGCCCCACATCTCAGGGAATTCAGCAAGCTAGGGGGAGAAGCTAAATTTGGGATATAAGCAATCAGTATTGGGGGTGTATTTTAGTTAAGAGGTTCAGCCATTATGCCATACTGTGGGGTTTTGTTTTGTTTTCTCCTGGATGCTGGTTCTGAGAGTACCATTGCCTTGGTTGGTGGCTATGAAGATAGTCAGCTAAGAGGAGGAATTTGAGGAGAGGATTATGATGGCACTGCCACATGATAATAATGCTGGGGTCCTCCCTGCCGCAACATAGCCTCTGTGGATTTAATGATGCTTTCAGACACCCCCATTGGCAGGATTGGATTAGAAGACCCCTGGGGTCCTTTCCAAGCCTACAGTTCTATGATTCTTTTTATTTATTTAATTGCAGGCTTTGGGGGGGGGTGTTGGTTTCCTGTTTTGGGAGAGTGCCTACCTTTTTTGTCTGCATTTTATTTGTTTTTGTTTTTTTTGCGGGGGAAGGGTATAGGCGTTTTGCCTGTTTTGGGGTACATTCTGAGAAACAGATATTTCATGGTTTCTGTAACAGATTTTCAGATGCGGCCCCCGATCTCAAGAAGGTTGGGGACTTGCACAGCTGGGCCCAGGAGGTTTCAGGGCAAGAATACTAAAGTTGTAGAGAGGAACACAGTGCCAGATGCCTGTGCGTGTGTCTGTCTTTATAATTTCGCAGGGAAACTCACTTGTCAAAGGCTCTCCTGCTTTTCAGCATTGTTCTTTGTGTAACCTCATTTCTTACATTCTAGTCAGTGACACTCACGTTCCATTACGCTGAAGTGTGTTCCCCATTCTGGGGTTGCCATATGGCAGGCTGTAAACCAATTAGTCCCTCTCTTTTGGCTGCCTGGCTTGGCTTGGCTTGTTTGCTTCTTTAGCTCTGCTTCAGTGTTACGCCATGGGCAATCCTAATTATTTCAAATGGAAAAGTTAACACAGGCATTGGCAACCTCAGGTCTGTTTTCATCCCTCTGTGCTTAGGCCTTAAGAGGCTGCCATGGTGTGCTGGCAAGTGTGTTTGTTCTGCGCAACATGTGGCTTTTTCAGCGTAGGCCTGTACACTATATAACACTTCTAGGCCCTTTGCCCATACATATCCCTTAATGATGTTCAGTTTCTAGCCTATTGGCATCCTTTCTACAGGCTTTTAATCAACTTGTCGTTCCCCTCCCCCCCCCCCAATGCCCTGGACTTTCTTCCATGCCTTTTCTGGATTCTTGAGCTTAATCTCACTTTGCCTCCTCGGCCTAGACCAGTCCCTGACATGGCTCCAACACTAAGCCTCCTGACTCATTCAGTCCCCCTGCCCGACAGGTGGTTCCTCCTGATAGGTTTCCTTTTGGCTTTACAACTGGCCTAGTGTTTCCTTGGAGTTTTGTCCTTTGCTCTGTTAACTGTGTCGCTGCTTTGGGGATAACCTGCATCTGCTGTCCTTTGGGAATGGGCTCCCCCCCACCATGCCACAGCTGTTCATCTGAGGAACAAGTCTCCCTTTCTTTGACAGCCATCCTGTGTAAAATGTATGCTACAATCCTACCGCTGTAGTCTTCTTGCTGCTGTTCGCAGAATTTTGATTTCCTTTTTATTCCCTGGTAGCTTATTTTTACAGAAGAACTGACCTCGGCTGCACCCACTTTGCCAGCTGAATTCTGTGAGCGATTCCCACAATCTCTAAAACTGTGATAAAGCTCCTCTCATTCCTGTCTCCTCCTCTTCCCTCTAACTGTGCCGTGATATGACTTTTAAATAGTTGGAAGGAAATTTGAGTCACACATTCACGCCTTTTCATGCCTTGCGATAAGCTTCGCCTATGCTGGCCATGATGGTTAAGGTTTGGCCAGCTTCACTTTACTTGGTTCCATTGTAAAGGTACAACCCTCCATGTTGTGGTCAATCCAACTGTATATATATATGTTTGTGTGTGTGTGTGTTGTATTCTGTTTGGTCTGGTTTAACTCTGCCAGCTATGGTGCTTCAAAAATTGAGGGGGGAAGTTTCAGTTAATGAAATCCATAATCCCACCCCAGATTTCTCTCCAATTTACAGTTAAATCACAGCTGTCTAAACGAGGATTGCCATATTTCAGAATGTGAAAATCCAGACAGAACAGTTGTTGAATTTTGGTCTTTGGGCCAAAGTTGTTGAGCATTTTTTTGCAAAATCTTAAAATTAAAAAAAATTTGAAGTTTTTGAGCTATTTTTAAGGAAAATTGACAAAAACGACACTGCCGAAAGGGGTTGCCATACGTCTGAATTTTCCCAGACATTTAAGTGATTTCCACCAGGACACTGCTTCTGATGGCCGATTGTTGGCTATGTTTGGGAAATTCCGGACGTATGGCAACCGTAGTCTAAACTGGCCTGAAAGTAAAGTGGGCCAGGCCAGCCTCCCTGGTCTGCCACTGAGTGAATAGCTTGTCATTCCTGTAATTCACTCACTAGGCCTTCCAAGGAAGTGAATTTCATATTCCATTTTTGTCTGGTCTGAGAATATGAGCAAATTTGATGTTAATGTACTTTGTCATCTGGCAGAGGTGTGATAGTGCGATTCCAGCGCATGATGATTATCATGACTTGCCCAGTTCTGCTTGGCCCAGGGCTGTGGAGGCAGACAGGTCTGATCTGCTTGGCATTTTAGGCTTCAGAAAGAGGCCAGAAAATTCTCTTGTCCGCTGTACTGCAGTGTAACTGATGCTTGCATAAGGGCATATGGCTAGGCTTGAGGCGCTCTGTGTTGGGGCTAGCCTAGAAACCACACAACTGGTGCCATTTTGGATTGTTTGGTATGCTGAACAAAGGATCAGGGAATTTATAAACCACACACAAACAAAGCAGTGAAGAAAGAGCATGTTCTAATTTTGTGCCGTTTCTCTGTATTAAATACTTGATGCAACAAAATTGTTTTATCTATTAGATAGCTAGAATGTGTTTTATGCAAGAGACTGTCTAGATTGCTCTGCTGAATGCTTTCTTAGAAAAGGACATTCTGCCCAGATTAGCAGAGGAAGCTCAGAACACAGATTGGAACAGAGAAGTCTTGGGCCTTAATGCAGTTATTTCCCTGAGGCTTGTGTTTATTTTCAGGTGTCTCGATGGCTGTAATAACATGTTGGTGGCAGCTGTTAAGAAGCATTCCTTGCTAGTAAACTGGAGACTGCACAGCAGCCTTCCCCAACCTGGTGCTCTCTAGATATTTTTGACTGCAACTCCAATTAGCCCAGTCGATGTCAGGGGTGCCAGGAGCTGCTGTCAGATTGGGAATGGCTGTTGTACATGCTAAGGCTGAGTGTTTTACTCCTGTACAAAGGCACCAGGGAGTCTAAAGAAAGGGAAAACTAGAGCAAACTCCTTGGATGCCTGAAGTCAGGAGGCCAGGCTCAATGCAGAAGAATTAGTCAGGAGTCTTTCCTTCTTGTGGAATCCAAAAAAGGATCTGGCCAGGGCCTAGAAAATCCTCATTGTCTGGTTACCTTGGATCTTTTCATGTTGGCACCCAGGAATTTGCTTGGGTTTTAATTTCTGAGAATGGAACAAATCTGTTTTAAAATATGCTGTGTAAGTGCAAATGATGTGTAGACCCAATCATAATTGTAGGTACAGTCAGGAGATCTTTGTCTTGTTCCCATCTCTCTTGGAGAATAAAAGGTAACAGTACACTGAGTCTTCACTCAGTTTTCTATCTGTCTTTAAAACTTCCCTGAACAAGTCCAAAGAGACAAATATCTCTGTATAATTGCACTGGCGCCTCTCATAAAGCCTCATGTCTTATATGTCCTTGGCAGGACTGAGACGCACTCTAGGCTGAGGTACGCATATACAGGCCTATACTTGTGTTTTGTAAGGACTTGGTTTGTTGTAGGCAACACATGTGTGGATATTGCTCAGGGCAATGGTATTAGTAGTATACCAGAGGTTTTGTAGAATTCATGTGGCTCCTAGTTGACAATGATAAAGCTGAACCAGAGTTCAAATCCCTGCTTTGCCATTACCATTGCTCAGTGAGCATTAGACATCTCACAATCTGTTAGTACTTTAACCTGCTAACTGGGAAGAATATTTGAAGGCAGGTAATGAAGACTGTAAAGCATAATCTTTACACATTGATACTTGCATATAGCTAGAGCTGTTTTGTTAGAGCTATGTACTTCTTGCAGGACCAATTTGAACAATAAAATACCAAAAGGCAGGGCTGAGTTTGTTTTGCATCGGTGGAAGTTTGCTGTGCAAATTAGAGTTACAAATCCAAGAACTTGGCTCTCAGATCCACCAAGTTTTGCAAAAGCAAATTTTCTGCAGCTCAACTTAGCTGAGGTCTTGAAATTCCCAGGGTTAAGTTCATACTCAGAGAGGAAAGTAAACGTCAGACTGAGCCCACTGCTGATACTTTCACAACTGCTAATTCTTGTGCTTTGGCTAGCATTTCTTTTCTTTGGTTGAGGATAGTAGCCCAGCCTGGTAAACCGGATCATGAATCTTAAAGGGTTTAAACTGGGTAAACAGTTCAGTGTTAAATGAGGGTAAACAAACTGCTGGGAACAACCTCTTGCACTAATGGGATTAGCTCCCCTGAAGGCCAGGCTCGTCACAGGTGACCGCATTTTTAAGCTTTAGGACTTTTATAGAGAATGCGTGGGGAAGGCAGTAGACATGAGAGACGTTTCCAGCACAATCCTGTATATGCTTACTCGGAAGTAGTCCCCACTGGCAATTACAGAAGAGGAAAAAGAGGTACAGTGGTACCTCGGGTTAAAGACTCTTCAGGTTACAGACACTTCAGGTTACAGACTCCACTAACCCAGAAATAGTACCTCGGGTTAAGAACTTTGCTTCAGGATGAGAACAGAAATTGCGTGGCAGCGGTGTGGTGGCAGCAGGAGGCCCCATTAGCTAAAGTGGTGCTTCAGGTTAAGAACAGTTTCAGGTTAAGAACGGACCTCCAGAACGAATTAAGTTCTTAACCCGAGGTACCACTGTACTTAAAAATCTAAAGGTGGGTTTTTCAACAGTATTTTATAAAACATTTAAAGATTTAATGGTCCCATATATATGTCTAAACTACAATGATACCTTAGCTGGAGGTTTATTGCCACCAACCTGGAAACTATCAAGAATTGTATTAATTCCCAAACCTTATAAGGTAAAGGACCCCTGGACAGTTAAGTCGAGTCAAATTTGTCTACATGATGTGGCACTCACCTCCGCTTTCAGGCTGAGGGAGCCAGCGTTTGTCCACAGACAGCTTTCTGGGTCATGTGGCCAGCATGACTAAACCGCTTCTAGCGCAATGGGACACCGTGACAGAAACCAGAGTGCACAGAAACGCCGTTTACCTGCCTGCCACAGTGGTACCTATTTATCTACTCCCACTGGTATGCTTTCAAACTGCTAGGTTGGCAGGAGCTGGGACAGAGCAATGGGAGCTCACCCTGCCATGAGGACTGCCAACCTTACGATTAGGATCGCCCAACAGTTGAGTAGAGAACTGTCATGGACTGGCTGGATGCAGAGTAGTAATGGGAAGCTCCAGCTGGGGAACCCCCAGAGAAGAAGAAGGGGATTGGTGATGAGATGACGATGAGTGGTCAGAGGGAGAAAAGAGAGCAGACTGGAAGGAGAAGGTGTCAAGCTGAAGAAGCAACAGGGTTTGGTGAGCAGGAAGAGGCTGGGGCAGATAACATTCTAGAATCAGAGACAGGAAGGGGGCGGGCAGGAGACAGAGATTATGCAGAAGAATCCAATGAGTCTCCCTCCCCTTCCCCCTGGTCTCCCAGAACAGTCAGAGAAACGAAGAAGGTAGAACAAAGAGAGACAAGATGAAGGAGCCTTAGGCTGCTGGGGAAGTAATGTCCATTACTTTAGTGGGTCTGCTCTGAGTAGAAATAACATTGCATCCAACCCATAAAGTTTGAATTGGTGCCAAAGAATTGGATGAATGGAAATTAAGATTCATGAGATCACGTTAATAATTATTTGTATCTCTCCCTCTTCTCTCACTGAGGGAGATATACTTTTCTATCCAGTATACTGATGGATGGCACATGAAACTGTATAAGACTTGCCCAATGTGTAAGAGTTCATGCTCCTCAAGTTTCAACCAGGTTAGTAAACCACTCCTCACCTTTCTTGGCTGAGGCTTCAATCCGAAACGCACTTACTATTGCATTTCTGTTGAACTCCATAGAATTCATTTCTCAGAGTAAACATGCTTAGGGTTGCATTGTAAATGTAGCTGTGTGTAATCTGGTAATAAATTGACTGCTGTTACAGTAAAAGCCAACGAACCACTGGTTTAAATATAGAATACATTATGTTATGCAATATGGCCAATTGGTGTCTCTCTAGTTCAGCATTCAAGGAACAGAACATTATTTACCTAATAAAGAGGTATGAAGCAACCTTGCTACTCCCCCCCCCCCCCAGGAATCTGTGTTGGGTTTCTTTGTAACACTGATGGGAGTTCCTCAAGAAGGAAAGAGAAGGTGAATCTTGTGTCTAAGACGTTACCCTGTTAGGCATTTTTTACATGGTCTTAGCAATCCACACTTTCATTTTTTTAACAGATATATGCACAGCAGATCTAAGAGGGCTTATGTACTAATAAAACTGTTACATATGTATGCAGTAAATGTGTGCTTTTTAACCATGTGTATCTTACAGGTACATGCACCAGGGCACTGTGGTTTGCCACAGCTTTGTCACATGTACGCATTGTAGCAAATACATCTTTGGCTGCATAGCATATAAGGTTGCCAGTTTTACACTTTCATTTCTTTGTGCCTCTGTACCTATCCCATCCTATGAACTTGTGCACACAAGCAAATTAACACAACTAGGCAACAGGGTCCTAGTACTAGGGCCTTCAAGGCCAGCACTAGATTCTAGCACCACCAGCAGTGCAGCATAGGGAAACAGTTACATGGCTTGGATAGGGAGGTGGGTTTGATGACATTCTGCTGCCTGTCAGGCCCATTGGAGTTTCTTGTCACGTTGAGATCATGGATGAATTGGGAGTGGCTGGTGGTTTTACTCAATTTGACAATCAAAGGCTCATGCCAGTCATGGCAGCTTGCATATCTGTCACCACAGCAGATAAACAGGATTAGTCTATTCTGAGTGCAGCTAGTGTGTGTTTGTTATCTCACTTGCATATGTTTATAGTCCAAGCACAACAATTTTTTATACATACACACACACCCCTCTCTTTTGGGGGTCTCAAGATGCTGCTGTAGTGCTAATAATAGCTCAGTGACAGCTGCTGTGTGAAGGCATAAAAATCCTGGACACAATTCTGTTCTATCTCTCTCTCCTTGTAGACTGAGCTAGGAGAGTGTTCAAGCAAGATATAATCTGACCTGCAAAGGCATGCTGCATGCTCTATAATGGAGCATATTTTGGGATGTTTTGGCTTTAGTGACTGACTGACTCAGCTATGTGCAAATAACACTTGGTGAGAGTTGTCCATCCCTTGGGATGGCCAGAGAAGCCTTGGTTGGCTGCTTTATGCTGCAATGCACTTCTTTTCAATGCTGCTTGCTCCTGTCATACTTTTGCTATCTCTGGTATTTGCCTTTGTCTTAGTTGATCTCCTTTAGCTAATTTTGTTTTATTGATCTAAAATGAGAAAGCACATAGGGCAATAAAAAGTCTCCAAAAATAAGAATGAATCAGTTGTGGAAAAGCTCTTGCAGACCAAGCATTATCCAAGGCTCAAAAAAGGCACTCCCTTTGATTTCAAATTTCTAGAATGAATAGTGTGTAAATTCTCCCTTCTGTTTTCATGTTTATGGAGTCCCAATCCAAAGACTGCTCTGGGTACAAACTTGCCCATTTGCTTACATGCTAATCTAACTTGGGTAGCTGCTGCCAACCCACCCCTCTGTACACTCTGTACATCTAGACAGATATGGTCTCCTGGAGATTCAAAACAGCCAGGAGTAAGATGGATGTAGTGCATGCACACCCTGCTTGCTTAATTCACATGACTTTCCAACTACAGCACTACTTTTTCTCCCTATTTTAATGAGTAATGTGTATTGAGCAATAGCAAAGCTTTGCTGTTTGAAATAGTTTTAACACAGGGAATAAGATCTGGCCAGGTAAGCGTGCTCTCAATTTGCTGCGCAGTGTGACAGAAAAAGATGCCCATTTCAAAAAGTGCTGACTTTGACACAAATGAAAAATTGGGAGCGCTCCAGGTTATTCTTCCTTTTAGCTGCGGCGTGAAGTTTCCATTCCTGGCATGATGTCAGGCTCAGGAAAAGTGGTAGTGGTTTGCCCAAAATGGCCTCATGGGCCAGCCTCTGAGGCTTGTCGGGTGTCATTAGGCCCACAGCCTATAGGTTCCCGACCACTCAATTAACATAAACTCTTAAATGTAGACACGTCAAAAACAAACAAAACAAAGGATTGTGAGAAATCAAGACAGTATAGCTATTTAAATGTCATGGGTCAGGGTGCAATTCTTAGTTCTACAGAGTTTATTTTACAGAGTTAATTCTGTCTCGGCCTGCAGAGATAAGCACATGCATCTCTAGAAACTTGTTATGTCAAAATGAGGGAAAGCCTTCTTATCAAAGGGACAAATTCTTTTGCAGTGCAGTGAAAACACAGTCCCTCGTTCATAATTAAGGATCTCTCTTTAGAATATTTTGAAGTTGTAATGAACAGTGAGTGGGCAGTTACTGAGGGTGTAATTGCTCAGGGTGACTTGGAAAACGGAAACTTGATTTTAGAATTCCTATTAAATTAGTGACCAACCAAAGATCTCACAGGAAGATGCAGTAAAGGAGGATAAAGAATTGTGGTCAATGTAGAATCTGCCCTGTTCTCATTGAGGGACCAACGCATAGGGCAAGGCTAGTCGGTTTTTACAGCACCAAGGACAGCTCTTAGTGGGCAACTTCCTACAACATGGGTTGCATTGAACTGAGCTCTTTTGTGGCTCTGCCTCCAGTCCACCTCTCCTAGGCTTTGTCCCCTTGTGGAAGACTAGGGCCAGCCTTTTGGTCAAAAGGTAGGCAGTTCTGTGTATCATAACTTTCTGTCTGCTGTGCTCCTAGCAGCACTCAACTGGCAAGGTATGGTATGGGGGGCACTTGCTCCTCAAACCTAGGTGAAAGTGCTCATGAGGGTCCTAGCTCCAGTTCTGTGGACTCTGGTGCTGTGAGAGTTGGATTAGTGGACTCCTGTCTGTCAACCTGAGGTTCAGTGGTCCCTCAATCATCAACATAGTGCTCAGAGCCAGGAACCCAACTTGACTCCTTAGCTTGATAGTACTGTAGCCTCAGAATTGGTGTCTCAGTCACTGCTAGACTCCAGGACCCAGACTCCGGAGGAATTTGAGGCAGGGGAAATTATCTGGATTTGCAAGGGTGTACCTTTTTTCCTTAGTGAATTAAATATATCTGTTTCTGAGGTCACTATGGCTATGAAATGAATATGCAAAACAGACTATTCCCCAGCCCACCGCTCTGTTTGCAGATGAGAATGGGAAGCTACTAGGTTCTGTCACTGAGACGTCTGATGATTGTTCATGCATTCATCTGCAGTATTTCAGCTTTTCTCTCAAAAAGGCTTAAGGGCTTTCTAGGCAGTCACTTTTCAATGCAGATACATGCATAGTTACCCACTGGTCTGTGCAGAGTTTAAAAGGGTTCCTTCAGGTTGCTTCAGTTGCAGCAGTATCTAATTTTCCCTGCAGTGGATGCATTGTGGTCTTCATACCTGAAAATGACGTTCTTCCCCCAGAGAGTATATTCATCACTTTTGTGTGATTGCTGTGGATAATGTATTTATACCAAAGTGAGTAAAAATGTTGCTGTGAAGGCGGAGAAGCCTGTGACTGTTCTTGAGAGAATGTATGGACAACCCCACATGATCAGACGAAAGGCCCATGTGTCCAGCATTCTGTTCCCACAGTGACTAACTACATGGTTACAGGAAGCCTGCAAACAGGACATTGGAATGCAACAGCACTCTCCCCAGCAACTGGTATTCTGCCAGATTATAATTCTGCTTCAGACATTGGAGGTAGAACATAACCACCGTGGCTGGTGGCCATTGATAACCCCCACCTCCATGAATTGTATAATCCTCTTTTAAAGTCATCCAAGTCATGGACATAGCCATGGGGGAGGGCAGCTGCCTCCCCAATAAATAAAAATCAATAAAAATACATTTCTAACTGAGGTTCTGCCCCCCCAACAAATGGCCTACCCCCCCCCCCCCAATCCTGGCTGTGCCCATGATCCAAGTTGATACCCATTACTAACTCTTACGGGAATTAATTCCATAGTTCAACTATGTGCTTTGTGAAGAAATGCTTCATTTAGTCCATCCTGAGCCTTCTGAAATTCTGCTTCATTGGCTGGTCGTTGGTTCTAATATTATGAGAGAGGTTTTAATATTATCTACCTTTCCCCCAAATGCATAATTTTATACACCTCAATCATCTCCCCTCCTTACTCGTCTTTCCCTGAAATGTTGTAACATTGCTCCAAACCTTTGATCATTTTGGGTGCCCTTTTTTGAAGAGAGAGAGCTCCATAACTCCCCCCCCCCCTTTGAGTATGATTACTAAAACTGTTATTACTCTCATTCTTGTTTGTAGGTTCTTTGTGCATCTACTGTGCAGTTTCAGAAGATCCTGGTACTGAAGGACTGACTTCAACCTCCTTCATGGATTTCTCAGCAATGTCTCACTTAGAGTCTCTAGATACGAGCGAACAGCCAAACTTGGAGGTGTCAGAGCCAGACCTTGTCCCCAATGCCCTGCTAGCCTCACCTGGTTCGGGCTTTTCCAGCGAGGAGAATGAAGATTCCAAGATCCTTCAGTCCCAGTATATTTGGGATGATGGCGGAGACATAAATGATTCCAGCTTGTATGTGGGACAGTCATCAGGTAGTCTGTTTTATCCCTTTCCCCCCTTTTTTCCCCTTTGTAAGTTGTTGGGAACACCTCTGTTCTCTCACATTGATGTGATTTTGGCTGAAGAAAGATGGGATTCATTTTAACTTCATGTCTCTTTCCATTGAGTTGTGTGTGCAAAGCTTAAGAGTCCCATGAGATGGAATCCTCTCATGGGTGCTTCCAGGCAGGCATATTCCAGGACTTTCTAATAATTGCTCTTCCACTGTTAGCTACAAGGAAAATTGCCATTGACTTTCCACACTTTGGGAGGTATAGAGGTGTGGGTGTAAGTATCATGCTATAATACAGATCTGAAGCTCAGAAATGGCTGAAATGGTGGCAGCAAAGTGTTTCCAAAATCAGTTTTACTATTAGTGCATTAATAGTTAGTGCTAATAAATAATAAAAATCACAAATTTTAAAATATTGATAAAATGGTGATAACCGGAAAGGAACTAGAGAAGGAGCACCCAAGTATCAGTAGATTTGCTGCCAAAGGTATTACTGCATGTGTAAAAACTATGCCTCTTGGAAAAGACTGAAGATTAGCAATCAGCTGTGGATATTGTTCTCCTGTTCCATTCTTTACCAGAAGGTTTTCTGTGGTAAAAAGAAAAAAAGAGAGATAGAAGTAGCATGTGGAAGACACAGGTGGACAATGATTTGGCAATAACACTATGTAAATGAAGAGTGAAATGTGGCCATTCTACAGTAAGCATCCATGGTGGGGAAACATGTAGGTTGAGTTGGGTAAGTTTGGGATGAGGGAACAGATGCCTCTTTGGGATTAGAAGGTTGTGGGAAGAGTAGAGCTGTTGAGGCTCCTGATCATTGTCATGCAAGCTGGATAGCTCAGGGGGACCTATGGGACAGCTTCTGAACAGGAGTTTCTTGTTAAATAAGCACTGCACATTCTGCAGGTCTGCAACCAATATTATGTACAAGTATAACACCATAGTGATATAACTAATGCATGGAAGCTACTGCTGCATTAGGACTTGGCAGAAATAGTTGCTAAAATCTTATTCCTCCTCTCCCCACTCCCAGTGTTTTATAGAAATATTGCCTTTCCTCAAAGCCTCGTTTTTCAAAAGATATCTTTTGCAAAAAAAAGACACCCCACCATTTTAAGAGCGTGCTTTTGATATGCCTGCTGAGTGAGATATGAGGTGAAAAAGGGTGTGAGCATATTTGGTTTTTCTGCAAAGCTCATGAGTTTATCTTGTGCAATCTTGACCTGATTTTCAGGCATTGCATATTAAGTACAATGCAAGAAGTTGACCTTCATCCTTTATTGCCACCCCTACTGCCTTCTGTGCTTCCATTTTTCTCTCAGTGGGTACCAGCCTAGTTTGAGTTTAGTCTGTTACTAGAATACTATATCCTTTCAAGATGTCTCTTTCTATAGACACCTGCCGGAAAGAACCTTAGCCTTCTGCTAGGATAAAGACTACATTATCAATAGCAAGCCATCTTACAGTTCCCTCTTGCTCATGTCATTCTCATCCACATATATTTAGGAACCTGACTGAGGTAGAAGGAAAGAACCCTGACTCTCCAACATAACCTCTTCCCTTTCTAAGAAGCTGCTATTTATGCATTGCAATCATCCATGTTTTCTTCTGAGTCTGCCTTTTATAATTTTGCCAAATGCTTCTCTAGCCTCTGGCTGATTAATACTCTACAGCCTTTTAAATGCCTTTGTGGGAGGAGGGTTATTGGTTTGTTGTTTTTGTTTTAACTATTTATTTGTTCTTTTACCTTGGGATCTTGTGAACCACCCTGAGATCTTATGATGAAGGGCGGTATATAAGTCCGATAGATAGATAGATAGATAGATAGATAGATAGATAGATGATAGATAGATAGATAGATAGATGATAGATAGATAGATAGAAAATAAGCTGTTGTGTTTTCCACATGCCTGTTCTTTGTATCAATAGTAGATGTAGATAGCTGAAACAGTGCAAGTCTGTGCATCTGTGGCACAACGCTAGTGTTTAGAAGCAGTATCACAACCTCCTTGCTGCTGTTTGTGTCTGCACCTTTGGCATATAAATCATTGGGTAGCTTTGGATGAAAGAAATAAAAGTTCAACAACCATCTTTGTCAGAAGATGAAGAGAAAAAGGAACACTCTTGCAGAGGCATCCCTGAGCTGGGAAGCTAAGATTTTCATAATGGGCCTAAGTTTTTGAAGAAACCATTCAAAATATAGTAATGTGCTTTGTAATGTAGGATATTACGAAGTGTAACACTCGAGTCTTAGTGTAAGAGAGAGGGTGGCGGGGGCAGGGAGGTCCTGGCATAACTGTGAGGAATCATGAGCTGTGAAATACAGCATTTATCAAGATGTTTGTTATCTCCCCTGTGTTTTAATTTAGTATTACATATTTACTAATGGGATAGAAAAGTTTCCTGTCACGATATTTAGACAGTGCTGGTGTTGGAGCTTTGGGCAGTTTAATTGTGATTCTTATGTGCAACGCCACAAAAAGCTTCCCTGTTCTGGTGTTCCGTGCAACTGCCATAGTATTTTGACAAGTTCTTGCCATGCATGCTAACCCAGTAACTGAAAAATATGCATATTACTAGAAATACATGTAGAAAACTGAATAGAACTTTATGTGCTTTGAATAGACTTGGACTGCTTAGGTACATGCTTTCCATTTCCACTTGTACATAAATACTTGCACGATTGTGCTCCATTTTGGGCATTATTTCCTACCTATACCCATTTTATTTTCTAACTGTGAAGCATTTGTTAAGGGCTGCATTCTTCCAAATGCCTATACATCCACACACACCTGGATGCTTCAGATATCACATATCCAGTCCCAACATGCTTATATCACACTTTCCCTCATATGATCACTTAAACACACACATACAAGTTATTCTTTTATCAGGAAGCCCCTAAACCAAACCAACCGGTCAAACAAACTGTGATATACAGCCCAAGTCTGAAGGGCTCACACAAACTACGGGAGGATCCAATGTTCATTAAACTGGTCCCGTGAGGAGTGTGAGGGGAGCATGTTAGCAAAGATCTTGCTCTTGATCCTCTACTGTACAGTCTACACCATGATTTGGAGGACTGGAAACATGGCCCCTAAACCAACTCAATGTCTTTATGGCATTTAATTTACTTAGTTTGTACAACATATTGAATTATTCAACAGGTTGAGTGCTGATTTCTGTTTAAAAATTAATTAGAAACCCTGCTGCTTATTATCTTGCAATGAATTATAATAAGTGGTTCTAAATCAGAAATTTGTAACAATGACTTCCATAAGCAGAGCAAGACAGGTTTTTAAGCACTGCCTATATGCCAGTGTTGTAGCAGTAAACTGATGTTTTTCCAACAAACCACATGACAGTTCTTTTAGGAAGTACTATACAAAAAACGATTGTTGTCTCCCCCCCCCCCCACATGACCTAAGGATATGAGGGCACAGAGCAACACTTCGCCCAGCAAAGCCACCCCTGCAGTGCCATTAGTCATGGACTAGAATTGGTGGGAGAGGCTTGTGTTTCAAAGGGCTCTTCCAGAATGCTATTGAAAATTGTCATTTTCCAATTTTTGTTTGTTTTAGCCCTCCATGGCTCTTAGTGCATACATAGACAGAGGAATAGCACATTGTGTCTTTCGAAAGGAAGAGTGTCTCACAACAGCCCCCACTCAGTGAATAGAGGAAAATCCAGCCTTTGTTGCTTACTGACTAACACAACTAACAAACTCAGTTTCAGGCACGTCTAAAGGTAAAGGTACCCCTGCCCGTACGGGCCAGTCGTGTCCGACTCTAGGGTTGTGCGCCCATCTCACTTAAGAGGCCGTGGGCCAGCGCTGTCCGGAGACACTTCCGGGTCACGTGGCCAGCGTGACGAAGCTGCTCTGGCGAGCCAGCACCAGCGCAGCACATGGAAACGCCATTTACATTCCCGCTATAAAGCGGTACCTATTTATCTACTTGCACTTAAGAGTGCTTTCGAACTGCTAGGTGGGCAGGAGCTGGGACCGAACGACGGGAGCTCACCCCGCCGCGGGGATTCAAACCGCCGACCATACGATCGGCAAGTCCTAGGCGCTGAGGTTTTACCCACAGCGCCACCCGTGTCCCTTCCGTTCAGGCACATCTACTCAGCAGTAAACCCTATTGAGTGCAAAGGGACTTCTCAGGTAAATGTGTTCGTTCCTTCCTGCCTGTACCCCTCACTCTGGGTCGCCTCTTCCTCATAAGTAAGCCCCACTGAGTGTAAGGGGGTTTCCTCCCAGGTAAATCCACCGAGAAAGGAGAGAAATGTTCGCCTGGAAAGGAACAGCAGCAACAATGAAAAAGAAATGAGGCAAGGAGGGATGAGGTTTGGGGAGCAGCACAGAAGAGGAGCTAAGAGACAGAGGGAAATGGGATAGTCCCCAAACTATGATATGGCAAACGCATGTTGCACGGCACATTGGCATGTAATCATTTTAGAAAACCTTTCTGTGTTACTATTGGTTAGGAAAAAACAGGTTTTAGCTCCAGAAAAAAAATTGAAATGTCACCCAGGCAGTGGAAATGTCATGTGGTTCATACTTCAAAAATGCAGGAACAGGAAATCTACAAGATGAATTTGGAGATGCTGCTGATAAGCCATTGGTTGCTAATTGCAGCCACTTTCTCTGCTTAGTTCCAGATACATTAAAGGAACATTGAAATTGACTAGGGGCGAATCTATACTGGTTGGTTATAATGTTAAAAATGCATTATAAAAATGTGACACCAGAGGCCGCTGCAGAGCAGTGATCTGTCGGCAATGGGAAGTTGCATTGAGAGCTATATATCATGGTTTTTTAAATAGCCTTTAATAGCGTTTTTACAGATCTGTGTAGATCTAGCCTAGATCACATTCTACATAGCCACTGGTCTAATCAATGTCATTCCCAAAGGGGAATGTTGAACTTGCTCCTTATAAAAGGTTTTCTGAATGTATACATGGGCATGTGCTCTGAGCAGAAGGAAAAGCGTATTACTTCTCATGAGCACTATCCAATAGGTGCCTTCAGCAACACTCCTTCCCTTGAGCTTGTACTGAAAGCATCTGGTTTCTGTGCACAGACTGACAACAAATTTACATCTTTTAATCTCATCTTTAGCCAAGCATTAATGAAATTAAGTGTCTTGTAAAGACAACACCTAAGAGGCTTAGTGCTGAGCAGCACTCTGCCTGGGAACTGCTGGTGTGTGTCCGTAGTTTCTTTTGTGCCCTGGGTTTAAATGGACAATGGTATTTTAAATAGATCATTCTTATGCTGGGTTTTTTCTCCCTATGGCAGCATGGTCCAATTTAAAGGTTAAAGTTCATTGATGACCAAAAATTGCAGTTGCTGATGGGACACTTGTTTCATTACATAGATGCTTCTTCCAGAGGTCCTGCTAAATGAGAGAGGGGTAATCTCACTCATTGCTATTACAGATCCTATAACACAAGATTAGAGTGTGAGCACTAGCTTTCTGGCCAAATTCCAACTTTGATAATTGCTTTCTGTTTCCTCAATATCATCCACTCATCTGTCTTCAAGGCCTCTTTACACGTGGCATTTTTCCTACATAGGAATCTGTGAAGAATGGAACACAAACTGTTGTTTGCGTTAATAATTGTGAAGTACAGCACAAGCAGCATTATTCTATGAGCAGATGTGCCAAGAATTAAGCACACCTTTCTGGATTGTGTGCTTACCACAAAACGAATATTTCTGATGTACTTTACAGGTGTCAGTATACATTCTCCCCCCACACCATCACCACACGGAGATAGTTTGTGTGTCAGCAGTGTCATGTATGAAATGGATCTCATTCCTCCTCCATTTGTGTAGTATAAATGGCATTGGTACTTATTTGATTCTATAATCAGATAAGTGTTAAGAAGTAGGCATACTGACTTTAGAATTGTTTTATGAAGTTGATGGACCATTTCGGAAGCGGATCGTAATAGAAATGAATGTTCTCTTGATGGAAAAGCAAGAGAAACCTTTTTTTTTTTTTTTATAAGATGGCTTCTACTTAGCAGTAATTCAATTGCTAGTTAATATAATTTCCCTCTGTTTAATCAGATAAATCTGTTACAGCCAGATTGCATCTCTTAAAAGTAAGACAGTGGGCCCTCCCTTTTCCAAGTATGGCTTTGTTGTTGTTGTTGTTTGTTTGTTTGTTTGTTTGTTTTAAACTTACCCACAGATATACATCGGTGGTTAGGAAAAAATAATTATTAGATTAGCACTACCATGTGGGCAGTCTTTGTGTCGACTGCAGACAAAATAGGTGGAGCTTGAACATAGGAGAACTGCTGCATCAGACCAAAGTTTCTCTAAGTTAAGTATTCTTTTCCCACAGTGTCAAACTAGGTACTTCTGGAAAGCCCAGAAGCAGAACATTAAGGCACCAACCCACTCCTGTTGTTGCTCACCATCAGTATGCCTCTGAACCTAAAGATTGCAATAGTCATTGTGACTCATAGCCGTGAATAGCCTATCCTCCATGACTTTGTCTAATCCCTTTTTAAAGCCATCTAAGCTAGGACTATCATTATGTGTTTGCGCAGTGACTTCCATAAATTAATTATGCACTGTGTGGAAAAAAAGTGCTTCCTTTGTCCTAATTCTCATGCTGGGCAAGGAGATTACCAGCATGAATCACTTCTACACTTCAATTTATGATCAATTGTTTGCATTTTTACCAGATTCTGAACACCTTTTAGCTCCTGTGTGGAACAGACTTTACACTGAAGTGTTTCTTGGTGGGTTCCAGGTGGCTGCTTGGTTGCCATAATATATGTATGGCTGGCTTTTCCCTTTTTAAAGAAATAAACTCTTGGCTTTAGTGGTATTAGATTGGGACACTGTTTTGTGCCTCTTATATTTAAACTATTAAGGAAGATTAGAAAGCAAGAAATGGCTGGTCGTACCTTGTGAATTTTCCTCTTATGATCTACTTGATCTAATAACTGGTAGCCTGTTTTGCCCTTTATGCATTTGTTTTAGTATCTCCATTCACTCAAAGATAAAATGTATTATGAGTTGCAAAAAGGAACACAAGCAAAATCATCTCCTTGCACCTACCCTTTAAATCATTGTCTTTGCATTACCTTAGGCAGGGCTTTCCTTCCCACTGGGGACAGGTTATGTTTTGGTTTTTTTCCAGCAAGCTATCCAATGTCCATCTTGAGGACCTTAAAACAGAGTACATCATTTCCTTAGGGAGAGCATATAATGTTCAGTTCATGATCTGTGGCTCAGACTTAGGATAGTTACTTCATGAATCGCATCTGTGCTCTGGCCAGCACCGTTTGGATTAAGATTTTCATCTGAAGTTAGTAGGCCATCTGAATGAAGACTGGCAGGGGCAGCCTTGGCTAAAGCAGCAGGCTTGTGTGTGTGCCCGCCAGCTCAGAGGACTAAACTAACATGCTGGGCCTGTGAGCTGTGTAGCTCATTGAGGGGAAAAAGGAAGTATGGCGTGTGAACAGCACTGAAGTGAAGACAGTAGCTTGCACTAAACGAGATGTTGAAACACCCCAAAGGTAGGTTGTGTTTACGTGACACATTTTGATTCTGGTGCAAATGGAGCTGCTTTTAAGGCAAAATATGATACTAAAGCTGGTTTAGAGTTTGCAAATAGAACAGCAGAGATACAGCATATTAACATAGTCTAGAGAGATCAAATGACCACAAATAGGAGCCAACAGAATAGAAACCATTCTCTTCTAAGGTATCTAAAGCTGCATTCACAATAAACACAAGTCAGCAGCATTTGTATTAATTATGATGTTGTTACAGAGTGCATGTCTTTTTATCCAGGGAGGTGGTATTCACTGCCACACAACAACACCCCAGAATTCTAGACTTTGCCTTATGGGATATGAATTGGACATCATGGCAGCAGTCTAGCAACATGTGCAATTAAGCCCAGGTCAGATACTTAGTGATAGTGCTGATCAGCTGTTGTTGGGGAAACTAAATCAAGCCCCCTGCTGCCCTTTGAGCAGCTGTTTGGCTGCACCACTTCTTCTTTTTTCTTATTCACTTGGGCTATGTGCATTCAACTTGATTGGGGGAGAAACCCTACCTCCTAAAATTCCATAAAATTGGAATGTGGAAAGTAGTGCTGAGGGGAGAGAGTGAGTGAGTGTGTGTAAGAGAGAGAGAGAGAGAGAGAGAGAGAGAGAGAGAGAGAGAGAGATGCTGTGGGATTCGCCATGGTGTCAGAGTTCCTTCGCCATGAGTATGTAGTGCCATTTGAGATTCTCTGTATCTTCTGTGTGAACTTATAGTATATCAATATTGGCTGTGCATCAGGGATTAGATACGCTGATTAAATGCAACCCACCCCCTTACTCATCACCCTTTCACAATGGACGTGCTTCTTCTATGTGTGCAATTGGGGGAAGGAGCCAATGTGGGCACTGCAAGGGGTTGCCTGGCTGGAGCTAGTCATGGGTGACAAGGCTTCGGATGGATGCTGGGGTGAAAAGCTTCTTCTTTTGCCCACTGGTTGACAGGAACTTTACTCTTTGCAAAACTTGGTGGTCATGTAGTGAGGTTTTCACCCTCATCGTAGAGCTATGTAAGTTGAGTATAAGCTTTTGCCATAACTGTATTTGTTGGAAAGGGAGGTGAATTGGGCAGGATCTGTAGTCAAATGGAGGAACCACATAGGGGATCTTAGGTGAGGTTGCTCTAAAGACTAAGCTCAAGCTCATGGGACTGAGTGAGGGTTATCATTAGGCACACAGGTTGTGGGCAGGGGCCTGTGCCAGGGTGGGTCCCTGATGCCTATATAACTCTCTTCTGATTCCCCCAGCCTCTGGGCTGGGGAGGGATTCATCATCCAGCAGTTGGGCTGTCCAAAAACTGGATTCTTGACCTAAGCTATACCACCTGGATTATTACCATAATCAATAAAAGTTGTGTCCAGTGAGCATTTAAACTGACTATGGAATATTTATTTCACTGTAGGGTGAAGGTGAGTAATAAATAAATAAAACAAAATAATCAATGTCTATATTTAGATACTCAGCCTGGTGAGCATGAATGATTGGCAATGAATCATTTTTAAGGGTTTATGACCAATGTACATTGTGCTTCATAAATGGAGTTTTTTTTTCATACTCTGGAGAGTGTTTTGAACAAAGAAGAAAAATGTCAAGGGGAAAAGAATGAATGTTTCTAATGCGGGTGAATGAAATTTGCATGTACCATCTACATGGGAATGTAAGATTTTAAGCATTGTGTAGCTCTGCTGGGAAAATGGGTTTTGACGAACAATTTGAAGTAAAGTGAGAGGATAAAGCTGCCTGGGGAAGTTCAGCTTGAAGGAGCTGAGAGAGAAAATTGGTGAAGTCTTTTGAGACAGAAGGAAAATTTCAGGTGAATAAGGATGGTAGATCAACTAGAATAATTGGTTGCTAACTAGACATTTATGCAGTGTCATATAAGGTAGAAGAAGATTTCAGGAGTGTGTTTCCTATTTCTCGGTCTTCCTGGATTGTTTGTTCATGAAACCTCTTCTCCTCCTCACTTTAGATTACAGTTTTCCACTAGCCTCCCAGAAGGCCCTGCCTAAACGAAATGGGACACAAGCTAAAAATCCTTGGGAAACATCCACTCTCCATCAGCCATCTGATTCCCTTGAACCTGACTCTGAAGCTCCTTCCACCAGTGTCCTTGAGGAAGAGGAAGGATTACTTCCTATAAACCAGTCAAAGGGACCTGCTCAGAGCAGCCAAACACCAGACGCTTTTCCTGAAGCACCTAGCCAGGACTCATTGTTCTCAATTCTTTTCTCCACAACGACCAGCAGAATGGGTCCAATGACTGAAACAGCTTCAGACAAGCAAGAGGAAGAATCTGCTCCTGAACATGTTTCCTCAGGCTTTGATCTAGGGAGCAGTATGGGACCCAGCCTCTTGCCTCTGTCCTCCATTTTGTCAGCCACTCCGAAAGGACCCCAGCTTGTCTCAGAGGTCCCTGTCGAGGTTTCTTCAGAAGGTACAGTAAGAGGAGGGGTGGGACTCAGAGAACCCATAGCAACAATAGGTACAGTGGGAGCCGATGTAAAAGAAGTGGAAACCACAAGAGGGGAGAGGCAAAAGCCCATAGCAGGAGCTGAAATGGGACAAAGAGATTCCATAGAAGGGACAGTGGCCCCAGAAATGGCTACAGCGGAGAAGACGGGAGATGATTTTCTAAGAGCAGGATCGCATGGGGACAGCACTCTTGTTGCTGAGACGTTTTCTAGGTCTTCTAGCAGCCCATCAAACCCCAGCTCTTCAGTGGGTTTTTGGGACTGGACTGATAACCCAGCTCCTACTTCCACTCCCAATCAGAATAGAACAAAGCTGCCAGTCGCAGCAACTACTGCAGCAGAACGGAGCTTTGCACTGCAAACTGAAGATGTCCACACGGCTGTGCTGTCCACAGGAGTGCCTTGGAGTTTGACACAGGTAATATTCCTCTGTGTGTGTGTCTGTGTTCATGTTGAATATTTCAGTTATAATCCAGTGTTTCAAAGGCAAGGGCAAACAACTTGCATACAATTACTTAAATTTCCTTCATGCTAGTACGAGTGTGAAATGGCCTTTAAATTTTTAAGCAGCAACATAAAAGACATGAATCTGAAATGCTGTAGAAGTATAGCCGTGTTGAGGTTTAGGAGTAACAGCTCTCGAGTCCAGGTTTTATAGTCCAGGAATTTTCATTTCCTGAATTGTAGAAGACATCCCCTCTTCCTCATTGATTCCTTCCAACTGGATCTTTTTCAGATTTCTTCTATAAAGCATACACTCCTGTTTCATCCAATATCTAGTAAATGGTACTTGTGTATTAAAGGCTCCTCATTTAAACAAGAGGGAATGTTTTTCTATTCCATTGAGCTGTGGGAAATGAACCTTGATTTGCTGCATTTTAATACATTTTAAATCATCGAAACAAATTCTATGCGGTTATTGTCAACGTATTTTATTCCATAGTTAAAGGTTAAAAAAATAGTGCTGACAAACAGCTGTATTTCAACCTTGAAGTTAGTTTCAGGGGAATTAATTCTGGTGAACACACAGTATTATTATTTTAATACAGAAACTAATATTCTAATCTGCAAAATGAGAAAGTCAATTGGTACTAAAAGGTAGACAATAAGAAGATGCCATGAATATGAGTCACTTGTGGTGCATTGCGTGGAAGAAGTTTTCCCTACTGGAGCAATGTGGCCTTCAAGTGCATAGTTGTGCATAAGAACAATTAGTGCTCTATGATGGGTCTTTGAGGACCCCATAGTGAGAATGCATTCATTCAAATGGGCCACTCCTGTGATCAGGCAAGGCATCCTAGCATTTAGTTCCATCTGGAAAATAGCAGAGTAGATTTGTCTCTGTCAAAAAAGAAAAGGAGGTGGTGGTGGAATGCCACCCTGGCAATTAGCACAAACTGCCTCATCATCTTATTGTGTTCGGTAGAGCCAACCAAGGATAGGTTGCACTACAGAAATAAGTGATACTCCTTCCCAAAGGGGTAGTTCCAGTCTTTCAGTTAAAGTGTATGTTCATGACAAGAAAGGAACAGAGGACGCTTTCTGCTTTTGGAGACCATGAAGAATTGTGTCATTTTCCCTGTTAACAAATAAGCATTTATTTTAAATATTTGTAAACTGCCCTTCACTTTAAAAAAACTCCTAGGTGCTCATAGCCACAGAAGCAGTAATTGCAACCATAGGATAAAAACAGCAGAAAAATTAAAAGCATTTCATACAATACAGCTAAAAACCAGCAGCATCAATAAAAAAAAAAAAATTCCCACAGTGTTAAAAGATGCTGGATAACGTTCTGGAAAGCGGGACAAATAAAATAATTTTCACTCACACTCAGTGCTGGTAGGACATGAGGTTTGGCCCCAGGGAGTTTCCCTAGGAAGGGAATTTTTAAAATATGCATTTTGACTGAGAAGTCCCTCTTCCTGGTCATCACAACCTTAACGTTACAAGGCAGGGGGACCTGAAGAAGGTCTCTGATGATGAGTGTAACATTCAGGCAGGCTTGTGTGGAGAAGGTGGTTCTTTAGACATTTCTTTTTAATGCATGCTGCTGAACGTGGGAAAGAATAGACCTTAACTCACTTCTTTACACAGAATTTAGGCCAAGATTTGGGGAAACAAGATTACTTTCCTATATGCCAGCAAACGCTTGTCAAATATATTATTGCATGCTACCCCAATCTCTGAGTGGTGAGAGATTCCAGAGGTGCCTGCACTTTACCTAATGTTTGGTTTCCTTAGAATGAAGTGGAGGCTGTGGTGTCTTTAGGATATATGTCTTTATTTATACATATATACAATCTGAGCATAGGATGAAGGGTCTCACAGTATTAACACCCCAACAGATCTTGCTTCTCCATTAAGTTTTCAGACAAGCTCCCAGGTCACAGATCCAACACAGAGCAGATGTGTGTTTGTCTCCAGTATCAGCCAATCCCTCATACCAGCCAGGTGAGGGGAGCAGAAGAAATGCCTAACCCCTCCTGGACAGCACCATCTTGCAACCTAGCTCATTCTTTGAGATCCTGAAGAGATCACTTAAATAGTCAGCTAATACCATTATATTTCAAACTAGTAGCCTCTTCTACTAGATTAGGGAGAACTTTGACATGAAACCTGTGGGCTGCTCACTGATTTGTCATGGGGAGTGATTCCAAAATTTGGCTACAACACTCAGATAAACATGCCGGTACTTGAAAGAAGTGGGTAAGCTTGACTGAAGCATGTGTGGGAAGGGCAAAAAGGAAGGGACAACCATGATTTGATCCATAATCTGTACTAGTGTCTTCAGAAATGAAGGCAAGGGGGAGTGCAGCTTATTTGGCAGCCCACTGGAGCCACACCTGCCCCTGTTCAAACATACAGTGGTACCTCGGGTTACATACGCTTCAGGTTACAGACTCCGCTAACCCACAAATACCTCGGGTTAAGAACTTTGCATCAGGATGAGAACAGAAATAGTGCTCCGGCGGCACGGCGGCAGCAGGAGGCCCCATTAGCTAAAGTGGTACTTCAGGTTAAGAACAGTTTCAGGTTAAGAACGGACCTCCAGAACGAATTAAGTACTTAACCCGAGGTACCACTGTACATCTATCTTCACTCTTAAGCTGTGTACACACAACATTTTATTCTAGAAACAATGGAGAATAAGCAGTTGTTTTTCCCCACATAGTCCACACCAAATCTACATCTGTTGACCTCCCCCTCCCCGCCCCGCAGCACTTCTTGAGAAACTGGTTTCATTCTGAAAACAAAATTTCATTGCAGAATGATTCAGCATTACCCTGCAGAGTGTGTCCATTTGAAAATAGATGTAAGCAAGGAGTGTGTGTGTGTGTATCAACACCTGCCCAATGATGTTTTGAGTGGCCGTTTACCAAGGTCCCAATAACTTCTTCATTCACCTGGGACATGTGCTGGGAGGAAAAGGCATGGAAAGTTTTCAAACAAGTATCAATATAGATTGAAAGCAGCATTGTGAGAATGAGCATGAAATATTCTGGATTGAGGAAAGCTACATTTGTGTGCTATAAATGGGTTAGTGGTTACATAGCCTTAGACTCCTCATGGTTTCAGCATGAGACCTTGGAATTATGCTGCCAGTTGGAGAAGTGGTCTAGAAGCACAAGGCAGTTTCATATGTTCACAGGTTTATACTACTTCCCAAATAATTTCCTGCTAAATTCATGGAGTTCTCTGTGTGTGTTTTTCAGGTGACCTGCAAGGACTGGAGCAACCTGGCAGGCAAAAATTACATAATCTTGAACATGTCTGACAACATTGACTGCGTGAGTGGCTTGTTTTTTTATTAACATTATTTACTACATTTCTGTCCTCTTTTCTTTAAAGCTAAATCCAGATGGCCAGCATTCAATGCACTGTGAACAAGTACTAGAATAATAAGTTATTGATACTAGCAACTCCACATGAATTTTTACATGGAAGGAAGTCCCATTAACTTAGTAGGGTTTTGTTGCCAAATAAATGTGCATAGGATTGCAGCCATAGTCATCTGTATCTTATTGGAGTAGCATGGGATCCAGCCTTGAGGAAGTGGCAAATACACGCCTCTGGGAATACAGTGGTACCTCGCAAGACGAAAAACTCGCAAGACGAAAGAGTTTTTCGTTTCTTGAGTTGCTTCGCAAGACGAATTTCCCTATGGGCTTGCTTCGCAAGACGAAAACGTCTTGCAAGTTTGTTTCCTTTTGGATTTTCAATGCATTCCTATGGGAAACCATGCTTCGCAAGACAAAAAATTCGCAAGACGAAGAAACTCGCAGAATGAATTAATTTCGTCTTGCGAGGCACCACTGTACATGGATCAGGCTTTTTGAAATTTTGATGTTGATTAGGTCTCTGAAACAGAGACGTGGATCTTGGCTTTCTCACATCTCATACGTGACACATAACTGAGACTTGAGAGGGAGCACTCATGTATTTTTGAAGTTCTGTGAGAAGCAACCCTGCAACTTGTCTTTCTAGGTAATTACAATGATGTCACATCTGGGAGTATAAAATAATACCCTGATGCTGCCAGAGGAGATATTTGATAGGCGTGACCAGATAACTAATTTAGGCTAATATGCAGTAAGATTCTGTTTTTGTCAAGCAAAGCAAACATTTATTCCAGTAAACATAATGTGTAGAATAGTTGATATACCAACTCCAAACCACAGGACTCCAAACTTTAAGGTGCTTATGTACCTGCAAATAACAGTTGCTGCAGATTATTCCCATCTTTACAATATATGTACAATTAGTTGCAGATCTGGCTGCATGCAGTGCTGATTGGCTTACAGTTGTAGTCCCTTCTGACCCCTCCCTGGAGCAGTTAAAAACCTACATTGTGCTTTTCTTTCTTTTTTAAAAAGGTGCTTCTTGAAAATTCACACAATTATCTGTTCATCTGGCACTTTTTTTAAAAGCACAATCCATTTGAGAACATTGTTAAATAGCTCCCAGGAGGAAGGGCTACAGCTGTTAGCCAATAAATGCTGCGTAAATGAACTCTGCTGCAAACCCCACAGAACTGGTTTACCTTATGCTTTGACCAGGAGGGGAGAAAGTCTGTCTTTCATCAGTGCTGTCAGTATACTTCCAGGGCACAGCAACTTCAGTTTATTATGTCTGTCTCTATGTGCCCATAGAATGAATTTCTGTCTTCGCCTTTAGTCTTCTTATACAACAGCAGAATATTAAGAAGAGGAATAAGCCCATCTGTGAATCCAAGCAACCTATCTTGTATTTCCTGTGCACAATGGCATGCAACATACAAAAGCATATTCTTGTTTTAATGCAAACACAAACAAGACATAATTCATCTTCATGTGTTTTCACACACATACACATGAAAACATTTGACCAGTCCTGGCTGGACGGTTGGACTTAACCATTATTATACAGTAGCTCCCAAGGATCTGGATCGGGGTAACCAGTGCTTTTTTAAGTTATTTAAAAATGAGGTGATTGTACTTCTATACTGATAAAAGTGTTGTGGGTGCCAGCACAAAATGGCTGCCATGGTCAAACAAAAAAAGAAGTGCTGGTGCTCTGGGGGTAGCCAATGTGGTGCCTTCCTTATGTTGTTTGATTCCAACCCTCATCAGCATGGCCAATGAGAGGAGTCGTGGTCCAGTATTAAAAAGAAGGCACCACACTGGCCACCCTAAGCCAGATGAACCAATAATATATGGCCCTTGCTCCAGTCTCCATCTGTACCTAGACATGTTTGGTTATCTTAATGCCTTGGCATAGGTGGACCAGAAGGCAAGACTCTGACTAAGTGGTGGTGGGTAAGCATAACTGGTGAGTGAATGAACTCGACTGCTGGCTGATTGAGCTGGCATAGCAAGTTAAACTTACTTTGCTTATTTATTTACATTTATGGTTTTTTATTCTGCACCTTCATTACCACAGTAGCTCACAAATACTAAAAATAAAATAAAATGCAATATTCATAATATGAAAACATACAAAATAAAAACAGCAAAGGACATATCAGTTAAGAATTCAGTTCAGATAAAACCATTTGAAATTTCAGGTTTTAATGATTCTTAAAAGCCTTGGGAAACAAATATGTTTGTGCCCAAAAGGTGTCATATAGGTGACAGACAAGCCTTGGGAAGGGTATTCTAATGGTGAGGAGTCACCAACTTCCACACCTCAGATGGTGACAGCACCTGGAGCAAGGCTTTGGATGACAATCTTAAAAGACTTGACAGAACTGCTAGATTGGTGAGCAGTTAGCTAGGTGGGCTACAAGCTTATTCAGCTAGTGAAGTTTTTTATTAATAATGGTGGATCGCCTCCTGTATGGAAACCAGCAATTTATGTGTTTGGGCTTACACGTAGGCAGAAGCCACTGGAATTACATTACTAAAATAACACAACAGTAACACTAATAACAAAATAATAATAATAATAATAATAATAATAATTTTTTAAAAAAAAAAATAGCAAGCAGACATTTTTTTCCTGAACCATCCAGAAGGAGAAAAAATATGGTTATTATTCTTTTCTATTATTTTAAAGTTGTTTCTCCTATTTGGGGCTGGTTATGTAGATACCTAGTATTTGAAGTTTACATAAATTTAAACTATTAAACCACAAAGGAGATGTTAACTTAGAGCTCTATTTTTGCAGAGTTTTAGTTAGAGAAAATAAATAGTGATCAGCTGTTGATTCAGAAAAAATAGGAAACTTCTGCAGGCATTTCTGATAATTTTAAATTCACATGATGGAAGGATAACCAGGTATCTGTAGTGAGAGACAGAGAGAAAATGTGCATTTACTTGGCTGGTTGTAATAACTGGCTCATTAAACTTATTAAGACTTAGCTAATTTTGTTCTAATAGTTATAGAAAGAAACCTGGCTTATTTTTCTCTGGTAGTTACAGAAAAATCAGATAATGTTCTTTTTTACACATTCACACTTCTGCGCCAAAGGGTTAAGGTATTCCTTTATTGTTGCTTCTGTCATCAATGATGCTAGAAATAAAAGCAAACAATTCCCAGTGTGAGTAGTTCAGAGTTCCAGCCTGCTGCCACTAAATCTTCTTTAAGTGCCTCTTTTGCTTCCCTGTTATCTTGTTTACTATCTAGTGTCTGTTAACCAGACACATTCCTCTAATCCATTACTCTTCCATCAATCCCGTAAAGCTGCAGTTAATTGATGATCTAAAGTCTCTTTCTTGTTAAAGATCTCCATTCATAAGAATGTGTGATGGAGCTGTTTATGAGAAACCTCTCTCTTTTTATAGTAGCGGTGAGGAAGTCCTTTAAAAAATTGTGAAAATGAGAAGGTCAAAACTGTATTTCATAATTTTAAAAATAGAACACCCCTTATCTAACCCACTCTAGAGCAGAAATTTATTTCAATTTTATTGTGGACATGCTTTATTTTCCCTGGCAATCTACTATTACTGTGTTTAAGGGCCTTAGAAATCTGCATGTCATATTTAGCAGCCTGCCACAGAATTGAGTCATATATACAGAACTCTGACTATATTCAGGTTTTTTTTAAAGTAGGGAAGTTCTTGTTCTCATGGTTGTGAAGAATAGCTTGAATAGATTGGTGCGGGTCCTGTTTAAACTGCCTTTTCTGCCAAGGTTGTGGCTGCCGCCGATTTTGAGCTGCTTGATAGAAATGAAATATCTTATTTCTCAGTTATCATATCTCAATCCTAATAGAAAACTCAGTTCATAGAGTGCATATATACACACAGGAGAGAGGTAGCAGCAGGTTTTGGAGAAGCCCAAGGTTTGCAAAAGTGGAGAAAAAGTAGAAGTTGGCCCCCCTTCCCAAAACTGCCCAAGGAGAACTGAATATGCTAAACAGAATTTGTTTGACTGCTGGAGGGGAGGGGAAAAAGGAAAACCAGGGGGTGAGGTGGAAAGACATGGAATAACCTGAAAGGAGTCATGGCTTGCTGGCTAAAACAGAATAAACTTCAAATCAAGATGGTGTCTAAAAGATGGAGCATTTGTATCTTTTCAGTACATGTCATATGGAGCCAGTGGCAATAGAAATTTCATTTTAAAGATCACCGAATCCGATCAAACAATTGTTCAGTTACTTTCTAAGTACATTATGCTGTCTGAATATAACTGCTCTTAGCACCATCCTCATGCTGTCTGATATATTCCTCTTCTCCCAAGTCTTTGGCTAATTAAACAACCCAAGGCCTTTTAAACTTTTTCTGTGGGGGTTACTGTTTTTGTTTATTGCTGTGTTATATATTTTTGTGTTTCGCCCTGTGATCTTTGGGTGAAGGGTTGCATAAAAATGTAAATTATTATTATTATTATTATTATTATTATTATTATTATTATTCGACATGTATAAAAGCACTGGTTCTTTCCCCTCGTTTCTTTTTGTGCAACTCATGTGAATGGAAAGACTATTTTCCTGTATGCAAATTTTCTTGACTCATGCTAAAGAACTTTGCATGGTTAATCTGAACTCTGGTCTGTTGGGTGGCTGCTTGGAGAGGCATCATTTAATGCTATGGTTATAGTTGTGTGGCCCCAAGCTTGTTGCCCCTGAGGGGCCTCAACACCTATGTCCTCTCTCCATTCCCCTTTTGACAGGTTATTTGCCTGGCCGTGGCAAGATACGTTTTCCTCAGCTGGCGTCCATAACCTTCGCCTTGTGAGGTGCGGTGCTGATGGGTCTTTGTGACTCAGGCCTGACTCCTTCTTGTCTTTCCCAATTAGGCCTATGCCTGCCCTGAGCGCTTGAGGTTGCCATAGCAACCAGCACTGCTAGCTCGTATTAATAATCTGGGTGGCCTTTAGGTTGGCACAGCAACTGAACAAGAATAGAAAGGGAGAAGTGGGAGAGGTGCTGCCAAGCGATGTGCATCATGTCAGTAGAAAAGGACCATTCCTATTTGACCTACAATCTGAGCTGAATGATGAGGCCCCTGGACTTTTATAAACACTTTTATTATTCTTTGTATCTTTCCGTTCCTCCAAGGAGCTCGGTGGGAGATGTACATGGGATCCAAGTGATTTCTGACCCCTGCTTGTTTACCTCAAAGCATCAGGCACCTCTGGATTCTTATACATTTACTGTGATGCTATTTCTTTCCTTATAGTGGATGCTGAGTTTTTAAGATTTTGTGTGTTTTTTTAAAAAGAAAAAGAAAAAGAGGAAAGTTGGTGGTTTTCTATTTGATTTTCCTTCTCCCCAACATTTCAGGTGACAATGTTCCATTTTGATATAAAACCCATTTCTGCAACTGGAAAACTAAAATTATAAGTAAGTAAGTAAGTAAGAGTTTAAATTTTCCAATTACAGAAATGGGTTTTATATCAAAATGGAATATTGCCACCTGAAATGTAACTTCAAGGTGGTTCACGAGATAAATTCTCTTCATACAGGAAGCCAAGATTATGCAACCAGATAGTATGAAATGAATTAAATGAATTTTTGGTGAAATTAGGACTATGAAACTGGGTTGCAAGTAAATCTGCATTTTGAAAATGGCAGCAACCAAGATGGACATACCACGCGAGGGCATTATTAGGGAGCACAAGAGGAAAATATTTGAACAGTAGGTGTTTGCAGGAAGAAAACGGGGATTGTAGTAAAGGAGTGGTTTGGTCTGCAAAGTGTCATTGCTGTTATCCGATATCCTCCATAGGCTTGGCCTTGAGACTGACCTAGGCCTCATTTCCTGAAAGCCTGCACCCAAACCCACAGGCTTTTCCCCCTGCTGACAGGTTTGGTAGGGTGGGAGGAGTTTCTGCATTCAATGGGATGCATCGGCTTCTGTTTAAGAGACTGACAAATGTTCTTTTTTGCAGGAGGACTTCCGTGTGGAGAGGGGCCTTCAGTTGCTGGCACTGGTGGATGATGCTTTCTCCAGGTATGAAAATGGATTGCAGGGCCAATGGTTGATCTCCTTAAGCAAACCCAATGAGAATGACAAACATCTGCTAATGACCTTGGCTGGAGAACATGGTAAGTTGTTATGGAAGGGCAAAAGAGCTGAAGAATGTCTCACTGTACTTTTGATGGCTCCAATCTTTGTGTGCTATTTCTCAATCTTCCTCCATGTTTGCTTCTTATTTCCTTCCCTAGGGTGACCTGTGAAGTTCTATTCACAGATAACACTTTTGTCTTTCCATCCAAGTTTCTGAACTCTACTCGATGCATTTAAAATAGCTACCACTTCTTTAGAGAGAAAATTATTATGCTGATAATGATTATTTATTCAGTTTTTATACCACCTTTCCTCCAAAGGAGCCCAGAGGAGCAAATTCGTCAGTACTAAAATATTACAATAAAAATTATAAAAACAGTTAAAAACAACCTTTTAAAAACAGTTTTAAAATTCTTAAAGCAATCACCTTGGCTCAGTCGGTAGAGCATGAGACTGAAGGTCGTTGGTTTGAGCCCCATGTTGGGCAAAGATTCCTGCATTGCAGGAAGTTGGACTAGATGACCCTCATGCTCCCTCCAGCTCTACAATTCTATGACCTACTCTCACAACTAACAGTTTATGGGTGGCTAGCCAAAAACAGATTCTAGAATGTGATAGCTAACACGCTTCCCTTAGTTATATGGTGCTGTGGTTGCCAGAAGTTTCTTATTTTAAGAAAAACCCAGTTGCAAAGACATATTGATAGGCTCACGCCTAGTAGGCATCCAAGCAGGGAGAAGATAGCTAGCTCTCAAAGCAGTGACAATTGGGTATGCAAGTTTGGAACACGTTATGGTTAATATATGAGTGGCACCACAAGCAGTGTCCCATGTCACTTTTTCTCTATAATCTCCCCCATAACATTTTAGTAGGGCAAAACAGTGGAACATGATTTCAGTGTTTCCCCACTGAAACGCAGCTGCAACTACACTGGTACCTCGGGTTAAGTACTTAATTCGTTCCGGAGGTCCGTACTTAACCTGAAACTGTTCTTAACCTGAAGCACCACTTTAGCTAATGGGGCCTCCTGCTCCTGCTGCACCGCCGGAACACAATTTCTGTTCTCATCCTGAAGCAAAGTTCTTAACCTGAAGCACTATTTCTGGGTTAGCGGAGTCTGTAACCTGAAGCGTATGTAACCCGAGGTACCACTGTATCTGTGTGCATGTATGTATAATTCTTAATGCTTTATTATTTCAAATTTGCAATGGGCAACATTTCAATAAAACTGGCACCATTACTGCCACACCAAATGCAATGTCTTGGTTCAGTGGAACTGTCACAGTGGTGGGTCTCTGTGAAACCATTTAAGTGAGCAGAGGAAGAGCTTCTCTGCCTTGCTACCCCCACCAAGTTGATTACTTCCAAGGCTACTCAACTTAGAATATTTCAGTCACTCTGTGGCTACCTTTCTTGAGATTTGTACAGAGAGAGACCAAGCAGCCACCAGTGCTGCTACTCAATCTGAGGATCCTTGTATAGTGTCTCGATGTCTCTTGGCCTGGGGCTTCTCAGTCCACTTTGGTCTCTATGGAAACAACACACAGTAATGTGCTTCCTTTGCTGCCATAAGCCTAGGATGCTCTAGGACATAGGGTGTTTATTTTGTTTTATTCATTAGAACATTTCATCCATTTTGAGACAGCATACAACAAATACTAAAGACATAACATCTACATGAAAATAAAAACATAAAAAGGAAAATGCAGCAGGTGATCTGTGTATGATATATAACAATATGTAGTAATATTGAAACACACTAGCCTTGGGCTGCCAAGACAGTCCCTGCATCCCTGCCTTGAGGCAGTTCAGGGAAAAGAGAAGTGTTGTTTAGATCCCCATTAATTTTTGTCTATAACTGGGCAATCTTCTTCCTGGAAACATGCGTGGCTTTCCTTATGCTGCTGAAAGTGGCAAAAAACTTTGATAGAAAACTGTTGCAGTATCTCTAGAATTCTAAAATACCATATTTTTCGCCCTATAGGACGCACTTTTTCCCCTCCAAAAATGAAGGGGAAATGTGTGTGCGTCCTATGGGGCGAATGCAGGCTTTCGCTGAAGCCTGGAGAGCGAGAGGGGTCGGTGCGCACCGACCCATCTCGCTCTCCAGGCTTCGCGCAGCTCTCTGCAAGCCGTGGGAGCCCACGCCGGGCTCCCACGGCTTGCGGAGAGTTGCCTGTATGCTGAAGCCTGGGCGCGCTGAGCTCAGCGCGCCCAGACGTTGCGCAACTCTCCGCAAAACAGCTTGCGGAGAGTTGCCTGTTCTGGGGGCTGGGGTCGGGGGAAGCTCGGGCTTGCCCCGCCCCAGCCCCGCGCCTGGGGGGGAAATATTTTTTTTCCCTTTATTTCCCCCCCCCCCCAAAAAAAACTAGGTGCGCCTTATGGGATGGTGCGTCCTATAGGGCGAAAAATACAGTAATTATCTCAGGGCAGCTTGGAATAGTCTCATCTGTTTGCCTAAGATTTCTTGTCTTTCTTTCTTTCTTTCTTATTTTAAAATTTTTTTATTTAAACAAACAAAAGGGGGAAGCAACTTTTAAACAATTGTACATCATGTGGTATTTTACATTTCATTTTTTAATACAAATCACTAAGATTTGAGTCTAGACATTTACCAATGGTAAAAAGGATCGTAAAAGTATATCACAGTCATCGTTAAATAAAATACCTCATTAAATGATGACTTTCTGCACAATTGATACGAAGCCATTTGTTTTCCCAATCATATACAGTTGGTATTGAATTTTCAATGGAATGTAAATTAATCATTCGGCAAGGGCATTTCTCTGTAATCAAAAGGGCTTGCCACTGTAGTAATCACTGGTGATTTTGGCAGCTCCCTGAACTGGGACTATGTGTCAAATTATAGACCTTAGCAATATTGTGAACTAAAGTAATCTCCTCCACAAATTGACAATCAGTTGGTATAAAAGAGGCAGAAAAAGAGATGAAGTTCAACACACTTCTTCTTGTCCACATTCTCCTTGGCTTATACCCAACTGACTGGGAAAATAACCATGTTTGACAAGAAAGCCATGTAAGAGCTGACAAATGGTTTTCTAGACATTTCACTGTGTGGTCACTACTACAGATATTGCCAGTCTGGGAAGAAAGCAAAGCTGATAAGCCATCCATCATTTTCACTGGAATACCCTCCCACATTTCTGAGAATCATAAGCTATGGTTGAGGTACTGTCAGATTTGGCAGTGGAACAATCAGTGGGGAAAGAGTGGATTCAGCAGATCAGATTTGAAGTGGAAGCACTGATTTGCGGAGGGAGGCATTTTATATTTCCAGCTTTCTGGATTCCTTTATTCCTCTCCTTCATCTGTCTCTGCTTACACACATTGTAGCTGATACTCTTGAGTTCTGAAATTGATCTAGTGCTCTGAAAGGTGTATCCTGTATTATTACATACTCAGGAAATTATTCTTTAATACAGGTATTCTTCTTCTCCAGAAATGCAAGTGTGTTAAAGAAGAGCACATTGAACTAATGTTTCTATTCCCCGCCCCCATGTGTTTCATCCTCTAGGAGTTGTCCCAACAAATGATGTTCTCCTGGCACTAGGTGACATGCGGAGGAGCTTAGCTGAGGTAAGACCTTGTTCAGTCACACAGCAGACAATGCAGTTAAATTGCCCACCTTGAAAATTAGCCCCATGCTCTAGCCTAGCTGGGCTCTGAGCCCGGAATAGGCATAGCGATAGCTCAGCATTCAGTGCAGAAATCCCTTCTTTCCTGTCTGGTAACTGCTGAGTCATCAAATGCCAATTTCTGTTAGCTATGACTGATTCTGTGGATTGTCAGTTTACACTGTGCACTTTTTAAAAAGTTACCATTATAGTCTTTTGAGATCCTGCTTGTCCTTGCTGAAGAGCATAGAGAAATGCAGAAATGATTTTCTGCATCTGTCACACCAGAAATCACTTGGAGCTTTCTGAAGGTGTTGCCTGTGGGTTCTTTTGAAGGCATAGTGAACCTATAAATCTTTTCTATTCACTGTGCACGGGGATTCATAGTTTTCTTATTCGCAGCAGCTCAACTTTCACATTTGATCTCTGAAATGCCTTTGTTGTCTAGGAAGCTTATCTCATTCTCTGTTCAAATGAAAATATGACCTTACATTGTCCTTGGGCATGCTTTGTACCCAATGTGCCATGTTACATGGACAATGTGAAGCTCTATAGAACTTTAATCAAGGTCACAAGAACTTAGAAATTGGCTGAGGGCCTTTCTGCATGATCACATCAGCCAATGTGTAATATTCTCCCAAGTGACTTCTTATTGATATCGAAGTGATATCCTATATATTTTGTGTGAAATAACCTCACTGTATTTGGATAGTTGTGTTGCTGTTTGCATCTTTACAAAAAAAAAATCTTGTTAGTAGATAAACATAGCTTTAAAAGAACTGAAGGAAGAACAAACAAAAATATCCCTAAAAGAAATGACTCATAAAATGCTTTAGACATTGAGAAGAGGTTTGCTCCCACTTGCAACAAATTTAATCACAAACACTATCAGTTGATGTCTGTAACTTTCCACCCAATAATCACAGTAACAATGGACTTGCTGCCTGGAGGAATTCATTTCCCCCAGTATTGTGCTCTGATTGTTCAGAAAATGTGACATACTACTTCTGCACTGTATAAGGCAGAGACTAGTGGAATGATATCTGTGGGCTGGAAATTACCTACAGAGTTCACGGAACTCACTACAGGAGAGATCCACATGTGCCTGCCTACAATGTAGGAATGCATAAGCAGGAGACTCAAAAAAAGAATGGCTCCCCTTTGATCAGTTTCTTTGAACACCAAAACCCTTCAGCAAGAAGCCTTATTGCTTGATTCCACGGCGGCCAATTCTGATGGCTCATTAGAAAGGCTCTTCTTTGGGAGCAAAATTGGAGGGTAGAGGCTAAAAGGAGCCCCCAGTGGATGATCTGTCTCACAGACCTGAGCCTCAGAACCTGTTTTTAGAAATCAAAAGAAGAACTGCCTCTTCCTTCTTTGCCAACATAATATGCACCCCATCTTCTGTTACCGACTCCTGATTCCCCACAATCTAGCAGAATTTCCTCCTACAACACACTGCCTCCATCTCCAAACACATATGCCCTCCGTTCATTGTCCCCATCCAGGGCTACGCTGTGCTAGAGCTCAGGCCAAGAGTCTTATTTTCAGTAACCAAAGATTTGAGTTTATTGTGGTATGCAGTATTCACAATCCATTTTGACTTAGTCATCTTTGGGGATAAAATATCACATCTTACTGCAGTGATTCACTTAAAACATTAGTCTAAAGATTTCTAGAACAAGTTGCCTCTGAAGAAGGCAATTTATGCAACAAAGTCCTGAGAACAGATTGGAAATGCAACTATTTTTGTTTTTAGATTGGAATTCAGAACTACACAACTACTTCAAGTTGCCAGTCACGTCCCAGCCAGACCCATAGTGACTATGGAAAGCTTTTTGTGGTGCTGGTCATTATTGGCTCAATCTGTGTCATCATCATTATAACAGGACTGATTTACAACTGCTGGCAGAGGCGCTTGCCCAAAATGAAGAACATGGTGAGTCCCAGTGTGGCATCTGGCTTGAACTCTTATTCTTCGAAGGATGGAGAATGATTGTAGGAAGTGCTTCCTGATTTGCCTACTTTCCTTCCTAAATGTCAGGCTTTTGAATGAATGAATGAATAAATAAATAAATAAATAAATAAATGTTTTCTCTCGCATCTTGTTTGTCCCATTTCTTTTCAGTCACATGGGGAGGAGCTACGGTTTGTCGAGAACGGCTGCCATGACAATCCGACCTTGGATGTAGCCAGCGACAGCCAATCAGAAATGCAAGAAAAGAAGCCAAGTGTGAATGGTGGGGGAGCTGTTAATGGACCTGAGAGCTGGGATGTCCTCATTAACAAGCGGGCAGGCGAAGAGGGAGATGTGTTTGAGGAAGATACACACCTTTAAAAGAGGAGTCGGGTGTTTCTGATTGCACTCTTGTTTGACTTAAGGGCCATTTGGTGAGGGTGGCTCCTCAGGAACTTATTTTTTCAGGTTTGGAATGGATCTGCCCATCACGGTCCTGAGGCACCATCACAGTCCTGGAGTCAGAAGGGCCACCCTGAGCAGAGTGGGTGGGGGGTGGGGCGTGTTTGTGTGTTGCTGTCAGTAGCGCCAATGTTTAATCACTTTTAAATGCACTTGCTCTCGTTCTTTGGTAGGAGTGGAGGATGGCCAGGTTTGAAAAATAAATGGTATCAAGGCTTAGCATTGCCCCAGAGTGGTGTTTACTGAAGGATTCGTCACAGAGGCAGTAGGCCAGTTTCGCACAGGAAAAAGTAGGTTCACAACCTGTCTCAAAAGGTGCAGTGGCAGCAAGGAAAGGCGGCATATTTCTTGTCTAGGCTTGGGATATGATGCATTAAGACAGTCTTGCAATTCACCACTCACCTTGTTGCCCAGCATGAGAAACTTCTAGTGAATGACCAGCAGGATTTTCTACTCAAGCTGCAAAGTGGTTCATAACTGTTAAGTGCTGGGCTGACAGATGTATTGTGTGAGCTGGTAATTTTAAAAACTCTGTAAGGTTGCTATTTAGGCAGAACAAATCTGTTCTGCTCAGGTACCTGACAGAGCCCTAATTTTAGGTGCTAGCAGGATATTGCATTGCCCCTTCCCTTACTATGACATTTCGAAGTAACAGCACCTTTTGTGGATCCAAACCTAGTGGAAACTACAGAATTTGACCATGCCCTGAACTGATCTAGCTTGGTTGATCTGAATCCAGAAAAGTATTTTTCTAATACAGAATGAATTCCTGCTATCACCTTCACAAGTTTCCTGGACTGGCAATTAGAGATCAGGATTTTGGGGCGGCAGTGGGCAGGGAAGCCAGCTGGGAAGTCTCCTTCACTTTAGTTAATGCACTTACTATAACAGCTACGCGGATTGCTGCGCAAGTCTTGTTTGATTGACCTTGAATGAAACAGATGGAAAACTTAAGTGTCCTCTTCTGTACGAGTGGAGTAAATTTTGATTTCATCTACCCAGCTATATGTCAGGAATAGGTCAGTTTAAACAAATGAGGTTAGTACCTTAGTAGAGTAATACCTCTGGGATCAAAACTAGGCTCAAGGGCTGCCATATGAATGCTTTGTTAGCATGCCTTGGGCAAACTAGAATGCCCCAGGCTTCTTTGAGAAGCACTTGCATATGCAGAACCTCCCATCTTCAGTGCTGATGGCTGGTCTCAACATATTTTTGCTTCCTTTTCTCCAGAATGTTACTCCGTTACACACATCTCATGGCTTGTCTCACTTCAAAAGGAAAATGACTGACACAAAAACTTGTTATGATTGCCTGTCTGGCTCAACCAAGTTGCCATTAATAATACTTGCTCTTTAACAGAACCATCACACACAAAGATTCATGTATATTTAATGGAGATTGCCGATGAACTTGTAATGGAAATCTGTTAGCATCCAATCCGTAGCTCTCTCTGAGCACTGAAATCTGATCTCCCAAAGACATAAAGCAATCTTGTCAGCACAGTTTAATTTCACGTATAAATACTGCATAAATCTTACGTACAGTATTGCTAGGATTCTTTTTAAAAAATTGTTCAGATGTTAGGCAACAGTATTAGTTCCCTAGCCAAATTCCAACTAAAATATTCAATTTATGTGAATATCAGGACTGCATTTTCTCTCTAAAAGTTGATTCTTTTCCATGGTTTGGATTCTATGCAGTCATATTGCTGCACAGAGCTCATTCAGGATTTTAGAGATCTTTTACATCTTCCCCTATTTATTTATTTTACTCCATGCTTTCTTTTCCCCTTCATTAGAGGCTTCTTCCATCATTAGAGGCTTCTTCCATTTTGTCCTATCTTAGGGTTTATGAGAGCAGTTAGTCATTATCTTTTTTGCTGTAGTTTTTTACTTGTTTAAGATTTAACACACACATACACTATTTCCTCTCTACAATGAGTTAGGTTTGTACTCATCTTTGTTATATACATGGAGCCACACTGGCCTCTGGTGGTGGCTGAGAAAAATGCATTCAAGGAAAAATGGTTTTGTTCTTGCGCCACCTTCAAACACACAAAATACCATGATTTCAATACCTACTGTTAACTGGTTAGCATTTAAGATGGAACGGTTAGAAATTAAACTACAGGCCAACTCTACTCCAAAGTAGACAAAAGGAAGCCAGCAGAGCACTTTCCAATGACATCTAGAATTAAGCTTGTGGGAATAGTGATGATAGACCTTGAGTCTTTAATCACATGGATTTAAAAATTAGCATAGAGCTATAATCCTGTTGGCTTCACTACTCGTTGTATGAAAAAATAGAGGAAAGGGAGCAATCCTTAATTATTACTAGAGATACGTTTTACTGGACCAGCTTCTTTCGTTGGTGTGAGAAGTATGCAAGCTTTTGAATGACGGTAAAACTCTTTAAACAGTTAGAATGACCTCACAAAACTTTTTGAGTCACCTTCTGATTTAATGCAATGTCATGCTATCATAAAATAATTCTTTGTAAGTCTACCATTTTGAGGACTGGATCATCTAGTACTGTAGATGGTAAACCACTTTCAGACAAGGAGATGTGTGTTCCTACAGAGATGAGAAATTACCATTCCCCTGGATGTAGGGTACAAGCGAGAGACATTAAAATAAATGAAGGGACTGTATAGTCTTAGCCCAGATACTACACCACACGATTATCTATGCTAAGCATAATTAAGAACCCACACTATGGTTTCAGCTTCCAAATGTACAACTCTGCACTCAGCTTCTAAACTTCACAAATTTGCTTCTTTCACCATAGTGCTCCATAGAGCAATGTCCTTAAGTGATTTGTCAGTGGTTTGTGAATTCAGACATAAGGGCAAATTACAATTAGTACAAACTGTGGTTTGCAAATCAGCTTCCAGTGTTGGTTTACAAAGGATTTCTATTACGTCTGCATATAGCCAAATAGTCACAAAGAGAGATGCTTCACTCAGCTTCATGGACTACTGCTCTTACTTGATGCATGGTTATGACATTCTAGGTCAATATGTAAGGAAATGCAGGGAGGATATGAGAATTCTTGGCAACTCAGCATGGTCGTGTGGTGACAGCCTTGCGCTTTGAGAACCACTGACTCAGAAAATATCTATGGGCTACCTAACTTAACATCTGGTGCAGAAGCCTCTCTGCTGATTGTTCCAGCAGTGGACAAGAGTACAGATTGCTACACAGATGTCTCTCAGCAGGACTTGCCTCGGACACTGATTTCTCATGAATCTCTGATGACAATAAAGCATACTTTTCCACTCTCTAAAACCAAACACAACTCCCTCCTCCCAACTAAAAAAAACTAATAAAGGCTGAGGAATCTGCTGTCCTAGTTCTTTTGTTACATGCTTGTGAAGATAAAGCCTCCGATACTACTATTAGCCTTACTATCCTGGCTCCTACAATGCTATATTACATTAAGGATATGAATGGGATAGTGTGGATCTCCAAATCACTGCAGTGATTCCCAAATGAGGGATTGAGAATCAGCTGGATAAGAGTGGGATGGATAAATTGCAGCAGAGAGCTGAGAAGAATGGTTGGGGAAGAATTATAAATCAAATTACTCTGATTGAGATGATCCCATTAGAAAGACGGACTGCAACCTTACACCCGCATAAAATTAATTGAACTTACTGAGACATATTTCTGAAAAAACATGCACAGCATAAAATGTACTGTTAAATTTTAAACATTTGGGAAACGCTGCACGATTGCTTCCTCTCATCCCTGAGTCTTATTTTTCTAAGGAGACTGAGAAAGTTGACCTTCATTTGGAAAGTTTCCTTAATATACATAAAAGTAGGGTTTTCTTGATGGAAATTTTACATACTCCAAAATGTGATGGTTTTATCATCTGTCATTTCACTTGCTAGCAAATGTTCCTTAGTCACCAGTAGCACTTTTTGAAATAAAGTTTCTGGTCAAAATACAGAATCTCCTGTGTTCATTTCCCCAGCATGCATTACTGACTTAAGCCTCAGCTTGAAGAAAAAGATTGCTATGTTGTATGTGTATGCAATATTTGTACATGCACGATGCATGTTATGGTGAGGGTTGAAATTTGGTAAGGCATACTGAACACAGGTTTTGGAATTAACCGAGGGAACATTACATTTATTTATCAATTTATATCCTGTCATTCCTCCCAAAAATATGGAGTGATATTTTAGTGGTGAGAGGTAGATTAGGTTGAGAGAAAGTAACTTCCTCAACTGTTCTATCATCTTCATAGTGCAGCAGTTTGAATCTGGGATTTGATTAGTTGTGTTTCTTCAAACAAAGACCTGATCTAATTGGCTGCATTAGCAGCTGGAAGAAGCTAACCAGGGCTATGAATGTGGAACAACCTAGGAAGGGAGTCCCATCTAATGAAACATTTTGGTCCCACTGATAGCATCAAGGTAACAAATTATTAAGCAGTCAAACAGACTAATGCCACCCATTTAATCAATCAATCAATCAATCAATCAATCAAGAGCTCAATGTGCTAGGGCTAAATCTTAGGAGTGTTAAGTCTCTATAAGAGACTTAAGCTAGTTTTCATCTCTGCCCAAGCAGTGAAGTTTAGAGGGGACATGGTAAACCAGAAATCTAGGCTAAATCCCAATTTTAGATAAATGTTTAAAAAAATCAATCAATATATAGTTCCATACAGTAGAGTCAGCTTTAAATTATAAGGTAGGCTTAGCTTTTTAAATCAAGTTCAGTGTTGCCATTCTTTGAGAAGTGGAAAGTGTGAAGACGGAAAAGTTCATTTTTCAAAAGTTGCTTTATTGCATGTGGGGCACCCCCACACCACCCCCAGGTTTGAATATTCAGGAACAGACACTTGTAAGAATAAGTTAACATTTCAAAAATGGAGGATTGAAACCCTAGACTATCAAAATCACTCCATCAATGGATCTGTTTAATGAAGACAGTAGAATTTTTGTTAATTTATCGTTTTAACATTTGTAATGCTAAGTATACCAAACAAATAATTTCTATGACTCACACTATCTTCAACTGCATGTGCAAGAAAGGTGACTCAAGCTGGGTTGTTTATCGTATGTTGCCCTGTCATGTTTTGCCATGCAGAAAAGACAAGCATGGTGTACTTTGAACCAAAGAACTCACTTTGACTCAAACAAAAAACCTGTTCAATATCAGGACTGAGTTCTACTGCTAATATAAAAACAGTGTTTGCCAAGAACAACAAGTGTTTTATCTTCCTATTTTATACTGGGAGCCTGACTGTGGCATCACCTATTTTATTAACTAAACTGGAGATAGATGCCTTGAAAAAAGGAATTTTCTATAGAATTCAGAGGACTCTTACCACTGAAAGACCACCAGTCCCTGCTTGCCTGAAGCACCCCATGCAAACTGATCCACCAAAGCTCACCTGCTTTTGGCTCTGTACTGAACAGGTATTTTAAAGGCACAAGTCGGTAACACTTATGAGCATACGTATAGCTATGAGCATATACGAGTGCTATTTGCACAACCACAAAGGCTAGTAAATGCCTCCTGGATGGACCTATGGGAAACTCAAGTGTAGGGCATGACCACAATAGCCCTCTCTTACTCTTGAATCCCAGATTCAGGTAGGTAGCTGTGTTGTTCTGACGCCGTCAAAATAAAAATTTGTCCAGTAGCACTTTAGAGACAAACTAAGTTTGTTCTGGGTATAAGCTTTCGTGTGCATGCACACTTCTTCACACTTCTTGAATCCCAGTAGCTGGTATTGATCCTGGGGATACCATACACCCCAATGACTAGTAGCTATTTGATTAGCACTCTCCATGACTTTGTCTAACCCCTTCTTTAAATACATTCAAATTGGTGGACTTCCGGGGTGGCACCATTGGCAATGGCGGACTCCCTCTGATCTGGAGGGACTAGCTCCACGCGAAACGGGTCTTTTCCGCTACAGCGAAGCGGGGACCCTTTCAAAAATCACAGGCGGATGAAGCCTGTGACCATGGGACTCGGCGGGCACCCTTAGCGCCCCCCCAACCCGCAAAGGAACCCACTAACGGGCTCCGAAGCGAAGAGGGGGAAGTGGCGCGGTGCTGAGAGTCAACTGCTCTTTCCGTGGAGCGAAGCCGCATAGCCGTTGCCGGAGAGTGCTGCCTTTTTCCTGGGACAATTTGGCATCTAAAATAATCACCCGTGAGTACTTAAATTTCGGACAATTGGACTTTAAATAAGGACTTGCGAGCAGAAAGGAATTGGACTTAAAAATTTACTTCAATTTGGCACTGAAACGGGAAGGTCTAAACAGGAAGTCAGCCTTCCATTTCTTTGTAGACAGAATAAAGCAAAGATAACGCAAACTAGAGCTCAGAAAATCGCTTCTAAAAGATTAACTTTCATCATTTAAAATTGTTGAACCCCCCTTCGGAAGCAGGAGAAGAAGGGGGATCTTTTTCGGACTGTTTAAACCTGCAGAAGTGAGTTTAAAGTAAAGTAACTTTCCACCGTCCTGATCCTGGAGCGGGGTGTCAGGACTGACGTTTGAAGCTCATTGACCAGAGACAAGCGCTTTTGACAGATAGCTAAAAGAAGAGAAACATAGTGATTCCACTGTTCCCTTTCGCATTTTAAAGGAACAAATATTGACAAAATATCTTAAAAAGGAAACTTTGTTGCTAGATTTGTCCTTAAAAGAAAGAACAAATAGAAGTTTTCCCCCTAGAGGGAGACTGTGAAACTGTAACTAATTCCAGGGAGCTTGCAGCTGTTACAGATTACAATCGTGGGAAATAGACTTGTGACCTTGTAGGACAATGTATTCACAGTGGCGTAGCGTGGGTTGTCAGCACCCGGGGCAAGGCAAGTAATCTGCGCCCCCTAACCCGTGGATTTTGCGCCCCCTAACCCGTGGAGCGCGGCCCCCCAGATGTTGCGCCCGGTGTGGCTGGCCCAGCCTGCACCCCCCACGCTACGCCACTGTAGCACAGAACACCATCCCTAATCCTGCAACTGCAAAAAGTTCTGCAACACAGCACAACAGACCGTGCAAAAGGATCGTTGTTGATGCTTTTATTAAAAAAATGTAAACAACAGCCATCTTTATTTACACTATGAGCTAACTGTCTGAGATGGGTAAAACCAATCCCAAAGGGCCCTTACAAACAGTAGATTATGCTACATTTTCCTTGTTTAAATCCACAATGTTTTGGTTTTTTTAAATGCACTCTACCTCCCCACCCTTATACCCTTTCCACTCAAGACGTACACCTGATGCCTTTGTCACACATTACATGCACCCAACCCCTTCCCTGCAGTCAGCTAGATTTCCCTCGCAATAAACGTGGGTGGGTAGGTACCGGAGAAGGGAAACCTGAAAAGAGGAAGTGGCTGCTTTCCTGCATTCTGCCTCAGGGTCTTACTGCCCACCCTGCTCTGTTTCGTTGCTGTGTTTGCTCAAACGGAACAAAGAGCAGGGAAAGCCCCTCCCCTCCAGGCAGAGAGAGAGAGAGAGAGAGAGAGAGAGAGAGAGAGAGGCGCCCTCCACGAGTTGTCGAGCTTGGGCAACGGCTGCGCCGCCGACGGCGAGGCGCTAAGGCGCCGGCTCCCCAGGCTGCAGCGCTTGGCCAGGCGCTGCGCTTGCATGCCTGGCCGCGCCCAGCTCGCCTCAGTGCAGCGGAAAACAGAAGCAGTGGCGGAGACGACGACCCCCCACCCCAACCAAGCCTCGATTGCTTGTCCCTTCCCTCTGGACTCGCGCCCCCCCAGGTGTTGCGCCCGGTGCGGCTGGCACCCCTGGCACCCCCCACGCTACGCCACTGTGTATTCAGAAGCTCTGTTGTGCGCTCTCTGTAAAACAAATGCCCTACTGGAACAGTTAGATGAGAATACGGATTTGGTGACTAATGCGGTCAGAATTTTTGAACAGGCTGTGGGAAACTATATGGAGCCCACCCAGGAATTAAATCAGGAGTGTGCCCTGACAGAACAGATGAGAGAAGAGGATGTTGCTGAATCTTGGGCGCCAGAGATGGAGGGAGCTGTGGCCCTGCAGGAACATGAGTTTTTGGATTTGACAAATGAACTTGGAAAAAGCCAGATTTGGAAAGATAAAGTTTGGACTGGTTTGGAAATGGGGGGTTGGATAGACCCCCCTATGCAGGGATGTTTGGACTTTCCAAGTCTGGCAATGGGCCGTGAGATGTTTGGGGTTGTGGGGGCTCTTAATCTTGGAGGGATTCTGAAACATGTTTTCAAATACCACATAGTCTGGACTTTGGAAAAGGGGCTGATTTGTTGAAAAGGGTCAAAAACATTACCAAGCTGGAGTTCCCACGAGTGAAAGGAGAATATGAAGAAGAGCCGCGGAAGGGACATGGAAGAGACTTAAGGGCCTCGGATATAAGGTTACCAGGTTAATGCGCTAGATTAATGGGATAAAAAGGACTGACAAAACCCGGGACCAGGAGGAAGGGACGCTGGATGAAGATTGGATTGCTTTTATCTCTTTTTTTTTTTTACTAGGATTGTTTTATAAAATTGATGAATGTCAGAAAAATGTTGGAACGAAATTACTTGGCTCTAGCAAAAATGTCTAAAGAATTAGGTAAGAATATTATGGTTATGAGAAGTTGGTAAAAATAAGATTTAAGTTTTAAGTTTTAAGGTTTTCTATAAGATAAGATGAAAATAGATTAAGGTAATGTAATGACAGAATATTATGAAATATGGAAAGGATTTGCTGCGATAATTAATAACTAGGATACAAAAAAAGGGAGGAGGAGGAGGTCAAAAAAAGAAGGTACAGTAATGAAAGTTGAGGATTCGAGAATGATGGATTTGTTTTTATCTGTTTGTGGTGTATTTTTGTTTTTTGAATCTATATTGTTTGATGTGGGGGTTTTTTTGTTTTCTCTTTTTTTTCTTTTTCTGCTGTGTTCTTTTCTGTAATTCTAAAATTTTTTCAATAAATATCATTTAAAAAAATAAAATAAATACATTCAAATTGGTGTCCACCCCAACTTCTTGTGGAAGTGAGTTCCAGAGTTTAACGATACACTGTATGAAGTAGTACTTTTGTCTATCCTGGAGCTTGAACCACTTAGCTTCAGTGGACGGCTCAGGTACTAAAATTATGAGAGGGAGCAAAACATCTATTTACTATGAATAATGGTACACACCTCTATCACGCCTCCGCTTACCCTAGTTTTTTACCAAATTAAAAAGTCTCAGGCAATTAGCAGCTTAAAATGCAACGAAGCCGTCCCCTCCACAACTCCTATTTGTGAAGCTGTCAACTGCGGGTAAACAATGGGCGTCCCAAATGTACACACCTCGGTTTAACTGCGAAGTGCATGCGGTTTTAAGATTGCCTTTCGGATTAAAGCTGGTTTGAAGGGAAACACATCAAGCGGCAGTATTTCGCAAGAAACTACACGATAGCTCTGGGTTGTGTGCACACGGATTCAACAAAAAGTGGGGGGGGGGGGCATGCATTGGAAAGACAGAGAAAAGGATAATGTGGTAAAAAAACCCAAAACCTAAACCGCTGTCTGCATAAAGGAACTGCACCAGCTCCTTGAACACTTCCGTCGTCCCTTACGGCATCTTTTCTAGCTCGACAACATCTCTTATTTTGGAGACGAAGAGAATTGAACCGAACAGTCTTCCTTCCATACAATAAAAACTTGAGTAGGAAAGCGCATGGATGGCTGCCTCCCTTTTCTGCTTCTCCTACTTGCTTGCGGCCCTGCAACGAGAGACACGGGGGGTTTTATTCCTCCTGGTCTCCTGACATTTTTTAATTTTCTTTCCGTTCCTCTGGGGAGAGGCCACCACGCGAAGAAACACGGCGTCAGAAGTAACCAGGCAGCTCCCTTCCGCGAGCAGACAAAGTCATTGTCCGCTTCAGCCTCGCTCGTCCCCCTCGCTCCGACCGAGGCTTCCGGGCCACAGATTTGCAGGCGGCATGGGGGGCGCTGGAGGAGCCCGAACTTTTTAAAAACACGAAGCCCTAACCCTTTTGAAAACAATCTATATATCAACGCACAAACGCCGGTGCTAATCCTCGCTCTTGGTGCCGGAGAGAAGGAGGAGGTGGCGGCGGCGGCATCTAATGGCGAGCGAATCACAGAACGAACCGAGGCGGGCTCTCGCGCAAACGGGGCGCAGCAGGAGGAGGAGGAGGAGAAGCGCGCGCGGCGCCTGGAGAAGGCTTTGCCAGGCGGCGGGGGGAATTAAAGCTGCACAGGCACGACGCCGCCCTTCCGCCGCCGCCGCTGCTGCCCGGTCTTCTAAGCTGACCCAGGCGAGGTGGGCGGGACTGCGCGCCGCCGGGTCCCCCAGGAAAGGGCGGGGAGCGAGGCCGGCCTCCTCGCTGGTGTGGAGCAGCCTCTCCGGCGCCGTGTTTACATCCGGCGCCGCTTGCCCTGGGCTGCCCTGCTCCTCCTCCTGGGCCTGGGCCTGCTCCCGCTGAAGCCGCCTTCGCTCCCCTAGGCCGGGTCAATGCGGCGCTTTCCGGCGGGCTATGGACACCAGCGACCTCTTCACCAGCTGCAAGAAGGGCGATGTTTTCCGAGTGCGGTGAGGCCCTTGCCCAGGTTATGGGGTGGGGGGGGACCCCCGGGAGAGGGCCACACCCCCCCATCGGTGCTGCTGCGCCTTGGCAGAAGCTGGGGCTAGGGAGCTTAATAGGGGGCTGTCCCTTGAGGTTCCGGGTTGGGGAGCACCTGAATGGCAGGTGGAGGTTTAGGGGCTGCCCTGGGACTTAAGGTAAACTCGTCTATTTTTTTTTTCTAGCTTTCCTCGAAGTTTGTTGTGTGTGTTTAGGATGTTTAGATGGCTCTTCTAGACAGCAGCAAAAAAAGGGCTGCCTGAGAAGTAAAACTGGGAAGCTGTTTAGAACCAGCTTCTGGGCTTGTTTGCACACATGAAAGCAATAACCTGGGTGAGAGGGCTCTGGGCGTGTACAAAGTGCCTTCGGTAACCCCAGCTAATGCCTTCTCCACCCATCTAGGCTTAAAGGGAGGAGAGACTTCCAGATAGGAGCTTCGAAGTTCTAGGCAAGGCGGATTTCTGGCACACACTACTTTTAGAAAGCAAACGTGGGGCACAGGGGGAGTACTGGCTGGGGCTGGGGAAAAAATAGAATGGAGGATATTGGGCACAACCAGGGATATTTTGGAGGGAGAATGTCACAGATCTGTGAGGGGAATAGGGAACAAGCATGGACTGGATAACTTAAGAGTTCTGTTGGATGTGGCAGCTCTTTGGTCTTCAACTGGTGGGTTGGAACCCACGACTGTCACAGCCTGATCTAACATGTTGCAGCAGTAGCAATACCATCATACAAATATGTGGTATTTTTTATTTTTTTTAAAGGTTTCCAAATGCATGTTTTGGTTAAAAGTTGAGTCCTAGGTCTGGGAACATTGAAGATTATTGTGGCAGAGAATAAGTTAGGGGGCAGATAAATAGTTAGGAAGCAAAATTCTTTCAGAAATTCTTTTCACCTGCCTGTATTTGCCAACCTTCCCTCCCCAAGCTATTCATATTTGGCAATAGAATGGCTGCTACTGTGTTGCTTCATGTCCCTAATGGGAGGCCCCAAGTTCTTGCTGTGTTTTTAAAAAGGAAAACAACTTTTGCCTCTTCTGCCTATCAGCTCAGCTTCCTGTCCTGAAACAGCTGACTACTTTAGATATCCCCTGAGAGCAGGACCAAAAAGAAACAGACACACAAAAAGGCAAATGGTATTTTAAGGCTTTATAAACACATTTTCTCCTTTTTCAAACTGAATATGTTGTAAAATATAAACTATATGCTGCTTTTCCACACACATGTGCCCAAGCGTGACTCAACGGAATACAAGCACTGTCACAAAACACATCATTACAAAGACAAAACAGTTAACATGACAGTAATTCATGAATACAAGAATAAATATATATTAATCATATACCAATCATATATTAAAAATTCTATCAATTAATTTCCTGATTCATTGCATTAAGATGTAGTAACAGCCAGAAAAGTAATGTTGATCACAATATTATATCAATTCAAATTCATTGTGATGTGCATAATCACCATAAGTGATGCTATCCATCAATTTCAGTGTCAATCTTAAGAACTAGTAAAAATCACAACACTTAGAGCGTTCGGTTGTAACAAAATTTACAAGCAGAATCACAAAAAGGACAACAGTAGCAACATACTTGGAGAACATCAACCAGATGTTGTTTTAAGATTTTTAAATAATGGCTAATTTTTTAACATGATTTTAAAATGTCATTTATAGTTAAATTCATTCTACCCTCCCCCTTGCCTTTTTATTTTATTTTTGCAACCACCCTGTGAGATAGTTTAAATTCAGAGACAGGGGCTGACTTTATCCCAGTCCTAGTCCAGTACTCTTAACCATTGCACCGTACTAGCTCTGCTTTTTTAGGGCCTTTCCAGAAAGCAAAATAGAAACACAAACTATTTTTCTTTGTGTTTTCTGTGCTCCTGATAATCTGCATATGCACTGTTGTGCCCCCATAGAATTGGTGGGGATATTTGACACTAACTTTTTAAAGAAAAGAGAAAAAAAAGCGGGGAGGTGTGTGCTGCTGGAATGTAGAGCAGGAGTAGCCAATGTGATGCCTCCAGATGTTAGACTAAACCATCCATCATTCCTCAAATGACCAGGGCAGATGGGAGGTGGAATCCAAAAACATCTGGAGGGCAGCATGTTGGTTTCTTCTGATATTTGGGAAATTACACAAACTTAAAAATCAATGGTGGGGGTAAAGGAGGATAAATGTAATAGCCTTGTTATTTTGTGTCCCTTCTTTTAAAGGTTGCATGGGCACTCCCAAACTTGAGCATTCTGTGAACCACCCTGAGATCTTATGATAAAGGGCAGTCTAGTCTAATAAATATAAATAATAAATAATAATAATAATAATAATAATAGGAAAAGGGGCTTTAAAATAGATAATTTCTGAAGCTGTAGCTGAAGTGAGTTAGATGAATTATTAAGTGCTAAAGCTGTGCCCTTGTTTGTCTTTCAGATACCTTCTTGAACAGAGAGATGTTGAAATCAATGTCCGGGATAAGTGGGACAGTACCCCTTTGTGAGTGCTTTGGCCTTGAGACATACCTGCTGTTTGGTAACTTATACAGGATTTAAAGAAATGCTTTCAGGCATTGCAACGGTTCCTCATTTTACTTCTGTTGTTGTGTTCAAAAAAGAAAAGATTTTTTTCTTATATCCTTCTCCTACATTCTGCTCCCCATTGTCTCAAGTTTTCAGTGTTCCCATTCTGTTTTTTGTTGACAAGACCTGCTGTTGGAAATAATTTTCCTCATTCAAAACAATATTCTGGAAGGCAGTTGAATGCCTGCCACTGCTTTTGGGATAATTTGTGGCAACCATTTTACTAGCATTTACTAGCATTCTAAGAAGAGGCCTGTTCCAATTGTGCCATTGGCTCATCTTGTCTAGCTCTGGTTAGCCGTAATGTTCTGGGAAGATTGCAAACAGGGCATGAAGACAATAGTCTTCTCTTGTTTGTCCCCAACATATGTTCATCAGCACTGTGCTACGTCTGTCATAAAAGAAAGTGTAGAATGGGAATTCCTGGAGTTGTACAATGTGTCCTTGAGATATTGTCATGTCAGCCTTTATATGATTGCATTGGCTGCTGATCTATTTCCACATAAAATTCAAGGTACTGGATTTTATGTTGAAATCCCTAAGCATCTTAGGACCTAGGTTACTTTTCCTGCATGAACTTTTCTATCACCTGTGATCATTGCTGGAGTTCTATCGCCTTCTGAAGTGAGGTGGGTGGGAATTGGGAAAGGGATATTTTTCATTTTGCTGTCTCCAGGGAGGCCCACCTAGCACTAACAAGTCTGTCTTTACAGTGACAGATGGAAGACTTTTTATTCACCCACACCTTTTAGTGTCAACTTTTAGAAGTTTTTAAAAATCTGGGATTGGGTTTCACATGAGAGTTACTGCTGCCTTTATCTCGCTAATGGAAACTGCTCTGAAAGTCTTGACTAAAAGAGCAGGATGTAGATACTTGCAGTAGAAATAATAAGCATGTACCCTAAAGTTCTTGTTGGTAAAGCTATCATACAGTGTGGGGCTGGTGTGCAGATTTCACCTCTCTCAATGTTGTCCCATAGAACTTGATGGGAGCACAGAAAACCATGGCAGCTCTGTTTGCATGGTCCCACCACTTCATCTGCATAGCCCTAGTCCACATCTCTTTTTTTCTACTTGCACATGAAGCAAGTGCATATCTCATCACTAGAAAAAGAGTAGGAAAAGACTCTTGTTCTCCTTGTCACAACAGAAAGAAGTGAGAATGCTATGGAGAGGACTGGATCAATTTCTTGTAAGGAATTAACACCATGGGGGGAGCCAACGTGGTGCCCTCCAGATGATGGAGGTTGGACTACAACTTCCATCATGCCAACCATTGGCCATGCTGCTGGGCTGCTGCGAGTTGCACTCCCAACAACAACCGGAGGGCAACACATTCGCTGTCCCAACCTAATGTGATTTTAGGATCTTAATTTGATTGCAAAGTTGGTGCTGTGGGAGGACTTTTGAAGGCCTAAGCAAAACTAGAAGTTTTCATTTCTAAGTGTCTCTTCCTTAACTCCTTCCTTGTGTTAACAGGTATTATGCTTGTCTCTGTGGACATGAAGAGCTTGTACGGTACCTTTTAGCCAACGGTAAGAAAAACTGATATGCTTCTTCTCCTGGAGACTGTGTGCCCAATATATATGGTCACCTGTGTGTCTCTAGAATTGTCACTGAAGGTACACCAGAATTAAAACAGTATAATCCTGCTCTGATGGGAAACTGCATAGCTGCTTTTGACTTGTTATGCTAATCAAACAGCTAGAATCTTATTTTGCAAGGAAAACTTTTCCTCTCATGGTAGGGTGTTAGTACAGGGCTCAGTTTTTTACAAGTTTGTAGTACTAGCCCTAGCGTGACATTAAAATTGGATCTTAGCCAATGGGGAGAGCTGCTATTTTTAATCTAGTCTGCTTGTTGCCATTTTGTTTAATAAAATGCACCTAAAAGTAAATGTCCATTTGATACATTTTATAAATGCTGTAAGCCACCCAGAGTGGCTGGGGAAACCCAGCCATCATCATCATCATCATCATCATTATTATTATTCTCATTTTTTACTTAAAAAAGCAAAAGTTAAGGCTCCTTGTTGGTACATTTAATATTTCTGTTCTCATCATAGCACCCAGCAGGACAAAAATAAATGGATTTAGTGTTTGGCTTTACTAGAAGGAATAAATTCACCTGTAATACACTGAATCAGAAGCTGCCACCATTTATTGAGTGACTAGTAGGAACAGTTATCACCAGGAATATGTGCTTTTGCTTGCAGATCTATCTAGGTTACCAAGTAACAAGTCTGCCAGCATCCATTCTTGAACCACCCAGCTCCCAAGGGCATTATTGCGCTGTTTCTTAGTAACTTGGCTAAAAGGACAAAGGCAATAATGTAGGGCAGAGCTTTCCAAACCTTTCATGTTGGTGGTACACCTTTTAGACATGGAAGATTTCACGACACAATAATTCAGTTTTACTAGCAAACAAGAGGTTAAACTAACCCCTTTCCAGCCCTGGGAGCACCATGGGGAGCATTCATGTGACTCACCTACACACTGTAGCCAACACACTAATGTGTCGCGACACACAGTTTGGAAAACTCTGATGTAGAGTGAGATAAGCTTAGTTCTCTCACCCACACCATGAAAATACATTGATTTCATTTAATCAATGTTAGGTCTGTTGTTTAACAGGTACAAAGAATATAAATCCAGTCAGAGAAATAAAACAAAATCATGGTTTCTAACTTTATTTATCAGAATATTTATAAACCACCAACACAGTTATTGTTGAGGTGGTATACAATACAGTCATTGAAAATAACAAAATTGTACAATTATAAAATCATAAGATGACCCAGGCTGAATCAGATTAAGTCTTTAAAAACACTTGGTGAACCAAATATATTTTCAGCAGGTGACAAAACATCAGGATTGTAGGCGCCTTTCAGATTTCCATAGGAACAGCATTCCAAACTTGGTATTAGATCATAATTCATAGCTTACAGCTAAAGCAAATAATAATCCTTCTAGGGATAAGAAATCCAAATCATGGTTTGGTGGGGTAATGTTGAATTTGGTAAGCATAGCTTGTCAGTGAACAGTAGCTACATGCAGACTCTATTAGAAATGGGTATATTCCAACCAATGCAGGCACAGACTTGAGAGAGAATTATATTGAATTTGGACAATGAATTTTGTATTCCTAACTGTAGTTAAACACACAATCAGAAAGTTGTTTTAATTTTTCTGGGAAGCTTTTTAGCTTTCTTCTACCTTGTATTTTACTAAATATTTACAGTGTACTTTAAAAGAGATTCTTTTCTCTGTTTTTTAAATTGTAATAACCTCTCTCCAAGGAGCTCAATGTGGTGTTCATGGTTCTCCTCCTCAGTTTATCCTCTCATCAGCCCTGGGAAGCAGAAAATGGCTGTCCCAAGGTCACCCAGCAAGCTTCATGGCTGAGTGTGGATATGAAGCCTGACCCTCATCCAACACTCTAACCACAATCCAGCTCATAGTGTAGCACACTGGATCACAGTGGTATGGGTGTAGCAGAAATGTTTTCTGTGAAATATTGTAGAATGTATGCAGCTTCATGCAGCTACTTTCTTTTAAAACTGAGTAGTCTTGCAGTTGTCCCAAGGCAGAAATTAAGAGACTGGATATTAGGGTTGAATGTTAATTTTACTTCATGAGCTCTGCTTTAGACCAGAAGAACATATGAAAGTACAGTGGTACCTCAGGTTACATACGCTTCAGGTTACATACGCTTAAGGTTACAGACTCCGCTAATCCAGAAATTGTACCTCAGGTTACGAACTTTGCTTCAAGATAAGAACAGAAATCGTGTTCTGGCGGCGTGGTGGCAGCAGGAGGCCCCATTAGCTAAAGTGGTGCTTCAGGTTAAGAACGGACCTCCAGAACGAATTAAGTTCTTAACCTGAGGTACCACTGTACTTGTAACGAGGGATGAAGGTTGCTCCAGTTGTTTAGTGGAAGCAGTTCTTAGTACTGTTCTGCAGAGAAAGACAATATCACATATGTAAATGATATGTCTCTTGTAATACGACTTCAAACCTAATTGCCAGTTGGTATTGGTTTACAGGTGCCAAATGTGAAGCAAACACCTTTGATGGCGAGCGTTGTTTATATGGGGCCCTGAGTGATGCTATTCGGCGGGTGTTAAAGGAGTACAAGCAGATCACGGCAAAGTGCATGAAAAGAGACTACTATGATGTCTTCCTTCAACGGTAAAGAGAGTAGGGATGCCTTCATTGCAGGTGGTTAAGCATTAAAATGCATCTGTTTCCACTGGACTGCCACGCCCACTCCTTGGATGGCTGACCCCTCTTGTTTTCTTTCAGGAGATTCAAAAGATTTATTATCCTCTTGTCTTATGGAGGCTTGCTTGTGATGATGACAAGTCTGTCAAGCCACTGTTAGTACATAGTAATGTGAAAGTTTCTATATATATATATATTTAATTCCCTCCCCACTGAAAAAACTTCTCATACGGTATACATGTTAAACCTGATTAATCACAATCTACTGCGTAAGTGGCAGAAGTAAATAAGACTATTTACCGTATTTTTCGTCCCATAGGACACTCCTAGTTTTTTGGGGGGGAAATAAAGGAAAAAATGTTTTCCTTTATTTCTCCCCCAAAACCAGGTCGGGGAACAGCGGGATGGCGGCACTGCGCCTCCCCGCTGTCCCCCGAGCTTGTGGGGCTGGCCGATGTCTGCCCGGTGCAGGACGCTCTGCTTCAGGGCGCGCCAGGCGGCAGGCTGCTATCCGCAGCGTGGGGAGCCCTGCGGGAACTCCCGCGGGCTCCCCAGGCTTGCTGATAGCTTCCTGAAGCCTGGAGAGCGAGAGGGGTCGGTGCGCACCGACTCCTCTCGCTCTCCAAGCTTCAGCGAAAGCCTGTATTCGCCCCATAGGACGCACACAGATTTCCCCTTCATTTTTGGAGGGGGAAAAGTGCATCCTATAGGGCAAAAAATACGGTAATGTATATGTGTGTGTGTGTGTGTGTGTGTGCGCGTGCGCGTGTGTGTGCGTGTGTGTGTGTGCAGTCCTGTTTATGGAATGCTGTCCCCAGGGAGGCTCACTTGGTGCCATCATTATATAGCTTTAGGTGTCAGGCAAAAACATTACTTTTTCTCCATGGCGTTGAATCATCATTTGCTCTGGCCTCCTTGAGTGGTTCAGATTCTGCCTTTTTAAGAACAAGTTTGTCATTTCATTTTTTCATTGTTTTTCTTTGTGCTGGTTTTAATGTATGTTTTTCTTTGTTTATATATTGTAAGTCACTTTGAGTTACCTTGGTAAGAAAGGGACCAATTAATAAATAATAAAGCATTATTTTAGAACCTTGATTTTGAAGGAACAGTTCGCAGTTGCTGAGTCCTCCAGTCCAGTTTTTTCAAGACTTCTTGTTCTCATTCTCCTTGCAGACTTCTGGAACAGGGTTACCAGAGTGACATTGTATTCATTGTGCATGGGAAGTCTTTCTGTGCCCATCGCTGCATTCTCGGTGCCCGGAGTGCATATTTTGCAGAAATGTTTGAGACCAAGTGGAAGGGGAAGAACATCATAGCATTAAAGCATCCATTGGTGAGAAGACTCAAGCTTTGTTTTAACTAGAATAGTGTCTGCAGTTGACGCTTGCTTTATGGTTTCATGTGCTAAGTCTAGACCCTGATTTACACATGCATCAGAATGAGACAGTAGAGTGGACTGTACCACTTAAGACTGTGGGTGAGGATGTTATTTCAAATACATTAAAAAACATAAAAATCAACTAACTAAAAAACCCATAAAAAGCAACTAACTCCCTGAATTGGCTCATTGAGAGGAAGTGGTTCTGGGCTAGTCCTCTCACTGCCATTCTCCTTTTTTCTTTTTTACTTGCAGTGAATATTGTTACATTTGGAACACTCAAAATGGGCTTTTCCTACTTGCAGTCTGAATGGTACAGTCCATTCTGCCACTTTATTCTGCTACACGAGTACCAAGCCTGATGTTACTAACTAATCAAGCATCAAGTTTCTTTAAAACAGTTTTACTTGGATTATCTCAGCAATGTTGATCTGGAACATCGTATTGAGATTTCATTGTGACTACTGTATTGAATCGACCCTGGCTGTTCCTACTGGTAAACATAACACACAAGCTATTCAACTTCTCACAAAACAGGTTTTTGTTTTTTTAAGCTAACTATATAAGTGGCTATCACAGCTTGTGGTCAGTTCCACAAGTTCATTACTTTTTGAGTGACATTATTTAATGTTGTCACATGGTGCGAACTGAGCTGGCATTGAGGAAAAGGGACATACAGCTAAAATCTTGCCCTTTTTGTTGCTTGCCTACTGCACTACTGCAGAATCTCATGGGCCCTCATTACCTTCTAGTTCGAATATAGCCAATGGGGTACCCTCTGGAAGTTGTTGAGGACTTCTGATCATTGACCTGACAGGCTGGGGCTGATGGGAGTTGTAGTCCAAAACACCTTAGCTACTGCTGTTCTAGCTTGTTTCTCACTTATATCAGTGTATAGTTCAAGCCATGGCAAAATGCAACCTCTGTAAATAACCACTTTCATTCATTATATAGATCAACCCAGCTGCCTTTGGTTCCCTTCTCCAGTACCTCTATACAGGTAAATGTGGGCATGTGCTGCATTGTAGTGCTTACAATTGCTGCATTTGGATTCAGAATAACATCTTGCGTATATCTATATACTTTGCATAATTATTTCAAAACTTAGCTTGCCAGAAATGGCCTGGGTGACGTACTTTTTCTCTTTCTCTTGCAAGGACTATACTGATGGAAAGCATTAGATACTGGGGCATAGAATAACAGCATTGATGGAGAGGCATGGAGCTGTGTTGGACCTTGCTAGAGTGAGATTATGGGGGATTCAGGTTCTTTTCTCTACCATCGTGTTTTTGCTTTGGGGTTAGCCACTCACCCACCCAAGCAACAATATTTTATTGCCCGAAAACATTGTCTCCCACCACCCAGCTGATGGGTTTGTTTGTTTGTTTTGCAAGTGCTGTATCAAATGCAATAAGGGCACTGGCATTGCTAGTAATGAGTGACACAACTTTGTGTCTGGACATATTCCCGGTATGCCACACTGTTGCTCCAGTTACTTTTACGTCTAAAAGCACCATGGCATTAATCCCCTTTATTTGAGCAACAGTTACTTGAAATGTTGAGGCTTCAATTCTAAACACACTTGTTTGGGAGTAAGTCTTTCTTGAATTCAATGAAACTTACTCCTGAGTAGACGTGCAAAGGATTCTGCTGTCTAGAAGATTTGTTTGCTGGTTGGGCATTCTAACCAGGCACAGACTGTGCTAACATGTTTTTCTACCTCCATTTGCATATGCGAATAGGGTTCCTCCCAATTCCAGAGCACAGCTCCAGATTGAAGCTACTAAAGGAATAGCAAAGAATAAAAATTTGTCTTATTTTTGTTTGTTTTTAGTGAACAAAGGTCCTTATCCTTCACTAGACAATGACCATACGTTTCTGGATATTTGTGCTCAGGAATATGTATGAATTTGGCTATTGAAGTTGCTCCTCTTTTTGCTTTTATAAGACAGGAGTACCTTGAAATAGAGAAGGATACGGAAAGTGACACGTGCATCTTTATTTAACATGTGGGACACGTGGATTAAACCTATAGAAGGGATTCTGGATTAGCCTTCTATACATTTGCTCATTGCTTTGGGCAAATGTATGTGGGAAAGTTGCATACCAATTGAAATAATAGCTACAGTATTGTAGTTATCAGAATTGATAGACTTGTATGTAACATTTCTTGGCTTTGTCATATGTAGACATGGCATCCATATTTTATTTATTTGGGTGATAGTCAACCAAATTGTGTATCTATAGTCTGTTTGTTTACTTAGGGCAGCATGCATCTCTATCATATTCTTTGTAGACTCATTGCAATTAATGGACTCAAGTCCACTGATTTTAATAGGCCCATACTGGTATTGCTAACATTGGATGTCACCCTTACTACAATTTTGTACTTCTAATCCATTCAAGGTTGTTTGCAATCTAAAATAATAAAGATACAAAAGGTAAAAAAATCTGAATTTTCTCAGGAATTATATTTGAAAAGCAACATACAATATGGCTCAAAAGAAGTTGCTGTACTAGCTGTACAAGTGATGTTCTCAAAAATATAAATGCAGTCCTTCCTTAAGTCACAGGGGGGTGCTGAAACATAAATTTGCAGCTGTGAATGTAAGGATGAATTTTACGTGTTGGTGAATAAATAATAGGGAGAATTGAAAGGGTCATTTGCTTTCTTTTCTTTTCTTTTGTCAGGCCGTTTAGACATAGATGTAGAATATGTGAGCGACTGCAAAAGATTGGCAAAACAATGTCGGCTCCAGGATCTCATCGAAGACTTGGAAACCAAGTGTAAAAAGGTGCATGAATTTGGTAAGGTCCAAATTGCTCAGACTGGCACTTTATATAAGAAAGTGGAAAGCTGCCTTTTTTCTGAACAGCTTATATTAATTAGCTAAAAATTCTAGTAATAACTTTTTTCTGTTCCGCTGTTCTCCTAAAGTGCTCAAAACAATCACAGTACACCATGCAGATAAGCAATTAACAATATGAAATATTCTTTAACATGGTATTATTATTATTATTAGTAGTAGTATTATTATTTCCATTTCTATACGGCTTTATAATTTAAAGAAAAAATTCTCAAAGTGGTTTACAACAGGTTAAAACATCAAATAAAACAGAATAAAGCATTAATGAAGAGAGTAAAAAAAACAAGTATACATTCAAAGCAATGTAATCAACAGGAAACTAAAATATTATTTTAAAGATTTCAAAATAAAATATTACAAAATAAGTCAAAATAAGTCAACTACAGAACACACATTTAGTGTAGTGAAGTTAACAAAAAAATTATCCTAGAATATATGAATATTTGGAAGGGACTCAAGGGTCATCTAGTCCAACCCCCTGCAATGCAGGAATTTCAGCTAAAGCAAACCTCTAAGGAAGGTGAGTCCACAGCCTCGTGAGGGAGACTGTTCCACATTTCAAAACTTAAACATTTCAAAAGAAAACATTATTATAGGAAGTTAAATATAATATGCACGTTTAAACCTGCATAATTATCAAGAGAATAAAATATTGTCATAAGCTTAGAACATACCTGCTGTATTGCTGCCAGTCCTGCCCATGATGGTTGGCAGGTGTGGAAGCTCAGGCTTTCTGACTTGTACTAAGAGACAGCTAAGATGGTCTCTGGCCTTTTCAGCAGCCCTTAGCTTTTGTAGCCGGAGTCAGTCCTCCCTGCCCTCCCAGGCCAGGTGGAAAAGGGCCTGCAAGGCAGGGAGCAGGTCTTCCAGGATTCACAGCCAAGATAGGTCTCCAGGATGGTAAAGTCAGTCAAGAGCAAGATCTAAAATTACACAGTGAAAGCCCAACCAAACCAAAATGTATTCAAATACATAGTGAAAAGATTTCCTGATTGAGGTATTCTAGAATTGTAGCACCCACAGTAAATGTCCTGCCTTCTGTAAGTTACCCAATGGATATTTTGAAGTGGTACAGAGAAAAGGGACTTCAAAGCTGATTTTAAAGCCCATGCAGGCAACAAAGTAAGTGTTCCTAATAGTTATTTGGTCTTAGGCCTTTAGTCTTCAATGTCCCACATGCTGTACTGCAGTAGTCTATCTGGGAAGTAATTAAAGTGTAAATAACAGGCCAAGTCTGTTGCTTTTAGAAACAGTGTAGGTCATGCACTAGCATGGGCAAGGTCTTCAGGCTTGTAGGTGCAGTGACTAAGGAGAGGTAGGATAGATTCACGTGCCCTTGATTTGGTGACAAAGTTCTGTCTCTATTGTACACCAAGTTACTGTGCTATCCATATACTAATGGGTGAGCACTCTAATGGGACATTTAATTGTTTTTAGCATAAGCCTTTGCAGCATTCTTGTTTTCTAGAAAGAGTTGTGATACGTCATAACAGGGACACATGGGTATGGTCCAGCAATCTGCTATTTGAATATTACCTGCCTAAGGACCATTTCCAGGATCTGGAATATAAATACTTGGAATAATAAGCAACTCACTTGTAAATAGCTTAGTTATCCATCTTTGTACAGTAGTGCTATATTCTGAAATGGCACATTATTTGACACTGTCATGGTTTTAAATGTATTCTATTGCTGTAACCCACTCTGGGATCATGAATCAAGGAAGAACAGACTAGAAATCAAACTTAAATATTTAGTGGGGCTCTGGGCCATTTCTAAACTGGATGATATAGGTTGCAGAAAATGAGGCAAGCAAAAAATACGTCTCTAAACTAGATACGATTAATCTTGAACTGGATACTTGAGGAGCTCCCTCCCAGACTTAAATATATAGGTTGCTTGCTTGTTTTGTAAGGTTAACTGTGTAGATATCAAACAATAATGTATTGTAGTAATGCTTGGTAGATGAAGATAGATATTTCACACCCTGTAGTGTATGTTTTCTGCAAGTGTTAAGAATAGTTGAATTTCATATCCCATGAGCATAGTTTAATAAAAACCATGCTCTCATCACCTTAAAGAGATAATGAATAACTAATTTAGCTATATTTGTGTTAATGCTTGATTATATTTCAGCATCTCTAATTACACAGTTTTTCAGTTCTTTTATTTGAGGTTAAGCTGATTGATGCTAATAAACTCTTATTCCCAGAAATGCATAGTTATAATTTCTTCATGGATGGAAAAAGTCAGGTGGTTAACACAAGTTGCTTTGCTGCCTTGGTTGTGTACTAAGACTACCACCTGGTGTCATCCCTGCCACACACACACACACACACACACACACACCCCAAGGTCCATTGCACCAGTGGAAGTTGCTTTCTCTCTTGGACACTTTGAAAGGCTAAGGCTGTCGTTTGTTTCGCAGCACTCATATTAGACATCAGAATTTAAATAGTTGGCCAGGCAGATCATAAATTTACACTTCTTTAGGATTATTTTGTACTCTGCTTTTCACCATTTGTCAGAAACCCTTAAGTGATAAAAGGAACAGTTCAGCTTGCTTCTATATGCTGCTGTCTTCAAAACTGAAGGTGCTAGAGCATCCTTTATTGACAATCCCCTCTTAACATCATCTTCTGCCACTGCTGCCTTTAGTACTGGTAACACTTAAGCTTTGACCCTGGCATAGCTAGCCATGTTGCAAAAACTACAAAATGTACTATACTCCATTCAGCTTCCCACTTTTCCCACTGGGGAAGAAGGAAGCATTTGGACTGGTGTCCTAGAGGCACAGGGGACGCAGGTGGTGCTGTGGGTTAAACCACAGAGCCTAGGACTTGCTGATCAGAAGGTCGGCGGTTCGAATCCCCATGACGGGGTGAGCTCCCGTTGCTCAGTCCCTGCTCCTGCCCACCTAGCAGTTCAAAAGCACGTCAAAGTGCAAGTAGATAAATAGGTACCGCTCCGGCGGGAAGGTAAACGGCATTTCCGTGTGCTGCTCTGGTTCGGCAGAAGCGGCTTAGTCATGCTGGCCACGTGACCTGGAAGCTGTACGCCGGTTCCCTCGGTCAATAAAGCGAGATGAGTGCCGCAACCCCAGAGTCGGCCACGACTGGACCTAATGGTCAGGGGTCCCTTTACCCTTTACCTTTTACCTAGAGGCACAAGTCCCTTGCTTTCATGCATCTGGACCATTGTTGGTGCTAAATGAATGTTAATTGTTGCTGCTGGCTTGTCCATTTTCTTGACATTTTATAAATGTGAGTTAATCTTACTGACGCTCCTGTCACCAAAAACTATTTGCTTTTGACTGACCACACTCACATTTGTATTACATCTGTTCTGAAATCTTAATTAGTGCAATATTGCTGTCATAGATTGAAAGATACAGCCCATCATAGTGGTCCATTTCCCAGAAACTTGTGATAAAGTGCTTTACCAAAACTCATGACACAAATTGGTCTTTTAAAATCTCTCTGTGCCATAGAAAACACATCTGGAGGGGGGGCGGTCTTGAGAGGAGGAGGCTGCCTCACTTAGCTGTTCTGTTCTTCAACTTGCACTTCATCTGCGTTATCTAAGCACTTCAAGCAGAAAATTGCTATCTTCTAAATGAGCTAGAAACTTCAAACAAAAGCATCTCCATATACAGCCCTCTGGCAATGTTCTTTTTCCTCTTCCAGAAAAGAATATCTTGCTGCTTCTTAGTGTCTCCTGGATAGGAAATATAGGCTGACTCAGTCCTCCTTGAAAGCAAATTGCATATGCTTTTGGCTTCTGAGTTTAAATTGGCACCAGGCTGCCAGTTTCTCTTTGGAACAGTTCTGTGAATGTACTTGAAACAGATTCTACAAGTTAAAACTACAATAAACAAATTGCTTGCACCCACCAAGTAGGGGAGAAATCTGTTCCTAACAACACACACATGCCCAAAGGCTAGGTAATCTGTTAGGTTGATGACTGAAATAGTGCTGAGCCTTAACTTTGTTCGCATTGAGCCTGTCACAATTGCAAAACATAAGGAGAGGATGTTAACTTTCATTTGTAAAGGAACCAGACTTGCCACTAGGCACACAGGCATTCATTTCAGTCTCTTTGCATCCGTCTTAAGAACATGCTTTGTCAGGCCAATAGTCCATCTAGCAGTATTTTCCACAGTGGCCAACCAGATGTTTCTAGGTAGTCCACCAGCAGGATGTGAAGTCAACAGCTGCCTTCTGCCATGATGATGATGATGATGATGATAATATAACAACAACACAACAATAATTTTATTATTTATACCCCGCCCATCTGGCTGGGTTTCCCCAGCCACTCTGGGTGGCTCCCAACAAAATATTAAAAACACAATCAAACATTAAAAACTTCCCTAAACAGGGCTGCCTTCAGACGTCTTCTAAAAATCAGGTAGTTGTTTATTTCCTTGACATCTGATGGGAGGGCGTTCCACAGGGCGGATGCCACTACCGAGAAGGCTCTCTGCCTGGTTCCTGTAGCCTCAATTCTCACATTGAGGGAACTACCAGAAGGCCCTTGGTCCTAGACCTCAGTGTCTGGGCTGAATGATGGGGGTTGAGACGCTCCTTCAGGTATACAGGGCCAAGGCCATTTAGGGCTTTAAAGGTTTGCACCAAAACTTTGAATTGTGCTTGGAAACGCACTGGGATCCAATGAAGATCCTTTAGGACCGGTGATAAATGGTCTCAGCAGCCACTCCCAGTCACCAGTCTAGCTGCTGCATTCAGGATTAGTTGTCCTTTCCGGGTCACCTTCAAAGGTAGCCCATGTAAAGCGTATTGCAGAAGTCAAAGCGGGAGATAACCAAAGCATGCCCCATTCTAGTGAGACAATCTGTGGGCAGGTAGGGCCTCAGCCTGCGAACCAGATGGAACTGGTAGACATCTGCCCTGGACACAGAACTGACCTGCGCCTCCATGGACAGTTGTGGGTCCAAAATGACTCCTAGGTTGCTCACCTGGTCCTTCAGGGGTACAGTTACCCTATTCAGGACCAGGGAATCCTCTACACCTGCCCACCCCCCGTCCCTGCAAAACAGTACTTAGCCGCCATCCTCCAACCTCCTCCAAACACTCCCACAAAGCCTTCATTGCCCTCACTGGTTCTGATTTAAAAGAGGTAGAGCTGGGTATCATCCACATACTGATCAACACCCAGCCCAAACCCCCTGGTGATCTCTCCCAGCAGCTTCATATAGATGTTAAAAAGCATGGGGGAGAGGACAGAACCCTGAGGCACCCCACAAGTGAGAGCTCAGGGGTCTGAACACTCATCTCCCAACACCACTTTCTGGACACGGCCCAGGAGGAAGGAGTGGAACCACAGTATGACAGTGCTCCCATCTCCCAGCCCCTCTAGACGGTCCAGAAAGATGTCATGGCAACCAGTATTCAGCAATCATCCTGCCTCTGAAATTTGGAGTTTCCAGTTACGCAACACATTTGTTTAATCGCCTTTTGAATCATCACTACATCCTGTGGCACTGAATTCCATAAACAATTCCTTGTTTTCCTTTTTCTGTCCTGAATTCATTGGGTGACCTTGAGTTCTAGTCTTGCATGGCAGTAATAAGTCCTTGTGGGAGTATCTGCCCAATATCTTCTACAGTGGTACCTCAGGTTACATATGCTTCAGGTTACATACGCTTCAGGTTACAGACTCCGCTAACCCAGAAATAGTACCTCGGGTTAAGAACTTTGCTTCAGGATGAGAACAGAAATCATGCTCTGGTGGTGCAGCAGCAGCAGGAGGCCCCATTAGCTAAAGTGGTGCTTCAGATTAAGAACAGTTTCAGGTTAAGAACAGACCTCCGGAACGAATTAAGTACTTAACCCGAGGTACCACTGTACAGTGAAAAATTCATGCATCTTCTTTGAAATTTCCCTATGCTCCTCCTAGCAATCCTTTCACTCTTCTGTCATCTAGTTGCCCAACTGTCTCCCTAGATTTTCTGCTCCTATTTAAAAATATGTCTTAACACTTTTATAATGAGCTACAAATTCTCTTTTCCGTGCCTCATCAACTTCCACTTGTTTTGCCTGAGTTTATGCTGTCCTCATTTGAACTAGACACAACTTCTTAAGGGAAGCCTCAATCAATCAATCAATCTGTGTGATGTGCTTTCTCCAGAGCTGCTTTTAATGGGGATTAACATCCTAAAGAAACTTGAGCCCCTTGATTTTCCCTTCCAATGAATACCCTCATTCTTGCAAAATTAAGTTAATTCATGGTCAGATGTATCCCCCAAGAACTTCAGGCAGTTTACTCAGTTTAGACACAGTTTAGAAGTGGACATGGGATCATACTTGGCAGTATTTGCTAAATAAAAATGATCCCAGTACAATATGTGTTTTACCATTAAACACATGTTGCTTGAGTGTCCACACTCTTCAGCTGCTTTCCAATTTTTAATGCTCATCCAGACACCTCATAGAATCATAGAATCATCTGCACCAGGGTTTTTACTCTCTGTTTCTAGCTGAAAATATTCATTTACATGTGTTTATAAGTTTCAAAACAATAGGTTGGTTGGGGTTATTGAGACTTATTGAGGACTGAAGGAAGCTTTTTATAGAGATTAAGTGTTCAGTATAATATGATCTAGTGGAGGCATAGGCAAACTCGGCCCTCCAGATGTTTTGGAACTACAGCTCCCATCATCCCTAGCTAACAGGACCAGTGGTCAGGGATGATAGGAGTTGTAGTCCCAAAACATCTGGAGGGCCAAGTTTGCCTATGCCTGATCTAGTGACTCTGTGCCAGCAGATCTAATCTATCTCCCTTCCTCTTCTGTCTTCTATCATAACGTAACCCTGATGTAGCTCCTCACAATTAACAAAAGGAGGGGCAGGGAATTGTCATTTCCTGAGATTCCTGTTGAGAAGTTGGTACTCTCTCATGTGAAGGAAAGAGTGAGAAAGAAACAGTCTTTCCTCCTACCCACCACCTTCACATGTTGGAGCAAAGTTTCAAGTGGCAAAAGGTATAATTTCATTATCTGCTGACAGTAATGGTGTATCTGTTGAAAGGCATTATATTGCCTGTTTAGAATCACACTTCTGAGGCATATACAACTCGTTAATTTGGGGCAGAAGGGTTGGGAAGAAAGATATTGTACTGTGGCAGTCTTCTTTCACCCACCTCTCAATGTTGTGGTAAGATGACATCCCTGTGTAATCTGTAAAATGTCAAGAGCGGCAATTTATTATGGCAATGTGAGTCACCTGAGATTTGGAGACAAGTTCTAAATCCATTGAGTCACGCTTGTCGTACCAGCTCTTGTTCCGATGCAGACTTAACTTAGCCAGCTCAGGAGTAACTTCCTTTTCTTGCTGAACTCCCAAGTGTAAACCAATGAAGACTTTTGGTATATTGCTAACTAGTTTATCATGGCATGAGCTTTCAGCTCTTGGTTACAAAACCTCTTTCCACGATAAACCACTTAATACCAAAGGTGCTGAAATAGCAGTTTTGTTCATATTATTATAAACAAGTTCTCTGTATTAACAAAAGATATAAATAACATTCCTTAAAATAAAGACCACGTGAGCTGGGTATAGGAGGAGGAGACAAATAACTCTGTGTAATAATCACAAGCTGAAATCAATATGGCATCATAAATACATACTATTTGTTAATGATTTAGTATTGATCACAGCAGCTTGCTTTACTGTACCAAGCTATTCAGGTACTCCTTCTTCATACAGCAAGGCTTTGGAGACTCATAACATGTAAGGAACTATACAGTAAGGAACTATATATGTGTACATGCCAACAAGTGCCCAGACATGCACTAAATGACCACTTCTTCATCAACAGTTATTGATCTATTTCCCTTACTTTAATTCTTGAAATGGCTATGTAATATGAACAACAAGGAAATGTTCATAGATGATGAACACTGATGATGGCTGTGTTAATATGAACAACAAGGAAAAAGCAGCCAGGAGCCTCATACTTGCATGCTCCCTTCCCTCTCTCATAGCAGAAAGATGGATTTAAGCAGAACTTAGTTTCGCTTTCCACAAAACATGGCTTGTTTTTATGAGCTAGAGATTGTTCTTTAAAACAAGCTCTGGTTAGTCTTTGAACAAGCCAGCTTCAAACCATGGTTTATGAAACTACAGTTGTGTTATACTATAGTTTCCAGTTCATAGGTAAAGGTGTAAAGGTACCGCTGACCGTTAGGTCCAGTCGCGGACGACTCTGGGGTTGTGGCGCTCATCTTGCTCTATAGGCCAAGGGAGCCGGCGTACAGCTTCCAGGTCATGTGGCCAGCATGACTAAGCCGCTTCTGGTGAACCAGAGCAGCATGCGGAAACGCCGTTTACCTTCCCGCCAGAGCGGTACCTATTTATCTACTTGCACTTTGATGTGCTTTCAAACTGCTAGGTTGGCAGGAGCAGGGACCGAGCAACGGGAGCTCACCCCGTTGCGGGGATTCGAACCGCCGACCTTCTGATTGGCAAGTCCTAGGCTCTGTGGTTTAACCCACAGCGCCACCCGCGTCCCTTCCAGTGCCAGTTTCATTAACTGTACGATTTGAAGTTGGCTCAGAGCTTGTTTTAAACCATTATTTCTCATTGGTTCATATTGCCAAGTCAGGTTCCCTAGAAAGGGAAACTTAATTCTGATGAACTAATTCTCCAAACCATGCAGGAAAAGTGAGCATGGTAGCTCAAGGCAAGGAGAGGGGAATGTCTGATCGTCCCAATAGATCCTTCCTGCTCTTGGATTTTATGCTGAACCATGCTTTAGTGTTGTGTGCAAATTGGGCCATTATTTCCATATTTGTGAGACAGGCTTCCTTTAGCAGATTCAGTTAATTGCCAGGGCAGGTACAAGCTCCGTTCTGATCTCGCCCAACATTGTTTTTGTGGTGTATTCCTCCCCCACCCCTTTGGACCATACCATCAAGTGCCAGCTTGTTTTCATGCAGTGCAGTGGAGTGGCTTGGTGCTCGTACAGTAAAGCAATCCTTTATTTCCTAAGAGTATTTGATCCCCTCAGCATTTATGAAGACCCATCCAACCCTAAGCCACCCAGAGTTTGGGAACGAGCAGCACCACTTGACTTTTTTATTATGATTATTTGTTGTCCTTATGCTAGGAGGGTGTTCAAGTATATTTTCCTCTTTTTGAAGAGAAGTTCACTATAGTAGTAATCCTACTTGGCATTCATATAGCCTTTTTGAGAATTTAGAGCACTCTGTTTTACATTCCTTCTGCAATCCTTGGAACAACCCCCAAAAGTGGGTCAGTGTGAGCCACCACACTACAGAGCTGAAGGCAGTGGCTTTTTCAAGGCCCCCACAGTGAGGGCTGATGTAAAATTGTAGCCAAAGTTTTTACAACGTGCATGTTTAACCAGTGCACATCAATGTTTTGTTGTGGTTTTAGCATGTAGGAGAGAGATTGGGAGTGAACGGTGTCCTTCCCAAAGAATCATGCTAAATGATGATAAGCTGCCCGATTTCTCTCTGCTCCCTGTAGATGTTGGTTCCCTAGGGTAGATAGAGGAGTTCTGTTTAAAGGCTTATTCCAGAAATGACTAAGCGGTTGCATGGCAATTACCAGGTCAGATGTGTTACAGTGTTTTTCTCTGAAACCATTTTCACATGTCCATGAACACCCCCAAAGAGGTCACTATGGAAGAACCTGAGGGCTTCCAGGCGTTGTTGGACTTCAACTCCCATAATCCCTGACTATTTGACATGCTGGTTGGGCTGATGGGAGCTGGAGTCCAGCAACATCTGGAGGGCACCCATTGGCTCTCCCACTTCTGATCTGGAAGCAGTTTCATATTCATTAACCATCTAAAGATGTGTAATTTAATACCAGCAACTTCATGGGGATGTGAATGCTGCTGAAGAGAAGCATTCTTGTTTGTCTGCCTACCTCATGTAATCTGTTTAATGTATGAATGTGCAATGGGTGATATCAATAGAATTTGCCATTTTTAAAATGCACATGTTCGGTTGAATCACTACATGTTGTTGGGCACTGGTAAACTCCTCCCCCCATCTTTAGCTGTGGTATTGGTGGTGTGTGCATTGGTGCCTGATCACAGATACTAATTCGGCAGAGCATGTGCATACACTCTGGTCTTGTGCGGAAGATGGCCATGTGGGGAAGATGGCAAATAAGAACTTCCCTTTGGCTCTCAAGTTGCCTTTTTGGCCAACTAGTAGGCATGATTCCCCTTCCCCTCCTCCAAGCTGTGTAGTCATAAATCTAAATCACAAAATGCATGCAAATCTCTTACAAAGGGAGGCCTACTGCTCTGTGAAAGCAGTAACAGAAGCAGTCATGAGCATGAGTTTTGTGTGGGAAAATTCTACTTGTTTTTCTGTAGCCAGAGCTTTTCAAAGAAGGAGGAAAACATAATGCTTAGCAGTCTCTTCCATAATTTTTTTTAAATGCTTTATTTATTTGCCTAACATTTGCATATAAGGGGTGTGGGCCATCCTTGAATTTTAAAAACATCCCCAGATAACTTTATCCATCACATTCCCAAAGGGCTGTCCATATAGTCTTCAGGATTCTATACTTTGGAAATTTTTTTTTTGCCTCTTCCAGTTTCTTCCAAGCCAGGGACCTGTGTGAAGGTGCTGACGATTGAGCCCCCAGGTAACTCGCGGCTACAGGAAGACCTGGCTCTGCTAGCAGACTGCGCCCTGCCAGCCGAACTCAGGGTAGGAAGTATATGTTTTTCCCTCCCTCTTCTTGCAGGGTCCTGCTATTTAAGCCCTCAGGAGTCCTGCACTTCTGCAGTTTGTTCTGGTTTGCTCTCTTTAGGCTGTGCAGCAGCCACTCCGCTAGTGTTGAACTTTGGCAGCTCCTGCTTCCATGGTGTCAGGGCACCAATCTTGCTGGATTCCCTTACATCTACTCCTTTCTGTTCCCTCTCAGGCATCCATGTTGCTGTGTGAAAGAGGAGATAGTTGCGCGGAATATCTGCATGGGAGCTTCCATGCTCTTCTGTACTTTTGGTACATGGCTGAAAGTGTGTGAGAGAGGTTCCCTCAATTTAAAAAATAAAAAATAAAAGACCGGGATGGTCTGCCTTGCTATGTCTGGGCTATTCCACTCTCTTACAGCCTGTTATTCTCCTATATTTGGTAGTGTGAAAGGGAAGTGGCAAATGCCATGCCTTGTTTGGTCCTGAAGCAGCCATTTGTCTTCTTCACTCTTCTTTGGGAGTCCAACATACTGTCGTCTCTCTCCATGAAGGAATACTCTAGATTAGGCCTGTTCCATTGTTGGTCTTCTGTAAGAGTGTGGCTAAACTATCTTGACGGTCTCAACTTTCAGGAGCGCCTATGACCGGAACATGAAATGTGGTGACATATAAGCTGGGCATTAATTAATAGCACTGCCCAGATCATTTTATTGTAGAAGTCCTCAACTTTTGGTCAAAAGGTCTTATTTTCATGGGAAAGTTTTTCTGGCCTCTAACGATATGAAAACAGTAAGGTGGGGGAGATAAGGGTGTGCGGCATGTATCTTGATCTTCTGGTTCTACTTGCTTTGGTGTTAGGAATGTGATTCTTGGATATTTTGGATTCTGAGTGCCAGATTGTCCTGCTTTATTGTTCCCTGGTGCAACATGGTTGCTTTTTTATGGCTTGGCACTTTGCCCATTGCAACATGGTGCAGATCATGGATGCAGGAAGTGCTCTTGTGCTTAGGCTTTCTGTTGCACATTCTTGAATTCCATAATGACCCACAGGGAAAATTTTGGACGCCCAAATGTAGACTGAGTTCAGTCCAGTGCCCATGGGGAAGATGCCTGATTTCTGTTTTAGATTTGTAGCAGATAATTGAAGCATGTCCATTTGCCACTGCGGTGAAGCCCATGAGCAGATACCCTGTGACTGCATGTGGACTGCACTGAGCAGTGTCTTAATTCTCAGGTTTTCTGCGCGCATATGTGTGAATTATATGTAGAACCCTTTTTCAAATTTTTATTTGTTTTAAATGGGTTCAGCCCTTTTATTGAATTTGTAACTAAAGTAAGCTAATAAAATATTGCCCTAATTTTAAGCAGTTTCTGTGCATATAAATCTGAACAGTTTATTAAAACCTCCTGCTTTCCTGTGCTTAAGACAATTCCATGCGGTAAATTCACACTGAGAAAAGGGAGCTCTCTTCTACTGGGTTGTCTCTTTGGCACATGCCAAGTTACCACTGTGCTGCTGCCACTGGCCATAAATGGAGGGAATCTTCTCTACCCTCTCCAAAAATTTGCTGGTAGGGAGTGGAAAATGCCAAGCATAGGAAAAAATTGTCCCTATTTTTTTCCTGCTCCCACCTCAGAAGTATATAGTGAAGCAAACCTGCCCATTTCACTGCTTGTTCTAAAACATATTTTCATTCCTGTTGCCTTGGACAGTTTTGTTTTATCTTCCTGGTTTCAGGACAACTATACATGTAAAGGTAAAGGTAAAGGGACCCCTGACCATTAGGTCCAGTCGTGACCAACTCTGGGGTTGCGGTGCTCATCTCGCTTTATTGGCCGAGGGAGCCGGCGTACAGCTTCCGGGTCATGTGGCCAGCATGACTAAGCCGCTTCTGGCAAACCAGAGCAGCGCACGGAAACGCCGTTTACCTTCCCTCCGGAGCGGTACCTATTTATCTACTTGCACTTTGAGGTGCTTTTGAACTGCTAGGTTGGCAGGAGCAGGGACCGAGCAACGGGAGCTCACCCCGTCGCGGGGATTCAAACCACCGACCTTCTGATCGTCAAGTCCTAGGTTCTGTGGTTTAACCCACAGTGCCACCCATGTTGCAAACTGGGACTGCACTGCAGAATCATTGGTTCCCTTCACCTACCCTCTCCCTTTCGGAACCCAAATTCCCCTCTTCTCTTCTCTTCTCTTCTCTTCTTTCTCTTCTCTTCCCTGCCACCTGCCCAAAAGCTGAAGTGTGGTTTGAAACTGGCTTTAGACCCTGGATCATGCAGAACCCTGGTGAGCCTTAACTATGGTTAATGTCACTTAACAAAATGTTGGTTAATGACGTGACGGTTAATTATGGTTAAGAGCTAATGGTGGAATTTGGGCTCCATAATGGAGGGGGTAAGAAAAGGAACATAGGTTCCTGCACCCTCACGCTCAATGTGGTCAAAAATTGGTAACACATCATTACTATTACTATTTATTAAATTTATATATCACCCTTCACCCGAAGGTTACAGGGTGGTCGACAACATAAAAATACAAAATGAGAACACAAACTACAGAATAAAAACAAACCCAAAACAAACCAATAACGCCCCTCTCCTACAAACAGACATTTTCTCCTGGCACCTAGAGATGCATAATGAAGGTGCCAGGCGAGCCTCCCTAAGGAGAGCACCCCACAAGCGGAGAGCCACCACAGAAAAGTCTTGTTCTCATGTTGCCACCCTCTGGACCAGTCTCAGAAGGGCCCATGAAGAAGAACCTCAGATGATGATTGCAGGGTCTCCGACAGTTCATATAGAGAGGCAGTCCTTGTGCATGTGCACCTTCCCTCAAATAGTCAACCTCCTGTAATGTTTTTTTCCTAAAAAAAACAAAACAGCAACATCGGGTATAATATTCCCTGTTACAGGATTATAGTTGTTTTTAGCACTTTATATAAAAAAAGAAGTTTGTTTTTCCACTCTTTGCCAAACTATTGAACATCAAAATTTGGCATATTTACCCGCCCAGCTTTCTTTCAGGAGCTTTTGGTACATACCCAGATTATCATGTTTCCTCAAGATTAGTCATTAAATATGTTGTGTTTTGATTTGTGTGTTAATCTTCACTGTATAAAACAACAGGAACAAGAAGACAAAGCTGCTGTTTGTCCCACAAATTTTGTTCAGTGAATAACTGACAGCAGCTGTGTATATCAGTAATATTTGGGAACGATAGATAATCTCCTAAGACTAAATGTAAATATCCCTGTCCTACAGTTCACTTACTATTCTTTAAAAACAAATCTTTGTAATCTCAGTTCTCTGCATTTTACTATGTTAGCCTGATTTGTTTTTCAGACCCCACTGATAGCAAAACACCATGGTGGTCAAATTATACACTGAAATCCCAAAGCCATCTTTTCTCTCCCCAATCCCCGATCTATAGTTATTACAGCTCTACCTATTAGGAAAATAGGTATACATGTGTTTAATTTACTACTTAAGGAATTGTCATGTGTTAATTTTTATGCCCTTTACTTTATCTCTTAATGTAATAAATCCTGGAATCAGGATGCAGGTTGGCATAACTAAAGTTCTGCAGATTTAAGAGAGATTTGGCTATTGTAAACTTCTGTATATTCATCTTCTTACCCAAATTATTGTTTACATCCTGCTCTGCAGCTCTCATGTTTTGAAGTTGTTATTACTGATGCCTTTATTTGCTAGATTCACTGAAATGAAATTAAAAACTTTTTTAAAAAGTAGAGGTGATCGTCTGAATGCATCCTCAGTCTTACAAAGCTTGGCTAATGCCTTGTGAGAATACTTTAGGATTTATTGCTTAAGTATAGAGGAATGTTTCTGTCTGGTGATAGGTATTTATTTCAAAAGGGGTCCTAATACAGAAGGTGTCATAACAAATAATTTTTTCCTGTTTGTATATGTATAGGTAGGTTTTGGAGAGTTGCCTTTTGACAGCACTGACAACTTTAGCAGCTGTCCTGACGTTTGTTTCCGGGTGGCAGAATACAATTTCTTGTGTCACAAGGTATGTATTCATATTGACTTAATTTACTAGGGCAGCTTTTTCACTTGCATCTTCCAATTTGGCACATACCAAGGTATATTTCTAAAGCCAGACAGATTTGTAAAACTACGTTGCGGGAGCAGGGGGAGCAGGGATTCTAAGGAAGTCCTCACTGCAATTCATGAGCATGCTGATTGTAATACACAACAGAATCCCATGCCTGCCTACTCAGAAATAAGTCACAATGAGTTTTGTGGGACTTAGTCCCTGGTACGAACTGTCCCACTGTTTCTTGGAAGTGATTGGTATTAAATGTTTCTGCCTGACAACTTTTCTTAGCCACATGGCTGCAGTGCTTATGTGACACTGAAGACGACAATTATAGAGCCTCCAGCTGAAAATGAGAAGCTCACCGCATGCTTTTTCATATTCCCAGCTCTACTAAATGAGCTAGTGTGAACTGCCAGTACCTGCTATGCTGAGGCCAGCAGTCTGAGCACATGTGTAGCCGCATAAGTTGAGAATTGTCTGTATGTTTCTACGTTCTTTAAATGTGTGGGTTTCCTAAGCTGTATTATATCACTGATAGGTGAGCTGCCTTGGACTCCCTTGGGAGGTAGGGCAGGATGTAAATGCAATAAATAAACCTTAGAAAGCCAGGAGGGTCAATAGAAATCATTCATATCTGGTTGCTCTCCTGGTGTGCTGGGCAATGCTGAGCCAGGGAGATTCCTGCTTTCTTCTCTTCTTGCAGGCATTTTTCTGTGGCCGCAGTGACTATTTCAAAGCACTCCTAGAGGATCACTTCTCTGAAAGCGAGGAGCTGCAGACCCAACCTAGCATCCCTGTAGTTACCCTCCATAACATTTCAGAGGAAATCTTCATCAGGGTCCTCTATTACATCTACAGTGATGACACAGAGGTGAGTTTTCAATTTTCACCCTTTCTGAGCACAGCCCATTTCTAGAACGTTTGTTCTAGCAAGGACTGCTGTGGCCCTGGGAGAAAAGTGCCAGAATTGCCACTGTGTGGTGGGAACAGAGTATTAAGCTTATTTAATGAGGCCTGTTAACTTGCAGATGTCCCAACCATGGGATAAAATAACCCTATCTTTTCCTGTGAAATCATAGAATCATAGAGTTGGAAAGGGACCCTGAGGATCATCTAGTCCAACCCCCTGCAATGCAGGAAAATGCAGCTGTCCCATATGGAGACCGAACCTGCAACTATGGTGTTATCAGCACCATGCTCTAGCCAACAGCTATTCAGCTTACCCTGGATCTTTCGCTTATCTTTCACTGCATAAAAAGCCATTGAACCCTTTCTGGTTCAATAAACATTTCCCCAATTTTCTTGCCTTTTTTTAGTGGGTCTTACGTCCCTCCCCCCAAAATGCTTGAATTTTATTTGAGGTTAGACGTGAACTTTATTTACAAGACTGCAGTGCAGCCATCCGTAAATGACAAGAAACAACCACCATGGATAAAAATATATCCTCTAAGTCAACATGTCTCTCATACTGACTGCTTTCTTGCCCCCATGTGGTCCATTTTTTCTGATGCCAACTGGGAGTACTCACTCATCTGAGGAATTGTGTGACAGCACTAGAATACATAGGGTGGTCAATCTGCCACTAGGGGGCAGTGCCAATACACAGTGAACTAGCTAGAGATGCACTGTTTTCTCCTGTTTGTACTGCTGCTTGTCTCATTCAGAACAAAAGGCGTGGTTGCACCTTTCCCAGAAGTCCTAATCTAGATTGAATACTGGAGTGTGTGAATCCTGCACTTGTTGCACAGGACTTGGCATAGGATGCTTAAGGAATTGTTGATCGTGTGTTGTGTTTTGAGTAACCAGAGGGTCTGCAAATGTAGGAGATGCAAAACTTCAGGGTGGTGTCCATGCTGTCAAAATGGTTGCAGGCCTGTCGACCAAAAGTTGACACAGAGCTTTTGGTCACTGTGGAGCAAAAGTGTTGCCGCTGTCAACATCAGCAGTCTGTTGTGGTGCTGTCTAAGCAAGTGAGTGGCAAATCTGTGGGAAAAGGAACACGGCGGCAGCAACACTCAGCAAGAACGGTTTGGGGGATGAAGCCATCACTGAAAGAAAGGCTTGCCAAATGTCTCGTTAATATCCTGAGATGTGCATATGCATTTTGGCTGCAGTCTCCCGTCAGCTACAGGACTGACAGGTGAAGTGGGAGGTGGTAATCTCATTCCCAAGGAAATTGAATCCCTGTCATGCAGTGAGCAAGCTCCAGCTCACTGCTCTGAGCTCAGAAATGCAGCAAACTGGAAAGCAAGAGCACTTTCAGAACTGAAAAATAGCTGCAGCTTTCCCTCTCCTCCAGTGGAATTATACATTGGCTGGCTCTCTCGGAGCTGCCATTTGCCTTGTTTTGTGTGCTGCTCCTTTAGAGAGCAGGGCTGGGGGACCAGATGTTGCTGGACCCCATTGGTTGTGCTGGCTGGGATTTTTGGGAGGGTGACTGAAGGCTATAGGTTCCCCACTCCTGCCTTAGAATACTTACATGTTGTGCTGGGGGTGTGTGGAGAGACTGAGAGCCATCTTCAGCTAGTTGTTGTCAGACTCTTACCCCTAAATCTCATTGCATCTGGAAGGCATTTCACACTGTAGGGAAGTGAGATGCTAAAGGGTAGAATGTAGTGAGAGCACACTTTGCTCTGCAGAATACTCTCTGAGACCATGAATCTCTTTCCCCCCCTTGATCTGTCGTCCTGCAGGGCAAGAAGCAAAGCTGCCAACCAAGCCATCTGTCCTTGTTTTCTTTCAAGCTAAGGAACTCTTGAAACAATTATCTTCTTCTTCACACACACACCCCTTGCTTTAAGGCTAGGGAAGTTTCTTTTAAAAATCATGACCCATATTACAAGCATTCCTGTTCTTCAGTAATTCCAAAATTTGGGTATGGATTACTACTGAACTTCTTTGCATTTCAGATGTTATTTTTATTAATTACTTCCCCTTCACCATAACGTCCCAGGGCAGGTCACAACAATTTAAAATAAAATACTAAAAACATTTTAAAGCAAACAGGATGGGTCTTACAAATACATATATCAAGTGTCAAAGGTCAGAGATGCATCTTCATCAGCATATGATGAAAACTGCATAGCAAGGGCACCAGAAACACCGCTGTCAGGAGGGTATTCCACAACTTAGGGGCTGACACAGAGAATGCCATCTCCAGTTCCCCACCCCTGCTGAACTTCTGAAGGCTGTGGAGCAATCAAGAGGACCCAATAGAGTTTGTAGGAAAGGAGGTGACATTTCCAATATTTGGGGCCTAAGACGTTTGGGGCTTTAAACACTGAAATGAGCTCTTTGACTTGGGCCTGGAAAAGAAGTGGCATCTAATGCAGCTGTTTTAAGACAGGGTTCTACAAGTTCCAAATGTGACCCCAGCCAGTAATGTGGCTGATGCACTTGGGCTACCTGAAGTTTCCAAGTGGTCTTCAAGGGCAGCTGCTTGTAGAGTGCAATAATCCAGTCTGGGAGTTACCAGAGCATGGAGTACAGTGGCCAACATCTCTGTTGCAAAGTTGGCTGTAACTGGCAAACCAGTCAGGAATAGCTGGCAAGCCAACAGCCCTAGCCACTGAGGCCACCTGGACCTCTAGGTGACCCAGGTGTAGACCCAAAGTACAGAATTGCTCCTTCCAGGGACATGCAAGCCCATCCAGACCAGGCTGTCTCACATATTCACTACTGTAGATTCACTGCTCAGAGGTATGAATCTGTCTCCCTATATACTCCACTTAGAAGTGGGATCTTTTTTTGTTTCTATATTTTCCCACAGTAATGCCCAGGCTAGTGTTCATGGGAATGCCCTCCAAAAATGTCCAGAAACTTCTGCTGGTTTAAAAACTGGTGACTGGTATTGCATCTGCTCCTTGTAAAAGGGGTATGATAGAAGTGTGAATAGTAATAACCAGGGACAGGGTGTCATGAGCATTTTATGCCACTGCCAAAAGAGCTGTATTGCCTCCTCATTGGTTACTGGGCACATTTTTACCTTTAAAGTTCAGCACAACCTGGGACTGGGGTGTCTGAAGCAACATGCTCACCCAGCAGTGAATTTTCTTGCCTGTCTTGAGACCCTTTCCTGGCTCCTTCCTGCCTTCTGAGGTTAGGTGGTTGGAGAGAGATTGCTTTGCCAGGGTTGACACACACATTCTAGAATTACTCCCTCATTTGTTTCTGGCACTTTTTGCTATTATCTCTTAAGCACTAGATGAAGACTTTCTTGCTTTGTTAGGCTTTTAATGACACCTGCCTTGCCTTTTTATGCTATCTGCTTCCCCCGGCATGTGTCTTTGTTTTCAATGGCTCTTCATTTTGTGCCATCTGTTGCTGTTTTTATTTCATGGTTGGCCACCTTGAAACAATTCTTTTTAAAAAGGTACACAAGTTACAGTGCTAAAATGTGGCCTGTACATCTGTACTTTCCTTAGGTTCACTTCCTGCTGGCTTTGGTTTTAGTCCTCCTCCTAAATCATTTCTTTCTTTTTTTAAAAAAAGACACATCTCTGGTAAATGTTTGCCATGTGAAGAAGTTTCAAAATGCAGTGACTGAGGAGGGAACTGAACAGTGCAAACTCTTCATCCTTGGAATAACAGTGAAATGGGCAAAAGCAATAGACCTACATATCAGACATTCAGGATTTTCTCCCAACACTTTTTCGAAGAAAAGAATAGGTAGATCTTCCCCTCTTGAGCCCAGTACAATGTTTAGCTTGTTAGCGCCAGACTTCATGATACCTACAACAATTGAGGCTAGGTCTGCTTTGAAGCAGAGTGAAGCAACACACTATAGGTGGTAGTGGTAGAGAAGAGATGAGGCCATAGTTTGGTGTCTGAAGGATGCAGAAAGAAAGAAGTATTGGTGGGTGCCATTTAGGCTGTTCTTCAGGCAGCAGAATGCTCTGGGTTAGCACTGACATCATGAGTTGTCATATTTGTGTATGGCAGTGGAAATAGCAAGGCTCTTGGCTGTAATGGCCAGTGAACTGCGCTGTGCCAGTTTACTATATTGTTCTTTACAAAAAAGAATAATTTAGTTTAGTTTCTTCAGTTCTTTTTTTAAAAAGATTTTCTTGGCTTACAAAAGTACATGCCTTGTCTCTTTAGTTTCTTCAGTTCTATGTAACTAAAGCCCAGCAAATCTTTGCAGAGAATCCACTAGAAGAGCATTGCTGCTTTCACTTTCAAACAGCAGCAAAACTACTTGCCATGGGACTCCTAGAATCATGGAATCATAGAATTGTAAAGCTGGAAGGGACCTCGAGGGTCATCTAGTCCAATCCCCTGTAGTGAAAGAATCTCAGGTTACTGATACATGGTCCCAATTAAATGAACATCAAGGATTTGAACTGACATGGCAAAGTCAGATTTGTCTTGGTGTTGTGTTTCGGAATGCTTGGATGAGTGGCTTAAAGTGTCTGGGAGGAAGAAATGTCAAAGCCAGGCAATTCAAACCATAGCAGTGAACTTGCAGTGAATATTAAGACAAATTTCCTGGGCCTAGATTTTTTGGAAGAGGATGATTGGTGTACATGGCATAGGGCTTAGCAGCTTGCAGGGGTCAAGGAGCTAATGGAGGATGGAGGAGTGGCGTATTATCTATTGCACCATTGCACACTGGCTGTGTCCACATGTTTCCTCCAAACAAATCATGAGCTCAAGTTCTACTGACACAACAACAAGCCCAAGACTTGTGGTTTGTTGCTTCCAGTATGGTGTGGCCAGGAGCAGGAGAAGAGTGAAATAGGAACTTACTGGCATTAAACCATAGTTAACTGGCTTAGTGAAGCATACGAACAAGGTCTCTTAAGTCACTTGCATTTGATCTTTAAGCAAAACAAGCAGTGGTCCAGTATGAGAACACTTTTAAAAAATGATCCTACTGGAAGCATAGATATCTAAAGACTCTTGTTGGTATGATGCACCTGTACAACTTTCAGAAATGATCCGAGTGGTGTGGTGGTAATAGATTCCTGCTGCATCCAGCTCACAAAATACTCCTTCAGCAAAAGTTCTATGAATGGCACATTCCAACATAATGCACACACAGGCATTTATGGAAATAATTACTAAAGATGACCCAGCACTGGATTTAGTGCAGGTGGTTCCCCTGCACAGGGTGCCAAGGTGAGGGGGCGCAAAATGATGATGATAATAATTTAAAAACCTATATTTATACGGGTGCTTACTGAAAAGATCCATTAAAAAAGCAGGTGTAGCAAAATGAATTATTGTGAAAATAATAAATATTTAGATACCCAAGGCTATTGCAGTGCATCTTAGTGATGACTTCTGTGCATTGTCAGGAGATATATCATATCCACACAGAACTGCACTTGGTGAATGACCTGCAACTGAAGATTTATCCAGGCCTGAGAATTTTTCAGAAGTGGTGGTGTAAAATATTTTCACTGGTATGGGTTTGAGCTGGCAAAGCTAAGTCTTGTGTGTGAGTATTTGATTTGGTTGTGCTTGTGCCTAGACTTTTAAACTAGTTATGAACTTCAAGTCTTCGGGCAGAATATAAATAAATTGCATTTAATCATATAAATGAGTGTCACTGTTGCAGTCAGATGTGATTTCCAGACAGGGTTTTAGTTTTGATACCGAGCCCATTTTGATGGATGCCCTTTTGTCACGGCAGCTGTCTCCTGATAATGCCTACGAAGTGCTTTGCGTCGCAGACATGTACCTGTTACCTGGGCTCAAGCGCCTTTGTGGGAGGACTTTGGCCCAGGTTCTCGATGAGGAAAGTGTTGTCAGCATCTGGAAGATCGCAAAGCTGTTTCAGCTGACCCGGCTGGAGGACCAGTGCACGGAGTACATGGCAAAGATCATTGAGAAGGTAAGGAGGGGAGCTTTCCCTAGGGATGGGTTGGATGCAGCAGCCAACAGGTAACCAACATTCATCTCTCTCAAGGCCTTTTAAGCCTGGTGTATGCATAGTTGCCCACATTTCTTAAAAACAAGGCATCATGTTCTCTGTAGAACAGCAAGGGATGTTTACATGGAGGACTGTGGATCAACTGCTTGCCTGAACTAGTTGCTTGGTTAGTTTATTTGAAATGTGAGGATTTTCAGGTGCAGAAGTAACACACGAAAGAGCTCAGTATCCTAAGTAGTCCTAAAATATGGTGGCACAGTTTGTATTTTAGAGAAGGTTCTCATACATATAAACTTTCTGTTGATTTGTATCAATTGTGGCAGATTCAAGAGTCTATTACTTTACTGTAAGCTTCCATGGAGGAGCATTGGCCTAATAGTACAAGCCATATCTTCTTGTACTGAATCTTGGTTACAAAGATCAGTTTGTCCCACAACCCCACCAGGTTGTACCTTAAGCATTAACTGCTACATTGCAGACCTCAGTTATGTGCAGAGTACCTACATCCTGCTACTTTAATCCCATATTATATCATGCCGTCTCCCCAAGAAATGCTTAGGCAAGGATTATTTGAAATATCTCCCAACTAAATGGGTGCAGAAATCTAAATTGTGCTTTAACTGGACAGTACTAACATGCATTTATGCCAATGTTTGCCCCAGGAGGAGAGCAAGAGTGCTGCCTTCTTTCCATCTCCTCTCCTGCTTGACCAGTTGTAGTTTTGACAGTCCCATACTACAGTCCCATGAACACAGGTTCACAGTCTTGCCTCTGCTGGGCATTTGGGAACCCGGTCAATTCACTGATTTTTATTTTTTTAATGGCTCTAATTCGCACACCCACACAAGTTGCAACTGTTCTTAACAGGCTTTGAGAAAGGTGTGAAATTCTTTCTTGACTGTGAAAGCACATTGAAGAAAATGATTTCTTAACAGATCCACTTATACAAAAGTTCCTCTCCCATTTTTCCCCAGTGAAAACAAGCAGGAAGTGGTTCTTAGTGGGGAGCCCTTTGTTAGCCAAACAAAAATCAGGACTTGCCATTTAACTGCACTGCTGTTAAGAATTCTAAAGGATTCTGTTTTTCCTGCACCTTCGCCGTGCTAGTACAATAGGCCACCAGTAATTTTTTTAGATGTTGAATTTATATTGGAATATAGAGGCACAGGCCTGTGGAACCATGCTTTTTGTAGCCTTTGGTGGGTATCGTACTTCATCAGCCTTTTTTGCTTCTGTGAAAAATAGTTTAAAACGCCTGTTCCTGCTTTACAGGGTATGGGAAGCTCTGTTAAATGTTTGAGCAGTACCCACAAAGGCAGTGGGCTGGGACAGCTAGTGAAGAAGTTGACTAAGATTGCTTAGATTAAGTGGGTGCTATGTAATGGCTAAAACACCAGTTCTAGAGGGACCTTGTGTTGGGTAACCTTTTGTTTTCTGAGGTTAAATAGTTCAGTAAATGGTGGGATGGAGGGAGCAAGAGGGATGGGTGGTTCCAAACAGAAAGCCTTTATGTAGTAAACGTGTTTTTTGTTTTTTTGTTTTTTAAGGTTTCAGATAGTTGTGCTGCCATTTTTTAATGGCAAAGTTGCATCTCACACCTAGGTCTGCATTTTTTTAAAAGAGATGCTTTTCTTGCTTGCCAGGTCTTCATCAAACTATTGAGCTCAATTAGGCCTCCTTATGGAAAAGGTGGTCTAGTGTGGTGTAGTGGTTAAGAGCGGTAGTCTCGTAATCTGGGGAACTGGGTTCGCGTCTCCGCTCCTCCACATGCAGCTGCTGGGTGACCTTGGGCCAGTCACACTTCTTTGAAGTCTCTCAGCCCCACTCACCTCACAGAGTGATTGTTGTGGGGGAGAAAGGGAAAGGAGAATGTTAGCCGCTTTGAGACTCCTTAAAGAGAGTGAAAGGCGGGATATCAAATCCAAACTCTTCTTCTTCTTCTTCTTTTGTGTGGTGTTACAATAGAGTGATTCTTCTTCCCACTATTCTGAAATTTAATATAATGCTTTCAGTGTGAATCTTTTTTTTTTTTTTTTTGGGGTAACTCATGTCCATATGATGCATAATTGTACACACTGAATCAGAATTTCTTCTGTACTACTACCGCTGTTTAAAATTCTAAATGACATCATTATGCTGAGGACTCTAATGTGCTTATCAGCCTGCCAATTTCCTTCACCACTTCTCTTTCCAATGCAGCTAGTGGAGTTTGAGGAGTTTGCAGTGGCAGTGAAGGAGAATGCTGAGGCAGTCGAAGAACGGCAGGAGACAGACTCAATCCCTCTTGTTGACGACATCCGTTTCCACATAACCAGCAACGTGCAAACATACAGTGCAATTGAAGAAGCCAATCAAAAACTGGAAGCTCTGGATAATCTTCTGGCCAGCATAGGACTTGAATGCTAATCTGGGACATCACCCTGTGTGACTTCACAGTAGATCAGCTCAGAGTTCCCTGTCCTCGCCCCCCTGGGTTTTGTAGCTGCTTTCCCCTTTTATGCATAATTTCAGTTTCTAACTTAACATTCTGACAATTGCATACTGATCTACCTTTCTTCTCCTGAGAACCTGGTCCCCGGAAGCAGCTCAGATTTGAAAACATTGCTGCTTGTACATGATAGTGCTGACGGGTGATCTGCAAACCAAATTTAATGAATGTATTGATTGGCATATTGTGAGGCTGCCAGATGTTGCAGGCCAGCGATGCCTAGTGAAAATTGGTGCAGCCTGCAAGAACATTGGCACAACACCTTCCTGCAAGCAGATTAAATTCAAGGCAGTCGCTGGTTAAGGAATGAATCAGACTGCCTTTCATGATCCATATTTTACAGGATAATTAGGGAGATAGGCACTTTTACTTCTACAGGGCTACAGAAATGTTGTGCTTGTGCAGTGGTATCTGCATTTGCCTGCTGCTTGCCTTGCAGAAATGGCTGTGTTTATTCATCCTGCAGCCTTATCTTCCAGATTTGCACAGTGGGGGCAGAGCAGAACCTTGGCTTTCTAACCCAGATGCCTTATTATTCAGCAAGCTCCTGTTCAATTCAGGTGTCCCATTTGTTTTTTATTCCCCATTTCTGCAGTTCCTACTGGAATACAGTAGTACTCCACGAAATTGCATGGCTCGACTTTTGTCTCGAGTGCAAACACACTTGCAAACAGCTCCTCTTTACAAGTTTCTTTTGTAGAGGATGCTCAAACGCTGACGTTTAGCAGGAACTTTAGTCATGTGTCTGTTCCACTTCAAGCATAGTTGTGACATTTTGTAGATATTGCTGGGCTTGGAAGTTTAGTTCAGGTGGTTCGCAAAGTCTTCAAATCCTGGTTTGGAGTGTGTGAGTGTATGTGTGGCACGCAGCATTTCTTCCTTTCTCACGGAAGCGTAACTTATTGCCCTGTTCAGGTAGTGGTATGGGGTGGGCTTGAACTGTCATGCAACCATCTTCACCCCCTGACTGCCCAGTGCCAACGCACTTGACCTCACATTGGCATAGATCCAAATAGCGTGATCAACACATTCCGAAATTAGGGTCTATGAATCACATTACTCTGGTACATGCATGTTGGTGTACAGACAAGAAAAGCAGTGTCTCACTACTGCTGAAGAGTGTGCAGCGTGTCATCTCCCCCTGCCCCTCCCTTTAGAAATAGCAGGAGTTGGAGGCAGCTACAATCTGGGCTTGCATAGTGCTCATCCCACCATCACTAAACTCTACTGAATGGAGTCAAACATCTGCTTGTAACAAAGCTAACCAAGGTATGTCCTTTAAGGCTGCCACAAGTTAGTAGGTTTTTTTAAACACAAACTCCTCTTAAAATCTTCCTAGCAAGCGCTACTTTGAGACTTTGGCAATTGGAGAACATTTTGGGAGGAGGTGGAGATGTGAACAACGCAGGAAAGGGCTGTGTTGCCTAACATGGAAACTTTCCTAGCTAAGATAATGCAGTGGCTCTGTACCACATAACCTTAAGAATTATGTGCTGTATAAATATAAATATGACAAGGAGGCCCACTTTGGATTATCCTGGCAATGTGAGGATGATTATTCATATATACAAATACTATTAAGCATGAGTACAATTGCATTAGTAGATGCAGTTGCTCTGGCTGATGTAATACTGGGCCTTCAGTTTTCCACTGATAAGTATTCACAATCAAAGTGAGGTCAAGAACTTGTTTTTTCACTTTCCATTGATGGGTGTGATGAAATGAGAAACTTACATTGGGTCTTTTCCCATTTTCCTATCTGGTTTCTTGACTTGGAACAAGATAATGACATTATATAACCATGTAAGCAGAGTCAGGGCTTACCAGAAGTTACTGCCTGCCATACTGGAGATTCATCATCCTTTAAATGTTTTGTTATAGAATGGGAAATGGGGGGGGGGGGGTGTGGGTGTGGGTGTCCTAGATTCTACACCTGTAATTCATGTCCCTAGAGAGATACAGTAGTAGGACCGAGTTTTTGGTGTTCTTGGCTCTATCTCAAGGCATATATATCATCCATATTTATGTGATGTTATTCCCATGCAGGCTCTCTTAAATGAGGCACTTAAACTCTGACTTATTTCAGTCTCTGCTTTGGAATACCCAGCCATTCCAGTCTCTAAACAAGTCCCCTTTGAGCCACCACAAATCTACAGTAAGGGTCCATGCAGTATTTGACAAATGAAACTAACTTGATGTAGAATTTGACACTTCTGACTCCTGATTTTGTGCCAAGGAAAGCACATCTCTTAAAAGAATGGTACTTGTTCAAAATCATGTGGAACAGTTCTGTTATGCAGAGGCAGCAAACTAAAAAACCTGGCCAAGGTATTATTTTCCCTACTTTTCACCAAAAGTAGTCACAGAAATTAAGTTTGATGCTAGAGTGTTTGGGACCTGGATTGGCTAGGCATAATTTCTCTCCATCGTGTTATGGCAACAACTTGGAAGAGCACCTCACAGAATAAAAGGGCATCATATTGAAAGGGGCACAACTTTATTATTGAGCTGCTGATTTCATTCTGTTCCGTAGTCTTCCTGTTATCATGAAAAAGGATTCAGCTGGTTATCTGCTGAATTTAGCAAACAAATGAGGTTTAACCTTTTAGAGTTTATGCCAATACTGAATTATTGGGGCAAAAACAAACCAGAAGCACAGAAAGTTTTTTTAAAAAAAAGGCATACTAGTATTTCTTCTTTCAGGTATCTGGTAAAGTAAATGTGAAATATAATTAGTTAATTGTCAAGAAGCATGGCACCTGGGTGCTTCTGGTGAAATGACTTCTGACTCTTTCTTTTAATTGTAGAGCCAGTGAAAGAGTGTCATGGTGGCCTTTGTTTTCTTGCCTAGTAACAAAGGTTTGCTCAGACTGCTAAATATGCTGGAGAAATTAAGAATGGATTGCCAGTGTGAATGAGTTTTATAGTTGCATTTCTGAGTTCAGCTCCCTGGTGAATTGTCCTATCACTCCCAACTAACTGTCTGGTAGTATTTAGATTCTTGCCCTTTGCAAGAGGAAACAGATACTAGGAGCCACAGTTACAAGTGATAAATTGCCAATTTAAATAATTAAAAAAATGAAATTAATGGATTTCTAATATTTATTGAACTTGTTTCTCTTGGCTATTGGTTGTAGTTATATTGCAAGACAATTTAAATGTAAATTTTTTCCTTTGTTTACATTGGTTCTGCCCTCTGCTACTTGTTAAAAATAAAGAGAATGTAAAGCTTTTCAGAATGGCAATATAATAATAATATATTTAAAAGCTTAATATATAAGCATGTGTGCAGCAATAAAGAGTTTATTTCATTAGATCTGGTTCGGCTGTGTGTCATTAATTCATTATATGAATGAGTGCTTAAAAGGGTTTCTTACATGCTCTCCCCCCCCCCCCCCTTCCCAGGCAGTAGCTGTGGTTGTGATGAGATGGAACTGTCAAATGCCACACAAATGTTTTTCCACCGTGGCACCATCTTCAGATTAATATGTTGTGCAGATGTTATGAACAAAGAGCTGGGTGCTAAATAGTGGTGACTTGACACCATTTAATTCCATGCTTCTAGTAATGATCCTGAGGTAAACATACTACCTATATTGCATAATTTCATAGTTCCTTCCTGAAATTCTAGTACCTCATGAAACTCTCCTCCCATGACTCACAGCCTGTGGTAGCAATCAGGGTAGGAGTAAGAAAACAGGTTGGTGTGAGTGACTCAGAGGGATTTATAATACAGTGGTACCTCTGGTTGCGCACGCTGCGGGTTACAAGCTCCGGTGTGAGCGGAAATCACACGCCAGAGGCACACTTTCGCTAATGGCACCTCAGGTTATGAGCGGTTTCCGGTTACGAACAGATTCCAGTCGTAACCAGAGGTACCACTGTACCTGGTCCTGTCAGTGAAAACATTTAGGCCTAATATATGGGATCCCATGCCACTGGTGGTCTGAACACAGTACTGACAGTTCTGTGTGACCCCCACTCCCCCCGCCTTGAACAGTAGTTTATTTTCTCAGTCCTGGCACATATGGATTTGCCTAATTTTATTTTAACAGCAGCATTGAATTTGGCTAGTCTGTGAAAGCAACTTGCCCATGAAAATGCAGGGACTTCATGACTGGGGAGAGGGGAGAAGGGAAGAAGAAATGTCTGCTTATTCTTGTATATTCTAGTGCAACTACTAAAAAGGCATGTACTGAAACAGAAAGGACAAAACATGGGCATTGCAATGAGTGTTCCGAAACACTGTTAACATATATGAGTTGCACTCAAGTATTTCTTGTATTATTATTATTTAAATTTGTATACCACCCTTTATCCATATATCCGTAGAATGTGCTGTCTACATTCACCTTGAGAATGTCTTGTCATTGCAAACCTAGCTAGGACCAGTTCTGCCCCCACTTCTTGTTTACTCTCTTGCCTATTTCTCTTTTGGAGCCTTCAGAGTTTGCCATCACTGCACGTCCAGAGCTGCTTCTGAACTTGGGATCTTTTCTCAGTTTGTCACACACTGGCATATTTTTCAGCTTCCTCTCTCTCTTGTTCTCCATCCCTCCTCCCACCAAGTAGCCTGGAAGTTTTGTGCCTACTTTGTCTAGGCCTGGCTTACACATGCAGCAAACTGAGGTGGGGGCGAGGTGGCAGAATAGGCTGGGATGGCAGGTAGGGTGCATTAAAAACACAATTCTCCTCTACACAAACTCCCAGCAGATAGGTTTGAACCCAGACTGCTCTGTTTGTCCCCATTTCTCATTTTGTGTGTACTGCATCCACACCTGCACTCCTGATACTTTCTGCCCCACCACCTCAATATTTTATCTCTGCTCATCCAACCATGCACTCTTCAACTTGTGCCTGGACCCTGGCCCCAGATGAGACTCTGTCTCCCAACAGCATTTTGTAACGAAAGCAACAATAGTTTTCAGAATAGAAAAACCAGGAATAAAAATGGCATGGCATTGCAGTTCACATCTGTGAAACAGATATATGGTTTTCCCTGTTTCAGGGAAGCACTTGTAAGTTATGTCCTCTTGTTCTAACTAAAATTACGTCTCCAAGGTGGATTTAAGATAATCCACTGGTTAACCTTTTTGCAGAAAATGAAGTGTCCAGAATGGTGTTACTCAGATTTTCAGTGTACAAGGTCCTAAGCAAACTGTTTTCATTGTTTTTTGGTATTTTTCGGAAGAGGGATATTGATGGATGGATGGATAGATAGATGATAGATAGATAGATAGATAGATAGATAGATAGATAGATATAGATAGATGATAGATATAAAACCAGGAAAGTTGAGCGGATCCACCTTCAGGAAAAGGGTTAATTATCTGAGTGCTTCAGAAAGGTCAAAACCGTGAGACTGCTGTGGAAGTAACACAAATGAAAGAGAAAAAGAAAAGTAAAAGAGAAGAGTGCTGTTGCTGATGCTGTCTGGTTGGTGGGCTGGTAAGTAGGCGAAGGCACTTCCATTATCGCTGTCTTTTCACTCGAGGGCTTTATAGGAACAGCGCTAAAACTAACATGAATAATTAAATAAGCCGGAGGTGCCTGCTTTAAAAGGGCACCAGTCACGAGACTTCAAACACTGCCATCAACGTGGCACATTTTTAAAAGGGTATTTCAATCTCTTGACTTCATGAGTTGAATGAAGACCAGGAGTGAAAGTAAGTAGTCACAGGAGGATAAAGAAATTGTTTGAGGGAAGAAAGTGTAATGCCTACGAAGTCAGGCAGCCTTAGTTCCCTCATTATGAAAGTGGTATGACGAGCTTTTTAGCAGGTGGAATAAGACATGCAGTTTACAGAGGTGCAGAGAAGTCCCAGCCACACTTTAAAGCAGGATACTGAAAGTACATTATCTTACTGGAGAAGAAGAAGCAAGGGAAGCCGAGAATGTGTTCTCTTAACATGGATCATGGTAGGCAGTGATATCGGTGGACATTTTGTTCCATTGCAAAATGGGGTGTCTCTTTTGAAGGATCCTTTTGAGAAGAGTGCTTCAAGACAGTATTGTGATGCTCAGCTGGATCCCATTGAGAAGGTTGGGTGAATCTTTAGAGCCGGGGTGCCCAAACTTCTTTCAGAGAGGGCCAGATTTGATGAAGCGAATATGCGTGAGGGCCGGCCAAAGTTGTTGAGTTTTTTTTAGGATTTAACCCCAAAGTTTTTGAGCTTTTTTTTAGGATTTTACCTCAGGACATATACTGCCATGGGGGCCAGATTAAATCGACCGCCGGGCTGGATTAGGCCCGCAAAACAGACTTTGCACATGCCTGTTTTAGAGGCAGATAAGGCACATAAGCGGTCATGAGTCCCTTCAGGGGGAAAGATGGGGTATGTATGTATGTATGAACAAACAAACAAACAAACAAACAAACAAAGGACTCGTGTTCTCATCTGGCACAACCAGTTATTAATGTTGACTCCCTAGAACTCTTGCTTGACAAGGCCCCAAATATTTTACAGCCAGTAATATTAGTCCACTCAGGTTTTAACAGCATGATAAAGATGTGTGAAGGCTTCAGGTAACTGCCCCCTCCCCCTACACACACAAGGGACATGGAGCTTGACTTGGCAAGTCAGAATGTAATACGTTGATCTAGTCTACCTAGTTTGCATTAGTGGTGGAAGCAATTCCCGTATTGCTAAAAAAGACAAATGAGAAATGTGCCAAACCTTCTCTATTCTATTGTAATCCAATGGCACTACCTGTGTCTATAATTCTCTTATACCAGTGGAACTCCTAAACAGATGCATCTCCTAGATTTTTTCCACCCCAGTACACATTCTCAGCACAATCCCTTTAACATGGTAGTCTAGCTGGTCTCAGCTAATGAGTTGTGTAAGTTCAGAATTATTAAGAAGATGGAACCAGACTCAGTTCTGATTTGCTACCTTAGACCATTTGCATCAGAGATGGGACTTCTCTCACCATTGGTTCAAGCAACCATTCATCTGAATTAAGAGGTTGGCTGTTACTAATCTCTGATTCCCCTAAAGACAGGAAAGCACCCCAATATTTGTCTGCTTGTAATCATTCCAAATTAAGAATCAAAACATGCTCTCACATTCATATCACCTTTCATGCAAGGAACTCTGCACATGTTCTGAAACCCATTATCCACTTCAACCAGGTAAAATATAACTAGGTAAGTTTGAGTGATTTTATTTGTGTGTGTGTGTGTTGCATTTCCTTGAAATAAATATATGGGCATTTAGCTTTCTTAGATTAAAAGGAATTTAAACATTTTCCCCATGTGCTAAACTACACAGTTGTTAAACTACCCCTCTGTGTTTTAAGGACAATTCACAAGGCTCTGTAAGATTTGGTATCCTCTGGGCTTTGAAAAGAGTCAGTGCAAAGCTTGTTACTATTTAGTATTTCATGGGCTGGGCTTAAGGGAAAGGGTGCTGACCAGCTGTATTTAGGATTTCTATCAAATAGTGTGATAGTTTTGCAGTTGTTCACAAGGCATGGTGAGCCTGTTGCAATTCTTTCAGGCAAAAACCTTTATAGAAAGAGTTGGCCCACCTATAGGGGAAAATCTGCCCCCCTCTGCAGATTCCTCACATGGCAAATGACTGTAAGAAATGTGTTGCCATCCTCCAATGCTATTTTTATATCACTTCCAAAATATGTGAAGTAACTATTTCCAAACTCTACCATATTTGTATCTTAAATTTGCATTGGGTACAAAGTCTGCTGCTAATCTGGATCCCCCTACAAGAACGCAATCTGTAGATCCATCTTCCACATAGGGAAAGGAAGCCAAAATCTAAATGGAGACATAGCGCCTGGGGAAATAAGAATTAGACAGGTGCTGCCAAACCTGAAAGAGAGGCTTATGGCACTGAATTTTACATACAGAAGGCTAGACCCAAAGGGGGGGGGGACACACACACAATAAATTAAACATGGTATCTTTTAAGCATTCAGTATTGTTTAAAGCTTCTAAGTGTGAACTTATTTAAACAAAAACATTTCAGACAGTGCTGTGCTTGTTACTCTGGGACCAGGGCCTGCCTTGAGCAGAAGGACTGCAGTGGTGCATTCCTAGGGCTGCCATACATCCGGGTTTTCCAAGACACATCCCGGAATCGGGTTGCAAAGTGGCTTTGGGGCAGATTTTTAATGAATCGGCCAAATATGGCAAGTAGGGCAATTAAAACAAAAATGCTATGCATTTCCAAGGTCCAGTTCTTCCTACAGTTCTTTTAAATTATGATGGGACATTCTGCCTCACAGTCTAATGCAGAGGTTTTCAACCTTTTTGAGTCTATGGCTCCCTTGACCAACTGTATTCTTTCTGCAGCATCCTTGTGGGGCTCAGGAGCCCAGCTGTGTCACCCCTTGCCTGCAGAGCTGGCAGCCTATCACCCTTTTTTGAACACCTTCCCTTGTGGAGTCTTCCCTCAGCCTCCTCTATGCTTCCTTCTCCTCGGGAATCCTTTAGGCAGCTAAAGCTGCCGCCCCTGGTTTCCGAGCTGCTTCCCCTGTCCCAAAGAGAGGTGCCTTCTCACAGAGGCACTGTTCGCCTGGGGAACTTGTAGCCAGGGCTGCTGCAACAAGCAGCTGTGCAAGCCTTTGAGAGGCAGAGACGTGAGAGGGCATCAGAGGAGGGAGGGAAGGAGAGAGGGACAGAGGCCAGTGTTGCCTGCAGCAGCACCCCCCACCATCATTCAAGGCACCCTAGTTGAAAACCACTGATGTAATAGACCCAGGGTGCAGAAAGGGGGGGGGGATGGCCACTTGTTTGCCTTTGAACTCTGTTCCAGCAGTGACTGCCTGAGAGCTCAGGCCAGTGTTCTGGTCTCTCCTGCCAAATTTTTGAAGCAAGATGAGGGTCATGTTCATACTCAGCCGCTGACTCCAGCTGGCTTCAGGGGAAGGTAGGAGTTGTAATTTAAAAACCCTTTTCCTAAGTGTTTTTGGGTGTTTTCCCAGTTTATGGAAACCAGCCCTGATACTGTTCTTCCACCTGTCTGGATGCCTGCCCCACCAACTGGGGATATGAGAAGGGTGACCTGCACATTCATGAAGAAAAGCGCATCATGCAACATTCCTTAGGCTGTACTGCATCAGAATGCAGGCGGCAAATGTATGAATAAAAGATCCTCCATGGCAGACACTTTCCGAGTCAAAAACTTGCATGTCGGCAGACAAGAATCCCCACCCCAACCCCTCTTGATGCACTAGTTTTGTGTGCAGTTATTCCTACCTGTATCTGAAATGCTGCAATATTGGGAGCACTACACCCTGTGTATCTTCTTCTTCTTCTGCCAATGTAGATTTTTATTTACAAGCCATTAATTCATAGGGCTGCTAACATGCCTGGCAGTGTGCTACAAAATCTTCAAAGCTTCATAAAATTATTACTTAAAATAACAACACCTATACCATTAAATATCTGGCTTAGTTGCCCATGACATTTGCTAGCCAAATGTTTCTCACCCTGGCCAGAGCAATAGACTCTTATTTGGGGTGGCATTCTTTCTAAAAGCTTATCCTCATCTGAATATGACAATGAGGACACATCACATGGCTCCACCATTCACAGTTCAGCTGCGATGTGAGATGCCAGGTGGGAATCTTGGAGGAATCTACTGCAACAGTGCATAGCCCTGAAAGTAGTAGATAGTTATATACAGTGGTTGTTGCTGTTTAGTCGTTTAGTCGTGTCCGACTCTTCGTGACCCCATGGACCAGAGCACGCCAGGCACTCCTGTCTTCCACTGCCTCCTGTAGTTTAGTCAAACTCATGCTGGTAGCTTCGCGAACACTGTCCAACCATCGCGTCCTCTGCTTGCGCCCTCAATCTTACCCAACATCAGGGTCTTTTCCAGGGAGTTTTCTCTTCTCATGAGGTGGCCAAAGTATTAGAGTCTCAGCTTCAGGATCTGTCCTTCCAGTGAGTACTCAGGGCTGATTTCCTTAAGAATGGATAGGTTTGATCTTCTTGCAGTCCATGGGACTCTCAAGAGTCTCCTCCAGCACCATAATTCAAAAGCATAAATTTTTCGGCGATCAGCCTTCTTTATGGTCCAGCTCTCACTTCCATACATCACTACTGGGAAAACCATAGCTGTAACTATACAGACCTTTGTTGGCAAGGTGATGTCTCTGCTTTTTAAGACATTATCTAGGTATACAGTGGTACCTCGGGTTAAGAACTTAATTCATTCTGGAGGTCCGTTCTTAACCTGAAACTGTTCTTAACCTGAGGTACCACTTTAGCTAATGGGGCCTCCTGCTGCCGCCGCACCGCCAGAGCACGATTTCTGTTCTCATCCTGAATAGAGTTCTTAACCTGAGGTACTATTTCTGGGTTAGCAGAGTCTGTAACCTGAAGTGGTTGTAACCTGAAGCATCTGTAGCCCGAGGTACCACTGTATTCCAGTTCTCTACTGAATCTCCAGAAGAAAGACATTTCCCCAGCTTCCAAACTGATCCATGTGGGGAGCTGCTTGTGTAAATAAGTGCTTGCCATTTGCATCCAGTGGTTTTTGTTCTTGGAACTATACTGCTTTTTTTGTTTTGTAGTGAAGCATAGTTACAGTCATCTATACTGTAAGTTGCTTCATGCAAATTGCTCATCTAGTTGAAGTGGCTTAAAGTGATATAATATAGCCTCTGTAATAAGACCACTTAGTCTAAAATGACCTGAGGGCAAAGTGCTCACATAACTCTTGCTTTTCCAACTGACATTGAGTTAGGCAAATTTTGGTCCAGAAAATTGGGTGTAGATTCTTTTCTCCCCTCTTGTCATGTTGGCTGCTAGAGCAACCTGTCAAGTTTAAGTAATTTGCACAACTCTGTGGGATTCACTTTCACAAGATAAACTGATATATTTCACACCTCAACTAGAGAAGCTCCTTGCAGAGGGATTACAGCCTCCTATATGAAAAAAAATTTGAAGCTTGTTTAAATAGCCAAGGACATCTGATGTTTGGAAGATATACTAACTTCTGCATGATGTGTTATGACCACATGGGCAGAATATGCATTTCTGGTCTATTACAAGCTGACTCCCAATAATCTCACATTTTCATTTAAAAGTTGCAAATCCTCATAGCTGCAAAGAGAAGCGTTCAAGAAAGGTGGGCTTGGAGAATGGAGACCAGTAATTAAGAAAAAGACCTTTGTAGTCCTGAGAATTGCTGTGCTGTGTGTTTGCCACTGCCTCTGCCTCGCAAGTGCCCTTCACCACCATCTTTCCATCTGAGAAAAATAGATGTTCAACCCCTTCTTGACTCCAAAGAGTAAAAATAAAAATATAGTACATCATTCTAATTTGCACAAGATGCACTGACAATGCAATCTGTGTTTCCAGAATGCAGAAGTTTTGAATGGTAGTCTGTACAGAACTCAACAGCCATCCCGATAGTTAAAAAAAACAGGCTTGACCATTGCCCTGTAAATTTATTATTGTAGCATGAATGTTTTTAATTCCATCTCCTCACATTCAGATTTCTGTTTCTGCTCTGCTGTTGCTATATCCTTTGAAGCAGAGGAAATAGCAAGTTGAATTATTTCAGTTCAGTCCAAGTACCCCCTTTCCCCCCAATTTATTTAAGCTGAATGTCAGCATTTGAGGATAATCTAAAAAGCTAGTGTAGGGAACCTACCAAATTTGGCCCACAGAGCCAAAAAGACTCCCCACCCCAGTCTAAACATGAAGCTTTGTGGGACTTTTGTTGTGGTTTCCCTAAATTATCAGAGTTATTTAAAATATGCGAAAGCATTCCATGCCCAGTTTAGCTTGCTCACGAATGTGCAGATCAGAATAATGGGTTTTGCATACCTTGGGATGTTGTGACTGTTCTCAGCCTAAAAATGCACACTTGCATATTTTGGGGGAAGAAAATCACATTTAGATACATTAAAAAAAAGATTAGATTTTGAGAAGTATTTTTAACCATAGATTTACGCAGAAACAATGGAATTAGGGTTAAAAACATGCAAAAGCAAACTGTAAGTGGGAATCTGCCTATTGCTGATCTGAACACAGAACCACAATCTCTAAATAGCACTGGGCAATTCCATTCATACACCCAGGGACCATTTCCTTTATAACTTGACACTATGCCTGTGGATCTTTGCACATTTCAAATTGCATTGCCATGGCTCAGTGGTAGAGTATATGCTTTGCATGCAAAGGGGTCAAGGTGCAATCTGCAACATCTCCAAGTAGGAATGGGAGAGACTCCTACTCCCCATGTCGGTCAGTACTGAGCTAAATACACCAAAGCTCTAGTTCAGTAAAAGGCAGCTTCCTGTGTTCCTATGCATTTTAGTTTTGCCAGAGCAGACTATGCTCAGAAAGTAGCTGAATGATATCTGTACATATACATACTGTTTATATATTCTAACTCAAGCATTTTTGACTGGACCTTAACATTTCAGTGCCTAAGGGGGATTGTCCAAATGACAGCCTTCCCTCTTCTTCTCTGTTGCCTTTGGTACAAGCAGCATAATAATACATGACAGTTTTCTGTCCTTTAATGGTGTTCAGATTATTCTGCCCGAGGCAGCTGCCTCTCAGGGCCTAATGGTATGGCCAGCTCTGTCTACAATACACATTCATGTTTATGGGAATATTCTGCTGCCAAAGGTCCGTATTGGACATGCTCATAGATTATTCAGGCAACTTGTTTCTTGAATGTTATGCAAGTATGCTATGCATTTACATTGTCTCCAGCACAGTTCACAGTCATCAAATCAAATATCTTTAATACGGTCAATGACCAGCAAGCAATTTATAAAATAAAATATGACAATATAAGTACTATTGTACTACAGATAACAGTGGAGATATAGCCAAATCACAAAATTGGTACTTATGTTTATGACCAGGTTTCGACTTTTAAGGTTTTAAGGATTCAATTCCAATGTCACTACTGTTTATTATCGTTCCTTCGATGTTTGCAATTTGAACTCTGTTGCTGTCATCATTGTTCGTCTTATTCTTGTTGCAATGTAACAGTACTTCGCCACAGGCCTGTTGATTTCAGGGTCTTTGTCAGCTAAGAGGTGTCTGATATAGGTGTCGTCTGTACTACGCGGTATTTTCCTCAGAATCGGCTCAGTCAGCTCTTTTCTTGAGTCTCGATATAATGGGCAATATAAGATGACATGCCCGATGGTTTCAATTTCGTTGCTGTTACAGGGACATAATCTTTGTTCGATCGGTATTTTGTTGTATCTTCCCTCTAGAAGAGCTGAAGGGAGAGCGTTAAAGCGGGCCCATCGGTGTTTAGCATTATGTAGAACTTTGAGATAGTTTGCTAGATGGGGGCTTTGGGAATCAAATAGGAGTTTATGAGTTATTGGAAGTTGACTAAAGTCATTTTGAGCTTCAATGTCCCTGAGTCTTTCTTTGATTATATTCTTGGCCCTTCCCCTTTCTAAACTTAATAAATACTCTGGGGAGAGACCATATGTGGCCAATTTTCTGAGAGTGCCCTTCAACCAACTAGATTGGAATTTGTCAAGAAGCATCAGGGAAAGTAGTCCAACCGGCGAGTTGTTAAGTCTTAGCCAAGTGCATAAGGTTCTTATCCATACTTTGGTTTTGATGCTGTATAAGCACGCTTCCAGTCGTAGGGCGGCATTTGGGATGCATTTAGGTGTTTGCAGGAGTGATCTAAGGAAACCTGATTGTATCTTTTCGTATGGGTCTAGATTGGAGAGGGAGACGAGTGGTGCGCCGTATAGTATTTGTGCTGTTGGTTTTGCAGCAAATAGTTTAATTGTGGCAGGAATAAAATTTCCTCCCATTGTACGATGGTATCTTAGAATTGCTGTTGTACTTTTTTGTGCTGTAGAGGAACTGTAATTTATGTGGGCAGTCTTCTTCCTTGATGCTTGGAATATAACTCCTAGGTATTTAAAGCATGTCACTTGTTCAATCTCCTGATTGTCTAATTTCCATCTATATATTTTCCTTTTGTTAGAGAAAACCATGATTTTTGTTTTTTGGTAGTTCACTACTAGTTTCTCTTCTCTACAATATTGGGATAAGCTGTTAAGAGCTCTTTTAAGGCCCTTCTGAGTCTGGGACAGTATAACCGCATCGTCTGCATAGAGTAGGATAGGCAGTTTTTTGTCTGCTAATTTTGGGGCGTGTGTATCCGCTCCTTGTAGGTGGTCTGTTAGGGAGTTTATATAGATGTTGAACAAAAAGGGGGCCAAGATGCATCCTTGTTTAACTCCCTTTGTTGTTCTAATGGAATTAGAGAGTTGACCTTCTTGGCTACATCTTATACGAAGTCGTGTGTTGTTGTACAGTTTGGATATTAATAGCAGGAGACGTCGGTCTATGGATGATTTGTTGAGTTTGTCCCAGAGTCGGGGTCTTGAGATGGAGTCAAAGGCTGCTTTAAAATCTACAAATGCTGCGAATAGGTGGTGATTATGATGCAGAGTGTATTTCTCAGCTAGGTGCTGTAAGATCAAGCAGTGATCCATTGTGGATCTCCCCTTTCTAAATCCCGCCTGTGCATCATCAAGAATCTTCGCTCTTTCTATCCATTCGCACAGTTTCTCGCTGAGGTGTTTAGCATATAATTTGCTTATTATATTCAGGAGGCTTATAGGTCTGTAGTTGGAGGGATCATCCCTCAGGCCTTTTTTGTAAATGGGAATAATGATGGAAGTCCCCCAGTCGTATGGAATCTGTGCAGTTCTATCTATATATGTGAACAGGGAGGCTAGCAGGGGGGCCCACCAGATCGCGTTGGTTTTAAAAAGTTCCGCTGGTATACAGTCAATTCCGGGGGCTTTCCCGTTCTTTAGTTGGTCAATCAGCAGATGAGTCTCTGTTATTGAAACTGCTGGCCATGGCTGTATCTGGTTTTCCGGTATGTCTAATGCGTAGGACTCATCGCTAGATTCCTCGTAAAGATTATGGAAGTGTGTTTCCCAGGCTTTCATTGATATGCAGCAGGATAGTTGTGATAGACCCCTGTCCGGTTGTACAGCAACGATTCTCCAGAATAATGATGGGTAACTGGAATTAGAGGCCTCTATCAGTTGCTGCCATAATAACTTCATTGCGTACCTTTTCTTTTGTGTCAGGTGTTTTTTGTAACTTCTTTTGACTTCAAGCATCTTTTGTCTGTTATCCTCTGTTGGGTTATCCTTATGACAGATGAAGGAGTGGATCAATGATTTCCTGGAGGCTATGCACTCATGATCGAACCACTCCCTGGAAGTTTTCCTATGGTAGGGAGACTTGGAATTCGGTTTTACAGCAAACTCTTGAATTTTTGATATAAGCATCTCATATGTTGTCATCATGTTCGGGGCGCTCTCCTCTGTTTCTAAGCACCCTTCCATGATTGCTTTTGAGAGACGGTAGCTCTCCTCAGATTTGTACCAGTTAGATATCCGCTCGCTCACTTGTCCATTCCATCTGATTTTCTTGAGGCCTATTCCGGGTGTTAACTCTGGTTGATATCTGTGTTGTGGTTTGGGCAGATCAAAGGGTAGATCACACACGAGGGATAAAGGTAGGCACAGTTCACAGTGTTTGCAAAACATTTAAAACAATAATGACGATGACCACATTTCTAGCCAAAGCAATTAAGCACCTCTCTCTGCCTAATGGCTGGGGGTGCAAGACAGAATTTCAGCAGGTGCAGTTTGTCCTGCAGGATTGAGGAAAGTTGTACCTACTGACTAAAATGCCCCCTGACATGAACTGGCAGGACTACGGGAAGGAGGAAAAGGATATTAGTGAGGGGTGTAGCCAGGACTGGGACACACCGGGGCAAGCTGGGGATGGAAAAGGAGAGGTTGGTGTAGGAAGGACTCACGGGGTGATGGAGGACGATGAGGGGGTGGGGGTCAGTGCACAGGAACCAGAGCAGCAAGGACCCATCACTAGAGCCAGACCAGCCCCTGTCACCACAAACAGGGTGGGCTTTGAGGTGCAGGGAGCAGCAGATAGTACACTCTAGGAGGCAAGGTTCAGAACAGGGTCACATCCTCATCAAGCCCAGATGCTGCAGTCAGCATGCAAAGTGCAAAAGGAAGCAGAGCTGAAGTGTTGTGTCTGCTCAACTGCCCATTTTGAGGGACCTTGACTTGGACCTCTACGGGATTGTACTTCAGATTTGACTCTGGACACTATCTTGACTGTGGAAATTCAGACTTGGCTACTTGGATCGAACCTGAACCTTGTTTCCTGACCTGTGGACTTCACTTGTGTGGATCGACCCTCAGATTTTGGACTCGGCACACTGACTTGCTGCAAGGTAGGCCAAGGGATCAGGACACTCCTCTACTAAATATCTGCTAACTCAGGGGTGGGGAACCTGCGGCCCACCAGATATTGTCAGATTGCAACTCCCAGCAGCAGCAGGGCCAATGATTGTAATTGAAGGGTGGGAGTTTTCGTTCAACAAATATCTGGAGGGTGAAAAGTTCCCCCATCCCTGTATTTACTAAACACACCCCGAGCAGCACTGACAGATGCCCCAATAGTGTGTTGTGATAGCTACACTCACTGCATTACCCAGTGCTGGAAAAGTCATGCATTATTCCTAGGGCACTCAAAGTGTCTAGCTGTGTAACCTAAGGTCCTCTACAGCCACTCTGCCATTGACAACTAGAGTGGCCAAGCTAACTCTGCAAATTAATGTGTAAGTCCTTCAAAGCCATGCTAGTGTTCTAGTAGTTTTGGTGTGAGTGACAAGACAAGAATGGTGTTCTGCTACTTGTTGGCACATGGAAAATTAGTATAGGTATAATGAAAGGTGAATTCCTGGATCCACATTTAGGACATGGTTGATGTGTTGTGAGTTATGTTTTATGTGTGATGTAAAAAACATAAATTAATAATAATAAAGAATTCATGGAAACAAAACCTCGGCACAGATTTGAAATAAGTGGTCAAAAACAGTGCACTTTTGAAATGTTTGGCCTGTTATCTCAATTAAAAACAGCATCCAGCTGTATCCAGAGACAAATCTGCTCCTTGATCTTGGGAACCATCGTGCAAGATTTGGTTAAGAAGTATATCCAAATGCATAGCAAACAAACAACTTTCCAAAATATGTAGTAGATGAGTCTTCACCATACTCATCTTGCTAACTAAACCAAAGGAGTTCGAAGGACTGGAATATGCAGCACTTCTTAAGACTTGCAAGCAGAAGTGCTGTTTCCAACAGCTAAAATACACTAGAGAAAGGGAATAGAAAGAGCCCATCCAGCCAAGGAGTCTTTATTTAAGGCTGTATTTAATCCTGCAATCTGTTGATATTAATGTTGGATATAAAACTGGATTCCCTGTTGTGGCTGGTATCAAGTGATACCAAAGAAACAGCTTTGCTCTCTTCAGCCTTTGCCCCCAGCTGCTTCAAAGGCACCTATTGGGGCATCTTGCCTGTGAGGCGTGCAGATGTCTCCCACAGGGCCTTGCACGGAGAGGAAGCTTCCCAGGAAGGGAGCCTCACTAAACAGCTGCCAGGCGGGAGTGGCTCTTCTGCCACAGCCCTGGGAAAACGTCGGCTGCCTGGGTGTCCTGTCAGCAGCGCCTTAGCAGTTCTGTCACACACAGAGCTCTCAAACAGCAGTTTTTAAAAGGGGGGGGGGGAGAGAGACAAAGAAAGGTTGGAAGCAGAAAGCTAGTACAGCACCACCTCAGCCGCTGCTATGCCCGTGCATGCAGCAAACCTTGCAGCGCAAAAAGCCTGCGCTGGTTTATCATAAAATGAAGGCAGCACCTTGGAAAGCCATTAACCTCGGAGGAACCTCATTTGCTTACAACAGGATTTCTCCTGTGAATGGAATCGGAACCTTATGTGGAAATAAACTAAGCAGCTTGGGCCCTTATTCTTATTCTTTCCAGCAAAAGAGCTCCCCCCACCCTGCTCTATATAAAGGACTGGAAAAGCCTGGATCGAATGGTTCCATCCTTCTCCCTTCTGTGCTGCTTCTGCACATGTGTGTGTGCATATCTGTGTGTGTGTGTGTGTGTGTGTGCGCGCGTGCGTACACACACACACACACACACACACACACACACACACAGGCACTTCAGGAAGCTCTGTTCTGGGAACCTCTCACATGTGCACAGGTGGTGGTGGGGAATGAAGTGGATGCTTCACATCCCTTCAAGAGTTCGTTTCCCATGTCCCTCCTTCTTCCCTTTGAGGGGGCTTTATAATGATCATGCTTCAATAAGGGATGGACAAAAGAAGCCACCTGTGCTAGGGTGAGCAGGACAGAACAAAAATAAAATAAAATGCGCTGATCAAGTAGGCCTTTAAATGCTACAAAAAGGGTGGCGCTTTTCTCAGCATTGGAGATGTATCACTGGGAAAAGCTGCACCTGCAGATTTTCAGCAGCTGTATCAAGGCCCAAGGCTTCTATCTCAGCCTCAACCAATGACAGCCATATTTACTGATGCTGCTTTGTTCTTAGAGGTGTTAAGGTGGTCATCGTTCCTTGATCTACAGGGCTTTTGTTTCTTTAGAGCTGCTAGTAGAGCTAGTAGAGTAACTACCGTATTTTTTGCCCTATAGGACGCACTTTTTCCCCTCCAAAAATGAAGGGGAAATGTGTGTGCGTCCTATGGGGCAAATGCAGGCTTTCGCTGAAGCCTGGAGAGCGAGAGGGGTCGGTGCGCACCGACCCCTCTCGCTCTCCAGGCTTCAGGAAGCTCTGCGCAACCCTCGGGAGGGAAGCCCTGCAGGCCCGGGCTTCGCGCAGCTCTGTGCGAAGTCGCACCGGGCTCCCGAGGGTTGCACAGAGCTACCTGCATTCCGAAGCCCGGCTTCGAGCAGCTCTCCGCAACCCTGGGGAGGCCGGCGCAACTTCCTGCTGGGCTCCCTAGGTTTGCGGATAGCAGGCTGTTCTCGGGGCTGGGGTCGGGGGAAGCTCTGGCTTCCCCCATGCCAGCCCCGCGCCTGGGGGGGGGAAATAATTTTTTTTCTTTATTCCCCCCCCAAAAAAAACCCTAGGTGCATCCTATGGGACGGTGTGGCCTATGGGGCGAAAAATACGGTAATTATTATTTTATTTTTTGTTAAATTTATTAGTTTCTTTCTTTCTTTTTTGACACACAAACACACAAACCAACTTTTCTTTTAGCTACACTTCCCATTTCCAACTCTCCATACAATTATGGAGATGTACTAAAATTCATCTGCGGTGGGTGGGCTTTTAAATTTGTATTGAGTTTGTATTCATTTGGTGACGTTGTTAAAAATTATGGAAAATCAATTTAAAAAATAATTGGCAAAAAAAAATGCATTTCAGGATCAAACTCTTTGGTGCACAGTTTAAAACCTACCTTAAAAAATAACAAAGCAGAGAAAACGTAGAAAAGGACATTCAGAACAATCAGGTTGGAGATGAAACATCTTCCTTGTGTGGGGAAGGTTTAAGTGGATCTTATAATGCTTGACGTTTTGACAAGCTTGCTAGAAGACTGAGAACAGTGAGGATGGATTGAAGAAATTGATTTATCTCATAATGCTAGAACTTGGACCACCTAATTAAATGGATCAATAGCCAGTTTAGAGGGGGATTCCCCCCCTCACAATTTGATAACGGCTGCTGGTTTAAACGGCTTTTTAAAAAATCGTAAGAAGTAGGCCAATCAATGTGTATTAGCCATGACAGCTAAAAGTTGAAATTTTGTATTCAGTTGCTACTGGCCTCTCATTACCAGATGCTGAGAACCAATAAGGCAGGATCATGCTCTCTGCAGGTGGGCTTACTAGACCATCTGGCTGCCTGTTGCTAGAGGCAGCATTGGACTAGATGGTCCATTGGGCTGTTCCAGTTAGGCAACGCTTTGTTTTTATGGAAAATAGTGTAATGTTTGTGGTGTTGATATAAAGGTTCTGAACTTGTTCAAAAACTTTCAGGCATATAGGTGGAATATTTGTGCTATCATGCACAGAATCTCTCCACTTTCTGATTATGTCAACACCGCACAGAAGACAATGCCATTAGCTGTCTCTTATGAGCTTTATAAGAAAGCATAATTGTACTTCTGAGATTGTCACTAGGGATGAGGAAAAATTGAGTATGTTCACATTTAAAGACAAATCTACCTAACTCACACCTTCTGAAACAATACTTGAAACAAAACACAATCATTCTTTGAAGTTTGAGCTTATCTGAATTTTGCAATGCAGATCTCCAGCCAAGTAATGTGTTCAAAAATGCATATGCCAGGGGAAAGTGTGTACAAAATGCATATATTTGTGAAAATGACACACAAAATACAAGAAGTTGCTTTGCAAAAATGTGCCTTTTAGGAGGGGTATAAACTTTATTACGGTCGCAGACCAGCATAATTCCTTTTAGAATAACTTTGCACTAAAATGCTAAAGAGGTCTAAAAAAAAATCATGTGGAAATATGGGGAACTGAAGTTAAGAATGGGAAAGTGAGAAACAGAGGAAAACTGAAATTGAGAGATTTGCTTATGCACGGTTGTTACTGAAGTGCAACTTGGAAGTACGTGGAAACAAAGCATACTTGAAGGAACTAGGCTCCTATTTGCTTTAGTAAGCATGTGGTGCTGGTGGGCAGACCTTAAAATGACTTCATCAAAACATTCTTCGCAGTGCAAGAAATTTCTGACAAGATCTAGGTCATGCTGTCTTCATCTCAAAGCTGTTCTGTGAGTTGAACTCAAACTGATTTATCCACTGATAAACAGCAACATTTGTAATTCTGGCTTGAAGTCAAATGAAACATACTACCTTAACACATTGCAGCCTGCATCTGATTAGATGCTGATGCAAATGTTGGATTCCATGCTTCATTCTCAATTCCACATCTGACATTTCTGGGATAGCAGTAATACCGGTTCCAGACAGGAGAAAAAAACCTGAGTTAGAAAAACCCAGAGGACTTAATAGAAGTGGTTTGCCAACATCAATTCAGCTTTTGTAGAATTGGCTTCAGGTGTGGGGTGGTCATGTGGCTTTGTTTCTCGAAATCGTTCCCTCCACCCAATATTTGTGCATGTTTTACACACAGACATTAGCCACAGTACACTGCACAATTGTGTGCATTTAAACTCACATTAAAAGAAGCGGCATTAATATCACCTACTTCTGTGTTGCATGCAGGCTCTGCTTTGCAATCTATTATTGGGCAAGCATACAGTGTGAAGAGGCTTGAATTTGTCTTTGATACTCAAGTATCAGGGACGTGGGTGGTGCTGTGGGTTAAACCACAGAGCCTAGGACTTGGCGATCAGAGGGTCGGCGGTTCGAATCCCTGCGATGGGGTGAGTTCCCGTTGCTCGGTCCCTGCTCCTGCCAACCTAGCAGTTCGAAAGCATGTCCAAGTGCAAGTAGATAAATAGGTACTGCTGCGGCGAGAAGGTAAACGGCGTTTCCGTGCGCTGCTCTGGTTCGCCAGAAGCGGCTTAGTCATGCTGGCCACATGACCCAGAAGCTGTATGCTGGCTCCCCCGGCCAGTAAAGCGAGATGTGCGCCGCAACCCCAGAGTCAGCCATGACTGGACCTAATGGTCAGGGGTCTCTTTACTTTTATTCAAGTATCATGGTCAAATGCATAGAAGGGCAAGCAGTTTCATAAACCTTAATAAATAAAAGTCCCAGCAAACCAAACTGTACCTTTGCTTTGTACCCTTTCTGTGTTATGTATGGCAAATGGCCAATACCACCAGAGGAAAAGACACAGAAAACCCAGATCATCCAATAAATAGCTCTTGTGATACCCTCTTCAGCATTAGTTCAGGTGCAGTGTCACATTCTTTTGTAAAAAAATAAATTGCATTGTGAAAATAATATTCAAACAAAAACCAAAAAGAATTGAGTGAAAATAGAGGAGGACAAGGAAAAGATGATTTAAGATGCTTTGACGATATAAACCCAAATATACTGGACCACCAAATAGGATGCAGAAGTCTTAAAAAAAAACACAAACAGCTGACCAAATGTTCCCATATTTATCTTCTTCGTGCTCATGTTCATACACAGCCAGTTCAGATGAGGACAGGGAGTGCAAATCATTAATCCATCATTGTATACAGGGCAATGACGTCATCTTCCAGTGTTAAAATGCAATGTGTTTGGCTAAATGTACTGAACGCAAGGCCTATAGGTCATGGCCTCATGGTAAATTCCAAATAGTGGGGTTATAGTTCAACAAAACATGCATATCTTTGATACCTAGCAAGCCTTTCAGGAAAGCTAAATTAATCATTACCAGGAAAACATCACCGCCAAAATGGCTTGCAACTGGACAATTCCACATTATGATGATAAGGAACCCAATTTCCACCTCATATCACCAAAACCTCATAGAGGGAGACAACATTGTATAGTGGAGACTATGAGGTATCCACTAACTCTAGTGCACAAGTTTTTGTTAAGGAAGGATCTTTTGATAGTAGTGCTTTGGAACACTCCTTTTCTCTTTGTCATGGAAATAGGGTATGTCCACCTGAAATCTGTCAAAGAATCACAGGTATAAACAGGCCACTGGTTTTCAGAAGCTTGTTAACCCACCCAGGTCTTCTAGGTGATCTGAGAGTGCAGATAGTCCAAAACAGACTGAAGGAGGTGTTTAAGTAGGAAAAGTTCGTGGATTTGTAACGTATTAGGCTAGAATTCTTCCTTCTGTTCAAAAGTTGGCCTGAAGTCATAGCCCCACAGCTTTGTAAACTTGTACATCATTATCAGGAGCCTGAGATGCTTTCAGGGTGGACACAGCAGGTTAGCCACTGGTCAAATCAAGTTTGACTTGGACTAAGTAATGTGGACAAGCCCACAGTTCCAGTTTGTACCTTGAGACACCTCTGCTCACCATTGTTTGCAAGCTTGTCGCCTTATGCCCAGGTGCAGCAGTAACCGGGTACTGCATCCCATACTTGTTGGCTCTCGAGAGAAAAGCTGCGTTCTTGCTGCTTGCCAGCAAGTTGGCTTCATTCCTGAGGATGACTGACAGTGCAATGAAGCTGTTGCTATATGTTTAGACACCTGAATCTCGTCCCCACAGGGCTGGGAATTTGGAACTGAGGTCTGCGGAGTCTGTGCTACCTCCAAAACTCACTCCCCCAATCTTTCCCCAAATTGTTGCCTGCTTCCTTGCATTAATTCCACCAGAGGAAAGTGCGTGTCCAGGCTTCACGGCAGAAGCAAGTGTCCCATTGCATGGGCTGTAGTAGACTTTCATCTGCCCTGAGCAGCATGCAAAATGAGGAGTCTCTCACACCTACTTATGAAGTACTAAACCTTCAGAGTACAGAGAAATAGTTAAAACCCGCAAGCACCATTTGCTCTAAATGTTGCCTCCTGGCAGGGGTGGCTAGATCTTCTAGCTATGCTTGCATTCTGCTGTCTACTTGTCATAAAACCCCACCCAATTAATTTGCTTGGATATTCCAGTTCCCCTCCCCCCCCCTCACCTTACAGTGGAACTGAACTGTTGCCTTGGCAGCTTGAAGCTCTCTCTGAAAACACTTGGCTCGCAGCCTCCCAGCTCAACAACCCCAGCAAAAAAAATATTAGGATGGATTCCTGATAGGAGATAGCAGATGCAAAAATGTGGCAGATGAGATTTCCTTAGAGCACAGGTGGTTGCCTTTGTTACTGAAGATATATGATGGCTGGCTGAGATATTTAAAAGCGAATGTCAGCCAATGCTAGCAAAAATAAACATTAGGTATTAAGGGCAAGGGTCCCTAGCGCAGCAGGGGGGCAACGGGGATTCTATCTTGCATCTCTTATTGGTAACAGGTTTTATTAGCTGTTTGAGGTTCAGTGTTTCCAAGGATGTAGATCGCAAGAAGCTTCCTAAGGGCCTCTCTAGATATCATTTTTAATGTGCATTCATGATGGATCTGTGCAAATACTAGTATTGGGATGGTTATACGTGATCTTTTTCCACAGTTTATGCCTGGAAAAGTTTTGGAGTGGACATATTGCTTTGTAATTGGGAGTATGTCCCGTGGTTTCCTGCTGAATTACTGATACTTTCCATAATGCTCGTAACTTTCCATAATGTTCAAGAGTTGTGGTTGTTTTGTCCCACTTTTGTTGTGCTTTATAGTGCCCCTCCCAAAGGCAATAATTCAGTACAGCAAAGTAAAAAAAAAAAAGTGGAATGTGCGGGTGGTCCAATATAAATCCACCACTGATTAATTCACCAGTGATGTTGCAGAATACACATGTTAAAAAAAAAAAATCCATTTGGAGGCCCTAAAACAGCTTAAAAGGATATAATTGGGATTCTAAGCTCTGGTGTACTTTGGGCCTTGTTCACTCAAGCTGGAAATGAAATGGCTTAAGAACACCGGCATCTAAGAGCAAAAAGTATCACGGGAAGTGTACGTGCATTTCAGAAGCTGGACAGAGGGTGAAGTGATGGTGCAAAGTGAAGGAGTGGTATACTCAATGAAGGTGTCATATTGGAGACATGGGAGCTCTAATAAGCTTAGAAGAGTCTGCTGGCCCATCTACTCCAGCATTCTGTTCTCACTGTGGCCAATCAGATGCCTGTGGGAAGCCCACAAGGGGGAAATGAGTAAACATTTATATGAGCAATCAATGGCATTTTAGCATTTATTCTTTGTGCCCATGCTCTTTCTTTTCAACCATGTGAAAGTGTACACTATAGTCTTCACCCATCTGGTGTTCCCAGCCTGCACTTCAAAATGGCTCTAAATTGCTGGGAAGACAAAAAGCCCTTGCGGACACAATCCAGTGCCATCAACAAAGAGAATGAGCACGTGCTACTAAATCCTGTTCTAACCTGGGTTTGCATTCCCAAAGGCCCCAGTCTTTAGTGTGGTAAAGACTTGAATTATCATTTGCAGAATGTCCCTGAGTTACTCCCCTTTGGTTAACGAGATCCCTGGTCTATTTATCAAATATTAACTGGGTAAAAGCACTGTTGTTGTTTACAAAAGAGCAACAACCAAACACCTTGGCAGCTCTTGATATAATTGGGTAGGTACAAATGCTCTCAATCATGCCATACTCAAAAAAACATATCTTTATTATTAGTGTTCATATACATATTATTTTTCTTTTTCTCTCAAAAGAATCTAAGTTGTACACATTCTCCTCGCTGTAAATACAGGCATTTCAAGTGTGTATGTATGTTGAGTGTCTAGTACTGTGTGAGTTGGAGCACAAATGAAACGAGCAGAAACAGTGGCACAGGAATTACTTGGAAAAATAAGTTATCTTGGTAAGATAATGTCATCAAAGTGGTAAGGTGACTGATATAAAAAGAGCAGGCTCATTATAAAACGTTGTGCCAGACATGTTATGGGAAGGCTGGTTGTCATGCCATGTCCGGTGCATATGATGGCGGTTATATACATTAGTTACACACAACTATTGCTCTGTCATAAAGGAACTAAGTTCTCAAAGAGGGGGAAACTCCGTTGGTCCCCAGCACAGCAGTCTGGAAGCTGATACAAGTTCTGGAGAACTTTGCTCTCCAGAAACTGCATGCATCAAACAATTGTAGATGCTTCTGGTGAACTCCAGTTTGTGATTTTAAGGTAGGGCAGGCCTGTGCAATTTGTCACCTGCCAAGCTGAATAACAGCTCACTCACCAATATCTGAGACTCTGTAAAACTCCCACTTCTGATGCATGTCTAGGATTGTAAAAGCAGAAGACTTTGCAGGCTACAGGCGAGGTTGTAGTCAGTTTGGTGGGTCACAAGTTGTGCAGGCCTGAGGTAGGGCAGCCCCAAGGAGCTTCAGTTGGTTTAATGTTGATTAGCAAGGCAGGCTCCTGAAGATCACCACTACAATCTCTCTCTTTTTTCTCAGGGCAGGTGCAAGAGGCCACAGCTATGGCCATAATGCAGCCTGTGGCTCTGCCCTTGTTTTCCTGCAACAATCCAAACACTGCCCCTGGCTGCCAGCTGTGGTTGCTCACCAAGTTGCTTTCTTTAGGACACTGCAGAAGTCCAACTTCCCAGCATGAGCAAGCTTAGACTTGACAGGTTTAACTACAGCAGAAATGATTTTTTGTTTTAGAGCCTTCACTGGTGTTGATCCAGCACAATTCAGTTTACAAACTGTTGTTTATTCTATCCCAGCAGGAATAGAAGTCTTTTTTCGAATTCCCCAACATCTAGCAAATGAGTATTATTTAAATTGCCCCTCCCCCTTTTGGAAAGCAATACTTAAGCAGTTAGTTCTATTCTTTTAAAAGCTCCATGGCAGATGGAAGCTCAATAGGCCTATGTGAAGGTGGCCAGCTTCTATTTGCTCTTAAAGGAACATAACCTCCCTAACTTACTCTCTGGGCTGCATTTCCCCAAATGCATAGTCCTTAGCAAAATGAACGAACAGTAGCTATCACTTTCCCAATAACAGTAGCTATCACTTTCCCATTAAGTAAGTGTCTGGTTTTTCAAACCTATGCATGACTTTGACAGTTGAATAAACATAGTTTCCAATCCATTTGTCTCCAACCTGTGATCCTGAAGATCACAGCTACTCCTGCCAGTCCCAGCCACCACTGGCAATGGTCAGGGGGATGGGGACTATAGTTCAAAACATCTGGAGGGTACCAGGCTGGGGAAGTCTGTTCTAACTCTTCTTTATCTATTGCTTCAAAGCTCAGGAGTTACAGCAGGCTTTCTCTGGACAAATTTATTCAAAGGCACTGAACTTAGAACCTCTTTTGGGCATGTATACAATAGAGGCCAGCACAGCAGTGCTCATGTGTGTAGGAGTTAAATGCGAAAAAGCACTTCTCCTCCAAGGCAGCCAGCACTGACCTAGATTTCTCACACTGTGGCTAAACTCCCAGTTGATCTGAATAGGTGAAGAATTAAGCTAACATGCACATCTTTGGAATACTCTCCACCTTGATTGCCGTTTTAATGTGCAATATGCATTTTGAGTGCTTCTATTTCTGTGCCAACTGCTGCTTATCCATGCAGCTTACCTGATTATTTTTTTAAGGCTTATAAATGCAAGGGCATTAATCCTTAGCTAGTCACCACCCTTGCAATATTGCCTGTTCCTTCAGCTCGTGGAACAGGAAAAGAAGCCTATTATGAAGCCAGAAGAACAATAGTGTATCTAATTCACTGGGCTTTTGCCGCTGAAATAATTCCCACCACCCATATGCAACGGCAAGCATGCTGTTCTCCCATAGCCCAGTCTCCATTTTAGTAACTCACAGGCCACAACTACAGCTGCACCGGTTCAGTCGGCTGAGCTCTTATGGTAGGGCAAGTCCTCTGTGATGTGAAATGACTGATAAAATCTGCAACCAATAATTAATCCGGGGCCTGTCAAAGGAAATTTTAAGCACCCTGAAATGGTCACAATTAATTCTATAACAAAAGGGGCCTTTTTAAAAAATCTGGATGAACTGCTAGCAGTTGCAAAAGTCTGTGCAAACCAGGCGACTGTTACTCCTACAGTGCTTCTCTTGCTGAGGTCTTGTGATGTGTTAAGCTTCTGCCACTCACACCCTTATTAGAGAACAGATCAGAGCTAATTAAAGTTAGATTCGGGGGCTGTTTGTTATTACACAAAGTTCTCTTTCACAGTTCCCAAAAGGAACTGGCTTTGGAGGTGGGAAGTGAAACTGTCATAATCTGGGTGGTTTTGCAATACAGACTACTGGTCCAGCTGAAAAATCTCAACAGTGGGGAATGCTGTGTTGTTCGCCCCCCAGTGCAAAGCTGAAAGACCAGCAGGTGAAAAGAGTTCAAACTCCTGCTGGGCATCTATTATATAAAGTCCTATCCACTATCCATACACCTCTAGAGCAGAAATGCATGGAAAAAGCAGGACTGGCACTCTTGTAGAAAGATCATGGTAGGCACCCAATGGAAAACTTTTAAACTGATTCTCTTTCCAAGTCACTTTAACAGGAGACTAGCTCAGCAGTGCTAACTGGGTTATTCTAGAGGGGGAAATAGTAGTAAATAGAAGAACTCTGCTGCAAAGCAAAGTTGGCAGGCACCTCATAATCCTCACGTTGGTTAGGGTGGAGGGGGGCACTTTTACATAGACTTTCAACAAACATGGCAATTTTGGGCTGCCTGAAAGCACTGTTTCATAGCTAGGTGGCATGTTTTTGACTAGCCATGGGCTGCTCCTCCAAATTTTCCTGGTGCAGATGTGTCTGGGCTGGCCAAGGAGCTAGTCTTAGTAAAAGCTAATACCCCAAAGTTGTTGTGATTAAGAGATTCCACATAACTATCTTGCTCTCAAATCCCCTCCCTCAGAGATGCGTACCATAAACAGCCCATTTTATCCATTTCCTCACCCCTCCTCAATATCTTCCTCATATGCAACAAGCACTTTCACCCAACAGGTGGCTCTTTTCAATTCTTAGCACTGCCCATTTTCCCCTTCTCAATTAAGTATTGCCAAAAAATGCTAGCCCTAGTACTCTGCTAGTCAAGCTTCCAGGGCCCCCATGTACCTCTGAGAATCCAGTAACTTTTACAATCGCCTCCTGTCCCTGACTCTTCCATTACTTTGGCTTCTTTCTTTCACTCCTTCCCCTTATTTCCTTCCAACCATGGATAAAATAAAAGAATAGGGAGACAAACACTACCCTACCCCAAAGGCAAGTTGTTTATGTCTGGTCCATCCTAATTAAAAGGAGGAATAGGAGTGTGAGAACTGTGGAAAAGCAACGGGTGGCTACTCCCTGGTTTTCAAGTGGCAATTGCATTCATATGGCAGAGTTCAACTTGTGCCGCCTGGAAATCCCCTAAAGGGACACACGTTGCAGAAGTGACATCTCCTGCCTTCATTCTATACTCTGTTCCTCCTCCTTTAGATACCTCTGAATGACCTATAGAGACGTTATATATTATATTTAATATTTTTCTTTAAATATAACTTTTGACTTTACATCTTAAGTTATCAGTTAACACAAATAACAAGAAAAGCAGCCCCTACGCATATTTACAGATTACAGTTCTTGCACAGAAGAAGGATTTGGTTTCTGGAAGCAGAAGTAACATCATCAGCATCTCTTTTGTGTGCTTAAGAGTCTACGCCTTAAGACTTGTAGACTTCTATGTTAGTCCTGTTCCTCAGTGGCGTCATTTTGGGGGCTGATCACTAAACAGCGCTACATCTAGAGTGCTGCTTGCGCTGTTCCTGTGGTCTGCTGGACTCCTCCTTGTTCTCAAAGCCCTGAGGGCTGAGAGGCCCTTTCGGCCTGGCCTGGCCCTAAATCTAAGCACAGTCATGGCCAGAATTCACACAGGAAGAGACTCCGCCAGCAGCCTAACTTCCTTCCTAGCTCCATCTCCATCTGATAAACGACGTTTCCCTTCGGGCCTGTTTTGTAGCCTTGGAAGTAGAGGAGGGAGGAATTGTCACCTGGCAAGAGTAGAAACTGAATGACATGGAAGATGCCAATTATTTTTTAAAACATTCCGAAGATTATTGCAATATTAAAAAAATGGAAAAAAATACCTCAGCACCTCAGGAACTCCCTGGACAACAAAGAACATGTTTAGAGAGTGTTGTGGGCTTTGAGGGGGGATTCAAGGAAGTCCCTTAAAGCAGCACCCCCAGCCGGGAAGTCTGTACTGATACAACATTCCCATAGCTCTTTCTCCTGGGAAGGAAGCGCCCTTTAAACGGCTGCGTGGCAACCCCCCTCCCCACAACGCCACAGGAAATGTCTGTTTAAAAATAACGTGTTTCAGGAGTCCCTTTAAGAGAAACATTTTTGCCCCCGAAAAGAGGTTGTAAAAAACAGAAAAGGAAAAAATATCTTCCCGGAATAGCCCCACAACCATTTAAGAAGGTCTCAAGCCAGCTTTTCTTTAAGAGTGACGGGCTTCTTCAGCTGCTGAGAGTTTCTGACTAATCCATGACTGTATTTCCTTAAGGACAGATGCAGTCACCTCAGGAAGCTCTTTGTGGAGGGCATGGTAAGCCTCGTCATACACCTGCAAAGAGAAGGAACAAGCACGGTTAACGGCACAAAGCCACAGCTATGCAGACCCATCAATTTCAACAGATCTTCTTTGAGTAAAACCTAGTTGAATATGACCCAATGCATCCAAAGATGTTGGCACCATGCATCAAAACGACCCATTTGGGGGCTTTCTGCTGCCTACTGACAGTGGTAGCTTCCTGTCTGCCAGGGCAAAGGTTTACCCACCACCACTGGCACCCACAACTCCTCTCTGCCAGTGGAGGTCCAGAGAAGAGGACACTATGTGCCATCCTAAACCCCTGCTCTCGCCACCATCAACTGCAAGGGTGGGGGTTAGGATTGCACAACAGACACTGTGTAGTATATGAATGAACTCCACAAGCTTACAATAACACCCTTCACATCCTGCAAGCAACTGTGGCCTGCTAAAATAGAACTGCACTTTAGACTAGCACTTTAACATGTACTAACAAGTCATCTTTCTCCTAATGCTCTGTTGCACACAGAGTGGTAATGCTAGCGTCACAAAACCAAACAGAGATTGAAAAAGAAGCCCCACATCTCTCCCTTGTTCAACTGATCTTAACTACTGTTTGTAACCATGGACTGAAAGCAGGTGCCGAATTTCAGCATGCACCATCCCTTTTGTACAAAACTACACTGCATGCACTGTAATTCTTCATAAATACTTCAAAATGGCTCGAAAGGCAGCTTGTTTCAAGCTGCTCATCAACACCTGATAAAAATACATTCTATCCCTCTTTTTTGTTTACTCTCCTATTGCTAGAGCAGATGTTCACTCAAACATCGAATGAATAAAAATTAAGTGTAATTTAAATATTTTATGCTTGTGAAATCCTAGTAGGTATTGCACTCCCCGTTTTTGTTTTTCTGCACATGCTTCCCATTACTAACAGCATCAAGGGAGAGCTGGCTAGCCTGTTGTACTAATTGCTGCCTCTTCATGTTAACTTCCTTGTGTTTTGGCTGAAATCAATAGAATGTTCACCCTACTCAGAATAGACCCAGTGAAATTAATGGACACGGCTAACTGGGTTCATTAATTTTAGCAGGTCTACTCTAAATTAGCTGGGTGCCGTCCAGTGGTATTTATTTCCAAATAAATGTGCTTAGGCCTACTTAAGTATTGCCCCAGAATTTAACTCATTTCACCCTGTGGAAGATAGAGAAGTTGTCACAGGCCTCTCCCCCAGGTGAGGTTTTCCTCTACAGTGCCTTACATCAATCAGAAAGGAGCCTAATCGAACTGCCAAGCAGTAAACACCGATCCCTTAATCCTACAAAAAAAGCCAAGATAACCTTGAGAGTTTTATCCTGGCTTGGTGCCGTATCCATCAGCAAATAAGAGCCTTTGATATCGCAGAGTTTGTCAGGTGAACCATGGAGCACCAGCAGAGGAAGAGTCAGTTTGGGGAGCGCACGCTCTATTTTGGCAATGGCATTCAGCAACTGGATGACGAAGGAGACTTTCATGCCGCCATGGTAAATCAGCGGGTCTGTGGTGTAAGAGTCAACCTGTTGAAATAAAAGGGACATATAATGAACATTTTATGGCTTAACCAACTCCTCAACGGATACTTGCTTTAAAGGCAGCACATTTTAATGGACAGACACCCTCTTCTCATGTGGTGAAGCCTCCACAAAGGTTCTCAGTTTTGACTGCAGTCACATGAGAGGTTTTAATTTATATGCTGCCTTCTACAGAAAACCATGTTCAAAGCAGGTCATAATATACAGCAACAAAAACAATACAATTCGTTTTTTGAAAAATCAACACAAAGTATCAATAAGCATCTCAATGCCAAAATATTTCAAAATTAAGCAGGACATAGTGATACATCAATTATATTAACAATAAGAGAGCATCAACCTCCTTTCTCTTTTGACTCATCACAGAATTCCATGGACTCTGCTGTGAGATTAACTCCTTCTTCCCTCAGTTGGTAGCAGCCATTCCATCTCATTACAGTAGAGGGGGGAGAAGAGGGCCACCACTGAGTCTGGTGGGGCTCCTGCTGCCCCCACTCCCTGTAGTGGCCCTTGGCACAGCAGGGGGCCCTTCTCTTCCCTGGACAATAGAAGGCAGGCACAGCAGCAGCAAAAAAGAAAAGCCAATTTAGCCAGCAAATGCTACCATCTATTGTTTTAATCCCCCCACAATGCTTCTGGAGCTCTATGTACTATTGCTTTAAAGCAGCGCAGTCTTGGGGCCCCAAAAGCATTGTGGGGTAATTAAAATGGCGGCTGCCAGCCACAGCCACCTGGGCTTAAGCACTGGACAAAGGAAAACCAGTGGACCAGCAATGAGAGGAGCAGGGTGGCTGGAGCCAGCATGTGGGGTACGTGGTGCGCCCTCCTGAGGGTTCAGGCCACTGGAAACTGCCTGGCAGTGCTTATCTCCGCAGCTGTGTAAAGAGTAAGTATGGACAGCAGATATCATGGTTTTTCTGAAATGGACTTTGCTCAATACTCATGGGAGATGCTGCATGTGCCAGAAGTTCAGTTTCTTGTTGGTTTGGGGCGGTTGCTTTGATTTTTTTGAAGGCAGATATGCTTTCTAGTCAAATACTGAAACACAGCTTGGGTGCAAAAGTGTTGTTGGGGAAATGTGGGGCACAGTCAACCTGTGCCTCTATTTCTCCTTCAGAAATATGTTTTTCTTAGAAATGCTGGGCTGTGTCCCTGTGCCTAAGGGGTACATGGGAAGGTTGTGGGGAAACCTAGAACAGATTTTGTTTGCCTGGATGGGGGAAGAGAGGAGGGAAAGGAAATCCTTCTGTACAGGTGGAAGTCCCTAAGTCCCTGCACCAATGGGATAACTTGGTTGCAAACAGTCCACTCTAAATAAGTAGCCAAGTATGAATCAAGGCATTTCTTCCCTTGCCTTTATCTAAACCATGAGTAGGCAAATTAAGGCCCGGGGGCTGGATCCAGTCCAATCGCCTTCTAAATCTGGTTCGCGGTCAGCATGTTTTTACATGAGTAGAATGTGTCCTTTTATTTAAAATGCATATCTGGGTTATTTGTGGGGCATAGGAATTCATTCATTCCCCCCCCGGCCCCCCACAAGTTCTGAGGGACAGTGGACTGGCCCCCTGCTGAAAAAGTTTGCTGACCCCTAAACCCTGCTTCTTCACTGTCCTCCTCCCATTTCTGCTCAGGAGAAACCTTGCTTTAGAAAGGTCTGGTTTCCTGTTTAATGTGCTTTCAGGGAAGAAGAAGAAGAAAAAAGAGATGGCTAACGGAACAACTGAGGCGAGTGCATGCAATTTTGCCAACTCCCTTTCTCAGCACCTGGGTGTGCTCTGACATTTTCACCCGGGCCAATTTGACTTTTCTCCTCCAATTTAAACAAAAGTGCTGGGTTGCTCCGGCTACTTAGCAACTGGCTGCAGACTAAAAGCTGCCAAGTTGTTTGTTTGGTGCTGTGACACAGCACCACGTGCAGGCAGCCCAGCCTCAAGCTGCTTCCCCAACGAACAACAGATAAAAGAATTCTTGGGGGAAGAAAAATCACAAAGGAGTGGGTGGGCGGAGTGACAGACGTCCTCTTCCCGCCGAATAAAATAATGTAGATAAATTCATATGACGTACCACCTTCGCCACCCTCATATGCAAAGCCACAAATGCCAGGAAATAGCCTAATGGGGTTTTCTTTGTTTCTTGTTCCTAGCCTTGTTATATGCTGATTTTTTATTTTTTAATCCTAATTCAGGAGAGAGTTTTTTAAAAAAAACTAAACAACTTTTGCTGGGATGTTAGTGACCAGGGCAGCTGATGTGACCACGTAGAATGGGGCATATAGAGAGGAAGAATGGGCAGAGATGATTCATCTCAAAATGGATGCTCCTCAATGCCTGTAAGTTTCCCTTAAACGCTTGTGTTGCCTGTGTTTTCCTTCTAATGTTAGTAAACAGGATGGAGTCAAAGGTGTGGTTCACACATGACCTTAAACCAGTGTGGTGTAGTGCTTAAAGTGTCAGACCTGGTTGAAATCCCCACTCGGCGGCTGTGAAGCTCCCTGGGTGACCTTGGGCCAATCACGGTCACATCTCCTAACCTATCTCACAGGGTTGTTGTGAGGATAAAATGGGAGGGGCAGAACTATGTATACCACCTTGAGCTCCTTAAAGAAATGGTGGGATACAAATGTAATAATTCACCCATCCACTAAATAAAACCATAGTTAACGTTTAGCTGTTGTTTAACACAAACAAGCTGTATGCTACAATAGGCTGCTCAACCCCCCCCCCCCCCACATTTTACTCCTCCCTCACTCCTGGCAGTGCCTTGACAGGAGCAAGAAACCACAAGCCCTGGAATGGCATCATGAGTCAAAATGGTGACCAACTGTATCCAACCATAGACAAAAACTTGTTGCTCGCTATCAGGAGCCATCATGCAAAATTTGGATATAATATCCTATTTCCAAACACATTTTCAAATGCATAATGAACAAACAAGTTCCTAAAACATATAGTAAATTATACTAATTTTATGAAAACCTCATGCTTTTTTTTTTAAAAAAAAATGCAGCTATAAAATGGCGCAATAGCAGCAGTAGTAATATGCTGCTGGCTCTTGAATTTGCTCTGTGATTCAGGGAAAAGAATGTGCCCTTTCTAGCATGTAATCAGTGGCAATCCCACAACATGTTATCACTAAATTAATCTTTGATGTAAGTGGTAAGATAAATAAACATGCACTTATTTGAAAACGTTCCTGTTTATCCAGGCATTCAGTGACTGAAAAATACTGTCCCTAGCAACCCTGAGGTCACTGGAAGAAATAAAGGTTTTAACCACAACTGTCTTTTTAATTGAAACTGTTTTTAACTGTTTTAGGATGCTTCTTTTTTTAAAAAAACAACAACTGTGGATGTGCTTGCCTCCCTGGGCTCCTTTGGGAGGCAGGGCAGGATATAAATGAAAAGAAATAAAAAAACCAAAACTATGGTAGAAATGCGGTTAAGTAAGTACAGTAAAGCAAAACCAAGAAGGAAACACAATAGACATCACTGGAACATTGAGAGTTGCTTTGATACTGCAGAGTAATCATGCTTGCAACCCCCTCCCAAGTTTCCAGCACAGAAACTATTGCCTGGGTTCATCTAACCAGTCCTGTTAGTGAAACCACAGAGAAGGACTACTTACTGCTAGTGAAACGGGGCTTCCCCCATCTCGGGGGTGGCGGTCAGGGGAACCCCCAGAACAGGGTGCAGGGGGAGCGCTTTCTTCATCAGGTAAGCACAAATGCTTGCACCAACGGAGTGATCTCCTTAGCGCTATGTTGAATTCCTCCTAATATCCTGATCCTTTCCTGATACAGTTCTTCAGCCCTAAAATTTGGTTTAATGACCTTTTCAGAGATTAGGAGGGGAAGACTGTTATGTGGGAGAAGGTTGGATTCTGGATTCCCATCTGCTTTGTGATGATCACTCAGGTCCACTGAACCAGCTGGATGTATCTTAATGCAGATGGAGATGCACATCATAATATGAGACCAATAGGGATTGTTCAACCAGATTCAGGGGCTATTGGTTTTTAAGGCAGGCAAGCCTCCCACCCCCGACAAGTATAAACCTATAGCAACACAGCCTTTGCATCAAACACATTTTAGGTGACAGCCTTGCTTTCTTTTGAAATTGCACCCCAACACATCTGGAGTTTTGCATCAGATTTAACAAGCAAGAATTTTTTTTTTTATCAAAATGTCTCAAATCCACCATTTACATTTCAGTTCCTGGTTTGCAAAACCAAACTGCTATGAACACAAACAAGTCAGGAAATTCTTGGAGGACATCCCAATGATATTTATAGAGACTAGAAATTGGTCTGGCAGATGAATACGTGCAGCATGTAAATAGTGGCTGTTCCCAGTACAATCTAAACTTGTATTCTGCAGGTTTTGAGTGTGGGTGACACTAAAATGCTGGGGATTTATTTCTGTCAATCTACAGATAGGTCATTTTTCAGAAGTAACCCAATGTCAGAAGACATGGCAATGTTTTCAAATTGCTTGGAAGTTCTGGTGCACATAGCAGAGATGGACAAACTTTGGAGTCAGAGATCAGCTTTGACTCACCTTGGGCATTTTTGCATCGCTGGGCTCTGTTATTGCTACTGCTACTACAATTTCAATTTATCATCTGCCCTTCACCATAAGTTCCCAAGTTGAGTTACATCAACTGAAAATACAGCATTAAAAACGTTTTAAAACAAACTATAGTCACAATAATAGGGTGGGTCTTAATACACACACCCTACAGGTGTTGGGAGGTGTGTCTTGAGCACACTTGTGCAGAAAGAGGCCCTAGAAAGGCCTGGATGGGCTTTTAATCTGATACAGTCTCATGTGCATATCAGACAAATTCCCATGCTGTTCCCAGCAGATTCTAAATTCGTGTTTTGAAGATTCTGAGTGTAGGTGGAACTAAGAAACTGGGGACCGCTGTGTGTGTGTGTGTGTGTGTGTGTGTGTGAAAGAGAGAGAGAGAAACTGTCCAAACTTTTATAGGTAATGTTTCAGAAGAAATCTAATCTCAGCAGACTAGACAATATTTCCAAATTGCTAGGTATTTGTAATGTATGACGACACATCAAAGAGGTGTTCCTGGTTCGAAAGCCATTTGTTAAGCAGTAGTGGTCAGTGCAGTGGAACAGCATCACAGAGTTGCCTGGCCAACACCAGTGTTGCTACAGGTTAACTGGGCCGTGCTGGGGCAGGACTGCATGGCCTTATTGGTGGAGCCAATCCAACATCTGCACAGTCCTACCCACACCATTGCCCTTCCCTGCCCCAGCACTGTCCAGGTATGCTGTGCCAGTGTTGGGAGGGTGGCTACACAACACCACCACTCCATGCGAGCTGCTACTGCTAGTACAGGTCCAATACATTGCACATGTGGACTATAAGGATTGGATGACTTCCATGAAAACTTGCCAAAAGTGGCCTTCCGGTGAGATGGCCCATTGTTTCTTCCTAGTAAATATTGTCTAGCCTGACTGATAATGGCTCTCCAGGCTCTCTCAGGCAGGGATCTTTCCTAGCCAGATCTGTTATCAGAAGGGCAAACTACAAGTTACACTCAATATGTAGCTGTGCCTTTAAGTATTTGATTTGTTTTCTACACCAGTCGCTGGGACCCTAGCATGGGGATTTGGAAGGCTTTAACCCTTTGCCACCTGCTGTGGTTCTGATCTGGATTATTGCCCCTGTGTGTCTGTAATTTGCGGGGGGGAGGGGGAGGGAGAGAGACACGGACCATCCCATACATTTCAATAAGAGCATTTTAATGTTTTTTTTTTACTATGCAAGCTACAGGTATGTTGAAGCCCCTGTGCCAGCAATTTAAGTTAAAACATCCCTGTAAAACAGCCCAGAAACACAGGAAATTTAGCATGCAGTCTGGCTCATGGACTCTTCAATGAAAGATACCAAAGACCAAATCTGAAACCCTAAATGCAGAGCATGTGCTCAATTACTTAGCCACATACACCCAATCCTCCCTTAAGCTGCTATGTGTGGACCTCTCTGTTAAGTACAAGTGTTGTTGACTATGTTGACTACAACAGGCTGGATGTGCTAAGAAGCATTTTAACCTTGCTGCATTGCTGGCATCTTGTTGGCACTTTGCTGTCAGACACCTTCTTAGCATTTCCAGGGTGAGAGCTCCATCAGCATGTATTAATCATTGCAATGCAGCTTACCTAGCGAGTTAGCAGCATTCAGTATATTTACAGTGCATCTGAGAGAAATCTGAGCTGGTAGGAATGTGTGTTCACTAACATGCTATAGTCTCCTGCTTTTTTCAAAATCCCAGAGTGCCATTTCCTGTCAGTTCAGTTGATCTTTACTATGAACTACAACCCCATCTAGCAATCCTTTGTCAGGCTCTGCTTACATTCATTCCCCCCTCCCTGTATGCCCACGACTGTGTTCTCCTTTAAAGAACATTTTTATTTGTTACTGTTTTGATGCTAAAGCTGCTGTGGACATCTCTGGTTTTACTAGCAGCTGCAGATGCAGGTTTGCATCCTGTGCTTCAGGAAATGTCTGTAAGCAGCACGGAGGTGCTTTTCTACAGAGCTACTGCAAAATGCAAGGTTGACTACTGGGCAGCCTCCACCACTGGTGCATCATGGCAACTATGAAGTCAACCCATTTGCTTCCATATTAAGATGAAGAACAGGGACACAGAATGACAGAATGAATTTTCCCTGATTCACAATACTGATGCAAAACATATGAGGATTAAGTCATTTCAGGCTGGATTAAATTTTCTCCTCCTAAGTGCCGTTTGAAATTCTCTCATTGTCTATACAGACAAGGTCCCATCCCTTTTCCAAGGGCATTTCATCAGTTTGCACCAAGATGCAACTTGGCCCTTGTAGTTCAGTCAAACTGCTGAGGCAAGAACAAATGGACAAGACTGGGAAACAAGAACAGACACCGCAATGATTTGCAAGAGCAATAAAATTCTCACCTCTTTCTTATTCCGGGAAATGACGTTTGGGTCGATAGATCCCAGGGACAAGTTTGGCAGAACTAAGTTAAGTATTTTAGCTGCAAAAACCTGAGGGAGATGAATGTAGTTAGTAACTTGGACAGCAAAGAAGAGAATTGCAGGAGCCAGATCGGCAGGTGGCAGAAATGGTTTGAGGTTCTCTGTTGCTGTACCACCACATCAATGTTATATTCCAGCTGAGGATCCGGTCTTAAGTGCCAACTAACAGCTCTAGTACAAATATACTGAAAAGGCAGGAAAAGTTCCCACGGCCATTTACAAGGACAAGCATGATGCAACAGGCAGTGTTCCTCAACACATCTTTGTCCCGCTTCAGGACTCCTGCATTTCTTCCTGGCACCAAAATAAGCAGGGAGAGTGTCCTTGCTGAAGAAGCTAATACTGAGGCAGCGTTTCACTTTTCAATGCAGTCCAATTTTGTCTCATCACCATTTACTTCTAATTTCAGTCTGTTACAATGCAAATTGTCGCCTGTGCAATCCACCCAGTATTTGCCTAGGCTGCAACTCTTTCTGCGAAGCACATTCTCTAGGGGGACACAAATAAACAAGAACAAATGTGCAGGCATTGACTAAGGAAATCTATTGCATACCTGCCCTCTGGGAGTTAAATGCAAAAGGTCTGAACTTCCGGAGCATACAAATGCCCACAGAAGAGAAGGAAAGTGTATTTCTTTCTCCCACTAAAAGCATTTTGCAATCAAGCCCAATATTTAAAATTCTCCTCTGATCTTTTGAAAATTACCTTCTAATTAAGTGGTGATTGCTTGGAAATGTTGACAACCAAGAAAACAAATAGCTGGGCCTTTGTTTTATAGTCTCTTTGAATGTCAAATACTGTATCCAGAGATACTTCCTGCAAAGTATAAAGTGCGACCTTGCTAGAGTACAAATCCATTAAGTACACCCAGTCACATAACATTCTCTCATTCTCCTTCATCAAAGTTGCTATGGATTGGGAAATTATACTGTATTAGAGCAAAGATAAAAAGGATGAAATGAAGAGTTTCTCCAAGGTACCAAATATCAAAGCAGTCACGGATTTCAGAGGCATTTACAGGCATTGCAAATGCCATTGCCATGGAACACTCCTTTTGTACCAAAGCTTCATGAGCTCCATTTAGCACATGGGCCAAGAGAGAGATTTTAGGACATAAATGTATTCTCCAGAAATGCAAATGTGGTCCTGCAACTTCAAGTCACTTGGAAAAGTTCACCTTTCCACTGGCACTAATGCACATATTTCTACATGTTAGGAGACCCCCTCATAGAGCTATATTTCCTATCATCCTTAATGAACTACAGTTACCAGTATTCTTTTTTTTGGGGGGGGGGTGCCATGACTATTAAAGACGTATAAGAGTGCTTTAAATATATGACATGAATGTGACCCTGTGCTTTGTTTGTGCACTACTACTTATACTCTGCCTTGTGTGTTTTGTCTAGGCTTAGTTCCTAGCACTGGCCTGAGGAGATGAGTTGTCCTGGCTTCCTGGGGGATGATACTAAGTGAAACAACAGGCTTTTAATTAAACAGCTTTGTGTAACAAGTACCTTGATAGATAAAATATCTGAGGAAAAGCTAATGAACTCATCTGAGCAGGTTCTTGCACAGTGTCTTCTGCCAGGAGTTGTGGTTGGTAGATTTAACTCATTATGTGCATATCCATCTACATCAGGGTTTTCCAAACTTGGGTCTTCAGCTGTTTTTGGACTACAATTCCCATCATCCCCAAGCACTGGTCCTGCTAACTAAGGATGATGGGAGTTGTGGTCCAAAAACAGCTGGAGACCCAAAGTTTGGGAAACCCTGATCTAGATGATGGTACATATAAATGCACTGCATGCACTCTTAACAAGACTAAGGTGGGATTCAACTATGTTTTATTCAGAGTAGACTAACGAATATGTCCAAGTTAGGGGCATCCATTTCAATAGATCTTCTCTGAGTAAAACTTAGCTGAATTCCACTGATATAAATAATGAAGATTAGGATATGTCCCCATTCTAAAAATCTAAATTTTACCATTATAAAGTCTGAGTAGAGCATCAACTGTATGCATGCTCCCATGCTTACCATTAACAGATGACGGGACTGGCTATAGGGATGGAGACTACTTTTCCAATCTCAGGGCATCCCCCCCTCAACATCCACTTAAATGCAAGCAAATTCAAAATTGCTTGTTGTGTAATACTGAGACTAAACCTATGAAGCTAAAGCAAACCAGGTTGAACTTCGCCTCCCAAGCCCACTAATCACATAAATGTATGTCATTAGGCAGAATTATAACTGTCAAGTGTCCTTCCACTCATAGTGACTTTACAAAGGTAAACATGAACCTGGAATATGGAAAAAACCGGGGAGGGGGGGATTGTAAAGGTAAAGTGACAGCAAAGGCCAGTTGTTAGGTCTTTGCAGGTTTCTCTGCTCCATATCTCTCACTCTCAATGCTGCCTCATGTGCTTTCTTAAAAGGCAGCCACTGGGATTTTACTATTCACATGTTTCCAACACATATTTAGCCCCATAGTCTTCATAGTGACCATGAATTTTCCTCTGAAATTCATTTAAAATTAGTAAGGACCTTAAATCAATCCTTTCCCCCTTTTCTTTTCTTTTTTAGTGCAAATTGACATGTACAGAGAGGAAGGACTGGTGGGAAAAAAGAGCTACTGGCTGGAGACTGTGTGAAGCTCAGCTGACATTTAGCTAGTGTGTTGGAAATTAATTTATGCCTGTATTTTTACCTTGATCGGTGTTGCTACATCTGGGCTTGCAACTACTAGAGGAGAAATTAATACCATGCCTGAAAAGTCATTTGGTCTTTCGAACGCGGTGAGGATGGAGATGGCTCCTCCCTGAAATGAAAAAGCAAGCAATATTTTGAGTGAAAACACTGGCAATTACAATGAGTATTATAGTCATAGGATTGTAGACCTGGAAGGGACACCAAGGGTCATCTAGTCCAACCCCCCGCAATGCAGGAATATTAATCCCAATAGAGCAAAGAGGGATTCTAAGTATTTTATAGGCAAGTACAGTAACCAGGTCTGTTACAGTACCCAGGTATCTTGTCGATTTGCTCTAGTGATGCGCTACAATTGAGCCAAAGCAGTTAACTTGAATTTCCTTCTACGCACAACAAAAAACAATTTTAGATAAGAGTTTCATCCTCACATGCCACTGAGTTCAATTGACAACTATTTTTTTGAAGTGCCAACATGGGATCACAATGCCTGTGAAGCTGGCAATCTCAATTTTTATAAAATGGATACAAGTGTGTATCACAGGTGTGATTCACCTGCCAATCCCAGCAGAGCAATTTTTGTGCTTCAAAGGGGGTTCCAACACTCAGAGGCACAATTATATGAAAGAAGGCATCCTGTCAATCTGCACGGAGCTATTCTGTGATAGTTACATCAAGCTCAAGCTCATCCATATATAAATCTCAAGTTATACATAGTTTAGCAGAGAGAAATAAGAACAGTAAACTACTTTATTTACTACCCTCCCACCTATGAAATTTAAAACAGTAATTGGGGTGGGGCAACAAGGTGCAAGAAATAAGGGTATGGTTGTCCTGGTGGTATGGAAAGGAAGGATGCCTCTGATGTGCATATAAAGGTAAAGAATATGGAGGAAGAACTGACACAATCAAAGGGGCACGAGATGGTTGTATGTTATCGAGAAAGACAAGGTGAGTTAAGGAGCCATGCAACTGGAAAAGGGGAGATGGCAGAAAAAACAGGCTGGCCAAAAAAAATCCAGGATACCAACAAAAGACAAAGAGAAAACTGAATGAGTAAGAGAGTTGTGCAGCTAGACACTGAGTAAAACCTCAGCTATTAAACACACACACCCAGGCAAAGCTAACTGTTTTCTGACATTCAGACATTTCTTAAAACTTTCTGGGGGGTTTTCCTCCTCCAGAAGCTACAGCTCAGGGTCACAATGGCTGTACACAACCTCTGGTATCAGTATCAGAAGCAGCATGCCTTTGAATGCCAGTTGCTTGAGAGCTCAAATGGGGGGAGCGGGGCTACACTCATGTCCTGCTTGTGAGCTTCCCACAGGCATCTGGTTGGCCACTGTGAGAACAGGAGGCTGGACTAGATAAGTCCTTGGTTTGATCCAGCACAACACTTCTTAAATTCGTGTGTGTGTGTAGGGCTCCTTTGCTTGAGAGGGGGCTCTAACTGGCTGCCTCACATAGAGCAGCCAAATTCATGTGTGAATGGCCTGCAGGTACCTTGGCATTCAGAGCACAGCTCTCAGCCAAAACACCTACTTTTCCCTTATGCATATGAGGTATTTGAGAACTAAGGCTGAATCATTTGGGCCTAGTTATTCTTACTGCCCAGTTATCCTAGCCGCCCAGAGTGGCTGGGGCAACTCACTAAGGTGGGCGGGGTACAAATAATAAAAGCAGGCCTGAACTGAAACATGAAGTTTAGGAAGAAGCATGAAGCACACATATGCAAGTTTTCACCACAGCGGCACAGGTCACAAACACCTCGGTAGGAACTAGGCTCAACAGAGAAAGAGAGTCCTTTACATTTGCTGTGGGAAGGAAGGCCTAGTATGGTGGTCTTTAAAAATCCTGTGAAGGACTGGACTCTAGAATCTTCTTGGAGACAGGGGCTTTTGCAATTAGAGACTAAACTAAGGCTTTAAATACTTGAGTATTGTTGGCTAATATTTGACCAGTCTTTTAACAACATTGTTTCAACTAATCAAATGGCAAGGCTATCTTGGATCACAAATTAGTACAACCAGGACAGAGCATATCTCAGGCACCAATAAGCAGGGAGTGCTCAGTGGGAATTACAAACAATTAATTGCCTTGGTGAAATTCTATGGAGCTGGAGAGTCATAATCCTGTTTACATGTAGAAACGACAAGAAGACTATGTAAGACTTCATTCTGATGAGGATTTAGGAATCAGACTATTGCTATAGTCAATTTGCCTTTAAAGGTATGCTATGAGCTTCAAACCAAACATCTTCATTCAAGTAGGTCGCATTCGGACTAATAACGGGTGAACTCAACCAGCTTGTCTCAAAAATCATTTTTGTTTTGCTTTGAACTTTCCTTGGGAACACTCAGAAACTTAAAATTAATTTTTTTGTGTGTGCTGAATTCTGCTACTACCCATTCCAAACAAAGAAAAGTCTTTCTAGAAACAGGAGAAGGCTGCCTAGCCCCTACTGAACCAAAAATGATGGTCCTGAGCATGTTCAAAGTTTTCATTTTCCTGCCAGGGAGCATGGGATTTGTAGTCGTCTCTGTTTCCTAAGGCAAATTCAACTGAATTAATTAATAGGGGTCCTGTTCAAAGGGGAGTGAGGCTTTTAGAACTAGGGGAGTTCATGTTTCAGATTTCCCCGGTTGCAAAACTGCACCCACTAATCCTGACTCAGTATTTTCTTTTTAAACTTAACAATAGCTAATGCACTTTTCATGTGGCAAGTCTTTGAAGCATAATGCCGTGGGATATGGGGATGGCTAACAGCATGGTAGTAATGCTAGATAAAAGGAGGGGGCATCATATTGGCTTAGAAGATCTTCCAGGGGCCTTAACTAATGAGCTGATCCTACTGGTTGCCACTCTATAGAAAGGAACAACACACTGAATAACTATCCCGTTCCTACTATTGATGCAGGAGTGGACACTGGCACTCCTGCAGCGCTGATAGCTGCCTCCAGCCCTTGCTTAGCTGTGCCAAGCAAAGGCAATTACATAGCAAGGAGAGAGCCAGGGCCAGTTTTATGCCATGGGATCTGGCTCAGAGGTCAGAAGTCTGGGTTTGCTTTGCAAGCAAATGCAACACTGCAGGTAAATATACCAACCCTTAATGACTGGAGATGCAGATTAACAGGGCATGTATCCCCATAATGAAAGTTGTTGAACTGCATGCTCTAGAGCCCTATACTGGCATACCATTCCTCTGAAGTGTCTGGCAAGTGGCTTAAACAGACTACCTTTTGTATTTGCATTCCTTATCCTTTTTATGTTTTGCTTATATACACAATAATAATAATTGAACATATAATAATTGTGCATATTCTGTGTTTTAAAACTCATTATTCCCATTCATGCAATAAGGAAACAAAAAGTCTTCATCAAGGAAAGCAGAATTTGGAGTTATGAGTAAATTGTGCATATTTGTATATATTCGCTTATTTTGCATAATTCAAGCTTCTTTTGTTAAATGGCAGAGGGAGCTATGCTGAAGCTCCCATTCCGAGATCACAAGTAGTCCTGCTCAGCATTTACTTTGGTTTCTGAAGTTTTCTCGAGGCATTATCAATTTTTAGGTTATCTCTAGCTTATCTCCACAATCACAGGGACTAAGCACCTGGGGGAGCTAGCTTTGTTTTGGAAAAGAACACAGAGATGTCCAGGTCATTATTACGTGTCTACTATGAACTTCCATGCTTGCATGGTTTGTGAACAAAGACAACACATAACTCTGGCTCAAAGTGCCACATTAACAGTCACATGTTTTTCCCACTTGCCTTCTCCTGGTGCTGAATCTCTCTGACCATAGCTTTTCCCTAGTGTAGGCTAGCTCTTCTAGGAACCAACAGACTTCTACTAGGTAGTTTCTGCTCCTTTAACTGCCATCTGATTTACAGTTAATCAAAACCATATGTGGAGAAAGGAATCTGTGCCTACCCAACATTTCAGAGTGCCTGAGAAGAAATTGAATGGGAAAGCCATAACTCTGCATAGAGTGGGACATCCCAGAAGGCAATGGGCTTATTTCAGTTCCTCATCCTTTAACCATTAATAGTAATTAATGGAGTAACAAGAAATAAAACATACCTAGCTTTGGAAAAGATGTGTCTTCCCTACTTACTACATCAGCCTTGAGCTTGATTAGTCTTTCAACCTTGGCCATATTGTGGCCAGTCATGTGGGTTCTCTTTCTCTTTGCCTCTCACAGCTTCTCACCAAAAAAGCTCACCAAAGTGGCTTGTTTAGTCACCACACTGGTGCTCCATTGTTACACTAACTACGGTCCTTGAGCTGTAGAGAAATGTATTGGCCAAAAACAGTAAGAGGGGAAACAGCTTAACTCAACTTGCAAAGTGGTGTGTGAGTGAGAGAGAGAGAGAGAGTTCTTGGCTTGGTAACGTTGGGGACAGACTGGGGGCCATAGTGAGGCTGAGAAAATGTACAGGGTAGCACAATATCCCAAATGCACCTAGTGTTTTACAATCGTCTTACATTTCTGGAAGATCTGTTTGCTCTTTGGAGCCCAAAGAGAAATAAGAGTTGGGAGTGCCGTGTGTGTGAATGTGACCCCCATCCCTCATGGTCATGCCTGTTCGCAAGTAACTCTATGGGTGCAATTACTGCTTTTAGCAATTATCCATGTAAAATGAACATAAAACGAAGAAAAAGGGGTAGGGAAACAGAAAAGACCAGAGTGGGGGAAAGTGTCCTCTGCTCCTTGGTAGGAAGCCGAGAGTCCATTAAGGAGGGATAGAGCAGGACTGCTTACCATGGAGTGCCCTAGAAGGAACACAGGGAGGCCTGGGTGGTCTTTCTTCATGAGGTCAATGTGCTGCAAGCTGTCTCTGACAAACACATGGAAGTCTGACACAACCATACGGTCTCCTTCACTCTGCCCATGGCCAACTGTGGAGGGGAAAGGAAAAGTGACCTGCTACATCAAAAATATTCAACACCTTTAATGTAAAGATGCTCGAGGCAGCATCGTATCTGAAATTCAATGGAGAAGGGGGGCGCCAAAGATGTGCAAAGAGCTCTTGTGCATTGTCAGGGATGACCAATGGCAAAAACATCTTTCTGGTTAGCTGTAATCATATGAAGATGTAAACATAAGGCTAAATGACCGTGGCCTGGACCCAAATAATGCTGCAGCATGCAAACAGATCTGCCCCCACACTCTTGCCTGGATAGCTAGCTCTGTTCGCTCTCAGTGTTGGGGACCTGGATTCAGCTGCCCTCCAGAATGTGCTTCTGTGAGTGGCTCTCCCTTGTTAGCTTGGGGATGCATCTGCCCACAGATGCACAGAGTGAGGGACTCATTGACTGGCAGCCTGCCAGAATGTCTGTCAGTTATCATGACTACACAAATACCTTGCATATGAACGCACGCAGAAAGAAATTTTCCAGGAATTACACAAAGATTATTGGCACCCACTATGCGCTGCCAGTGTCTAAAGCATTCAGCTTGAAAAGAGATGTTGATTGTGCTGGGAGCAGCTAAAAAGGCATTTCTGATTCAAAGGCAGCAGATGTCTTGATCCAAACCTGGATACTGGAGTGAGTGAAGGAAATGGCTGACAGTTAAGGAAATGATGAAAAGGGTCCACAACGCAGAGAAAGAGGAAATGCATGAGCAACAGAAGCTGAGAAGGAGACACATCAGCTCTTACTGTAAATTTCAGGGCTAGAATCTAACTTCAGGGGGGTTGGAAATGCAGATGTTAAACATCATAAGAGATGCAGAGGAAAGAGAGAAAAAATGACATTTCCAAATTTTGTCTATTACCTTTCAGCAAGGAAATTTTATGCCCTCATCAGACATTCAGAAATCATCTTTGGGGAATCTCAGAGCCAAAAACAGACATTAATTTAATTGCGGTCACATCTGTTTTGTTTTGTTGTTTTAAATGCAGTATCTGGCACAGTGAGGGCGAGGCTAAGTCAACTTTCATCCGGACCACAGCATGTGGGGTGAGGCGTTTTAACTCTTCCTTCTCATTCCCAGTCCAAATGAAAATCATCCCCTACACTACAATTAGTATTAGGAAGAACATTTCCCATTGGCACGAATGGGAGGCAGCTTTTTCTCTCACGCTAATTGTGGCACGGGGTGATTTTCATTGGGATCAGGACTGGGAGGAAAGGATGAAATCTCCACTCTTGACACTCTTTGGTCCCAATGAAAATTACCCCCTCTACACTGGTCATTACAGTTAAAGTAGCGTCTATTTTGATCCATAGGCAGCCCGTGTGCTTTAATTCTTGAACCCATTCCTCCCCTACCCAATTCTATAAAAACTCAATAGCTCCCTAAAAGATAACTGATAAATTAAAAATTACAGATCTCCTGATAACTATTCAGAAACATCAGTATGAGTAACTGTACAGAGGTGCATGATGGGGCAAAAAACTCTAATTTCACATATGCATTGAAGGGGTCTGGATGTGGATGCCTTTAAAAGGGGTTTGGGCAAATTCAGGGAGGGTATCAGTGGCTATGAGCCATGATGGCTATGTCCTACTTTCACTATTGGAGGCAGCATGCATCTGAATGCCAGTTGCTTGGAATCACAAGTGGGTTGTGCTCAGGTCCTGGCTGTGGGCTTCCCATAGGCATCTGTGAGAAGAGGCTGCAAGTCCAGAAAAGTCTTTGCTTTCTTATGCTCTCAGGTAATCTTGGAGGAAACTGTGTATGTGGCAGCAGTGAAAAATTCAGATTTCATACTACAGATTATTAAGAGAGGGATGGGAAACAGTGCTTCTTGCTTGGTAAAAAGAACAACCGAAGGGGCTTTGTAGAAACTAGCCTTCCTGCACAAAGGCAAATTTATCATCTGTTGCTCCACCCACTTTTGCCTATGGCTCCACCCACCGCTGGCATGTGGCCCCTGGAAGGTTGCCTAGGAGGGAATGTGGCCCTTGGGCTCAAAAACGTTTTCCATCCCTGGTTTTAGTATGACATGTGAATGTGAAACCGAATCACAGAATTATTTGCAGCAAGATGCAGGGCTGGCTACTATCTATGAGATTAGACAGATTAATGGAAGATTTGTATATCAACAGCTATTAGCCATAACAGCTGAAAGCACCTCCACTGCTGGGACGAAACAGTGGCAAAAGGCTTTTTGACCCCTTTTCTGGACTATCTCAGAGGCATCTGATTTGGTACAGCAGGGGTCTTATGCAGCTCACAGCCTGAATGAGAACTGATTGCAAATTGTAGGAATATGGCCCATTGCTCTTAAAAATAGAAAAATAATTATTAGCCTCCTCCACTACCCATCTCTTGCCAGATAAGGATTGTTTGCGGCACTGGACTATTGAAATCCGTAATTATCCCTTGAGGAACAGAACTAGAGCAGCAATAAGCACTGATGATAAACTGATCTGAATAGGTGGGCTGGTGCCATATCACTGAGCCAAAATTACAGCTCCTGCATTGTAGCTCTAATTCCCAAAGGGGAAAATGCTGAATAGCCAAGCTGGGAGAGGAGAAAGAATTCAGATCATTGAGAGACTTCTGTCACTCATCAGAGGAACATTTGGTATAAAGTGTTTCTCTTGTTGCACCACAGGTTTTTATCTAGATCTGCTCATACAAATTCTACAAGTGCTTCTTCAGTTCTGACACCTCCATCTAGTGAGATCTCACTCTTAAAATGAATTCGAAAACAGACACAGCAAAGGCTTTCCTATTAAAACACTAATTCAGGCTCATTAGACAGCTTTACATTATCAACAGATTTGTAGGAAGCAAGAGGATTGGCTGGGGGAAGGGAAGCAGGTGAATTTTTAATACGTTTAAAAATAGAAGTTCTGCAATGTACCATTCCAACTCCTCAAAACAGATAATGTACTGGGCACTCTGCTTGACTCTTAAGTCTCGTGGGCCAATTAACACACAGCTTGCTATCTTATTTTGTTTACTTAGGATCAGAATAGAGGTGGAAATTACAGAAATGCAGAAGGTTGGCAGCTGTGCCATGTGGATTCTGGGTCATAGCTGAGTGGAGAAACAAGCATGCAAGCAAACATATTTTTTACATGGATCTGCCCTTGGTTTGGCTGGAAACCAACAACCACACAAGTCTTCTACACATGAATGAGGTAGCCTTGCAAACAGTTTTACAAAACATACTAGCCCCTTGTACCCAAATGGATTGTAGCTGAAAAGGAAAAAGATCCAGTCTCGTTTCCTCATTGCCCTCCTTCACCCCCAGAACCCTGTAATAAACAGTTTGCCTGTCACTTTGGGCTGCTTTCTTAACCTAACTGAGCTGCCTTGATTGAATAGAAGTCAGGAGGAGCTCACCTGCAGCAACTTCCACCATCACTGGAGCTCCAGAACATGCCATTTGAGTCTCAAAGTCTGTTACCCCAAGAATCTGTGAGCATTCAGGATTTAAAAAAATTTTTTTTAGGTAACTGAGACCATTTTCTGAAGGCTTCCATTAAACATAGTGCTGTGGTCTGTGGTGGGATCGTGGTCTGACCACAGTAGTAGTAACAACAACAAAAAGGCTAGGGAGAGCAAAATTTAACACCTGAACCATCCCTCAGAAAGATGAAGCTGCCATATGCAGTTCTTTATTCTGACACACTTCACAGCAGGCCTCCTTGACTGCTTTGTAAGTAGTGAATTCAATCTAATTCCAGCATCTTTCAAGTTCAGAGGGAGCCGCTACAATAACACTCCAGTATCTTGGTATGCAGAGGCTGTGGACTTTCATCCAGTTTCCTAGGATTACTTGGACACGTAACTCAGCTCTCCTGTTTCCTCCGAGATTCTTTTTGAGAAGAGAGATAATTGCTAGCATTGTTTCTTCTCTCCCTTAGTTTAATTACATACAGCAGATGATGATCCTTCTACTGCACCACTTGACAGATTATTCCATTGCCTACTGGATTCAGAAGCCTCAGCCTCATCTCTCCTAATTCCTTTTAAAGTAAGCAGTCCTCTCCCCGCTCTCTAGTGTTTACACTTCTCCAGTTGCGCAGATTGCTACTGTTGTTATTGTGGACATACTCCGGTTCCCTCAGCCTGAAAAGCAAGATGAGCGCTGCACCCCATAGTCACCTTTGACTGGACTTAACCATTCAAGAGTCCTTTACCTTTACATTTTTTTACCTTACTGTTGATATTCTAATAAACCAGGGGTGGAGAACCTTTGTCAACCCAAGGACTGCATTCCCCCATCAGCAACCTTCTGGGGTGGAGGCAACTGCCATGTTGTGGGTGGGGCCAGAGGCAAAATGAGGGTGGAGCTACAGCTGCGATTCTTACCTTTGGACAGCAGGCTACATTCCAGCCACACAAAAGTAAGAGGTTTCCACACACACACACACCCCTCCATCCTAGAAATCAAGACATTATCACAATTCAGTGACACATTCCACCCAGGCCAAAGCACTTAAGGAGGGTGCAAAGCACGGTTGGTGACCAAAGTGGCCTATGGAGAGGGATTGTGGTGTGCAAGAGCTGGTGCAAGGGGAATTGAGAAATTCCTGGAGGACAGAATTCTGTGGTGCCTAAAGGGAATCTTCATGTTCAGGGGCAATATGTGAATGACTTCAATATAGGGATGCAAGAAGGCAGCATTTTCCATTCCTCCCTGTAGCAAGCAGCAGTGTTTCCATTCCGCTGCAGTTCATCTTTCGCCCAAAAGGACCTTATTCATCTTGCAGTCCGCTATGGCAAAATTATGTAACTTACGTAACTAATTACATAAATTATGACAATCACATTGTCATTACGATGCACCTCATTTCAATGCAAAGGAAATGCACCTCATTTCAATGCAAAGGAAACGTAATGAAATGTAATTGCTTGCTAACTGAAAGCAATACTATTTGTATTCACTGGATTTATTTCATTCTGGACACTGAACAAAGAGGTGAATACCTGCAATTTACATTCCTGTATCCACTTTCATCAGAATTCTCCAACATTCCTACTTGCAGGTGCTGAAGGCATACAATGGGGAAGGGTTGTTGCTGCTGTTGTTTTTGGCTTCGTGCCCTGCTTGTGGCCTGTAGGTTTTCTAAAAGCATCTAGCTGGCCACTGTTAGGAACAAAGATTTTGCTCCCATCAGACAGGTTTCTTCTCATGCTCCTATTAGGTTCTGGATCCTTTAAATGAATATCCAAGCTACATAACCAGGGAGCATATTATTTGCCTTTGGTTTCCAAGAGAGCCTTTATTTTTTTTTAAAATCAAGATAATTGAAGAGTGTATTTCACCATTACTACCTCATGGGAAATAATAGTGACTAATTGTGATTTTCAGGTCATCTGAAATCTCTGAAAGGTAAACAAATATTTTGCCAATCCAGAGAAAGCCGGGGTTCAGCAAAAGAAGTGGCTAGACCAGAGATGGGGAAAGGGCCATTTTAGTTTAGTCTTCTACCCAGCAAACAAGCTTTCCCATTCCCGTCTGTCCTCTGTTTGTACAGATGTTTACTTCAAGTTTAAATAAAGAGGGAAAATGAATATGTGCAGCATGACCTCTCTTTCCTGGATGGCCTGGGAGCCATGCAAAATATTTGGATAATGAGAAGTCTGGATAAACAAGAAAGCAGCTTCCTTGGAGTTATAATGACAATGAACTATATGGAACACATACACATTGGTGGTAGGTGCAGGAAGAGCTTGGGGTAGCTGAAGTTCATGGGAAGGGGAGGATGTATGGTAACTTAGCCACTGGTTTCAGCTGGATCAGTTCTGTACACATTATTTTAGACCATGTCAGAAGAATTCCCCACAGAATAAAAGCACGTAAATCAAGAACGGGTTTTTAGGAAGGGAGTGGAGCTTGTACATGAAACACTGGATTTAACAAAATACATGGCATTTAATTATTCAAGGAACAAGCAACACAGCTAATTCAACCATTGTACCCAAGAAGAAGGAAATCCCAAGGGCGGGGCACCTCTTCAACATCTGGAAATTCAAGGGCTCGCATCCTTTTGGACATTCAAAGTCAACATTGTTCTTACAGAGCACAGGAAGCACCTCAAGCAAGCACATACACAAGGACACATGCAACATCAATCTGGGAAACATCTTTTAACACTGAGCAGAAGAATGAGCTTTAAAAAGAAACACCAATCTGGCAGCGGTGAAGATCTGGCATTTGGCTCCAAGAATCTGAGGACGGATCCATCCTAGCTCCGTACCAGGAAGCAATCCTACCCTTAAGCTAGGGACCATCAGTGCTGCTGTGTCAGCTTTGGATAGAAGGTGAATAATCTGCACCTTTGGAGCAGCCAGAGAACAGCCTCACTAAGTGGTTATAGCTTATTTTTAGAGACAAGTGGATCAGATCTGGTTTAGTACTGGGAACGTGTTGAAGCTTCAACTTTTGCATGTTGTGCTGGAGCAGCTTAGGCAATGGGTGGTTTCATTCTTCCCATGTGCAGAGCTACATAAATGTACACATAGCTATCATTTTAGTGGGTCTGATGCATTATTAGTGCATCGTGTTGATGGAAGACTCTTTCATGGTTTCCCTGCAACAGACTAACATGCCTCTGAAAGGTGTTTCGCCCTGTTCTGTCCCCGTCAGTACATTTGGTTGACTCAAACTTTTGCAAGGTTAGAATGGGCAGTGCAGCGCATGGCTGACTTCCAGCTTTGAGTACGGGGGTGTTCTGGGGCTTTAAAAAATGGTATCCTGCCTGCAGCCTCCTAAATGCATTACAGCAGTGAAAAAGCAACAGATTAATCTACAACCTGGATGCATCCAAACCACTCCCATTCATTGCAAACCCAGAGGCCTGCTTCCCTAACCATTTCAACCTGTCAAAAACTAGCCCATGCCAATGTTCAGTTATCAGCCTGTGGCAAGGCAGTCCTAAGAATTCTCCAATATGTGTGACTTTCAGCATGCTACTTCTAAGCCACATTTAGGGTGAGTGTGCCGAAGCTGAACTGCACAAGCACTGGTGAAAACCAACCACACTATGGCTGATGCTGCTGGAAACTAGCAAAAGCTGGCTTTCACTTGCAGTTACCATTGGCTGAGCTCATCTTCTATTTTCTGCAAAAGCGTGTATCAGTTCTACTTTTTATATTACTGATGTCGCTTGGCTGGAACACACAATCTTTGTTTCCAGCACGATCAACATCCATTTCTTTTCAGTGTTCGCAAGATTACTTTTCTTCTCCCGCCTCACACAGTACAACACATTGAGAAGGATCTCCTCCCACCAGGCTCACATTTTTGGAGAGCAGAGATATTTTTAGACTATTGCCTGCACAACACTTACATTATTGTTTTGTTGTCTTGGGAGGGAGGGGTGGGAAGAATAATTGGAAAGAGGCAATTTTCTAGGCTAAAATTATTTCTGCCTTATTGCTGTGCAGCAGAAAATCTCTCATCTGGTAAATCCACTGCAAGGGGTTCCCCCCTCCCCTCCAGTGCTAAACAAAATGATCCCCGATATCAGAAGGAACATTAATTCCCATCGGATAGAACAGCTTGGTAAGAAAAATGACATGCCTCTGCTTCTATCAGTGCTGGGGGCCAAATTCAGACATGGGGAATCAGATATGCAACTCTTGCTAATATTTTCATAAATGACCTTTTTTCACCAGCAGTCTCTACAAAACCTTTTTAAAGCAAACAGACTGAGTGATACATTCTTGGTGAGGTTCACCTGTTAACGGCAACAGTACCACAGAACTGAGCGGGGGGGAGGGCACACCAAATTATTTCAGTGAACAGAATCAGGGGCAACAGAAAGGCTGCAAGGCTGCAGGACAGCAAACCATATCCCTGAGGTTAATATTCTGCATTTTGAATGGCTCTGCTAAATGCACAACTCATGATTTCTTCTTCTCAGAATGTCCTCAGAGCCTGCTCATGCACTGGCTTTTGAGCTGAGGCTAGATTCCTGGATTGATCCAATTAGTGTATAAGCGTTCTCCAAGAATGCTTCCTGGATGGCTTATTCTACCATCCATGCACATATATTTCCATGCACATATATGGGGATTATGTCAAAAGTAAGCCTTTCAGTTGGAAAACATTGCAAGTTATATAGATTGGCATCCCTCTGTCTCGGGATACAATGGAAGAGCACAACTTCAGGGGTGGAGTCAAACCATTGGAGAGTTACAGCGCCTGCTGTGGCTGTAGAGACCAACACAGGAGAGAGATGTTTTGTTGCAGCTGGGGCAGATGAAGGTGTCTGTTGCCTTGCATCACGCCAATATAGGCAACCTCACTTGGCTGAAGGCATACACACTCCTTTTTCGCATAATGAGTCCTCAACAGGAATGCACAGGAAAGCCATGTGACTTTTGCACAAGTCTTCATGAACGAACTATTATTGCCTCTTCCCTTTGCTAATAGGCAGCATAAGGAGAACAAAATCTATCCAGGATGTCTCAGGTTCACTGAATATAATGAGTTTCCTGAAGAGAGATCAGAGACTTCTTACATGCAGACTAGTCAGCGCTGGGCCACGGGCAGCCATGTATGTGGAGAGTAGAAGGTACATATCCTGGCAGGATTGGAAGCAGGAGCAGGATGAGGCACTGCACCAGAGCACCTCAGGCAGGGGTTAGGAGGCAGGTTAGCAGAGAAACAATACAGAAGGTCAGTAGAAAGGAAGAACTGGTTGCAGGCAGGGGTTAAGATGAGGAATCTGATCAAAGGAGGCTGGAACAAGCAGGTTGGGAAGCTGTAAACAGGTGGATAAGGACACTGCCTGGCCAGCTGGCAAGACCAGATCTGACTGCAGCCGAGAGAGAGAGAGAGAAAGAGAGGCTTGACCTGCAAGCATCCATAGCCAGAAATAATCAACACGTTGGGGAATGGCCAATAATGGGACTACCCCTTTCTTTCCCCTCTCTGTAGCCTCAAGCTGCTCATTAAAAGACTGAAAAGAGACACTAGTGAATACCTGACAGAAGTGTCTCTTGCTTTAGTGTGTACTTTCACTGTACACAATTTAAGGTCCTTATATATCAGAAGCCCATAAAGAAAACCCACATCACAATAACTTGTTCTCCATTTCTTTCGGGTCAACGATGTGACTATATGTGGACAGGTAGTCTGGCCATTTTTTCTCAATGCGCTAGTAAGCTTTGTGAACTTAGTTGCAATGCTCTCTAAAAGAGCCAGTTTTCTTAACATCATTTGCTGGAACAGGTGCACTGTTACAGTTTAATTAGGAAAACTGGTCCTGAGAAGGTCCAGATCATTTGCCAGACCCTCCTATGAGGAAAAGTCTTGGGGGGTTTTATATTGCTAATTTCCTATGCTAGTCATTGCAACAATGTGGATAAAGACCACCGACTGAAATAATTTTAGCGCAGTTATTTTAGAGAATGGGTGGGGAACATTTTTCAGTCTGAGGGAAGCATTCCCTTGTGCACAACTTTCCAGGGCCCATATTCCAGAGCTGGGCAGGATCAGAGGAAAAGGTGGGCAGAACAACAGTTGTGACCTTTGTCCAGTAAGCTGAATTTCAACTACCCAAATGTGAGAGAGTTCTAGACAATCTCCCCTCTCCATGGGCATGAAAGAACCACTACCACAGTTCAGGGACAAGCGAGAAGCACTTGATGGTATGGGACAGGGACCGTGAGGGTGTGGCCTGGAAAAAGTGGATTTGGTATGGGGAGGGACATGGACCGAGGAGAGCCCTGAGTGACATATAGAGAGACCTATGGAGAACTGCGCTTGGCCCGTATCCCAGCCCCTGGTGTTTCCCACCAATTTCAGAGCTTCAAGATGTTGAACATGGTGCTATTCTGTTATGAGCACCACTGTGACAGCTTTCCCTTTACACAAAATCTTCATTATGGCAACACGTCTCAGGTTTTAAAGAGACGATACCTACCATTTTGCCTCTGTTGTTTTTAACTAAGAACATTGGAAAGTGGGGGGGGGGGGGGGGAGAGAAAGAGGTTGAAGTAGGGACACAGGATTTACCTTTAACAACTCAAAAGTTTTAGAAACAGCTGAAGCACAGTGCCAGAGCAGTTCTGTGGTGGTGGTAGATTATTTGCTGATCACACTATGTGTTTTCACACCATGGGCATTGAGGGCATCCATGCAGCTGTGCTTTACAGCAGCACATGCTATTAAGTCCCAAATGACAGCTTGCTTAGCTGGAAAACATTTCCTTTTCAACAAAACTCATCCATTTCCAGCTCTTCTGTGGGGCTTTGTTCACTCTGCTCATGAGTTCTATATAACCCATTTGACTGGTTTCGATTCAAAGAGTGTTACTAAGCTTAAGTAAGACCTGTTGGTCAAGGGAGAAAGGAGGGGGTTTTCCGCAGAGGCACATTGGAGTACCTTCTCAAGTTCTGTTTATGTTGCAGAATCACAGTTCGAGTTTCAAATAATTTTGGTGCCAGAGAAAACACAGAATTCTTATTTGCCTTGAAAGAATCCTCTGTCTTCTAGCAGGAGCGGAGACTAGGCCTTGTGAGAGAGCTGGAGCACAGACTTCCTTTGATGACTCATTTGTCACCCTTGGTATTCTGCATTCTTTTTAAATGAAAAATTCTTCTCAAAACACTTGCCCTGCCATGACTAGCCAATACAACTGCCATTCACCCAGTATGTTGAATAAATGCAGCTGGCTTAAAAATATAGAGAGAGAAGCTACAGTTCCCAGTAGATTGCTTATAAAGATTGCATGATATTTCAAAAGTATCTTCTGAGTTTTGTGTGCATTAAACTCTTGCTTAAGTCAATCACAACAGTTTGTGCTAGCTGTAGTTTAAAACCCCAACCATAGTTTGAGCTTCCAAACCAGTGTTCCAAACTCCCATTATTCTAGTCACATTTTGCGACTGGGAATTTCATTAGCGCGAGCAGTTTCTGAGCTCTGGGCGCAGTACTGCACCTAAGATTTCAGATTAAAACTGCAGAGTGGAAGGAGAGGAGGACCTTTTTCTACCTCACCACTTCCAGCTGCTCTCTGAAGACTGGAGAAGAGACCCTCTTAAGAATACTAGGGGGATGAGCAGGGGAAGGACCAGACCATGTATAAAATGAACATAATATTTTCAGCTTTGTATTCTTGTTATCAAAAAATCGTGCCTAGACATTTTGTTGTTGAGCCCATAACCTAGGTTTAAGGTGTAATTTAGCTCCTAACTTTCATATATCAGTTTCTAACACCGTTCCAAATGAGTAAGACGATCACGGCTTAGAGCTCCTTGTCTACTTTCATTTCTGGTTTGTTCAGCAATGTGATTTACAGGTCTACTGCTGTCCTCAGGAAGAGAAACTGAAATAACCATGGTTTGCCAATGGTTCTCACCAAACCATTGGATGCCACAAACCAGAATTTGTTAATTCACTTCCAACCATGGCTTAATTGAGAATCAAGTTGAAAGAGGCAGACAAGGACCACATGTGTGGTCAAAAGATTTGTCCATGTCTTGGCTTAATAAGCTGACATAGGATTTTCCAAGCACAGCCTTTGTGTCCAAATCTACTTCAGCTCAGTTGGCACTTCCTTTTTTCCCATCAGACCAGACAGAGATAATGGTCAATGGAGTTGAAAGACACTGAGATGACAATGAAAACCAATAGGATCACACTCAACAAAATTCAGATCAACCAAGGGAGTCTCATTTCCATGCTCAGGCCTGAGCCCCACTAGTTGTGGATCTAGAAAATCAGTCTCATCCAAGAGTGCTCAGAGGAAGGGGAGAACAATAAAGGTATGAATTAAACAGGGGAATAATATTTTTACTATTTTTAAAATTATTCCTGCCACTTTTAATCATTGATACCAATGTTGTGCTAGGTGCTACAGGACCTGGAAAAGAGTATAATCCCTGACCAACTGACTTAAAATAGACAAACCTGAGTGGGACACAGAGGAGATTCATCCTCTGTAGGCACTGGGAGAGTACAGGAGAGTACGCTTCAGCTAATATGAAGCGGCAGTGCAATGGAAAATCATGGTTGTGTAAGATACATGTGGGTGGAAGATTTTGCCTGATCCAGATGCTGGGAAAAGCCTGTCCTTTGACTATATTCAGCCCACTTTCTTTGTGAATTGAGCCCTGTGTCTGCCTCTGAGCATTGCCTAGTCACACTGGCTCAGCTGCTAAACTAACTTCCATTGTCTCCTAACCAAAGCTCCCACTTCAGCTTCTCTTTGCTATGCTCTGTGTGCTTGTCAAAAATAGCACATTCCCTACATCTCTGTGTGTGATCTGCTGGTATGGCTGAATCTTTGACCTTAAAATTCCGGCCTTTGATTAAAAAAGAAAAAGATCAAAGCATGAGATATCTCTTAGCCTTCATTCTCTGTACTTACAACACTTATACTAAATTATAATGGCATTTATTTCAATGCAGGAGACAGCTCTGTGTGCTCAAAGGGACAAATGTGCCAAACCATCCCGTCCACTGCTGTTATGAAAGATGCCTCTTGTGCAAGAGCTTCTTATGTACACTGGAGCATGCACAAAGCTCTCGCTGGTTTTCAAATTCTCTCTCTCTCTTAAACACACACACAAATCAAAAATATAATTTGCACAGTCAGAGATGAATCGTCTTAAGTAATTTAATAATAGAAATGTCTGAGGTGGGAGGCAAAATCCTTTTAATGGAATGGGATATATGTCATCGTAATAAGAAAGCAAATTTTAAAATACTAAAGCTTTCTTTTTAAGCAGGGCTAGAAGCTTTTTAAAAGAATGCTGCAATGTGGGTAGAAAGCAGGGAAATGCTAAGCAGTTGCTTTAATACTATGGCGACAGGTTTGCAAACAAATGTACTTACATCACCAAGAACTTCAGATGATAAAGACCTGGGACCCAATGCAACCAAAAGCGGAACACTTTTTACCAGGGGTAGCCAACACAGTGCCCTCCATATGTTGCTGAAGTACATCTCTCACCATCTGTGAACATTGCTTATATTGGCTGGTGTTGGTGGGAATTGCAGTCCATCAATATCTGGAGAGCAACATGTTGGCTAGCCCACACCACCCCCTTTTTAAAAAAATGCAAGTCTACTCAGAAGTAAGCCCCACTGAGTTCAATGGAAGTTACTCCAAGGAAACGGGGAGGGGGGAGTAAAACTTCCCAGTAACTGAAAACTGTTCTTGTACTCTTCTGTTCTTTCCAAAAACCTGTTTCCAATAGGAGGAAATAAAAGGGAAGAAACTATACTAGCTCCAGGACTGAAGTAGCTTGTTCCTTGGTTTGAAGGTATGTTGGACAGCTAGGAAGGCAATGGATCCTTTTAGAGCCATGCCTTTCTTCAATCCCACTGAGGCATGCGTCAAGACCACCCGCAGAAGACTCTCTTTTTGGCTATACTGATGGTGGAATTCTGACATCAACAGGCCAAGATTGTCAGGGAGCAGAAATTTGAGACTGGGTCAATCTCTCTGAGGCCAGAGCAGGCATAGGCAAACTTGGCCCTCCAGATGTTTTGGGACTACAATTCCCATCATCTCTGACCACTGGTTCTGTTAGCTAGGGATCATGGGAGTTGTAGTCTCAAAACTTCTGGAGGGTTGAGATTGCCTATGCCTGGGCCAGAGCTTTCTCTTCACCCTCAATGTAGGAGATCTGATGCATCCTACTGTCCCTGAGATACTCTTCTGAACTGCAGGACCTGCCATTAATTTCAGTGATAGAAAGAGGTTCAAGCACATGTTCAACAATTTTGGCTCATCCTCTCTTCAAAACTGTCCCATTTCACAGCTGGTCATTTTTTTCCTACCTCCTGCAGAGCAAGAGTTTTGCAGGTTGAGCTTAGCTTAACTCATCACAGGTTTACTAGATGCACCAAGATGTGTTAGGTGTGAGCAACCACTAACAACAAAAATAAAAAGCAACCTTTCTAATCAGACAGTCTGATCACGCTAATGAAATGCTGTTGCTATGGAAAAACACAGTCCTCATAAACAGTAAAACAAGGGGGAAACTCAGATTCACACTTCTGCATTTACTGTAGTACTCCTAAAGGATTAAATCTTCTGAAGAAGGGTAGGCCACAATCTTGGCACAATATTTTAGATAATCCGTTTATTTCCCCCCCAACATTTTCAGATTTAACTGTGTATAGCCAGATGTACCCAACAGATGGGAGATTATGCAAATTTATGTTACTGAGCACCAATACACAAGCCCAGTTTCTCAAATGCCCTTTTTCAAAAATCCCAAAACTCTAACCCACGGATCCCTAGCTAAACTGAAGTCAAGGATGATCTACTTATTCACATACCACAGGAACATGAAAAGCTGCCTGACAGTGAATCACGACAACTGGTACATCCAGCTCAGTTTTTCTATACTGACTAGAAGTGATTCTGCAGGACTTTAGCTAGCAGTTCCAGCCCTACTTGAAAATGTTAGGGATTGGATACAGTGGGATATGCATATGGAGTACATCTTCTGCCACTGAGCTACAGCCATTTCCCTTCAAATCAGGCCTCACCTGGCCATTATTAAAGCAACATTGCTAATAACCTCTAGTGTACAGTAGGAACATGCTCGCGATGCTAAACCCCGCCCCGCTTTTACCTGCCTTCTAATTTTCACAAAAACATTTGGTTGCAGACTCACTTTCTGCAGCAGGCCTTTACAACTTAAGGCTCGCACAAATTAGTTGTGGTCACTTCCCTGTTCTCAAGGAAAAAATGGAAATTGTGGGAGGAGTCATCCCATCTAATGAATGTCCTCCTGTCTACTCTTGCAAATTAAGTCACATCCACCTCATACATATAACCCCCTCCCAAAAAACGAATAATGGGAACTGTTACTTGTGAAGGGTGCTGGAAATTGTAGTTCTGTGGGGGGTAAACTGTGCTTTACCAACGTGGATCTACTGACATTTGATAAACGAGGCAGCTTCTACTCCTGGCGGCACTTCAGTGGAGCTGCTCCAGGTGACCCCAGCGTGGATGAAAGTCAAATTTTCTTTTTCCTGTGGGAAGCGCTCTCTGGTGTGAATGATTGACAACCTATTGAAAGTATCACCAAGAGCTCTGTTTCTGCTTTGCCCTGCCTGTCAAAACCATTTTGCATCAGTTAATGTGCAATAGGGAAATTTGTGATTCCCAGTGATGTTAAGTGGGAAGGAGCTCCTGCCCGAAACTCTAGAGAGTGGCTGCTAGCCAGTGTAGGCAGTCCAGAGCTAGTTAGACCAATGGACCTGACTCAGTATAAGGCAGCTTCCTGAGGAATACCTGAGCTTTCTGCAAATAATCAAATGAAGGCTGCTGAATTTAAACTCAGCCTCTGGCTGCAGCAAATGCACCTGACATGCTTCTGCGAAAGAAGACACATGCTTTCAAAGCAATGTGTCTTTTAAAACAGAATCGAGAAGATCGTGCTTCACCTACAGAAGGCGCAGGAAAGCACCGTTGCTTAGGTGTCAAAGAATGAGCTATGCAGCCAGTAAAGTGAAACTTTAACTTGACCTACTTCTGTTGCCAAACAAAAGGTATCCGCTTACCTATGCCACATACAAGAAGGAAAGGCAATTGATCGGTGAACGTGCATGGTTCATTTCTGAGGAACATGGCAGCAAGCATTCAAGAGACACTGATCTTAAAGCCAGTAGCCACAAGGATCTGTGGGGCACTTATTTGGGGAGCTCCTTTGATCCCCCAGCACTATAGTAACAAATGCCCCCCAAGTGAAAGAAAGGGAGAGTTCCTCTGCTTCCCTCCTCAAAGCAATGAAGATCTCACAACCATACCTGTTCATTGTGGAAGTGTTACGGCATTAACCAAGGAGAAGGCATTTTAAACTGTGGTAACCTGGTTATAAAGAAACATGGCTGGCGCCTTTTCCATTATATTTTAGGTGCCAGGCAAAAAGATTTTCTATTTCCCCGGGCTTTAAATGTTTTTAATATTTTTTTAAAGCTGTTGTGTAGCTCACTTTGTCATTTTTAAGTGCTTTTCATGTCTTTTGTATTTTGCTTTGTACATATGCAGTGGTAGTTTCACAATTAAAATAAAATACAGTGTCTTTTTTTTTTTATTGTGAACCACCCTAGTATATGCATTAAGAAAGGTATATAAATGTTCTACAAACAGATAAAGGCTGCAATTCTATACACACTTACCTGTGAGTGAGCCCATTGAACTCAATGGCAGTTACTTTTGAGTAGAGAGGCAAAGGATTCAACTGATAAGGTGTCTTGATATTAGCTGTTCAAATTCTAGAAAACATTTACTAAGGACCTTGAATGACTCTCACTGGATCTAAGCAAAGCATTTGTAAGGTATTTTTTGTGTGTGTGAGCTGCCTTGGCTATCATAGATATATATAAATCTCCAAAGGTGGAATAGAAATGTTTAAAATCAGTATATTTGTTTACAAGATTGTAGCCTACCCTTCAACAGATTCTCAGGGCAGTAAGCAGCAGTAATGATGGCAGTGGCTGCCTAGGGTGCAATTCATCCACAGTTAAGCACTTTTTCAAGCCTATGGATGTAAAATAAATCCACTGAAACAGAATGCAAAACTGCTTAACTTTCTGGATCGTAACCATAGTAATTTGCAATTCACATACTGTGCAAGATAGCTGACCTCCTTTGCAAGCATTTTACAAAGTGCTGATCATCTTCCAAAGAACTATGCTAGGTTGCAATGTTTTATTAGGATTTGACAAACACAACTCTGGGAAAGCCTTGATTACAATAACATTGTTCGATACAGTCAAGCAAAGGTGAAACCAACTAGAATAAACGCAAAGTCAGGAGATAGGCAGATCATCCCTATAATCAGGGATTTGGTTAGCAAGCCAGTACTGAAGAAAATATGCATGCTACTTACACACAGCAGGTGTGTTTTGGTTAGGTTTTTTACAAAAATGTTCCAAATCTACAGCATGGTGTCACACCAACCCACATCATGCACATTAAAACATCAACTTATTTTTACTCTTAAAAATCCCACACCCACCAGTCTGCAAAGTGGGAGAGGCCTCACCCCCAGGAGCAGAACATGGTTGCTATGTCTCAGGTTGCTTTCACCAGACTGCCACAACCAGAAGGTAGGATTGCACTGTCAAAGGTGTATATCCAGAGAAGGGATGGCTAAATCGGTTGATTTCAGTTTCTTTCAGTTTCCCAATTTTTCCAACTTAGTTAGCCCCCTTTCTGCATCAAATTGATTTTTTTTCCCTTTAAAAAGTCACACAAAGCCATACGCATTTTTTGTGCTGATTTCTCCTAATACATGTCTTTATGTATGCATTTTTTCCTAATATATGCATTTCAGCAAGCAATTTCCCCTAATATATTATGTTTCGACATTCCCCCCCCCATAAGTGCATTTTTGTGCGGAAAACCACTTCATGAGATTTGGAGAAGTGTGAATTTCTAAGTCTAGCTGCAATTTGGCTTCGGTTAAGGAAGTACAAATTAGGTAGAGAGTGAGTGTGATGTATTGTTTAGAGTATTACACTAAGACCTGGGAGACCAGGGTTCAAATACCCATTCAGTCACAAAGCACACTTGGTATCCTGGGGCCAGCCACTCACTCTCAGCCTAACCTACCTCACAGAGTTGCTGTGAGGATAAAAAGGGGAGGGTTCATTTCTGTTACCATCAGCAGTCTCTTACATCCCTATGTATCCCTCTTGACTTTGACACTGGCAGCTAGGGAACTATGCTCACAGAACAGCCGCAGAAAAGCTTTATGCCTTCCAAAACCTCCCCATCCCGCCTCATTTTTGTTTCCACTCCAGATTTACTGGTGTCTGAAACAACACCTTCAGGGTGCTGTAATGCAAGAGCGAACAGAACAGCTGATGATGAGTTTACCTCATAGAATAATCCACTTCCCCCTATACGCATGCCTGCAGAATAATTATAAAATACACTAGGAGCCTAGCCAGGACTAACAACCTGTCATTTCTTTCCTCTACTGCTGTGGTTGAAGCAGGCCAGCTTCACAGCAGACCCACTCTTGGCTGCTCTGTGAAACAGAAGTGACTGGAAACTGAATTAAAAGAACAGCAGAAAAAGAGAAAAGAATAAAAATTCCTTGAGGCAAGTGTATCCCTTGGGGTGGTGAAGCAGCAGGTCTTAATGTGGGAGGTGAGCTGTCCCTACGGAGATCCTTTCTCCCAGAGTAGGCATTGACTGGGACTTGTCAGGACTGAGTGTCAAAAAGAAAAACAAAGCTTCTCTCTTTGGCATCTTAAAGGCTTCAGCAGGAGCCCCTGTAATCCTTCTCCTTCCTTAGTTGTTGTTTTTTAATCCCTTCACCTCTAAAAATAAGGGCAAGAGCAGGGTCAGAAAAAATTAGTGAACGATGGCCAGTAAACCTACTTTCCCTTTTGCTTGGGCGTGTTTACAGAGTTATTTCAATCACTGCTCTATTACTCTTGAGGCAAAATTTGAATACTATTGTGAGTGAAGGGACACTTCACACACTTGATGGTCATGCGAAGACTTGCATGTGTGTTACTGTGGGATCAGAACTTGAACACTGCACTGTAACTTCAACTTGGTCACATGATCGGAGATTGCGAAGGAACAGGCCAGTACATTTTATGTGCCTCCCTCCCAGTTTGGGATAACTCCTTTTTAAAGAAACTTTACCTGGAAACCTGAGTACTGGTCTTACAGATGTGGCCGGAGAAGTAACCGATGAGCATGTGTGGATTAATGCATAGTGAATGAAAAATGTTACCAATCTAATAAACACATGGGTTGATCAGATCTAGGGTTACCATATTTCAAAAATTGAAAACCCAGACACATAAGTTATTGAGCTTTTTTGCCATTTTTTAAAGGAAATTTGCCAATTAATAAACACTTCCGACATACAACATCTCAGACAATTTTGCGATTTTCAGAAATTCCACCCATTCACTATTTCTGATGGATGATCCTGGATATGTATGGCAGCCCCATTATATCTCAACTTGAAATGCTCTGAGCATTTTACACAAATGAGAATGGGGTAATTTTTTCTGCAAGTCTTTGGAGAACAAAAAGGCCAGCCTGCTCCTATGGGGAATACAGCCCAAGGACTTAAATGCCTTGCTTGCGCGCGCACCCCCCCCCATACACATACAAACATGGCATGCACCTGAAGATAATTTGAATGATACTTCCACGATATAACCTAAATTAAGACAAATCACAGTGGGCTTACCTACACTATTATTTCAGGGGAAAACGGATGATATTAACTAATGTACTAACTTGTTTTCTTAACACATTCCAGGAGTTTAACCAAAGACTGATGTGAGTCAATTGCAAAAAAAAAAAAAAAAAAAAAAAGATTCCTAGATTAATTAGGGCACTCTGGACACATTTCTTTCTCACTTTGAGATACCTGATTGTGCCAACAATGCAGCAGAAAGCAAAATTAACAGCAAGCACATAGTGACTTGAAATAAGAAGCAAGGGTGCAAGTTCAAGGCACACTGGGATTCCATCTACCCAAACAATAAATTCAAACAAAAAAGTTGCACACCTGTTTATGAACCCTGATTTAGCAATCTTGGGTGCTTCTGTGTTAAGAAGCCCACCATGCCCAAACTACAGTTCCTTCTTTGTGTATTCCAAAATGCAGGAAGAGAGGGATGGCACCAATCTGAAACAGACTGCAACCCTAAGCAAAAATCTAATCTGCAGGACCTGAGTTTGAAACAACCTTTCCAGACGTTTCCCAGTATATAGCAGTTGCAGCAATAAAAAGAAGCTTTGGACCTAACTTTAATGTGGACACATCCATTCCAACAGACCCCATTTGCTCATGTCAGCAATGATTTCCTTATAGGCATCCTGGGGATAGCCAATGTTATTGTTTCAATTATTTTATAACAACAGAATAAATTAGATAGTTTTCCATCTTGTTGTTCTTGAATTTCTTGAGGTGCTTGCTCCTTTTTTTACCCTGCTGGCATAATAAAGTGTTTGTGCTGATCAAAATGTATTTGCTTTGAATGATAGATGTGCCATTCTATTTGATTACATTTATTTTGAAAGCAAGAAGTATTACAGGAGCTCTTTTCTCATTTTGGAATATTGCCCATATATCACTTCCAAACCAGAATTGCTCAATAGGACTCCTTTTAGGGAGAAGAATTAGTCCAAGCATGAAGGCACACTGATAGATGTGCTCAGAACCGAGGATGGATGGATCAGCCTATTTCAGCTCCCTATGCCTTCAATCCTAAATCCATTCCATCCCATTTTCTTTGGTGTTTTTTTTAACGATGGGGAGGAGGTGAATTTTAAATGTAGGAGTTTTTGTTAGCACACACAGGTCCCGCTTACTAAACACAAGGTGTTCACTGGAAATTGTTCATATAACGAGCCCACGATTTCCATTATTTCCTATGGAAATATTTCTAATGTGGGACTTGCTCCCCACTTCCTCTCTCTGTGGTTTTTCCCTAAAAATGGATGTCACTGACCAGCGAAGCACAAACAAACAAGGAATTATGGAGGTTGGTGGTTTGGATATCTAAATCTGCAGAGTGTTTAACAAGGTTCCGGCATAATTCTTTACCTGCAGATGACTGAATTTATGGATAGCAAGCATGTGGTTAGCAGGATCTGCATGCACTTTGCTTTAGATTTTTTTGCATGCATTTCCTCCTTAACATATGCATTTTGTGTGCTTTTCTCCGCACCCCCCCCTTTTAAATAAATCAAAAAACTAGCATACAAATTCAAGGTGCACAATCTGATTATGAATTTTCTTCCAGACCTTTTGTAACTGTGAACTATGTTAGTCCATTTGAAAATGTGGAATGAATGACATCCAAATACTGACTCTTTCTTCCTAGGCCATCAGTCTTCTGCATCCATCTTTTACATGTTCTAGGATTATGCCTATTTTTATCTCTGAAATGTCAAATGGTAGGTGGGAGTATGTCAGAAATCCATACATTCTCTAAGTTAGGTGAGAGGATAAGAAGGCTTGCTTGATCCAGTAGTTACAGCTGGGAACTTGGACTAAATACTCAACTTGGTGCCAAAAATAATGGAGGGGAGCTAAGACATGCCGAGTAAGTCAATACTCCTAGCTTCAATGTCTTTGGAGAATTCATTCCACAGTCAGCTGCACAGGCTGTATGTGCAGCTTCATTGTCTTTTTATTTTTAGTTCTGTGTGGTCCAGCTGTTTCTTGGCTTGACAATGTTGCTCCGTTGAGCCTCCTGGGAGCATTACACACAGTGAGAAAAAGGCACACTTGTCGGTGTAGGATGCATCTTTCAGAGCGGAAGAAACTGCAGGTGATTTTGCCTCCAAGACTAATGCAGCTTCTTTCGCTGGGCAAAGTGAAGAACCAACAACATTCAACTTCCCTGTAACTGAAAAAAAAGGGGATGGGAAAATACCCAGAGTCAAGACAGAGGCACACCACTGTGGAATCACAAAGAGGCACTCCAAAGACAAGGGTGGCTGTCATCTGCTTGACATTCTCCAAAGGAAAAGCCCAAAAGGGTCTCCTTTTGAAGTTTGTGAGGTACAGCCTGGGGCTCTTGACAAACTGCCAACAAAGTCTTCTTCGTTTAAATGTTGTATCTTGATCAAAATACATCTCATGCTGGCTCTCCCCCAGCCTTACATTTGAAGGCTGCTCCCATCCATGTTGACCGAGAAAAGTCGTTCCAACTGCATTCCATACCAATTGGCCTCTTCATTTCGGCCTCTGTAGCAAATTCAGGACCATAACTCCGTATCACCTGAGCTATGTAGCTGCTTTTTAAGCGCAGGGGGTTTATTTTACTTTCACAAAAATTACCAGAGTGGGGGGTCCTGATCCAGACTGGTACACCTGGATGGGGTGGGTGGGCTTTAACTCTTTACCTCCTTTGTGGAACTGATCCTGAACAGGCCCTTTGCACCTGCAATTTGCACTTAAGGGGGGGACCTCAATTTCTCTATGCAAATCAAAACTGTGGGAGGCCCAACCTGGACTAAGTCCATAGAAGGACAAAGGACTTCCATGCTAGGGTCCCAAAACAGATCAGGGTCATTGTGCTGGCAATTCATGTAAATAAACCAAGAGTCATGCACTTAAAAGGAGACCTGCATAACTAAAGTCATGTGTAGTTTGGCCCTCAGCCACCCCACGCTCTTCCTGCTGGCTGCCTTTTGAGCAGCAGACTGAATTCTGAAATCAAGGCACTTAATGTTTAAAAGGACACAGGGACGTCGTTAGAAGTTCTTATTTTGTATTACCTGCAGTTTTATTGTGTCAATGGATCCACAAATCTATTCTGCATTGGGCTGGATGAACTGAGGCCAATTTAGCTATCCCTTCCCTTACACTCTGGGTTGTATTCAATGTAGCCTTAATTAATTAATTAACTAATTAATTAATAAATACCACACCCTCTCAGTGAAGCAACTTTTAAAAAGCACTCTTAAAAACAGTTACAGCTGGAAAGTGTAAAACAGTTACAGTCAAAACATTGTCTCATGCAGTGATCTCAGGGTTGCCAGGAACAGTGTCCTTCAGACATCAAATGCCTGGGTAAACAGCAGTGTTTTCAAGCTCTTCCTGAAAGTTAATACTGAGGGAGGTAGGCTCACCTCATCAGGGAGGACATTAACAAACGAGGAACCACCACTGAAAAGCCCCTGTCACAGGTCCACATAAGTGGTGGCACCACCAAGTACACCTCACCTGCTGACTGCAGGATCTAGGATGGTTGATACTGGGGAAGGGGCCTTTTTAGGTATTTGGGTCCCAAGCCATTTAGGGCTTTGTGTGCTAGTACTAACACCTTGAATTAAGGCTCACTAGCAGCCAGTGCAGTGCTTTCAGGGCTCGTGACACATGGTCCCATTGGGCTGCCCCATTACCAACCTCGCAGCTGTATCTTGCACTAGCTGCAGCCTCCAGATCATCTTCAAGGGCTGCATCACATACAGTGTATTACAGGAATCCAAACAGGAGGTCACCAGAACATGGACAACTGAGGCCAGGTTAGTCTGATCCCAGGAATGGCCATAGCTGGAGAATCCACCTAAGGTGGGCATAGGCACTCCTAGTCAAAGAAGCTATTTGATACTCCAGTGACAAATTAGATTCCAGGAATACTCCCAAACTATGAAGCTGTTCCTTCAGGGGAAGTGCACCCCCTCCCAGAACAGGTTGTGCATCTATTTCCCAGATCCGGAAACCAATCAACCACAGTACTTCCGTCTTATCAGGATTCGGCCTCGGTTTAATTTTGTGCCTCATCCAATCCATCACAGCCTCCAGACACCTGTCCAACATCTTCAAAGCCTCTCTGGATTCTGATGAAATGGAGAGGTAGAACCAGTGCTTTCTTTTCTAGGGGTACGCATACCTCTAAACATTTTGTGAACCTTTGTACTTTTGTCTATTTACTGTATTTATTTTCCCCGATTTGAACTAAAAAATGCTGATTTTCTTGAGTCAAAATGAGAGTACCCCGAAATATTTTTTTAGAAAAAAAAAGCACTGGGTAGAACTGATGGTGCCATGCTCCAAGTCCCCAGATGGGAGTGCTCAATAGTTTCATATAGATGTTAAATAGCTTGGGGGCAGAATGGAGCTTTGTGGAACCCAACAAAGCCAAGAAGCCAAGCAGCAATCTTGAAGTACTGTACTACTTTCTGGAAGCAACCCTGCATGTAGGAGTGGAACTACTGTAACAAGAGTTACCTCCAACTGGGGTGCAAAAGCTGGGCATGAAACCAGGCATTTTGCCTGTCGCAAGGATTTCTGCTTCCACAATGGACCCTGCCCCCTTTACCTGCTAAATCTGTTCTAGGGGTTCCCACAACTGCCTAGAGCAGATTTGGGAGTGGTGTGGTGGGAGGAGAGGGGGTAAAGTCCAGCTGCATAAGTGGGAATTTCTGTGGCAGCTGAATACCGCTCTCTCTTTAGATTTAACACCCAAGCTCGAGTAGGTATCAGAGCTTTGCTGAGTGATCATAACCTGAGTGCTTGAATTTGTGAAACTGTTTGGAAAACCACAACCAAGTTATGCGCAATCTGTAGAGTCATCTGCTAGCCTTTCATGGGATTTTGTTCCTGGTTATTGTAGAGGGACCTTCTGTCTCTAGCTCTTCTTGGCAGGAAATGTATTATACAGTGCAGTGCAACATAAAGACGTGTCCTTTGAAATGCTTTGGCTGGAAGGTGAAAATGAAGCCTTTAAAAGGGTTGGGGTGGGGAGGAAAAAACATAATCATTGGCAGTTTAATGGCCCTATCCCATTTCAGAAGTTAAAAGAAGATTGATTAGGGTGGGGATGGGGATTATGTCCCCCCCGGTGATATAGTAGATTGGTGGCTGAAATTATTTCTGATCCCCTGCTCTGTCATCTGCCTCAGAAGAAGGGGAATGTTTATAATTGCTTCTCCTCATACCCCCTGCTTCTTCATGAAGGTAGATGAGATGCGGGTGAGAATTCCCAATAGGTCATCACAGCTTCCAGAGCTCCCATAAAACAACCAAGATGCTTGTGAAATTACCTATCTAAAAGCTTTCTTTGCTGGTAAAATATTCTAATTACTACAGCTTAGGTTTAGGAGCTCCCTGTTCTGAATTCCTAATAGCTATAGGAACTGAGGATAACATTATTACAGTACTTCATTAATCCATCCTGCTGTGATGCAGGGCATGAAACAAGGCTTTAGTCATGTCTTAGCATCCCCATCTAGCCCCAAAGATCGTAAAAAGATGTAGAGGAAGGTCAGAGCACATCTAATTTGAATGGTAATTTTGTATCTTCACCTTTTTATGATGGTGTTTGCAAGATCTAATCCAAAGGACCAAAGGTCTGGTTTCCTTAATGGGTTCTGTGCAATGCAATTCAATTGGAGCTTGCAGGATATAAGAACAGCAGCTGCTGCCGGTAGTATATACAAAACCAAGCAAGGTCTATGAAGCTGGAGATGCTCAGATTTTCCTGAGCTAAGCCAAGAATTAAAACTACTGCTCAATAAAACTGAAAATTTGGGATTTAGGATTTAGGACAGGCAAATGGAAGTACTTCTTTACACAACACATAGTTAAACTATGGAATTCACAAAGTCACTTTGTGCTGACTGACCCCAAATTGGGCAGCTTTGAAAGAGGATTAGATACATTCATGGAAGATGAACCTATCAGTAGTTACTAGTCATGATGGTTACCTCCAGAATCAAGAGAGATACCACAGCAAGAGAGGACTATTGTACTTGTATCTTGTTTGTGGGCTTTCCAAAAGTTGGCCACTGTGGGAACAGAATGGTGCACTAGACAGGTCTTCAGTCTGCTAAGAAGTTATGTGAACTTCTTAAGTTCACATAAGTAGTAGGGCTGCAATGACGGAATGAGCACATGGATTTCTGTGGTCAACAATGGAAGGAATAGACAGCATCCCAATGTATTCTATATATTTTATTATGTACAAGCAACACAGCTATGCTAACTAGACCTCTAGAACGATTCATGCCTTACTACACTTCTGTTTGCATGGGGGATTTAGCTGAAAGGGTTGGTCCATAAAGATTCAAGGAGCCAATTGGGGCACAAAGCTATTGACCACAATGTTCATTCTGTTGTACTCTCTGTTTATTTGATTTTAATGCTAAGAGGTTGCCTTCATTCAATGGCACAGTTGCCCAATGTGCTCATTCCTCGCCCACCATTACAATTCTCAAGGAACTTGAGGCAGGTAGAGCACCTCACACTTAGCATGTACAAAGAAAACCAGAGGAAAATGTTTATTTTGGATGAATTACTCCTGGATTAAAAAAAAACCCAGTGTGCCTTAATGAATGCCTTCTTGGATGAATGAGTTCTGGACAGCGGGGAACCAACTCTACTGGGAAACTACCAGACCAGGCATCCCCAACCTTTGGCCCTCCAGATGTTTTGGGCTACAATTCCCATTATCCCTGACTACTGGTCCCGTTAGCTAGGGATGATGGGAGTTGTAGGCCAAAACATCTGGAGGGCCACAGGTTGGGGATGCCTGTACTAGACAATGTCTTTCCTATAATATTTTTGGACACAATTATCTTCTTTCCCCCGCTTTCCTTCCCTTTTTTTTGCCACAAACCAACCTCACCATACCAGAAACAAATCTCTCCAAAAACTCTTCAGTAACTGCATATCTAGCCATACTTCTTTCCTTCCCCTCACCCCCAACAAGAACAAACATACTCCATTTCAACTTCTTCTTGTAAATCATCCCTTTCAAATGCTGCACACCAGCACACACCACTAAAAGGTTTCTCTGCTTTCTGCAACAATGGACCTTGAAAGGCTTTGAGATCAAAACCCTGCCCCTGCAGAAGAATCCCAAATATTTTAAAATGTACAATTCCTACTGCTCCTGCTTTTCATGAAACAGAACGGAACAGTAAAGCCTTTGTTAATGACAGGGCTCTTTCCTGGGGAATGCAAAATGCCATGGTTAGAATGGGGACTCTCTGGAGGAAAGAAATGTGCACTTCAGTCGCAAACATCTTAAAAGACTTCTGAATAATAGGAAAGAAACAGCCTTTCCTTTTTCCTTTGATCTGACCTTCCAAGTGAATGGAAAACAACATTTATCTTTTGGTCCTCAGTATCGTAAAGGAATATGCAATGCTGCAAAGCCCAGCCTGCCCCATCTACTTTTTTGCTCAGCCTTGAATAGATGAAGCACCTCAGAATCAACTTCTAAACCAAGGATGAGGAATCTTTTTCAGCCCAAGGACCCCATTCCCTTGGGCAACCTTTGAGGGGCCACATGGCAGTGGCAGGTGAGGCCAGAGGCAAAAGCGGGCAGAACAACAATGACCGCTCCCCGCTTAAAACGGGGGGCGCCCTTTGCGTGGACGCGCGCAGCCCCTAGATCTGGAGCGGCTCCAACAGCATAGGCTTGGTTTGCCTTCCCTCAGGTGGGATACCTGGAGGTCTCCGCCTACCTCAGTCAGTTGTCCAATCCCACCTGGGGGAAGCGTTGCCAAGGAGACCAGGCCAGGTAGGGGAGGGATTACCTGCCCACACAATATAGGGAGGATCTTACCTGGGAATCCTCACTTGGCTCCAGAGCTTCTCCCACCCTACCCACCCTCAGTTAATGTCTTATTTGCAGGTTAACTTTTCTTCACAGGTTTTGCAGGTTAACTTTTCTTCACAGGTATGCGGGCGCTGCTACGTTAAGGTCGCTGTTAAAGGGCCGGAAAGGAATTTCCCGTAGCAAAACGTCACAACTTTGGCGGTATCAGGCCTTGGGCGGAATCCTTTAGTCCATCTTCCTCTTTGCGGCGGCGATACCAGGGTTCCCCGTTAAAGGGGTTTCTGAAGGGAGGCTTTGACCGTACGCCGAAAGGTCGTCATTGCTCTCCCCTGCGGCGGCGGCGTAACAGGGGCGGCTATCTCTGCTTGAACATATGTTCTCCAGAGCCGGCCCATCCCCCCCCACACACTGGATAACCCTGATGCTCCCTAGGTCCCCGGCTGGGGACTGGGGAGGGAGAACGCCCAATGCCTGAGCCAAGGTCTACCCACATTTGAAATTTAATAAAGTTGTGGCCAATTTAATCCCATAGCACGTTGTCATGAGTCGTTATTCCACATGACGGGGGGACCGCGCGGGATCTGGGGACTCCGCCTGTCCACGCAAATGTAAAATTTGCACTTTGTACAGTAGGCTAGTTTCTACACACACTCTCACAAAGCCCTTTCTCTCCTTCAGCCAGGAGTCATTAGGCAAAAATTATCAAGGAGGGAGCAAAGAAGGGCCAGTGAGGGTTGTGGTCTGGGGAAGAGGTGAAACATGAGGAGAATCCCAAAGGCCAGGAAAAAAAGAGGCCTGGAAGGCCACATTTGGTCTCTTGGTCTAAGGAGCTGTTAGGGATGGAGACATACGACAGCATCTTCCCGCTTGATGGAAACTTCTGGCATTTTAACACTCCATGGCCAGGCCCCTTCATGGGAAGTAGCTAAGAAGCATCTGGTTATGTTTCATTATTGATTACTTGCTATTATTAAGAGCCAAACAGATGCTGGGCCTTTCACAACGCTAAATTCCGTGTGGCTGTCATCAAGGAGCAGCTGCCGATAGCTGAGAGAAAACCACATTATTTGTTTTTAAAACGCTTGTTGCCAATTTGGAAGTTTTCAAAGTTGTGAAGCAGGCTACAAGGTTACTGAAATCAATTATCTGGTCAAAATTGATAAGCACTGCCCACAGTGGACAAACAAGAAAGGACACATAGTTAATATGTATTGTTCCCTGGGCATATACATCTTGTTGTTTCGTAATGAGAGTCCTATTAAAGTTTTTCATAATACAATAAAATAGTGGCTAAAAATACAAATAAAATAAGCAGAATATGGAGTCCTCTCTTAAAAGGAATTTTTAGCCCTTACCTCCCACAGAAGAGAGTAGCTCCTCCCAGCTCTCACCTGATATCTTTCCTTTCTCCTCCCAACCTCTCACACTAGGACACCAGCATTTTCCTATCTCTCACCCGGGTCCTTCATCCAACCCTCTACCACCCCCATGAGTATACAGCGGAAAACAGCCTCAATCAAAGCATTTGAGGTTCCTCCCAAATCAACCATATCATTCAGAGTGATTAATAATCAGACCAAAAGCAGTCTCAGGAGGCCTTGAGCTTGAGATGAACAGCTTAACCCTTGTCCCTCCGACCTCTAACTCAAAATGGCCCCTACTCCCCCCTTCCTCTTGTTGCCTCTCATGAAATGCACCACTTACACACCTTTTTATAAAACCAGCCCTTAAACTGTGAAAGAACATTAAGAGACTAGGATCAGTGATGTAAGGACTGCAAGAATGTAGAAAAGAAACAATGAATAAATTCAGACTTAAGGCTTAACTTCAAATAAATCCAAATATTTGAACATATGGAAGTGAGGAACAATGTCATGCAAGCAACATTAACTTTGCCGACTGCAGTGAACCTCGAAAGAAACCCAGATATTGGGAAAGCACATTATAAAATACTGCATAAGTGAAGAAAAAAGTGGTGCCTCCTAGTTGTATCCGTGTGTTTTAAAATATATCTAAAAATACTGTGAAGCACATACGTGACAAAATGAAGCAATCTTGATCCACTTTCCTCTGCATGACTTTTCAATTGCGGGGGGGGGGGGGGGGATGTTACTACACAGAAGGCTTTGGTGACACATCCAAAAACATCTCCAAGACTCTAATGCCTTGATAATGTGTTCTGACTCACATAAACTAACTGAATGGAATAGCTTTACCAGGTGCAAACTGTTAATGGATTATTTTGGAAACTCAAAGGGATTTTTGAGTGTGTGTTTTTAAAGCATCTGTGGCTAAAAAAGCTATTCATTATTCTCCAGCATAAAAGACATTCAAGGGATACGGAGGGAGCACAGCCCTCAGCATGCAGTGCCACAGAAGCCTCTTTACTTCTATTTTCCACCCTCCCCAGTTTCCAGATGTGCCATTTCCTCTGAAGTATTTCCTCTGACGCACTCATCTCTTTGGGGTTTAAACATATACTATACATCCTGGAGATGTATGTGTCTCAAACTGAAGAAGATGAAGAACCAAAAGCATAAAATGTAGAGGCTTCACAAGTACTAACTGCAGCCCCAAACTCAAAGGATGAAGGCTTCTGAAGACCTGGCACTCAAACAAATGGCCTGGGTGCAAGCATGTCTACAGTTCCCATTTAGAAGGCATGAAATTGGTTTCACACAGCAGAACTCCACAGGAGCCAAAACATTTGTAACCTATGTGGATGCAGCCAATCATGTAGTGATATGCCCAACAGGCCCAGTCAACATGGTAAGACACTTACAACTGTTATGGTCCCAGCCCAGAATACTGGTATGCAGACATATTTCAACACCTTCACAAAGACACAGAACAACTGGTCCCACATCCTCCAGTTGTTGCATCTCCTCCCAGTCATTCCTGGAGATGCTGGGATTGAACATGGGGTATTTTGAGTACAAAGTATATGTTCTGCCACTGACTTACAGCCCTTCCTCTAAAGGCGCACTTGGCCTGACAAGCAACTCAGCAGCTCTTCTTTCCAGCTACAAATATTATCAATTGTGCAGGTGCGAAAAAATTGGAAGTCCATCCATACAAGTGCCCTTTTATCTAACATCACAAAAGGCCTACCAAGGACTATATTCCAAGAATAGATTTTGGATCTCTCATTATAAAAACTTTCTTCACCTTCTGATAACCTATTGGGCATGATGTGAACAGCTGAACAATGTATGATGTTAGCATGGGCATACAATGAGTTAGTGCATAGTGAAACAAGGAGTTTTGACAGGTGGCTGTTGCCAGCTCCTGACAAACTAGGCCAAATAACTCAGCATCAGTTTCTCTGAGATCCAATTCAAGATGATATTATTACTATTACTATTATTATTACTATTATTATTATTTACAGGAGTTGTCTCCGTTAATAGACTGAACAAGTCCAGGGCCAAATAATACATTTTGTGTAATTCTTTTTGAAATGAATCTAAAAAATACAGCCAATGAAAAGGATGGACGCACACAAACAACAATACAGAACTTCCAGTACAATAACATAAAAGCTGATTTACAGTCCTTTGCACCTTAATGGCCCGAATATAAACAGCACCCAAATATAAGCCGCAGCTTTAAAATTGGTGGGAAAAAAGAAAAAAATACCCAAATATAAGCCACTCCCTTCCTCGCTGCTCCTGGCTGCATACTTTGGGGGGGGGGAGCAGGGGGGGAGAAGCATTGTGTTGCCGTTGGCCTTTCCCCTTCCTTGCTCTCTCTCTTCCCAACCTTGGGGGAGGGGATAGGGAATTACACGTGGAGCAGGCACTGCTTCGCTGCGCTCCTGGCGCTGTTTGCCCTGTGCTCCTGGCTGCGTACTGTAAGGTCGTAAATATAAGCCGCACCTTAACCTTTCATGGTCAGAATTTGGGGGGGAAAGTGCGGCTTATATTCAGGCCAATACGGTATATCATAAAACTGGCCACATTACTTTCTTTACAACAACAACATGGTGCAGAGGGTTTTCATGTTGCTGTTTTTCCTGGGCTGGAAATCACACCCCAAAGCTCCTATTTGTTCCCACAGGTGTTACACCTTTGGGGGGGGGAGTGACTTTTGACATGAAAACTGCAAGGAAAAGAGCCGAGCCCTCTCCCAGCTATGCCATGGTCTCAATTCACCCCCATGGCTGAGTCTTTTTTAACCATGTTAGTTTTCAGCATAATGTGGAGTTTGGCCCTCAAGTTGGGAAACCAACTGTATGAAAAAGAACTTCTCAAATACCGTGCAACTAAATACTGGTATATTAAGCTTTATAACACAAACATGTACACACCTTGATGTATGAACACTGGACAAAGAGAGAAATGCTTATATGCTTGGTCAAAACATGTTTGGTATTTGTTATAGATTAACTAGTATTTGTTATACATTGGTGTTTGTCATACATTAGCATACCTATTTGTCAATGCTTCATGTATCAAGGCAGGCAGGCAGCGGGGCAGGAGGTACACACTTTGCCTTCCAGCAGCAGCATCACTGCAGCATACCAGAAGGAAGAGGGGCGAGTAAATGGGGAGGTCAGCACTGTGGACATACCAGGGGGCTCACCAGATTAGCTGCCAGTGTATTCGCACAATGCCAACCTCTCCACCACCCCTCCTTGCTGAAAAGGCACAGGAAGCCAGGTGTGTGCCATTGCCCCTCCCCTCCATTTGGTTCCACAAGAAGGTACTTATTTTTTATTTTTTTGTGGCATTAAAATGTTATACATTCAGTTGTGCAACAGCTGAGAAGTTCCTTTTAAAAACATTTCATTTCCTAGCTTGTTTGCAGTTTTCTTGGGGGTTGTGGCTGGACTACATTAATCTCTCTGTGTGCGTATTTGACTTTGGCCCTCAAGTCACTGTCCATTTCTGGTCTCCATGAAGAGCTCTGGGGCTTCAAAAAATCTCTTTGTATGATTGACTGAATATCGTCAGAGTCTTGCAAATACCACAGAAAAAAAACAAAACCAAGCAAGTTTCAAGTCCTCATGACTGAAGAGATGAATGGGCAATATATGCAGCAGCAAAACCCTACAATGCAGCCCTCACGCCTTGCTCTTCTTCTAGTGAGAGACAAAAGAGTAGCAGAGCCCAAACAAATGCTTTGCAAGGCATTTCTCCCTGTAGGTTCCTGATGGATCAGGAAACAGAATGTGTGTACCTTTCAAAGCATAATAGCCACCATTAAGTGTCATTAACATGGGTTGGGGGGGGAGAAGAGATATATTCAACCCTGGATGCAGCTCAAGTGCACACTCCCAGATGGTCATTAGGGGGAATTATGAACTTAATTGCTCAAGCTGCATGGCTTCAGCATAAGGCTGCCTAATGAAATAATTGGGGTTTCTTGGGAAGACAAACATGGGGACATGGCAATCCATGTGCCTTCCTTAAACCTGCAGAAACAGATGAGAATTTTCCCAGAAAACAGTGGGATCTGTCAGGAAAAAATCAAGCAGTGGGAGGGTGGAGAGAATGGAGCAAAGTGAAGTAGGGTCACTCTTCTTGTGTGAATTTAAAATGGGAGAGCACACTACAGATGTTGGCTCCAACCCACTTGTCCTCAATTGCCTGTTCTAATTAACAAGTCAAATGGAAGAACTTTGCTCTGCCTTTGGAAGGAAGCAAAATTTGGGTGTGTAGAAGAAAATCCTTAATAATATTGTCATTTGGGACGGGGTGGGAAGAAGGAGAGAAACATCTAAAAGTTATATAAAGTTTTGTTTTGTTTTCTTGAAGACAATATGGCTTCATAGCAAGTGGGGACAGACAGGAAAGCAGGATCTTCTGGCAGATCTGAGTATATATTGGCAAAGGTCTTTGACTCTAAACTGTTTAACAATGGAAACAATGAAGTTGTTCTCCACCACCGCCTAAACTGCACTGCTGAAATGAAGAAAGCCAACCAGATGTGGACTTGTGTGTGACAGGATTATCTCATTTCTGTACTGAAAAGAAAATTTTAGGCTCAAAATGTGTGAAGACAGACACCCTGTGCTTTACCCTGACTCTTATAGGTAGATCTTGGGGTTCTAATAAAAACAAAGTAGGCCTGAAGAAGGCCCACTTCCTCTCGGGAGACAGATCCTTCTGTTTCTTCAAAGTTCCCTTCCCACCCCAGCTAAGCTAGTCAGAAAGGCTTTTATGAAACTGAGGGCTACAATGCATTTTTAGGACAAGGATAGGTCTATTTCATGGAGGATAGATCCAAGCAAGGATAGTTCTATCAATGGTTATTAGCCATGACAATGCTATGGAATCTCCAAGGTCCAGAAGCAATATGCCTCTGAACTGTAGTTACTGGAGAGCAATAACCAGGGAGATGCCCTGCTTGTGAGATTTCCAGAAGATGACTCTGATAGATGGCTATGAAAAACAGGATGCAGGATTAGGTGGAACTTCGGTATGACCCAGCATGGCTTTTCGCATGTCCTTATGACAAAAACATAAACATTTTCCTTCCACAGATGTCCCCATAATTCCCAGAATAGTTAGAATTATGGTACAGTAGGGGCAACCAGAATGAAGGGCAAATGCAACAAAAACTGAAACCTTCATATCTAAGCTAAAGAACCCAAGTGTGTCATACACCAAAACTTTTTTATTGTGTTTATATCTCATCTTTCTTCTGTCATGGAACCCAAGGCACAGTTCATGTGGTTCCCAGTTGGTTACCTGGTCAGGCACTGACCAGACCCAGACCTCCCTAGTTTCAGTCACCTCATGTGCCTTCATACTCTGGGACCACATTCCTAGAGCACCAATGTTACTAGAACATGTTTTCCGTATTTCACCATCCCTCCCACACACACAGGTTGCAATGTAAACAGCATTCCAATCAATCCTCATATTTGATTATCTCAACATTTTGGATGTAAGCAACTGCATTACACATTCATTTGGCACTCAGACAAAATAATGCAGATAGGTGGAGCCACATCAGCCGTCTTACCATTGCTTAGAATTAATTCACGGTCTCTGTTTCTAAACACCGAAGAGCATTTGACTTCATCCCTTTTGCTATCTCAGCCACGCACTGTTCTTTCAATGGCACTCACCATGGTCATGGGCAAATACAAAAAAGTTGATTCCCGTCAACATCTGGGCCAAGTCATCATAGCGACAGCAGTGTTCTCCAGCACCGTGAGCAACGAACACCAGGCCCCTAAATGGAGCATCAAAGTAGAATGTGTCAATTTAGAAACCAGGGAATATAAAAGCAAACAAGCTGTGTTTAAAAGAGCAAGATTTAAAAGCTTCAGTATTGTTATTTACAAATGCTGTTTTGAAGCATTTAAAGCCCTGGGACCCAGATATTTACCAGACTGCCTTCTTCTATACCAGCCCATCCATTTACTGAGATCATAATCAGGGGCTCCCCTCCTGCCTCCTGATTTATTTATTCATTTATAAAAATATTAATACTACCTATTACAATCCATCTCAAGACAGTTTACAAATGAAAATTATACATAATATAAATGCAACTGATAACATGGCATGTGATAACTGGAGAAATAGGATGGAATGGAACTAAGCTGATCGTTCTGTTATTACATTTCTGTTTGTTGGATGGAAAGATCCCCCTCAGCTCCCCCAACATGCTGTTCCAGGGGTTCTCCTGACCCACTCTGAGTGAATTTCTGGGTGTTTGAGGATCACCTGGGGAAAGAGGGGGATGTCCTATTGCACAAGAAGTATTTGCATAGGCTTCCACTGACAGGATTCATTACCTGAATCCTGCCCATAGCCTTTTAAGTGCAGCCCCTCAGGTTTATTGGCCCTCATCCAGCCAACTACTGAACATTGGTTCAGCACTTGTCCAGCCTCACTTGCCTCCAATGACAGAGAAACAGAGCTGAATGTACACTGAGCTCAGTATGCCGATGACACCTCACTCCAAACCCTCTGATGGTCTGCCAAAAACTGCTTCATTAAAAAGCACGAAGTGGTAGATGGTAGGTAAGACAGAACCATGCTGCTTCTTTCTGAAACGAACCCCACAGGTAGGAACAGAATCATTCTGCTACCATGCCCATGTTAGCCAGATGATACCGTGGACACTGTTATCAAAAAATTGCTAAGAGGACAAGCAAAATACCATGGTTCACAGAATCAAAAGCTGCTGAGAGGACAGGGAGAATCAACAGGGTTGTGTTCCCCCATCTTTCTCCCAACGGAGTTTACCCACTGGTGCAACCACAGCAGCTTTAGTGCCACACTCGGGCCTGAATCCAGATCGAAGTGGATCTAAGAAATCTGTTTCACCCCAAAGTATTCAAAAGCACCACCCTCTTGGGTATCTTGCCCCCACAGGGGATATTAGTGTATTGGTAATGGTTGTTAAAATAAGGCTACCAGATGTCGCCATTTCCCAGGGGCAGTCCCCGGATTTACAAATCAGTCCCTATACAAAATCCATTGAAGTTGAAAAGCGTCCCCAGATTCATTGAAAAAAACCTGGTAACCTTATGTTAAAATCTCCCTGAGTAGCCACACAACTGCTTCATGACTCATGAGAGCTGACTGATTACAAACTGAATTTTCTCTTTTCACTGGTAGCTGCAGTACAGTAGCATTCCATCCATTCAAAACATCTGGAAAAATGTAAACACTATAAAGCAGGTCTGCACAGTTTGTTACCCACCAAACTGAATGCAGACCACTAGCCACATTTGGTGGCTCCTGAGTTTTTTGCTAGGCATGCCTGAGACTTTAAAAAACAACAACAGGCAGTTGCTAAGCACCTCTCAGGCCACTGCTGGGCTGTGTTCACCGTGATGGCTCAGGCCTACAGAATGGCCAAAGAAACACATCCATCTTTTGGACACTGCAAGACCCCACTAACCACAGTGCTTCTTTTGCAGTTATTTTCATCTCCAGATGCTACAATTCTGTTAGCAAGAAACTCTGAAATTGACACGTTCCAAGAAGAAACCAGCACAGGCAGCATGAAAGGCTTCTCTTGCACATCTTTTTTTAAAAAAACAACAACCCTCATATAAGTAACAGAGCCAAAATAGCTCTCTGCACAGCCTGAAAACTGGCTCTGCATGAATGACCTGCAATTTCTATAAACTGGATTAAAACAACAAACGTGGCCAGGAGTCAGCAAATCCTAAAGACTGCAGTTTTAAGCATGCTGGCTTGGAAACAAATTCCATTGAATCCAATGGAGTAAATGGATTTATGACTGATATGCCAACAACATGCCTAAGTTTGAGCAAGTGAGTAGGACGGCGTTTTGCTGAACCTAGCAACGTGACTAACATCGCACAGGTGTTTTATATAACACACCATGGCTGTAGTATTAGCAGCGGTTGTCAGAATTTCCAATAAGCAATGCAATTAAGTGGTGCTTGGCTTAATGTGAGAAAGGATCCCCACAATGGTATAATTGTGAGTTTTCTATCTCTCCCCATCACCACCACTAATAATACTCTACCTTGAGGATTTTCTGTAATACTAATGAGGTGAAAGAAGGGAGAGTCACCTTGTGGTGCAATTTTCAGACTGCCAAATCACTGGAGGTGGGTAGGGAGCCGGCTGGGCTTGTTCTTGGCCCTCTTGCAACAGATCTGGCAAAATCAACAGGTATTTTCCTCCCCACAGCACTAAGAGAGATGGTTGGCAGCTCAACCCACTGCTACAGGCCAAGGAGAAGGGAGCAATAAAAAAATTGCCTGTCTTAAAGGTTTGCCAAGTGCACTTATACTTGGCTTGTAACTTGCCACTTTCCTATGAGAATTAACAATTTCACACAGGGAACCAGGCAGAAAAGTTCCTAAACTGAAAGAGCAGGTTTTAAAAATTCTATCAGGCTATCCAAAATATTAACACGGATCCTTAGTTAGGTGGTGAACTTACACAAACCTAAGTGAGTTACATAACAACAGCATTGCTGGATCAGGCCTAAGGCCCACTTAGTCCAGCATCCTGTTCTCACAGTGACCAAGGTTCCTATGGAGAGTCTGAAAAAAGGATGTGAGTGAAACAGCACTCTATGCACCTGCATCCCCAACAACTGGCATTCAGCGACATGCTGCCTTTGACTATGGAGGTAGAACATAGTCATTATGGCTTGCAGTCATTGACAGCTCTATCCTCCATGAATTTCTCGAATCCTCATTTAAAACCTTGGTGACCATCACTATCCCTTGTGGTAGCAAATTTCATAGTTTAACTATCCACTGTGTGAAGAAGTAATTTATTTTGTTTGTCCTGAATATTCCAACATTCAAGGATTCTGAGTGGAAGAAAAGCTTTTCTCAATGCCCTTTTACCACACCACATATGATTTTATACACCTCTATCATGTCCCCTTCTTAGTTGCCTTTTCTCTAAACTAAAAAACCTCCAAATGCTGCAATACTTCCTCACAGGAGAGTTGCTGCCTCTCTCTTGATCAATTTGATTGCGCTTTTCTGAGCCTTTTCTTATTCTACAATATCCTTTCCGAGCTGAGGCAATCAGAACTATGCACAGTATTCTAAATGCAGTCACACCAGAGATTTGCATAACTGCATTATGATATTGGCAGATTTACCGGCAGTCCATTTCCTAATGATCCCGAACATAGCATTCACCCTTTTCATCACTGTCGCCCACAGGATTCTGTAGGAAGAACTGGATTGTGTAGAAACTATATCATCACCATCATTATTATTATTTGGATTTATATACCACCCTATTTATCAGCGATAATTCAAATATTCTCCAGAAGAAATAATAAGGATGCTTAATTCACCTTAATTACTCTTCCTAAGATAAGAGTATGCATGCTGAAGTATTCCAATGGGAAGCGAAATTGCCACCATTTGCACTTTCACCTGAAGTCAGGAATGGAAACAACACAAGCAAATACAAAGCAGGATTTGCTATCATTTTTTTAGTCCATAAACGTTACAGAAATAGTTCTCCTTTCCCCCCCTTCATTTCCCCCTCCCACACCAATAAAATTAATTACATAATTACTTATGCTAGTTTCGGCCACAGCAGACAGAGAGATGAACAGTATAGGTTTTAGAAAGAGCCGAACTGTAGCAGAACAGAAACAGCACTAATTGCGATGAAAGCAGGATGGAATTCAGTGCCTCCTTTCATTTCGAAATGAGGGCTGGTTAACAACTACGTAGAGGGTGCTGAAAACACATCTCCACACACGGCTGCTGTAATGTGTAGATGTAGAAGCAGTTTACAGCATGGACTGGTCCCACTGCACAAAGAATATCCACACCAGTGCTGTACATTCCTGGCACAGGAAAATACTACAAAATACAGTGGTCAACCATTGTTGCAGCCAAGACTCCAGTTTCCAACAGTGGCTTGTCAAATTCCTCTGAGAAGCTTAAAAGTAGGACATGAAGGCAACAGTCTCTTTCCTTGCCACTCACCAAATGTTTGACCCAGCAACTGGTATACAAAGATATACTGCCTCTGTTTCTGGAGGTTTCATTTAAATTTCATAGCTAATAGCAACTATCCTCCAGCCACAGCATAGACTGACATGCATGCATTATAATAATTACTGCTTTCCTTTTAATCCCTTTCTAACAATCCTTAATATATGTACACAATCCATGCCCAGAACAGGGATGTTAATGAGCTAGTCTGTTGGTGGGAGGGGGGCGTGCTAGGCCAGAGCGTTTATCATTTAAGCTTATGAATATGTTAGGGTGTGTGAGGAAAATTACAGAACCTCTTTTACTTGAAAGGTTTCAGCGCAATAACAAGACCAGTTCTAAAATAGCATTGCTGACATACGCAGAGTGAACACTTGAAATTTAAATCCCTACAGAAAGATGATGTTGGGTGTGTGTGGAAATCTAGCTAATAGAAACTGGGGATTGATTCTGAAGCAAACTCACATTTTAACTTGCGAGAGTGTGGGTTCTCTGCAGAAGCCAATCTGGGCCCAATTCATACATTTATCTTTAAGGCAAGATTGCGTGGCTATTCCCTCCCCCTCCACAGATGGCATAAATGAAGACACAGGACACCAGCATTTTAGGTTAATGGGCGAAAATGGCCACAACTTTATTGATTACAGGCAAGAGTGGTATTGGCTTTAGGCATTGGCCCTACCAGACTAACCGGTCTAACCGGTGAGGGTTAAGCACCAACAGGGGGAGCCACCCGAGATGCATATCCCTAGGCGCTCCCCTAGGGGTTACCGCTCGGGGGCGTGCTTTAGGCCCTAGCCTCCGTAGGTTTCGGACGAGGCGACGCCCCCCGGAGTCCTTTAACGAACTACCCTCCAAGCCTTGGGGGAGGTGATGGCGATTCCTCCCCCCCGATCTCATTTGCATGACAATACCCCGGCCAATGCCTACCGCCAAAACCCAGGAGTTGTGACGTTTTGCTACGAGGTAGGCGAAAAAACCAAGTGGCTTCAAATTCCAGCCAATTAGCCAAATGGAAAAACTCCTACCAGGCCCCTTGCGGCGACCAGCCGAAACCCATAGCAAAATCAAGGCCAAACCTAAAGGGCGGGTGGGTGGGAAACCTCGACGGGTAGGGAGAGAAAAGGAGCGAGCCCAGGGCTGCCCCGACCTTAAGTGGCCTCTTGAAGGCCCGCCCCCGCCGCCAGCCGATTGGCTGGTGGTGGGTGGGGATGCAAATTGAGGGAATCCCTGGCTCCCGCGAGGCTGGGGACAGCCCCGCGGGAGTGTGGGCGGAGTCGTGAGCCCGCAACCCCCCCCCTCCTGAAGTTCGGTAGGGGCATTGTGAGCACAGAGATGCTTACTTCCTATTGGCTCCCAAGCCAATAAATGCATAGTTTGATCACATTGTCCCACTGAGTCATGTGAGCACCTTCTACATCAGCAAGGATGGAGGGGTGACACTGTTGTGGGAAGTATCTACACATTCTTATGTTATGTGGGAACCAGCTACAGAGGAACAGTTCTGCAGTACCAACCAGATTACTATGTCAACATCTGAATTGGAGCTCTGGCTCAAATTACAAGCTATCCTAAACAATAGCCACAAACCTAAATGTCCCAGTAATGATTTGTTAAAGAAAATGAGTGATATGATGCTATTCAGCATTCCTGATTGCCCACATCAGAGAGCTGCATAGCTCCAAATAGCTGGACTATGCATTTCAAACTCTGCTCACTGTGAAAGGCACCATACAGTCAATAAAGCACTATCTGTCTACCTGGAGTGAGAGAGTGCAGAAGGACAGAGGCGTAAACATCTGAGATTCTGAAAAACTGGTAAAGGGATGTGGTGCAGGCTTCAAAATTACTTGCGCCTGGAAAAAGTGGAATGCTTCCAATTAAGACATGACATATTCAGGCAGCCATCCTGTACCTAGCTACAGCTTAAGCTAAATCTTATTGAATTAAGAGGTTCAATTGTCCATAGCAGAGTGCAAGGTTCAAAATATCTCATGAGTATGGGACTACCCAAGATCATTTTTTTTTCTACCTCTGCATTCGTATTTCTCCAAGTCTTGAGTTTTCCAGAGCTAACTTAAAGCAGTATGAACAGCTTAGGAAATTTGAACTAGTGGTATCTGGGGCCATAAAACAGTTTTAGCACTACATAAACTAGCAATGTATGTGGCCATAAATACTGAATGTTTCCCACAGTGGTATTGCATACAGCCGAATCACAATCTTGAAGTCCTATGTGACAAGAATCAAATTTCAAGTATTGATTTCTTTCCAAAGAGAAAGGCAGTTGTGCATTTTTAAACTGCATAGAGAATAAGCACGACAGTGTATGAAAAACCTATATTTCAGCACTGACTGCCCAGCTGCATTCTGTGACTCTGCTGAGAAAGGGGGTATGACATGAGGAAATACTCTGCTGTTTTAGTGTCAGAGAGAAGCATAAGCCTGGGGTCTTAAAAGCATGTTCCTTTTTTACAAATTTAGAAGTGGAAGGAAGGAATATACAGAACCCAGCCGAGATTAGAAATTGTTTCCAGAGGTACTTCAAACAACTATATACACAAGGACCACAGAAAGAAATTGATCTAGATCGATTTTTGAAAACAAATGGATTACAAAAAATCTCTCAGGAAAGTAAATCAATGTTGAACTATAAAATAACAGAACAGGAGATAGAAGGTGCCATTCAGAATATGCAACTAGGTAAATCTCCGGGACCGGATGGACTGACCTCTAAATATTACAGATCCTTAAAAGAATGGTTGGTACAACCTTTGAAGGAAGTCTGTAACGAAATAATGGATGGGAAAAGGGCACCAGAGTCGTGGAAAGAAGCGTGTATTACACTTGTACCGAAAACAGTGACTGAAAAGACACAACTTAAGAACTACCGTCCCATCTCATTGCTTAATGTGGATTATAAAATTTTTGCAGACATTCTGGCTAAAAGACTAAAAAAAGTGTTAGTGGAAGAGATTCATAAAGACCAAGCAGGCTTTCTCCCGGGTAGACACTTATCGGATAATGTGAGAAACATAATTAACATCTTAGAAAAATTACAAGTGAACATAAATACTAAAGCAGTTTTGATATTTGTGGACGCGGAGAAAGCTTTTGACAATATTTCCTGGAGCTTTATGAAGAAGAACCTACAGGGGATGGGGGTAGGCCAAGGCTTTGAAAACGGTATAAGTGCAATTTATTCAGAACAAAAGGCTAAACTAATTGTAAATAATGTGGTGACGGAAGAATTTAAGATAGAAAAAGGGACACGACAAGGTTGCCCAATCTCCCCATTGCTTTTTATATCGGTCCTGGAGGTTTTGCTGAATATGATTAGAAGGGACCAGTTGGTTAAAGGTATACAAGTCGGAGCCAAACAGTACAAATTGAGAGCATTTGCAGATGACTTAGTATTGACGTTACAGGAGCCAGAATCTAGTACCAAAAGGGTTTTAGAACTGATTCAAGAATTTGGTTAGGTTGCAGGATTCAAACTGAGTAAGTTAAAAACCAAGGTTTTAGGGAAAAATTTAACACCGATTGAGAGAGAGAGGTTTCAGAATGAGACAGGCTTAACAGTGGTTAAGAAAGTTAAATACCTGGGGATTAACATGACAGCAAAAAATGGGAATTTATTTAAAGACAACTATGAAAAATGCTGGGCCGAAGTGAAAAAAGATTTAGAAATTTGGTCAAATTTGAAGCTTTCACTGCTGGGTCGTATTGCTGCGATAAAAATGAATGTATTGCCTAGAATGTTGTTAGAATGTTGTTTTTGTTTCAAACATTGCAAATTGTGGACAAAATGGACTGTTTCAAGAAGTGGCAGAGAGATATTTCTAGATTTGTCTGGCAGGGCAAGAAGCCTAGAATAAAATTTAAAATACTAACAGATGCAAAGGAAAGAGGTGGATTTGCCCTGCCAGACCTTAAACTTTATTATGAATCAGCAGCTTTTTGCTGGTTGAAAGAATGGCTGCTTCTGGAAAACGCAGACATTTTGGACTTAGAAGGTTTTAACAATGTATTTGGGTGGCATGCATACTTGTGGTATGATAAGGTCAAAGCACATAAAGCATTTAAAAACCATATTGTCAGGAAAGCATTGTTTAATGTTTGGATAAGATATAAGGATCTACTTGAAAAGGGAGGAATGCAAATTGAACAAACAGACAGATGAATACTGTATTATCTTAAACTGGTTCTTGACATGGAGCACTGCACTGAGGTTACACAAACAATCCTGTAACCTTTTACCCTATGTTCATTATTCTGGGGGGGGGGGGGGGGGACTAAGAGCACTAAGAGTATCCAGTAGATGGATAGAACTAAGCTAGACCAAGCAGCCAGTGAGATGGGAGAAGTCCCCAAATATGGGATCAAAAATCAGGGAACATTGGAATTCATTTCTGTACCCAAACTGAAAACAGAAAAGGAAATCAATCCTCATTTGTAGCATAGCTGGCAACTGCTGAACCAAAACATACATGCACACCTACAACAATGCCAAAATAACGACTCTCGCATAAGCCTCAAGCTGTTATTCATTTATAGGAGAGCTGTGCTTTATGGGGTTCTCTTTCATCGAAGGCAGAAAAATTATAGCACATTTAAAAAGGCACTGCGCAGAAGCCTCAACATCCTATGAACTCCTCTAATTTTAACCCTGCCTGTGCTGTATCCTACAGCTTCCTTACACTGGGGAGGCAAATGGTGAAAATGATAGTAATTATGTAAGTAATAGAAATGATTATACTACCGCAGTTATATGCATATATATCCCAGTAATTTAAAATGGGAAATACGTGCAAGAATGCGCACACAGCGTCATTAAAATTTCAGGGGGGAAACACACTTAGTTGTTACATCTTAAGGTAAAGGGACCCCTGACCATTAGGTCCAGCCGTGACCAACTCTGGGGTTGCGCGCTCATCTCGCTTTATTGGCCGAGGGAGCCGGCGTACAGCTTCCGGGTCATGTGGCCAGCATGACTAAGCCGTTTCTGGCAAACCAGAGCAGCACACGGAAACGCCGTTTACCTTCCCGCCGGAGCGGTACCTATTTATCTACTTGTACTTTGACGTGCTTTCGAACTGCTAGGTTGGCAGGAGCAGGGACCGAGCAACGGGAGCTCACCTCGTCGCGGGGATTCGAAACGCCGACCTTCTGATCGGCAAGTCCTAGGCTCAGTGGTTTAACCCACAGCGCCACCCGCATCCCTCGTGTACATCTTACTGACATAAATTAAAAGTACATGCTCACAGCCTAACCCTACATGGCAGGGGGTTGGACTATATGACCCACATGGTTCCTTCCAACGCTACAATTCTATAATTCTATGACAGGTACTGTGGATGGGGACCTCCAGGTGTTGTTGGACTCCAATTCTCACAAGCCACAGTCGGCAGAGCGGTCAGAGATGATGGGACAGTAGTCCAACGACATCTGTAGAGCACCAGGTTCCCTGCTTCTGCTATGTGGACTGTAGCCGTTATACTTATGCCATGTCTATCGTACAGCAGCAAACCTTCGGCCCTCCAGATGTTGCTGAACTATAGCCTCCATCATCCCTGGTGAGTGGCCATGCTTGCTGGGGCTGATGGGAGTTGTAGTTCTGCAACATGTGGAGGGCCAAGGGGTCCCCACACCCATCATACAGTGTAGATGTGGAAAACTACCTTATACCTGGTCAGAGCATTGGTCTAAATAGTTCAGTTCTGTGAGCTGCTCTTCAGCAGTCCAGCTTGGAGATGCAAGGGACTGATCCCAGGAAACTTTGCACGCAAAGCCTGAGCTCCACCACTGAGCTACTGCCCTTCTCAAAACCTTCCTACTGCATGGCCTTTGTCCATGCATGTACAGCTCTCCATCTGCAATCATGGTATAATTTCTGTTTGTTTTTACTAGTCCCACCAAGGCTAAAGAACGATGTGATGCCACAGGGATTGGCTTACAGCCAGGATGCACTAGATGCGTCCTCAGTCTGATCCAAGACTGTTGTTCTTAGGCTTTCTAGGGTCTCCCTTAAACACAAGGAAGGACAACAGAGAAGGAAGTGTGTGCAGGAAATGGCAGAAGCTGAAGTGGGAGAATAATAATAATAATAATAATAATAATAATAAGGTACAGCAAAATGTTGGGAGGGGGATTTTACTTGTACCTGACTGGGCTCACTAGTTGAGTATTCTGCAGCCACATGCTCTGGAAGAAGCCTGTGGCATACTGTGGATTGAACACGCTGATCTGAGAAGGGATGGTTCTGCCTGGTTTCAGGGTTTTGAACTAGATAATATTTTTTTGTCTCTCTTGTTTCTAATATTGTTTTATTACTCTCCAATAGGTATGAGAATTCTATCTGGGTTAATAACAGCAGCAAAAATCAAGACTCTTATGTGCTGTTCTTCTCTGCCCCCAGATGTACAGATAATTATTTACAGTTGGGTAACTGATTGATTAATCAGGTGAAGCTGCCCAACTCATCAGCTAAAACCCCTTTAATCTACTAAGATTTCATTCTAATATCCCAGGCTATATGCTGTCGCCATGGCATATTATGAAGGTCAGGGCTAGGTTATATTCTAAAAATCTCAGCTGCTGTCTTCTTTCTTTTTCTCAAGTAGAATTCTGCATCTTGTGATTGGAGGAATATGACTGAAAATCAGAGCTCCCACAATGGACAGAGCTTCATCCACATCAATGGGATTTCAGGGCTGGGATATTAATCACACTGCTGAAGTGCAGAACACCACACTGTTATATACACTTACTTGAGAGTAAGTTCTACTAACTATAGTGGAGCCTGCTTCAGAGTAGATATGAAAAGGACTGGGTCACACAGCTCCACTTTAAAATGACATTTAGGCATTGAATTGGCGCCACTGTGTATAACTCTATTTTTCACATTTGAGGGCAACATTTTCATAATGAAGTCATAAAACAGACTGAGATTGAATCCTGACAAGACAGAAGTACTGTTTTGGGGGGATGGGATGGGCAGATGTGGGGGACTCCCTGGTTCTGAACAGGGTAACTGTGCCCCTGAAGGACCATGTGTGCAGCCTCCGAGTCATTTTGGACTCGCAGCTGTCCATGGAGGCGCAGGTCAGTTCTGTGTCCAGGGCAGCTGTCTACCAGCTCCATCTGGTACGCAGGTTGAGACCCTACCTGTCTGCAGACTGTCTCGCCAGAGTGGTGTATGCTCTGGTTATCTCCCACTTGGACTACTGCAATGTGCTTTACGTGGGGCTACCATTGAAAGTGACCCAGAAACTACAACTAATCCAGAATGCAGCAGCTAGCCTGGTGACTGGGAGTGGACACCGGGACCATGTAACACCGGTCCTAAAGGATCTTCATTGGCTCTCAGTGCGTTTCCGAGCACAATTCAAAGTGTTAGTGCTGACATTTAAATCCCTAAATGGCCTCGGTCCAGTATACTTAAAGGAGCGTCTTGCTCCCCATCGTCCAGCCCTGACACTGAGGTCCAGCGCCAAGGGCCTTCTGGCGGTTCCCTCAATGCGAGAATTGAGGTTACAGGGAACCAGGCAGAGGGCCTTCTCGGTAGAAGCACTCTCCCTGTGGAATGCCCTCCCTTCAGATGTCAAGGAAATGAACAACTATCCGAATTTTAGAAGACATCTGAAGGCAGCCCTGTTTAGGGAAGTGTGATGGGACGATGAGCTGCTTGTGTGTAAAATCCTAGTCCCTCAGAGTTTGGTCAAGTTTGCAAACCTCTGTCTGTAACGGAGCCCCTTAAACATGGCTCCGTCAGTCGCTGGCAGATTCCGACAGTGGTTGCTTTCGGAATCGCTTCCAACATAAAAGCTCCTTAACGGAAACACGTCTTCTGGACTCTCTGCGTGACAGCTTCCGGCGAGGAGTGGGTGTCCCTACAGGAGGTCCTGAAACCTCCCCACTGTTTTCGCTGGAAGTGTCTCTGAGCCATCCCTCCAGCTCACTTTCCCTCAGCTCAGCTCCTCTCCCCCTACTGGTTCCCTCTTCAGCTGCTGAGTCTCTCCCAACCTGTGTGAGCCCTTTCACTTCCCTTCCTTCCGATGGCAGTTCCCTGACATCCACCTCCCCTCCAGGGCCCCCTTCATCCCCTCTCGCCCCCTCCTCTACGGGCGGTGAGGAGGCAAAACCCCGGAATGAACTTCCTTCATCTTCCGATGTCCCAAACACTTCTCTCCACCTGTTGCGGTTCCTGGTCTCGAAGTACTCCTCCTCCTCAGAGTCCATCTCCCCTTCCCCTTCCGAGTCCGAGAATCCTTCCAACTCCTCCTCCTCATCGGTGGTCCCAAAGTATTCCCTCCGGAACCTCTCCACAGGCTGAGGTTTCCTTGGGAACCTTTGATGGAACGTTTCTATCAATACCTCGTCATTGATATCTTCTGCCATTACCCAAGTGTTTTCTGACTCCGGTTCTCCTTCCCACGCTACCAAATACTCCACCTGATCCCCCTTCCACCTGGCGTCGAGGATTTCTGCCACATGGCTGCTGCATTCCCTTTCTTCTATGACCGGTCCCCGAGTGGCCATCCCTTCTCGTCCCCCCTCATACGGTGACAGTAACGACCTGTGAAATACTGGGTGCAGTTTCATGTGGTTGGGTAACCGGAGCCTGAAAGCCACTGGGTTGACCTGTTGAATGACCTCAAAGGGACCCAATCTCCTGGGTCTTAATTTCTTACAACCTCCTTTGAACGGCAACCCTTGGGTTGACAGCCACACCCTATCTCCCACCCTTATGGTTTCACCTTCCCTTCGGTTCTTGTCTGCCTGCCTCTTGTATTCTTCCTTCGCCCTTTCTAAGTTGAGTTGGAGCTGACGATGGATTGCTTCCATTTCTTCTACAAAATGCTCGGCTGCCGGGACGCTCCATCTCTCCCCTTCTCCCCCTGGGAAAGCCCTGGGATGACACCCATAATTAGCCAAGAAGGGGCTCATCCCTGTGGACACATTCTCGGCATTGTTGTAGGCAAATTCCGCCAGCGCCAACTTTTCTACCCAGTCATTCTCTCTGTCATTGACATAACACCTCAGGTATTGCTGGAGGACACCGTTTGCTCTTTCCGCCTGCCCGTTGGTTTCAGGGTGCCGGGCAGTCGAAAAGTTGACCTCCACCTGCAGTAAGCTCATGAGCTTCCTCCAGAACCTGGAAGTAAATTGTTTTCCTCGGTCTGAGACCACCCTCAATGGCACCCCGTGCAACCTAAAAATGTGTTCTACAAATAACTTCGCTGTCTCTTCCGCCGTGACTGCATGCGAGCAGGCTACAAAGTGGCACATCTTTGTTAGTAGGTCTACCACCACCATGATGGCTGTTTTCCCCTTGGACTTCGGCAGATCAGTCATAAAATCTATCGACACTGCCTCCCAAGGTCGTTCTGGGGTTGGTAAGGGTTCTAATAGCCCCGCCGGTGCCCGCCTCTCCCCTTTGGCTCGCTGGCATTGCTCACACCCTCTTACATACTCCCGTACATCTTCCCTCACCTTAGGCCACCAAAATTCCCTGGTGACCAACCACATGGTTTTGTGTTGTCCAAAATGCCCCGCCGTGGGGCTGTCGTGCAACTGCTTGAGTACCCTCCCCCTTAAGTCTCCTTCAGGGATATACAGTGCCCCTTTGTAATACAAAGCTCCATTTCTTTCCTCGAAACCCCCTGGTTCCTCTCCCTCACCCCTAAGACCTCTGAGCTTATTCTGGGCGTATTCATCATTCTCTGTTTCCTCTACCAGTTCTCTTTGTCCCACCAATGCCGCCCCACACACCCAGCGGTCCTCTGGAATGACATGTCTCTCTTCGGGTGCTCCCTCCCCCTCCAAATATTCAGGTTTGCGTGAGAGAGCGTCCGCCCTAATGTTCTCTGGGCCTGGCACGTAACAAATCTCAAAGTTAAATTTGGAGAACTCCTGGGCCCATCTCACTTGCCGTTGGTTGAGCACTCGTGCCGTCCTCCAATACTCTAGGTTCTTGTGGTCAGTGCACACTTGCACCTTATGTTGTGCGCCAATTAGCAGGTGCCTCCATCTCCGGAACGCCTCATGAATGGCTAGTAGTTCTCGGTCATACACCGTGTAGTTCCTCTCGGATTTGTTCAGCTTTCGCGAAAAAAAGGCACACGGTCTCCACTCTGACTCCTCCTTCCCTGGCTGCAGAAGCACCGCCCCAATCGCTCTGTCTGATGCGTCAGTTTCCACTCTCATCGGTTTTTGTAAATCCACATGCAGGAGTTGTTGTTCCGAGGCGAAGGCCCTTTTTAGTTCCTCAAATGCTCGCTCCGCCTCCTCAGTCCAAACGAACTTCTTCTTACTGCTGAGACAGTCCGTAATGGGCGCCGTCAGGTGGGCAAAGTTTCGGATGAACTTACGATAGAAGTTCCCAAATCCTAGGAACCTCTGCACATCCTTCCTTGTTTTGGGTGTTTTCCATTCCAGCACCGCCTGGACCTTGCCGGGATCCATGGCCAATCCCTTGTCTGACAGGCGATACCCCAGGAATTCCACCTCCTTGGTATGAAACTGACACTTCTCCAGTTTCACCCACAGCTGGTTGGCTTGCAGCCTGCTCAACACTTCTCTGACGTCTCTCACATGCTGCTCCTCATTCTCAGAATACACCAACACGTCGTCTAAGAAGGCCACACAATTCTTGTAAAGCAAAGGCCCCAGGACGTGGTTCATAAACGATTGAAAGCACGCGGAGCCTCCTTGTAGGCCGAAGGGCATAACTAAATATTCAAATGCCCCCAAAGGGGTGAACATGGTGGTTTTCCATTCATCCCCCTTCCTTATTCGTATCAGGTTGTACGCCCCCCTTAGGTCCAGTTTAGTAAAAATCTTTCCCTTCCTGACCCTTGTCAAAATGTCGTCAATCCTGGGCATAGGGAAAGCCACTGGTTCTGACACTGCATTTAAGGCCCTGAAGTCACACACAAGCCTCGGCTTGTTCGTGTTTTTTTTATCCACAAAAAACACTGGGCTGCCCCCCACCGCCCTGGACTCTCTGATGAACCCTCTCTTCAGGTTCTTGTCAATGAACTCTCTTAGCTCCTGCATCTCTCTGTCTGACATGGCGTACAGCTTGCCTACAGGGAGCTGTGCCCCAGGGAGTAAATTGATTTGACAGTCAAAGGGTCTATGCGGGGGTAGTTGGTCAGCTTCCCTTTCGCTGAAGACGTCGCGGAGATCTGCGTATTGTCGTGGTACCTTCACGTTCTCCGTTACTTCAGTCCCTGCTAGGGTGGCTTGGGCCCCTGCCAAACCCTTTCCCTCTTTGCAGTGTTCTAAGCAATGTGCTGAACCAAAAGAAACCACTCTCTGATGCCAGCCCACCAGCGGATCATGTAACGCTAGCCAGCTCATCCCCAATATAATGGGAGCTCCTCCCAAGGTGGCCACATTAAACGCTATCAGTTCGGTGTGCCTTGCCACCTTCATTATCATTGGGACGGTCTGCAAGCTGACTTCTCCTCCCAACAGCTCCCTGCCATCGATCGTGGTCACCTGCAGGGGGTTGCTTAAAGGGATCGTCTGTATCTGGTGTTCAGCTGCAAACTCTTTGCTCATGAAATTGCAGGAGCTGCCTGAGTCCAACAGCGCCTTTATCTTTAGAGGGTGTCCGTTTGGCAGCTCTAGCGCCACTTCTATCACTAGGGCGGGTTTAGGAGGTTCTGGCGTGGGCACTTTCACTGCTCTTTGGCCTGGCTGCTGTGCCCCGACGGTGGCAGCCAGGCGTTGGCTTTTACTTGCTTCGGTATTTCTTCCTCTCTTCCCTCCACAGCTCCTACCATCCCTTGCCATTCCTTCCTCTGGGGGCAGACTCTGGCAAAGTGACCTGGCTGTTGGCAGAGATAGCATTTCCGGGCGCCTTTTCCCTCCTTCTTTCCCCCCTCACTGGGCTTTGAAACTGCGCGCGCTGTTCCGATTTCCATCGGCTCTGCCGGCGGGAAAGTTGGCTCTGGAATGTCTGGAATGCGGAACTCCTTCCAACGTTCCCCCTTCCCTTCCCGCCTCTCCAATGCTCTCGCCTCCTGGCGCGCTCCTATGGTCAGCGCTGATTTGGTCAGCTGGTCCATAGACTCCGCCCTGGGCGCCCGGGAAAGTTCGTCTTTCACAGCCGAAGAAAGCCCTTCTTCAAAGAGCATTTGAATGGGTTCCGCCGATAGATCCCACCCCAATTTATGGATCAACATGGTGAACTCAGTCCAGTACTCACGGACAGATCGGCTCCCCTGTTTGCAAGCCATTAACTGTCTGCGGACCACTCCCTGTTCAATATCGCTGGAAAACATCAGATCCATGGCGCGAAAGAACTTCATCGTGTCCTTTAGGACGTCACTATTCGCTGCCATCAGGGGTCTAACCCAGTCTCTCGCCCCCTTTTCAAGATGCCCAATCACGAAAGCCACTCGTGATTCCTCGTCAGGGAATTCATCAAACTGCAGATTGAGGGCATATTGCATCTCTGTCCGAAAGCCATGATAGTCTTTGGGCTCCCCCCCAAACTTCTGCACCAATCCTGGTACCTTTCTGACGAGCTGGGTGTCTTTCCCCTTTTTGTCTGCATCCTGAGCCCTCCTCTCCTCAAGCCTCGCCGTCTGCAGCGCTAGCTGGACCTCCAACACCCGGTACCTTTCTTCCAGGCTTGGACCCGCTCCAGCTCCTGCTTCTCCGGTTCCGGCTGGGTTGCTCATGATGCCTTCTCCTGCACAAGCTGCTCACGGAGACTGTCGGAATGCTGTGATGGGACGATGAGCTGCTTGTGTGTAAAATCCTAGTCCCTCAGAGTTTGGTCAAGTTTGCAAACCTCTGTCTGTAACGGAGCCCCTTAAACATGGCTCCGTCAGTCGCTGGCAGATTCCGACAGTGGTTGCTTTCGGAATCGCTTCCAACATAAAAGCTCCTTAACGGAAACACGTCTTCTGGACTCTCTGCGTGACAGCTTCCGGCGAGGAGTGGGTGTCCCTACAGGAGGTCCTGAAACCTCCCCACTGTTTTCGCTGGAAGTGTCTCTGAGCCATCCCTCCAGCTCACTTTCCCTCAGCTCAGCTCCTCTCCCCCTACTGGTTCCCTCTTCAGCTGCTGAGTCTCTCCCAACCTGTGTGAGCCCTTTCACTTCCCTTCCTTCCGATGGCAGTTCCCTGACAGGAAGTTTTTAAGGATTGATGTATGGGCCACATGATCTCCTGCAATGATTTTGCAAAGTTTTTTGCAGATAAAGCCGCTCAGATTTGGGAAGAGGTAGACTTCACCATGGGAGCAGGACAGGGGCGGAAGAGTGCTAGAGTCCTGTCTAGTCAAGTTGTGTGGGATCAATTCCAATCTGTTACCTCCCTGGATGTGGACAGGCTGCTTGGACAAGTGAAACCAACCACCTGTCTCCTTGATCCTTGCCCATCCTGGCTTATAAAAGCTAGCCGGGAAGGGCTGGGCGATGGGCTTCGTGGGGTGGTGAATGCTTCTCTCTGTGAGGAAACCTTCCCAGATCCACTGAAAGAGGCGGTTATCAAACCGCTTCTTAAAAAAACCATCTTAAGATGCTGCCAATATGGCCAACTATCGCCCAGTCTTGAATCTTCCATTCTTGGGCAAGGTGATTGAGCGAGTGGTTGCTGAACAACTCCAGGCACGCCTGGAAGAAGCGGACCATTTGGATCCCTTCCAGTTGGGATTCAGGCCTCATCATGGGACTGAAACTGCCTTGGTCGCACTGGTCGATGATCTCTGGCGGGCTAAGGACAAAGGTGAGAGCTGTTTCCTAATTCTGCTAGATCTCAGTGGCTTTTGACACCATCGACCATAACATCCTTCTGGACCTTCTAGAGGGGCTGGGAGCTGGGGGCACTGTTATACAGTGGTTCCGCTCCTTCCTCCTGGGCCGTGTTCAGAAAGTGGGGGGGGGGATGAGCGTTCAGACCCCTGGGCTCTCACTTGTGGGGTGCCTCAGGGTTCTGTCCTCTCCCCCATGCTTTTCAACATCTAAAGGCAGCCGCTGGGAGAGATCATCAGGGGGTTTGGGCTGGGTGTTCATCAGTATGCGGATGATACCCAGCTCTACCTCTCTTTCAAATCAGAACCAGTGAAGGTCCTGTGTGAGTGTCTGGAGGCGGTTGGAGGATGGATGGCGGCTAACAGACTGAGGTTGAATCCTGACAAGACAGAAGTACTGTTTTTGGGGGACAGGAGGCGGGCGGGTGGGGAGGACTCCCTGGTCCTGAATGGAGTAACTGTGCCCCTGAAGGACCAGGTGCGCAGCCTGGGAGTCATTCTGGACTCACAGCTGTCCATGGAGGCACAGGTCAAATCTGTGTCCAGGGCTCCTGTTTATCAGCTCCACCTGGTACGCAGGCTGAGACCCTACGTGCCCACAGACTGTCTCGCCAGAGTGCATGGCCCTACTAAATTTGATGCTGACCTGTCATCTATTGTTTATAAATGGACAGCATGAAGCAGAATTCTTAATTTGAAGTTTAACTATTCCATATGTACCACTAGGTCAGTGAGATACTGATCTCTCTAAAGTTTAATTACTTACCGCTTCCCCAATACCTTTTTCTCCCTCTGGCCTGGCACAACAAAGAAACTATGTCTCTGCGCATGTTTGACAGACAAGTCTAAAACCTTGCACTGAATAACAATGGAGGAAACGTTATTAAAATATTCCCTTGCAGCCCACAAACTGGCTAAAAGCACTGACAGACCAGAAAATTACATTTGCTCTCCATTTTTAGAAAGGACCATATTTTGTACCCTTGGAGCCTCCTAACCCGGGGGGGGGGGGGGACTTAAGATATATATAGTACTCACCTCTGTATTTCGCTAGATCAGGGACTTTCTTTAAAAGAGGTTACTAATCATTCTTATCTTTAAACCATGCAATTTGTTTTCATCTGGCACCTTCTCTTTATCTGGCCGTCACCATCTATACGCATTAACAGAGTGCAAAATCTTTCTACAAATGGATTTACTACAAGTATTAGGACAAACCCAAAGCAAGAGTGAGCTCTTGGCCTATACTTAAAATGTGGTACATTTCCTTCCATTACTTGATCAGTATCATCATGCAGTAATTTCCAGCTGAAAAGTGGAAGTAACATTTAGAGTCACCTGGCAGAAAACCTTCCTAGAGGAAAATTTACTGAAGTTCAGCTCTTTCTGTATGTGGGCTGTTCGTTTTCCCCTTGCTGGGAAATCAGCGGCTAGCTTGTATCTTTTATTTGGGATTTGGCCCTTTAAAAAAAGGAAAAGATATGTGCGTCTGAAAATCTACACTATATATAGTCACCTCCATCTTCCCTGTTCAACCCCTGTAACACTGTGCCCACAAAGGATTGCTGCTTTCCTTATTAGTAAAGAGACAAGCTGAGAACTACAAACACTCACAGTGGGTGGATTCAGAAAAGGCAGGAGAAAGTCGGACCTGTTCCCAGCCCTTTGTCCCTCCACTTGTATGAGGTCCCTTTGCCAGCGTTCTCCATGGGGACACAAATCTAAGGGCCACACTAAGCATGATGTTCTGCAAGCCTTTAGTTTTATTTTATTGTAACGAATACCTGGCATATAGGGTGGGGAGGGCCAAGCTTTACACCAGTTTCATTGCTGATTAATTTTAAAATGTTTTATTTCTTGCTAGCCACTGTGACAGCTTTGTTACAGGGCAACCTATAAATACTGCAAGCAAATAATAAACGAATAAAGCAAATAAGCTGGCACCAGGTCAAAATTTCCACCAGATGCTTGTTTGGCATTCTTGCAGAGTGGAAGGTACAGCAAAAAAGGGCTGCATCTTTGTTTGTTTCTAACCAGTTTTCCATTAGGAACCTAGGACGCTGCCTTGTACTGAGTCAGTCCATTGGTCCAGCCAGCTCAGTACTGTCTACACTGAATGGCAGCAGCTTGCATAAGCAGCTTTGCTGTTGTTGTTTATTATTGTAAACTGCTCTGTGATCCTCAGGCGAAGGGTGGTATAGAAATTTGACTATTATTATTATCCCCGGCATCTCCACCAGGAGCAGGAACATCTGTGATGTCAACTTACATGTATAAGCTTACGTGGCTGGATTCCTGGGGAAGGGGGGAGAGGGTGCCTGGAGGATATATATACTGCATGGAATCTCTCATTTCTTTGGACTTGATGTGAACTGACCACGCAAGTGCCTTCTGCTATTATTATTATTATTATTATTAGGTGGTGGTGGTTGGTTAGCATTAGAAAAGAAGGAGGAAGAAGATTCTAGTCTAGTATCACTTTTCTATTCTTTCCTTAACAACAACAACAAAATTGCCACTGCTTCAGTCAGCAACTCATTAGCATTATTTTCTTCCTTACAAGGGCCCAATGTGAATGATGCCATATCATTACATAATGCCGTCTGCAGGGGCATTTTGGGGGGGAGATGGGGAAGATAATTTTAAAAATGAAACTGCTACCATCTGAACGTGGTTCTAGACAAAACAATTATAATATGACTGACTGTTTGGTCATGGGGGGATTTCTGTGATCATGAAGACAGCCGCTGCAGAAGCATCCGTAAGTAGAGACTGCCTGCAAGGATTCCCCCACCTCCCAGTGTCTGTCATGCTAGAGACCTGTGTTCCAAGTCATCTTCATGGTGTCATTAACCATGATTCATGAACCAGCTTGTTTGCCTTCTTTCATGGGTTTTCCCACTGCAAAACAAAGACAGATTTGTTTTTATGGAGCATTCTTGTGGCAACTGGAAAAAAATTATCGCACTAATGAGGCCTGTTTGAGCATCAACAGCGAGATGCGAAGCAGGACTTCTGTATTTTTTAAAAAATATCTTCTTATTTTGAAGCTGGGTTTTTTCCATCATTGAGTCGAGAAAAAAAATCATAAAGGGTGTCCCACTGAAAATTAACAAGGCAGTCGCCATGGTGCAGAGGAATGCAGTAACACTAAGAGGAACTGAATAGATAAGATGACTCCCTGGGAAAGAAGAAAGACTGAAAGCTACTCATGACACTGAGATATAGATGGGATGGGGTGCTGATTTGCCAGTGCTAAGTCTCCTCCTGCCTGCAATTATGTACTACTCCTAAAACACATAACTACTTCTCTGCAATATCTTCAGCAGGCCTAACACAACAATTTACATAGTATACTATTTCAGATTAAACACATTAGGAAGCAATCTAGCTGGACTGAATAATAAATAACAGCATTCGTAAACACCTTGGTCTTTCCAGATGCTAAAAACCTTTTGTATCCCCCTACTTTCAAGGCTTCACTAACACTGGCATTGATCCAACACAAGCATCATTATCTCATCTTCAATTAATAGATGGTAGGAGACAAGGGACACTCGGATAGCAACCCTATCTACACTTAATAGGGAGCAAGTCCCATTGAACTCATTGGGACGTGTTGGGCCAGGAGCCAATCCTACTCTCCTAAATGCTGCCACCACCCCTGGCTTTAGGTCTGAAGGAAAGATAGTTATCTTTACAAGAGATTTGTAGGTGAACCAGAAATTGCTCCTTTACCTGCAGAGACGTCAGGCAGACAGTAGTTTATTCAAAGATTGTATGTTTAAAAAGACCCCTTTCTCTAATAACATAAGCAAGTTACATAAGAAAGGGGTAGGCTCTCTTGATGGACAATTCACCAGGTGAGTTCAGGCACTGCCCTAAGTGCAATGCACGGCCTTCAAAGTATCAATAGCACACTCCTCCTTCTCCGAGTACGGAATGATTATGTTGTTATTACCATTAATTTATATACTGCTTTTTAAACCAAAGTGTCTCCCAAAGAATTTAAACACATATGCAAACGCAAACAAATGATTCTATGAAACACACACACACACGTACAATAAAATGCTGTATATCAATTTGATGTTTTCTTGTGTTTTTAATATTTTGTTGGGAGCCACCCAGAGAGGCTGGGGCAACCTAGTGTTGGCATATAAATAATGAAATTATTATTCTTATTACTCAGCAAGCAAAACAGTGTAAGACAGCAACATCACAACACAGGAGGATTAAACAGTGCTCTCCCTAAACCTACATAACTAACACTTAGGGGCTAGAAACTTGAATAGGCAATAATAAATAGTAAAAGAAGCCTAACCCACTTAGAAGAATTAAGGGTTCAGGGTGAACAAGTAAACAATGGAAATAATGGCAAAAAAGGGAATGCTTCCAAATATCAATAGCTGTCAAGTACAATCCTTCAAAAGCTTAGGACAAAAAAAGATATTGGCCTTTGCTTCTTTAGAATGACCAAATGAGCCCTTACACAATGATTCTCCCCAATGCCTGCTGGTTGGTTTCCATGTTTGACAGAAGAAGTTGAAAGTTGCTCAGTTGCTCTACTACTACACCTGAAGCTAAGAGCCAAAGGCCCAGAGCAGGCCTCTACCTTAAATGGTGTGTGCTTGTGTTCAAAGGGAAAACCATTTCCAAAGACATTAAAAAAAAACAAAAAAAAAGTGGCTGGCCCATATTCTCAAAAAAAAGTAAGCATAATTTTTAACTCAGGAGACTCAGATGGTTTATGCAGTCATAAACAGTCACCAAAAAATGTAGCTATTTATGAAGTGTTTAACTGATTTGACTGATTTTCTGGAAGACCAGAAAACCAAATGCAACAAGATGAACGAGGGAGGGGAGCAGAGGGTATTTTATTGTAATGTGAGGTGTATATTCTCTACATGTGGCAAGCAGGGGTTTTCTAGCCTTTATTGGAAAGACTTGGCTTAACTAATATTGAAAACCTATAGTAGGGGAATGTGCTTTTTCTCCCCTCAACCCAGCCGCCCCTAGGAAGAGTTTACAATTTTCCTGCATTAATGATTACCTGAACTTCCAAACAATGCTGAACTACCTCGAACTTGTTCTTTCACTGTGTAGCTATAGCTTCAATTATATTGGGTAATTGTACCTACTTTCCTGCGAGCGATTTGTGTGCTGCTTTAATTAAAACAAACAGTGTTTCTCTCATTATTAGAAATGAAACAAGACTAAATTAACCCAACCCAGATTACACACCAAGCAGACTGCAACATAACATTTCAAATGGATTTTGACATATTTTCCCACAGATCAAGTTCAACAAGTTGAACAGCTTCTGCAATTGGAAAGACACATCTGCATCGCCCTGTTGAGATACCTGAGCAGTGAAAGCAAAAAACCACCCCACATCCGAAGTGAAAACTTCTAGTCTACCTTACAGCCTGGTGATCACCACCTTCAAAGCAAAATTGTATTTTTCACTGTGATTGTTGGCTCCTGGGTTTGTATACTGAATATAGTGGGAGATGGGGAGATACAGGTAAGTCAGCATTTCACTCAAGACAGGCCACAGGCATGTGGACCAACTGGATTGAAACACAATTCCACACAGATTCAGACATTATTCACTTGCACCAGTGTATCACTTCCCTTCCTCTCCTTTCTTCCCTTTGCTCCAGAGGTTTGGGGAACCCCCAGAAGAAGATTTGAGGAAGGCAAGAGGGGAAAGAGGGAGAGCGTGCAAAATCCTTGCACCAATGGAACACTTGCCGTAACACTACATGGAATTCTATCCTAAACTTCATGAGACTTAATGTTTCTATGCATGTGTGTCAAGTTGGGGAAGTTTACATGTGGTGGCTTTCTCTTTTTATATTCACAAGGGGATATGTATGTGTGAAGCAATTGCCGCTTTAAAGATTCAAAAGTTGCTATGTCACAGAAAAATGCCTGAAACCTACCTAGCAAGTTCTAGAGTTTTTTCTTATGAACACTTAGTCCAACCCTATACTCAACAGGATCAAGGTAAAACAAAACAAAACAAAAAAGAGTCACAAAATATAACTGTCTTCCTCAGTATTATTATAGTTTATCATTAATAATTAGACAAAAGCCGTGGTGCTTCTAAAGAAGAAGCAGGGAATTAAAGGATGCTTTGGAAAGTGTCCAGGAATGAGTTTTCTCCAAGTATCCTAGTATTTCAAGATTGTCCCATGAATGTCGGATGCAGCTGATAAATTATTATTCAGCAACCCACAATTTCCCCCTCTCTCACACATAACTCACAATACATCAGAGGCTAAAAATAAACGGCTCCACACACTTAAGAGCCACTTGTAAGTGAGCAGCCCTGATCCTGTTTACTTTGTTGTCACAAAACTAGGGCAATCTTGCTCTCAATTAACCACTTGGTGTGTGCAGACACCAAGCTACCAGGAGGAACGAAATGCCAAGTTCTAACTTTCACTGCTTTGCCATCCTTTCATTTCTTGATCAAAGACTCATGTGAGCACCACTAATTTGCTAAGAAATTAAACATGAAAGGGGAACGCAATTCTGCAACTCACTGAAGAACACTGTGGGCAGTTAATGATTAATTAGCATTATAATACGTGACAGGCTGGTTTCACAGAAGCAGCTTGTTTTGATTCTGAATTTGTTCAGTAGAGGAAATCTTTAAGGATGATGCCAGAACTCCTGTGGCAAGCAGTGCCAGTAAGTTACCCTCAGGTTTGGCAGAGCTGCCACATGGATCATGTAGTTAAAGTCTGGCCAAGGTAGATGCATTACAGACAACTCCAAATCTTGTAAGGTTTGTCCACTGACCCTGGGAGGACTCTTAGGATAGAGCCTCTAAAATGAACACATCCTTGACTTACAAGTTGCAAAAACGAAAACAAAACAAACCCAGGTGCAAGCTGCTGAAGCAATTCATTTGAAATGATACAGAAGTACCATTTCGGAGGATGGCTTCTGCATGCTGTAAACAACAAAGCACAAGGACTCTACAGGTTTTGTTTCTAGGTGAAAGGTTGAAAGCTTAAGGTAGGCCTTGAATGATGACAAAATTACGCTAATGGAAGCTTTTCATGAATGATATGGGACACAATGCGCTAAAGACAGCAGCTTATAAGAAGAATCAGGAGTCCTTTTTATTCAAAGAACTGCTTTAGTATCCCCAAACTTCAGCAGTTCACAAGTTTTATATGCTAAATAACTGAAGGCAGGAGGAACATAAAACTTCCACAGTCAGACACTGAGCCTTGTAACCTCTCTCTCTTAGGCTCACAGGAAAACACTAGCCAATGATCTTCATAGCTTCAAAAGCTAATGGGAAAGATCACCTAGATCAATTACTTTGTGCTTGCCCCATTGCTGCTCTTTCTAGAAGTGCTGCTGGAGACAAGTTCATAGTCTAGAATGGATCATTGCTCTCACACAATAATGGAAGTTTTATGTTCCTGTCTTCAGCCAGGTGTCGCATCATGTAAAGCTTAACTACTGTAGTTGGGTAGCTACAGAATCCACCGAAACAGGAAAGCTGAATTCCCTACTGTTCCTTGGGTAACCATTTTCCAAATAAGATTTCTTGCCTTGCAATGTAAAAATAAACAGAGCTTATCCTGTTCGCCTGCAGAAAAGACAAAGAGCAGAACAATAGTTTCACTCTTCTATATGTAACTCTCCTCCATTGCTAGAGCTGGCATTTATATTCAACAAGCCAGCTTCAGTAGAGAAAAAGGACAGAAATAACAAAAAATGAGGAAAATCCAGTAGAACCCTATGGCCAAGCTAAAGAGTCATCTCAGTACACAGCTACTATTAGGAAAAGTAAATAATCATGCAACATGTGGGCACCCTTGCCATTGAACTGAGATGTATAACCATTTTAACTTGGCTCTGAAGTTTTTACTTACTTGCCCTAAAATAATGGTAAGGACTGTGCAACCTGAAGCTTCACACAGCTCTGAAACGCAACAGTGTTTGATTAACATATTTATTTACATGTTGATTTTTCTCACGGCATTTGGTTTCACTGGGTTAAGAAACAGAACTGTCCCAATCTTCCAAGCCTTACTCATGTGAGTTGCTTTTAAGGCCTATTCTAATGAGTAGGAGGATGAATGATTAATAGACAGCTCCTCTCTTACCGCAACAGCATGCAATGCCTTACTCAAGATGGGCTTACCAATCGTTATATTAGTGCAATATTTCAACATGCAACATTACTCCATCACAAATACTGAAGGATCAAGGGTGTTACAGCCTTTAAAGTGAAGTTGCTTGGGGCAAGGATCTGTTTGACAAAGAACACATTCTTTGTGCTACTCTCTGTACAGCAAGAACAAACAGGAGTGAAGCTGAATGAAAGGTGTCTTATTTATTTACACACAAGAAATGCTCCCCTTTGCAGTGCTCACCTTGGTGGGGTGGATGGCTTCCAGTATCTGCAGAAAAGGTACTGCCCATCAGCGTTGACCAGATGAGGAAGGTCCCGATATGGGACATTCTGGGGAGTCTTCCGTGGGGAACTTTCCTCTGGCATTCTAGAAGAGTGACCTACAAGGTGTGGAAAGAGGAAATACACACTTTTAAGCATAATTGCTGGAAAGAGTCGGCATGCAAAGGAATCCGTGCATACAGGGAAGAGAGTAATCCACAGATCAACTTGCACTATCCAAGTAAACCTCTTCCACTTTCCAAAGATGCACAAACCTAGGCTGGATTTCTTCTGCTCCATGCAACTGCTCTGCAGATTGAAGGATCACATTTTCTTTTTGCAGGAAGAAAATGCTCAAAGGGTAGAAAGGAGAAAGAGCACCCAACCACACTGCCTCATTATGGCTTGTAGTCCCCCCCCCCCCACTCCTCATCTCCCATCTGTGTTTATTTTCCATCAGTTTAGGGAAGCGGATCTTACACACACAAAAAAGATTTTAGCTGCAATCAAGTGCAAATTGTGAAGCTCCTGTATGGATACAAGAAGCCAGCTGCATAAAAGATTCATCATCTCTCTTTTTTAAAAAAAACAACACACATATCTCCAAAGAACGGCACAAGAGACACTGTAATGAGGTGACTGACACTGCCTTGTTGCTATGATCCTTTCTGACATGTGAGGGAAGGGAGGGTAAAAGAAAACCCCAGACAGAACGTCGTAACAAACCTGATTTCATCCTGTGCACGGTTTGCCGGCATTGCAAGTCAAATGCAATCAAGGAGAGCGCTTTGCACGTCGCCGAGGAGCCGCAGGAACACCCCGCCTAACACCCAGCACCCCGCTAGTGGCTGGATCAATTCTTCACCGTTGCGAACGGCAGCTAACTGAGCCGCTACCAGCAGCAATGCTCACTTCCCACCCCTCCTTTGCAAGCTCCTGTGCTCTACAGGGGCTGGGCTGCCTGCGATCGGTTCTCGCTCTAGCTCTTCCCCCTCCCGCGCTCCTCTTTGCAAGTGCTCTCGCGCGCGCTCTCTCGCAGGAGGAAACTGGTCTTAATCAATTTACCACTTCTTGCTAATTTCAACACTCCCCCACCCCGCGCCGTTCTTCTTAAGCAAATCGCGCGTGTGGGCTGGTGGGAGGAAGAAGGTGGGTGATAAAGTGTAGCCGGGGTGGGGGGAGGAAGCAAGCAAGCAAGCAAGCAACAGTCCGCTTCCCAGAAGCTGCTCTCTCTCTCTACTCGCAACTCGCTCGTACACAAACATCAAAGGCACCTTGAACATTCAGCCATGGACCGGTTAAACTGAAAGTTCCCAGGCGGGGCCGGCTGCAGGTTGCTTTCAAACTTTGCTGCCAATACGAGGTCAAGGGAAGAGATGGAAGGGGGAGGAGAGAGATGTCTTTACTGCTGCGACCCCGGTTGGAAAATACCTGGGGTCCTTCCTGCCTATTCCTTTCCGCAAGATCTGCCTCCAAACAACCCGGGTATTAAAGCCACCGGGTTACTGCATTTGAAAAGCAAGCAACCTTCCCCCCTCTGCTTGTGTGTTTTAGGGCTTCAGGAAAGGCAACGGGGAGACCCGCTTTCTAAATAAGCCTGTGTTGCGGAGCGGCAGCAGCGAGCAAGGAGCAGATTCGGATCCAAGCAGGCGCCCGCCGCGAGAGGACGCGATCCGCAACTCCGCCGAGGCGCGCGCGTTGCCTTTCCCGGTGGAGGCGGGGATTGTGGCGGGCGGGCGGGCGAGAGGAGAGGGCTTCGTTACCAGGTGCCGAGACGCGCCACGCTCGCCGGGCTGCTTGCCGGGGGTGGTGCCAGGCGCGGAGCCGCTCGCTCCGTTCGCAGGCAGGTAGACCTTACAAAGCGGCCGAGGCGCCCGAGGGGTTTATTCTAAGGCCGAGGAAATAAACGCCTTCCCTTTCTGGTAGGGCAGGCGGGCGCACAGGAGGAGGAGGAGCGGCGGCGGCAGAAGGAGCTCTTCCCCACCTCCCCCGCGCCTTGTTGCGAGAGATCTTCCCACTGGTGGCCACGCGCGGAGACCTGGCTTGTGCTGGCCACGCCTGGGGCCGGGTGACTCCCCTGGGGCGCCTGGGCGGAGCCCTTCTTCCTCCTCCCCCGCGCCGAACCCAGAATCTCAGGGCATCGCCTTGTTGGGCGTCAAGGAGGGCAGCGCGGTGCTATTCCTCCTTGGTGGCGCCTCTCGAGGAGGAACTAAGGAGGCCTCCACCTCCGCATACCTAACAAGCACCTCCGCCCGAGGGGGAAAGCTGCCAGTGGACAGGTGGTGCCACTTGGCGGGGGTTCTGAGGGCAGAAGGCCTGGGCCCCGCTCAGTGGCGGACCCTGAGGCTTTTGGGGGGGACTGCAGCTTGAACTGTTAGGGGGGCCTCTTCGCAACCAGCAAGAAGGCCCGGGTAACCATCGTTATCATCTTCACGGGGGTTGCTCCACGACAGAGCACCACGTGTGTGTTTTGTTTCATTTTTAAAAAACAACTTTACTACTACATTTCAGATTTTGATTAAAATTGCTGCACTGGGTTGGCTCACATGAAAAAGTCACGTGTGAATTCCCCCCACCCCCAATGCCTTTATAGTTTTCAAGTTATGAGGAAGATGAAAATTAGGGAAATGTTATATACATGCGGGAATAAAGTCGCTTCTTTATTCATCCCTCCAGGATTAGGGACCCTGGAGATTTAAGCTTCATTAGTTTCATAATAGATCTGGCCCCATTTAGGGGAATGAGCAGGTGAGGGCCAGGAATACAGCACACTTGGCTCATGGCATGGAGACACCACATAATACTGCTATTGAAAAGGGGTGTGGGGTGGTGGTCATAAGATCAAAGTTCAAAATTGCCTAGATCAGGGGTCAGCAAACTTTTTCAGCAGTTGGCCAGTCCACTGTTCCTCAGACCTTGTGGGGGGGCTGGACTATATTTTGAAGGGGGGGAAATGAACGGATTCCTATGCCCCACAAATAATCCAGAGATGCATTTTAAATAAAAGGACACATTCTACTCATGTAAAAACACTCTGATTCCCGGAGCGTCCGTGGGCCTGATTTAGAAGGCGATTGGGCCAGATCCGGCCCCGGGGTCTTAGGTTGCCTACCCATAGCCTAGATGCATCCCTGACTAGTTATTCTAAACAAGGGGAAGGAGCACCAGCACTGATTTACAGAGCCCTCCCCCCCCATACATTTTGTGGCACCCTCTCTCAGCCGCTGATTTTTGAAGGTGTGTGGTTTGAGTAAAATTGGTGGTAGATTGTTTGCGGTTCATGGTTTATTAATCCACCACCACCAACAATCTCTGTAATTTTGAGCACTAAATCTGAGAGTAGCTCCTGGACCTTAGGTACACAGCTGTAATTTATTGTGAATTGCAGTTATGAGTGTTACTATTAATAGTGCCAAGCATAAACAATAATAGGGATTTTGTTTTGCATTCTGAATACATGGGCCTGACTGTGGAGGATACAGTCAGAATTGTATGGAGTATGAGTGTAAGCTTTGGAAAGTCTCCTGTTCAAATGCTGCCTGAGCGATAAACTCATTAGGTGACCTCAGCCCCACGGCTCTAATGTGTATAATAATAATAATAATAATAATAATAATAATAATAATGTTACGCATGGCATACAAAAGGACAAACAGCAGCCAGTTGTCATAGGTAGTTAAAGGACCAAATATCCAGCTACATGAAAGTAGCTTCATATGCTTGTTCTGATATACCATTCAGAATTATTGAGTTTATCTATGTAGAATACACTGTACAAAGGCTGCTCATATATGCTACTATTAATGGTCTCCTGAGTCCACTAAAAAATTAAAAAGCACAGAGAGTCGCTCAGAAATTTTTATGTTATATGGTGGCACACAAATGTCATTAATAAATAAATATACATTCAAATCACAAACTTCAACATCAGAACATATAATCTCATATATTTATCTAGATATGGATGTTTGGAACTACAGCTCCCACCAGCCCCAACCATCTGGCTAGCTGGGGCTTATGGGAGTTTTAATCCAGAATACCTGGAGGGCACCAGGTTGGCAAAGTCTGGCCTAGAATAACAGATGCAATGGGAGATGCCATTTTCTCTAAAGGATTGCTTTTCATCCTAAAAAGTGAAGTCCTTGTAGAATACTGTGAGCTTTATGAGTTGTACTTGTGGTCAGATAACTATAATAAAAATGTAGGCCAACTTTGTTACGAACAAATTGAGTGAAAAGTTATTTATGGCAATTAACTTTGACTTAAGAGCGAAAGTTACTTCTTGATTTAATGAGGACTTCATGTAAATGTTTAAAACTCTCCCATGAAAAACAGTGGTATATAAAGGGCTCAGTTTCTGTTAGATTGTGTCCTTAAAATAGTCTACTGCCTTCTACTTCTTATGAGGCCTAGATGGGCTCTCTCTTTGCTTCAAAACTGCTGCATTATTTCAGTGATTTTTGAACTGCTAAAATCCTAAGGCTCCAGCTGGATCTGAACACTTCTGGCTCATGAAATCTACATTCTCTCAAGTGACTGAAGATCTAATGGCATGGTAACAAACAAGTCAAACAAGTGAATCTTTCAGAGCATGTGCCAGATTTTCCTAATCCCAACAGACTCTGTTGGGATTTTGAAATGTTGCCTTCATATTATGCCATTTCCTGCAATCCAGAAAGCTAATCAATGCCTTGAGATGCCACAGAATGTCTTGTCTGTTTTCAAGGATGCTTCACAAATACAAAATGTCGCTGCTCACATTTTCAAAACAAAGGGATATACTAGCAAAGCTGATCAGAGCCTTATTATGTATTGGTTCTGCAGAAGAAATATATATAAAGCAAAGGAGATGGATAGCATTATTCACACAAAACAAGCAAGGAAATGATAGAAGCAAGCTGCTGGGCTGTAAAGAATTCTTCAGGCTGATGTGCATTATTAAAATGAGGATTCAGGAGCACTTCTAAACTGTTAGCTTGCTATGTCAGGGCAGTGCAGCCTCATATAAAATATTTCTATGGAAGCCGCCCAGAGTGGCTGGGGAAACCCAGCCAGATGGGCGGAGTACAAATAATAAATTATTATTATTATTATTATATAAAATAGGCTGAACACCATCTCCCTGGACATAACCAGGACATGCCCACAGCACCACCATCTTGTCATGATTCAACTGTAGTTTATTGGCACGCATTCAGCCAGCCTTTGCTTTTTCTTATATGATTCTGCCAAGACACGCTGTCTAAACACAGTTCAATTACATTCTGTTTAGTATAACCTTCCATACAGATGAAACATCAACAGAGTAACATTCCATCACCTTCCATTGGGGGCATTCTTCTTTGGAGATCCTTCCAAAGTAATTGTAAAAGCCAACCCCTTCTGAACATCCCAAAAATTATGTAAGGATGTTTTGGTTTGGTTCCGTTTATGAACTTCTGGAATACACAACTGCCAAGGTCAAGATTAACTGAAGCTACTCTGATGCTGAAGTAACCATGGGAGGGCAATCACACAGGCATGTCTCTGGATTAAATATAGGATGGGACTGGCACCTCCAAAGATCCCCTGATGCTTGTTGAAGTAGTGCAATCATGAGCTATAAAATAAAACAAAATCAGGTACAATGTTTTATTATGTTTCATACTTTCCTCTGAATATTTTATTTTGAGCACATTCTATGCAACCTACTGGGAAAATGGGTAGTCAAACCTTTTCAGCCTCATAATGCAGCCAATTATATATTTTTCTTTCTTTCAAATGCCTATCAATGTCCAATAGCCTCTAGCACCTTAAGAATTACAGTAAACAGTATCTGAAAAACTAGGCATTGTGCCCAGGTAAATTTCAAATATGGAACAAAAGCCAAGGAGTGGAAATGAAAATGCCAACAACAACAACAACAAATTGAAAAAGTACTCTCAAACCACATTAATAATAAAAAAGAAATCCAAAGCAGATTTTCCTCCTTTTATAGCTTATATGAAATCACATAAAAGGATTTTATTAAAACTTCAAATAGTAAAAAGCAAAATTACAGACTTCCACATATTGTAACATTTTCGGAGTCCATGAATTTCTTCAATAAGGAGAATGGAGGCCTCCAAACAATGGGGCAATGGGGGAAAGAGCCTTTTAAACTTTTGAGTATAAAATGTCTTTAATAAAACTAATAAATTAAAATGACTTATTTGTCAACCAGCTGTAATTGCGTGATGTGCTATTTAAAAGATTCAGGAAGTGTCAAATCACCTTTCGGATTTATGTAAAACGTGCAATGAACTTTTGGGTTACAATGTGTGTTAATCAGTAGTTCCTGTGAAAGCAAATTCAGGGTGCTAAAAACAGAAATGAGATTGCAGAGAGCTCTAAAGGGATCTCGCCAAGCTAGGGGTTGGTTTCAGACTTCATTCCTGCCACTGAGCATCACCTGAGCAGAGTTCTGCTCCCAGGATGCTCTTGCCAGCGCTTTTGCCAACCCCCTCCTCTCGTTGGAGCCTCCACCGGCCATCTAGTGCCCTCTCACACAGTTCCAGAGGATCAGGGAACCTACCTGAATAGTGTGGGAGGTGGTGCAGGAGCACCAGAACAGGGAAGGAGCCTTTATATCCATCTATAGAAGGCAAAGTCTGGATCCTGAGCAAATGGGCAGTAAAGTTCAATGGCACATGAATGCAGATGCCAGACTCTTCAATTCAGTAGTTGGGGCACTAAACCAGCATCACGAGAAGCAACCACAGCAGATACCTTGCAAAAGCAGGTGTCCTTTTCGCCCCAGAATTATACCATGACTCCGGCTGTGTGCATAACCCTGTTTAGCCCGGATTGCAACCAGCAGTGGTATAAAGAGATGTGGGTCTGCTGTGTGCAGTACAATACAGGCTGTAAAGAATGTGCCACATGCACCAGCATCCCTGTTCAAAGCTTCGTTGCTGAAAAATGCAGGAAGTAAAAAGACAGCTCACCAATAGAAGTGGAGATTGCCCTGAACGAGACTTACATTTAAACAGAAGTTGTTACTTGCTTACTGTATGTTTCGGATGGATAAAGTACCTGCGGTGCTAAAATGAAAATGTAATGCATGCCAATATGTACAAAAACCCTCCCATGGTAGGATAAAGGGCCATAGCTCAGTAGCAGAACCCATGCTTTGCATGTAGACAGTCCCAGGTTCATTCCTCGGGGTCTCCAGGTAAGGCTAGGAAAAATCTGCCTGAAACCCTGGCAATCCACTGCCAGTTACTGCAGACAAGGCTGAACTAAATGGAACAATGGCAGCTTCCTACACCCTAGGTTACCCCATGTTCTAATAAAATGCCAAGTTCTCGGGTTTGATTCCCTTACGTGCCACTTGCATATTCCTGAATTGCAGGGGGTTGCACCAGATGATCCTCAGGTGCCCTTCCAACTCTACAATTCTATGATACCTATTTCCCATTTCTTCCTCGATAGCCCTGGGTATGCAAGGAATGCAGAATCACCCTCTGCATATTTTGGATTAATGCCATTGCAGACACACCTCTTGTACTCTGACACAACCATAGGAGAAATTAATGAGCAGCAGCTGGCTGGCGGCCTGCTGTTCATCCTGGTTTAGATCCTGAAATAAGAATGGCCACCTGAGGAAATTCCATAGTGAAGGAGAAAGGGATCCCAACTGTGCAAGGTCATGTCAAAATATAGATGTCCCGGTCAGCCGTGGCTGCTTGCTGAGAATTCCAAGCAGTTCTGCCTGTATGGGAACAGCCAGAGGCAGGTGACCCTGTTGCTGCATCTCACTAAGGACTTTGTGGAAGCACACACGCTAAAGCCAGCAACATTTTCAATTGCAGCCTTGAACAAATGGCATGTTTACATATAATTGTTCTAGCAGGGTCATGTTTGCTTGTTGGTATACATAAAGGTTTGGTTCCCCAAAGGGAGTTCACCACATGACAGTTTCCATTGAGTCATAATGGAAATGTCATTCCCCTTTCTGGTATTGTTACATTACACCGGGGAACGAGGGGGGGGGGGCGGGGGCGGGGCGGGATGGCTATACTTGCTAGGCGAATAAAATTACCTTCTCTTTCTCATCATCTTCCACAAAACAGGAAGTAAGAAATAAAAGTAGACACAGTGGCCTCTGAGATATGTACAAGGAATAAATACTTTTTGCCTACTTCCTGGACACATACCACTCGCAGGCTTACTCATGAGACAATTACAAGAAGTTCTCATTTCCCTGTCATGTAATGAAGAGTTGGAGCCCTTTCTTTCCCCCACTTTGAATCCCCTCCATTTCTGTCTATGGGATAAACTGCTATATTTGGGTATTGCAGATATTTTCTAATGGTACATCACAGGATGCCTGCTCAAAACTACTTCAGGTGTGATAGCCCTTAATATTCATATTGAAAAGATGAGTTGGCAACCAACATTAGGTATATTCATCTCTCCATCTTTGAAGCCCTAGCACAAGGGTGGCTAAGCCATGGCCCACGTTTGCCCCCAAAGTTTTTATGGTTCCCAAGACACCCTCAAATTTGTTGTTTTCTAATGAAGCTAAGAAAAAAATGACATGCCCCACCCCCCGTGATGCCAAAAGGTATATTTGTGGCTCTCCAAGCCCTTTGCCCATTTTTCTTTCTTTCCTGAGTGCCCCCACAGTAACCCCACTGTGATACTAAAAGTATTTTGGGAGGTCCCTGAAGGGCTCCCGAAAGTTATCCTTTAAAATAACTGTCTATTCCCACAGATCCCTTGTTGCGAGTCTGTTATTCCAAAAGCTTTTTCTTCCCACCCCCCAAAAATGTGCACTTTCAAAAACCCATGTTGATGTGCAACTCCCAGAGGGTCCACCATGAGTCAATGTGACCCTTGGCCCCCCAAAGGCTAGTCACCTCTATCCTAGCTAAAGACGATTACTTGTGCGTAATTCATGTTGTAATTTTGCTTGTTTACCTTATGATGCAATTGTTTAGTGGTTTTTCTGGTTGGCCATTATCCTGGCTACCTTCCTCTGGACTGTTAGTAGCTGTATTGTATTTGCATTGTAAATGTATTTCACAAAGAATAAATGCTACTGGGGAAAGGAGGTGGCAGTTGGCAGTTGGTTGGTTATTCCATTAGTTCATTCTTTGAGAATGTGGGAGCGTGGTGACTTCGAGCAGACACTTTCTGCAGGAGTTTGTGAGGACAGCCAAGTTGTGGATAAATAACTTACGCACTGCTATGAAGAAGTTTTGAAAACAAAAGGACTAAACCCTCTCTTGGACTCAGGGAAGAGAAACGCATTGTATTCATATATGAGAATATATGAGAATATTTGTTGTTCAACTGCTGCCAACCTGACAAGTAAAGATTTATTTTCAAGTTTGTGTAAGGAATATGTCAATTGGTAAAGTATGAGACTATTAATCTCAGGATCGTGGGTTTGAGCCCCACGTTGCGCAAAAGATTCCTGCATTGCAAAGGGCTAAACTAGATGACCCTCATGGTACCTTCCAACTCTATGATTCTATGATTTTATGATGAATATCTAACACGGACTTGCTCCAGTTTGTCAAAATCCTTAATATGTGACATCTAGAACGGGGAAACAGTACTCCCAACTCTTTCTATTTTCTCAATGCAAGCTGCCTGGGTAGTTTGGGGTCAGTCACTCTCTCTCAGCCTAACCTACCACACAGGATTGTTGTGAATATAACATTTGCTTGCTTGTTTGCTTGTTTCACTGCATTTATCTCCCACCCTTTTCTCCAAGGAGCCTATGGTGGAATATATGGTTCTAGAGAGCCAGTGTGGTGTAGTGGTTAAGAGCGGTAGTCACATAATTTGGGGAACCGGGTTCGCGTCTCCGCTCCTCCACATTCAGCTGCTGGGTGACCTTGGGCCAGTCAGACTTCTTTGAAGTCTCTCAGCCCCACTCACCTCACAGAGTGTTTGTTGTGGGGGAGGAAGGGAAAGGAGATTGTTATCCGCTTTGAGACTCCTGAAGGGGAGTGAAAGGCGGGATATCAAATCCAAACTCTTCTTCTTCTTCTTCTTCTTCTTCTTCTTCTTCTTCTTCTTCTTCTTCTTCTTCTTCCTCATTTAATCCCCATAACAACCCAGGGGGAGGAGACCATGCCCACCATCCCAAGTTGTTCCTTGCAGGAAAGATGAGCTAAAAATAAAAACCAATCAATCACATAAAATGCACATTACTGCTGTCTGATTATAAATGCTTTTAGCGATTGTGAGCTTGGAACTTGGAGATGCTATTTATTTGGATTAACCAGAAGCAAAAACAGGGGAAGGCAGAGTACGATTCTGTCTACATCAGGCTTGGTGGCTGCCTTCTCAAATTCAGAGAGTAACTGTAGAAAAAGTAATGTGTGTATCAAAGGAGCTTGGTTTGCTGTGAGCGTGATCTTACTTGAATATGAGAGAACTCCTGCCTAACCCAGCTAAGTACCCAACATTGCCATTTACTTAAAAGGCATGTATAATGCAAATGGGACCACTTGTGTCTTCTGTGTGTGTTAGGCAGGTGCTTAAGTGCTTTGCTGGAAGAAACTGTACTGGCTGCGCGGCATCGTGTAGAATCAAACCCCTCATGCGTACAAACGGCACATCTCACTCCCACTATATTTGCATGAATGCAATGAACCCAAGCTGGTATGTTGTTAAGAGGGTAAATGATGCCAGGGGTGTTTGGGGTGGGTGGGGGTGGTTTCCTTTTAATAGAGGAAAGAAATCAACTGCATATAATTAGAGCAGGGTATATAGTAGGTGTTGTGAGAACAATGGAGGAAAGAAGTAGAAATGAGTGGGGGAAGTACAGACTGAAGAGAGAGAGAAAGGTCATAAAGAGGGGGTGAGAAGACAGTGTTGTGCCTGTCGCTACACATTCACAGCAGGATTTGCAAAGGATTACTTCATTTTGGCATCCACAGGTAAATAGAATTTATAAGATCCTTCTGCTCCACTTCACTGCAGCAACCTCTTTAATTGCAGAAGGGTAATTTGATTTGTGAAGAAGATTTAATCAGATGCATGTGCCAAGCCATTTGCAATTCTGCTGAATAGGCGCATGAAGATCTACTTCACTGATTATGACAATGGCAATGTGTAGGAAAAAAATTATGCAAGAAGCAGTATTAATGTCAAATCTGGGAAATATGGATAGGACAAAGAAACATTAAGAACGAGCCATGTCTCTAAGTTAAGATATCAGGAAACTGCTAGGAAGAGCAGCAGACAAAGGAAACAAGGGGATATGAAGCATGAACAAGAGGAATTTGCATGTGTGGGGGAAATCCCACACACAGAGTGCTCCAATAACATGCAAAGTGGCTTGAGAAAGGGGCATCCAAAATGCTCACATGATCCAAGTGACCTGCTTATAAATGGCAGAGAAGTCATTAACCAGTCTCCTGGGAGAGATGGGACATTAAGGAGAGGACCAGGTTACTGGAAGAGATATGATTCTTGATACCCAAGGATGGATGCCAGCACAAAGTACTGTACACAAAGGATGTAGCACAAAGCATGGGTACAGGCTGGAAAAATATCAACATTTAGCCTACCCTGCAGATTCACAAATACATTTTTGTGTGTGCATCAGATGCTTTGGCCCCACAAGATAATGTCGAAAAGAACTGAAAACCACTGTGTTGGATTTTGGGCCACACTAGACTGGTGTTTTTTGTGGTTACTGTATATTCTGCAACATATCAACAGTGCAATGACAGTGCATTAGTGGTGGGTTTATAATGGACACATCATTTGGCTTTATTAGTTCTGCAATGATTCGCCAATGTTACCACATTAGTGCCATCTGGAAGGACACTCTTGCACTACAACACAACAAAGACTGGTCAAAAAAATAATCTGGATCATTTGTAGTATAAAAACATGCAAGATGTAAACAGGAACTTAAATGCACTGATTGGAAATGAAGTAGTATGATTGCTGCAAAACTTTTGCAGGCATAAACAGCATTGATGGTGGGATCACATATAACTGCCCCACTACCATCGTAATCACAAATCATTGGGAATGCACAATAAAAAGGGTGTTTGGAGGGACTCTTTGTGTCATTGCTACCTCTCACTCTTGCCACCTCTCACTCTTGTTCAAGACCCAAGGCTACACAAATGTCTGGAATCCATGAAGGTCCATGAGATGCTCTGGATTCTAGAAAGGTCTCTGGGATATTATATTATTATATTATTATATTATATTATTATATTATTATATTATTATATTATTATATTATATTATATTACATTATATTATATTATATTATATTATATTATATTATTATTATATTATATTATATTATATTATATTATATTATAAATTCCTAGGGAGGGATGCGGTGGCGCTGTGGGTTAAACCACTGAGCCTAGGACTTGCCGACCAGAAGGTCGGTGGTTTGAATCCCTGCGACAGGGTGAGCTCCCGTTGCTCGGTCCCTGCTCCTGCCAACCTAGCAGTTTGAAAGCACGTCAAAGTGCAAGTAGATAAATAGGTACTGCTCTAGCAGGAAGGTAAACGGTGTTTCCGTGCGCTGCTCTGGTTTGCCAGAAGGGGCTTAGTCATGCTGGCCACATGACCTGGAAGCTGTACGCCAGCTCCCTTGGCCAAAAAAGCGAGATGAGCACCGCAACCCCAGAGTCGGTCACAGGTCCCTTTACCTTTACTATAAATTCCTAGAGAAAAAAACAATATAGAGAAATAGGAGCTACTCTCGGATCCTATCATTACTATAAATCAACACATATGAATGGCTACAGAGCAAAACAGGCACTCTAGTGCTTGGCCTAGACAGAGCATCCTTGAAAAGCATCTGGCCTTAAAAAAGTCTGCTTGCACCTCATAAGTTCAGCTAGTTAACACTTTAAGAATCATGAGCATAGGCAGCATTTATCGATAGTTGGGTGGTCCTTGACAAAGGTGAATGTGACATTTATCTTAAACAGATGCTGGGTGGTCCTTGGCTACAGCATACAGTGAATAAGCAAAGCCTTATCCTTAAGCAAGAAACACATGTAGCAGGGAATCTCTACCAGGGCGTAGCTGACCCTAAAGACAATAAAGCTAATGGTAAAGCTCTTACTGGGGGTCTAATGACATGTCTACATGGCTGTGTTCCACACTATCATTATGGCACTAAACCAGAAGCAAGGGGAACACATGGAAAGCATCTCCTCCAAAGCAGACATAATTTCCATCCCCTGTGAAATCAGAAAGTTGGTTGTGCAGATTGGGTGGCCAGTACTGATATCTAACCAATTCCTTTTTGCACTGTGACTGCCAGGAACAGAAGGGGAATAAGAGACAAAATATTGACATCACTGTCCAAATACACTGCATGGAACACACAGTCAAGCCCTTTCCATGCCTCATGCCAGTATGCCACAATGGAACCCTTCGTGTGAGCATTAAAAACAAACAAACTATGCCCACAAGGCATTCTCACAGCTTCCTAATTCTTTCTTTCTTTTTATTTTTAGCATTGATATGTTGTAATAAATAGATTCCCTTTTTTCCTTCCTGTTAAAGCTTTGCCAATGGTCTCTCATATCTCCCCCATCCAATATTATATTTTGTTGTATTAAAGGACACCATCCGCTGGAAAGGCCTTGTGTGCATGCTCCATCGAAATGAATGGGAGTGGCTCTAACTGCCAAATTTGCTTGCATAATCCCCATTTAATTGCGTAATCCCAATTCAGGACCACAATACCACAAGGACCACCAGTCTCCATATGAACAGCCCCGGACCCATCATCTAAGGCCCTTTTTTGTGTGCCTCCTACACAAGAGATCCAGGGGGTGGAAACACAAGAATGGGCCTTTTCTTCAGTGGCTCCCTACTTGTCAAATAAGCTCACCCGGGAGGCTCACCTGGCACCCTCATTGCATATATTTAATATATTTAGGCATTTCTCTATAACCAGACTTTTGGCTGATTAACATTATATGGTCTTTAAATGTGTCAAAGGGGGGGAGGGTTCTTAGTTTGTATTTGCTTTATTATGTATTTTGTGTTCTCATTTTGTATTTTTATGAGGGGAACCGCCCTGTGATTTTCAGATGAAGGTTGGTTAATAATAATAATAATAATAATAATAATAATAATAATAGGAACTATGCAGTGTTGAGCATGTGCTTTTATGTAGCTTCCACTCCTTTCCATGAGGGTTGTATGGGAGGACTTCTTGGTCGGTTGTATTCAAAGTAAACTTCTGAAGAATCTTTGATATTACATTCTAAATGTTCTAATATAAATAAATATGTTCATATATAAATATATAGGGACGCGGGTGGCGCTGTGGGTAAAACCTCAGTGCCTAGGACTTGCCGATCGTATGGTCGGCAGTTCAAATCCCCGCGGCAGGGTGAGCTCCTGTCGTTCGGTCCCAGCTCCTGCCCACCTAGCAGTTCGAAAGCACTCTTAAGTGGAAGTAGATAAATAGGTACCGCTTTAAAGCGGGAAGGTAAACGGCGTTTCCGTGTGCTGCGCTGGTGCTGGCTCGCCAGTTGCAGCTTCGTCACGCTGGCCACGTGACCTGGAAGTGTCTTCGGACAGCGCCGGCTCACGGCCTCTAGAGAGAGATGAGCACGCAACCCTAGAGTCGGACACGACTGGCCTGTATGGGCAGGGGTACCTTTACCTTTATAAAATATATATATATATATATAAAATTTATAGAAGCCGGAACCACACTGGGGCAAGAAGATACACCGTATTTTTCTGTGTATAAGACTATGCTTTTGCTTTTTGCTAAAAAAAAAAAAAAGCCCCAAATTGGGTGTCGTCTAGTGAATGCAGATAGTGAATGCAGGGGGGGGGGCATGCGATTAATGGCAGCAGCAAGCAGGAGATTGGCAGCGGAAATTGGGCGGGTGATTGGTGGCTGCGGCAAGGCCTGCTGGCAATTGGCTGTGGCAACTGGGCAGGTGATTGGCGGCTGCGGCAAGTAGACGGGTGGGCTGTTTGTGGCGGCAAGCGGGCAGACAACTGGCGGCTCCGGCAAGATGTGTGATCGGCAGTGGTGGGCAGGCGGGTGAGCGATTGGTGGAAGTGACCTCCCACCCACCACCCACCCCAAAAAGCTAAACAACTTAATTTCTAATTTCGGGTTAAAAAAAATAGGGGGTGTCTTATACATGGGGGAGTCTTATACACGGAAAAATACGGTAATATGCTTTGCATTTCCTCCTGCCCCCAACTGAATTTGCATGGAAATCCTGTATGTACCACTTTCAAAAGAATATAGACGCACTACAGAGCATTTAGTACAGCATAGGGAAACAAGGCAAATACTTACTGTCGTTTTGAGCACTAGAGGGCAGAGTAATAATGACTTCATTTGCCAAGGGTATCCACTGACACCTTTGAACAACCTTTGCTTCTTAGAAACCTCCTCTGTCATGTGCCTTTTATTGTTTCCTTCGCCATCAACGGGTTTTGACTCGCTCGCCTCTGATGTCACTGTCACAGTCCTCTCTGCCCCGCTGTCACAACTGCTGTGAGAGGGAGCAGCACCCGTTTCCTGGAGCAGAGGAGGACTTAAATGAAGTGCCTGGAGGGAGATCTTAATCTCCTCATTGTGGATACAGACAACATGTTCAACAGATCTGTTCTTTGATGACATTTCCCCAGTTGCCATGGTGGGAGCCCTGTGAATACTGGAGAGGCTGTCAATCATTTCATTAGCCACAGCGGTTTTTCAAAACATATTTCTGTTCATTTACATTTGTAACCTGGCCTGCACTACGTAGTCCCAGGACTGGCAAGAACATCGATCCGTCTAATTCCATCAGCAGATAAAACAACACTGAATTTTGTGTATGTTTTTAGCTGAAAGGACCCAGCCATTGGCAGCATGGCAGGCCCACAAGTTTTGTTGAACATCCATGCTAGTTTCACAGAAAAAGCCAAGCCATTGTCTTCCTTCTGGCAGGGCTTTCTTTCCATCTTCCGGCAGCTAATCCTCCCCAGATAAACACCGGAAGATTGGGGGGGTGGGGGGAGCAGTGAGACAATGGCACAACTCCTTCTCTCCAGCAAAGAGCTATTCCTGCTCTGTTGAGTTGAGAAGGGAAGGGTCCAGCTCCCTCCCCCCCCCCTTCAGGCTGCCCCAGCCTTCCCTGCTGTTGAGATAGTTGTGGGAGGGAAACTTTGGGGATTTTAAAGGCTTTTTCCCCTGCAGGAGAAGCTGCAATATGTCACCAGATTTTCATTCTACATTCTGAAGCCTATGGGCAATTTAGTGAATAAGCTAAAGAGTGCTGGAGGGCTGCTCCAGAGTAATGACCCCTCCAGACAACCTGTTTATTCAACAGTCACCCTGATCTACTTGCACAAAGCTTATGTGGAGGTTGGGTTATATCTCCCCTCGGCCATGGCGCCTACTCGGTGATTTTGCGAAGTCTAGCCTACCTTACAGGTTGAAATGAAAGTAAAATGCATACTTTTACGCAGAGCACCTTTTGAGCAAGGGTGAGATGAAAATGGCAATGAATAAATAGAATATTTAGGCACAATACTGAGCCAACTACGTAAGAGTATGCTGAAAATGCACCTCTTTGCCTTGTCCATTGGCACCTATTTTGAAAGACCCAGCTGCTTGACTTCTGATTGAAAATTGTTCAAACCAATTTTTATATTGTGTTCCTACATTGTTGTAACTTGCCCTGGGCCATTATGGTGAAGGGCGGGTAGGTAGTAACTGATGATAGCACATAAATAAATGAATAACATCTTATTGGGGTGGGGTAGAAAAAGCTATGGTTTTCCCAGTAGTGATGTATGGAAGTGAGAGCTGGACCATAAAGAAGGCTGATCGCCGAAGAATTGATGCTTTTGAATTATGGTGCTGGAGGAGAATCTTGAGAGTCCCATGGACTGCAAGAAGATCAAATGTATCCATTCTTAAGGAAATCAGCCCTGAGTGCTCACTGGAAGGACAGATCGTGAAGCTGAGGCTCCAATACTTTGGCCACCTCATGAGAAGAGAAGACTCCCTGGAAAAGACCCTGATGTTGGGAAAGATGGAGGCCACAAGGAGAAGGGGATGACAGAGGATGAGATGGTTGGATGGTGTTCTTGAAGCTACCAGCATGAGTTTGATCAAACTGCGGGAGGCAGTGGAGGACAGAAGTGCCTGGCGTGCTCTGGTCCATGGGGTCACGAAGAGTCGGACACGACTAAACGACTAAACAACAACAACAGAAAAAGTGTAGTATAAAAAGTAGCAAAACCAATTATTATTTGTGATAGCAACACAGGAAATATAGCAACATAGGAAGCAACCATATACTAAGTCAAATTGTTGGTTTATCTAGCTCAGTATTGTCTAAACTGACTGGCAGTGTCTGTCCAAAGTTTGAGGCAGGAAGTCTCTCTGAGCCACAACTTGAGATGCTGGGAATTGAATCTGAGAGCTTTGGCATGCAAAGCAGATACTCGACCACTTCCCCATACATGTATTCATTGCTTAGCTTGGGTGTAATTTCCCACCAGGGCTCCACACATACATCTTCTCTAGTAATTCTTTCAAGGCATATCAGTATGGCACTGACTGCATGGCTTCTGAGCCCTTCATATGCTACGGCAGCAATACCCTGGCTAAGTGTCTCCTACGCAAGACCCTGTGGCAGCCATATAGGGTGTGCAGTGCATGAGAGTCAACAAGCTCCAGGGGCCAACCAAAAATGATAATTTTGTTGCATGCCGCAGTTACGCAATAATTTCAGTGTTTTGTTTCTAATTTCTGATAATATTCTAATATAACTTTGTGATATCAATTAGCATTACACATTAAAATGCGCCCATAATTTCTGTATGTTCTAAAGATGGGTTAACAAGCAAAATACATAAGCAGGACTAATTAACTAACTGTGCGTTATCTGTGGTCTCCCAAAATGGAGCCTGGGAACTTGAAAATGGCAGTAGCTTTGTCAAGGGAGCAAGGGCTGTTATGCCACCAAGGAAGATCTCGAATTAAACCCCCTAGACTCCAGGGATAGCATACTATTCACTTGTCCACAAAGGAAGCAGATTATCTTTGTAATATCAAATTCATATGGATAAATATAAATTCTCTCAAGTATTTATAGCCCAGCCTTTCAGAAAAGTGCCTTTTTAATGCTTCGTCTTATTTTTTATTACTGGTGATGATGTCAACATAACCTACTTTATAAGCCCCACATAACTAATATAACAAGAGAGAGAGAGAGAAAGAAACTGTAATTCTTTGCTGGATGGCACGTTGCCGCATTTCAGCAGCCAAAGTGGACAGAATTGTGGAGGAAGTTTTATTATTGTGCAGCCTGGCTCTCTCACACTGCCTTCCCAATTGACAAAAGCACCATCCATCATGCTTTGCATTCCAATTTTTCTATGCGTTCTTTTCCAGCTCATCATAACATAATTATGTCCCTTCTGTTTCTCCCAGCCAGGAAGCGGGACTTTTCGTCTGCTAAGGCAACATCTGCATAATATAAAGATGACAAACCCTCAACGATGGTGAAAATGTGGCTGAAACCTGCCCATATTGCATAGTTTGTAAATGTTGAGAGGTGCAGAGCTGATTTCCAAAGGGAGTAACGTGGGCCTGCAACTTCATTGGTTACCATTTGCAAATTTTATGCTACTACATGCTTACAGGTCTCAAATCTTTGAAGACCCTAGGAATACTGTCCTGGTAAGAAGTGACTAGCACTGGAGAGAACTGAGTTAAGAATGGTTGCAGACTTTAAGAATATTACTGTGGAAATTTGAAGCTTTCTTCACACTTAGCAAGAGTAGTAGCAGCACAATATACATTTTTGTGGCTATGTAATCACCATATTTGTAAAGCAGTTTACTTCCCCCAAAGAATCTGAACAACTGTAGTTCCCAGCCCCCTTAACAAGCTACAGTTCCCAGTTTCTGAGTCTAGGCTGTTTTCCAGAAGTTTTTTAAAATAATTTTTATTAAACATTTTCTTTGTTTACAAAAATATGTGCATTGTCTCTTTCTTCAGGTTGTGTTTTCTACAGATCAGTTACATTTGTTTTGAGACAGTGTTATATTGCAAATTGCTTCTGAAGCATTGCCAAAATTGGATGTGAAAACTCAGGGTCCATCCATTAGCTCCCAAAATGCCTGAAGGTGATCCTGTATCTTTTCAAATAGAACTTTTAATGGAACATATGTTGTATCCGAAATGAGTCAAGTGTTGGATCTGAAAATTTAGGGTCTAACCAACTACCAAGTCTCAGCATGCCTGAGCATGATCCCAGACTTTCCAAGAGCATCTCCAAATACATCTCACATCCAAAGGAAGCATGATTAAGCAAATATATTGAGTAAAGTAAGAATGTAAGCACTGGTTCATTAACAGTTAACATTAACAGAGGAAGCCTGGCACAAGCCATTGAGTGTGCCAAAAATACTTCTTTAAACACCAGTACTCTAAATTTCCCAGTCTTGGTTGTTTCTAGTTTCTAGCAAATAAATAAATAAATAAATAAATAAATAAATAAATAAATCCAATTTCTTGCAAGAAAAAATGTACATTTATTTATTTATTTATTTATTTACTTACTTACTTTAAAAATACAGGTATTTTAAAAAATGAAAGAAGACATATAAATTTGGCATGGGGAAAGACAAATCTGCAAATATTTTCTCTTTTCCTTTTCGTTCCCTCATTTCTGTTTGTGTAAAAGGAAAACACAAGACACACAGTGAGCTAAAACAGCTGAAGAGTTATTGAGAGTCCGTTAAGATAACAAGCCTAGTTAGAATGGTAAATCTTGATAAAGAAACAGATTTCAGTTCTGAGAAATGTTTATGGTGAATCAATGTTAAAAGGAAGAAAAGTATATGTTTCAATATTATGAGAATTGCTTATCCTTTTAAAGAAAAAGTGTAGGTACCTCATTCTATATTATTTTTTAAATTGCTAGTTAAAAATAGGTCAAAATTTAGATATGGAAAGTCCTTTTCAGTGGTACAACAAAAGTGATCTGGATGGTGTAAATTAAAACCTCTTCATGCATTTGGTTCCTTAATCTCATTGGATGTCTTCTTGATCTGAACCTCTGAGAACCAAGGGAGAAAAATTAAATTTCATGTCTGCATAGCTAATTCCACAAGTCTAAAGAACTTTTCAGTTTTCCTTCTTACTCAGAGCTGATCTTTAAAGCTTAATCTTCAGTTAAGAATAGCTCTTTAATCTTCAGTCATAAATTGATCCCCATGCCAACATTTTCTTATTCTCAAGACACCACTTTGTACTGTGGTCAGTACAAAGTTACATAAGCAAAGCAGCTGAGAGGGAAGCTGCCATTGTCTGTGGAACCTTTACTAAGGCTCCTGACTGAAGTTAGTAACAACAGGTTTATTAAACAAAGCTTTATGCAACTCCCTGGCAGAGTTCTTAATGTTATAGCACAGTTTCTCCTACACACCATACATTCAAAAAGCACACACACACCCCCCCCGCAAGAATGCTGGGAATTGCAGTTTATGCCTCACAGTTACAATTCCTATCCCCCTTAACAAACTGCAACTCCCAGCATTCTTGGAGGTGGCACACTTTAAATGTCCAGCGTCTACACAACCTTTGTGTATGGACTGGTTTCTATATCATGCTAAATCAAACCATATCTTTGTGTGAATGTGTTCAGGTTCCTTTGCTCCTCCCCAGTTATTTTTGTTGCTGTGCCTTAAGGACAGCTCATGGTTAGCCTGCAGAGAGCTAAACCATGGGTCTGGATTTGGGCAATACGCTAAACCAGACATTGGCTTAGCTCCTCTCTGGGAACCTGCATGTTCACGCTAAGCCATGCTTTGACATGCAAACTAGGCCAATGTGAAGAGAGTGGGGCATGAGCATAAATAGATGATTGTCCTCTGTAAAGTTGAGCACATGGCCACCACAGTCCTTCCCCACCAGTACAGCAAAAGCAAGGCTGACTTGCTCCAGTTAATAATGTCCAGCTCCAAGTCCCAGTTCTCTTAAAATTGGTTCACCATTTTATTTTTATAGCTACATGTCAATTTATATACGGGAAGCACAAATGCCAGGTGGTGAGTTGTCTCACCAAGTCCCAATGTGCCCCCGCGATGTGACATTAATACAGCTCTCTCAAAGTGCCAAGTCAAATAATATTGAGCCAAGCCTATTTATATCTTCTGGCTTTCATTCCATCCACATGTGACTCTGGTATATGCACCAGGCAAAAGGAGGATTGCTTTTCCTCCTCTCCGTCTGTACCTCTCTACTCCTCCCATCCTGGTCCCCCAAAGCAGAAAAGACCCAGAAGTAACAGAAATTACAGAAATGCCGAGAGAAAAAGGTAAATATGCCTCTTTTGGAAATGGATACAAATGCGGTAGCAAGGCTGAGCTTTAGGTGGCAGGGAAGTGATGGGGTTATATTTGTGATGGGAATACGGGCCTAAACTAGGCCTTGAGAAACAAAAAGAAAAATTTAACTGCGTTCTACAGAGATGAGGGTGCCAGCATATGGGAACACTTTGAATCTAGCATGGCAGACAATGGCAGCCATTCAAGAAGGTTTCTTTGCAGTACTTCAATATGAAGCCATATTGTACATCAAATGCATGATAAATTATACAGAACTGCCATTGAGATTGCATGAGACTGCCTGAAACTGAAGTCAAGATTAGAATATCTGTGCCTGAATGAGACTGAAGGAGCATTAAACTATTAGGTTCCAGGGCTACAGACATCAAACAAGGCAACTACAGAAAGCCTAGAAACTGAAATCAACACCAATTTCTAGAGAAATACTTTCACAGAAAATATTTGCAGATGATTTATCAGCTACAGCCATGGAGTTACAGACTCAGATTGAGTATATTATTGTGCCCTGTGAGGTCACAATACAAACTTAGATGCATAATTGCTCTATTGCTCATATGGGAGTTCTAATTTGGGTGTAGAGTACCTGAGTCTGACAGAATTGCTTAAGGTTACACATATTGGTCAAACACTGCCAGCGAGAAGAGAATGCAAAGTAAGACTGCATACACACCATGCACATATAATACACATTAATTTAATGTGTACACATTTAATACACATTACCTTCAAAATCCTGGGAACTAGTTTATTAAGGGTATTGCAGCTCTGTGAACCACAGTTCTCTGACTTATTTGGGGAGGGGGGGATAAAGTGCTTTAAATCCATTGTGTGTACACAGCCGAGTAAATAAGAGTTTTGCATACCATTGGAGGAAATTAAGAGGCTGAAAAACTGCTCCTTCACAGGAACCAGTGACAAAAGTTGTGTAGTGCCAGCGTTTCACTATACGTTGTATGATGGAACATACATTTGCCACATATGACTTGTGAGTCCCTTAGCTAACAGGGACACTGGAAATGTCAGATGTCTTTATGCTGTGAATCAACTTGTTATTTATACTAGAGATGATCAAAATGTTTTGTTGTAGCATGAGGTAGTCTGGGTGTCATCTTTCGATCTCCTCCAAACCTGTGGTTTTATATCTGCAAGATGAGAGGGGGCCTACTAAAGTGGTCAAAATAGTCTCTTCGTTAAGTTAATGGCCCTAGCGAAGACTGTTAAGTACCACTGTGCAGAACTAGAGTCCATATGACTCATTGCCACAGAAACTACTAGTTAGTGATGCTTCTAAAAGGAGACAGACCACTTCTCCTTCCCTAGTTGGAGGTTATGCCATCAGAGTGTGAGGTGGACAACAGACGAGGAACTAGTCTTGTCTGGAGCAGAGATCACAGAGCCAGACATCCTCTTTGAGTCCACAGCTATGGCCCTTAACTTGGGAGGGAGGTGTAGGTACTGTGTACCCCCAAGTACCCCCAGAAAAAAAGCACCGAGTAAGCCCCATTGAATTCAATGGAACCCACTCCCAAGTAATAATACAGATATAATACAGGTAACTCGCAACTTATATATGCATTTAACACGTGTGCATTCAGCTTACGTGCTTGGCAAGAAAGGGGGTGGGGAATTAAAGAGGGCAGAAAGGAGACAGAAACAGGGCAGGTGTCTGGGGAAGAAAATCCCACTTGCCATTGACCCCAATTTGTTTTGACTATACACAATTTCGGCTTTACACACTATCCCCAGAATGTCACCCCCGCATAAGTTGAGAGTCACCTTAATGCTCTATTTCTGCACAATGTTTGGGGGTATTTCATAACAGTAGTCCTGGAGAGCAGATGTACAGAGTGTTGCCAAAGCACAACTGCTAGAGGTTTTGTTAAAGAATGGGGAAGCATGCTGTGCTAACTACCCTAATAATTACTAAATTTAAAGCAGATTTACTAGAAGGAAAACGAAATTAACATTGTCAGGACACAAAGGGTAACCAATAAAAGTAATAAAAAGGGAGAATGTAGCCTTCTTTCTTTCTTTCTTTTCTTTAAATGTGGTATTTCAAGTGTTTGTATTATACACAGTAAAGCAAGGTTTTTTAAGCCTTTCAAGCCTTAGCAATTAGCATATTAGGGAAATGATGGTGTTACAACGAAGCAGGGAGTTAAAACTGAAAGCCATACCATATTATATTTTACAGTTCATTATTGTATTGTGCTGTTCATTAGACACAGAGAAGGATTTCTATATTTCATTCAGGTACCAAACTGCATCAGTACATAAAGAAACTACCCCTGTATTGATTTTAAAAAAAATAAATCTGAAGCAAATTTAATGCAAACCCAGAGAACCAACGTATTTGCAGATAGTGAAGCATTTTCCTCCACTCCTTAGCTGCAGCAAACTCACAGGAAATACCGGTACCTCCTGGGTACAAGCAGCACAACCCTGCTGCACCTACAGTGGTACCTCGGGTTACAAACGCTTCAGGTTACAGACTCCACTAACCTGGAAGTAGTACCTCAGGTTAAGAACTTTACTTCAGGATGAGAACAGCGGCAGCAGGAGGCCCCATTAGCTAAAGTGGTACCTTGAGCTTAGGGTGGCGCTGTGGTCTAAACCACAGAGACTAGGGCTTGCCAATCAGAAGGTCGGCAGTTCGAATCCCTGCAACGGGGTGAGCTCCTGTTGCTCGGTCCCTGCTCCTGCCCACCTAGCAGTTCGAAAGCACATCAAAGTGCAAGTAGATAAATAGGTACCACTCTGGCGGGAAGGTAAACAGCGTTTCCGTGCACTGCTCTGGTTTGCCAGAAGCAGCTTAGTTATGCTGGCCACATGACCCGGAAACTGTACGCCGGCTCCCTCAGCCAATAAAGCGAGATGAGCGTCGCAACCCCAGAGTCGTCCACAACTGGACCTAATGGTCAGGGGTCCCTTTACCTTTACCTCAGGTTAAGAACAGTTTCAGGTTAAGAACGGACCTCCGGAACGAGTTAAATTCCTAACCAGAGGTACCACTGTATTAGGGTCCACTGAGAATGCACTGCTTAGAACCCCACCCCCACCCCCAATCTATGCTCAAGATATATTCTAGGAAATCAGATCAGTTGGGATCTTCTTGTGGTGAGGGCAGCGCTGTAGCTTCAGAGGGCTAGCTAGGTTTTCTGCCCTGGGTGAAGCCTCCAGAGGGGCACCATTGAAGCTCCCAGCCTGTGTGTGCGCGCGCCCTAGTTGTGGGGGAGCAGTATTTGAGGAGCAGAATATATTGGACTGAGATTTGAGGGTCCTAATAAACCCCAAGTCTAGGCACATGTTTGTAATATAGTTTTGAAGAAGAACAAATCATAACTGTTTCTTGCTATTCCACACTTCCTTGGATAAATTCTCCACTCAGGGCCATAGATAGAGAGAAGCCGGCAGGTATTTGTGGGAGCAGGCTCGAGTCACAACTTTGAACTGGCCTCCCCAAAATTATGCTTGATCCCTGTTATCTCATAAAATTTAAGTTTCATGACTTAATTTTATGAGCTACATTCTTATAAGTCTTCCATATTTGTGGTTTATAGCTAGAGTTAACAGATCTCGGGGTCTGAACCAAACTTTCAGAAATTGAACTTCTTTCTCAGGAGCCATACCCACACCATACGTTTAAAGCACATCTTTAACCATTTAACAGTCCTGGCTTCCCCGAAAGAATCCTGGGAACAGGTTACTTTAACCCCCTCAGAGTTCACAGCACCCTTAACAAACTACAGTTCCCATGATTCTTTGAGGGAGACCATGTGCTTTAAAGGGGTTTGATTGCAAGGTGAGCATTCAGAAGGAAGAGGGTAAGCTGTTTTCTACAGGTCCCATTCCTAGCTTTCTTTCTCAGTTCCTTTTTCCAGCATGTCCTTTCACCAATATGGGGCTAGCATGGTTCTTCCTATCCCTCCCAAAATGCTTTCTATCTTATGTAACCAAGATCAAAAAGAGAGAGAAATCTAATTACATGAGAATATAGAAATCACACACCTGGGAGAAGCATGCTATCCTCTTATGGCTTCAACAACTATATGCACACCCATTTGGGAATTAGTCCGACTGAACAGGGTGGGCCATTTCCTCTTGGCAAGTTAACCAAGAGCATTTTGGGATGCATGTATGAAAAAGTGACAACTGTGCTTTTCTCATTATGTGAGAGAATTAGGTTTTGCTCAGGACCGTGATCTTACATCTTTGCCAGCATTTTGTCTCCCATGGCAACCTTCATGTCCAAAATAGTATGGTTTATAGGTCCCCAATCCAGCCTCATAATTCTCTCCTCATTATTAGATGTGCTGTTATATTAGTCCATAACCATCAGATGATGAAGAAAAAATTGTTCTTTCCTGTCTTCCCTTCTCTTCATTCCCCCCTATGAGCTGTTGAATTCTCAGCTCTACCTAGGAAGCTCCCTCAATCCAGGATGTCTAATGCAAAATATTATCAAAATGTTACTTCAGTGGGAGTCTTATTTTCATGTATTAATAGCTCTTTGGCAATTTGTCTCCAGGAACTGTTCTTTGAACAAAATCTAGCTACCCTCCTCTTTCATTATTGAAGAAGAGAGCTAAACTAGAACAAGGCGCTTTCTTTTGGGAAGCTGTGTTCCTCCAGAATGTGCTGAATTTCCATCAGCCCCAGCAAACATCAGTATCATTAATATATGGTTACCAGACGTCCCCGTTTCCTGGGGACAGTCCCCGGATGTACAAATCTGTCCCTGGACAAAATACGTCCCCAGAATGTCCCTGGATTTCATTTAATGTCCCTGGATTTATATTTTAAGTGTTGTAGATTTGTTAGTAGGGAATGAATGTTGCGTGATTGGTTCAACGGCACACGACACATCATATGGGGACTTCTGGCGAGGCAAAATGGTGGATGCCACGGCAGCGAGCAGCTCCTGAAGCCAGCCAGAGCCAACTGCGCTACCAGGCTGGCTCTGGGCTGCTGAGACTGCTGCTGCCGCCGCCACTGCTGAGGGGGAACTGGGGACACCTGCCGCGTCAACTGGGGGAACCGCTGCCCGCCCCCCCGGGACTCAAATCATACTGGGAGCGAGAGCCCAGCAACGCTCTGGGGCCGACGCAGGGAGAAGGAGGAGAGGAGGAGAAGGAAGAGAGAGAAAGAGGAAGGGGAAGGGGAAGGGGAAAAAAGAGGGGAGCTCCGACCTTGCTGCGCCACTGAGAATGAGAAGTAGGAGAGCACCAGGAGGGCAAGGACACGTGGCCGAACCCAGGCCTGACCTGAGCCTACTCCACGGCGGCTAATGCTCCAAGAGCGCAGGTCAGGGCCCAGAGGAAGACTGCACGACAGAGGAGACCACAAAAGAGAAGATATTGCTTCTTAATTTTTTAAAAAACAACTTTTAAAAAAAATTCCTCTTTTTTTGTTAAAAAAGTGTCCCCGGATTCTTTGAAAAAAAATCTGGTAACCTTACATTAATACAGTAACAACAACAATTAAATATATGTCCTAACCTTCCTCCCAAAGATGTGTGGGACAGCAAACACCGAAGTGATAAAAATATTCAAAATAAGATCTCATTTAATTAACAAAAACAAAAACATCTAAAGGCATTTTTAAACATTAAGAAATCTAAAAACATGGTACAATTAATGCTCAGTGATTACTGGAGTTGCTGGACAGATTCTCCACCCCAGCCCAATACAAGGATTTGGACTTGTGAGTATAGAAGCACTCAGCCTTTACTTGTGATTATAGCGAAGAGCTTGTGCATTGCTTCCCATAGGCTGCAGAATGAAAACACTTCCATTAGCTGAGTTTTCGCCCACAACAATTTATATTGGACACTGGATGTCAGAGCAAAGTTGCAGTTATCAGTTAATGCCCAGTCAAGGTTTCTGCACCAATGTTTCCTTGCCGGAATCTGCAATGGATTTGGAAACTAAATAATGTTTTTAAGTAGGCGTAGATGTATGAATTAGTGAATGGTTTACAAAAATGCATGGGTTTTGATGGATGGAGACTGCAGAATTTATCCATTAGAATCCAGATTTATATACTGGATCTCAACATTCTCATGAATTCTTAACATTCGCACTATGAATATTCTGCATATTTGTTCAAATATTGCTATAGTAATGCATTATTCAGGATCTTGTCACTGACAAAGGACATAAATGAAACCAGCTCCTGGTGCAAATTGTTCAATCCTCAAAATCTGGAGTGGAAAAACACTGGGTTTTTGTTGTTTTTCAACTAGAAATTGAAAATCCTAAATTTGCAAAAAATTAATAATAATTATATATTGCAAATTTATAATCCATCTTCTCAAAATATTTACTGCCTTAAGGCTGTAACAGTAAAACTTGATTGTCAGACAATTTGAAGATTTGTTCACATAAGAAAATTACATGTTTCTCCTTCTCCCTTCCAGGAGCATCATATTGAAGGAACTTCACTTTCAAAGCTATTAGATATGCCAATAGCATATCTTTCAAACCTCAAGCAAGTACAAGAGAAGATCTTAACAACACCCAAATGTTTAGCATGGATTACAAGTCCGAGGGTAAAAGGAAGCAGCGGCATAGCTTGAATTTACTGGATCAAATAAAAAGTATGAAAGATTTATCGGAAATGATTGATGTGGTTTTGGTGGCTGAAGGTGAAAAGTTCCCTTGCCACAAACTGATGCTGTCTGCTTTCAGCCCCTACTTCAAAGCAATGTTTACCTGCGGCCTGATTGAATGCACACAGAAAGAAGTAGAGCTGCATGACATGTCAGCAGAGAGTGTGTCCATACTTCTCCAGTACATGTACACGGCTGAGTTGCACCTCACTAATTCCAATGTACAGGGTGTGGCCACCACTGCCTTTTTCATGCAGATGGATGACGTTTCCAGCATGTGTCAGGCATACATGATGGAGCACATGGATGCTTCCAACTGCGTGGGAATCCATTACTTTGCCAAGCACATTGGGGCCGAAGAGCTGTCCGATCAAGCCAGGAGGTATTTGTACCTGCACTTTGCAGAGGTGAGCCTGCATGAAGAAATACTGGAGGTTGAAATGCAGCAGTTGCTAAACCTGATAAGATCAGATGACCTGAATGTGTCCAGGGAAGAGAGCGTCTTGGATTTAGTCCTCAGATGGGTTAACCACAGCAGGAAATTGCGAGCGGATCACCTCTCTGAGCTCCTGAAGCAAGTCAGGCTAGCGCTTGTAAGCCCTTCGTTCCTAGTCGAAGCTCGGAAGAGAAACACGATGCTTCTCAGTAATACACTGTGTAGTGAGATGATCGAGAGAGCATTAGAAACTATCAAGAAAACCAACCAACCTTCTCTCACCCTTCGCTATGGCATGGAGACCACTACCCTTCTGCTTTGCATTGGCAATAACTCGCAGGGCATCAGATCAAGACACGGCAACTACGGCGATGCCAGTTTCTGTTATGCTCCTGTTACACAAAAGACGTACTTCATTTCCTCTCCGAAATATGGAGAAGGCTTGGGATGCGTATGCACTGGTGTGGTTACTGAGAATAATGATATCATTGTGGCCGGGGAGGCAAGCGCTGCCAAAATGTCTAGGCAAAAGACCAAGAAAATTGAAATTTATAGGTTTGTATCCTCTGACGTGAAGAAACTAAATACCACTAGCACCCCATCATAAACTTCAAATTACCATGTGTGCATAGAAGTTAAGGTTTAAGGGCTACAACACTCACCCCAATGCCTGTTTAATGCTGTGTGGCCTAAACCTCTTCCTCTGATCTTCTGGTATTCTGCCTAACTTCAGAGGCTGGCAAACTAACAGCCTCTTTCTTGGGCTTTAACCTCAGATCCATTATTTCATAACAGTGCTGATTAAAAAGATACCATAGGTAACTGAGTTTGTGAAAGATTTCAGACAAATATAATTCTTCATCTGACTTATACTGGTGGCGTCTGATAAGTTTTATTTTTATTTTATTAAATTCACCAATACCAGTTTATTTATTATACTACCATAAAGTATCTGCTTTGGGTGGCTATGTTGTTGCCAAGACACAGACTTCTACAGAGTTCCCCTTGACTCCTGCAGTATATTTAATACACTATGTACAATATAAATACAAATCAACAGTCGCTCAAGTGGAATTTCTACAGGCTGTGGACTAAATCTTTTATTTCGTAGCCCTATTCATTGATAACAATGGCTAGAGTGCCCTCTATGTGCCACAAATAATTCCATAGGCTACTAGTTATTGTTTTTTCCTCCTCCTTTTGCAATGGTTTAGTCCCTGTTGAATCACAGGCAAGTTTAGTGCTCTTATTCTTGTTTACTCAATAGTATCATTACTACTGAAAGTCTTCACAATGTTTTAAGGGAACCTGAGGTTGGGTATAAATCCCAAGAGGAATTATTTTGAAGTAATCTCGGTTAGGACTGAGCTGTAAGGCTAGGTATACACACTGCTCATTCTGTTTTCTACCTCTTAAAAAAACAGGATAGAAGACAGAAGAATTTTCCTGACAGAAAATTATCCTTCCCGCTGATATTGCCACACCCTCCTAATAGTCAGTATGTTCTCTACTGGCCTTCCCTACTCTGATGCCCTCCAGATGTTGTGGGAGGGAATTCTGAAGGATAGCTGCTGCCTTGCTAAGAACTTATTCTGACATTGGGCAGAACGGGTGACCTGTCTTATCAGATACGGACCTCCTGATAAGAGGGGGTATGCAGGATGCCCTCTCAGACAGAGTGCAGTGGTCAGGTTGGTATATAAAGGATGAGACACTTTTAGGCATCCTGGTTCCAACCTGCAATAGGGCGCTGTGTTCCAGTACCAGCGCCTCAAACTTGAGAGCCACAGATTCACACCCACCCACCCGCTGTATAAACCCAACACAAACATGTGGCATATATATTGCAATCATTTTAGGGTAGAAGTTTGCCAAGGTATGAAGTTGTTTTGGCACATTTTGGCTGCAATCCTATTCCCACTTACGTACTTGGGAGAAAGACACATTGAGCTCAATAGTACTTCCTTCTGAGCATACATCATCATCATCATCATTAAATTTCTATCTTGCCATTCTTCCCAAATGTACATGTTTAGAATTGCATTGCTTGTCATTGTTGGAAAATAAAAATGACACATAAAGAGAGGGATTAGGTATAAAAGTTTCTGAATTGACCTGTTGCCCTGACAATTCTAATATTAGCTGCTTCTTCTTTTTTACAGGTACAACAGTCGGGGGAATCACTCTTGGCAAAGTCTGTGTACTGCAGAGTTTCGTGAGCTCTATGCTCTAGGCACCATCCATAATGACCTATATATCACAGGAGGTCAGATGAAACTGAAAAACCAATATCATATCACAAACTGTGTGGGGAAGTACTCAATGGAGCAAGAAAACTGGAGGGCCTTGGCTCCCCTCCCAGTGCCCTTGGCCTGCCATGCTGCAGTAACCGTGAAAAACAGGCTGTACGTCATGGGAGGTTGGACGCCGCAGGTGAGGAATATCGCAGAGCCTTTTAGCATTTATGGTGTACTCTTCCACCCATACTGCCTGTGCTTGTTATGGAGGCCTGTACATATTCCCTGTGCCTCCACTCCTCTAAGAACATGTACACACTCTTGTTTACCTCATCCAGTGTGCTCTCACTGCTGGTTTGAGAAGCGGTATGCGTATATCATTAGCCACAATTCATATGTGTTCTGTATCTGTCCTGCCATTTCTTATGAAATAAGTGCATTTTTCTCCAAACCGAGTTGAAAAAAATAACAACTGCATTTTAAGCCAGTAATGCACACACAGCCTTACTTTCAACCGTGTCTTCGGTTGTCATTCTCCACAGACACTTTTCACCTGTCTTCTGCTTTGACTCTGCCCCCACCATCCCATCACACTCTCCTGCTGTCAATCGTCCTTCCTGCTCACTGGCTTCATAAGATGCTTATGCATTGTGGCAGAATAACCTTTCTCAGCTTGCAATCCTATGTGTACTTATTAGCCTAATTTCCTCCATGAGGTTAAGGAACAGTGATTCTTACTGCTCTTTCAACTGTAGCACCCAAGTGTAGAAATGAATTAGGCATTTCCTTGTTTGAGACACACAATCCAAACAGTGCCCACTCCCCGCAGTAAAAACGCAATGCGCATGATGTCATTTAGAACTTGCTGCTCCTGAAACAGGACCTCAAAGTCTGCCACTTGTGGGTGGGCTATCTCACTCTGGCCACTAGAAAGGCTGCCCCAAGTACCAGATGGGTAAGACAAGGGGAGCAGGATACACAAGGGGTGGAGGGTGAGCTGTGTCTGGGAAGAGCAAGGAGATCTGGAATATCACTCTAGTCAGGATGATGGAGGGAGGGAAATTGGAACCTGAAACTGAGCAAGGCTGTTTCAGGCAACTGCCGTGAGCCAAGGAGCAGGGTGCAGAGAGAAGGAAAGTAGACAGGCTATCACATGCACGGGATCTGGCTGGGAGAATGCAAAGGTGGCTTTTGTCAGTTAGCTGCTTGAAGCTTCACCAAACAGCTTACGAGAGGCTTTTGAGAGTGGAGAGAGGATGTGGTGAACCCTCTGGGCTTTTAAAAAACGTCTGGCTGACCAACACTGTGAGAAACAGGAAGAAGACCTAGATGGGTCTGTATGCAGCAGGATTCTTGTCATGTGTTCACATGTGAGCCCAGGGCCTTCTTAATGCTGACCTTGCATGCTGCAAGAGGCTAATTGCAATTCATGACTAACTTTTATCTCAGCAAATTGCTGATGATTCATTTATTACTCCCCGTTGTTCAGCTAACCTTTTAAAGTAGTAGATTAGTTGGTTTCCCATGGAGGATATTTGACAGATATATTGGAAATCTGAAAGCACAGAATGTGGGAAAACATACGAAAACATACTTGCCTATATTGTTTGGTCCAGTGGTGCAGGTCCACATCCATGCCATACATTTAAAGTACCCTTATACCACCTGAACAGGCTTGGCTTCCCCACCACCACCGAATCCTGGGAACTGGAGTTTAAGTGTGCTGGTAATTGTACCTCTGTGATGGGTATAGGTACTAAAGGTGCCAGGATTCTTTGGGGGAAATCATGACTGCTAAAGTGGTCTAATATGCTTTAAATATACAGCGTGGATGTAACCCCAGTAAGATTATAAGCATACATTTCATGTGTGCAAATATTCATGTCCCGTCCTGTCCTGTTCTGTTCAATGTAACTTTTATTGTTTTACCTATTAGCTGTGAAAATCATGGGAATGTTGTTTAGGTGCTTTATTTACCTCACAATACTCTGATATTAACATAATTGATAAAGTGTCTAAATGTTTACCAAGTCCTGTACCAAGATTAAAAACAAAACAAGACAGCCGTTGCTCTGTGGCTTACAATCTAAAAGGCACGACACAATAAGAAAAAGGAATGGGGAGGGAAGATGAAAGCAATCAAATTCAAGTAGCTGTTCTAAAAGTTACGAAAGCTCAGTAGTGTCTTTTGATCTGAGCAGGCAGGCCTCCCTACCTTTAAGCACACATACGGTACATAAACAACCCAGCAGCCCTATGATGCAATGCCACGGGCGCTTTTCATACAGGCGGACAAAAGAACATGTGGTTTTGAGCAATGATTTTTTGAAGACGCTTAATCCTCATGTAATTATAGGCTGCATAAAAATGCCAACTCCTAATCTTACAGTTACACAAGATTAAGCCTCAATGGCCTTTTCGTGACTTCTGTCAGTTGCATAGTGAACAACGATTGTTTAATTTAAGTATGGTTTTAGGACTCAGATACCAAAACCCAACAATACATGCCAATGGTTTTTTGAATGACTCCTTGTCATGTTTTCAAAGTAAGAACCCATCATTTTCATAGTCTGCATAGGACATCCCACATAAGTGTGTTTCTTTATCGTTTCCTTGTGCCTCTTTCACAAGCAATAGGTAAGCTTCACTTGGAAGGGAGAATCCTCCAGATTTAAGGCAGTGATCCACTGACTTATATGTATACAGGTGGGACAAATAACACAGGACTGAAAAATGAAGCAAATACACAGACAGTACCAGTTTCACAATAACAGCCCAGCCCTTCAAAATCCAGAGCCCAAATGGTTTTTTTTTAAATTATCATGCATAGACTCTTCTCTAACTAATGTGAAACCCACTGAATTGTCAAAGATGGACTTTCAGACTAAGCGCAGTCAAACTGCCTTTTCGCGTCCAGACACTTCATTGATGATGAGGTTTTGCTAAGCTTCGGCATAGACCTTTCTTTTCACTTCACAAAATGCAACAGAATGGTCAACAACATTATCTAGAGGTAATTCATCTTTTAATTATAATGTTTCTAACTAAGGACTGACTTGCAGATTATTTTCCTGGCATGATAACACCATTTCAGCTTTCATGTGGTGAATACTCAATCTGAATATGCATTTCATACAGTGAGTTCATCATATTATAATTTCGTTGGTCTATGCTGGTGTGGTAAATGCCAGCTTTCGCTATGTGGGAGTGCAGTTAAATAAAATTGTCACAAGATGAAGTAGACATAATATAATTACTTTAAGGCAACTTTTCCAGAGCAAAACATAAACTTGATGATTGGGTCTGAGGGTCACACAGCTCCCTCTTTCATTAAGCTGACCAGCATTAATTATTATGGAATTAATAATAAACAAACAAACAAATAATACTGACAACAACCACTTTCAACACACCCGCCATCTCATTGCTCTTTGGAATAATCTGGTAACATAGTCCAGTATTATTATGTCTATATTGCAGATGGTAGGCTAAAGCTAAGTGGCTTGCCTAAGAATAAGCTGCAGTGACATTTGAAGTGGATTTTTCCCAGCTCATCCTCACTTGTTCGCTTTCTTATTAAAAACAGTTATTTTTGTTAACCACTTCCCCACATTAATAATAATAATAAATTTTATTTATATCCTGCCCTCCCCAGCCGAAGCCGGGCTCAGGGCGGCTAACAACAATAAAACAGTACAAAAGTACAGCATAAACAACACTCTAAAATCATTCATTATAAAATTAATTAATTCAAGCCACTGGCAACCATTGGGCCAGAGCTCTGCAAAGATTGCCGAGGGAGGGAGTCAGGCTGTGCCCTGGCCAAAGGCCTGGTGGAACAGCTCTGTCTTGCAGGCCCTGCGGAAAGATGTCAAGTCCCGCAGGGCCCTGGTCTCTTGTGACAGAGTGTTCCACCAGATCGGAGCCACAGCCGAAAAAGCCCTGGCTCTAGTTGAGGCCAGCCTAACTTCTCTGTGGCCTGGGACCTTCAAGATGTTTTTATTTGAAGACCGTAAGTTTCTCTGTGGGGCATACCAGGAGAGGCGGTCCCGTAGGTACGAGGGTCCTAGGCCGTATAGGGCTTTAAAGGTTAAAACCAGCACCTTAAACCTGATCCTGTACTCCACCGGGAGCCAGTGCAACTGGTATAGCACCGGGTGAATGTGATCTCGCAGCGAAGACCTCGTAAGGAGTCTCGCTGCAGCATTCTGCACCCGCTGGAGTTTCTCGGTCAGTCTCAAGGGCAGCCCCACGTAGAGGGAGTTACAATAATCCAGTCTGGAGGTGACCGTCGCGTGGATCACATTAACTCAAGAACTATTCATCCTATATATTAGCATACCCTTTTGAATAACTACAGCAGGTATGGGGAATCTTTGGCCCTCCAGATGTTGCTGAACTGCAACTCCCATCATCCCTGACCATTCCTGACCATGCTATCTGGGGCTGATGGAAAGTGTAGTAACATCTGGAGGGCCAAAACATCCCACACCTGAACTACGGTCTATCTAGGTCTTTTTCTTGTCAGCCATAGAAGAAAGCGCACCCGTTGTTGAAACACCCCTTGTTCTCAGCAATCAACACCATCAGCTTAAGAAAGCACCATTAGGCTTTGTTCACTTGTCTCCCCCCCCCCCAGGGGGATCCCGAGATTGGCAATAACCTGTGAGTTATTCTTGTTCATATGGTGTACAGAAGCCGGCCATACCTTTGCTGGGCTTTTTACCAGGGTGTGTGTGAAAGAGAAAGACAGTACATACAAGTGATAGGGGGAAGTGCTTGAGTAAATTCAGATTACTCAAGTGTGAGCCAGTGTGGTGTAGTGGTTAAGAGCGGTAGTCTCGTAATCTGGGGAACTGGGTTCGCGTTTCCGCTCCTCCACAAGGGTGACCTTGGGCCAGTCACACTTCTTTGAAGTCTCTCAGCCCCACTCACCTCACAGAGTGTTTGTTGTTGGGGAGGAAGGGAAAGGAAAATGTTAGCCGCTTTGAGACTCCTTAAAGGGAGTGAAAGGCGGGATATCAAATCCAAATGTGCAAAATGAAATGTGCATCTATCTATCCATCTATCTATGGCTATGGCATTAATAAATGATCCCCCCAAAGTGTTCTTTCACAAATCTTCAAAGCACCTCTGGAAACATTTGAGCAACCCGAAAAAACAACTTAAAATTTATTTATTTATTAAATTTCTATACCGCCCTGCATCAGAGGATCACAGGGCAGTTTACAATATAAAAACACAAAAATAACAACATAGTAACAAACAAAAGCAATTAACCCTTTCCAGTTTAAAAAGCCATATACAGTATATTGTTTAATTAACCAAAGGCCTGGGAGAAGAGGAACGTTTTAAAATTCCATCTCTGGGGGTGGGGGAATAAAGAGGTTTTTACTTTCTTCTGGAGACTTCACAGCAGCCTTATAAAAAGAGCTATGTTCTGTCAGCGCTGTGTCCGTAGATGGCTTGTTATTACCCAAATCCTCAGCTCCCTAACTGCAGAATATAAATGTGCCGTTATTCATGCGCCTTCCACAATGTATTTCCCAGCCACAAGTCATGGGTGCTGTTAAAGCCTAGTGAGTATGAATCACTTCGCTGCTATAATTGATGTGTTTATGTTATTTATCTGCTCAGCTGCCTTCCATGATTAATAGCATGCAGGCGTGCCCGGACGGCTCCAAATGTTGTATTATTATATGGCTGTCATATTTCATACAGATGGATCTTCCTGACGATGAGCCTGATCGATTAAGCAACAGAATGTTGCGCTATGACCCAGGCCAAGACAAATGGACAGAGTGCCCGCCAATGAAGTACTCGAAATACCGCTTCGGCACAGCTGTAGTCAACAATGAGATTTATGTCCTGGGTAAGAGCAAACAGATTTTTAACAGATAGGGCGGCCACTTTTTATTTTCCCCAGCAATTTGCCTCTGCCAAGTGAAAGATTTCACCCCTTTCTCTCCGTATTGTAGGTTAAAGAAAAGGCACTGGGACATGAGGAAAGTACCCTTGAGGTCATAGGTAAGGAACTTGTAGCCCTCCAGATGCTTTAGGACTCCAGCTCACATCATCCCCGTCAGCATGGCTGAGGATTATTTGAGTTGGAGTTCAGTAACATCAGGAGGGCCACAGGTTTGACACCCAGGCCCAAAGGGGTGATAATATAAAGCCATTCTAAAAGGGGCCCCAGGTATCAGTGAGCTAGGAATGGCCCACCTTTCTTTCTGGCAATCAAACAAATATGTATAGGAGCACTAGCAAAATAAGAACAGCTCTCTCCATGTGCATTTGTCCTCCTTATTAATTTTGGGTACTCTCCTTTCGCATATTTTTGAAGGGATCACTAATAGGCATTTTAAGGCAAGCACGGTGTAATTCTCCCTTCAAGCATCTTGGGGAACAAACAAGGGATTTTTGTTGACACGTGATGACACAGTTTTATTCACAAAGAAGGAAAGGGAATGGAAGAGAATGGGAATAGATGAAGAACTTTATGCCCCTATGGGGCCTGAGCATATTTCTTTTCATTGTCACTCTAAATCCATAACTCTAAATCGGGGGGGGGGGGGGGGCTGGATTTAGTCCCTTTTGCTTCCCCTCCCTGCTGAATACCTGATCAGCATGATTTCTGCTAAGGTCCTAACTACTTGTTATAATCAAATAGAAGCCCAACATGCCTCTTTCACAGGAAAAACCACCTGGGGAGTGAGTGATTGGGAGCAAAGAATTAATGTGTGCAAGGGGGAAAAAGGCCGAGCCTATTCTCCTTGTTGTTTCTGCCCTCCCAATCTTGCATCCCAAAGTGGCTTTTCCTGGGAGCAAAGGGCCATAGGGCTAACTTATGCACATTTTCATTTAACATCTAGTTTAGACCTCAAAGGGCTCTGCATGTACATCCTCATTGCTATATGCATGCATCCTTCAGCAAAGGTGTCATAATTTGGACCACATGGGGCAGAATTAGATTTAGTCAATGATAAAGTGTTCATGACTCATACTAGGATGGATGCATAAGCTTTTCATTTCAAATATACAGATCTCTCCCAAAACCGAAGTTCATGAAGCATTTGCGCTCGACCTTCAGTTTTGGATTGAATCAACACAAACTCTTTTCCACACGATCTGTTGCTGATATTCTCTCAAGAAGGAGATTCAGTCTGCAACACATCCTGTCAATTGTCAGTCTGTGCTCAATTTCCTGGCTTTCTCACACAAAATCAGATGTGGGTTTTTTCCCTCAGCACCACTGCAAACTGCCAAAAAGAAATTGCAGTGGCTTTATTCCAGATTTACACTTCCTAGTAGTGTAACAATTTTGGAATGATTTTCAACAGTTTAGGTTGAAAATTGTCAGGTAGTCACAGAAGATTCCATTTCTTTTAACTGCATATTTACCCCAGGCTTGGGGTGTATGTCCAACCCAACTTTTTCTATTTTAAAAGGGTGAGCAAAGAGTGTTATGGCTAAACCAATCTTTACAATAGGGATGGAAAACCCATTGCCCTCCAACTGTTGTTGAACTCCAGCTCCTATTAGCCCTGGCCAGCATGGCAAATACTCAGGGGTGACAGGAGTTGTAGTCTAGCAACTTCTGGAGGGCCACAGGTTGTCCTTCCTTATCTAGTTACAGGCAGAATGTCATTGTTACTACTTTTGCATTGTGATTCCAGATAACATCTTGCAAATATGGCATGCAATTGGGGTCTGGTGGGGGCACAATCAATGATGAGGAACACCTAGATTTACTGCAAGGTGATGTGAGTTATGAATCTTTGCTTTAAAGGCAATACCAAAGGTGTCCTACCTGGACAGAGAGAAAGGCAGATTATAACATTGCAACATGCAAGTTGAAAGTGCTCTTGTGGTGCAATCTTACTCATGTTTGGTGAAAGCCGTCCAATAGATTTCAGTGGGGCTTCCTTCCAGACAGGTTTACATAGCATTGCAGCCTTATTCTGGCTAGCTCAGCTCTTGATCATTCCTATGACAGCAATGACAGAATGAGAATTGCAAGAGCTGGAGGTGACAGGCCAAAGAATGGTGGCTGCCGTGAGAACAGAAAACTCACACAGCTTGCTAGTCTGGGAGCCATGATTCCTCGAGACATTAATTGCTTCACAAGTGTCAAACAGCTGTGTTCAGAAAAGGATTCACAATGGTTCCCCCCACCAAAGACGAACTGTTAGGATTGTGACAGGCAGGAGCTTTCTGTACTGCTGCTTTGGCAGTTTAGTGCTAAACTGCAAGTGTGGTTAGCCATGCCAACAGGGCTAGGCCAGGAAGACACTTTTGCTGCCTCCACTTTGGCCACCAGAAACAGAAAAATCTTACAAAGGCGTCTTCCTCTTGTTGATGGCAAACATAAAACACTAATACATTCCATATTAATTTACTGTCCTTTCATAACACAATCAGCTGCCTGAGGTAGACACCTCACTTTGCGTACGGGTAGGGCTGGCCCTGCAGAGCAAGAAAAGAAGGGACCCTGTTTCAACGCCCTCCCATCAGATGTCAAAGAGATAAACAACTACCTGACATTTAGAAGACATTCAGGGAAGTTTTTAATGTGTGACATTTTAATGTATTTTTAATCTTTGTTGGAAGCCGCCCAGAGTGGCTGGGGAAGCCCAGCCAGATGGGCGGGGTACAAATAATAAATGATGATGATGTTGTTGTTAATCAAACATGAGAATTTATTTATTTTCAGAAGATATATATCGATATCCCACCCTGCCTGCCACTATGGTAATGGAGCTCAGATTGGTTTGCAGCAACTTTAAAATTACACAGAAATGGATACAGCAGTAAAAGCATCCTAAAGCAAGGGGTTAAACCACTAAAACTTCTCAGTCCAGCAGGTCAATCGCCTTCCAGAGTAAAAATGTATTTGGGCCCATCTGCCGTATACATTTAAGGCCCTGCTGTATGACTTCATGGCTTCCTTAAAAGAATCCTGGGAGCTGTAGTTTGTTGAGGGTGCTGAGCGTTGTTAGGAAACAATTTCCAGAGTTTCCAGCAAGAGGGATTGTTTAACCACTCTGAAAATTGTAGCTCCGGTTTCCAGAGCGATGTAACAAGAAATCCCTCTTCCCAGAGAACTCTGAGAATTATATCTGTGAGGGGAACAGAGCTCTCCTGACAACTCTCAGCACCCTTAACAAACTACAGTTCTCAAGATTCCCATTGGGATCTTGCTTAAAGATCATAGTGCGGGTGGGGCCTTGGCTGGTGGAAGGCCTAGAGACAGGGCCAAGGGGATCTTCCGAGATTAGGAGTGCCATCATCTAGTACTGGCTTTTATACCGCTTTTTAACCTTATTTTCCATTGCTGTTACCCTGTGTGAAAATATTATTGGCAGTAGACCTTCTGTTACCTATTTTATTTGTATACCACTTGGTGTGCTTTTTGAGCGGTTTATAAATCTTCTGAATAATAAATAAATCGAGCATTTTACAAAACTACCCCTGGATTAAAATCATGTCAAAGTGATAGCTGCGGCTAAGTGGCTGGCACCATAGGAATGTCGCTCTGTGAATTTCAATTTATCTCAGGGGTACATTTCCTCCCAAAGCAAATGTATAGCCAGAAGAAACCATGCCCAGCTTTCATGTTTTTAATGTGATTGGCAGGCCTTCAATGATCTACGTGGGACTCATTCAGTGTTCCCAACGCTGCACATGCGGCTCCTTACAACCTTAGTCTGAGGTTTCTGACTTCAGCTACTCAGGCATATAAAATGCTGAAATAGATGGACACAAATCTGATCCAAGATGACAGTCCCCTTACATTCCGATGAGAATGAAGCTCAGGTTGCTTGGGCATCTGATAGCATTATTAACTGGGAACCTGTGCTGTGTCTTTGATCAGATTTCCTGTCTTGATGCATTGGTTAAAATTCCTCAAGACTCCCTTACTACTTAAATGCCACACAGTCTTTTGAAGGAAATGAAGAGCATTTCCTGAGGTTCCAAACCCTTTATTCTTTTCACAGTATTTGACTGATCTTAGCTCTTTCTCTCCATATTTTCCCAGGAACATAACTATATTTGTTCAGAAGCCCAAGAAAGAGTAGTATTGTGTTCCTAATGACAGAGCCAATTGAATTCAGCCACTTTTTGGAAGAAAACCAGATGGGGGAAGGCACTGTTTGAGGTCATGCATTTTAATCTCTCACATTAAAAAAAGAGAGAGAGAGGCAAAAAAAAAAAAAAAATCCCTCACAGCTAAGTCTGTGAAAACTCATTACTAGCAACGGGCAAATTAGAAAAAAGCCTTGCCAAGGGCACAAACTTAAAAACACTCCCAGAAGAATGACAGTCTGTGAAATATAAGTCATCAGCAAGGGCTACAGCCTTACCATTAGGGGTGTTCATGCTGCATTGTTTGCCTGTTATGTAATCCCTGATTTTTTTTTATAAATAAGAACATACAGAAGGAATTAAAGGAGAAATCCTATTAGAAAAGGCTTGGAAATCAAAGAATCTTTGTTTATCCTCCTCAGTCTGGAATTCCACCTCATTAAAATCCCGTTTTCCCTGGGGCTCTTGCTGAGAGCTTCTTTTTAAAGTTTTAAGCAGTTAAGTGAGGTTCAATTAAATTCTGAATATCTCCATCATAAAATACTTATTTGAAACGGCACCCAGGGATCTCTCCAGAAAGGAAAGTTAGAATAGGCAGGAAGCTGCATTGCTCTAGTAAGCAGGTTTGGTTTGAATAAATTACACTATTTCTAAAGTAAACACATTACTGTATTTATTTTAGGAGTTTCTTAGAGTGATAGTGAATCAGCTCAGTTCTGGTCTGTGTGTTTGACAGTGAAGTGAGTGATTTACCAAGAGCTGACTGTGAAACAGTAAAAGCTGTGAACAACTTCGACCCTCCATTTAACACACACACACACACACACACACACACACACACACTCCTGGGAACTGTAGTTTGTTCAGGATGCTGTGAATTGTAGCTCTGTGCAGGGTAAACTACCATTCCTAGGATTTGGGTGGGATGTGCTTTAAATGTGGTGTTCATACAGTTTCTGGAAACAAATTATGGGAAGTATTTAGGCGGGCTTCTGTTTGCTTTACCTAGCCCAGTTTCTCCCTCCTGTCTTGCTGCCAAGCTCGCTAAACCAATTGTGCGGCTTAGCACACACTTATCCTCTGATCCCAACCACATTTACTTTGGAGCAAGTCCTATTGATGTTGGTGGGATTTACTTCCAGATAAGCATAGACGGCAGCCTTTCTGGCCCAAGGGGCAACCGTAACAAATTGAAATGCTTTTCCATTTCAGTCTTAGAAGAGCTTGCCAGGTCTATCTTTATTGCTCCTTTATTTCTTCATGAACCAGTTATGCAGAGCTGCTTTACAGAGAATGAGAGAGCAATGTATGGGCTCAGGCTCTCAGCTTGACTGCTGGGACTAGTGAAGAGAAATGTTACAAGAGAGATTACAGCTATTAAACCCATTGTGTATTCCAAAGATCAATTTAACAGTGAATTATTTGGAGAGAAAGAGAGAGAGAGAAAAAGATTAGTTTCTCTCCCTTGCTCACAAACTGTGCTCAGTTGCAGGAGTATCCCCCCTTTTCTTCTTCCATTAAAGAGGCAGCACTAGTTGTAAAGCACTATTTAAAAAAAAATAACACCAGCAACTCACTGATTGCAATTAATGAGCTTAATGAGGTCAGAGTTACTATAGTCTCCATTTGACATGGAATTCAAGGTGTCATTTTTTGGAAAAGGTAGGGAATGAACAAAAGGTCAAACGTTTCAAAAGAAATGTTTTTGCTCATGTCACCTTGTTGAGGTAAGACACTGGGCTGGGGAAATTGAAGGTTGTTTGTTTGTTTGTTTATACATTTCTATCCCACTTCTCCTACCAGGAGTTCAGGGTGGTGCATTGTGGGCCATGCACTGTTCTGTGGGGTGGCTTTGCCTCTAGTCTATTAATTTTAAAAAGTAGACAATTCTGAAGATGCTGGTAGGAGTAGAAACCTGACTCTCTAGCCAACCACGCAGCCTCTCCTGTTTCCACCAGGCGCACCACACAGACTCCCAACACCTGTGCCACTTCTAGCACCTTTGCTGCAAGCTGGCCAGCCCTGCAGTTCAGGGCTGAAACGCTGAGGATAATATCCTTTCTCTGACACCACATTGTGTTTTTACATCCAAAGCTTGCTTGATAATCCCAGCTTCTTAATGGCTGTGTCTTCCTTCCCATTTATATATGTGTTTTATAAACACAGATTTGTTAAAATTTAAAATCCATTAAACTCATTGCTTGCAGAGCGAAAACGCTTTTTGATTGCAGAGCTATCCAAGCGTGATATAGAAAGCTCGGAAGCATTAATGGCTTTGATAACACAAAGATGTCTCTGCTGGTTTGCTGTAGTTATGCTGTGACATATGAACTATTTCCCAGATAAAACAAATAATGTTCTTTCTTCACATTGAAGGAGGAGGGGAAAGTGTATTTATGGCACTAGGGAACGCTGTTCGGATGAAAATTCTGCCCCCTTTTACATGCTAAAAAGACAAGCACAGACACATTGGGTGGTATTAAGTAAGTTTTACTCAGAGTAACCCCATTGAAATTCGTGGACCTAACTTGGGGCTCATCCACACTTTTGTTCCCCTGGTAAAACCCACTGTTTATTGCTGAATCAGAGCAAATGGCAATCAAGTTTTCTGCGGATTGCCGCTTGTTTTGATTTGTTACTTAAGAGTGGGTTTTCCAGGGGAAAGCAGAGGGGCAAAGACAAAACCGCTTGGATTTCTGCCTATAAAGCACAGGCCAAGCGGAAGTGTGGACGAGCCCTGAGTCTAAGACATAGCTGAATATCACCCATAGTGAAATATTTCAGATATTCAGGCGGCATACACACCATTCATTTAAAAACAATGGCTCCCCCCAATGAATCATGAAAACTGTAGTTTGTTCAGAATGCTGGGAATTGTAGCTCTGCGGAAGGTCAACTACAGTTCCCAGGACTTTGGGGGGAAAGTTGTGCACTTCAAATGTATGGTGGGTACCTAGGAATCCTTTTTCTGACCTAAAAGCTTTCCAGTTGCATGGAGATTTTGGTGCAGAAGCTATCCCCTGCACACATTCTCCAGGCGGCAGAGCTGCAAGAGAAACTGCGTTCTTGAGCTACAATTCCCAGAGTTCCTGGGAGGAGGAATGGACTGTTAAGCCACTCTAGGAATTGCAGCTCTGTGAAGGGAATGTGGGAGTCTCTAAACAACGCTCAGCGCTCTTAACAAGCTACAGTTCCCAGGATTCTTTGGGGAAAGCCATGACTGTTTAAAGTGCTGTGATACTACTTTAAATCATGCAAAAGTCAGCAACAAATCACATGTTCCAGTAGAAGATGGGGGCGTTTCTGATCACTGTTGATCCATAGGTCTAATGCACTATCAAAATAGGTAGATGTGGGAAAGGAACTGCACTACTAGCTCAAAAACAACAGCAGCCCTTTGATGACATACTTTCTTATTTTGGGGACTGTCCTGTTTTTACTGTCACTCCTGGGAGACGCACCAGGAAATGTCATGGGCAGAGCATATCCACACAGGTGTGTACTGTGTGCCTCTGTTTCTTCCGGCACTTTTGCTGAAGACACGCACATGATTGCTCAGATTCTAACATTACTTCATCCCTATCTACAATGCTCAGTGTGAGACACTTCTTTCATTATTTCCTGTTTACCTGCAGCATTTTTTAACTGCAGTTTGCCATGCATAAATTCAACATAAAATCGAAAATGTAAATCATCATAAAACAGTCAGTTAAAATAATAGAAAGAGCATTCCACAGAAGAAGGTGACTGCATGCCATCACTCTCCCCACAAAAGGCCTGGAGAAAGAGGTGTGCCTGCACCCGTAGATGAAAAACCAACTATGTTGGTGCAAGATTCACCTCAGACAAGGGGCCACCACAGCAAAGACCCTCTCTCACGCACCACTGCCCTTGAACTTGGCAGTATTGCACTGGAACAATTGCATTCCACTGTTCCCTGCCTTGGATTCTGCACAACAGCACTCTGAACAGCCCTAAGAATCACAACCAAACAATATTGTGTTTTCCCAGCTTCAAAATATTGCATGTTATGTGCTGCTGCTGGTGGGAATACTAATTCAGATAACAGCAACATTCCTTTGAGGAAATACATTTGGATCTGCCACAATAAATTGTTATCAACTGATTGCCTAGGGAAACCCTTATTTGTGTAAACTCAAAAATCCTTATTTGCATAAACACAACTCAAGAGAAACATCAACACGGAGAAAAGGAACATTGAAAAATTAATAATAATCTTGATGCACAGCTACTAAGTGGGACTCTTCCCTTTTTTAATTTATAATGATACCACCATCTCATTAAAAAATCAGGTCAGTGCAGACCCTCCAAGTGTCCCTATTTTCCAGGGATATCCCTGATTTAGAGAAGCAGTCCCGGTTTCTGATTTGATCCTGAAATATCCTGCTTTTCCTTTGGACGTCCCTATTTTCATTGGCGAAATGTTGGAGGGTATGGAATTATCTGACTCCCAAGCTTTCTGAAGGCAATCCTATGTAGGGATTTTTTTTAAAAAAAAAAGTTTCATGTTTTACTATGTTTTTACATATGTTGGAAGCCGCCCAGAGTGGCTGGGGCAACCCAATAAGATATGTGGGGCATAAATAGTAAAATTATCATTATGGAATGGGATGTCCCTGTTTTCATCGGAGAAATGTTGGAGGGGATGGCAGTGTACAACAAAATGTATACAATAAAGCACTGTTAAAATAAATCACTGGCTAATCGAAAGAGTTTTAAGCAGCTACTTAAATAGGTCTGTTGGCATAACAAGGTCTTCAAGAGATGCCTGAAAGTCAAAGGTGAGGATGCCTGGCGAATCTCAGCTGGAAGAATGTCCCACAGCATGGGACCAGCGACACTAAAGGCCCAACTTCTAGTTGAAGCCAGTTGGGCCTCTCTAACACATAGGACACCTAGGCACGCTTCTCCAGATGATCATAACTAGTCACAATCATATATCTTTTGGTGTTGCCCTTCAGCACCAGCAAAGCAGGGAGGGCTTTTGGGCTGGAGAGAGCCCTACAGTCAGCACAGCTGCCCTTCATTGCAGGCAGAAAACAGGTTCCCTCCAAAATCAACAAGGAGCCTTGTGCCACCTTAAAGACTAGCACATTTCATTCCAGCATAGATCTTCAAGTCTGTGAAAGCTTGTGCTACAATAAAAAAAATATGTGTTAGTCTTTAAGGTACCACATGACACTTGGTTGATTTTGCTGCAACAGACAAGCATGGCTACCCCTCTGGAAAAAATGCTCCATCCAGGGTTCTTTGTTATAGTGCAGTGATGATCATATCTCTTATTAGGATTTAGGCTGGAGTTGTTGGCTTCCATAGCAACAGAACGAAACCTAAAGGGAACAAAAGCTTGCCTTGGTCTTTTCCTGGAGCATTCACCTGTTTTATCTGCTGGTTCTAGAAGTCTTTGAGAAGCTTCAAGCTATCACTTAGGAATGCACAGAAAACTGTAGTGAGGCCTAGGAATTGGATTCATTTAAAAGAACCTTACAAGGGCACTCACCGCTTACTGTACATTTGTGAAGCCATTGAAAACATTGATGTGGTCTGGTTTCTCTGCCCCATCCCAATTATTTTATATCTGTCAGGCATATAACCGGGGAGAGGAAATGTGCCTGGAATGAAACTACAATTTGAGTCCTCTGTTGTGGTATATCTGGGTCACACAGGAAACAAGCAGGTATTCTGGAATCAGAAGGCCTTTCCCATAGGAGCATACCCATAAGGCAAATGCAAGTTGAGCGCCAAACTATTCATCAGGGTGTCTTTAAATTTATTTATTTTGAACTGCATTCCCCCCCCCCCCCCGAAAAAAAATATTTTCCAAGCCCTCAACATAATTGAAATTGGTTTCTTTCCAAGTAGTTACCATCATTTTCTGATGAGGAGGTGTCCCTCCCTGGGCTTACGCACGCAGCAGTACATAATGATTTTGAATGCCCCGTCAAAGCTGGCTTTTTACTATTAAGAGAACTGCACACATTCTGTTCCAGTTCAACATAAATGCCCTGCTTTGTTTCAGAACTGCAGTGCTGCAAAATTATTATCTTTTGATTGCAATTTTCATTTTGAAATAACAGTGACAGAGGGAGTACCTGCAATGAGGGATCTTTTGAAAATGCTGTTTGGAGTAAATGAAGGAAAGAACCTTGAGAATAGTTCCCTTGACTTTTAACTCACAGCCCTGACTGCACATCAGAACATTTTGTGAAGATGCTCCCAGGTTGTCACTATTTTAAGGTGGGATTCACTCACATCCGAGCAAATGAAGGCCACACAATTCAAGCTGATTTAAAGCTCTTGCAAAACAAACTTTCTCCAAAAGATCAGACTTCTTGCAGTAAGTCTACTCACCTCTCTTGGTGCGGCGGTGTTGCTGGACAGAAGAAGCTTCACTGGGGCCCCGACGGTGGAATTCAAACGGTAGTGCCCTTCCTGATAGGTGGAGGAGGCATATACCCCCGCTGCCTATCAGGAGCTGGAGCCTGCACCCTGCATTGGCTAATGGGAATGCAGGCTGCGACATGGGCTGTGCCAGGGGGCGGAGCCAATGGAGCCGATGGTGGGCTTCCCTCGGATCCGCCCCCTGCCCATATAAGCAGCCCACACCTGGGGCACAGCCTGTTTGTTCCTGTGCCAGGTTTCCCCCCATCCCACCCACCCACGGTTTACGCTGATAGGCAATGACTTTGCTGTGGCTACAGTGGTCGCTGTTCTTTACAGGGCCAGGTAGGAATTTCCCCACTGGGCTAATTGGCACTGACCTGGTGGTTTTGCCTACCTCATAGCAATTTGTAACAACTGGTTGAGCACTGGGGCAATCCCTTGTTTTGGGCGGAGGGGAGGTTGCAGTCCCCGCTTGCCCCTCCAAACGCAGGGGTATCCCGTTAAAGGGATCCGGGGGGAGTGTTCATGTCCACGTGCCCAGAGGGGCAGGGCCAAAGGCACTCCCCCAGATGGCGGTCCCTGCAGGGGTCACCCTATTTGATGAAAGTCTTAGAAACCCCCGCCTGGATTGACGATGCGTCACTTCTGGCAGGCGGGCTGGAAGTATTTAGATTGCCCCATGCCCAAGCCAAACCTCTTTCATCTGTATTAAATAAAGTTGTGGCCTGTTTTGACCCAAAACCCCAGTCTGATTGGTCTCTTATTTATATGGGTTGGAGTATGGGAAGACCGATGCCTTGACCTGCAAGGAAAGTGGTGGGGAAATGGACTGCAAAGTGTTGGATAATACTTGCTTGATGCAATGTTGGGCTTGTCCACAACAGAGCTTACTGTGGGTTCGTGGCCCTTTGTAAGCTCATGAGGAATGTGCCCTGAGGACAGGAAGTGGGAAGGCAGCAAACAGGTGGAAAAAATGGACACAACAACATTCTGGAATTGAAAATGGCCACCACGTTATTGATTACAGATGTAGGTAGGCATTGGCTTATGCATTGGGTATGTAGCCTGACTCAGCCTCCTGCCTGAAGTTGTTGATATGGGTTGTGCATGGGTTGCCTCAAGATGCAGATCAACTAAGCTGGCCCCACCCCCAGCCACCATTGGATGTTCTATGGCCCGTCCACTCCCTATTTGGGCTTCAGGTCAGAATCTCCCACCCAGACCCCTTCATTGGGATACACAGAGATATTGCAAGGGGATAATGCACCATCTCACACACCCATTCTGGGAATAGACCAAGGATTCAAGGCAATGTCTTATCCACCACATGAGCCAGCCTCCACTTTGCTGGCTTGCCACCAAACCCACCTACAACTCAACCAACTCCACAGGCCCCAGTACACATCTAGCAACCAACTCGCATTGTCGGCAGGTGATAAGTGCACGCCATCCAGATGATACAAGTCCTTCTTGACAAATGCAATGCCTGGGGGCCGTATGACTCTACCACCCAGGCGCTCCACACTGCTTTGTTCACCTTCCACAGGCCATGATTGATATGTGCAGGCTCCCTTGAGCCACGCCATTGCTGTTGTTGCCGGAAATGCCCTTGGTCTGCCCCATGCCAATCTCCCTCAGAGTTGCAGCCTCATCACAGCCATGTTGCCGCATCAAGATCTGCCGCCGACTGTGCTGCTGACACTCTGTGCAACTGGCCAAAATACTACAGTGGCGAACCCTTGTAAATTCAGGTTTACATGCCACAAAAAAATAATCCAATAAGCTGGGGGGGGGGGAGGCTTTCCACTTGTCCTGTGCTTTCCAGGCACAGGTCTGAGTGGTTTTCTGTTTGCCCCACTGCTTTCCTGGAGAAAACACACTCTTTATCGCTGAATTGGAGCAAACGTTAATCCGCGGGAAACCCGACTGACGTTTGCTCCAATTCAGCGCCATAGGGCAGGTTTCCTCCGGGGGTGAGGATCTGCAGGAAAGTGAAAGTGTGGATGAGCCCTCAGTTAACCTGTCTGTAAAAGGGGAACAAAGCTGACAAAGTATTGCCAGTTACTGTGACAACAGGATTACTGTGAAGACATGAGTTCAGAACTGCGAATGACGCTGCACCTATCAATCCGTGCCATCGTAAGGACAATAATACAAATTGAGTCGGGATACCGACAAGGAGGAACAGAATGCCCGGCAGGCTGTTCCTCCTCCCCCAAACAGCTTCATCCTAGTGAGGGACTGAGAGATGCTTTTAAAATGTGAATTTAATTACCAAGGTTATGCCCAGCTAAAGAGGATGTGAGGGGCTTAGTCTGAAGCGTACATGGAAATGGCCAAAGCCAGCTGTAAGAAAGATGCTGTTAAGGAGCTTTTCTTCTTTATCTGCCTAATTTACCAGCTGACCAGACAAGGGCACTATTTAAATCAGAGAGGTGGCATGTACTTGCCACTCTGAGACTACGAACAAAAGGCAAGGCATTAAAAAAGCTTGTTCCTCAAAGCCATTTGTATTTATTTATTTATTATATCCACCACCACCGCTTTCTTCCTTCAGGGAGCATGGGATGGTTCTTTTACCTGCCTTTCTGATTTTATCCTCACAACTGGAATGGAGCAAGCAGGATGCATTGCTCTGGTGACCAAGAAAAGGCAGAAGGCCTGGCTCCTAGTATTTATAACAGCTCCTGGCCTTGTACACCTCTGTTTCTTTTGATGCTCAAAAGAGGACTCTGAGGTTGAAGCAGCCTGTGACAGCTCACCAGCCAAATCCCCTGTTGCTTAAGGTTTTCCAAGACCAAGCAAAGCAAATGAGCAAGTCACTTCTACTAAAGATGTTTGGAAACCGTATCTTCAAAATTGTACATTTTGCTACTTCAAGCCCCACATATTTAGATTTCATGAATGTGTAAGGTGGTGGTTTTTTAAATTGCCCATCTTATTCTGAAAGCATCCAAAGAGCCTCAAAATTCCGTGCACATTAATAAAGTTCTTAGATGCAGTTACAAAAGCAGGGCATGTTAAGAAGCCCAGTGGGCAGAGAAGTTCCCAATTGTTGTTGGGTACAATTTCAATATGCTTCAGCAAGCAAATATGCATAAACAAATAGGTACTTTACCTCATAAGCAGATATCACTGGAAACTGTGACAAGAGATATTGCAGCCTGGAGCTATAAATGGAAAAACTTGTATCTGCTCTAACTGGCTTTGAATCAAGTCCTAAGACCACCATATGGTGCTGAACCACTTAATTATATAATGAACCTGTTTAAATGGGAAATCTCCAAATGATTATACTGCAAGCAGAAAAAAAGACTGTGTATGTCATAGGGAAATCCTTCATTTTATTGCCTCCTGAAGTGAATCCTCATTTTCTCCAGTAAGTGAAGAAGCAGTAACTCAGTAGAGTTTAGATAATTTGCTCACCAAATCTTCAACACAACAAATTCTTTCACTATTTAGGGTTGATACAGAAAGCATCTGTTTTCTTCTCACCCAAAATGTGGGTTCTAATGCAGGAACAGATTTGAGAGCCTGTTGAAAATCTGGCCCTCCTGTGGCAATCTGAGAACACAGCTGTCGTTTTATGTTTAAAACTGGTCACTCCACCTTTCCTAAATAATAATCCTTTGGCGTGGAAATAGAATCAATGCACATTATATGGTGCTCCATTCAGCAGTGTGGATGCAGAAGTTTATGGGTCATGCTAGCACATTCATCTCTGCAATTTAACAGTTACAGATTGCCCACCTAGAACTGCTCGGTGGGGGTGGGGGAGATTGTAAGCAGCCCTACTGAAGCCAACAGGACTGCTCCAGAATAAATTCAATTGTGTATTCCATGAAGGTCATTCTTATTGTGTGCTAGCATTGCCGAGATTTTGAGAAGAGGGCTATGCTGAATGTCCTGCTGGCATCTCTCTCCTCCCACCCGCAAAACAAGTGCTGAAACAGAGTTGAAATAAGTGTGTCGCGTGTGAGCAATCTAACTGTTGAAGGATAAGAAAATACATGTTCTGTATATGATGCCTTACCTCCTGCTGGGTCAAAATTGAGGAGGACATCTTTGGAATCAGCCATGGACATTCGGAAAGAGTGGACCTCTAAAGGTTTGAATGGATCTGTTTCTGTGCTTGTGAGATGTGCCAAGCACCTAGGAGAATCTGAATGCACTGTGGGACACTTTGCTCTGAACCACAGCAACACTGATGCTCCAGAGTGTACTGTTAGCAGCATACAGATGGAGGATGCCTCTGGGATGCTGCAAATCTGTCCTAGCCAATCAACGCTGAGCTCAGACCTCTCAATTTACTGGTAATTGGTAGAGTTTCTTTTGTTCAACAGGAGAATTATAATAAGCATGCTTATTAGGGCTTGGCAAATTGTTGTAGCGGTGACATAAAATTATATTGTTATGTAGGCGTTTGTGTGGTGTTTTCAAAGCATATATCTTTCACTCTGGCAGGCAATTCATTCTTATGATACCTGAGAATGGAGAATCATTTGTTCTGTGCCTCCATCATATCACTTTTGTCAGGGGCGGGGCCCATAGCTCAACAGCAGAGCGATACATACAAGAGGCCACAGTGGCAGAGCTTGCACACAGAGGGCAACAGGTTCATTTCCTGGCATCTCCAGTTAAAATAATGCCAGGTATTAGAGTTAGGAAAGACCACTGCCTGAAAGCCAAACTAGATGAGATATAACAACATAAGAAAGGGCTTGGTGGATCAGACCAAAGGCCTATCTAGTTGAGTGTTCTGGCCAATCAGCAGCCCACAAGCAAGACGTGAGCACAATAGGCATGGGGGTTAACTGTTTGTTCCCCACTGCAGTCTGATTCACGGACAGGGGGAGCATAAATATTCTGCTAACCCAGAAATATTACCTTAGGTTAAGTACTTTGCTTTAGGATGAGAACAAAAATCGTGCTCTGGCAGCGCAGCAGCAGCAGGAGGCCCCATTAGCTAAAGTGGTGCTTCAGGTTAAGAACCGTTTCAGGTTAAGTACGGACCTCCGGAACGAATTAAGTACTTAACCTACCACTGTAGTTGCATTGGAAGGAAAGCTCCCATTTGCAATCTAGCTGGAATGAGTGCATTCTTACGCTCCCTGAGCACTTTAGGCTGTGTGGATTCAAGTAGCAAACCATGTGAAGGAAGAGACTATCAAACTTCAAGGTTATTTATGCCTCCACATGTGCAGGGCAATCCTGTGGATATTTATTGGAAGTAAGCCCCATTATATTCAGTGGAACTTACTCCCAGGCAATTCTGCAGAGGATTGATCCCAACTCATACGATTAGTTAAAAGTTTTGCTGTTGACTTTTGTGGGGAAAATATTTATTCCAACGTAAGTACGTGCACATTTGCAGTGCTCAGCTAGCAATATAATTTATTGTGCATTCCTTATTGGGTAATATGCTAGCATCTTTTAAACATGGCCTCCATCCAAAGGCTGAAAATAGTTACACATTCAGATACAGATTTCCTCCGCCCAATCATCCAAGGCCAAATAGTGCTTTAATACCAGACTCGTCACTCAGCCAGATACCCCTCATTTAAAATTAATGTGCTTTTGTGCAAACATCCACTTTCAGATATGTTAACATTTCATTCTGTGTTAAGTAAACACTGCATGCCTCTTGGTACATGAAGTGAGTTTTTAGCCCCAACAGCAAATACATGCAAGCTTTGATGGCTTATGTACCACATTCAGAAGCCTGTGCGTGCTTCAGCAAGCTGACCCATTCTCTTCAACAGAACTAGCAGTTATAAGCATGATTTCCTTTAAGCCCACTGAGCTCTCTCATCCATTGGTTTGAATGTGAGGAGTTCCATGTGTGCATCAGAGCTCTGATCCTACAAAGAAATACTGGCCCCAGAATGTGTGCTTGTGATCATAGGTATGGCAGGTCACCCCCATCTATTTAATGCAAGATCCTGCAGAGAGGTACATGGCTCTGCTTCTGAGGACATTCAGAAACCTCTGAGCCATTCCTAGAACCTTGACCTACACAAGTCACAGAACTTCACAGATGAAGGAAAACTTCCCATTATGGTTTTAAAGCAGGGAAGGAGTGGTAGAAAAGCACCTGTGATCTAAATACGGAGGAAGCAATGCAGCATGCAACTAACGGTGTGTTCACATGACCGTGCAGTGAATCCCTCATCTCACCCTGTGCATTTCCAGGTCTTTGCTCCTAGCTGTTCACATCAGCACAACTTCATTAGTGTCAGATTCATTTCTATTTATGTACATACCAGGGGCACCGAGGGGACAGTTATGTCTTTACCCTATGTAAAGGTTTTCATACCTTAGCTAGAGATGAATTGGAAATGGCTTAAGGACTTGAATCAGTGTGAAGCTTGTTTAAAATAATAATGCATCGAACAGTAGTACTTTACAACATAACAGAGGATATATAAAACATTTTGGATAATGTTTTGTGAACACAGAATAAAAACCCAGCCCTGGGAACACACTGAGGGATGAATTATTTTGATTATTTAATTTCTATACTGCTTAATATATTAAAATATTTCTAAAATTGAAGCAACAACAGACAACTTGAAGCAAATATTACACAATTACGTATTAAAATATATTTATGCAAAGTTACTTATATATATATATATAAATCAATATCAATTCATTTTCCTTCTGACGTACCCTCCCTCTCAGCCTCTGAGTTCTCACCCAGGGACCAAGCAAACTTTTAGCTCACCCACCAAAGTCTCACAATAGAAGTTCCTGGAAACAGGGGACATCACCCTAGTCTCTCACTCTAGACTTGCTTTTCATGCTCAGGCCCAAGGTGGACAGGACTTCCTCAGGTTGTATCCTACTCAGCTGGACTCCCCACACCCAGTTCCGGGTACAGCAAATTTGTTGAATTTCCCAGGGGGTCCAGAGGATAGGGGAAAGGGTTCCACTCCATTTACATCTCTTTCTCCACCCTCTGTCCTCTCCTCCTTCTCCATTGCACAGTAAACAGGAGAGTGAACACAGCCTAAGTTGTGTTGGCTTCAATCGGACTAAAAATGCTTAACTTTTGAGCATCTTGCCCATTATGACTGATGCACCATTTGAGCTGGCTGTTTATAACTTGAGCACAACCACTGCAGCCACATCCTAGTAAAATATATTGGCCTGTTCAAAATGTACTTCTTGCCACATCTGGCTTTGATAAAGAGTTGTGGGAATTCTCTTTCAAAGAGGCAGTGAATTCATGTTTTGTTTAATTAAGAGGTATCTGAATAGGGGCATTTCCACCTGATCCATTTGTGTGTGTGCTCGCACAGAAAGTCTGCATTTCTTTCTTATCTGTTGCACACAGTCCACATTCTTCCTTCAGGGGTCAGTTCACTTCTGCTGTGGGGATATCATATTTTCCCAGCACTCAAACTAAAATATTTTGTACCTTGGAAAACGAGACGCTTCTCCCCAGATACTACATTCCTTGCTTTGGTTGCGGAAATGAGGAATGTGGTTCTGCCAGTACAATAGACAAATTTATTATTCTGTGTGTGTGTGTGTGTTTCCCTTAATGATGGTGTGTCCAGCCATAATTTTGAAAAAGGAAGGAGCAAAGAGCAGCAAGGTATACCACACCACCTTGTGACCATTTCTTTATTCATTCATATATTCACTTGTCCATCCTTAATTCTTTAGAAGGTGTGTGCAGTTCTTTGCCTCTCTTGCTATGGAATGCACATCCAGCCTGGTTTTTTTAAGGGGTGAGCAACAGTTTAAGTTTCTCCAGCACACCGAAACCATTTAGTCCTCTCTTCTCCTATTTATATGCACATAGGACAGAATAAGGAACCTGGAGTCCTCCAGGTGTTGATGGACAATTTTTAAAATAATATTTTTGACATACAAGTTTTCCAATATACCGGACTTGCACAAAACAACAGATTAAAAAAGTGTGTGTGTGTGTGTGTGTGTCTGTGTGCTACTCTCAGCCATATCAGAAGCCACAAAGGAGAACCTCACCAAGCAAGTAAGGGGTGTGTTCATAGAAGACACTCAGCAAAATGTCACCATACACATGCTAAAAACACACACATACCATACAATGCAGTACATCCACAGTTGGGTAACATGCAATTTTATATTGGATTCCCGTCCCCGCCCCTCATTATCCATAGATCAGGAAAATATGAATTAAATGTATGGGGAGTGTACGCTACGACTTGGATGAGGATAATGTTGTGTGGATGACGTATAAGACATATCATATCAATCAAATCAACTTTAAACAGCCTTGCGTACACAGCTGCTATGAAGAGCCATTAGTGGCAATGCATTCCTCCATGTTTTCTGTTATCATTAATGTATGTCTCTGTCTGTTTGTCTTTCTCTGTCTACAGGTGGGATTGGCTGTCTTGGTCGAGACAGAGGACAGTCACGGCAATGTCTTGATGCAGTGGAGATCTATAACCCTGAAAGGAATTTTTGGAGAGATGGTCCTCCCATGCCCTATCCTCTTCTCTCCTTGAGAACTAACTCTACCTCTGCTGGTGCCGTGGAACGGAAGCTCTATGTCTGTGGGGGATTTCGCGGAGCAGGTACTGGTTAAATCCAAAGAGAATGTGGCTGTTTTTGTAATATGCATTAGGGGCCACCAAGGCATCTGAATACAGATTCCATCATCCTAAGAGATACAAGTTGCATCCTGACCAGCTTTTATAATCCCTTCATTCTTCTGATACATGAATAAACTGAGCACCATGTCGCCTGTTCCCTTGGAACCAAACCTGAAGGGTGTTTTTATTTCCCCAAGCTTTTCAACCCTCTGTATGTTGCCCATGTCCTGGCTGGTGTTTGTTTTTCATGCTGCTGACTACTTTTATAAAGTTGGTACAGCAGGAGAATTTTAATCTCAGGTTCATAGTTTCGACCCCCCCCCCCCCCAATCTGGGCAAAAGATTCCTGCATTGCAGGAGGTTGAACTAGATGATCCATGGGGTCCCTTCCAACTCTACAATTCATATATTCAAACACACACACACACACACACAAATCTAGGCAGAAAAAATGAGAATGTTGGTATAACAGAGTTCCCAGCAATATCTGTGGTTCAGCTTTCTCCTAGTGCCTCTTAAATGAGACCCCACCCTGTAGTTTATATTATTTCACCTGATGTGGCCTTGAGAACATGGCTCCGCAGCCATCCATCATGTATGTAAGGCTGGCCCTAGTATTAGGCAGGGTAAGCCTTATACAGCTGATTTTGGGTTTCATGAAAGGGCAGCCGATTGATAATATGGGCTGTATCCAATTAAGCAAGAACTTCCTCTACTTGTTTACCTGCTGAATGTGACAAAAACCCAGAATTGAATTTTTTTTGGGGGGGATGCACAGGGAGATGTGTGTTCTATACAGCTTTACTGGAGTAGTGGGTGCCATTTGCTGCTCTCATCCCAGGCCTGTGTAGTGAGCATTGGTGTGTTTACACCAGAATGTTGAAAAAATCTAAATGCTTGCCTGCCCTTCAGCTTCTATATGTGGATCTTCACAGCTGTCGAAACTAAAAACAGCAATGCCCTTGGACAGACTTCCCCTCTAGTGTGCAATGTGTACTGTTCCCTATCCTTGATACCGCGCACGACTGCTTTCTTTGTTTTCATATATTCATGGAGCTTACAGGAGAATAAGCTCTAAGGAAGCACAGAACAGGATTATCTTATTATTACTATTAAAGTCCCGAGAGAGATTTCATGTTCCCAAATAGTGAGAATAATACTGTCCCACTTGTGTAAAATCTGGTCCCTGTCTCACAAGGCCAGCCTCACTCGCACACACCAGCACGCTAAGCATGGATTTTTCATTGTCATAGTAGCAGCTGTTGAACCAATCGGCATCCTTCGCTTCCTAACTCATCAGCATACTTGGATACGGTTCGTTAAAAATATTTTGTCAGGCGGCTTCAGGCATGCAGTCTTCTCATACTGTGGCTGTTCGGTTTTCTTTCTCTGCCCACCCCCCGGCTGCCAAATACACCTAGGTCTTAAGTACATCAAACATGTATTCCCACCTGACACAGCTGCTGTTGCCACAGTTCCTTTCACAAGGAAAACGCCGGCAGACAGATACATTATCTAGCACTAATGAATGTCAAGTCAGGTTAATTACTTCCCAGATTCTCTGCTTAGGAACACCACAAAACATGCATCCATCTTTTATGTGACAGTAGTTCCAGCTGGGCTAGGTTTGAGTTGTTATCTCACTTCATTTTAAAGCTATGTGTTCTGGATTCTATTCAAAACTAACCCTTCTTCCCACTGCCATTCTTTAAATTTTTTTAAAAAATAAAATAAAAATGACAGACATATTCATGCGTTCTCAAGAGGCCTGGAACTGTATAGCCCAGAACACTGGTGATGATGGTAATAATACATCACTGCATTTCTGTGGTAAATCTTGTGGGGCCCTCCAGGCATTCTTTTTATTGTGCATTCAGGATGATTTGTGCTCATGGTGGTATCTGTCAGATGGCACCAAAGCTTTAAAGGCAGTGAAATGCTACTCGTGTGGACGTCTAGGCCACGTGAAGAGGGAATATAGACATCCCAATGCCAAGGCAACAGAGCAGCGCAGCGAAAGCTCAACGCGTGTCAACAATCCTACTGTTAAGGATTGGAAAGCTCTGAAATGCATAGCACACTATTTGAAAGGCACTGTGCACTACAGACTGAGATTTAACAATCAGAAGTCTGGCGGTCTTGAGATATTTGCTGATGCGAGTTTTGGAAGTGACACTATAGACAGGAAAAGCATGTCTGGAGTTTGCTACATGTACAACCAGGGTCTATTTGATTGGTCGTACAAGAAGCCAACAACAATAAGCTTATGTTCTTGTGAAGCTGAACTGAATGCACTGTCTTATTCACTCGTGGATTGTGAATGGTTGTTACAATTGTGTAAAGACATGAGAATTCCTGTAAAGTGTCCAATCCAGGTTTATCAGGATAACAAAGCATGTTTGGCTTTGCTGACTTCTGAAGGTTGTAAGCAAAGCACGAAGCACTTGCAATTGAAGCTGCAACATGCTGGAGAATGTTTTCAGAAAGGACTCATAATGGTGTCCTACACACCAGGTAATGAAATTCCTGCTGATTTATTGTCCAAGGTTGTTTCGAAGGATTAACACTGTACCTATGTACAGAAACTGGGTTTGTACTGAGATTGTACTGACACACTGCCCAGTGGTGTTCACAGAAAGGGGGAGGATGTTAGTTTCTGTTTGCCACTGTGCAGTGCTTTAGAGTCACAAGACTCTGTTTACATTCCAGAGACATTCCAGGCTGTTGGAAGTCTCACGGGAGACGGATGTGACGTTACTGGTTTCCTGTTCCTTTGTTTTTCAGTTGCTCTCTGCTCTCACAGAGAGAGGATGATTTCTTTTCTGTCTAGCTAGAAAATAAAGCATAGCGATGTAGCCATAAATCTCATCACTTCCGCCTACTGCTTTGATTCTCTGCGTAATGGGAACGTGCCTGGAGGCCTCATCAAAGGCTCAGGTCGTTAATCACGTCAGAGGGGGATTCCGGAAGATGAGCTTTATCAGCTCGGTCGAACGCAGGTTCCGACAGTATCAAGGTAGTTACGCACGATGCTGGTTTCCCTCACAACAGTTTTGGGGTATACCTACTGTTTTGTTTCCAGTCAGAGCATGTCCCATAGTTTCCTCCTAAGTTGTGTCACTTTGTGGAAAACAAGTATTCAAAGTGTGTGTGTGTCTTTTCTCCCACTTTCGCTGTGCTATAGTGCAAGAGTACCTTGACAGAGGGCAACCATGCGGTGACATTGAGGGAGCATTGCAGAACAACTAATGTTGTATGGACAGTTCAGTATAATTGCACAATTATTTCATCAATAAAACACCAGAGTGAAGGGGCCCTGGGTGTTTTGCACTTGTGACAGTGCAGCCTATAGCACTGACTGGCTGAGCTGGTGTGTAGCACTTAACAGTTTGCAATCCAGCTTCTGTGACCTTAGCCAGGACGTAGTTAAATGTCACACGGAAAAGTTTGGATGGGCTCAAAATCTCACAAAGGAGCAAGTTAAGGATTATGAAGAGATCCTGTGACATAGGACAGGGATTAACAGATTTGTGGGTTCTAGTTCATTATTTTTAAATGAAATCTCAAGTTCTGCCACCTGGAGCTGGGTGCAAAAGATATACACATGCTAAGAATGAAAGGACTCTGAACCCAGCAATTGTGTGTACTGTTGTGTGTGTCTGCAGGTGGATTTCACATACTGATTTGCCCTAACCTGCCTATTCTTTGTGGGCTTCTATTCATCTTTTATTTCCATTCAGATCTGAAAAACAAAAAGCTGAAACTTAGTAGGTGAACAAATTCTGAGTACTGATGGCATGCATCAAGTAAATGAAGCAATTAGATTCAGCATGACTAACTGACTTATCATCATACAGTTTCTGAATAAGGCCTTTTGTACGTCAGAACTGCCATGATAAACACCCTGTCAAAAATGCCATCATGATGGGATTTGGAGCCCTATCCTGATCTAGAGAAAGGCAGGACTGGCACTGGAAGGAAAAAGGGAGATGTTTTCCACAGAAAAGTTTGCCACGACGAAAGAAAGGCTAATGACAAACCTCAAATCTCATCATCACGAAAAACTGACTTTGCACACTGAACTGCTCAAGTTACTTGCTTTGGAGAGTTCTTGGAATAGTCCCTTTCCCCCTGTTATTTAGATATGGGATAGCTTTCCTCCACCCCTATGCCCTTAAAGAGATGGCAAAATGTAGCCCAAAGTTGGAGGTTGGGGGAACAGCATGTAAAAAAGATCCTGAACTAGTGCTGGAGGTTCCCAAATGCATGAACTCACAAAACTCAGTATGTGTTTGTACTGCAAAGTGAACAAAATGTGACCACAGCCCCTGACAGCTGCTTTCAAGACTGTGCATTTATCTGAAATGTCTGTAAAATAATTATTTATATTACAATATAAATATTACAATTTGAGAATCCCAAGTGGTGCTCAGGCCAGTGGATGTCAATGCTAGCCGCAGATCATCACACAGCTACAGGCCCTCAAGTCTCATTCTTTTCAAAGTTTGCATAAACAGTGAGCTGGGCTGAAGAGGCAGCTATGGCGTCCATTTGACACTGAGATGGAGTCTGTTCAGAGAACTGTTGAGACTGCAGGCAGCTATGATTTTTCGTGCTTGATTTGCTGCTTAATATTGGCTCATCCTTGCTATTAGTAATTGCTGTCTTCCCATTATTCTATACGACTGAAGCATTAAGAGAGCTCATTATAAGTAGCTTGAAAACTCTGCTTGAAATCCCTTTTCCAACCTGCTCTGACATCAGCCAGGAATCTACACTCTTTCTTCCATTAAAGCAGTAAAACAGTTATTTGCTTATTAACTGTGCTGATTCTGCTAATATGCATCTAATGATAACATTAAGGCAGGGAGGAATCAATCTTTTTGTTCTGGTGATTCTGCCCGCTCAGCTCCTTTCCACCTCTACCTCTCCAATTATATCCTAGTGTCGCAAATAGTGATGTCCTCCAGTTGTCAGCAATATTAAATCCAGCAGTGGGAGGTTCAGCAAGGCTGTTTTGCGTTAGAATCTCTATGTCAATTACAGTTTATAGCTTTGCTTGCCCCAAGAGGCTATTGTCTTTAAATGAACACTCAGGAATATGAGGTGGACAAGAGCTGCCTTGTGTTTTCCACGTGGGTTGACTGCTAAGCCACTGGTCGTATATTACTGATTTCAAGAGAGTTGCTGCAGACTGGTAGCACAATGCTTCTATTACGGCTCTTTCATTCTCAAGCTAAACCTCCAGGCCTCCAGGGGCTGACAGCTGTGGCCTGTGTTTGCCTGACACAATTGTCACATTTAGTATGCTTCACTAAAGGAAAGGGCAAGCACCAACTTCAGATGACTTAAGGTGGTGGTGGTGAACTGGTGCTTCACTTGCAGAGGTAGCAGCAGCCAGAGGCCATCAGTGGAGAAGGTGAGCTGTTCACCTGGCCCTCCTCCACAGCTGCTAAATTTCCCCTGCCTCATGAGGAAGCCAGCCTTTTTGCACCTTTAGCCAGCAGAAAGGGTGTTGTTCCTTGTGGGGAGTTGCTTTGGGGTGGGAGTAAGCAAGAGCAAGGGTTTCGAGGCCCAATTCAAAGGGCTGGTTTTGACCTTAAAGCCTTAAATGACTCAGGACCACAACCCCTCAAGGATGGCCTCTCCCCATATGAACCAACCTGGACCCTGTGAGCATTCTCTGAGGGCCTTCTTTGTGCGCTTCTTCCATGAGAGGTCTAGAGGGCGGCAACACAAGAACGGGCCTTTTCTGCAGTGGCTCCCCATTTTGTGGCATGTTCTCCCTAGGGAGACTTGACTGGCTCCTTCATTACATATCTTTAGGTGCCAGGCAAAGACATTTCTCTATAACCAGGGCTGATTAAATATTCTACAGCCTTTTAAATGTATGGAAGGGGGGTCATTGGTTTGTTTTTGTTTCATTAGTTATTTTGTGTTCTCATTTTGTTTGTTTTTTGTGTTGTGAGCTGTTCCATGATCTTCAGGTGAAGGGCAATATACAAATGTAATAAATAATAAATAGTAATAAATAATATTATAAGTAATATTTACAAAATCTTCTCTTTTATGTTCTTTTGTAACAGAATGCCTACCATTTGCTCCCAAATGGAAATATAAAGAGATGGCCGTAAGCAATGGGGTTAAAACCTGCCTCTTGCCCTTGGTGTTGTGTGGTCTGACTTCCACTAAGAGGAGACCCATGGGTCCCCGCAATGTGTCGTCCCCCCACTTACCCAGCTTATTGGCAGATATTTTGTTAGTCTGAAATGATTGTGCATTAAGCAATCAATTTTATTCTATGCTATTCCGTCAATATGGCCCTTGATGTGGTTTAAAATAACAAGTCAGCAATATCAGCATTATAAAAACAATTATAGAGAAACAGTATGAGAAAGAAAAACATCAGCAATATCGGAGCTGCAACAACACATTGTTTACACAGATGACTCAACTTAAAAACTAGATGGGAAAGTGAGTTTTTGCTATAGGCCTAAATTGGGTGGGCTTTGCAGGCTTCAACTGGACAGTGAATGGTTTGAGTGCCACCACTGAAAAGGTCCTGTCTCTGGTGGGAAACAACTCCAACTCTGATGGCAGTAGTACCCAAAGCAAAGTCTTTCCATTTGATTTATACTCATAGAGTTGGGAAAGGGAGGACACTCCCCAAAACCAGTTGTCACAGGATTGGAGTTACATAATCCGCATGGCTAGCTCCAAACCAAGAATGTGCTGCAGTGTACATGACTCCCAAGCCAGAGTAATATGGTGCTATTGGGGCTGCAGACATGCCTTCTTTGCATGTGGGACACACAGGTCTAGGTTGCCTCCAGAGACTGTCACTATTTTGTGAGAGGGATTCAACTGCATACTGGAAATGTAGGTTTACACAACAAAAGTGGATTAAAGGCTCTGATGCAACAAATCAACTTAAAAAACACACATTTTGCAGTTAGAAAAGTGATGGGGAAATGCACTAAAAAGTCTGGAATCATGATCAGCTGATGGGACGATGTATAACCTCCCTGCAAACAAATCAGAACAAATGCTCAGCAAAGAGCAGATATTGTATAACTTTCACTCAGGCTTTGTGCAAGTAAATTGGGATGAACACTCAATAAACAGTTCATTTGGAGAAGTCCCTAAACCACACACTCCTACCACACAAGGCCTTGCAACCCCTGCCAACATTTTGGTTCTATGATGCATGCTAGAATCCCCATTATCTCATGAATCCCCATTGCCACTTCTAAGCTATTCAGTTTTTCAGTCTGTCGGACAGGCACATTTGCCCAATATTTTTACCAGGCACAAGAGGCTGTAACACAGAACTCTTTAAAACAAAATTATTGGAGATGTTATATAAAAAAGTAGACAGAAAAGGTCTGGGAATTCCAAATCTAGTTTGGTACTGTCAAGCGATAAAATTAGCTTTAATAAAGGACTGGTTTTCTCCAGATAATATCATAGAAGTAGAGTCATTACTTGGAAAAAAGAGATTTTCGAAATATGCTGTGGTATGACGATGACAATTGGGAAGGCATAATTGTCAAAGTTAAAGCAACGGTATGCCCAGGACTTTCCCCATTAACTTCATTTTATTATAATGAATTCATAAACCCTGATTCTGGTCTAATAGGAGTTTTTAAAGATTGGTAAATCACAGGGTTTACCAATTGGTAAATCACAGGGTTTAGGGCAGGGGTACCTTTACCTTTTAAATCACAGGGTTAGATGTTATTAATGTATTATTGACTGGACAAATTATTGCCTATGAGAAAATCACAAAAATAATGGGAGGAGCAAGACACCCAGCGTTTCAGTTCTTTCAGATTAGGGGAGCAATAACTTTTATACTTACAAAATATGGAACACTAATAAAATAAAGTAAACATGAAAGGGGCCATAGGTAAATTCTACTATATGATTTGAGATACAGAACAAACAGTAATTTTATGAGAAAATGAGAAAGGATGTTAGATCTGAAATAAGAACAGGTGAATGGAAATGGTTATGGAGTCATATTCTATGTAGGCTGGTATCAGCAGATTTAAGGGGAAATAATTTCAAAATCCTGTATCAGTAGTATGTTACACCATACAAGCTGAATTTAATATATCAAACAGGACTGGATAATTGTTGGAGATGTGGGGTAAGAAGAGCAGATTTTATGGATATATTTTGATAGTGCCTTATCATCCAGGTTTTTTTTTGGAATATAGTTATAATACCATCATAGAAATGGGTGATCATTATACACTTCTTGAGCCTAAAATAGTGCTTTTAAGGTTTTGTGGAAGTGACAGTCCATTTATTAACAGCTTTAAAAATAATGCAAGCAAAGAACTGGGAAAACAGCAATGTACCATCCTTATTAGATTGGACTGAGAAAATATGATCTCCTGTAACAATGATCAAATTAACTTGCTTTAACAGAACACATATAAATCAGCCAGATAGATTTATGGGAAAATGGGCAATGTTCTTTCTGTTTTTGAATAGTAAATATCAAGACAATGCATAACCATATGATGCTTTTAATCTACTGCAATCATATAAACATTACTCATTATTATTTCTGTGTTGTACAATAAGACAAGCATATGGGAGAGAGCGGTAGGACGGAAGAGAAAGCACTAGAAAGTGCTAGCATAGTATCTTTTTGGAATTAATAACATCAGTTTCAACAGCACCCCCAACTGATGCTCTCAGGACGCAAGAGGAAATTTGATGACTTCTGCAGCTCAAAGAGTACCATGTGATTGTAGAAGTCCGCTCACCTATCAGGAGCCAGATCCTGGCTTGCATCCTGGTTTGGCGAATGGGGATGCAGGCTTGGACATGGGCTGTGCCAGGGGGCGGAGCTGACGGCTTCCCTTGGGTCCACTCCCTGGCCATTTAAACAGCCCTCACCTGGGGGCCTAACTGCCTTAACAAGAGAAAGAAAGCAACACTCACACATATAGTGCTTCTTTTGCCTCTTCTGTAGCAGTGTTCAGGCAATCCCACATCAAGAGCAACAGGAAGGAATTCCTACTATAGAACCGGCCCTGATTTAGAACCAGTAGCTTGGCAACTGTACAAAGAGAACTTAGAGGATGGATCATAAGGAGAATAACCTGTTAAGGGTAGGAATTATTTCTGACTGTGGCCATAGACTGATGCATGGAATGGTAAAATTAACTGGTCTGGATTTCAAGCATCTGATAAAAATTAAGAAAACTTGTCTGGATAGCAGGGTACTGCTGAGGAGGTAGCCTTGCAGTGTCGAGTACCAAAAAAATGTCAAGGATAAGGATGCTAGGTTCAGGAAGGGGCGGAGATTTTGCACTCTCTCTTCTACATAGCTGCAAAAGCAGCTGAACTCTCTCTTAATGTATATCTGGTGGGTCAAATTACCAAGAGCAGCAGTTCACAATGGTTTCATCCCCTCTGATAGACCCACCTCTGCTTCTGAGAAGGGAGAGGGAAATATTTGGGTCGTGCAAGGCTAGAAGGAGTGGTAGTGCTGGGGGAAAGTGATAGGATCTTGAGGACCCATTAAGGAAAAGAGAGGGTGTGGCTGGGACAGAGCAGATGAGGTGAGAAGGGTAGAAGAACAGCAGGGAGACATAATCATAGAATTGTAAAGTTGGAAGTAACCCTGGGGGTCTTTTAGTCCAACCCCCTGCAATGCAGGAATCTCAACTAGATAACATAGATAATGAACAATAATAGCAGTATGGGAGACTGGGGACTTGCTATTGCAGTTCTTGACCACATAAAGACTTAGAAATTTCAGTTACTCAGGAACTAGATCTTATTTCCAGACTATGCAACAGCCTTCCTGTTCGACACTGTTCAGATCATTTATCCTCTTTTCTCCTTTTGTCAACATCTGTTTCTGTGGGTTATAGCATTCATGAAAGTAACTTACCCGGAATTATTAGACTTGGGTTACATCCACAAAATACATTTAAGGCACTGGAGGAAGCCTGAGAACTTTAGTTTGTTAAGGGTTCTGACCTCACCATGCTACAATTTGCAAATTACGGTCCCTGGGATGGTGTAGACATGTACATATACGTACTTTTGACAACCAAACTCTTTTGATTTGATTCCTTTTCATAGTTCAAGGGACAGGAGGCAACCATCCAGCATAAAATAAAATAAGATTCAACCCTTCCATTTTTTTTTTTTAAAAGTCATGTGCTTTAGATGCCAACTTCCTATTTTTTGCTGTTCTTGCATGGAAGAACATTAAAAAGTACATGACAACTCAAATATTGAATTGCAGACACTTTCCTGCAATTCAATATCTATCTATCTAGATAGATAGATATGAATGAAGTTGGAGTTTCATCTTCAAAATTGCCTTTCCTGAAAAATGCAACTTTCCCATAAAAAGGGAGAGAAAGAAAGTACAGTAGCAGCAGCAATCGATATGTAGTACCATAGCGGTAAGTATAAACTCTAACCACATATGGAATGCAATTTTCAAAGAACAGAGAAGTAGATTAAATATTTATCCAGCATACCCTAAAGCAATCTGTAAGCTTCCCCGTGCAGTGGCCAGTCTTGAGTGAAGGAGGCCGAGTCAGCCTGTCATACAGCTGTAACAGCAAAACCCAGCCTGGTTATGTCTGAGTGGCAAAATGCATTCGTACTTGGAAATGGAAGTTTATGAGCCTCCAAGTAGTGCTTCTTCCCTTGCAGAGCATCTGCAAGAATGTTGCAGAGCATAGTATGGCTAGGAATATTAAGCAAGTATGTTTCCTAATAAAAAACAAATAAAAGTAAGCTAGTGGCACTTATCCTGGACAGAGGTGCAAACATGAAAGTTTTAAAGCCTTACCTGGTCTTTAAAAATAATAATTCACTGCTAAATTTGTTACTTGAAAGATACATCAAGGATACTATCCATAATGTAAAAAAAAAGAAAAGAACAAAGCTATACATAAAAATATAAACTGAAACCACCTTGCCAAGCTCACAACAAACCCAATAGTCTGTGTGGGTTTGCATGGTCCTGTACTTTATTGCACCAATAGCTAATAAACACATTCAATTTGTTCACAAAGAGATCATCAGTTTATCTTCCCTCTCTGTCTCACTTTAGTTTAATGATATGTACAATATCTCATACTTGAAATATCTATTCCTCCAGTGTTGCTAAGTTCATTTTTCCCAGTTATAAAAGATGATCAGTTTAAGAACTGTCAATAATTGTTGAACTAATTCCCTATATTCCAATGGTGTTTGATCCTTTATCAGTGCAAATAAAATAAAGGATCAATTAGTAGTACTGTACATATCTTGTTATCACTTCAATCTCCTTTACCATGTCAGACCAAAATTTCACAACCTTAAAGTAAGCTCAAAATATAACATTCCAGATTAGCTGCCTTATGCCTCCAACATAAATTACTTGCCATACTGTACTATGGACACAACTGGCTAATAATGGTGTTAAATGCCAGCATCAGATGAATTTAAGGCTTGACCTAATTGTACAATAAGTGACATTTTGCCAAATCTCCAATGATCCATTGAGATTTCACCTAGTTTGTCAAAACAAGACAAGTACATTCACTTTTGGTAGCTGGTTCCATGACAAGCACAGATAAATGCCTGTGGAATTCTGACTGGTTAATGACACCTTCCTTTCTCTCCTTCCTATTTGCCATTAAATGCATTTTTTAAAAAATGTTTTAATCTTTAGACCATAAGGAGTCCTCATCAGCAAGAATCCTCATCTGATCTATGTAAACATAGACACCCAGCGATGCTGCTTCCTTTTCTCCTAGCACTGCTTCCACAATTTCAATGATCTATTCCTTTTTCAAAAAAATCAATGTTTTTACAGCTGTTCACTCCCCTCTTCAGCACATAAGCTTGCATCTCCTGTTCCTGCAGACCTATGTGAATTTTGTGAGCAATGAAAAGCTAGAGAAATGAAATGTACAGTATGTGACTTTATCGGTTTCACTTCTTAGGATTGCAGTTACTGTATGCAAAGTGATAAAGGACTACTGTATTTATTTAACTTGTTTTCTATCTTCCCCATCTCAAAAGTTTCAGGACATGCAACTACACAAAAATAAAATCCATAAGTACAATATTTATTAAAACACAGAATACAAATATCATAATAAACAATTACCCCATGCCAAAGAAATCACTGTGCCCGTTATTCCAATGGCATAATTTCATCACCCATAAATAAGGGATAATGAGCACCCCTGAAAAGCAGCAAAATAGCCTCTCCTCTTGTTCCACTTTTATAGTCCTCAAGAAAGGGCAAGATTATAATGGCGATACAGTGGTACCTCAGGTTAAGTACTTAATTCGTTTCGGAGGTCCGTACTTAACCTGAAACTGTTCTTAACCTGAAGCACCACTTTAGCTAATGGGGCCTCCTGCTACTGCCATGCCGCCAGAGCACGATTTCTGTTCTCATCCTGAAGCAAAGTTCTTAACCTGAAGCACTATTTCTGGGTTAGCGGAGTCTGTAACCTGAAGCGTATGTAACCTGAAGCATATGTAACCTGAGGTACCACTGTATTACAAATGAAGAGAAAGCCCCAGTCAGAGTCCAGTAAATGATTTCCTGTGTTAACAGTGAAGAAATTTGCTGGAAATTCAGTGGGAATGCAACAAACAGACATTTGGGAGGATGTGCATTGGAATTGGCTATGACTCCCTGCTGAGGGTGAACAGTGGCAAACCCAAGTTTGTTGCTGTACAATGTGTGAAATTGCTCAAAGAGTTATAATCCACTACCCCAATGGCTGTACCAAGCCAGGCTAGACCTAGAAATTCCTCAGAGCAGAGAATGAAAAAGATGAGCAAATCCTATCCACACATTTTAGCTACAGCAAAAGTTCAGCTGAAAATTTCTAACTGGTATTGGGGAGGGAGGTAGCTTTAAAAGAACTTCTCATTAATACCAAAGCAGTTGGCTTTTTGTAATAGGTGTCAAAAAGCCCAGCTTTTGTGCTAGAAAATAAATGGCTCTTCCGTTCACCTATAAAAGAAGAGGGGGGAAAGAACTCTGAAGCAAAATTCTCTCTTGCTTGGTGGCTCTTTTGTTACGGTACGATTGCTCAGCCATGGTTAAAAGCTGCTCTTTATAAAAACTGGCTTTAACAGAGTTGCTTGAATCTAACTGCTCTTGCCAAATCCATCAGTTTTTCCAAACAGGCAAAGTACAAGAGAGGCACTGAAAGTTGTCTCCAGCCTGCGAAGGAGATGGCTGCTTAACACTCATGCCCATGGAAACCACAAAACTCAGTTTCCAGAAGCCTGGAGGGCATTTTCTTACACAATGCATTTGAGAATGTCTGACATGTCTTTGTGTGTCACATGTGAAGGCTACTAATTTGGGGAAGAATTTGGAAAGGATGTTGAATGTTCACTGCAGCCAATAAAGGTTTAGTAATTGCATTCCGAGTTAAGTTTAAAGAGGCAGGTCTCATCCTTATAAGTAAAAGTACCCTCGGTTTTATCCACAACAACAAAACAATGTAAGATAACCAGGATCAGAATGGCATACTTAGGATAGCATACATACCTTTTAATGCAGATCTAATCATTGCTGAATCTACTTGCAAGCCAACATCCACTCTAATTAGTTTGTTCACTTCTGCGTGATTTGCAGCTGCCTGCCGAAGTTACTCATTTTAGTTTCTCTTTTTTCCATGACCACGCCAAACATTGGGAAACCATCCCACATTCCTTGCAATGTGTTTTCTGCAGGGTTATGCCGTTTCACACACCAAAAGATTCCAGCCATAGCAAATTACAGTGGTGCCTCGCAAGACGAAATGAATCCGTTCCGCGAGTCTCTTCGTCTTGCGGTTTTTTCGTCTTGCGAAGCACGGCTATTAGCGGCTTAGCGGCTTAGCAGCTTTTAACGGCTTAGCGGCTATTAACGGCTTAGCGGCTTAGCAGCTTTAAGAAAAAGGAAACAAACTCGCAAGAACTCGCAAGACGTTTCGTCTTGCAAAGCAAGCCCATAGGGAAATTCGTCTTGCGGAACGACTCAAAAAACGCAAAACCCTTTCGTCTAGCGAGTTTTTCATCTTGCGAGGCATTCGTCTTGCGGGGCACCACTGTAGTGCTCGAGATGTGAATGCAGGGCCCAGAGCCAGGAGTCATAAGAGCATAAAGATCCCTGCTAAACCAGACCAAAGGCCCATCTAGCCCAACCTCCTGTTCTCACAGTGGCCCAGCAGATGCCAATGAGAAGCTGGTATTTAGAGTCCTTTCTTACTGGGGGCTCCTATCCTAACATATCTTAGAGTACTCCATTGTAGCCACTGGGAAATGTAAAACAAGTCATTTACTTGCAGTGAAATAAATATAGAACTAGGTTTAAGTTATGTGCGAGTAATATTAGATTATTTGGCATGCAAGCTTTTTATTTGTGGGTGAGGTCCCCACCATCCCTTGAATTGGGGGGTTGGGGACAGGGCCCAAATAACTATTAACTCTGTCCAAGCAGCCAAAACAAATTGGATTGTTTGCACACTAGCCCTTTTTTCAATAACTGCTATCCTTTCTCCGACATTCACATTTTACAGATAACCCAGAAGCTATCATTGCTTGGTCACTGTCTTGCAGTGTCTTCAGTGTTGTTTTTCCCCAACCCCTGAACTGATGCACATTTTCTTCTTCTTTTCTTGTCAATAAAAAGCAGTTGTAGCACCAGCATAGATAGGCAAAACCCTACTGAGGCTTTTACAGGCAAGCAGGCCCTTTCATTAAAACTCCATGTTACTTGTATCCTGTTCAGTATAGATGAGGATAAGAAATTCAATTATTGATTTCCTTTCGTTTATTTTTGATCTTTATTTCATTTTGCAAAAAAGGAAAGAAAGTAAGTCCAAGAAAACCAGTAGTTAAAGATCCCCTATCTCTGCAAGGAAGCAATAAACCAGGTAAAACCAGTAAGGAGGGAGTTTTCCATTAACATTGCAAGGGAACTTTGCTGGAAAAGATTTACTTGTAAACAAACTTTATAGAAAAAGGACAATTCTGGACCATGTAGCACTATATTAGTTTAGAATGCATTCAGCATGCAATTAGTTTGGGCACATCCAAGAACCAAGTTTGTTTCCTTTTTAGATACAGTGGTCAAAGGAGAAAACCAATACTCAATGAATGATGTTTTTTGTTATAAGCCAAGCAAAAAATGACTTGGCATTCTTAAGTCAAATCAGCACAACCTGGAGTTTCCAGACACATTGTACAGCTTGGAATACAAATATTGGGTTTGCAAATCATGCTTCAGTCACTGTCATATCTCCTTTTAATCTAAGCATAACATAAAAGAATTTTTTGCTTTGTTACTTACATCAAAGATGGTTTCTTGACTCCTTTGTTGATGTTGAATTTCATTTTTCTTTTTCTTTTTTGGTTGCAGCTCGCCATGAAGTTATCACCAAAGAGATCTTAGAGCTGGACACCTGGGAAAATCAGTGGAATGTTGTGGCTGTCAACGTCCTCATGCATGATAGCTATGATGTCTGTCTTGTTGCTCAGCTGAACCCACGGGATCTCATTCCTCCTCCTCCTGATTTAGTGGAGTAATAGGCATGCAGGTTTCCCTTGCAGTTGATATGTGGAGCTTAGAACAGAGACTTTCATATAAATGGCCAGCAATGTCTCCTGGACACCTAAAAATGCCAGGACAACTGTTAGTTAAAGCATCTGGAGTGAATGCAAGCCTTTGCAGTCGCTTAAAGAATCAAGAAAACATTTGCACATTCAGAAATCAGAATTCTATACTGACATAAATACTGTGAAACCATTAAATTGTCAGCAGAGGGCCAAACGGAATGCAAAAGATGGCCTTAGGGTGCAATCCAGTACCTGCTTACCTGGAAGTAAGCTCAACTGAACTCAGTGGGACTTATTTATGAGTAAACACACATAGGATTGTGCTATTAGTCTCATAATCAGGTGGAATTGGCTCAAAAGTCAGATTGCATTGGCCCTGTGTTGATGGCGGAGTTTGCAGATAAGCAGCCTTCTTTCATACAGTCCTGCATACTGTACAACCAAAATCGTCCAGATGCTGAATCTCAGCTAGAATAGATAGAACATTAGTTCTCTTGAAGTTTGGAATAAACTATCAGCAATGGTTTCCTAAAGTTCTGGTTTGGTGCCTTATACAATGAAGGATTTTGCTTGCCTTAATACCTCGGGGCTTGCTTCTTATAGTTTCCATATGGAGTGAAGAGGAGGTCCATACAAAGCTGTAGGACATGAAGTCAAAGCATTGGTCTCTCTAACTCAGCACTGTCTATTACAGAGATAGCCAAACTGGTGACCTCCAGGTGTTGTTGTACTACAACTCCCAGCAGTCCCAGCCAACATGCCCAATGGATGATGGGATATGTAGTCCAACAACATTTTGAGCACACCACATGGGTTACCCCTAGTCTGCTATGTCTAGCAGTAGCTCTTCACTGTTTGAGGCAGGAATCTTTCTCTATCCCAACACAGAAATGCCAGGGATTGAACCTGGGACCTTTTGCATGTGTTCATCTACTGAGTTAGAGCCCTTCTCTGTTGGTCTTCTGCTACCATAAGGCAGGCTGGGACATTCAGAACTTTCCACCCAGGTTGGTCTTATTGGTCCTTTATCCATCTCTTCTGTCCTGAGTTTGACACTAGAGCATTAAGGAAGGGCAATCTCTGCTGCTGCCACTAGTGCCATTACCATCACCTACTGCTCACCTGGGGTGGTTTGTACTGAGGTAGAGAAAGGGTAAGCTGAGAATGCAGATGTCGCATCAGTAGTAGCCCTGGAGATCCTAGGAGTGAGAAAGGGAGAAAGAGCTGAAAAGGGAAGAGAATCATAGGTGTGAGAGTCCAGAATGAGTGGTCTAGGGCTTTTGGGAAGCAGTCATTCACTTTTCAAGTGTAATGTGTAGCCAGCCCATATTTAAAATTCCTGCTGCTGGAGCTTGAACAGAGGAAAAATGAGGAGAGTGAGATATATTTCCTACCCTGTTTATGACTCATCAACTTTACCTTGAAACATCAATAAACTTTTCATAAAACACACAAAGGTAGCATGAACTTCACAAGAAGTTGCTCAATGCAGAACACTGTGCTAGGGTTGAATCAGCATGTGTATGTGTTTAATAGAAAGAATTAATCTAGAAAAGAAGTGAAGCTGTGAGCCTCATGACTCAACCTTTTCCTTCCTGTGTGCTTTGTAGGTAGGATGTATTTGACAGTTAAAACATTTACATGTGAATGTTTCACGGCTATACTGTCAACACTAGAAGAAAAGGTTTTAGCCTATAGTCTGGGGAAATGTGGGTGCTGCTTCCCTAGATTATGTTGAATCTTGATTCTGATGTGGGCAAAAGGCCATTGGGATGCTTGCAAGTGCACACAAACAAAGTATACATCGCTTTGTTGGAGTTTAGAGATGATAAACAGTACTGAAGAACTTTCTCCACATATGCCCTAAGGTTTGATGCTATATTTGTCCAGTTTGTCCAATAAAGCTGCTATATTTTTACCTAGATCATCTCCAGACTGTCAGCATGTTGTGGGAGGGATTCAAGCACATCCCAAAGTTTAAGTTTGTGCAGTTAAATTGGATTAAAGCACTTTGTTGCTCTAGCATAACAAATCTACATCTCCCCTCCTTTAAAAAATGACCTTGTGGAGAATTGGGAATACACTGAAAAGTATAGGATGAACGAATTATTAATAAGAAGACATATAAACACCCTGTATGAGCTATGTGTGAGTGTGTGTGCATGCAAGCACAGCACCCAAACTCACAAATTAGAAATCTCTATTGCTGCACACCAACCCAATCTCTGAGCGGTGCAAGATTCCAGGGGTTCCAGGCGCTTACCCAGGGTTCGTTTTTCCTTCTGGAAATGAGGCACAGCGGAGACTGTGGTGTCTTTATTATACAGTATATGGTTTATTTACACATATATACAACCTGAGCCTACGATGGAGGGGTTCCAAGCATTTACACCCCAGTTAGGTCTTGCTTCTCCTGTAGCTGCAGCCTTGGATTCAAACAGAAATCGAGCATCACTGGCTGGCTGGCTGGCTGGCTCCCTAGCCTGCTGCCTTTTCTGCTTCAACCTTCTAGCTGACATAATGCCACTCTCCACTCTGGCCTTTGTCTTTCCAACTACTGTGAGCTGAGGCACAGATCCACTTTCTTTGTTCCCTTAAGTGCCCATTAACTGGTCCTAGGCTATCACCTCACCAGAAAGCTAGCTTGGCTAATCCAGGAATTTGAATCCTTAATTAGATTTTACCACTTGCTAGATCCAGGCAAGTACAGCCTACTTCCTCCAACTCATAACACTATTCCTCCCCCACCTTCAAATTGCTGAGCAGCACCAGGTACATCTTGCTAGTGCTCAATAATCAGGTTGTCTGGAAGAACTCCTAATCTTTGCATGCCTCTATATCTTTGAAATGGAACACACATATATATATTCAATTTCAAAGACAAAGGAGCAACAGAGCTAAGCTTTAGCAAAAGGGGGGGAAGGAACAAAAGGAGATAATTATTTTTACACTTTCAAAAAGTAAAAACAAATACAGCTTTTTGCCCATCGCTAACACTGTGGTTGTCAGTTCTAAATAAAGACTATTTACATAACCTTCAGCCCACTTGGAAATGTGGAACAGGAGCTCTGTGAGTACAGACTTGCAAATAACATCTCACCAGGGTGGTTGCTCACATCTTGCTCTGCTCACCTGAGCATCTCCTCCTTTGCAGCCTGCTCCTCCCTGCCCTCCCACCACTGCACCCTATGCTTCCCTCTCTGCGTTCCTCTTCTCATTTCCCCCCATGCACTGCACTCCCCCTAAACAGGGAAGTGGCAACTCTCATTAGTGGAGAGTTTTGTTTCCATGGTACCTACCATGCTAATAGCTGTCTTCTTTCCAAATTTAACTATGGGCTCTAATGAGTGATTAAGGCAGCAGATCACCTCAGCCATTTATATGGTTCATTTACACCCTCCTGCAAGGGGGCAAGAAACTGTGAAATTGCCCTGCCCTGCCTGCGGGCCAGAAGATCAGAAGGAAGCATCCTTGAAGCTCCCAACTTAAACCATGCTAAATTGGGGGGCTCTGGAGGGACTGCCATTGAGGAATAAAAATGTCCATGTTTTACTAAGAGTAGACCCACTGAAATTCATGAAGATGGCTAACAGTGTAACCTATGCATGTTAATGGGTTTTTGCTGTGATTTTATATTGTAAACTGCCCTGAGATCTTCAGATGAAGGGCAGTATATATATTATAAATTTAACAAATAATAAGTGTTCAAGGGTTCAAGCCTAAATTAAGTGCCTTAATTTCAATGGGAAATCTACTGAGTGCTACCCCATGGCTCCCCAGATGTTGCTGGACTATGAATCCCATCATCCCTGCTTACATCATTGTTGGCCTCGCAGGCTGGGAACGGTGGGAGCTGAAGTCCAACAACCTCTGGAGGATCTCAGATTCCCCATCCCTGCTTGATAGCGGCCTTGGATTAACTTCCTGTTACTTGCAGAACTGAACTAAATAAAACCTGTTTCCGCCTGCAACAAGAAAATCCATTCACTGCAAGCTAATGTAATCAATGTAATGCAATTGCGCCTCTTTGCTGTTAGGGAAATGGCATGTTCTGGTGCCGGAAAGTGTGTGTTGTAGTCACAGAACAGGGGGACTAAGGACCAGGAATTGGGGGAAGCAAAACACTGTGACTTGGTCCTCCCTGTTTCTTTTAGCCATAGGGAGCTTCCAAATTGAATCCCACTTGAAAATAGTGACAATCGTGTATCAACAAACTCTGGTCACACAGTTATAGTGGTTTGGGGGGGGAACGTTGCGTAAAAAACCCGTTTCCCCAAAACACTGTACTTTATGTGTACAGTAACAGGAAAATGGAGTGGAAAGTGTGGGATAGCCCTTGGCTTGACACAATATAATCTACCATTCCCTCCAACAAATCAGGATGAATGCCCACATTTCCAGCACTGCAGTATACAATGAATGTCTCACATCAGACCAAAATAATGCTGTAAGCCAAGGATAGGGAATCTGTGGCTCTCTAGATGTTGTTGAGCAACACCCATCATGTCTGCTCATCTGCTCATGCCAGCTGGGGCTGACAGGAGCTGGAGTCCAGCAACATCTCTTGAGGGCCATCATTTCTCCAAACATACATACTGTAAGTAACCCAACAGGCTAGAAATCAAAAAATATTTCCTCACATCTCTCTAGAACTTCAGATTTTAAAATGGATCGGAGAGATCTGAGCATTTCTTCAAAGAGATGCAATTCACTTACCAGTCATGCTCAGCTGCAGCTGATATGCTAGCTGATGTGCTAGCATTTTACTCCAGATCTGGAGATTGAAAGGAAAGGATGTTTATAAAACTGCCTGTGAAACACACACAGCACGTCCTTTGATGCTCCTCCCTTATTTTCTTTGGCTTCAATGCCTTATGTGCACTTGATGGAATGATTTAATAATATCCTCTTACTTCAGGAGAGCATGAATTCTACAAAACATAAGCCCCAGAGAAGTGAAGTTCTGCTGTGTGTGTGTGTGTGTGTATTTGGCTGCAATCTTACACCTCTTACCTTAATGTTTATACAATGAACATTCAAAGCCTTTTTCAGAAGAGAAATACGAGTCTGAGTTTTGTTTTTGCAAGTATCTGCCGAAGTATGTATCATCCTTAGCTTAAAGTCTGTCTGTTTGTAAAAAAAATGTTTCTTTTATTTGGTTGGGCAGCAAATTACCTGATCCTTTAAACTGCTGTGCAAGGCAAAAAAACAATGTGATCTGTGGCATGGACTATTATTACCAGTGCAACTGCACCACACAAGGTCCAACTTGGGCTGATTGGAGGTGCAAAATCACTAAAGACTATCCTGTCCATTGCAACTGAGTTTCTTCCTCCCCAGTGTCTTATACTGTGGCCTATATCAGGTTGGCTCAGGGTCAAGAGGGTATATTATTACCCTTGTCATATCCGCATTCAGATGTCAATTTTGAGTTGTGACCATACAGAACAAAACTGTGAGCATATTAGTTGTTTATATTGTTACAAAAAACACACCCCAGAATTTAGGAAATGAATCCATTTGAGAGTACTGTGTCTAGATCTCGCCACTGCGCTTCAAAAAAAAGTCATAAACAACTAGGAATGGGTTCAGAGAAGGACAACAAAGATGGTCAGTGGTCTGGAAAACAAGTTCTATGAAGAAAGGCAGGAAGAACTGGATATTCTTAGCCTAGAGACTATATGGATTGCATGGTTTTCAAAATACATACAAAGTAACCTAACCCAGCTTTGTGGACGGCAGAACCTGGACTCAAACTACAGTCATACCTTAGGTTGCAGACGCTTCGGGTTATGTGTTTTCAGGTTGTGCACCGGAACAGATTACTTCCGGGTTTCGGCGCTCGTGCATGCGCAGAAGCGCTAAATCGCGCTTTGCGCATGTGCAGAAGCGCCAAATCGCAACCCGTCCATGCGCAGACGCGATGCTGCGTGTTGTGAACGCTGTGGGTTGCGAATGTACCTCCCACACGGATCACGTTCACAACCTGAGCATCCACTGTATATTGTAAGCAGCATGGTAAGGAAAAGCATGCATGATTCTAGTTTAAGAAAAACAATGTTTTTGTATGCTACAAATAGGCTAGTGTGTGCAGTGTGTACCTGAGAGAGGGGGCATAATAGCACTGTTACAATACTAGAAGAGTTGTCACTGTAGAAGGGGCAAAGACTTGTTTCCTCCTGCCCCAGAATGCAGGACTAGATCTGACGGACCTAAGTTACAGCAGGTGAGATTTGGGTTGAACATTAGGAGAAGTTGCTGAACAGTAAGAGCAGTCCAACATGGAAACCAATTACCTAAAGGGGTGATGGGCTCTCCCTCACTAGAGGTCTTTAAGCAGAGGTTGGGCAGCCATTTATTGGAAATGCTGTAGCTCTGGGTTTCCTGCATCAAATGGAGTGGTGGCAGCAACAGAACAGATGACCTAGCTCTATGATTCTGTGAGAATATATTGGTGGCAGGAAGAAATTGTGTGCAACAGGGAAGAAACAGAAGGCGGTTTGTAAAAGCACAGCAGACATGGCTGGTTAAAGTGATACCTGAGCTGAATTTAGACTACACACCACATCAACTCTGATTAGGAAAGCAGCTTGTGAAAGTCTCCTGAGACTCCCATGAGGAATATGTGTTTGTAGTCCTCCAAATCCAGCCGCAGCTCAGGCCCAGACATTATGCGGAGAACACTTATTAGGCAGTGTGAGGTCTCAAGACTCATACACAGGGACCTCATTCACTGAAGCTAATAGAGTAGCACTGCAGGGGAGTTCTGCCCTCTGCTTGCCCCTTGCTTAAGTATAGGCTTAGGCTGTTAAATCTCAGCCGCAACATGGCATGAACCGCAAAATGGAAATGCTCCAGGGACTAGCTTTCCACAGACAGACACACAGTGTAATCAGGAACTTTTAATAAAAATAAAGGTGGAAGTTTTGGTCTGCTTTCCTGCAGCTACCCAGAAATAAAATAAGCACAGAGAGAGGATTAGCCGGCAAAGGAGACTGGATCTTAATTAGGAAACTGTTCACTTTGCTTTGTTTCCTGTCTTGATTTAAAAAAAAAAGATTGGAACCATATGTGGGACTTAAGAGCAAGAAGGGGAAGGAAACTAGAAGCTGCAGGTGGGGCAGAACCGCTTGATTAGTTCATGCGGATAGTGTGATTATAGTTAGGCACTAGGTGGCGCTGGCCTGGGTTATTTCTGGGTGGAGTATACGATTTCGTGTCTCTGTTCTTGTCTGTCTAGCTTTCTGACCAATGTGTCCTCTTAGCCTTCCATGACAGGTCACTTTACTATGTGAAATCCAGTCAATAGTGGTAGGAAGCTGGCAAAATGTTATCTTTTACAACTCTTAAAGATAAGGGATACTTTGCAGAGGCTGCAGCTGGCAACTTGCTGCTTCCTTGGTTTCCTGGGAACTGTAGTTTGTTAAGGTTGCTGGCAACTGTAGCTCTCTGAGGAGAAAACTAGAGTTCTCGGGGTTCTTTGAGTGAAACCAAGTGCTTTAAATGTGAGTTGAATGTGCTTTAAATGCATGCTGTGGATGTTTCTTAGGCATAAGGTCTCTTCTTCGTTTATTTGTCCATTAACAGGGAAAGGTAATTGAATTCACAAGTAAGTGAATTCCAGAGGGTAACAAACTAATATGAGGTAACCTTCAAAAAAGTGTTACATCAGTTTTTAACCACTGTAAACAAAAATGCAGCCTAATTCTATGCTGTTTTCCCACTAGGCAGGTTGCAGCATCCTATCTAGAGGCAATGCAAAAACTTTCCCTGAGGATCCAAGTCCTATTTCATTAGGTCATTCTTATCTTTTTCTGCTTTGGAATTTTGCCAAATGCAGTTGGATACTAGGCAGACAGAGCAAAGTTTATTTAAGGTTAGCTTGTCAGATGGAATAATCCACCAGCTCCCCTGACCCCACCACCTAGCTGATTTTAAAACCCTCTCCCAGGGGCTCCTCCTCCTCCAACTGAAATCAGAGTCGTTTCAGGCTGCTTTAAAGTTAATAATAAATTGATAAATTGGGAGAAAGGGCCACACATTTCTCACCCTGCTTCTCTTTTGACCCTCACCAAGAACTGCAATTTGCTCCCTTAACTGCTCGATCCTTTTAACTTCTTGCGTAATACAACAATTCCTAAGAGCTACAGCAAAGAAAACTGTGCCTTGAGTGATCTGGAAATGGCTGCTGCCAAGGGCATGGGCTTTCTCTTAAGAGCTCAGCAGACTTGACTCCTGCATTTTCTGGCTGGTCAATTCTGTAACCTGAAGTAGATGAGGGATTTAAAGCATTTCTTTCAAGTGAATTTGTATAGCTTATCTACTTAGGATGGATTTATCAGCTGGCCTCTTTTGCAAGCAGGACAATAAATCCTCATACCCATTCAGCCAAAATAAATTGTTAAGTCATGCTTTATGGGACCAGCTCTTTAGTATTATCTCTGTTTAGTTATAAGAATGATGTAAATCTAGAACCTGAATGGTAAATACGTCCCCCGCTGGAGTCTGGAACCAATTCCAGATGAAATTAAATAATGTTTGGCCATTAACTGCTGTGACCGCATTATATCCAATTTTTAAAATGGCCATCCTTAAGGTATACAAGCTCCTCCACATATGTCTGGACATAAGCCCAGCCCACAATGACTGAGGTCCCAACTAGGTCTGAGATTGGATTTCTTGAAGTCTTCTTCCAGTTGTTGTTGTTGTTGTTGTTATAAAGGCATATGCAAGTGACGTAAGATTTGGACTGCAGCCATAGTGCCAAGGAGAGGGGATACCAACCCTTTCCTCTGGTGCTATTTTCCTCCCTTCTAATTTCCCCTGTTCCCAGCGGCTATTAGCTATGAAACGGGAAAACAACATATACTCATACTGAACCCACCTTTGCCCTCTCTGCAGCTAAGAGCAAGGGGAAGTGTGGTGGGTTGAAGTCAAGAGCTGATTACAGATCTCCCGTGCCAGGTCTAAAATGGCCTTGAATTAATTTAGTTCCTTCCTTACCTGAGAAATTCCCCACCTGATCATGCCAACAAAGATATGTATCTCTAATGGTGAAGATAAATGTGTCTACCTCTGCCCCCCATAAAGGTTGAGAAACTTAGTGAGGATTTGTTGGAGCAAAGGGAAGGGAAGAAAACAGCACTTTGTTAGATCCACCAGCTTTGCAGTGGAATTTTACAAGGAAGAGACAAAGATACCCTAGGTCAGGGGTCTGCATCCCGCGGCTCCGGAGCCGCATGTGGCTCTTTTACACCTTTGCCGCGGATCTGGGGTGGATACTAGCGAGGGGAGGAGGCGCATTGTGCGCCCCGACACTCCCCACTGTGGCGGGCCCTGTACTGGCTGTGACGTCGCATGGGGGCGGTGCGTGCGTTAGTCACGCACCGTCCCGACGTCACCTTCCCGCGCGCCCGCCCGCTACATTGTAAGGGACATGTACGCTGGTCACTGCATTGAAAGGGGAGTGAAGAACACACACACAAAAAAAGGTAACTTGTTAATTTAACGTTTATTTCTATGAGGAGGAGTAATTCTGAGGGGTCAAACAAAGAAAGAATAATAAAAAAGTGACAAAAAAGTTATTTTTATAATGACGAGTTTTGCGGCTCCCATGTTTTTCTTCTTCGGAAACAGGTCCAAGGGGCTCTTTTTGTCTTAAAGGTTGCAGACCCCTGCCCTAGGTGTCTGCCCTAGAATCAGTGGTGGCTGATGGTCCTGGAGACTGGTGGGGTGGAAGGCAGGGAGCTCAACAGTCAGTGACCAGTGGTAGGGCCAAGTAATTCTAGTTTTGTCTCCTCATTCTCATCCCTGCGGAGTTAAAGAAGGGGAAAACAGAGACTAAGGAGGGGGAAGCTGACAGCCCGTGCTACCCCACTGTATTGGCTGGAAGAAATCAGGCAGGTAGGGGCTGTCTGAGAACAGACGTAAGGTAGGTGAATTTGGTGGTTTCAATTTCTTTCAGTTTCTCATTTTTCCAGTCTGAAGTTCAGTGCTCCACATTTCCTCACTAGTTTGCAATTTTAAAAAATCCTCATGAAAATTCCTTACTATTTTATTTCTCCAACTACACACATTTTGTATGCAATTTTGCCCAATGTGCATTTTGCAAAGCAATTTCCCCTAACATAATGCATTTTTATATATTTTGTTCACTAATATGTGTGTGTTTATGCACACTTCACCCTAGCACATGCATTTTTTGTATACATTACTTGGCTGGAAAACTGCATTACAAATTTCAGAGAAGTGCAAATTTCATAGGATGGCTGTGTTTTGGTCCATGTATTGTTTTGGAAAGTGCAAATTAGGTAAGCTCACCTTCAAGTGCAAACTGAATCATGTCTCTCCTCCATCCCTAGTGATAGATTGGTGCTGGTCGGGCAGCCTCCACTGCATAGGTTGTCTGAGAATAGAAGTGAAATATTCACAAAAATAAAGTATCATTATCTTTTGGATTTAACTGATGGGCTAGGTTAAGGAAATTAAAGGTGGAAACTTGAAATGATATATGTGATGCTGGTTGGGAATCAGTTCACACCTGTAAGTTTAAAGGGGATTTCAGATTCTCCATGTAATTGAGACAATGGTTAAATTCAGCTGGAAATCAGGATTCCATGGAAAAGATTGTTTTGAGGAGTTGGGATAAAATGCTAAATGAACAGGAAGTGTCTCCACCTGCTGTCATAGATTAGGGAACCTGTAGAGTGCCCCCCCCAATTCTGTCACATCCACAGCCTTGGACCTAAAGAGCCTCATGTCAGGAAAGCAGGAAGTAGCATTTTTTAATCTTCCTTTTTGGTATTGAGATAGCAATATAGATCAGCAAATCAAATGTCTGTTTATGATAGCTAAGTTGGTAACAATTATGCTGGCTTTGTATAAGGTATAAGATCTGTGCTCTGAGAGGGTAGCAATTTTGCATGACTCAGGCCAAACTAGATATTACACTTGGGATGGGTGTAACAGTCTCCCAATTTTTTAAAAAATGAAAACAGCTGCAGAAGGCTGCCACTTTTAGCAGACCTGAAGGGGAGTGGCTGCTTAACCATGCAAAATCATTTCCTTCCTTTCTGTCTCCCCCCGCCCTCCTTTCTTATTTATCCATGGGAGAAACACACAGGGTGTGTCATGAATGATCCATAATTTAAACAAATAAACAATATTCTGATTCTCCCATGCCTTTTCCTGATTAATGAGATATCCTCTCATCATAAACTGCAAGTTCAACTCCCAAGCAAGCAAAAATTCACACACACGACATTGAAGAAACCAGAGGCCTTTCTCCTGGGCATAGTCGGCCAATCGGTGTTAAAAAAGGATAGAACTTTCTTTATGTATGCAACAACAGCAGCAAGAATACTCATCGCAAAGTATTGGAAGACACAAGAGCTACCCACACTGGAGGAATGGCAGATGAAATTGATGGACTATATGGAATTGGTGGAAATGACTGGCAGAATCCGTGACCAGGGAGAAGAGTCGGTGGAAGAAGATTGGAAGAAATTCAAAGATTATTTACAGAAATATTGCAAAATTAAAGAATGTTAGAGTGATGATGGATTGAAATTAAGCGGCTTCTAGCTGTACAGATTTTAAAGTTATATATAGATCAAGATTAAGGATTAGGATTAAAAAGGTTAAAAGAATGGAAAATTGGTTTTTAATAGGTAAAAATTTAATGTTATATTATATTAAGATCAAGGATTGGGATTAAAAAGGAGGGAAAGGAATTGCTGGACAAACAAATTGAATTGGAATACAAAAAGAGGGAGGTATGAGGAAGTCTGGGAAACAAGTAAATGTAAAAGAAGTTATGAAAAGACGGAATTGTTTTTAACTGTTTTTTTTCCTTTTTTTATCTTTTTGTATTTTGTATTTTTTATTTTTTATTGTGTATCTTTCTTTTTTTCTTTTCAAATTTCTCTTGTTTATTAATGTGATTTTATTTTTTCTGAAACTTTAATAAATATTAATTATAAAAAAAAATTCACACACACGACAAATACCCTTCCTCTCTGCAATATAGTCAAAAGAAACTCTCCCACCCCATTTAGTATTTTCAATGTTGCACTGGTTCTCAGAAAATGTATTTTCTATGGACTGGCATAAGAATCAGTTTACCTTTTAGAACAGGGTTTGTCCTTTACTGTTAATAATAATCTGGAAGCCATAGCCTAAGGATTGCTCCCATTGTCACACACATTTTTCAAACAGCATCTTCACATGCATCAGGAGATGATTATGGTTTCACACATTCTGCACAAGAATTACTCTGCCAATGTCAACAGTTAATCAGAGGAATAAGGTCTGATAGACTCCATTTGTGGAGAGGAAGGTCCTCTGCATTCCTCTTTGCCTCTCCAAACATTCCCACACAGCATAAGACCACTACAATGAACCCACCATACCTGTTTACCAGAACCATCTTGGCAGGCTGGGACAGAAGAACAAGAATCGTGTGCCTTGGACTGCAAAGCTGCACTGCTGTGGGGAACAAGCCCCTCTTGAGATGTAATGCTGTGAACTCTCTTCCTCCACCCAGGTGTGCAGTATCTAGGTGTAAAATAAACCATGTATTTTAAAGCGCCACACTCTCTGACATGCCTGAATTCCCAATGGAAACACAACCCTGTAACCGCCTGGAATCTTGCTACCACTCAGCAGAGACTGGAGGTGGCACACAACCTTTGTAAGCATATTGGTCCTATGACATCAAGCTTCCTTGTCTACTACAAACACTGACTACTTTAGCTAAAATGGCAGCAGTTTGGGAACGGAGGAATTAAGCCAAGTTGAGTTACAGGTATCTCAACAATGGTATCTCAGCGATCTGCCTGCATATTGTGCCCTTGTTTGAAAGCACGCTATGAGGATCCACACAGAGGGTTAGAAGTAGTACTAAACTTGGTTAAAAAACAAAACAAAACCCCAAAGCCAGCTGCTGAATATCAACTGCCTCAACCAACATGTAGGAACCTTTGCTATGAACACAACTGCTGGCTCTGCTGGAGCAGGTTTGTGCATGGACAACAAGGTTAAGAAAGCCCAGGGTGGCACCTAGCTTGGTTATTGCAGGTCTTTTATCACGTACAGTCTATCTGTTTGGCACATTATGGTTATAAGATTTCCTAACTACCAGAGGGAGATTGGGGGTACCATACAATATAGCTTTTATTTATAAAGCCTTTTACAAATGTCCCAGGGAGCTATTTTGCAAAGGCAAGAGCAGACAAGTACAGCACGATAACAACGAATCACAGTTCATTCACTGCACAGCTTATGTCACGGGGTCTGATTTCAGCTTTAGTTCTAAAACCAAACAGGGAATTTGCTTGGTGAGTTTCTGCTGCTAATGTCTTGACAGTACAATCTTATCATTGTTTACATGGGGTGTACGGATGGGCAAACTTGACCATTTCAGTTTGTCTCCATCTCATTTTTCCAATCTTAAATTCAATTCTACACATTTCCACATTAGTTAATCTCTCCCCCCCCCCTTTTAAAATTAATCATGGAAATGAATCAACAACTTAGCGCAATTTTCTCCTATCTGTGTGTTTGTATGCAATTTTACTTAAGATACAAGTTTTTGCAAAGCAATGTTCCTTAAGGTTATGCATTTTTTTGTACTATCTTTGTTAATATATGCATTTTTTCTGCTATCTTTGTTAATATATGCATTTTCTACACACTGGGGTAGAGAACTGCATTGCAAAATTCTGAAAAGTATTAATGTTGAAGGAAGGCTGTGTGCTGTTTTGCATATTGTTCAAGACACTGGTGTTTCTTGCTGCCCTTCCACTTGTGTTGCATCTGAATCCTCTCTCAGGCTCCTCTCCTGGGCGTGGAGATCTCTGTACAACCCAGCGGAGGTTACCGAGTGCAAGGGCCATCTCCTCTATGGTGGCTCATGCATACATGGGTCTCTCTAAATGCCGTCATCATGAGCTTTGCAATTAGAATAGCCATTGAATAATGTCAGGCATATGTGTAGATTTCATACAAAGTTTAAGCAAAGGAAGATTTATAAGTTAAACAGTTCTCCCACCTTGTGGCTAAGCTGAATATTACTGCCAAGATAGCATTTGCGTTAAATAATCAGAGGACGTGAATGCATATTAATCCCAAATGTGCACGGCATGGAGAAAGTGGATAGAGAAAAGTACTTCCTCAGCCCCATAACACTAGAACTTGTGGATATCCAGGGAAGTTGAATGTTTGAAGATTCCGGACAGTTAAAAGGACGCACTTCACCATGCAACACATAGTTAAACGATGGAACTTGCTCCTGCAGGAGGCAGTGATGGCCACCAACTTAGATGGCTTTAAAAGAGAATTAGTCCAATTCATGGAGGAGAGGGCTATCCATGGCTACTAGCCATGATGGCTATGCTCTGCCTCCACAGCTGGAGACAGCAATACTTCTGAATACCACTTGCTGGAAGCTCCAGGAGGGGAGAGTGCTCTCGTGCTCGAATCCTGCTTGCAGGTTTCCCACAGCCATCTGGTCGGTCACTTTGAGAACAGATGCTGGTTTAAATAGGCCATTGGCCTGATCCAGCATGCTCTTCTTGGGTGCCGTCTTAACACTCCGGAAGCTGCGTGTGAAACGTGTTTCATACAGTAATTATTAAAGTTGCTCCACCTAACATTGTGATTAGTCTGTCAGATGCTCCACAAATACTTTTCATCACCTATTTAAGAGCCAGAGGAGCTATAGCACAAAGGGCAGTTGCTGACAAATTATCTCTATAGGCTGAGACCTGCGTCCACTGCAATCAATATCCCTCACATGTAATAAAAAAATATCTGTCCACAAGGTGGGGAAAAAAAACATTCTTACCCAATGGAGACTATTACCCTAATCTGGTGGAGCAGAAAATCATTAAAAAGCTGCCTTATTGGTCTAACTAGCTCAGTATTATTTACACTGACTCTCTAGGGTTGCAGACAGAAACCCTGCAGACAGGGTTTCCAGCCTACATAGAGGCGCCAAGGATTGAATTTGGGGTCTTTTGCATGCAATGCACATGCTCTGCCATTGAGTTATGGCTTACTGCTTATATAAAGATGTAGCAATTTTTCCTTGTTTCAAGGATTTCCAGCTCTCAAAATGTAATTGAAAATCTCACAATATCATATTTGGTCTCTGTGTGCAAACGTTCAAGGATGCAGTTGAAGGGTGGAGAAAAATCTATAGCAATGATGCCATGACCAAAAAACAGTGGAGAGGGGCAAGCTAACTCCCAACTCCCCCCACTGTAGAACAGCTGGACCACATCAAGTTCATGCATAGGTCACAGGCAAGCTGGAGACAGTCAGCTCGGGTATCCACAGCAGTGACCAGAGGAGAAATGACTGCTGGGAGGAGTGCAAAGAAGGGAAATGCCATGGTGCATCTGTAACAGCGAAATCGGATGCCTTCATCTGCCCCAACTGCAATAAAACATGTCTCTCGCATATTGGTCTCTACAGCCACAGCAGGTTTGACTTTACCCCTAATAGTGCATTCTTCCATTGCCTCTCAAGATAGATGCCAACAATGTACACTTGCTGAGCATTGATCTGCCAAAAGGCTGGGTGCAGTGCTATCCCACTGAGCTCAAGCCAAGCAAGACCTTGTGATAAGTTTAGGAGGACAGAGGTCAGCTCCTTCTTCCACATGATATCACCTATACCTCCCAAGAGGAAAGAGAAAGCTGAAGGAATCAGCTGAGCTTCCTTATGTTGGCCAATCCATGTGTGAATTCTAAGCATGGCCACATAAAGAATGAATGTAGAGTTCCAAGGGAAAGGAGATGAGGGACAGAATGAGAATGAGGACCAACAATATTATTCTGCATGGGCTCAGTATGGTACCTCCTCAATACAGTATTCCAGAATAAAGTGATGCCAGGAAAACCTGGAAAAATATTACCCCTTTAAATTGGTTGTCTTCTACAAATTCCCCCTGCCTATAAGGTTACCCATAGTATTACTATGAGTAAACTCCTTTAATACCAACTCCAAAACACACACACCAAACCACAACCCTCACATCTCAACATTTACCTATGATTGGTCACGGTTTGGCCAAAAAAAAAAACTCAGAATGAGTGTGACTGAACACAGGCTAGAGTCTATTCTGTGGCAGTGCAGGCAGTCAAAAAGTCTTTTTTCTCTGCCTCCGTTGTGTCAGTGTCTGATCAGGAAAAAGGCAGGGTAATCATCATCATCATCATCATCATCAAGAGCAAAATTATAAAGTGAATGGCTGTGCCATTAATCTGACTTTTGGTACTAATTGTTGAAAGAAACTCCTTAAAGTATATTTCAAGGCATAGAATTATTCTAAACAGATTCATTATACAGAATGGTTATCTAACAACCATTGTCTTAAATGAAGCAGTTGACATGCCTCTTCCATGTGTTCCTACCCATGCCCTGAGCTCATATTCAGATACCCCTCTCTGCATGCCCTTGCAAGCTGAAATACGGTGGGTGGTCACAGGAGAAAAGGCCTTCTCAGCAGCAATTCCTTGTTTATGGAATGTTCACTTGGAGCCATCTTTCATGTCTTTTTTGGTGCCAAGCAGATACCGTTTTATTTTCACTGGCTTTTAAATTTTCATTATTTTACCCAGTCTTCCTTTTCTGGAAGGTAATGGATTTTGCTGTTTAGCATGGTTTTCAGCTTTCTGTCTTATATGGATTATTTTAATTCAGCTTTTAGAATTGCATTTTTGCATTTTATGGTTTTGTTTTGGTTTTGTTACATGCTGCCCAGAAAAGGTGGCTAATAAATACAGTAAATTGTAAGAGCAGAAATAGTAATACTAATAATACAAGGTGTTCAGAAGACCAAGCTCCCAATATTTTCCCAGCAGGTTGTGGCTCAGGGCACAACCCCATGGCCCTTGCAAATGCATCCCAGGCAACATGGGCATAGCCAAAGTTGTTGAACATTTTTTTAGGAAGCTGGCAACCGGGGGGAGGGGTGAATGCACTTGTGCCCCCAATTTCTGCTATGCAAGCCAATCAGGGTTGTGAAGTTGGTGGATTGTCTGCCTCCAGTTTTCTCTCCCTTGAAGGGTAGAGTTGTTCTGCCCAGGTTGTAATATAGCCCCCCGTTACACACACATGCATATGCCACTAAAGGGCTTAAATTAATTTAGGAGTGGTGTGGACTCTAAGACCAGTGTACCTCGAGACAACTCGGAGGTTGACTGAAAAGGAAAATGAGTAACGACAAGGATGAGAAGATGGGATTGAGAACATCATTGTAAACATCAAAGCAGCAGAAATATAGATGATTGGACTCCTACCGATCTCGGAGCATGGGTACCCCCCACAAAAATTTATAATTTGGAAAATAATTGGATTTTATGATTTGTATTGTTATAATTTGGATTAATTGGTATGATATGTTTGATTTGGTAAATGGAAACTTAATAAAAATTATTAAATTAAAAATAAAAAAGACCAGTGTACCTCAATTCCTAGGACTTCACGTGCCTTGCAAAGCCCATGACAGCAGGAAAAGATTTAAAAGATGAGAAGGTAACAATTCCTTAAGTCCAATAAAATAAAATATACACATATATATCTATATCTGTATAATAGAAAATTTGAAAACCGCTATCATGTTTTCATCTTCTGAGGATGGAGGAAACTAGTTCAATACCATGCTTCTTAAAATATATTAACAAAAATAGCATTTGCCTGTTGTTGAAAAGATGCAATGATGTGAGTTTCCTAGGGAAAAACGTTCCAAATAAGGAAGATCTCTCTCTCTCTCTCTCTCATCACCATTCAAATTTCAGCAGGAAGTGGCATCCTGAAGAGTGCATCTTGTAATGTAGATGATCTTAAGATCTGGATAGTCTCGTATGGTAAGTGGGGTACCTTCAGATACTGGGGTCCCAAACCATATACGTATGGCTTTATTAGTTAAAACTAGTGCCTTGAACTGGGCTTAGAAATGTAGTGGTGACCAATATAAGCAAATGAGGACTGGTAAACCATGTTCTGATAGTTTAACCCCCTTCAGCAACCTCGCTGCCAAATTCTGTCCTAACTGAAGTTCCTGGATCATCTTCAAGGGCAGTGCCACGTATAACACATTGCAGTAATCCAATAATGGATGACTTATTCATGCCATCTTGAAAAATAAGTATAAAGTTAGTGAAAGTTCAGATCATTGGTTTTTGTTTTGTTTTTTGAAAGTTCAGATCATTGAGTACAAACATATATGTCTGAATAAGAGGAAGTTGTGTATGTGGTGTATGCAGTGCTTTTTTCTAAAAAAGTGTTTAGGGGTACTCTCATTTTGACTCAAGAAAGTCACCATTTTATAGTTGAAATCGGGGAAAATAAATACAGTACATGGACCAAAGTACAAAGATTCACAAAATGTTTAAGGGTATGCGTACCCCCAGAAAAAAAGCACTGTGTGTGTGTATGTGTAGGTCCATTGTTTCACTCAACATTACTGGATTATAAACGTGTAAAGTATCCAGATATTACTGGATTATAAACGTGTAAAGTATCCAGATATTACTGGATTATAAACGTGTAAAGTATCCAGATAGTGCAACAAGCAGTGATCTGTGTAACGCTGATCACAGTGTCAGGCTGAGTGTTGCCACCCAGACAGTGCATATATTTGATGGCTTAGCTGTCCATTTCTTATTAGGACAGTAGTAGCACACAGAGCAAAAACCCTTAGTTGTTTAGAGTTATTTCCCAAAGCCAACACCACCTTTCAAAATCTGACAGCTGCTCAAGGCCATGAATAGTGCAAACAGCTTTTATTAGCTATTCTTATCTCCCAGATAAAGGGATACTTGCATAAACAATCTATTGGGCTGTATAGCTTGAAGAAAGAGTAGATAGAACAGTTCAGAAAAAGACAAACTGAGCTCCCCAAGGAGAAACACAGTCATCTTTCACTGTCTAGCTATGGACAACCTGGACAAGAGTGTGGATTTCTATTTAAGGAACAGCAGCAGCAAGGCAATCTGTAGTATTCTGCCATCTTTCAATATGCCATGGCCACGTCAGGTTTTAACATCTCAAGATGGAGCAAAAATCCCACTGATTCTTTGTCGTTTAAGAAGAAAGTATTATTTTTCTATTAGGAATTGAACTGATATTTTTATTTGTTTACAGTCACTACCCATACATTCCATCCTCCAGTCCTCTTTTGCTTCAATTCCTTTCCCCCATATCTCACACAAATAGGTCTTGTATTAAAAGCAATCTGGCAACCTTCCAAAGAGACAGTCTCCAAGAACATCTCTCTAAAATAATGGAGGAAAAATATGGATATGGCTTCATACCATGATAGTTGAAAATGAACTTCCTTGGTAAATTTTGACTTACCAAGTGATGGAGAAAAAGTGATTTCTATCACTATCAGTATCTGCTTTTATATTTCTCTGAGGAACCGGGCTCGCCACTTTTGGAGACAGATGTTCTTTCCAGATGACCTGCTTATTGAGCATTCATCCCAATTTGCTTGCACAAAGTTTGTTGTATGTTGCTTTACTGTAACAGTTTTTCTGAGCCTTCACTCTTATTTATTTGTGGAGAGGTTGTATGATGTTGCAGCCAGCGATTGTTATCCCACTCCCTTAGAAACTGCCATTCCCACAATTCTTTGTGGCAAGCCGAGACTGTTGAAGTGGTATAAGAGAGCTTTAAATGAGACACAAGAACTTCCCACGCTGGAGGAATGGCAGATGAAACTTATGGACTATATGGAATTGGCGGAAATGACTGGTAGAATCCGTGACCAGGGATAAGAGTCGATGGAGGAAGATTGGAAGAAATTCAAAGACTATCTTCAGAAACATTGTAAAATTAAAGAATGTTAGAGTGATGTTGGACTGAAAATAAGCGGTTTCCAGCTGTACAGGTTAATGTTAATGATAGACTAAGATTAAAGATTAGGATTAAAGATGTTTAAAGAAATGGAAATTTGACATTAAGAGGGAAAATTTTAATGTTATATGATACTAAGACTAAAGATCAGGTTTAAAGAAGTGGAAGTTATATATTTCAATAATTTATTAAAGCTAAAGATTGGGATTAAAAAAGTGGAAAAGAAATTGCTGGACAAACAATTTGGATTGGAATACAAAAGAGGGAGGTATGAGGAAGTCCAGAAAATAAGTAAACTAAAAAAAACGGAAATGGAAAAGAGATATTGTTTTTAATTGTTATGTTTTTTGTTTTTTATTGATGAATTGTGTTTTTTGTGTGTGTGTGTGTTTTTGTCATTTTTTTTTCTTTTTTTGAGATATGTATTGTGTATGTTTTTCTTTTCTTTATTTGTTGTTTAAAACTTTAATAAAAATCATTTATAAAAAAAAAGAGAGAGAGAGAGAGCTTTAAATGTATGCTGCCAGGTGATGTATATATACATAGATATTCTAGGGTAAAGTGTGCATAAAAATGACATATTTGTAGAATAATATACAAACATACATTACATAATGGAAAGTTGTCTTGCAAAAATGTGTGTATTGGGAAAAATATACAGATAACAATGTGTATATTAGGAGATCGTTGAGTTAATATAGGATATGACAGCTGTTCTACCAGTATAGTGGTGGCATATTCTTCAATACCACTCCCCTAGTATAGCTGGAATACAGGGTTTCTGGATCAACTAAATAAAACATGATTAAGATTTATTTAACTGGGTGACAGTCCTCATGCTGTTCTACAGATACTAGTGTTAAGAAAAAACTGTTAGCCAAACTTAGGGATGGGCATGGGAAGCCATTTAGTCCCTTACAGACAAAAACGAAGATGCTGACATAGTCCCATTATCATAAAACGAGCCTCTACAAAATGAGCACAGATAGTAAAAGCCAATACCACATGGAGTGTATTTCAGAAGTTAACCTTTAAAATGACAAAGGCATAAACAGTGGTCATCAGAGTTATATCTGACCAAAGGGATCCAAAGCCACACAAAATACTTATAACCAGTTTTGATGATCACATAATAAAAATTTACTGTAAATTGAAAATCCACTGGATTCCTTTATGGGTGTCAAAACCATACACAACAATTTATTTATTTATTTATTTATTTTAAATGTGAACTTGCTGTTTGAGAGAGATTTCTTTACCCACTCTTGAAACAAACAGCCCCAAGCACTTAGAACTAGGCATGATTGCCTCAGATATTGGCACCAGATCTTAAAAGGTTGGTGACTACATACATCTTCAATAAAACAGTCACAAGTGCACGTTTTGTTTATACCAGATCTCTCAAGGTACACTGCTTGCGCATTCCAAAGGAGATCCCTTGCATACTGTGGACTGTATCGTACTTGATTTGGTGTGGAGCTGTGGATGATTGAATGACACCTTGCAATTCCAGGGATCGCTTATTCTAGAAGTGAACTTAGGTGGCTTGAATGCCACTGAGAGAAGAACCAAAATGGGGTCACCGGGAAGCAAGTGAGACATCCATATGCTCAAATCCAAAGATATTCAGGGGGGCAAATATTATATCAAGGGACCCAATTTTGGCAGGGGGTGGGCAACAGGTCCACACCACACGCCTCCTTCAAGGAATCCAGGGAACTGTAGTTTGTTAAGGGTGGTCTGTGAGGGGAAACCATAGTGCCCAGGGTTCTTTGTATACCTGGCGTAGCTCTGCCCTCCGCTGAAAAACCAGATCGGAGCAGAATGGCCAGTTGGGAGGACAAGCAAGGCTGATGAAATGAATTCTCCCTAGCAAGCGAGAATATACATTGCAACGCTTTTGTGGAAGGTCTCACTTGCTTCCGCTATTTACAAACTCCTCGCAGCTTTTCAGTGTCCCCTTTTTCGGACAGGACGACTTGCAACTACCACTGAGCATTACTTTGGCTGCAATCCTTAAAGGTGCGTCACCCTACCACCCCGGCCTCTCTTCCCTGGAAGCGGACTCTCGCCTGGGAAATTGCCCTTGACTCGCTTCTCTTTGATTTGTTTTCATGGCGGCAGAACCACAATTCCCAGCATGCCAAGGGCTACTGTTGACTCTTTGGGACGCGACGCTTCTCAGCCCCGTTAGGCCGCCTCCAACTACCACACCCGCACTGAGAACCAGAAAGGAAACGATTTTCTTCCCTCCCTCCCAACGATACCGCGCTAGGCGCGGTTACAGAGGACTCGCTCAGTGACGTGCCGCCGTGACGTACGTTAAGGCAAGGCCTCGGAGGACGCTGGGAACTGTAGTCCTATTGAGTGGGGAAGGTCACTAGAGCCGTTGGAGGACGGAGAAAGCGGGGGAAGTCTCTAGTGCGCCTGCGTGGATATTCCTGCCTGTGAGCGCGCGGGCGAGGTGCCGGGGGGGGGGGCGGTGCGTGGCAGGAAGCGGAAGGAGGCCGGGAAGGCTCAAGTAACTGACGTGTCTCTCCGAGAAAGGAGCCTGGAGTCTGCGCTCCTGCTTGGTCCTTCCCTTTTCCGCGTCGAGAGCGCCCAAGATGGGGAGTGAGTATTGGTGTCGCTGCTTGAGGGAGGGAAGGCGGAGAGCCGGTCCTGCCGCAGACGCCGCAGACGCCGTGGCGGGCGAGAAGCCGAGGGCGCCGGCGGAGGGGCGAGGGGCGAGGCGGCTGCAGGGAGGTCGAAGCGCTTCCGTCAGGGGCAAGGAGACGAAATGGCGGCTGGGGAGGGAGGCTGGTGGTGGTGGAGGAGGAGCAGGACTCCCCTCGAAACGGGAAGGATTCAACGGCAGGTGCGGGAACTGTCAGCTTCGTTACGGGGGATCAGTTGCCCGTTACGTGCCTCTGCCCTGCCAGGACTGCGCTGGGGGGGGGGGGGCTCACCCGGCACTGTTTAGACGCGGAGGCTTACGTGGCCGCCCCTTAAAACGACCCACGTTCGCTCTCTTCGTGATCGTTGCAGCGCCGGCCTGGAATGGCAAATTCGGCGTTGCCCCCCACCCCGATGAGGGATCCTCACCCCCCCGCCCCGCCCTCCAGATGAGGAAAGCCCCAGCCAGCCCTAAGGTCGCAGAGTGCGCCCGAGTGCGGCTTAAATGGGTGGCTGTTTGTTTGACACCCAGGGGGGACTCTTCTATACATAGATAGATAGATAGATAGATAGATAGATAGATAGATATGAGAAGCTAGTAAGTATTTTATATGGGAAGCTAGAATCAGCTAATAAACTGACACAATGCAGTCTGGATTATGGAAGCACTTTGTCCTTTTCATTGCAGTGCCACCCTGTAAACACAAATTTTCTGAATGGCTTAGAATAGTAATGTTGCGTTAAAAAAAAAGCAGCTCAGGGGTTGCATAACCATAATGCTTCAAGTACAATATAATGCTCTTTATTGGGAGGGAAACTCTTTCAGATATTGTTTATAATATGCAGAAATCATTCTCCTTTTACACACGTATCTAATTGTGACCCTTGTGTGAAGATAACTTTTTCCTTCTCTTTTTGCCTCATGCTTCCCAATGCAAACATGTTTTTCATGCTGTGTGCCGTTTAAGTGTAAAGAGGGCACGATGACCCACAGTGGAAGCCACAGTGGGCTGCTCCCGCTATCTATTTGCATTCCTTTAAAATAACTGTGGCTGTAATGTGATGATGGCCAATTTCTTGCCACATCACTGCTATGGGAAATGTGTTTTCCATTGTACTGTGCTTTCCACTTGATAGTGTGATGGGGTGACCACTAAGGTGGGTTGTGTATTTGGGGGGCATTCCTTTTATTTGAACTTTAAATTTGGTTTTACACTGATGGCATTAACACCTTTCATTCTCTTAGCACACTATTGAAATATGTGAGTTTGGGCAGTCTTTTCATGGAAGTACAAGGCAGTTTTAATTTCTTAGATTTTCATCTGTGCTACTATTGAATAGCCTTTCCTTATTATCTGGCAGCTTCATTTATACTTCTCTTCTTAGTTCTGCTTCTAGGAAAAGACAAAACCAAAATTTGATAACATGCCTAGTAAAAATGCATTTTTAAAAATTGCATTGTTGGGTTGCTTGCATGATAAGCACTAGTTTGAATACATGTGAAGTTTCAAAGTAATGCTAACACCAGCAGTGATTCTAGTGAAAGTAGCCTTTCAGTTTGGAAATAAGATTCTGAACGTACAGCCACCTCAATGCATAGGATCTCCATTGGAGTGCAAGTGGGAAATAGGCTTGTGCCAGTCCTGAGCCTTTGCTCAGACAGGGAATGAAGGTTCACTGTGATTTACTCAGGGTTATCATATAGGTTAGTGGCTGGGCAAGGTTTAAATTTGGGACTTCTAGGTTCAAGCCTAACACCCTAGCTCTTAAATTGACTGATAAGGACCTTGTGAAATCTATATATCTGTTCTCTTTTCATACCTTTTTTCACAGTTAAATTTCTTGAAGTAATCAAGCCCTTCTGTGTTATCTTACCTGAAATCCAAAAGCCAGAAAGAAAGGTAAGTATCCTTAAATCAATATTTTCAGGAGTTACTGCTAAGAGGAGAGTTTGCTTATATTATATTTTATTCTACTTTTCAGACAAATATTGTCTCTCAAAACAGCTTGCATAGTTAAAATGACAGAAAGATACTGCTTTCAGGCTTTATAACAGAAAATGCACTTGAATGAAGGGGAAAGGTACGGAAAGGAGATCAGTTTGGCAGTGTAAAAACAAGTTAGTGAGTTGTAAGCTGGCATTTATAGCATTCTGATCTCCCCTTACTGTTGGCCTTGCTTGGGTTGAGGTGCTGCAACTAACTCACCAGCCCTTGTTCTATTGACCAATGACAGAGGCTCTCCGATTCCAAGGCATTTGGAGCTGAGCTCTTAGGGAAGAGGGGAGGTGGGCAACCTCTGCTGCTGCTCTTCCCCTGACTGATGGATGGGGCCGAGCTGATCTTCCCCCTTGCTGTGATGCTATTTATGGAAAGCAGGGTGTTGAACCTTCAGTTGGCCCCTTGGTCTGCTGTCCAGTGTTAAGAAAGCTGTATATGCTGAATACAGTTAGATTGCTAAATGTTGCCATATGTTACCTTGTACATTTGTGCAGGCATGTCTGTAACTTAAGCACATGTGTTGGATTCCCAGCTAAGGGACTATACAACATATGTACAAGAGTACAGCATTAGCAATTCTATGCTCAAATGTTACCAAGCAACTGGAAAATAAATTTATATTCATCTGAAGTCCTGGTTATGTTTTCTTTTGCCATGGTACCATTTCTCCACCTTGTTTTCAGTGAACCTAAGGCTTGTATTTTAACAAATTCTTCTAGCCCCAAACACATGGTGGTAGTGATTTCTTTTATAATTACATTTCCTTCTGTAGATCCAGTTTAAAGAAAAAGTACTATGGACAGCTATCACCCTCTTCATATTTTTGGTTTGTTGCCAGGTATGCATATTACATTATTTCATACTTTCCTATAAATTTAAAGTTTAAACCAAATCCAGGGAGCTAAGCCTGTGTTAATGTAATTGTCTTCTCTTGGAAATTCAGATTCCCCTGTTTGGTATTATGTCATCAGACTCGGCAGATCCATTCTATTGGATGAGAGTAATTTTGGCTTCAAACAGAGGTAAGAATGTCTCACTTAGCAAATGATACTGCTATCTGCTGTGAAATTTTATACTTAAATACTAAGTAGCAAAACCGAGTGGATCTTACCACTGACTTAAGCATTTTGAGGTGCCACTGACTTCATTGTTAGAGAACTGAGCAACTACCTAACTTGCCCATTGAAAACTGTGAAACATCAATGTGCATAACTGACTGAACCATGGCCTGGATATTGATATTGAAATTGGAAAATGGAATTTTGGCTCATCTCCATGACCATGATGATGTTATAGTATAAAAATGGGAATATGTAAATGTGATAGTGCTCAGAACATTTCAAGTGGCTTTGACATAATTCATACATGTTTTTCAGTAGTCCTTCCTCACCTATGTTCCAGAATTATTGTATTGTCATTGAGTTGCTGATTGGGGTCTGGGTTGCTGACTGTGAGACAAAGATGCAGAAGAATGATGAATCATTTGGAAAGGAGTGGAGCTTCAGTTATGATCAGATGCTTTCCCCTCCACAGTGCACATCTTTGGCCCTCTCTACATGTGCAGTGACTAGCTGGGAGGGTTGGCAGGAAAACTGTTTTTTTTTTTCCTTACCGTTTATCTGTCATTCTGATTTTCACATCCAACAGGCACACTGATGGAGCTGGGCATTTCTCCCATTGTCACCTCTGGTCTCATCATGCAGTTGCTGGCTGGTGCCAAAATAATTGAAGTTGGGGATACGCCAAAAGACAGAGCTCTGTTCAATGGGGCACAGAAATGTAAGTATCAGGAGACATTACAGAGCTTGCCATCTGGATTGGCTTAATGCCTTATGTAGATACTGATGAATTGTATCCTCTCGGGTAATTGGAGACTAGGTTAATTCAGTCTTTTCTTGTGGATTCATTCCTCAGTGTTCGGCATGATTATCACCATTGGCCAATCTATCGTTTATGTAATGACGGGGATGTATGGAGACCCATCAGAGATGGGAGCTGGAATCTGTCTGCTGATTACCATTCAGGTAATTTATTTATTTTTTGTATTGGACTACTCATTGATTGGACCTGGGAGATCTGTGGTTCAGTTGAGCTTCTACAGACACCATCATTTTAAAGTTAAGCACACTGCTTTATCTCCTACTTGTCCTCGCAGTATATATTAATTGAATCTAGAATGCATTTGCCAATCATCCTGACGCTTCATTATTAGGCATGGCTAAAAAAAAAAAGTAAAGGACCCCTGAACGGTTAAATTCAGTCAAAGGCGACTATGGGGTGCAGTGTTCATCTCGCTTCAGGACGAGGGAGCAGGCCTTTGTTCACAGACAGCTTTCCGGGTCATGTGGCCAACATGACTAAACCACTTCTGGCACAACAAAACACGGTGACGGAAGTCAGAGCACACAGAAACACCGTTTATCTTCCTGCCACAGTGGTACCTATTTATCTACTTACACTGGTGTGCTTTCAAACTGCTAAGTTGGTAGAAACAGGGACAGAGCAACGGGAGCTCACCCCATTGTGCGGATTTGAACCACCGACCTTTCAATCAGCAAGCCCAAGAGGCTCAGTGGTTTAGATCACAGTGCCATTTGCGTCCCTTTTATTAGGCATGGTATTCTTTATAGAAGCCTTGCATCTCTAGATATATTGAGTGCGTAGTTAGCTTCTAGGTTCCTTGTAAATCTTGTGGATAAATTTATAGGGAAGTTTTTAATGTTTGATGTTTTATCGGTTTTTTATTATTAATATTCTGTTGGTAGCCGCCCAGCATGGCTGGGGAAACCCAGCCAGATGGGCGGGGTATAAATAATAAATTATTATTACTATTATAGAAGATCAGCTGTTAGCCATGATGTCTAGGAATGGAACTCTCCCAGACCTGGTTGCTAGAATCTAAGAACAAATGGAGGATGACTTAATGGCATCCTACTTCAGAGTGATTCCTTGCTACGTATGTTGACCAGTCTTGCCAAAAATAGGATATCTGAACTGTACTAACCTTTGGCTTAACACAATGTAAGAATTTTCATGCCATATTGATCTTCAGAGTAACAGTTCAATTCACCTTCTGTATGCTGGTTTGTAGACTATGGGTTGTTACAGTATTTACTTTGGAACATTAGTACATCTCTTCTGTTTATGGCCAAAGGGCTTTTAAGCATTGGGTTCACTATAAATAATTTAGACCTGTGTTGCTGCTTTTGTGCACCTGGGCCATCAAAGTCATATTGTGTGAGCTGAGCCAGTGTAGCTCAAGTGATGGTGGTGTATGTGGTCTAGGAATAATAATAGGAAAACAGGGATTCAGTATCTGCACAGCTGTTGCTTTATTGCTGGGAAGGGAAACCCCTTGAGATGCTGTTGAACTCCTCCTATCTACCCCAGCCAGCCAGTGGTCCAATATAGTGGAAGTTGTAGTCCCAAAAACATTGACGGCCAAACTTACTTAAAAGGTGTAAAAGTTGTATTGTACAATCAATTTTCCCTGCCTCCCCCCGAAAATCCTTAGCTGCAGCTAAGTTAGGAACAGCTTAGAAAGTTGGGTTTACATGGTGCTTTTTATTTACCTCACGTACAAAGGAACTTCAGTTCATGTATCTCTGACTTGTGTACTTATGCTTTCAGTAATAACCATGTCAAAAAGTATAAATCAAAGATTAAAACAGGTAATTGTCATGTGTGCTGCATAAGCAGACATTTACAGAAAGCACTGACACTTTTTATTTTGCAGCCCCTCTATTAAAGTGATCAGGTATGGTTGTGGTGACTCTGGAAAATAATTCATGTTTGTTTTGCAGCTTTTTGTGGCTGGATTGATCGTTCTTCTCTTGGATGAACTTCTGCAAAAGGGGTATGGTCTTGGTTCTGGCATTTCCCTCTTCATTGCCACTAACATCTGTGAGACTATTGTCTGGAAGGCATTCAGCCCAACCACAGTAAACACTGGCCGAGGTAACCTCACACATGCGTGTTCTTTGTTTCACTGGAAGCATATCAGTTCCTCAGTTAAGTGACTTGGTGCCCCTGTGGATTGGATCAAAAGTTGGGTATTCTTTGGGAAAATGTTAAAAAAACCTAAACACATACAAATGCACACCAGTACAATAAGGGCGTCAGTATTCCTCCGAAGCCACAAAATGTTGAGTGTCAATTGGAAGAGAGATGGAAGACTTGAGAGTGGGGAGTGAACTGGTTTGCCTGAACCATTAACAATTAACAGTATCTTGACTGGCTGGCTGGAACCCTGAGCAGGATTGCTTCTTTTTGGAGGTGAGGATGTTCATTTTATTGGAGGTCTCACTTCTCCGAAGAATTGACTGACTGGGGAAGCTACTTTACTATTTCTCACTTGCGGTTTTTTGGTACTTCCTGCATTAAATCCAGGGACCTTTACTTAGGCTTTTTTTTTTTTTTGCTATGCAATAAATTGAATATAAAGAAGAGTTCATTCTTTCCTTTGTAAACCCAAGTTTTAAGATGACTGCTTCAGTGAGTTTCAATTTTGTGTGTGATGTTAATGCATGGTTAGAGGGGGTAATGTAGCTCTGTAAGCAATGATTGTTAGTAGCTGCAAGTCAGAACGTTTAGTCCCTCCTATGTTATCACTGCCTGGGCTGTTAGGTCAATTTGGAGGGGGCTTTCTCAGTGATTGTACCCAGTCTCTGGCATTCTCCCCATTATATCATTGCTGCAACTTGACCAGGCTATGGAAGACAGTCTTTTTCCCTTCAGACCTTTCAGTGATCTGCTAACCTGCTCTGGAGGTTATGATTGCTTTCCTGTGGTATATTCTGGTTTTTAACTGCATTTTGTGTGTTTGTTGGCTTAATTGCATTGTAAGCTACTCTGGGACCACACTGGTGAAAAGCAGTTTATAACCTTTTAAAATAAATTATTACAAATTTTATACAATTGGTTCAAAAGTCAAACTAATAAATGTCAAATTATCTCCAACTAAGCATCTCTCTATCACTCTCTCACTTTAAGGCATGGAATTTGAAGGAGCCATCATTGCCCTGTTCCATCTGCTGGCTACTCGCACAGATAAAGTCAGAGCTCTCAGGGAAGCCTTTTACCGTCAGAACCTCCCCAACCTCATGAACCTGATTGCCACCATATTCGTCTTTGCAGTTGTCATCTACTTCCAGGCAAGTAGAATTATGGAATGTTACTTAAATATAAGCAAGATGATAACAATAGCTGCTTGCTAACAGAGTGCTTGTTACAACATTTGTGACTGGATCCTAAGTATTGTTCAAAATGTTCCTGAGTTTAAACTCTGTTTCTACCAGTTTCCAAGGCCTAATTTTTTAAAGCCATCAGTGGCTTTCATCCACGTTATCTTTTGGCCCTTGTTTCTCAAAGTTCATCCAAACTAATCCTCGTAAGACCCTTTCTTTATGGCCTTTGACATCCTCTTAATCATTTGCAACTTTATCCAAGCTATAAATATTGTAATGGGATTTACCCATTCTCTCCCTTTTTTTTCTGTACTGTTTTAGATTGCTAGTTCCTTAGGGGAGCAGCCTGTTGTGTACCTAAATTTGGAAAGCCCTACCTACTTAGGCTAATAGCACTCTATAAATAACACCAAAGCATGCTATGGCCACAGCAAGTGTATTCATATTGGCCTTAATGCCTTAATAGATCCTCCTACGCAAAGTGTTTCTCTTTGCTTCTAAAAAGCATTTTGCTCCCAAGTTATCTCTCCCCCCCCCCCCCCAGTTATAAATCAATCATATACTGGGGGGAAGGGAAAGGGTTGCACTATTAATGGAGATTTGATGTTCCTGCATAACATTCTCTTTTAAAAACAACCCTAATGACACTGGGAAGTGTGAATGATGCTGGATGGTATCACATAACTTCCATGCAAACAAATCAGAACAATTGCTCAGTAAGCAGCAATCTTTAACCACTGTGTAAATTTTGTGCAAGCAAGTCAGGGTGGAATATTGAAACCGGTAATCCGGAAGAGCTCCAAGATTACTGAAGGTTTTTAGGTTCTCTTCAAATGCACTGTTACTAAGAAGTGTTTGTTTCTGTATTTAACACTCACTTTTGCAACCTGCAGGGTTTCAGAGTGGATCTCCCTATAAAATCTGCCCGCTACCGTGGCCAGTATAACACTTACCCAATCAAACTCTTCTACACCTCCAATATTCCCATCATCCTTCAATCTGCGCTGGTGTCCAATTTATATGTGATCTCCCAGATGCTCTCCGCTCGTTTCAGTGGCAACTTACTGGTCAGCCTGCTGGGCACTTGGTCGGTAAGTATCCGCTTGATAAGATCTGTCCTGGATCTTGCAGCTTTAAACATAAAACCTGCTTTTTATTCGGGCTTGTACACCAACTCCGTACAAAGTATAAATAATGAGCTGAATTGGGGTGATTCAGGGGTTTTTGCAGTGACTATGGGGCAGGTTGGGCTAGTCCTGGAGCAATTTTCTCTTTCCCAAGATGACCCATTAAAAAAAGGGCAACCCAGAAGAACAAACTACTCACAAAAGCCAAACTCAGTGTCGCCATGTTTCCAAAATTAAAACAGAATCCACTAAAACACCATATAAAGAAGATGCTGAGATAGGCTCAGGGGATAGGTGTAGGAACAGAACTGAGCTTTATTATATTCACACCTAATGCTCCCAGTCAAGGGCTAACAGCAGGGAGGTCATGCTAGGAAATACCTGTTCGGCAGGATAAATCACCTTTGTAGAGGCTAACTTGTTGCCAACTTTCATGCTGCAATGTGAAAGCACAATCCAATTTTGGCTGGCTTTATTTCTTAATGCAAGTCAATGGGATTTCCATGAATGAGTATTTTCTAGAGCTGGGGTGGGCTGGGCTGGATTGGGCTGGGTGAAATCAGGTTAACACATTGACCCCACAAATCAGATTGGGGGTCCATGCACAGCCCTAGTTTTTTTAGCACGAAGGTGCTCGCAGGAAGACTCGGACTGCAATTTTATACGCATCTGAAAGTAAAGTATTCTATATATCTTTTTTTATACCCCACCTCGAGGCAGCTCGAGGTAAAAACAAGAATCACTAAAAACATAGGAAAACAGCATCATTAAAAACAATTAAACCTGTATAGAATTAAAACTATAAATGAGTATAAAACTATAAATCGCACTGAACCCCATGGAACAATAGGCAAGCATAGGATTGTGTTGTGAGTGATGAACGTGTAAGGTTTGTTTTAGGAGCCAAGTGGCTTTCATACCATGCCTTGCTGGCTTTTTGTGTCCTTGCCAGCTCCTATATTTAGCACTTGTCTTGCAGTAGCTATAATAGTTTCTCAACACACACATGAAGAAACCTATGCAGGTTTACGGTTGCTATATTTGAATTCTGTGGGCATAAAAGTGACCTCTGGTGGCTGCATAATACCTGTCCACTTAAGGCACAATCCGAACTGTCCACTTTCATTGCAGGATACTTCATCTGGTGGTCCCGCCCGTTCATACCCCGTCGGTGGTCTCTGTTATTACCTGTCGCCTCCGGAGTCATTTACTTCCGTTCTGGAAGATCCTGTCCATGCAGTTGTTTACATTGTGTTCATGTTGGGTTCCTGTGCTTTCTTTTCTAAAACTTGGATTGAAGTGTCTGGCTCTTCCGCCAAAGATGTAAGTAAATAACATTGACCCCACAGCTCTGGATGCTTCTCTCTTCCCTCTTGAAAAAACATAATGCTTCCCTTGCTTTGTCATTTAGCAGAAGGTGCAGTTAGTTCTGTGTCTAGCATTCTATTGTCACTAAATATATTTTTGGAAGGATCAGATCTGACTAAGGAGAATAGGATACAAGGAAGCATTTTTAGTTTTAAAACATGACTCCATGATGCCTCCCTCTTACTCAAAATGTCACTCCCTGCCTAAGCTGTTCATCTTCCTAAGCTAAGTCTGGTATCTTTCAAGGTTGTCTGTTTAACAAAAGAGGGAACAGCCATGAGCTTGCCTTGAAAAAATGGGTTTAGACCCACAAAAGCTCATGCTGCAATATATTAAGTTCTTAACATGGAGATGATTCTTTCATGTTTCAGCTTGTGAGCGTTCATAGTTCATTTCTTATTGCAAACCATTCTCTTGAGGTTACCTGAAAAGATGGTCTGCTTTCCATGGGCAGATATTGAGACATGCCTCTCATCAACTTGTATATCTTTTTAGTTTGGTTTCCAGAAATATTTGTAATATTGCTACAACAGAAGTCCAGCCTTGCCATTTTTAATAGTCCTTAAATGAGGAGCATTAAAATCTCTTGTTTCTCATTTATAGGCAGTTCATCTTACTAACTGACTGTAAAAAGATGTAAGCTTCTTTTCTCTGTTTGGCCAATGCAGGTTGCTAAACAACTGAAAGAGCAGCAGATGGTTATGAGGGGTCATAGAGAAACCTCTATGGTTCATGAACTCAACAGGTGAGTTACAAACATGCAGAGATTCATTATGATTATAATGCTATATTCAGTCAATAATTTATTTATACCCCGCCTATCTGGCTGGGTTTCCTCAGCCACTCCGGGCGGCTCCCAGCAGAATTAATGATAATAATAAAAAAGTGATAAAACATCAGACATTAAAAACTTCCCTGAATAGGGCTGCCTTCAGATGTCTTCTAAAAGTCGGATAGTTGTTTATTTCCTTGACATCTGATGGGAGGGCATTCCACAGGGCAGGCGCCACTACTGAGAAGGTGCTCTGCCTTGTTCCCTGTAACCTCACTTCTGACTATGAGGGAACCACCAGAAGGCCCTTGGTGCTGGACCTCAGTGTCTGGGCTGAATTATGGGGGTGGAGACGCTCCTTCAGGTTTACTGGACTGAGGCCATTATGCTTGCAGTGTTCTAATGCTCTTGCAGTGTTGTAGTTTTGATTTTTTAAAAGGTTTTTTTTTGCATGCCATCAAGATCCTAGCTATATAAGAGCCTCTGTTAATTCCTGAGAATACCAAATTTCATTTTTGTTTCTAGCTTCATTGTTTGCTGACTTTAATGAGCACTATCCTTTTGTAGTGATCCTGAGGCTACAGAAAATCAGGGTTTACCTTCATAGTTTTCTTACTGCTTCACACAGCATTACTGTGACACACAAGTGCAAAATATAAGCCAAGGGTCAGATTTGAAGTGCCTCCTTAAGTCACATACCTAAAAGATGTATGGGGGGATGACCCAAGCAGTCTTAATATTGTTGCAGTTTGATGCATAGTTATCTTTCTCTGGATTCTTCCCCTGTGTCTTAACTATCTAGACCTACAAAACATTTTTTTCCACTGACTCGGTGTTAGGTGTGCCTGAAGATGCTAGTAATGTCTCTTAATATCTAATTTATTTCCTTCCCATTGTGTCTCTTGTCAGATACATTCCTACAGCAGCTGCATTTGGTGGCCTCTGCATTGGTGCTCTCTCTGTGCTGGCAGACTTCCTTGGGGCAATTGGATCAGGCACAGGAATCTTGTTGGCTGTTACTATCATTTACCAGTACTTTGAAATCTTTGTAAAGGAGCAAAGTGAAGTTGGCAGCATGGGAGCGCTTCTCTTCTAAATGCATTGTCCCATGGACCCTAGGGGAGTATGAAGAGTGTTCTAGGATTTTAAAAAAATCAGGTGAAAAAGATTAACAGCGGCATAGTAACATGGGCACACTGCATTAATAGGAACACTTATTTTAATGTTTTCCAAAGCACATTCCTTTGGTTCAGACTTTGTTAATATTCAGTTAATGTTTTATAAATCGATGGAAAATGTGCAAAAAAAAAAAAAAACTTTTTAGAAAAGAAGGGTTTTTTTTGTTAATTATTGCTGGAAGCAACTTCTAAAATCTGGTTTAGTTTTGGTTATTTACTCTTCTCTGCCTCTCCCTCTCCCCTGGTCCTATCCCAGGATTTCTCGAGCTTTTCCAACTGCAGTTTAAAGTGGCACAATTGAGTGACATCCAATGGTGTTGGCTCACTTGTGCAGTGGACTTCATCCTTTCCATGTGGAACATCCCTTTCCCTACTCCCCATGCACTCCCAAAATTGGGTCCAAGAGGACTGCTGGGAGAAGGGGAAGTCATGTCTATCTGTGTGATGTTGGATTTCTCCCTATCTCTTTGGTAGCGAGAGAGATCTTTCCCACCCATCATCCCAGTACCTATCTATTACTTGTCATGAGTACATTTCTTCACTCTTCCTCCAGGGTACTACAAATTTTGGGACTGCCAGATATCTCATCAGGTACTCTGGGTCTTGTGCTTCAGTACAGACTGTTGGCTTCTGACTGTTGCCTCACTTTTGCAGGTGATATGTTCTTTCTGTCAGTAGAAAACTCACATCAGGCCTGCTTCATGGGAAGAAATAATCAAGCCTCAGAATTGTACATTGAACAAACACAGACCTTTTACGAGTAATTCCACACAGAAAGCCTGACATTTCCAAGATGGATGTTGTCTGTATTCTTATATCCTGAGAAGAACAGTGTGCTACAGTATTTTTCCTGGAGGTTACCAAACTCTTAAAAGTTCTTATCTGCCATCACGTTAAATAAGTTCTGTCCTAGCAGCTATGAGTGCTACAGTCATCCTGCTTGCTGAAGAATACACAAAAGCTGCTGCTTATAAAACCTGCATATCGCTCCAGAACATTTTTTTTACCAACTTTTTTTCTGGAACTCTGACTGCAAATCATGCACGTTGATGCCAGCCTTAGAAATACCTTCCCTATCTCTCACGAACCTAGCTGGAGAGCAGTGATGGCATTTCTCTGAAGGCCTAATGGCTTTTGCTTATTTCCAGGACAACTCCTACCAAATAGGAGAAGTAGCCATAAAGTCTTTAAGGAGTTTTGCCCCATCTTTAAAATTCCTTAAAAACTCAACTTCTGTTAGGATATATTGGTGGTTGTAAGGTGTTTTGTGTGTATTGTATAGGACCAAATAAAAACACTTGGTATAAAAGGAAGCCTGCAAATAAATTTTCCCTTTGTCAAGGTGATACTTGCCTTGCTCCCACTTGAAAAGGGATAGGGCTGAAAGATTCTCTTCTACTGCCAGTCCGTATCTGTCTGCCTAGATTTCTTAACTGGCATTTAAAATATGACTGTTTCTACCTTGACAAAGGCCATCTTCCCCAGACAAGAACAAGCAGGCACCAGAGTTCTTGGCCTCTGAGCCATACCATTCAACCAGTGTTCATTTGACAGAACAGCCTTGCTAACAGTGTGGAGGAGAGTACTCAAATGTACTGTAAATATGCTGCGGGCAGTTCAAAGCAGCTGGTGGCCATTGCAAGGGCAGGTGTGGGTTCAGATTTGTAGGTGCCGAAGCAAGAGTTTTTCAATGACTGCAATTGAACTAGAATCCTCCTATTTCAGCCCGGATATACTTTGGACAATTGATCCTTAAAAAATAAGTCAATAACACACTTCTGTGCATCATGCTTTCTGTGACCGGAGTCGTCATGGTTGTTTTGATAGGTACAGCCTGAATGAGGGACTTGAATTAAGAGTTTAAGAGGAAGTGCTTGCTCAAGGTGCTCTTGAAAATGAGGTGATGCTTGGGTTTCTCTGTGAAAATGGCCACACCAGTTTTCATTCCAATATCTCCAAGGCAAATACTGCATTTTTCCTTTCTACCCCCTACCCATTTTGAAAAGGTTGAACTTTAAAACAGATCATAACATGCATAAAGGTGCAAACCATGTTTTATAGTGACCTCTCCAGTTTTGCCTGCTGATGCATTGTGCTATGGGCTTCATCTTTCCTACCCCCCTTGAAAAATGAGACTTGGCATTCCTTGTAATTTTTACAACACTGTGTTGTATCCAACAGTGTTACTCAACTGATGTGTGGTTTCTGTCAATGGAATGGGGAGGGAAGCTATTTTCAGCAGTTCCCTCTCCACAGATCTACTGCACAGGGTTGGAAGATGCCCCAGAACAAGTGTGGTTGCAGACAGATGAAAACTGTTTCTCTCCCTGTTCCGCTGACATAGGCCTTAACCATCAGCTGTGAGATATTGCCCTCATATTTCAGATTGAGTGGATCAAGTTAAGAGTAAGTGGCTTGCTAGCCTCATGCATTACATTGTGAAGGTGACATTTGAGTCAGCTTGAGTCAAGAAGTCTCATGAGCTCAGTAGGTCTTGCTTCCAAATACGGTCGCTTGGAGCTCAGAACGCCTTGGCTCATGAACAAATCTGCTCCTGAACGATCAAAACATGGAAGTGAGTGTTCCGGTTTTTGAACGAATTTCGGAAGCCAAACATCTGGTGCGGCTTCTGTGGCTTCTGATTGGCTGCAGGAGCTTCCTGCAGCCAATCAGAAGCCGCACTTTGGTTTCCAAACGTTTTGGAAGTTGAATGGACTTCCAGAACAGATTGTGTTCAACTTCCAAGGTACGACTGTAATTGGGCATAGGGTTGCCATCAAGGCCTGTACCCGTTCTGCCTTCCATCATTTCCCAAATGGGTCAAGGGGTCAAGCTGGGCTTTATCCTTAAAACACAAAATATCCAATGCATTCATTAATTTTTCATTCTAAAATTGCTCCAAGGCTTCAGACAAGGATCTTTCCCTAGGGCTACCCACATGCAATCATTGATTGCTTATTTAATTTCTATACCACTTAATATATTAAATAATATTTTTAAAGTTGTGTGGGGAAAAACTGAAGCAACAACAGAACTTAACACACTACTGTATTACAAAAACGTTACATATAGAAATGTTACATTAGCACAAAGTTACTGATATATAAATATCAGTTCATTTCCTTCTGACACACCTCTCTGCTTCTGGGTTCTCACTCAGGGTTCAACAAATTCTCACAATGGGAAGAGATCTTTGAAACAGCAGACATCACCTGGTCTGACTTGACTTGCAGGCCCAAGGTGGATGCTGCTTTCTCAGGCTGCCCACAACTATGTCCCTTTCAGCTACACCCAGTTCCAGGTACAGCAGGTTTGTTGAGTTTTCCAGCAAGGCCAGAGGATGGGGAAAGAGCCCTCCTCCACTCTCAGTTCTTTCTCCACCCTTTGTCCTGTCTGCCACCTCCAGCTGTTTTACTCTCCAATGCCAGGGTTTGCTTTACTTGTGCTCTACCGCTGAGCTCCAGGCGCTTCTCCATCTCCATACAAGTGATAGTTTTGCACTGTTTTCCTTCTCACTTTGAAAATGGGTTTAAATGGACCTGTAATCATTTTGAAAACGGGCCTGAAAACCTAAGTTCTCTTCTGTGCTTGGAGAAGAATAAAATTAGAAGATAATGCCTGAAATGGACCCCGTGCCTCCTAACATTGTGCATGGAGTTAAATAAAGAATAGCTTTAGAGCAGGGATGCCTAATTCACAGTCCTCCAAATATTGGACTACAGACACCCATCATCATTGGCCATGCTAGCTCAGGCTGATAGAAGTTGTCGTTAAGAGCATCTGGAGGGACCCAGGTTAGCCAACGACACTTGAAATACTGTGAACAGTTCTGGTTACATTGCCTCGAAAAGGACAACCAAACGGATCAAGGGACTGGAGCAACTTTCCTATAAAGAAAGGTCACAACATTTTAGTTTGGAGAAAAGGCAAATAAACGTGATAGAGGTGTATAAAACCATGCACAGTATGAAAAAGAAAAGACTGGTCTAAACCCTAGGGCTTGCCGATCAGAAGGTCAGCGGTTTGAATCCCTGTGATGGGGTGAGCTCCCGTTGCTCGGTCCCTGCTGCCAAGCTAGCAGTTTGAAAGCACGTCAAAGTGCAAGTAGATACAGTGGTACCTCGGGTTACAGATGCTTCAGGTTACAGACTCCGCTAACCCAGAAATAGTACCTCGGGTCAAGAACTTTGCTTCAGGATGAGAATGGAAATTGTGCTCTGGCGGCACGGCAGCAGCGGGAGGCCCCATTAGCTAAAGTGGTGCTTCAGGTTAAGAACAGTTTCAGGTTAAGAACGGACCTCCAGAACGAATTAAGTTCTTAACCCAAGGTACCACTGTAATTGGTACCGCTTCGGTGGGAAGGTAAACGGCGTTTCCATGCGCTGCTCTGCTTCGCCAGAAGCGGCTTAGTCATGCTGGCCACATGACCCGGAAGCTGTCTGTGGACAAACACCAGCTCATTGGCCTATAGAGGGAGATGAGCGCTGCAGAGTTGTCTGCGACTGGACCTAACAGGTGGTACCTTTACCTTTACCTGTTTCTCATAATACTGGAATTTGCAACCATCCAAGGAAGCTGAAAGTTGCAAAATTGCAAACTGTAGAATTATCTCCCACAAGACATAATGCATAGCACCCAAGGCTGGCCAAGTTATTTTGGCACCTGAGACTGAACGTTCCATAAACACCTCCCTGGGAGACAGTGCGCAACAATACATGAAATTCCTAAAAATTTGTTTCTCTTGTATTACAGGCATGTTGGGCAGCTGATGGGGAATTCTGATTGATCTGTCTATGGTCTCCAGTTTTTCTTCCTCTATTACTTCAAAACAGAATAGGAATCCCCAGCTTTTAACATGTTTCCTGCCTAAAGAAGGCTGAAGTTTGTGCCCAGGCTCATATTGCAAGCCACCTCATAATGGCGGTAGACAGAGGGAAGGCAAGCAGCTTTCTAGTAGGGACCTTTTTGCCACGAGCTTGGGAAATGGGAGAGTCTAGCTAACAAAGACATCCTTGAAAAGGAACATTCAAATTGCAACACACGAGTATCCACTAGAGGATGCTGTTTTATTGCAGTTTTAAGTTCCTTGATGCTAATAGCAAGTAAGCCAAATAGATCTATGCTGCTACCAGTACATATATTTGCCGTCAGTAGGGAAGTAAGAAATGGAGAATAATTTGAAAATTGCCTCACGCTGCCTTGGTGATCATACAGTATTAAGTCTCTTGGATTGCTATGCTGCCAGCTTCCTAAACACCATGTTTGAACTGAAAGCACTGTATCCTGTCTTAATAGTTCTGTGTCTGCAGTTTCTAACTTCCGTGTTGGATCCATTAGTATTTTCTCTTGAAAAGAAACCTATAGTTGTTGTTTTTTAACCTCCCTGACTTTGTTGATCCTTGTGTAAATGCAAAACGTGCGTAGAACATGTTCAAAAGCAGCAAAAGTAACTCTGTGACCCTAGCTGGTACACTCCATTACATTTGGGGTCTTTAGCTAATTTGGTGCTAACATCATCTCTACCCTCAATCCTATTTTGCTATAAATCCTATTTTGCGTGCTCTCTCTCTCTCTTCTGTTACACTTCATGTATGCTTCTTCATATCAGCAGGGTTAGGGTACAGAAATCCCACTGTGACCAACTATTGCCAAAACGCTCTCATCGTTGGTATTTGAATTGGAAAGATCAAGGAGTTTTCTGACAATGGGGACTATTATGCAGAGTCTCTCTGAATATGTGCAGGAAGTTCTAAGGAGTGAAGCGAGTGCAAGATCAAAACCGATCCACCCCTTCCCCATCTTCCAGTGCAAAGAGAGCACTGTACCCCAATGGTACAGCCAGCAGTCTGATGGATGTTAGGGCCACAGACGAAGAGAAACATTAAGACCAACTTCTAGTGCACAGGACCATGTAGCAGATGCCAAGTGAGTAATGGTAACACTAAGTTCGAGGAATAGGCTCTTGAGTGCACATTTTCTGAATGAATTTGAAAGCGTGTGAGAAGGAAGATCTATATTGCTAATGCAGGCCTTATCTGCGGCTCAATGACAGCATCTCTTTACATCCCTCTCACTCTCTAAAGTTAGATGCATTCAAGTAAAACTAGTAACTAGCTTCCAAAGACAGGAAGCTACATTGCCCTCCTTTGACGTCAGATACATTAATGTGAGTTGGCATCTGGGGTACAAGGTTCCCCTCTCCGTCCTATGTGTTTTCCCTGTTTCTTTGCTATTCTCATTCACTTCTTAAGTATCAAGTCATTAGGGGCCGATATCTGCTCCCCCATCCTCTCCAAAATGCTTAGTATGTTTTAGGCACCCTATTAATGATAATGACTTTCATTATCTGCCTTAGGAAATGCTGCTGTTGCTTGAAACTATCTGCATTGAAATATTTATCCAGTGATGGTGCTGACCATTGCATCTCTGAAAAGCACCTGTGCTGCTGTGTCCTTACTGTATTGTGGATCTGCCTGTTCTTATCCACAGTTCCACACTTGCAATATGTCAGGGAGAGCGCAGGCATAATGTTATGAAGATACATAGTGTGTTAAAAACTGCATCCACTTGAACAGAAGCAACTTTTCTTTCCCAGTTCTGCTTTGCATACTGCAAAACAGCTTGAATGGAAATCCACTAAATCTGACGCTGAGGATGCTATCCTTAGCTGCTGTCTGCTAGTGATGGAATGCCCTCTTTCAGAGTTAGAAACTTATGTCATTGTCCAAACTCTACAATAATCACCAAGCTGAGAAAAATGAAACGACTAGGTGCAATCGCAGTCTCTTTCCACTTCCACCACCTGCCCCAGCCATCTTCATTCGGACAAATGCAGTCCCAAAACAATCCGCTGGGGGAAACAAATGAAGCTAAGCAGAAGAAATCAGCAATTTTACTTTTTATAACTGAGATGTAAAAATAATGAAGGATGGGTGAAACTAGAAAGAGAGGAACCAAAACCCCCACAAACCTACCTCCTAGATGGCTTATTTGTTTTTTAATCATGCAGCTCCATGCAAAACCGGGATCCAATTACATTTCTATTTCCAGCTTCAACACAAATTTCAGATAATCTATTCAACACACAAACAAAAGTTGAAGTGCAAGCATACTAGTTGTAGCTCCACAACTTTGCGTTTTACATACACCACCTGCTGCACATACTTCAATCTCCTTCCGAAAACTCTGTTTCCTGTGTATGTTAAGTCTTGTGAGCTACTTTTGATACTACTTTGCATTCTCTCCTAGCTTCTTATGGGCGACATCAAACAACGTGTGAGCAGACGGCTGCTCCTCTTCCACCACCCTGCAGCTCCCATGTGCACCCAACATCTTTACACCAGCTCTCCAAAGAAGATTTTGGGGGTGCACGGGGATGGGTTGTAAGGGGGAGGAATGATAATTCAGTTAACTGCATTCAATCTGCTGCTAGATGAACAATGCTGGTAGCTCTCATTCTCCACCTTTCCAGCACATACCTTTAATAATGGGGAAGGCTTCACTTGCCAATTTTCTGAATGCCCTACATCTGTTAAGCATGGGAACCCTGCTAGTAGCAAACATTAGCAGTGCAACTTATTGTTAGGAGAGCAGTGAACTCTTCCCTAAAACAAGGACAGAATAAAGTCTGCTCGTGTGCTTTTTAGCAGCAGCTGGGTGCACAAAGGTTGCAAGTGAGGGTTTTCACACCATGGATTTTAGCACTGGGTGGTGGAGGCAGGGGAGAGAGAAGCTTTCCCTGTTACTAAATTCTGTATGTTGGGCTGCTGTCTTTAATGTGAAAATTCTCTGTTGACGCATGGAGCGACTGGTCCAAGCTTGATCACCCCATCCTATCAAGGGGAGTGAGGGAAGTAGGTTGGTCATTATTCTCTCTCATTTTAAGGACTGATCTCCCCACTTTTTTATTAATTGATTTGCCCTAAGTAAAGAGAACTAACTTTGCACATCTTCTCAGTGTGGAATACAGCTTAAAGACCAATCATTTCCCACAACTTTTCTCCTGATCCTCAATACCCTTACTCGGAAGCAGATTCCCTGTGATAAATGAGGCTGATGTCCTAGCAATGTCAAAGAGGTTGTACGTAACAAAAGAAGGAAAAAAATCTGTCCATTCCCATCCCATCTCAAATGCAGCATTGAGGATAATGCTTTCTGATGCAAATAGGCTTGCCTGCATCGTTAATTTTAGGCTGTTGAGTAGCTAACGACTTTTATTAATGGATTCAAAAGCAAAGATGTAGTGAACTGTTTTAAACCTGATAACTAATTATCCCTTTTGAGCATGAATGCATAGATAGTGAAAACTGTTGCATAGCTGGAAGCAAACATGCATCGGGAGGGGGGGTGGAGCAAGGGTGTGTCAGTTGGGGGCTCCTATAGGAGAGGCAAATGATTGGTGGAAGGGGCTGGGTTCAAAGGCTGCTCTTTGGTGTATTTATTATTAACAGTGAAATCCTATGCATTCCTTCCCAGATGTAAGCTCCACTGGCTTAAAGGGAAATTATTTCCAGGTATTTATGTATAGGATTGCTGCTGTCAGTCAGAATGGTCAGTACTGAGTTAAATGGACAAATAGCTTGCCATGTTATAAGGCAGTTTCCTACAATACCATTGCAGAGCCCAAGATTTTCAGGGATTTGAATTGCAACCCTTGTATACATCACAGAATTCTGGAGCAATGCTTGTACAATTCTGATCAAAGGGTGCTGATGAAATTCAGTTTTTAAGTCCATAGGTTTAAGCATTTCATGTGCTACTTAATTAAAGGATAGCTTTTTCTACTGTGGCCCAAAATCTAGGTAACGCCTGTCTTGCTAATAATTTCCCTTGTTCCTAATGGGTGATCCTAGGCAGGGGTAGGCAACCTAAGGCCCATGGGCCGGATGCAGCCCAATCGCCTTCTCAATCCGGCCCGTGGACGGTCCAGGAATCAGCGTGTTTTTACATGAGTAGAATGTGTCCTTTTATTTAAAATGCATCTCTGGGTTATTTGTGGGGCATAGAAATTCATTCATTATTATTTTTTCAAAATATGGTCCGGCCCACCACATGGTCTGAGGGACAGTGGACCGTCCCATGGCTGAAAAAGGTTGCTGACCCCTGATCTGGGGCCAGGATGCCTTAAGGGCAGGCTTACACCCCATGAACATTCCCTGTTACCTGCATAAGATTTTGAGGCCCTGCTCCAGATTTCCTCGCTGTCTGATTTGTAGTGGATGACAATCCAGGACATGGCCTTATTGGTGGTGATGCCTAGATTATGGAACATATAGTTTTATGATATCACACCTTGACCAGTGTGATCAGCAGTGTGCATAGCTGCAGCAGAGAAGGCCATCAAGAGCATTAGAGTCTAGTTGTTAGCCTTTTCACAGTTGACAGTTATGAAAACTCCTTGCCCATACAGTTTGGTGTAAGGTGTTTATTGTCTCAAGACACAATACAAGTCAAACACACTATACACATATGCTGAAGAGATACTGGTGCATCATGAACTATTACTAAGTACGATTCTCTGATCTTAGAGGTTGAACTGTAGACATCCAAATATACAGAGAGATCCACTCACTTAATCCAAACTCCTCACTTCTAACTGCTTGATGAATGCAGTCTTGGCTTTATAAGCATGCACACACATTCTTTTGGAGAAAGTGAGGGTGGATAGATAATGCCAGAGGCCAGTAGCCTTGAGCTGTTTCTAATAGCCCACCACAGCTGGCATTCTTCCCTGAACAGAATTCAGATGTGGGGATAAGGCAACTTCTGGCAATGTTCCTGAGTAATTAAAAAAAGGGAAGAATTGACTTATCTATTAAAAAAAATTCCACCTTCCAGACCTAGCAGTTAGTGCAATTTCGCCCACATTTCCAAATTACACCAATGTGTAATTACCACCTTCCAAAGGAGGCTCACACAACTCCCTCACTAATGGGGTTCAGATGACAAGTTAGACCCTGCTATTTGGGGGGGGGGCATTTCAGATGGTGGGAAATAAACTCTTCCTTTTTATGTCCTCATTCAGCCCTGTGATTTCTACTACTGTTCATGCTGTGACTGCATTGTTTGATCCTGTTTTAATATAGTTTGGTTGTTATATTGTAGTTAAGAGGCCTTGCAACATCAGCTTGGATGGAAGGTGGAATCTTTTTATTTTTTATTTTATAGATAAGTCAATTCTTCCCTTTATTTAATTACTGAGGAGCATTGCCAGAAGGTGCCAAACTAGGGTAGTAAAGTTCCTCAACTAGTAGATGGTGCAGTGTGAGAGGGGGATGCAAGCTTAATTTATCACAAAAAAAGTCAATTCAACTTTAATTTCAACTTTGCCACCAATGACTGGCTTACCGTATTTTTCCGTGTATAAGATTAGTTTCCCCCCCTAAAAAATAATATCCAAAATTTGGGGGTGTCTTATACACGCATAGATCTCCCCCCATTTTCTTAAATCGGAGTCCCCCGTCTTATACATGGGGGCATCTTATAGACGAAAAAAATAAAACACGGTAATTGTAGCATTTTTCCCATTCCCTGTTTTTCTGAAGTGCTAATATGGAAGGGATGGGAGGAACAGTATCAGTAGCTACCACTGGGAAGTCAGTTCTAAGAGCACCAGATTCCTGGAGATGATGTAGGATTTTGTGTAGAAGCAGCATCATGGGCCATATGGGGAGACCCACGAGGGACCTGGAAAGAACACTGACTCTTCATATTTGACACCTGTTCATTGCACCAGTAGCTGAAATTCAGTGTGGATCCACAGCACTATTTGTCAGTTTCCATGTGTCTTTTGTGGTTAGCCCTGTTGGGCATTGATATGCTGCCAGATACTGTGAATTGCTCAAAATGCCTATGGCATGAATTCAAACTGTGGGCCAACATTAATCCAGCTAGCTGACTGCTCACCTGGTCTCCTGTAACCTGGGCATATATTGTGTTGGATGAACAATTCACCAAACCGGGATGCAATCTTCAAATGCTGGCAAAATAAATTCCCCAACCCCCAATAAAAGATAATTTGAGGAGTGTATTGCTGAGAACATCAAATTTATTTAAATACAGAAGCAGGAAATTAGCCAGGGAATTGGTTAAATGCCAAAGATGTTAAAGGTTTAGCAAAGGAGGCATGGGAAATTGCAGAAAGGTTTAATTGTTTGCATCTCTATTCACTATGGAATATTTAATTATGTAGTTACATATTTATTAGTTCAGTTTTATAACTCTTCCTTCCTTCCCAAAGGGGGCCTAGGGTGGCTCATAATAGTAAATTTACATTAAAGTGTTTTAAAACAATACTGTAACATATTTCAGTCAACAGTTAACATCAGCTTTATAAGAACTTCATAAAACTCTTTGGCCTGGATTAACAATAAGTCTACATGCTTGCTGAATGTAGCTAAAGAGAGGGATCCCTTGGGAGGGAATTCCATAGCCAGGATGCTGCCACTGAGAGTGCCTTGTTTTAGGTCCTATGAGTAGAATCTCTTCCACAGCTTACAAATTTCAAGAGGTCTCAATGTATTGATGAAAATGCCAAGTACTTGTTTCCCAAGTCATGTGAGGTTATATTATCTGCTGCTAGTACAGTGGTACCTCGGGTTACAGACGCTTCAGGTTACAGACACTTCAGGTTACAGACTCCGCTAACCCAGAAATAGTACCTCGGGTTAAGAACTATGCTTCAGGATGAGAACAGAAATCACACAGCGGCAGCAGCGGGAGGCCCCATTAGCTAAAGTGGTGCTTCAGGTTATGAACAGTTTCAGGTTAAGAACGGACCTCCGGAATGAAATAAGTTCTTAACCTGAGGTATCACTGTACTGATGTTTTGAATTGGTCCCAGTAACTCACAAATAGCCAGTGGTGTGGCTTAAGGAAAAGAGATAATAGGATATTCTCTTGTTACACCATAAAAGGTAAAGGTAAAGGACCCCTGGACAGTTAAGTCCAGTCAAAGGCGACTATGGAGTGTGGCACTCATCTCACTTTCAGGCCGAGGAAGCCAGCATTTGTCCACAGACAGCTTTCCGGGTCATGTGGCCAGCATGATGAAACTGCTTCTGGTGCAATGGGACACCACGATAGAAACCAGAACACATGGAAACACCATTTACTTTCCCTCCGCAGTGCTATCTATTTATCTACTGCCACTGGTGTGTTTTCGAACTGCTAGGTTGGCAGAAGCAATGGGAGCTCACCGTTGTGCTGATTCAAACCACCAACTTTCTGATCAGCAAGACCAAGGGGCTCAGTGGTTTAGACCACAGTGCCACCCGTTCCCTCTTACACCATAAATTAATCTAGCAGTGGTATTCTATATCACTGGTAACTTTTGGACTGCCTTCAAGGATAGCCCCGTGTAAAAGGCGCTGCAGTCTTCTATCCAGGAGATTATTAGATCATGGATCACTGAAAACAAGCTCTCATTCAAGGAATTGCTGTAGCTGGTGACCCAACCAGAGCTGTTCAGTACTTAACATCTGAAACACTGTTATGAGGAATAATGTCTGAAGGTTTAATTGACAAGAAAGGGATTCAGGAGTGAGCAAGGAAATCACCTTTTTCCTGTTCCAGGTGAACTGTAGAAAGTGTTATTCAAGTTTAATGTTTAATAATTATGTTTTGTAACATACAGATGGAGTGGTTAAGCTTTGACCCTCCAGGTATAGTTGGATTCCCTACTATCACCATTCCTGACCATTGACTGTGTTGGCTGGGGCTAATGGGAGTTGGGATCTCTGGAGAAGGCTGGATCTGGAGTTTAGCCATGTCTGATACAGGAGAGCAAACCTTAATGTAAGTATTAGCATGCTTTCTTCCAACTCTATGATTCTATTAACCCCTTACCCCTTTCAAATCTCTTTGAGAAAGTAGCAAGTGAAGAACAGGAAACAGAGGCCAAGCAGAGTTTCATAAATATAGGGAAATAAGAGGGGGGGGGGGTTCCCAAAGATAAATTTGGGGACTGTTGCTATTTGAGATTCATAAATGCTCTTGAGTTAGGAGTGAGCAGCCAGGATGGGATTTGTAATCCAAAGCATCTGAAAGGAACCATTGATCTTCAGCTGGTGGAGAGGGACTCACTACTAGCTTGCAGTCTGATCCGGGATGGGTTGTGATAGCAGCAGTCAGACATACAAATATGTGGTTCAAAAAAATAAGATATGGGTCCCCAAATGCATGTTTGGGTTAAAACTAGATCCTAGTTTTCAAAACCTTGAAGACTAGTGTTCCAAGCCTCACTTTGGAGACACACGCAAACCTGCATGCCCATTCCTGTGTGGAATGTAATCATTATTTTACTATTTTAGATTACCATTTTAAATAGTACCCCCCAATCTCTCATTCTGTACTGAATTGCGGGCCTCTTGCATCTATCTCTTCAGTATAGTGGTGTAAGTGTGAATGACAAGACTAATAATCTCAGCCCCGCTCTTCCTGGGCCCAGTAGCAGGTGTCCCAATACTTTCACTGAATGCCACCTTCCCCCCCCCAAAAAAAAATTATCAACAATCTTCCTTCAACAATGATTTATTATTGGCATAATTTGCCTTGGTACAATGAGCCAGCGAACATATTTCTGCACCCGGGTGACAGCCAGTTGATGGCTCTCCAGGCTCCTGTTTTATTTAGTGTTGAACCTCATATGATTTGGTTACATTTCTTCCCCCCTCCCGCTTCTCCCTCCGCCCCCCACCTCCCATCCTCCCCACCCAACCTTTTCTCATTTTGTTTTGTTTTGTATGAGTGTGTGTTTCGCATAACCCTGGGCCGGCTGACAGCGCTTGTAAAAACCAGAAGTCGATCTTGCCGTGGCTTTTCACCATTAATCAAGCTGCCTGGAATTGGAAAGTAACACTGACAGGCTTTTATCTTGGAGAGAAGGAGGATGGCAGATGTATTTTATGGTGGATGAGCCTTCACAGCTTCTATTAGGCTGGGACTTCAGTGGTACAAGGTGGTGGTTTGAAAGAAAGGTGGGGGGGGGGGGAGACAGAGAGAGAGAGAAAGAGAGAGAGATGGGAAGAAGGGACGTGGCGGTTTGGAAAGGGGGACGTGTGGTGGGGGAGACCAGCCGGGAGAAGCAGGGAGAGGCCTATAGATAAATAGATCCGTCAGTCAGGCGATGTGAAGGTCTCTAGGCGGCCAGCCATTGTAGGTGACAGAAAAGGCAATCAAAGACAAAACAAATCAAAAGGTACATCTTATCAGCAGCAGGCCAGCTGGACTTCCACAGCACTCACAGGCCCTGCGGAGGGCAGGAGAAATTAATCGTGCTGTCGAGGCCAGAGAAATTGTCGCCGCTGAAGGTCCAAGTTCAGGCAAGCAGAGGTGGCCAACATTAAAGGAGAAAGAGAAGCGGGGGTGGTGGTGGTGGTGGGTGTTGTGGGGGAAGAGGAGAGAGAGAAAGCAAGCGGTGCTGTCCCACCAGCTCCCTCCTTCCTCTCCCACCCCCCTCCACCGGCCGCCTCGCTCTCCTGACAAGTGCATTCATCGTGAGATGATAGCTGGGCACCTATGATTGGTACCTTTAATAATATAGCCCTCGCTCAGCTGTCACCCTGAAAGAACAATTTTTCCTCCCGCTTTCCTCGATGCAAAGATACATTCATAATGAGAAGTGTGACAGAAAGTGGGAGCGCAGGGAGCCAGGGAAAGTTTGGAAGAGCATTAATCAAAAAGTGAAGCCGGGGGTGATGGCGGCTGCCGGGAACGACAGTGCCATCAATATGGGGTTTGTGGATGGTGTGCGGACCTTTGGGTTGAAACTTCCTGTTACGTTTGAGCCACCTCAAAGTGAGGATGCTCTCACAGTGGGGGAGGAGTGACTTTCTCCTTCCTTCCTTCTTTCCTTCCTTCCATCCATCCCACAGAAACATCAACTTTGGAAACTTTATTTCTCTTCTTTGCCAAGAGGCTGTGATCAGAGCCATACTTGGTGAGCTAAAGCTTATGCTTTCATCTCATTGTAAAATCACAGAAACTCAATGTGTACCATTGGACTATGAGCATAATCTAATCCTTACAGCTACCCTTTTCTCCATTTTCCTGTTTCATGGGGGCAAGGAGTGTCCTCCAGGAAAGGTGTCTTCTATCCCCAGAGTCTCCATTTTCTTAATCCAAAGCTTTCCAAACTTTTCATGTTGGTGACACACTTTTTAGACATGCATCATTCTGCGATGCAGTAATTCAGTTTTACTAGCAAACTGAAGGTTAAACTAAGCCCTTTCCAGCCCCAAGAGGAGTGCGGGGAGTGTTCGTGCAACACACTGACACGCTAACATGTCATGACACACAGTTTGGAAAGCTCTGTCTTAATCCCTTCTTGCTTCACCCCTTCCATAAATGTTGGTTCAGAAGTTATGGGGCAACTTGTAAGGTAACCCTTTATCACTTCATTCCCATGGGAATGAGTGCAATGTTGGGTGCGCAGATCCATAGGCAAGAGTACTTCATCCTCGCAGTGACATTATGACAAATGCAGGTTGTGCAGTGTTATTCTTACTGTTGGGGTTTGCCTCAAATATTGCCATTATATTTTCCTTGCTCTGTTAAACTGAATCAGAATCCAGGCAGTATTATGCACGTTATGATCCTATTGGTTTAAATGGCAGAGTTAAGCACATTCTTAGCTGGCTCCCATAGAAATACATGGAGCTTAGAGCATAATCTTTGCATGTTTATATGTGTTTGTGTTTATAGTAGGACATGGGACATGCTCCCATATAAATGTGCATAAGATTGCAGTTTAACTTTGCTTGGTACGCGTACTTAACATTTCTTCTACAGTGCTACTGTCTCTATTATGGATCCAGTGAAATAGTCTCTAAATCTTAGGTAAAGGTAAAGGTACCCCTGCCCATGTGGGCCAGTCGTGTCCGACTCTAGGGTTGTGCGCTCATCTCACCCAAGAGGCCGGGAGCCAGCGCTGTCCGCAGACACTTCTGGGTCACGTGGCCAGCATGACGAAGCTGCTCTGGCGAGCCAGCACCAGCGCAGCACACGGAAACGCCGTTTACCTTCCCGCTATTAAGCGGTACCTATTTATCTACTTGCACCCGGAGGTGCTTTTGAACTGCTAGGTGGGCAGGAGCTGGGACCAAAAGATGGGAGCTCACCCCGCTGCGGGGATTCGAACCGCCGACCATACAATCGGCAAGTCCTAGGCACTGAGGTTTTACCCACAGCGCCACCCGCGTCCCCTTTCTAAATCTTAAACTACAATAAAATGGTTAATTTTTAAAGTGCCACAGAATTCTGATTTTTGCCACAACAGACTAATACTGTTCCTTTTCTGGAACAGACCAAGAGTGACATTGTCATTTTCCATTTGCCATATATATTCTTTCATAGATTAGTGCTGAACTAAGAGGTTGTATTGTGTCATCTGACACATCAGCCTGTTTTTTTGTTGGCTGGTGTATCCAGGATTACCTTAATGTATTTAGAATTTTCTGCTGCCTTCATTCCACTCTTGAAGTACTGAGATCTTGTGGAGATATTTACATGCAATATCAGTGATAGGAAGATCACATTCCTGCAGCCTCAGATTACTATGGAGAGAATGACATATGTCCACATGACTCGTATGCTTTGTGGATGTAATGTTTGCTATTCAAATTATTATCTAGAAAGAGCTCAAGACTGACTCACATAATGTTAAGCAGGAACTAGTAAAGCTGCTTTCATATATTAATGCTTAAGAGAGTGAGCAAGCTTGGTCTATAGCTTGGTTCTACCATGTCAGAGCATTTTCTGATCAGCTGTAGCTCAGTAGTAAACCCTGGAGAGTTGTTGCCAGTCATTGCAGCAGACCCTCCAAGCGTTGCTATTTTCCAGGGATGTCCCTGATTTAGAGAAGCTGTCCCGGTTTCTGATTCTATCCCAGAATGTCCCACTTTTCCTTAGGACAGGGGTCAGCAAACTTTTTCAGCAGGGGGCCGGACTATATTTTGAACGGGAAAAAAGAATGAATTCCTAAGCCCCACAAATAACCCAGAGATGCATTTTAAATAAAAGCACACATTCTACTCATGTAAAAACTTGCTGATTCCTAGACCGTCCGCGGGCCGGATTTAGAAGGCGATTGGACTGCATCCAGCCCCTGGGCCTTAGTTTGCCTACCCATGCCTTAGGATGTCCCTATTTTCATTGGGAAAATGTTGCAGGGTATGGAGTTATCCAACCCGCGATCCGTCTGAAGGCAATCCTGCATAGGGAAGTTTTTTAAAATGTTTAATGTTTTATTATGTTTTTATATATGTTGGAAGCTGCCCAGAGTGGCTGGGGCAACCCAATAAGATATGTGGGGCATAAATAGTAAAATTATCATTATGGAATGGGACGTCCCTGTTTTCATTGGAGAAATGTTGGAGAGTATGGTCCACATATAGAATATCTGTCTCTTGTTTTATAATAACTCATTAGGAATAGAGGAAGGCGGAGGGGAGAGTCACACCCCCTCAAAAAATGCACCCTGGCCCCCCACGCTACTCCACTGTCTGTGCACACAATGGAACTTCTTCCTCACCTGCCCCCTCAAAACCAGCTTTTCCCAAACTTGTGTTCTGAAAAGCCATGGGCCTCATTGGAAATTTATCAGGGGATTCTTCACTGGTGAGATCTGTACTGGTAGACAAGTTATATTGAAATAAAGTTTTCTCACCACTACTGATTTTCCCCTGAGTGGGCAGCTCTAGAAGACAATTGGACCACTGCCCATTTACTGGAGGCAACGGTTGAGCTCAACAGGACCTGGCAGTGCTCTGAGCAGGGCACACAGTACATGCCCCACAATCTTTTGCAATGTGCAGGAATTTTGTGGCTGATGAGAAGGTATAAAAGTAGTTGCTGAAGGTTGAAAATTTTGAAAACCACTGCTTAAAAATTGAACAGAAGACTGACAGTGTGCTTTGCCCTCCTTCCATTCCCCACCAAAACACCTTTGCAATGTAAGAAGCGATAAATAAATACACAGCCAAGATACCTAAATGGACATGTTTGCAGGACCTTTTCATCTTCCGGTCACTGCCCTATAATACTGTACTTTCTCAAAAGAAATACAGTGTCAGAATCCTCTAGTTGTTGCTGTTTCTTGGATAGCTTTCCATAAGTATCTTCCAAGCACCAGCAACTTTCCATCTGTAAAATGGAAACGTGTGTGTGTGTGTGTGTGTGTGTTTGTGTGTGTGAAATGATGAACAAGATAAGGAAATGTTATTGCTTCAGCCTCAGGCCGAGAATCCAATTAAACAATGATGTTCTCAGTCCCTGGCTTCTGGTGTTCACGTCCCCAGTTTTCCTAACGGACTTGGAGTTTATGCTGTGGGTAATGACAAATCATCAATCACCCTCATAAGCTGACACTGAGAGGGCCCTGGCAACATCAGAATCTAGTGTTATTTCAGTATGTAACACAGGTTTGTATTTTTAAAGGCTGAAAATTAAGTAGGGCTGATATGGTCTACATTTGGCTGCCCAGTGCTGTTACTGTGGCATGACTAAAGGTGATAAAAGAGGGTGCTGATCTCCAAAGCAGTAAAGCTCTTGCTGGTTACCTGTCACATCCTTGTATGCACCTGAGTTAAATTCCTAACGTTTACATACAAACTGCTAATCCTGTCCCAATAAGCCTCTTTCTGCCTTGAACCATCACCACAAGACAAGCTTTCCTTATTAGGGAGGGATTTAACGGCCACCCCAATCCAATTAGTCCAGTAGAGGGGGCTGGATGCCATAGTCCTTTGCCCCAATCCGAGGAAGTGACACGTGTGAGTAATGAAAGGGCGGACAGAACAAAGTTTGCTTTCTGATTTTTCCACAAATCCTACTGCTGAAGAAACAAGCCGATCCATTTAAACAGCTACTAGTCTCTTCAGCAGGAGTAGGAAAAATAGAAGCAAACACAGGAAAACACACGGCTCCAGTTTAATGCAGCGTTCTTTCTCCACTTGTTGCACTGTGTGGATCCCAGCTTATATTAGGGATTGATACAAAACGCCTCAGCTTTCTGACCCCTTTCCTCTTCAAAGTGCCCTCCCCAAGGAGAAACCAGAAGAGTCTTTCTTTTAAAATCAAATTTATTACTTTAAAAAAAGAAGAAAAAAAGCTTTTACCATTCTGGCATCACAATAAAGAAGGCTGCATGGGACAGTTTGGTGCAGTATTTAAAAAATAGGATTTTTTAAAATAACCAAACATCTGTGTGTGTGTGTGTGTGTGTGTGTGTGTGTGTAAGGGGAGACAACTCCCCCTCTAAATGTGTTAGCCCTGGCATATGGTATTGTTTCCTAACTCTAACTGTTCCCTGTCTTGCAGACATCTCTGGTTCTCTTTATTGTACAACATGTCTTAGGGATGATGCATAAGGTGGGTCAGTCTGGTCTGCACATACACACACCTGTGGTGCTGTGGTCTAAACCAGAGTCTCTTGGGCTTGTTGATCAGGTCAGTGGTTCAAATCCACGTGAGGGGGTGAGCTCCTGTTGCTCTGCCTCAGCTTCTGCCAACCTAGCAGTTTGAAAGCACACCAGTGCAAGTGGATAAATAGGTACCACTGTGGAGGGAAGGTAAAGGGTGTTTCAGTGCGCTCTGGCACTCGTCACAGTCCTCCGTGCACCAGTAGCAGTTTAGTCATGCTGGCCACATGACCCGGAAAGCTGTCTGTGGACAAACAGTGGCTCCCTTGGCCTGAAGTGAGATGAGCACCGCACCCCAGCCACCTTTGACTGGACTTAAGTATCCAGGGGTCCTTTACCTTTTTGCCTTACCTTACTGCACCAAAAAAGGCAGGGCACAAATTGAGCAAGTGAAACAAAATCCTACCTGGGTGCAGTAGAATGCATTTGACCATGGTGGCCAGTGTTCATTGGGATTGATAGGGCAGAAGGCAGAGAGTTCAACAAGGTGGAGTCACAGCCAATGATAGGCAGAGCCAACTAGTGCAAGTATTGCCACCATCCTCCTCCTTACTGAGCTATTACGGAGACAGCTCTGGGACTAAGGAAGAGGATGCTGGGCGCCAGTGCCACTCCCTAGACTGGATGAGAAGGCAGGTGGGAGTGGACTGGCTGAAGGCAGACCAAGGTTGGTGCCCCATTTGTCCTAATGAACCAGCCTCCACTGTGTTTAGATGATTATTATCCAAACAGCCAGCTTTACAAACTCCACTGAACACAATAGGTGTGGATTCCAAAAGTGCCTTCAAGTGATCAGAAAGGCACTTCTGCTTGTATTTGGGGAGGTCCTGAATTTCTGCCAGTAAAATGTCCCAGTCTGTGCCAATCTGGGTTTGTTTTTTTGTGTGTTTCTGTGCTAGGAGTCTGCAAGAGGAAGTGTTCTTTGCTCACAGAGGTTGGGATCCAAACCAGTGTGTGAATACTGTCTAAAAGATAAATCAAACCTGTCACAAATTTTTGTCCCTGCTATGCTTAAATGCAGGATCGGATTTGGATAGCAGAGCCGAATTTTGAACAATTTAATTTTGCATATTAATATATAATATTGCAAACCTTTTATGGTAACCTGCACTTTTGTTGTAGCTTCTCTCTCTCTCTCTCGGTAAGGCTGAAACACTTCTTCTGCATTTTTAACCTTTGGAAGAATGAGAGTGACCTGAAGTGCCTCGAAAAGCTTTTACATTAACAAAAACATCAAGCATGGGGAGAATGCAATTTCAGCACTTCATATTGATATGGATGCAATCATCCTTCAAGCTGCTTTGCCAGTGCACACTGTGCCATTTGCATAGGGGGCACGTACACTGGATTTATGTGTAGTCACTTCCTTAGGGCCGTATCCCAGTAATGACGAGACCCGCAACCTGAAGGGAAATCACCACTGCTGAGCTTATAATATTCAACTGGTTCCTGCAGCTCCCATCCACCCCGGGTTTAATATTAGAACTATTTTTCACACCGAAACTGAAATAGTACAAAATATGGGCCTGCTGTAATTGTTGTTAGATTATGTGTCACCCTGATAAGATGTAACAAATATTTTCCTACCCTGCAGGGCCCGTTTCTCTGTGGTTAATGGATGGCGAAACTTCTCATAGTCTGCAGGCAATCAGTCGTAAAAACTTCGCTCTGAAGATTAATGCAATAAGTGCAGCACTTCTGGAAAATGGGCAGAGCTGAATTAAAATAATGCAGTTATTTTTTTCCAGATTTAATAAGAAACCTTAAGCAACCGAGATGGGATTTCCCCCTCTGCTAGATCATCATGTCCTCCATATATAAGAACACTCTTATTTCGATTGATTTTAAAGGAGAATTACAGCTATAGTGCGTGGTGCTGTTATTCTTTCAATTGAACTGTTTATCAGTTATATGACGGCCATTTTCATGGGCAAAGCTTTGACACCAGTAATTCTGATGGGAATCACTTAATAGACCAGATAAACATTCAGGTACAATTTAGCATTCAATGGTTGCTGTTGTTTTAATCCTTTATATTACAGCTTGGTTGGTTTTCCTGGATTTTTAAAAAATACCTGCTTTTTATGAAGCATGGTGCCTGTCTCTTTGCAAACTGTTCCACAGTAAAATAAAATATACGGAATGGAATCAAACAGAGGCGAAATCTGATGCCACCATCTAGCCCTTGTGCTGCCTTCTCAAAGCTGGCTAAGTGAAGTGCTGGGCTTTGGGAAGGAGGCATGAGTACGGTTGCCACATGTCCAGGATTTCTCAGGCATATCTGGAATACTGCAGTTGGCAGCAGTGTAGAAAATAGGAAAAATGTCTGGGAAAATCCGGACATATGGAAGCCCATGTCGGCAGTGCTGCTTTTGCCGATTTCCCATAAAAATAGATCAAGAACGGCTAATTTTGCTCAACAACTTTTCTGTCCCAATTTTCAGTTTGAAATATGGCACCCCTAGGTGTGAGACTTTGGCAGGGTCCTAGATCCCTCACACCTCCTTCCCAAACCCAGTGCCTCTTTACCCGTCTTTGGGAAAGCAGCACAAGGGCTGCAGGGGGGGAAGGGTGTTGTCAAATGTTGCTGAGGGCTGCCGAGAAAGGCTTTGAGGGCTGCATGGTATACAAATTTAATTACTACTACTACTGCTGCTGCTAATGCTGAACAGCCCTGCTCTAGCACAAAAATCTCCGCTTGCACAATGGAACTTCCCTCTCTCCTCACAAGGGTCAGAGGGAGATCCCAGGTGCTCATTGTACATGTTTGCAGGTTCTGTATTTAACAACTTTGCTATACAAGAAAACACATGCTTGTTTCCAGGCCAGTTCAAGGTACTTACATTTAAAGCCCTAAATGGCTCAGGCCCAGACCTTCTAAAATAATCTCTCCTCTAATTGCATTTATATAATTGTTTGGATTTTTACGTTGTGTAGATAGATAACATTTGTGTTGTATTTTGTAAACCACTTTGTTTTCTGCTGAGAGGTGTTATATAAATTAAATACACAAAGAAACAAAGACCACTCTACCTGCTCCCTAAGATCCGATTATGAATTTCAAATACGTTACTTGTGTGTGTGGTCCAACAAGCAAATGAAATCTGATTTATAAATGACTCACATTTCTGACTGATGCAGAAAGGGAAACTTATATGACCTTTTTTTCTTAAGAAAAATTAATCCTTATCATTTTATGGGGAAGGAGCAGGTGATGTTCAAGTCCCTCTCTTCGTACTGTACTTAGATATACAAGTGACTTGTGCATGTACTTTTTGTTTTAGGACGCATGAAAAGTTTTGAGAAAAGTACTTTGCTCTGGGAATCTCCATGTACCATGAATAATTATGGTGAATCAGTTCAACTTCTCAGGCAGGGGTATTCCTTTTAAAAAGCAGTAAAATAGATCACAATAGTATCATAAGTGACAAATTTACAGGAAACCCCACCATACCCAGAAGCAGATGATTTACATAAGAGTTGTTCAGAACAAACAGACTTCAATACACTGCAGTTTTTCTGGCGAGGATTTTTTTTACTGCAGTTTATTTTCACTATCATTCATTACAAATTTGATCTGCTGCCATTTAGCTTTAGCTGCATGAGGAAGGATCAGGGGCAGATGACTTGATCATAAGAAACCATTAGAGCTGTATGACAAATGAAAGGGGGATAGCCAATGGTGATTGTCCTCTGCCTGTAGGAAATCCATCAGCAGAATGAGGCAATTTTTAGCTATTGCCATAAAAATCCTATACTCCCTCTTATATCTGCTCTGGAGAGTCCCTCAACCTTTTGCTGAAGTTTTATAGGGGGCATGGAGTGCTGCAAAGGGAAGGAGAGATTGCCAAAAATCCCACTTTGTTCCATCTGGGAACACTCACCATTGGATACTGGTTGTTATATTTTTGCTATAAAGAATGCATTAGGTTCTCAAAGGGCTTAGCTGGCAAAGCCTGATTAGAAGCACTGCTAGTTGCATCAGAAAAGTCTACACAGACCTAGGTTTGGTACATTCAGCAGCAGCACACACTTCACAGAGGCTTCCATTCTTTTGTTTAGAATGAACTGTGTGTGTCATAAACTTCACAATTTTGTTACATTCAAAATAGTAAACTGGAAGTTCAGTTTTAATTTGGGTTTGCATACATCATACCAATCATTATTGTTGTGAAGGTTAGCCTAGTGAAAGACACACAAAGCAACAACTATGGAGAAGAAAGTGTAGTGTGTGTAAGAATTCTTCCGTTTCCATCAGTGCCAAGGTTTTTGAAGTTATTGGCTATAATCCAACGTGGGCTTGGGCGTAAATGTGTTTTGCAAACTGTTGCTTGCAATCATGTTAGAAAACAACAATTTGAGTGAAAAGTTGGTATGAAACACATTGTATAAACTTCATGGAGCGGTATTAGATCTCTAAAGGAATTTTGGGTTGCAGCGACTAAACATGGCCCACTAGTGCAAGGCCCCTCACGCTATCTGCACTCTGTAAGCATCATTCTGTGATGCTGCTGGTCTCTACTCAAGTCACACTGAGAAGGAGCAGGGGTTAGAATTAAAGGCCTATTTGTTCCCCACCAACTCTAATTCCAGACAGACATACTCAGTGCTTGTTGCAAGACTGGACACCAGAGTGTTTACTCTTTCTAGACAAGATCAGTCTTTTAAATAGCTGTCCAGGAGGCAATCTACCCCATCACACCTCCACTTGCCCTGCTCTTCCTCCCCTGGTGCTACCGTACTTGAACTGTAGGTCCTGGAAACAGTCACCCATGCGTCTGCCATATTCCTGTAATTAATACAGCACAGATATTTAAGACTATACATGCAGGTGTATTTCCTCTTACACGGGGAGGTACATGTACAGTTTGTCGCCTGGGAGAGTGACAAACTGTGCTACATCCAAGTTTGGTTATTCAGCAATTTAACTTGGAGAATTTGGCCCACCTCTCCAAAACCAAGCAAAAGCCTAGAATCCAAGTGAATGCACCTTCAAGTTTTCATTCCTGAGAACAGCATCACTTTTACTGGGTTATCCATCCTCTGTTGACAAGGTTTGAGGGACACTCCAAAACACCATTAGTCTGTCAAACTTAAAACATTTTAAAAACAAGTTCACATTTATTTTTAAACAAAACCAACAATGAAAATAAATTGTCTTTTCTAAGCAACTTAGCAATCAAATCTAGAAGAGGAATATAAGGGTATGCCAGCCTGCATCCATTTCATATAGGCACTCAATATATGAAACAAGAAGACACCACAGACATCGAGATGATTTCATTCCCTCTCGGTGAACTAAGAACAAAGGAAATGCTTCTTCTTGCTACAAAACAGTATTGTGATATTTAAGAACTTTTCAGTTCCAGTGAAAGTTAAAACCTGGAGAATGTTAAAAGAGGCTCTGAGGACTAGAAAGGCTAACAAACTTCTTCACTTCATGTATTTCTCCTGTTGATCCGCCAGTATTTTTGCCGAGGATTTGGCATCATAGAAGAGTTCATTTATTTCTTCAACTTGTTCCTTTTCTATGCTGTCTTTCCCATTTATCTTGGCTAGCAGATTGGCTGGGGTGAGTAACTGCACAGCATACCTATGGCCAAATAATAAGAGCATGTGTCAAATTAACATGCCAGCTACAAAGTAGAACAGAGAAAACTCCTCAGAAGAGACACTTACAGAAATATTCCACAGGGTGAATAAATGAACCTAGCTTCCAGAAATGTCCAATGCACCTTATAGCTGAGGAAATTAAACATTTAAGCCAAGAGCCGAAGAGGCACTTAAAGCACACCCACCAACTTGACTCTTCCCACTTTGAGCAGTGATGCCACCTCCCATACCAGATGAAAAAACATGAAGAATTTCAAAAGCTATTTGTGATGTGGAAATGAGGCTGTGGTTTGAGAAACACAACTTCATAATTCCTCGAGTTGCATGGAAATGAATGCAGTTCTTTAGACCCTGGTCCCCTCCCCCAGTGACATTCGCAATAGTACTAGAATCTATTTTCAGGACTCCTCATTGCCTTGCAAGGAAGTTGTAAAAAGAATCTGCCGGCCACACTTTGCACATGAATCTATTCTATTATATATCCTGCTAGGATTGTTACAGAACTCTATTGCAATGGCTATTTTCATGTGGTCTGGAACTTACTAACTCTTGCAAAAATGTCACTAGCCTTGAAAGTGGGTAGAATCAATTTTGCCAGCCATCAATGGGTGGCTGCAAAAGACACTGGGCTCCCATGTCCAAAATTACTGAATGTATCAACCTGCAAAAATGGCAAGGAGCAGTCAAACAGTTTAATAGTAATATGCAGTCCATTAAAATGACCAATCATTATCATACAACTATTAATTTCTGCAAAGGATTTTCACTACTATAATTTAGCTTGTCTGTAAGTTATGTATATGCAAGTATTTCTTAGGTTAATAATAAAGAGGAACCACCTTTGAATGAAATTGAATGTCATGAATAAAAGTGGATTATGCAATACTGATGGAACTCTGAGCTTCATCATTCAAGCAAATTAGTATTTCACCAGAAATCCACAATGGCCTGCTGGTTACCCCCTAGCTACCTGTTTCTGCCCATCTTCATACCATTTCCAAAACCAGTCATTATCTGACATTTATAGTCAACATGCTTACCTTAATGTTGTTTTGGTGCCTATTTCTCCAAGATGATTCAATGCCTCCTCACTAATATTAATACTCTCTGTCTGGGCACGAAGCTTTATGATCTAAAGCAGAAAAATATATATAACACAGTTTGGACTTTAAAAAATGCATTTCTTAAAACTGTGTACACACCTTAGCATCACATGCAAACCATATACAGTATTAAAACATAGTTTAAACACGGGCTGGTTTATTTTAACATCTGCTTTCACTGCATCCAATTTAGAACTGCGACACGGTCAGGGATCCTTTCAGGTTGCAAATGGAATAATATTTTGGGGCATTCCTCAAGAACCTTTGTAACTCCTAAACTATGAGAATGATATGGAATACACATATAGTGACCTATAGAATCACAGATCATCAGTACCCCACCTGGAATAAATCTTCAGAACAATTTGCTTGGAAAGTCTCAACTGTCCTTTAGTTGCTCAAATGCATGCCAGACATTTTAGCCCCTTGACAAATAAGATGGTAAAATAAATAAATAAGTAAGTTTTTCTGCAAGGTTCACCTACTCCCACAAAACCTCTCAGATAAATCTAATCTATCAAGAACAGTCTCCAGCTTGTACCAGTTTGAAGATCTTTGTAAAGTTGAAGAAGAAGATATCACCAATAAGCCTGAGCACATAGAGCTGTAACAAAAGTGGCACCAGGCTCCCTGCAGTCCGTATTACCAGCTGAGTGATAAGGGGCAGACTGGATAATGATGTTGTGTTGTAGTGTTGAGATAACTCTGGAACTGCGAGTCTCATATAATACAGGTATTTTTCACTTTGGCAGCTTTGTAAACAAGATATCAAGAAGCACTCGTTTAAATTAAAGCCATAAAAATGCACCAAGGGAATCAGAGTGCGGAAGAGGGGGAAGGGGGATGAGCACAGAATTGGGGCTTCACGTACTAGGCAGCTAGTTTAAGGAACATTAGAATTTGAAGTTGCTCTTGGGAGTGTTCAAATTTGACCAAAATATTAAGGCTAATACTTCATTTTGTTTATTAAAATATTTAGACTGCACTTCATACAAAACTACCAGATGGTGTTCAACAAAATTTACAAAAAAAAACCACCCATAAAAACAATAAGGAATAATCATAAAATGACTCGTTAATCTTAAATACTTTAAATCATACTGAACAGTGACATAAATAAAAGTCTTCCACCTGCTAGAAATGTATTCCACAGCAGGGGACTGGCAACACTAAATGCCTGACTTCCAGCTGAAGCTAGTCAGGCTTCTGAAACACAAGGAGACAATTAACAGTGCTCCTACAGAAAAATGTAAATTTACAAGTATAATGTATATGTAATATTATGTAAACATTTTGTATATGTATTGAGATATCAATAAATCAATAAAGAAAAAGAAAAAGAAAAACAGTGCTCTTATAAATGGTCTCAGTCATCAAATTTGAATATAAGTACATCAGACAAATCCCCCCACCAACATGGAGTTTCTAGCTGATATTCAACTTGGCTGTGATCCGAAGAACTGTGTGCCCAAGTTGGCTTTCGAGTTGTGTCCCTTGATCAGCAACCCACAATGTATCATGTCAAGTCGTAAAAATGGCTGATGATTAGGTACTGGGTCAGGATAAATCAGAAGTCCTCTGAATGTGCACAGGCCCTTGAATGAACCTGAACTAAAATCTCTCTTTGGCTCCCAACCCTTAAACCACTGCAACCCAGATAAAGACTAAACCTGAATATAATTTTTAAAGGCCTGTGTAATACTTTCTTCTTTGGAAAAACAGATAAAGAATACACAATCCAGTAAATCATCTCTGTAGCCAGTTTATGGGGTGCCATAGTCAACCCAGAATATGTAAAGCACTCTAAGGCTACATGCAAGAATCAAATACCTATTTGGATTATTGAGTCACACCATATCACATTCCCTACTTGCAAGGTAGTGTTCTTTGTGCAGGTACATCTATGTCAAAATAGGAGAAATGTCTGGAATGCAGGTGGTCCCTACAGTATGCACACAGTCTTCTGGTGGTATGCATGCAAATCTTACTTTGGTGGGGACAGGGACAAAGAGGCATTTTTCAACTGGTAAGCACCTAGAGGAATGCATAGAAATGCATTCTTGGAACTGGTCATTCCCCATCTCAGCTGCAAAGAGCTGGTCACAGAGAGGCATGCCAAAGGATCCTTGAAACCAGGGGAGGGCAACCTTTGGTTCTCCAAACGAGGTGGGACTCCAGCCAAAGGTCAGGGCTGATGGGAGTTGAGAGTATAATAACATCTGAAGGCACACAGGTTACCCACTGCTGCTGTGAACTATAAGGGTGGAAAGCCCCACTTGCAGGCTGTGTGCAGGGAGAAGAGGTGTAACTGCTCTTGGAAAACCCCAAGCCCCATTTCCTCCTCTCCATAGGGTCATTTAAAACTGGGGGGGAACAGAACTCTTTAGCAGGGTCAGGTGAGGAAGCACCTGAGGAAGAGGGGAAGCTCAAGGGAGAAAGAAAGAATCCTATTCTGTGCCCTGCCTTTCCTCATCCGCTGCGGACAATGTTTATTTTATTTTATTTATTGAATTTATATACCGCCCTATACCCAGAGGTCTCAGGGTGGTTCATAGAATAAAATCAAAATATAAAAAAACAGAAAATAGATAATCAAAATAAAAACGACAACCCAATAACCTCCCCAATAAAACCCACATTTTAGAAGGTCATAGGATGTCAATCAAATCAACCAAATGCCTGGTTAAAAAGGAACGGTTTTTGCCTTGTGCCTAAAGGTGTATAAAGAAAGTGCCAGGTGAACTTCCTGGGGAGAGCATTCCACAGACAGGAAGCCACTACAGAGAAGGGCCATTCTCATGTTGCCATCCTCCAGACCTCTCAAGGAGGAGGCACATGAAGAAGGGCCTGAGAAGATGATCTCTGGGTCCAGGATGGTTCATATGGAAAGAGGCAGTCCTTGAGGTATTGCAGTCCTGAGCCATTTAAGGCATTATAGGTCAAAACCAGCACTTTGAATTGGGCCCAGAAATCTTTACACAATTGCAGAAGGGAAATGTTTAACTCATCTGTTAAAACACATCACTAAGCAAATCTAAACCCTGTCCAAATAAGATGCAAAAGAGGGGCAAACTGCAGCATATAATTAATTAAAAGCGGATAAGGAACCAAGGGTCATCTAGTCCAACCCCCTGCAATACAGGAATCACAACTAAAGAAACCCCAAAAGACAGCCATCCAATCTCTGCTTAAAAACCTCCAACGAAGGAGAGTCCACCAACTCTTGTGGGAGTCTGTTCCACTGTTGAACAGCTCTTACTTTCAGAAAGTTATTCCTAATGTTCAGTATCAAACACTACCAAGGGGTTGATTGAGCAGAATCAACAGGGTAGCACTCTATGATAAAGGTCAATAACTAGGATGGACCAAGGCTGTTTCAGTGCCATACCCAGGTCTGAAGCCAGGCAGAAATTGGTCTAGATAATCCCTTTCACCCAGGCACAGCTGCAGTTGGCCACTCTCAATTACTTTGTCCAACGTTAATATTATAATACATAGTATTATGCTAATATTGAAATGAAAACCTCATTGTACAGCTGTATCCTCTAGCCACCTTTGCTGTAATCTATATCAAGGTGCTACAGCTATCCTGTCAGGTACACAAAAACATCCCAAGTATCAATACCACGGCATGTTTTGAAAGAAGGCACCACACAAAAGCTTCCTCATGCCAAAGGAAATGAGCCTTTGCTGGTACGTTTATATTCAATAAATGCCTCTGCTTCACCTTGGCACTTATCCAGCAGCAGAGACTATTATCTGGTGACAATGCTTTCCGCCATTGACACTATCTCCTAAATAATACAAAGAATTGACATGATAAACCGTAATGGCTCCTGTATGGTGTCAGCCCACAGCACTGAGACACTAATGAGGGGGGATCTTTGACAAGATGCCTCATAATGGCACCCAAGGATTATAATCAATGCTCCTTGCACCAAGATGAGTCCTGCTGCTTACTGGACTGTTGCTCTAGCCAATCACTGAAAAAATCTCGTCTAGATCAACTATAAAATGGATCCAAGAATACAGTAAGCAAATCACTGATGGAATACGAACCCCAGGAGTTTACAAATCCACATACTTCAAATACTAACATGGAGTGGTTTCATTTCAAACTGAGCAAATATTGAAAAAAAATTAAGATCTGGAATTAAGAAACACAAAAAATGTAAGCGGGACCGCCCTTTCAAGCGAAGTGTAATGAAGATCTGTTCCCATCACATTTCTATTATGATGAATTAAAAAATCAGTTCACATGGAGATAAATATGGAGACTGGAACAGTCTTCATACTTATTGGCATTTTTAAAGCACTTTTCCTGTTGACTTATGGGTTGTTTTTAAACAGATCTTTTTGTGGGCTGTTTATTTACCCATTATTGGAGAGCTGTTCTGATTTTATCAGAAGTTGCAGGTTTTTACTTTTGTTGCGAACCATTTCTGGTGATGTCTGAATAGAAAAGAACGCAGCAGACATTTAAAAATAAAATTAAATAAAACATAATAATAATAATAATAATAATAATAATAATAATATCTTAAAGAGGAAACCATAGCCTTCATAGTTTCAAAGCCAGAAACCTGCAGGATGAATTCCTACTTGGATGAAATTTTCCTTCTGGAAAGGGCCATGTATATTACTATATTAAATATTTTTCACATTATTGTAAGCCACTCAGAGAACTTTGTTATCAGCCAGCATATAAATATTGTTTAAAAAAATTATAGGACCCAAAAACTTTCTAAAAAACAAATCCTGCAAACGAGTCATGTTATAGGTAAGAAGCCAGTACTGTTTCCCACTCCGCACCACTGGCTGAGGTTCTAGAGAGGGACCTTTGCTGCCTGCCCCGCAAGATATTACATAGGAAAGAGAGTTACCTGCTTCATTTCTTGTGGCGTGTATAACATGGTTCTAATTATCATCACCCTATCCAGAAGATCCAGAGGTATCCCATGAGGAGAGATTATATCTTCTGTACCTCTGCAAGGATATAAAGAAAAGTTCAGGTTTATATTTAATTATCACCTTAATAGGGTTGCTGGTGGGAAGCTTTTCTTCTAACATTCAAAGCAACACACTAAGAAATTACATTGGTTGGTGATGGCTTACGTTGCACTGTCCTAAGAGGCAGACTTTGACATACCTCTCCTGAAGAGTGGCTTGTATTCTACGTAAATGAGCTAGGCAATAGAAAATCTGGATTCAAGAATAAGCTTGATGAAACTCACAAGGTACCTTAATTTGCACTCTTAGTGCAAATGCTGTGAAGTATTTGACTGATGAACAGTCCTGCCTTCCACTCCCACCAATATATTGTACCTATGTAAAACAAGAAAATGACTTTGCCCTTTTAAAATGTTTTTTTTGGGGGGGGGAGGTTATTGGGTTGCTGTTTTTATTTTGATTATTTATTTTGTGGTTTTATATTTTGATTTTGTTCTGTGAACCACCCTGAGACCTCCAGGTGTAGGGCGGTATATAAATTCAATAAATAACCAATAATAATAACAACAATATCTTCTGTTCTCCATTAGAGGGCACTCCAGTTTCATCTAAAAATATTTCTTATTCAGGCAATTACTAGAAAATCATGATCCTACTCAGTTGTGGTATATGAGGAGCAGAGGGGAGGGAGGAGCAGAGCATAGGACTAGAATGTTAATCTACCCCCCCCCCCCCACATAATAGCGGCTTCCATTTCTAATAATAGAATCATGAACTCAAAATTCTTTCAACACAACATGAAAGACCACTGATACAATTTTAGTCCTGGTTCATAGGAAACTTCTGTCTACAAGAAGGTGCTTTCACTGCACGGGGCCAAAGTATCTTTTGCAAAAGCCGAGGAAAGATTGGGTGTGATACAAATTGTAAGGAGGAAGACAGGCTAAGAGTCTACCGATAACACTGTGAGCTGATGAGGAGAAATCACCCAACAATTACCAGAAGCAGACTGTTCTTTAACTTTGAGAGGTTCACTTTTAAAAACTCTTCTACTGTTACCTGGCCTAAGGAGAAACATATTGACAAGATGACTGGAGGTGTTTATGGTGTGGTAGGCCTTAATTCCAAGTATCTGGAGACAACACTACTTCACAGTAATTTAAGTTTATTAAAAATCTATAGCATGCAGAGCCTAAAGTGCAAGTAAGGCAAGAGAAAAAAAGTGGACTGGGTCTCTTCTCCACTAAGATAAGAGAATGGATCTGGGCATGTTCTTTTCTCTACCATCCTCAACCCTTTTGTCCAAATGTACTGCCTAATATTCTGATTTGTGGATATTAAATCCCTTCCCCAAGCATCTTAAAAGTGGTTGGCTAAGTGGTTTAAAACAGAAAATAAATAGTACATATTCATAAATTCACTTGCTTTCCTGCACCCTCCCCTCGCCCCCAATAGTTGCTCAATTAAGGGAATGGGATGGGAAACTGGGGCGGGGGGCACACTACAGTGGGACAAGAAAATTGGCAGAATTTGCCTTGTGGAAGAATCTTTCCACTTGCACAAGACACTTTTGGATCTAAGCCAATGTCTTTTGCACACAGGTTGCAGAGCAGGTGCCCAAGCTTGTATAAAATGTTGGTGGGCAGCAAAGAATGTGGACATTCAAGAAAAAGCCCGCACTTAATTCTTAGAGGTCCCTTATACACTGGCAGGGCCTCCCTCTTCAGCAAATATCGGTGTGTGTGAATCATGCAATAGTGGAAGGCTTTACAGACACATGGACTAATGCTGCTTTGAAATACCTTTTCTAAGCATTGGTCTCTCAGAGGTATTTTCTGTCCTATATGTATATGCAAGTGTGAGAGATGCATTTCCCATCCCAATCGAGTGCCAGAAGGGGCAAGTCCCACCATTTGACATGTTTTCTGTGGCAAATTGCTAGCAGTAGAGGAAAGAGAAGGTAACAACCCTCAATGCCTGAGAAATCGTCATTTTAATTATTTTTTCAATTTATATCAAGACAAGCACAATTTATTCCATTGTCACTGTTTTACACAATGTGGATTTTGTTAGCTGCCTAAGAAACGGTGAGATATGTATTTAATAAGTGAAATAAACCAAGTTTCAGAAAAAAATGCTGTAGGCAGACTAAGAAGTGACACAAGAAGTAGACAACAGTAATGAATAGGGATGAATCTTTGATGAGTACAAGTAGTCTTGTAGTAAAGGCAGAAATAGCAGTAATACCTGAAAGCCACCAGTCTGGCATTTAGCTGTTAACAGTATACAAGATGGGATCCAGCTAAACTATAAAAAGGGAAAGCAGGTAGTGGCATTGCTATTATTATTTCTAAAGCACCAAATGCTTTTTTAAGTGCTGGAGCAAAAAATCAATAAACAAAAGCCATTGCCCACCCGAAATCTAATGAACATGCTACAAAAAGAAACAGAAAGGGAATATTTAAACAAGACATTTATTTCTTTTTATTAAGGAAATGACATTGCATAATTCTTTTTATTCAAGTGCAATATGTAAACTTGTTCACAGCAAAGCAGCGCAGCTCAAAGCCGTTTGGAGATACAAAACCTAGTCCAAATTATTAAAAGAAGACAGATCACCTCTGAGGGTGATGCTGCCATTATAAAAAGAAATCTGACTGTACGGGATGAAAGATGAGCAAGTGCAAAGACTGCCAACAGATGAAGCAGTATAGGCGGATAGCTACAGTGCTAAGGAAAAAAAAAGATATGAAGAAGCGGTATTTGAAACATCATGGGGAAGACAAGCAAAGCAACTGTAAAGGAACAGATCTAGGGATGAGCACAGGGGGAGAAAAAAAAAATTAAGATCCTGAAAAACCTGACTCTAAAGAAACTTACTAATTCTTGGTCATCGCAGTGTGAAGGTTTTTCCTGCAGTGAAGCCCTTAAGCAGCCCTGCAGCAACAGATATGGTTGTGACCCATCAAGATGATTATCACAGGTGTATCAGCACCACGGATAAAATGCTCCCAAAGATCATAGCTCTTTGTGCTGAAGCAGCTAACACTGAGGCTTATGGGAAGAAGAGAACCATGCAGGACTAAGCTTTAAGCACTGTACCTGATTACACAGTTCCCCCGGTTGGAAGCAAAGATGACAATCGGAGCAATAGAAGATTCCAGCGCTCGGTGCAAATATGTGAAGCACTCAATATCCAGCATGTGAACCTCGTCCACAAAGAGAACTCCGGGGACTAACTCAGCAATGCCTTGATCAATGTATTTATTCACCACCTTGTTGATCTCTCCTCGAAGCTTGTCTAAGGGAAAGATAAAGGTTAACAACCTGATTTATTTATAATGAAAGCTCCAAGACAACTTACAATAAAAGAGCGGCCCCTTTTTCACCAACTTATTAGTATCCTTTTCTGAACTGATGCACACACAAAAATCTTATGCATAAGGAAATTTAAATTAAATTAAACTCCTTTAAAATGGATGAGGCTGAGACAATGGTTTTGCATAATTATGGATTCAAGTCAATCATTACTCAACTGCTTATTTTGGATGGAAACCAAAATGGCTTTTTGACTAATGGCTTTTTCACATTCAATATTTGTAAATATTGCTGTTTTGTCACAAGATTGCACCAGGTTTTTTTTTTAAAAAACAACAAATAAATGAAAATTGGTAAATACAGTACAAGCCCTTATTCTAAATTTAGCGAGTCAGACAACTTTGTTCATCTAGCTCAGTCTACAATGTAAACAATACACTGTCTTGCAATGACTCTCCATGGCTTCAGATAGGGGTTTTCCAGTTCCAGCTGGAGATGCTAGGGATTCAATCTCAGATCTTTTGCACGCCCATTATTTGTTATCTGCCAAAACTCCAGGATTCTACTTTTTTGTGCTATCCATCCATGCATACATTCAGTAAGGTGAATTCTCATCCTTGCAGTTTGTGGAAAACATCAAGAAAGGCTGTATAACTTCTGAGTAAATGACTAATGACTGATATTTTCAGGATTTGATAATGTTTTCAAAATGCTGGATGCTGAATGTAGGGCACATGCTACACTGCTCAACTATACAAAATTGTAGGTCAATAAATGTAAAACATACTATGACTAAAGCTTGTTTAAAGAGTATAAGAGTGGAGTAACAGCTGATGCATTGATGCCTGTTCTGCTGGTGCCCCATTTGAGGAAAGGAAGCAACACCACCAGATTCTGATCAATACTCAACCAGATGCCCTATGTAGCACTTCTCAAGTGTTACACATGAGTAGTCACTGAACTGCTGGAACACAATATTCCGAAACCCATTCAACTTTAGCAGCACTGTGTAATGCACATCACGCTTCCTGTATATTCCAACTATCCTTCCTTCTGCCTTGCTGAAAGCTTAAGGATGCAATACTATACACCCAAGTCTCACCATGTTCAGTGGGACTCACTTCCATATAAGCATAGGGGTCAGGCTGAAAGTGAGACAACTATCGTACCTGTGATTTCAGTTTTCTTAGGCTTCATCAACTGTCCCATCATGGAGAGGATATCCTGCCCACCCTAGAGAAAACGAATTTGAAAATTAAGGTTGTATCTTTTTTTGTTACTGTACAGTAAAAGCTATGAAAATTTAATTTGGTCAAACTAAAAATAAAGGGTTGAATTCAAGGTAGCATTAAGCAACTCTCCTCCCCTGACATAACCTGTTGTGGGCAGATCTGCAGAAGGCACAGAGCACCTATAGAGGGATGGAGCAGGGAATCCTGCTGCTCTAGTGCTAATTTTGCACTATTAAGTTGAATATGGCCCATAATTCTTATTTCAGTTTTTTAAAACAACATTGAAGTTTCTAATATCAGACAACTACTTTATAAATTCACCACTTTTGCATTCTAAGCATAGTGCATTAGTATATATATATCTGTTAAGCCTCATTCTTTATGTGCACTTTGGAACATGATGATGCCATTTTATTCAGGTCTCAGTAAATTTCGCAATGTTTCAGAACAATAAAATTACTCAAGGAAAATGCATGTATGGAAATTATATCAGTTACAAACATGTTTTTATAATCCTCTGCTAGCTGAGAACTTGGAATTTTGTTTTCCTTCGCTATATAATTTAAAAAATCTTACATACATTGTTAAACAAGAAAATGCTTGTTTTAGTTTTATACAGTATATTCTGTAATATTTCAGCTTGGGAAGTTGATGGTCTTTAAAATTATTTTTTAAATGTTTTTAAAAGTCTTAGAAATAAGTATTGTTAACATTAAGAATTAGGAGGTATTTCAGCCAGCCAGAAATAATCACACCCGGGAAAACAAATCCTTTGGATTAATTTCATGCTATGTACCAGCTATATGAATTAACACTACAGCATGTAGTCACCATTATTTGGCTAGCATAGCAGCCCTTCCTCAGGACCATGTATATATTATATACTCAATGTGGAGATATCAGTTCATACAATTGGCATTTCTCCACAACACCCAGGAGCCTCATTTTATTTTGATGAGGCCACTTATTTTAAAATAAAGATGAATATGTTTGTGTGGATATGCTGACAATATGTTATTGTGAGCATAGATGACATTATCCAAGTGAAGACTGCAATAATCAAGCTTGCATCAACATAGCCTTGTTTAACCCTCAGAACTGACTCGCTGCAATTGGAGAGAGAGATTAATCTGTTTGCAGCTGCAAACACAAAAAGCCTTCACTGTAACACAGTGGGGACTTTAAGAACTTACCTAACATAGTGGAGCATTCATACAGAACTTCTCTAAGCTAAGAGACAAATTGAAAGGGCCATACAGTGGTACCACGGGTTACAGACGCTTCAGGTTACAGCTAACCGCTAACCCAGAAATAGTACCTCGCATTAAGAACTTTGCTTCAGGATGAGAACAGAAATCGCGCGGCGACAGGAGGCCCCATTAGCTAAAGTGGTACCTCAGGTTAAGAACAGTTTCAGGTTAAGAACGGACCTCCAGAACAAATTAAGTTCTTAACCCAAGGTACCACTGTATACTGAGGGGAGCTGACAGTACAAATTCTCATAAAAGCAACTTAATCTGTCCATGGGCATTTAACAAAAACTGGATAGATCCATTAGATAGTTCCAAAATGTATCTAGACACCCTGAGTGTAAAGCAGATTAGTTTTAACAATGTGTCAAATACCACACACAGAAAATGCTTTTGCCAAAGGTTTTAGGAGTTCTCTATATTCCACGTCTCTGCATGACAGGTATCAGCTTGAGTCATTGATCCCTGGCAGAGTTGCAATATTGACTTTCCTGCTACATGTGTGCCTTAATGACTTTTCAAGTATTCACTTTTCAAAACCATGTAATTTGAGTTTAAAAAACGACAAAAATGTTTTCTGGCTTCTTGTTATTAGAACCAGTAAAAGAACAAAAAAATCTAGACCTGTCATTGACCCTCTATCTCATGGAATATGTTTACATTTTAGTTAAACTATCATATAATTTACCTGTAGGTTCAAAAAGCCTCACTGTACTAAAATACGTATACAGTTTAGGATGCAGTAGAAATTACTGGTAAAAGGCAGTGAATATTATTAGCACCAAAAATGTTTTCCATTTTCTTCATTGACCTACATGCAATAACCACCCTCACTAATTCCCCCAAAACAAGGTTGGTGGTTTTTAAAACTTGCAAATATTGGTAGTCAAAAACTTTTGGAGACGGCTGCAAATAACCCACAGTTCTACTGGTAGATCCTGATCCCTGTTTTAAATGAGTTTGTGTGTTTCAGGAAAGCCTGGCTTACTCCATACTGCAGCAACAAGGAAAAATAATGGATAGAACTGTGACAGTACTCCTTGACCCCAGGTGCCGGCACACTCAAAAGGGAGGCAAAGATCTACTGTTAGATTTTTAGTGGATTGGTCCAGATTTCTTCCGAGGAAAATTCCACTCCAATTCTTGCTGATAGAATTCCTTTCCCCTGCAATCCTATACGCCCCCTGAAAATCTGCTCCGGAGGATTGTGGGAGAGCCTCTGTAACAGCGTGGGGGATGGTACGGAGGGTTGCAGAGGGGAATCCACTGTTTCTTCCCTTCTTTCCTTAGTGGGAGCCTTTGCAGGATTGCTGCCTATCCTGCAAAAGCACGACTTCCTTCTCTTCACAAATCTGAAAGTCTGGATGCTTCTGTCAGTATAGTTGAATACCTGAGGTCTAGCATTGGCCACATCCAAGTCATGAAGAGTTACATCCTGGATAATCTCTTTCTTCTTGTGCACATCACCTTTCGGCAAAGGAACATACTCTTCAGCCTCAAGGTCAAACTCTGTCGCATAGGTGTCACACCTGCCTTGCCTCTGCGAAGAGGAATTTGGAAATCACATACACTATATTTATAATTAATGTTATTGCCAATATTGAGAATGACATACAGCTGATAAACAAAGGTCTTGTTTTACAGTGACAACACCAACAGGCTTCGTCTGACAGTTTTGAAAATGCCATGCTTGTCCTTGGAAAACGAACGACTGATCAACCTATGAAATCGTACTGAAAGCACCTGGTATTTTCTCCATTCTTTTGAAAGAGCGAAACTCTTGCTAAAGGACAAATCCAGCAGATTAGCTGGAGATTGGAGAAAACTGTCCTAGACTTCTTGGGACATAGATGATTTATTGTATGATACAAAATATTATGCTCATCCATTAAACACCAAGTATCTCCCTAAACTACATTTTAAATCAGATACGAAGAACATGCTAACTAATGCAGTATTCCCTTCTAGATGCATATATCTTATGGCAAGAACACCAGGAAGATAAAAGATTAAAGGCTCTATGCATTTCTTTTTAGTACGACTAGTTATTTCAGGTCTTCTCTCTTCACTTATATATCATATATGAACACGAACACACACAAGCATGAAGTTAAATATTAAAATGAATAAGAAAACATTTAATAATCATAATCATAGTAATAATTTATTACTTATACCCCACCCATTTGACTGGGTTGTGCCAGCCACTCTGGGCAACTGTAACCAGAGCTCTCAAACCAGTTGACCTTACTTGTGAATCAAATGATTCCCCTTTAGAGGTGGCATTTATTTCATGAATGATCCCCTTCAAAACAAAAAACACCTCTCTCCTTTCCTGAGGAAAACCACAGCTATCCTAGAAGGGATTGATAAGGTTTTTGGGACACAGACTTTTGACAAAAAGTTGGAAAATCCTGAACCAATACTATGTCAGAGGTTCAACTGTTGTCTTTGCTTTACCTTGACAGCGCCACTGTTTGCTTCAATGTAAATCACATCACCAGCTTCTACTCTTTCCTTCTGCAGACTTTCAAAGATGCTGGGGTCCAACTACAGAGACAATAAATAGAGACCAACTATATTAAGACGCAACTACAAAGAAAGAGGTTCCAGTAGAAGTGTGTTAGCTTTTATTTCTTCATATTTATTTTTCTGGGCAGCTTTCATGAGCAGAGTTCCGGCTAGCAGAACTTGTCTTAGTCTGCAGCCCACCCCATTCAGCTGAGTTCCTGACAGTACAGGGGGCTGCTGTGAGGAGGACAGGTATGAAAGCCAGCTTGAACCAGCCCTGGTAAACACTTAATTCTGGACTCAACGCAATGTGTGAGACAGATTTCCAGTTTTTGCTTTTCAATGATAACAATTTGCAATTTGGTACTGTCGCATTAGGGACGTGGGTGGTGCTGTGGGTTAAACCACAGAGCCTAGGACTTGCCGATCAGAAGGTCGGTGGTTCGAATCCCCATGACAGGGTGAGCTCCCGTTCCTCGGTCCCTGCTCCTGCCAACCTAGCAGTTTGAAAGCATGTCAAAGTGCAAGTAGATAAATAGGTACCACACTGGTGGGAAGGTAAACGGCGTTTCCGTGCGCTGCTCTGGTTCTCCAGAAGCGGCTTAGTCATGCTGGCCACGTGAACCGGAAGCTGTACGCCGGCTCCCTCAGCCAATAAAGCGAGATGAGCGCCGCAACCCCAGAGTCGGTCACGACTAGACCTAATGGTCAGGGGTCCCTTTACCTTTACTGTCGCATTCATTAAAATAGTTACGTTTTACAGTAATTCCAGTTTCACTGAAACTCAGCATACATTCCTATCTGTACTGGTAACATATCAATCAACTGAATTAGTTCTAACAGTGCAATCCTATTCAGAAGTAAGACCCATTGAGCTTTGTAGGACTTACTTCCAGGGAAGTATCACAGAAGTGTTGAAGATCCTGCATTCTGCCAGATGTTACTGGATTCCAAACTCTCAACAGCCCCAGTCAGTCTGGCCAGTGATTAGGAAAGACAGGAGTTGTAGTTCAACAACATCTGGAGGGCCACAGGCTTGTCACTCCTGGTGTATAGTATTGCACCCTAAGTGCTTTACAAATGGTTCTGGACCCAGACAGCTTACAAGGCAAATAACGCTTAGCTTCAGCAGAACTGCATCACCTATCTCCAAATCATTCTTGGAAGCAGGAGTGGGCAATATCTATCAATTTATGTGGTGAAGTGGCAAATAACCTAGAGGACCTATCATGCGGTGAAACAGAAATAGCAAAATAAATAAATTCTATTGCTTAAAAAGTACCTTTAGTCAACTGTTCTCCTGCCCCTTTTACTGACATGAGGAAGTGCTAAGACGCTGAGAAATGTGTGAGAGATAAGACCCCACCTACCTTGAGCTGTTTAGTTCCTTTTGCGGTTTTGAGTCCGATAATCACATGACTAATGGTTTTGCCATATCCTCCCATGGGATTCTCAGTCTCACATGGAGTTAATTCTGTGACTTCACCTTCATAAACTTCCTTGGTTTCTTTAATCCTCAAGCCTGTAAAATATTGATTATATAAGCTATAAAAATAATTGCCATTTATAATGGACTGCTCTTGATATTTGCCACCTGAACTCATCTTTGCCATCTCCAATACCATCAGGAAATATTTATGTAAAACCCAATAAATTTAGTAGCACTGAAACAAAAGATGAAGAAGGGCCATTTGTTACTCTACCACTTAAACGAAAACTATGTCATGAAAGAGAAAAAACCCATTACAGATTCTAGAGTTATAACCAGTAATACATATTTATCAAATAGGACATTAAAAAGACTGACAGTTTGGTTGAAAAGAACTGCTAAGTAGTTCTTATAATTGCCACCTAGAATCTGACTCTGAAAAGGCGTAAACATTAAACGTTATTATTTACTAGTGGAAAATTGTCTGTTTTGTAAACTCACTAGTAACAATGAATGAATGCCAACTGCAAATAAAATTAAGCAAGTTTGTAGTTTCAAAGTCCTTAGCTTTGTTTACTAAAATACATGGGATAAGCTTGCTAAATTAGATCAATCTACAGAGAATAAATTTTCTGATGCAAATAAAATTTTGCAAATTACCCAAATTCATATAGCAACATTTTCTGTAAACTCACATGACTATGGTGCACATGTGAAGACCTCCCTCAGGCTTTCAGATTCTGGGAAAGCTTTCCCCATCTACAACTGTCAAGACCCCCTTCCAGACGTTCATTCTATATGCATGAATGTTGGTGGAGGAGTGCACAGCTTTGAGGACTGGGCTATTTGTCACAACCCCACTCCCTTGCCTTGGTGTTGCTCAACAGAGGAGTAACGAATGACCAAATAAGGCTATACTCATAACCCTTTGGCACTCATTTCAGAGTCTACTGGAATGTCTCTGCTATTGCAACCCTAGAAATATCCTTTTGAGAATTCTTAATTTGAGAAAGAAAATCTGGATGATTGGACAAGAATTAGAACATGTTTCCATTAAGCAGAGTAGGCAGTTACCAGTTCTGAAATATGTCTGGATTGTTATAGGTATTAATGGAGAGAAAACCATTTCTCAGAGGAATGTTTTAATAACTTGGGTTAGATAAAATTCAACAGATGGGAGGAGAAGAATTTCTATCTTTCACTAACACCAAATACTTATTTAGAAGCATCTTCATGCTGACATCCAGGGAATGTGGAGCACCAACAATGTGGCTGGCTGTTAAATTATTGCTATCTCTAAGAATGACAACATGGATGACACAGGTTTCAACTGCTGGTTCAAGTTTCCAAATCTGACAGGGAACTTCATCACATCAAGGAAATATTGCAGACTGCGCCCTCTCCATCTCTCGGCTCTCTCCCCCTCGACCCTGCCAATTTAACAGTAACTTAAAGAGCACAGATGATTGAGAGTCTCTTTCTTACAGAAATCAATGGGCCACTTTTTTCAGTTGCAAGAACTGATGGAAATGTTTCTTCACCTTAATGCCATTCAATACTAAGATGAAGTCTGTGGTAAATCATGATACAGAGCCCTGGGGAATTAATGGATGTTGGACGCAGTAATAGAAACAATTAGGGTATCTTTAAGCAATCCAAAGGTCTGTAAAGGGATAGTTCTATCAGCTGTCAACAGTAAGTAAACTAGGAAGATTTTAGATGCTTAATGTTTTGCTTGCAAATCCAACTCTTCCTCTTGACAAACTGAAACAATTCAATTGATAAATCCACAAGTACTAAAGAGAAAATTAACCTAATTGAAAAGCTACTCATCTTGTTAGCTACAAATACCTTCCTCTATTTTGTCCAGCATTATGCAATGAGAATGCAGAAAGGCAGAGTATCACTCTTGCACTGTTTGTAACTGAATCAAGAGTCAACTAAAATGCCATAATGAAGAAAGCATTTATAGAGCTTATGCAAATATGCTAGCAAGAGATTCAGTAATTCTGCAGTAATATTAAAAACTGAAGCAAGATATGATTTATTAATCAAAACAAATGATAACATATATGTTATACGTTCAACTGAACAAAAAAAATATAACCTTGCACTGATAACTTAGTTTCTTGTTTCAAGGTACGTACCAATTGCTCTTCTGAAATTTTCCATCAAGACCTCTGTCTTCTTTATTTCAGTAGAGTAAACTTCACTTCCAACCATAGGGCAAAAGGGAACCTTACTACCCAACTCCTGAGCAATAGCCAAAGCCAAAGCAGTCTATGAAAATAAAAAGTCAAAAGACTGAGCAATTATATATTATACTGAAATCTCAAAATTTCAGAGAATTTAAAGAAATTAGACAGCCTATCAGGTTTTAAACTTAAATTTCAGTAGGCCTACACTGAGTAGGATTAACTTTGGATACAACCTAATGTTCTTGTAAGTGGAATATTGCTTAAAGGATCTTCCCACTGGAGGAGGCAGAGGGGAGACCATTTTTAACATTTCCTCATTTTCTGCCCCGTGCAAAGCAACTCCATGAGGGAATGTTCCAGAATAGTGGAGTATTGGAGGATGCAGGGAGGCCATTTTAACAGGACCATATTTATCAAAATAGGCTAAGGAGGCTCTTGCCTAAAGATCATGATTTCACAATGTAGTGCTAGAATAGTCTACTATTTTTTCCAGAGAGATTTACCAGTTAAATAAATCCTTCTCTAGTCTGGGGCTAGATTTCTATAATATGGTGCTGGTTTTAATGATGATGGAAAGGGGGGGGGGGATTAATCTGCTGAGATATGCAGCAATTTTCAAATGTTCCATGAGGGTGGAACAAGTTTAAGAACTACTGGTTTAAAGCTTTTTAGTAATTTGTTAGTTCTAGCATGGCTCCTAAAGGCTTCTTAGAAATGTGTACAGAATTGCTGCCTAAATAAGTATCAGTAAGTATCAAATAACTAACTACTGTTAAAAGGTTGCATATTCACATAATCTTTCACCTAGGACAAGCATACTAGTTTATTTAAATATCTCCATTAGGTGCCATCTTTAGACACCAGGAAAAATGTTTCTCTTGAACCAGGCATTTGGCGGATTAACATTCTATGGCCTTTTAAATATGTGTGTGTGTGGGGGGAGGATTTATCGGTTTGTTTTGCTTTTGTTTTTTAATGTATTCTGTGTTTTCATTTTTATGGTATGAATTGCCCTGTGTCCTTCGGTTGAAGGGTGACATACAAATTTAATAACTATAATACTCCTACAATACAAGGATCAAATGTTCTGCAGTAGTTCAGTTCTCCTCCCATTCCACTGACCAAATGAGTTTAGAAGGTCTGATGCCTATGTGTGTACCGTACTCTTTGCTATACTCTTGTTGACACCTGCTGAAAACATTTGTTAGGCAAGCCCTTAAAGGCATATAAAAGTTACATGTGCTTTATTTCTTTTTAGCTGCTGTTTATTTTAATGATCTTTTGAATATCTTAATTTTTGTGATATTGTTAATATTTTATTATTTATTGTTAATAATAATTATAAATAATATTGTTTATTATTTTATTTCTGTAAACCAATTGAAGATTATTATTATTTTTACAAACAATCAGCACATAAATTCTGTAAAATAAAGTATGTATAAGCACAAATGTACAAGCTACTGGGAAGTAAAAGGTAAGGGAAAGGACCCCTGGACGGTTAAGTCTAGTCAAAGGCAACTATGGGGTGCGGCGCTCATCTTGCTTCAGGCCAGGGGAGCCAGCATTTGACACAAGCATGTGACCTAAGACATACCTTTCCAGTTCCAGGAGGTCCTGCCAATAGCACAGCTCTGCCAGCCATCTTCTTGCTTCTGATCAATTCTACAATAACACCGCAAGCCTAAAACATTAAAATACTAGGGTTATAGATACTGGAGGGTTTGGGGTTTGTTTGTCTTTTGCTTTTTAAAGTCCTCGTTGAGATTAGGAACAGAAGGCATTTGCAATAGCATAGGACACCTATCATTTCACAAATACAACAGCTATATATAATCTTCTGGCTTGTTTGAGTAAATCTACTCAATATCTTGCACAATCACCAGTTTAAAATGATGAAAGTGAGGGATTTGGCCAAGATCTCCCACCAAGCTTGTATTGGCAGAAGAAAAATGAGAACTTCCGAGTGCTCTTCTTTTTAGAAAGTTTCTTATTAACAGCTCACCTGATGTTGAAATGGCTAGTTTGCAGACTGGTGGAACGTTCAATGTACTAACACTAATTTTAAAATGTAGGCATGTCCACTCAGAAGGGCCACTGTGTTCAGTGGGGTTCACTGTTTCAGATTATATCTTTATATATATGTCTCTGAATTCAATACAAACCAAAGAAATATGAACTCTGAAAAGGCCTTGTTTTTAATACAGTTCTAAGCTAAGCACCAAATTTTAGGAAGCTGATGAAAGGTGTGCAGCAAGGCTGCAGATGCAGCTATGGCTTTGATGCTCCCTAAAGCCCAGCCAGTCAGATTTGCCCCTAATAATGACAACATGGAGAAGCATGTACACCACCTTGAGTTCCTTGAAGGGTGGAATAGACGTGTAAGAACAAACAAACACAAATAAGCTACATCTCCAATGATACACCATGCATTTCTGATGCTATGTCTATCTGACAAGCAACTGCTCAGTTTGATCTCACTTAAGACCCAAAATTAATATCCTTGAACTGAAGCAGATTTAGGTTAAGCATACAGCAGAGATTCCAAGCTCTGTATGAAGATCCCCTTCCTAGAATAGCCACTTACCGTATTTTTCGCCCTATAGGACGCACCGTCCCATAAGGCGCACCTAGTTTTTTGGGGGGGAAATAAAGGGGAAAAAAAATTTTCCCCCCCAGGCGCGGGGCTGGGGCGGGGGAGGCCCGAGCTTCCCCCGACCCCAGCCCCCAAACAGGCAGCTCTCTGCAAGCCGTGGGAGCCCAGCGCTGGCTCCCGCTGCTTGCGGAGAGGTCCGCGAAGCCTGGACGTGCTGATCTCAGCGCGCGCAGGCTTCGGCATGCAGGCAACTCTCCACAAGCAGCAGGAGCGCTCCCGCTGCTTGCGGAGAGGTCCGCGAAGCCTGGAGAGCGAGAGGGGTCGGTGCGCACCGACCCCTCTCGCTCTCCAGGCTTCAGTGAAAGCCTGCATTCGCCCCATAGGACGCACACACATTTCCCCTTCATTTCTGGAGGGCAAAAAGTGCTTCCTATAGGGCGAAAAATACGGTACTTCATAGTTTATGACAAAGTTACACAAGGCAGGTATATAGGATGCCTAGCATTTGGTTGAACCTAATCTGATTTTTTGCAGGGTGGATGGGGAGGGTGAAACTTGTGACCCTGCATATGTTGTTGGCCTCCAATTTGGGTCAGGCAGAGGGCCTTCTCGGTAGTGGCACCCGCCCTGTGGAACGCCCTTCCACCAGATGTCGTAGAGAAAAATAACTACCAAACTTTTAGAAGACATCTGAAGGCAGCCCTATTTAGGGAAGCTTCTAATGTTTAATAGGTTACTGTATTTTAGTGTTCTGTTGGAAGCCGCCCAGAGTGGCTGGGGAAACCCAGCCAGATGGGTGGGGTATAAATAATAATAATAATAATTATTATCATTATCAGCACCAGCCACAGCATGATGTGCGCAGTAGCCCATGAACATTCAGGGGTCTCTCCGTGGCTTAGATGAACTCTCCTAAAGCGATTTTTTTGGGGGTGGGGGCCACTCCTAACTTTCAATCTGCTTGACCACGCTCGTCTCAAACCACAACTTATTTCATGGCTTGAAACGGAACAAGAAGCGAAGGTGGATCCCCACTCCTTATGGCTCTCTTTCGGCTGCCGCCTTCCCCCCTCAGAGGTTCCGCAGCTGCACCAGCGCCTCCTTAGGGAGACGACGGGCCCAGGGGGCTCCTGCCCGGCGCCTCCGAGTCGAAGAGCCCGAGGAGAGGACAGGCCGTGACGCGGCCGGACGGGGCACCGCCGTGGCCGTGGCGCCCCGCCAGCGCCGCCCTCACCTCCCGCGCGTTCTCCTGCCCGACCAGCCCGGCCGCCGCCGGCTTGGCTGCCCCGCTGTCGTCCAGCCCCAGGCCCTTGACATGGCTGTGCGCGGCGATGCGCTGCGTCTTCGACGTGCTCTTCACTTCCTCGATCTTCATCCCGCCGCTGGCGACCAGAAGCAAAGGAGGCCCCGGGAAACTCAGCCCGCCGCCTTCTCCTCCTCCTCCTTCTTCTTACCGGCCGCACACGCAGTTAACATGCGGCACCCGCGCGTTACCAAGGTTCCCGGCGCTCTGCCGCCTCGTCCTTGCCCCCGTTCAAATAACTGGATAACGGGAGCGAGCTCTCGCTTGCCATTGGGCAAATCTGCTGTCAATCAGAGGTCGTAGTTTTCTCCCCCCCTTTAGGCACCGCACAGACAATTCAGTTTAGTGCACCTTCGAAGACGCTCCGGTTTCACCCGGCAGTTGTAGAAATAGAGTACCGGCAGAGAAGGGTTGCAGCTGGGAAAGAGCCCCCGGAATTTTTGTATGGCTCGTTGTTATTTTCTGGCATTTTAGCAATGCAGTATTACTGCTGATCAGTATGTGATCTTCGGGTGCAGGGCGGTATATCAATCTAATAAATGATAATAACATCATCATAAAAAGGATATCATTAGTATTTACAGGGCAGAGTCCTTTTCCTTTGGAGTTAAAGCTACAGGAGCGAAGAAACAACGAGGATTGTATTGTGCGCCCTTTCTTCATGGACGTCGGGATGTTGTTCCTCACAACAACACTGAGAGAGGTTGGGCTGACAGATGGTGGCATCCTAAGCCATCCTTAATAGCTGAGCAATTAACCTGAGTTTTCCACACTTAAGCCTCAACTTTGTAATCACTCCACTACACTGCGTCTCAGTCTGATACCAGATCTCTAATCATTAAAAATATCATCCACACACAAAGGAGTGTCCTTTTGATATTCCGGACTCGTTCACAATGTCTTTCCATTTGACTACTGCAATTCTTTATGTGTGAGGCCTTCAAGCGAATTTGACTCAAAAAGTTAGAAATTCAGAAAGTGGAGGAACTATTTTCTTTTGCAAGTCACTTATTAATATTTCATTCCAGAATATCCCTTTTATTATTTATATGTTCATTATTACTTTATTGCATGTATGATAGAGACAGTCAGGTCTTTAAAAAACAAACAAACTGATCAAGGGTTTTTTTTTTTTTTTAAATGATATTTATTAAAGTTTCTAATAAAAACAGAACACAGTAAAAGAAAAAAAAAGAAAAATACACAATACAAAAATGCACAATACAAAATACAGAAAAAACAAAACAAAAGAAGAAACATTAAAAACAATACCACCTTTTCATCACCACTTTTGAATTTACTTATTTTCTGGACCTCCTCGTACCTCCCTCTTTTGTATTCCAGTTCATTTTGTTTGTCCAGCAATTTCTTTCCCTCTTTTTTAATCCCAATCCTTAATCTTAATATGGTATAACATTAAATTCTTATCTATTAATAACCAATTTTCCATTCTTTTAACCTTTTTATGCCTAATCCTTAATCTTAGTCTATATATAACTTTAACGCCTGTACAGCTAGAAACCACTTAATTTCAATCCATCATCACTCTAACATTCTTTGATTTTGCAATGTTTCTGTAAATAATCTTTAAATTTCTTCCAATCTTCTTCCACCGACTCTTCTGCCTGGTCACGGATTCTACCAGTCATTTCCGCCAGTTCCATATAGTCCATCAGTTTCATCTGCCATTCCTCCAGTGTGGGTAGCTCTTGTGTCTTCCAATACTTTGCGATGAGTATTCTTGCTGCTGTTGTTGCGTACATAAAGAAAGTTCTATCCTTTTTTAACACCGATTGGCCGACTATGCCCAAGAGAAAGGCCTCTGGTTTCTTCAAGAAGGTATATTTAAATACCTTTTTTAATTCATTATATATCATTTCCCAGAAAGCCTTAATCTTTGGGCACGTCCACCAAAGGTGAAAAAATGTACCTTCAGTTTCTTTACATTTCCCACATTTATTATCGGGCAAATGGTAAATTTTTGCAAGCTTGACTGGGGTTATGTACCACCTGTATATCATTTTCATAATATTCTCTCTTAAGGCATTACATGCCGTAAATTTCATACCTGTGGTCCACAACTGCTCCCAGTCAGCAAACATAATGTTATGACCAACGTCTTGTGCCCATTTAATCATAACAGATTTCACCGTTTCATCCTGAGTGTTCCATTTCAACAGCAAGTTATACATCTTTGACAAGTTCTTAGTTTTGGGTTCTAACAGTTCAGTTTCTAATTTTGATTTTTCCACCTGGAAGCCAATTTTCTTGTCCAAATTAAATGCCTCCATTATCTGAAAATAATGAAGCCAGTCTCGCACTTTGTTTTTTAGTTTTTCAAAACTCTGCAATTTCAGTCTATCTCCATCTTGTTCCAAAATTTCCCAATATTTCGGCCATTTGACCTCCATATTGACAAACTGATCAAGGGTTTTAAATGCAACTCAAGAAAAAGAAAAGGGATCACTCAAGCAAACTAAAGCCTGGCAGAAAGACAATCCCCACTTTGTAGGATTCCACTGCCTTCAGTAGTCTTACCACCTTTTCTGAGGCATATACGGATTTCTTAGGACTGTTTCAGAGTTTATGTTGGGACTCGGAGCACACAGCAGTAGAACTTGGATCAATAGCTCTACCTGTGAATGCATTTGCCCAAGATAGTATCTGAACTAGCCCTTCCTACAGTCCTCTTTATATGTAGTCATGGAAAAAAGAAAGTGGCATCATAAAACCAAATGTAGCAGAAAATGGTATGAAACTGGTGCAACAAATAATTATTTCTTATGGCACTATTAGGTGAATCCCATTTTGGAAAACTTATGAGATATGTTGGAATGCATTGAGTTGTAATAAATTAGATAATTTTGAATGCACTTGTAGTTGCTAGTCTAGTTTATGGTCCTCTTTGGACATGTAAAGAAATACAGTGGTACCTCGGGTTACAGACACTTCAGGTTACAGACTCTGCTAACCCAGAAATAGTATCTCGGGTTAAGAACTTTGCTTCAGGATGAGAACAGAAATTGTGCGGCGACGGTGTGGCGGCAGCGGGAGGCCCCATTAGCTAAAGTGGTGTCTCAGGTTAAGAACAGTTTCAGGTTAAGAACGGACCTCCAGAACGAATTAAGTTCTTAACCCGAGGTACCACTGTACCTGTGAAGAAGAATGGTTGAAAAAATTGTGAGACATTGCTATAAATCTTCAAATGCATTTGAATGAGTTAATGAAATATGTTGCTCCAGAAGATCAAAAGGACATAACTTGGACAAGTGCTTAAAATGGTCAAAGACTAAATACATTTTAAAAAATAAATGGACCATGCCGTGCAATACTATAAAAGGTAAAGGGACCCCTGACCATTAGGTCCAGTTGTGACCGACTCTGGGGTTGCGGCTCTCATCTCGCTTTATTGGCCGAGGGAGCCGGCGTACAGCTTCCGGGTCATGTGGCCAGCATAACTAAGCCGCTTCTGGCGAACCAGAGCAGCGCACAGAAACACCGTTTACCTTCCCGCCGGAGCGGTACCTATTTATCTACTTGCACTTTGACGTGCTTTCGAACTGCTAGATTGGCAGGAGCAGGGACTGAGCAACGGGAGCTCACCCGGTCACGGGGATTCAAACTGCCGACCTTCTGATCGGCAAGTCCTAGGCTCTGTGGTTTAACCCACAGCGCCACCCATGTCCCTGTGCAATACTATATTTACTAATTAATCTTACAAACTTGTTTATTTAACTACATATAAAGAGGACTGTAGGAAGGGCTAGTTCAGATACTATCTTGGGCAAATGCATTCACAGATAAACAAACTTGTTTATCTAACATGGATCCATGTAAAGGGCTGTATGGATCACAGGTTCACAGTATGAACCTATGCATGTGTACTGCTTTTCAGTTCTATGGAAATTACTCTCATGTAAGTATATAGGATTGCAGTTCCATATTGCTTGCACTTTCCTAAACAAAACTGGTTTATCCAGTGTGTCAATGATAAGTCCATTTTATAGCGATGATTTCTTCATGTTACTGCTATCACATACCCTCCAACATTTCTCTGATGAAAATAGGGACGTCCTTTTCCATAATTAGAATAATAATTTTACTATTTATAGCAAATTTCCCGAGCCACTCTGGGCAGCTTCCAACATATATAAGAACATAATAAAACATTAAACATTAAAATATCTTCCCAATACAAGGCTGCCTTGAGATGGCTCGGTGGTTGGATACCTCCATACCTTCCAACATTTCTCCAGTGAAAATAGGGACATCTTACCTTACGCTTCAATATTTCTCTGATGAAAATAGGGACATCCCAAGGAAGAAAGGGACATTCAAATCAGAAACTGGAACGGCTTCTATAAATATGGGACTGTCCCTGGAAAATAGGGACACTTGGAGGTTCTGCTATCAATAATATTGTTTCAGACCACACAAGTTATTGTTCATTTGCAAAGTGAAGCTTTGAACAGCTTATTCAAGGACCAAAAAGAACTAAAATATAATTAAAATAACCAACACTCCCTGCCTCGAGACATCCATTGTGTGCTATTTTTGGTGTCTGCTTAAAACTTTTTTACTTAGGCAAGCCTTTCCAGATGTGTATTTATTTCATAAAATAAAATGTATTTAATAAAATTAGAAGTTAGATGCTTTATTTCTTTTTAGCTACTGCCAATTTGATACATCTTTGAATGTTTTAGATACCTGTTTTTAAATTTATCAATAATATTAATGTTTTCTTTTATATTTTTGTAAACTGCTCAGAGGCTTTTACAATCGAATTATAACTTTTTTTTGTTAAATAAAACTAACACTGATGTCTGATGCAAGTTAGCATATGTAGTTATAATACACCATCATAAAAAATACTGAAGCCTAATACTCTCCTTGCTCTTGACTGAGTATACCATTTATACTGAAGAGAAACCACGGAGGAAAGTAGGATTAGTTTAGAAGGCAAACATAAAACCATTTCTCTGCATTGTCAACACGTTATTAAGAAAGGGCTTTTTTGTTTCTTTACTTAAAGCATTTAGGTATAACTCAATATTCCACTAACCAGAAAAATAATACGACTATGAAAATTTGAGCTATTGGTCTTCAGGTTTAATCAACTAACTTTGCCAACTTCTCGTATGCTATTTTCTGTTCGTACCAACCCATGGGGTGGAGGGGAAGGAAAAGTTGTCTGAACAGCCAGTCTGCTTTTTAGCACAGACGTCATGTGATACCCAAGGAGGGAGCTGGAGACTTCAGAGTAGTTTTTTTTTAAATAGACTAAACGTTTGAGATTACAGGACGTAGCCTAGTTTCACATAAGCTTCCAAATTTCAGTGGGACATGCTGAACCCTGAAATTGTCAAATAGTATATTATTTTTGGAGAGAGGAAAATGTGCAAGTCTGTGAATGACCTTTACATTTTTAACCCATCCCAAAGGTCTGACTTCCTGCCCTTGCTCCCATGAGGTTTTGTAAACTCTAGCAATTAATAGCAACATTTTGTGAAGGAGCAGTTTAATGTATAGAAAAGGAAATTGGAGCAATGGGTGTTACATCTAATTAACAAAAGAGGGGGAAAATGTTTTTGTGCCCTCTTCTGTTTCTTTATTTATGAAGTGCAAAGGGTTGTATTTTTGTAACCTTGCCAATAGCAAGTTGGGGGTTATTCCCCACCCCACATGCAGGGCTATCTTTCCTGGAGGTCCAGGAAAATGAACTGGAATGTTCCCAGTCTTCTTAAAATAGGAATGTTGTATACAAGATACATATATCTTTACTTCCAATTCAGCAACAACAATAACAGTACAAAAAAGGTACATTATCAATTTAATTTATTCACATTTACTAACTGCCTTAAGTTCCAGTTTAATTTTTTGAATTCAGAATGCACTTTTCATGTTCATGGGCCCTTATACTATTGATACAATTGTGCATTTGTTTCATTTTAGCAATGTTCACCAGAGTTTCAGACAAACAAAGTTTTCCAAACCTTACAGAAAATAAATCATAGGCCCCTGGGCCAAACCACAGGGGCCTGCCTTTTCCCAAACACAGGGTAGTATAGGTCCCAGGATATGGTCTGAAGGTACATGAACCAACTATTTTTCTGGAGCTAAACAGCGCCTAAGTCAGCAACTGCCTAGGATGCACATGTACACCACCTTGGCTTCCACGGTGGAAGACTGCATATAAATGCAAGAAAATGTAAAAATAAATACATAAAGTCCCCTTAGTTGGTAATTATTTGGCTTACTTGCCAACAAATGAAAGGTTGTGAATTCATACAAATCCACTGAAGTAAAGAACTGAGGTAACAAACCTCTTATTTTCCTTTAGGTTGGCTTCTTTACCACTACTGAGCTGTTAATTTAGATATTGGCATTTTATGGATTGTTTTTCCTAGCAGTTGTTTTATGATTACTGAATTTCTTACAAATGCATGTAGCTATCCATATCTATCATCTATCTACCTATCTATCTATCTACCTATCATCTATCTATCTATCTGCAAATGTAAACAGGGGCCTATGTTCATAGGAAGGAGTACTGTTTTTGTGTTGAAGCTCGATATGCACTTAGTGGGAATTGAATGTGGTATTAAAGTTTCTAGGACAGCTAGTGGCCTAATGATTGGATAGAGGAAGGGGAGCCACTCTAGGAAGCATGGCAAGCAGCAGCCACTCTTCAGCTCATTGCAACGTGGAAAACCCTTCTACGAAGCAGAAAAGATAGACTACAGCATGAGCCACCTTTTTCAAACATAACAAAATAAGGTAAGCAGCAGGCTGCCCCTGCCCAGCATGCATGCATACGCACAGTGTGGAAGAAACCCTGCCTTTTCCCTAACCTTTCTTAAAAACTTTTATAGAGGTTGGCACAGACCTCTATAAAAAGCCTTTCAAGAACAGTTATGGCCTCCATGATCTCTCTCCTCTCCTACCATCTGTAGCCTCTTCCTTTGGACCCCACACATCAGTCCCCACATAACAGCACTGTCATTATGCACGACAGCTGGGAACTCCTAACTATGCCTAATACAGTGGTACCTCAGATTACATACGCTTCAGGTTACATACGCTTCAGGTTACAGACTCCGCTAACCCAGAAATAGTACCTCAGGTTAAGAACTTTGCTTCAGGATGAGAACAGAAATCGTGCTCCGACCGCGCGGCAGCAGCAGGAGGCCCCATTAGCTAAAGTGGTGCTTCAGGTTAAGAACGGACCTCCGGAACGAATTAAGTACTTAACCCGAGGTACCACTGTATACTCTTTTAATGCAAGCATTGCATCCTTTCTGGTTTGTGCTCTGGTAAGAGCACTGTATTTTCTGCCTTGTTCCATCACAGTAAACGGAATAGCCCCCTCTAGCATTGCATGTGCAAAGTTGTTCAAGGTGAACAGCAGGTGCGAGAGTTGTTGCGGACTTCAGAACTGCTGGGTCTGTGAGGAGGAAGAAATACATACTTTGTTTTATCAACAGTTTTTTATTTTACTGAACTTTCTAAAATGATGCAAAAGCCTAGTCAAACGATACAAACTAAATCAAGATGTGTTCTATGCATACAATCAAGTGGGAGATGGGGAAGGCGGGGGAATGGCTAGATCTATACGAGTCCACGCATCAGGGAAATTCTCATCTTTCCTAGGTTTAAAGAATGTCACCTTCTTATATGCCACCAACTGAGGGGAATAAAGGAAACATACACACACACATTCTTAACTAGGGGAGGAATGCTTCCTCCCTCCATAGTTCTCTCCTATATACACACACAACACTAGGGCTGGATTTAGGTTTGATGAGGCCCTAAGCTACTGAAGTTAATGGGGCCCTTTATATGTCCAGCTGTCCTCTGACAACAACAAATTGTCGCTGTTTTTTGTGTTGAATATATGCTATATGGTAATTTATGGACCTAATAGGTATCTAAAGCCATTTGCACATAACAAAGTATGTATTAAATCATGCAGAATGTAGGCACCCTATGTATAGAAATGCGCAAACCAGTGATATTTTAGTGAGCAGGCTAGCAGGTGAGGCCCATTACTTACATCAGAGGAGCCTACACAACACAAAACACTGTTGCTGGTTTTATTTACAGTATGTAGATTTTATTTGTTTTTTATCTTATATTTTGGAAATATACATTCAGGTTTTTCTTCCTTCTTTTGGGTCCCCCAAGAGAGTGGGGCCCTAAGCTATAGCTTGTTCAGTTTATACATAAATCCGGCACACACACACACACACGCACTTAAGCATTACCCGGCTGTTTGCTCCAGTCTCCCTAACAGCGTGGGCAATCCCAGTGGGCAGCTTTGAGGCGCCCTTCTGGCCCCGCTAAATCTTCCTTGTGCAGATCCCCAAAATTTGGCTTGTTCCTCTCAAGACATTTCCCCACAGACGCCTCTCTCCCCGCTTGGGGTCTCCCCCTCGCCGCCCACCCCTCGCCCCTCCTGCATTTCCCACTAGCATTTCCAGGCAAGGTGTGGGTCACCTTCATTCAGGCACAGACAGCGGGAGGGGAGGGAGGGGCTTAGCAACGCCCCCGGCCGGGGAAACACAAAGGCCGGTTCGTTTTGCCGCGCGCAGAGAAAGAGGGAAAACTGTCTCCGCAATAACTTCTTTGCTCCCTCTCCCCTGCATCAAGCTCCATCTCCAAGACAGGGCGGGGGCGGGGCAGGGAGGAAGGAGGAGGCTTTGCTCTGGAGGACACCCTATTTCCCCCTCCCTTTCCTCCAATTTCCTTACTCTCTAGGAATCCGTCTCTTTCTCTTCTTTTAACCCTCTCTGAGCCAAAAGCGGCGAACTCTCGCTGCCGCTTACTTTCCAAGCAAGCGGGCGGGTGCATTCGCAAGGATACCGGAAGCGGAGGCAACGCGGGGCGGAAGAGGAGTGAGAAGCCTGCAGGGGGCGTGGGCTGGGGCGGGTGGTTGAGAGAGTAGATTAGGGCAAGGGAAAGCAAACCGCAGGAGCGTGGCCGGTAAGCGAATTTAGGGCTGTATTTGTTTGTGTGTGTTGTATGTGTGCCTTAACTTCGGATTTTCCCAGGGATCAGGGGAAGCCGAATTGACTGTAAAAAAAAAAAAAAAGCCAAAACAGAAAACCATGAGGTTGGATGCTGCATCAGGAAAACGTCACGTGGAGGACACCCACAAAACTGAGGCTCAGGCAGCCTCCAGTGCACAGTCAATGCACACGAAAGCCCCGGGTGGATAAGCCCCATGGGAGTCCCTTTCTGCACCGCAAGGGCGGGAGGGGGGGAGGAGACATGAATCATTGTAACGAGTGAAAGAAAAACCAGCCCCCTTTTTTACCTGAATGGTGGGTGAAGGGTGGCGGGAGAGAAAGTAGCAAGGGTCTCTCCCCGCCTCCCGAGCCCTGACAGTGCACCTGAGGACGGCACTTCCCAGTCTGGTGCCCAGCATTCCCCCCCCCCCCCATTCCAGCCATAATGATGATGATGATGATGATGATAATAATAATAATTTATTATTTATACCCAGCCCATCCGGCTGGGTTTCCCCAGCTAGCATTTTTGACTGAAGTTTCATTTTATAGATTTAATTGATTCTTTTTTATTTTATCTTTGTAAACCGCTTAGAGACTATTGTAGTTAAGCGGTGTGCAAGTTGTTTAATTTAAATAAATAAGAAACTTAGGAAGCCACCTTAGCCTGACACTGTGTGCACACTCTTGTTTCCTTCTGCTCCAGTGCACCCACACCACTGGTGTTTGAAGACGTCTGTACATGTGACATCAACCACACAATCCTTATCCTGCAGTTTCTTGGAAAATAATTTCCAGCTTCCACCTGGTTTTAAAGTGTAAACTGCAATTGTTTTGCGGTTAAGCACTTGCAGACCGCTGTTGCACAGGTGCGGATAACAGTGCATGCGCACATGACAACCTCATGAATAGGAGTTGAGGGGTTGCTTTATGAAAAAGACAATGGTGCATTGGGTGAAGACATCCCTGCCCCCTCTCTGCTGTGTAGAACACCATGCAAATGTGACTTGAAGTGCAGCAGGGGGAAAGGAACTCGCTGCATTTTAGCCACTAATGTGTACACAGCCTAGATCAGACCATAAGTCCATCTAGCTCAGTATTATCTATTCAGACTGCCAGCAACTCTCCACAGTTTCTGACAGGTGACATTCCCAGCCCTACCTGGAGATGCCAGAGACTGAACCTGAGGATAAAAAGATGCTCCACCACTGAACTATGGCCCTTCCTCTAACTCCAAATGGTTTGTGCTGCAGTCCCCGTCATCCTTGGCCATGCATTCTTGGGCTGTTGGGAAAGGCCAGTCTAGGTCTATGTTGTGTGCATAGTAATGTGGCATTTCATTTTAGAATATGGAGAGAATGTAAGGTAATTTGTACAGCTGGGTGACATTGGGGAACTGCTTTGTATTCAGGATGCTTATAGCAGAGTGAAGCAGAACTTCCTACTCATTCCCACAGCTCACCCACCACTTTTTAAAATTAGTGTTTCTTTTACAGTTTCCTGCAATTGGAACAGTCCCAACCTGGCCTGTGTTGTCACAGGGGTGGTGTTGCAAGCAGGACCGCCTTGAAAGAGAAAAGAACTGCTTTCAAGACATCCATGGCCTGTGCAGCTGCTATTCCCCCTGCCCCAAAGCCCAACACCTCTCATCGACTGAATATAAATGTTGGTGTCCTGGGCCACATCGACAGTGGCAAGACTGCTCTTGCGCGGGCCCTTAGCACTGTTGGGTCCACTGCTGCCTTTGACAGAGCCCCGCAGAGCCGAGCTCGGGGAATCACCCTGGACTTGGGCTTCTCCTGCCTCTGTACAGAGTTGCCTCCACACCTGGGAACCGAGCCTGGCGAGCTCCAACTGACCCTGGTGGATTGCCCAGGACATGCCTCCCTTATTCGCACCATTATTGGAGGTAAGAGGCAGACAGAGGCAAAACTGCAGGGGTGGGTGGGTTGCCTGCCTGTGCTCTGCAAAGACTGTATACTGATTTATTGATTCTGGTAGAGGACTGGTCCCCCTCAGCTCAAAGCTCCCTGTCATTCCACCACTTACAGAGACAGAGTGAGTGAGTGAGCAAGCAAGCAAGCAAGCAGAGGCAATCATTTGCATTTCTTCTTTCTGGTTGCTTGGCAGGACCTGCAATAACAAACCTTCCTCGTCAAATGGTTGGAGGAAGTTGCTGTGCTGTTGTTTTTGCAGGAGCCGTTTTGCCCTCGTGATGTTATGGTGGAGAGGGTTGAATGTGTGGCTTGCTTGCATGCCTGTGCAAGGAAGGTAAATTGGGCACGGGTGGGAGGAATAGGCTTTCCTCCCCAATGTGCTTCTGTTAGTGCAAAAAGTTGCCCTCCACCACACACTTGGTAGTCAAATTGGCATGTGAGGTTCTTACTACGTGTAAAAGTGAAGCACAATTCTTTCTTTTTCAAAAATAGAGCATAGATGATGGCTGGCTGTGGATGATAAGAACAAAAAGCAATTGCATTTAAAATAATTTTAAACTTAAATGTTTAATGTACTTGTATAGTTCCTTTCCTTGTACAAAATAGTGTTTTGTGACTGACAGCAAAGGAAATTGTGCCTGAAAGCTCTCCAGTTACGATTGTGAGTGTATGTTTTTCCAATTCATTCTGTTTGGCAGGTTTTAAGATGCACAGTTTAGGGTAGTATGAAAAATGTCCTGGAAGTGAATTTGGCTGCATTTCCCACATTCGTTATTTGCAAGGTGCCCTGCTAAAGGCAGAGGGAAGAAATAAAGATAAATTGTTCTGGGATTGTGGCCTTGATCCAGCAATTTTCTTTCATTCATTCATTCATTCTGCATAAAGTGACTAGTAAAGGTAAGATATTGTTCTGCCTAGGAATTAATATTGTCTAGAGAAGCACTCCTCAGTGTTTCACCTTTGAAGAATTGTATTTGTTGTTGTGTCTGGCCTTCTTCATGGTGGCACCCTGGTTTTGGACCTCCATGCTCCTTGATGCTCATCTGGCTCCTCTGTTGTAGCACTTTCGTTGCCAGCTAAAAACACGGATGATTCAGTCAAGTGTTCAGCCCTTTTCTGAAATTTACTCATCTGTGAGGGGTGATGTATGATGTGGTTTTATGTATTGATCTTTAGGGGTTTTTCTGCTACCCAATCTGCTATTCTGGCAAGAGAGCAGGATGCAAATAAATAAAAATATAAGCTCATAGCATATAAGCAGTCTTGTGGCACCTCAGTAAAATGACATCTACTTTGATCACAGACACAGGTGGAGCAACCAGAGAGTTTAAAAATTATATTTCCATGCATATACAGGTTCTGGATGTTTGTTTGTTTGTTTCATTTATTAGTGGCTTGCCGTGAAAAATCCTGAAGCAATTTAACAATAAAAATATCAACAATAAAAGTTTATTTAAAATACAGACTTGGATAAAAATCTTCACTTAAAAGGCTTGTTGGGAAAGGAAAGTCTTCAATTGCTTCTGGAAAGATAATAGAGATGGCACCTGTTTAAAAATTATATTTCCATTTCAGTCCTGGTTCTGAATGACACGATCTGTTTTGCAATCTGTATATCAAAGCTGATCAGTGTTGTGAAACATTTTTGATAGGCACTTCGTCAAATGCAGATTGCTGTTACTTCATTGGTGGAAAAAGGCCTGCTTAAATGCAGATGCCCGTAATCTGATGTGCCTTATAGAGAAATAGCTTGTTTGGTTTTCAGCGGGATGTCAAGATTGTTTATTTTGCATATAGAACTAAAGGTTCTTGGTTTTAAAAGGTTTTTGTGTATAGGTGTTCAATCACATTCTCACGCAAGTTGGTTGAATTGTATGGATGCTTCTCAGGGTGGCAGTTTCTTTGCTTGAAGTTTTAAACTAAAATTATATCCGATAAAGTAATGTTGTGTCAAGATAGTTTTGCTAAATGAATTTTGTATAGCAGGATCAATCCTATTATGCTGGGCAATATCTGACCTTGTAGGTACTTTGCAAGAGAACACACTAAAACTTAAGGATAAAACTTTTATGTTTTAATAAATGCAGAATATTTGAACAGTAACAAAACAGAAGAGGAATGGAAGATGGAAGTCATATTTCATTCTCTGTGCTTACATTTTTCTTAGAGACTTTGCCCTTGAAAACAAAGCATATCATGTTTTAAATCAAAATAATTTTTTACCTACATGCTAGGAATAGAGAATGCTACAGATCGTTCCACCCCTGACATTTCTAAAAGGTTGGGCGGTAAGATTAAGTTGGTAGTCAAGGTTGGATTTAAATGGTGGGTTTGGACTCCAGTTTCTTCCTCACTGCATGTCTATCAAAGTTTTTATTATTATTTTTAAGATACACTTTAAATGGCCAGTGCTAAAGTGTATTGCAAGACCAGGCATGACTGTCAAGGTAAGGTGTTCTAGCCAGTCCCGTTTTCATAATTATTCTGTACATTCTTGCAAAATGTCTGCATCTCTCCAATTAGGTGCTGAGCAGTTTCTGCTAGAGTTCAGTGATAGGGGAAGCCTGCTGAGAGGTTATACAAGTTAATCTTTCAGAGGAAATCCAATCCCCATATTTTATTTTAAGGCCACTCTGCGTAGCAAAGTAGTTTAACAAGTAGCAGATTTTTTACTTGCTGATAGTTAATTTCATGCCCTACAAAGGGTCAGCGCACTAATAAAGGAGAACATGATTACTTCACCTTACCCTTTCTTCCCTCCTGCTCCCCACACACAGAGCACTGCCTGCGGAACTGTTTGTTTTAGGTTAAACTGTTTTTAAGATGCCCGTTGTTTTTGCTGACTTTGTATTAGCCGAGAGAGCTTCTGCAAGAGCAGATCAAGAATATATATTGCCTTTTGTTCTTCATGGAAGTACGAAAGCCGGAATAGACTTGCAGTGTTTTAATTCGAAAGCTCCTGCTTGATCCAGATTGTCTAAACCTGTGGGAGGAACGGAGACGAACTTGTAGTTTTGTAATTCCTTACACTTGTCTGAACCTTTGACCTTTTTACTTTTGACCGGAGCTTCATTGTCACCATTTGTCCCTGCAGCTCGTTTCAAAGACGGCTGCCTACAAGTGTCTGTTTCCACTTTGCTGCTGTGTTCTTTTAAGGAAGGGTATTAATTCATACCTGATACATTGAAGGGCCAAGACTTTTGAACTCTTGCAAGGGCTGGCGGGGAGGAGGAGAAGCTGAATACAGCAAAAGTGGATTTTGCTGATGCAAATAACTACTGTTAAAGTCATGGAAGATCAAGAAAATTGTGGAGTTATTACTGCTGCCTTAATTTTTTTCTCTTATTTAGATTATTTGTAAGATTACCGTAGTAGGCTTCCTGGTTCTATATAAATACTTGCGTTCACCTATTGAGCTGTCCTTCCTAATAAAACCATTCTTGGCCTACATATCCAGTCATTTATAATTAGGGTGTTAGAAATGATGGAATCGTCCCCCTCACTCCTACAGAGAAGGGCAACAGCTTATTGAAGATCTCGTTCTTCTTCTGTAGTTAGCATCATGATGAAAATGGCCCATCTTAGGCTCCTTTTTTGCATTTTCAGCATAGGCTAAATTTCTACAGGCTACTGGAACTGTAAAATACGTCTCATGGAGAAGGACCATAGCTCAGTGATTGAGCATCTGCCTTGCAGCCTTGCATGCAAAAGGATCAGAGGTGGGAAGAGCTACTACCTGAAACCCTGGAGAATAACAGCCAATCAGAATAGACAGTATTATGCTAGATAGATCAATGGTCCAAATCAGCAGAAGGCAGCATATCTATTGTCATCTGTGGAAAACGTCTGTGTCAAGAAATGGGCTAGTGAAATACAGTGGTACCTGGGGTTACATACGCTTCAGGTTACATACGCTTCCGGTTACAGACTCCGCTAACCCAGAAATATTACCTCAGGTTAAGAACTTTGCTTCAGGATGAGAACAGAAATTGTGCAGCGGCAGCGGGAGGCCCCATTAGCTAAAGTGGTGCTTCAGGTTAAGAACAGTTTCAGGTTAAGAACAGACCTCCAGAACGAATTAAGTTCTTAACCTGAGGTACCACTGTATTACCTTTGAAAACAAAATGGAAAAAATCATTTTAAAAAGGTCTGAAATTCTGCTAATGTGCCATTTGACATTTTCAAGGCGTTTATTTGAAACAAGCTCAGTGTGCTTCTGATTGGAGGCAGATCCATGTAGAGAACTGTTGGAAAAAAGAGAAATAAACATGTGCATTCCTCTGTAGGACCAAACTAGTTGTTAGGCAGCAAACACAGGACTTGAAAATGGAGTCACTGTTTATTTCCTGAAAAACAGTGTATAAGGAGTGTGATTTTTCAGGTGAGTGATGGCATGTGTCCTTAATTCCCTGTGCCTTCTGCTTTTGCCTTCCATGTACCCCTTTCCCAAATTTAGTTGTTCTCAATTCACTCTTTGTCATCTAAAATTGAGGAGACTGCAGAGGGAATGTGACAGGCAAGGACATGGTCAAGCACCCTACTTGCCAATTTTCTCTGTGGAAATCATAACCCACTCCAGCTCGTGTTTTCTGCCAGTCGCTTAGTTCAGTCCTTTTTGCAATGAAACACCTCTTCAAGAGTGCAGTCCTAAATGCATTTACAGGGGAGTAAGCCCCAGTGAATGAACAGCAGTGAAACCTGTTTCTGAGTAATCACACATAGGCTTGTTCTGCTCTGTTGCAATCTTGTGCAGACACACTTTTGAGTAAGCAGGCTGTAAAATGCATTTCCCATTTATCAACACTTTGGTTGGGCCAGAGTTTCTGTTTTGCGTTTTGTCTGTTTTTAACTTGTAATACATATTCCTTGATGCCTAAAACAAAAATGGATGAATATATAGAAATCTACTGTTGGCACTACGCATTTACCTTTAAAAAGCATACAAAATCCCTCTGCTCAATATGCTAGTGCACAAGAGGGCAGTGTTTGCTTGCAAAGTAGGATCTTTAGGATAGATGTGTAGGGTAACAGGTCACTGAATTAGAATTGGGAGAAAATAAAATGAAGGGCTGCATAGCTTGAAGTTCAAACTCTAATTCCGGTTCTCCTTTTCAGTGACCCCCACCTCCCTTACTTGATTTAAAACAAAAAGTGGAGGACACTCTGTCTGATGAATTTCCTCCTTAAAGTATGCTGTTAACCTTGTCTGGAGTCCAGGCACCTCTCTTTTCATGGGAGAAAGAATCATGTCTTATGCTTCATTATGTAAATACTAGGTAGTGTGACTACTAAGTCACCTCTAAGTCTACTAAGTCACACTCAGAGAAGACTAATTGAAATCAGTCAACCTAAGGTAGTCATTACTAACTTAATTCCATTGATTTGAATATGTCCATTCTGCATATGATATAGTAGTTGGATACTACCCATCACTGTTGTGGTGTAAAATATTTGTTAGTTAGGAAAATAAATCGGTTGCTCTTCTTTCACTTGCAGATAAGGGGTCAATATGTTTAATATATGTTTATCTGAGGGTTTAGTATATGTAATATCTGATTTGTGAAATTAGTGCATTGCAGCATTTAGTACAGTACTGTTACATGCATTGATGTGTTAGGGAACATCCCCTTATAGTTATAGCAGAAATAAACAAAAGAGAGATAATTAAACACCATAACTCCCAACTGTCTTCTGACTCTCTGCATCCCCTCATATTGCATTTTTGGTTCTAAGGCCTTCAAGTAAGCTAGCAGCGGCAGAATTTAGGAGTGGCATGATGACTGTAGTGTAAAATATCCTTGGACTTCTTACATGTTAAAACCATGAGGGGGAAGGAGGGGGAGAAAACTGGAAGATATATAAATTCACAAGTAGTAATGGCCCCACTCTATTCAGTTTAAGAAGGATATTGATGCACTGAGACCCATCCAGAGGAAGACAACAAAAAGGATGAGGGTTTAGGAGATCAAATCCTTTGAGGAAATATTGAAGGAGTTCTGTATGTTTAGCTTGGAAAAGAGATGATTGGGAGGTGATATGATAGCCATCTTCAAATACATAGACAGCTTTGAGGATCTTTCTTGCAATCAAGTGGTATATCAGTTTTATGAAATGAATAAAATAAATATGTGAAGGACTGTCATATGAATCAAATTTGTTTTCTCTTGATGCTCCAGGGCGTAAGACTCAATACAGTGGTACCTCAGGGTAAGAACTTAATTCATTCTGGAGGTCCGTTCTTAACCTGAAACTGTTCTTAACCTGAGGTACCACCTTAGCTAATGGGGCCTCCCACTGCTGCCACACCGCTGCCGCGCAATTTTTGTTCTCATCCTGAAGCAAAGTTCTTAACCCGAGGTACTATTTCTGGGTTAGTGGAGTCTGTAACCTGAAGCATCTGTAACCTGAAGCGTATGTTACCCAATGTACCACTGTAACAACAACAACAACAACCAGTTTCAAAATACAAGAAAGGGTTTAAAAATATTTATTTATTTTCATTACCTGCGTGAAATCTCTCTGGGTGGCAAATAATAATAAGATAATAATAATAATAATAATAGAATATAAAATTTTAGCTACAACAAAAAAGAGCACACCGAACACCCCCTGTTTAAAAACTGAGAGACCCATACTACATGAGTCTTACAAATGGTCTGGGTAAGCAGAAATTTCTCCCCGGTGCTGAAAAGACCATACTGTGCTGTCAGACACATATCTAGAGCATGGCCTCTGAAGCAAATCTTAATACAGTGGTACTTCGAGTTACAAATGCCTCAGGTTACAGATGCTTCAGGTTACAAACTCCGCTAACCTGGAAGAGTTACCTCGAGTTGAGAACTTTGCCCCAGGATGAGAACGGAAATTGTGTGCCGGCAGCGCAGTAGCAGCAAGAGGCCCCATTAGCGAAAGCACGCCTCTAGTTAAGAACAGTTTCAGGTTAAGAACGGACCTCCGGAACGAATTAAGTTCGTAACTAGAGGTACCACTGTATTTGGGTAGGTAAATATGGAGAAGGCCAAACTATGGGAAGAACTTCCTGACGGTATGGGTTTTAAAAATAGGAGAATGGACTGCCTTGAAAGTTGTTGGACTCTCCTTCAGTAGACATTTCTAAGCAATGGCTGGATGATGGCCTCTGAGGTAAGCTGTGGCCGCAAATTTCCTGCATCAGCAGGGAGACAGATTATATGACCTTTGAGATCTTTTCCAACTCTATGATTCTGCATTTGTTGGTGAAGACATATTGTCTGCCTGACTACAGTGTCTTAAAATGGCTATTCCAGAAGGCCCCCTAGTTAGATTCATTAAGTTAGTTTGTGCCAAGTGCAAAGCATATCAGAATGCACTAAGATGTTGCTTATATATTCCAATAGCTTTTTAAGTACAAACTGAGTATGTGTTTAATATAGTATACCTCCAGAATTCTGTCTAATATAGTAGTAATTATTGTTATTCTACCCCCCCCCCATTACAGATAATTCTAACAGGATCTAGGGATATACTTTTCTTAAACAGAGTTTTCTAGGCAGAGATCCAGTTTTTTTGGCCTGTTCTTATGTAGACGGCATTCCATAATCTGGATTATTTGTTGCTCCTTTTTTTACATTTATTCCAGATTGCCTACATTCTTGTTTCCAAGAGACCTCCATTTTGAGACAGCCATGAGCAAGCCAGGGAGAGGAGAATCAAACCTTCTCAGTGATAATTTTCAGTTGGCTTCTTGCATGTATAGTGTACCTTGGGTTGCATCCTATAATGGAGAAAATTGAGTGAGATTCCTGCAATGAAAAACAAGAACAGCCCAGAGGATAGATATGATGGGAAAGATATTGTATATTCTGTGAGAAAATGTTTTCTGTGCTGTCTGTAAATTTCAGACTAAATAGCCATTCTGAAGTGCCGCTTTTCTAAACAGTTTGCTTCCGTAAGCATTACAGGCAGAGTAAATACCAATAATTCCCGTTCCCCGTGTTCTTATCTGCACTTCTACCAAAATGTTCTCGCGCAGCCTATCTAATCTTTTCAAGTGAACATCAAATGATTAGTGTCGGGTCCCAATTTGAATTATGATTTCTGTTTCAAGCCCAAGCTGATTAGTTCTGTGTTAGATTGTGATTATCAGCATTACCAGTATCTGGCGTGGCTGCAGCCCACCATAAGCTTATTTGTGTGTTTGTGTGCAAGTGTAATACAAACAGGCGCATGCCTATGACTATTAGAAGAGTTTGGTTAGAAACTACTGTTCGGAGGTATTTTACTATTACTGTAATATGAATTTTTGCAGATGGTGACTGATGTGAACTACAGGCTTTCAATCTTAGTAGGATTAGCACATCTCTTCAGCCTGCTTTCCGAAACACCCCCCCTCCCTGCGCATTGATAGTTTATTAGGTGCAAGCCTTTAATTTGGTCTTCTTCTTCTTGGGGAAGCTGGAAAACGGAATCTTCTAAAGGATAATCTTATCTGTGATGCCCCAAAGAAGAAGTTTTTATTCCTGCATCTGCTTTCAGGTTATTCTTTTCTCTGGCTTTAATGAGACATCCTTTGATCTCCGGTCCCCTAATCTAGAGTAAGAAATAGGCAATATTATTGAACCACCTTTTGCTGATGAAAGCACATGCAGGCTTTGGTGTTGCTTTTATACGTTCGCTTGGAAGTAAGCTTCGTGAAGAACTGTTCCGTGGTAGCGTGGTTAGCATTGTACTCCTTGTCAGGCAGAAATGAAAAGCAGATGCCATTGGTTTATTTTGCTTTGCTTACAGATGGCAACCAAATAGGCAGTTCTGTTTTTCTAGAAAAAAGAGGTGCTGGAACTCACTACAAACACCTCCCTCCTTCTCTTAGAATGGCAATGTTTCCCACCTGAGAGTTGCCGGAACTTCAGCAAATTCGGACTGGAAAAGAAATCCCTGCTCATAGGCTTTGTAAAGCTTTCTATTCCAGGCTTGTAAACAGTTCCTTCTTTGGTTGCATGAATACAGAAAGAATCTTCTTTCATAAGAAGGAAAGAAGAAGGAGGCAGCCGCAGCCCAGCAGGTGACAGGGTTGGAAGCTTTTGTAAACTACAAAACAATCCTTCCACACCCTGCTTTCAGTTAACCTGTGACACGCTGATGACTTGCATGAACCTGTGCAGACAGATGGATTTTTTTTTTACTGTTGTGGACTTTATTGGAAGGTTGTTTTGGTATCTTCTACATGAACATATGTGAAGACTTATGTTGTGTCTGCACATGAGCTTTGGGAAGCATGTGCATGAAAGAGCCTATTTTTTGTCGCTGTCACTGTTTTTGTTCTTTAAGTGTACTTTCGCTAAACAAAGTCCACCCCTTATTTCCATGGTGGTGCTGCGGACAGCATTGTATTTCACTGGACAAGAAAGTCTTCAGAAGTAAGGAAAGACTGCTTTGGAACAAAAGAAAGAAATTGTGCTGTGTCCGGGCATGTATGTCATTTACAAGTGGGAGCACTACAGATTCCTTATATTTGACAGCTGTTTTCTAAAGACAAAGCATAGTCTCTAGCTGACCAATGTTGTCATTGGGTCTTCCCCACCCCCATCCTCAGAGCAATTTTATCTCTATTGAGAGACCTCTAAACCCATTGGCAGGTCCATGGCTTGTGATTAAATCTCATGCTTGGGCGAAATTCTAATGAGGGTAATTGTTTCCTCTTTTCAAGTCTGTGGTCCGCTCATCAAAGACCAATACGGAAATTATGCATTTCTGTTGTAAAGCGGGAGGTCACAATTACCTGAACCTGTGGTTGACTTTGGAGGATTCTGAGTGGTGTTCGGGCAGCGGTTATCCACTCTGACATTCTAGTATGTGAAATGATTTAAAGCGTGGCTTTTAAACAGGCAAATAACTACCGCTGGTATGCCTCAATCTGCTATGGCATTTGCTTGCTGCTGTTGTAGCATCTTGACTACTGTTGGAGAAGGGCCATGATGACTATGCATGGTTTGGTTTCAGTATAACCAAGGGTGGAATAGTGAACAAGGGTTTACATCACAGGGTTGGGCTTCTGGAGGAGTTTGTACCTACGTGTTGGTCTATGAATTAATACAGTAGGAGCAAAAGTGTGGAATAATACTGTGAATGACTGTTGAGCTTCTGTTGCATTTGGGTCCCCTGCATTTGGGTCCCCTGTATACAATGACTTCCATAGTACTAGTGGTTTGATAGTGTTATATTTTGCAGAAGCGCATCTTGTGGCACTGGATATAGAGAGGAAATGTATGGATGAAACAACCTAGTATGCTTTTCCAGAACCCAAAATTGATTTAGATGGTGTGTCCAAGCCAGCAGTTTTAGTGCATTTTGTTTCATTATGTGGTATTTCTCTCTGCGTTTCTGCCAGATTTGCAGGGGGGTGGGGCTTACAAGAAGTTAAAATTTCAACAAAGCAAATACATTAATGCAAGTATTAAACCATTACAACGTATAAAAGAAACACAATGTGGCATAACAGAAATGCAGAGAAAGTTTAGGAACTTGGGAACATAATAAGGCCTTTGTAGGGACACGGGTGGCGCTGTGGGTTAAACCACAGAGCCTAGGACTTGCCGATCAGAAGGTCGGCGGTTCGAATCCCTGCATCGAGGTGAGCTCCCGTTGCTCAGTCCCAGCTCCTGCCAACCTAGCAGTTTGAAAGCATGTCAAAGTGCAAGTAGATAAATAGGCACCGGTGGGAAGGTAAACGGGTAAACGGCGTTTCCGTGCGCTGCTCTGGTTCGCCAGAAGTGGCTTAGTCATGCCGGCCACAGGACCCAGAAGCTGTACGCCGGCTCCCTCGGCCAATAAAGCGAGATGAGCACCACAACCCCAGAGTCGGTCACGACTGGACCTAATGGTCAGGGGTCCCTTTACCTTTACCTAGGTCATTGATTGGATACCATTGTCCAATAGTACTCTTTCCCTGGGGCCCAGGCCTCAGGTAACGGTCGCACCTGAAGAAGGAACGTGGTCGAACATTTTAGTTCATGAGCAGGTAAATGTGAAGGCAAGTGGTTCTTAGGGATCCCAGTCCCAAGCTCTGAAGGGCTTTAAAGGTTGAAATTAGTACTTTGAAATGAGCCTTGAATAAACTGGAGCCAGCAGAGTTAATGAAGCACAGATATAATGTGGTCATAGCGTCCAATTACAGCTATCTTTCTTTCCACCATTAACGTTTGCACACTTTAGTTGGTAGAGCATGAGGCTCTTAATCTCAGGGTTTGAGCCCCACCTTAGGCAAAAGATTCCTGTATTGCCTAGCGGCGCGCGCAGTTTGATCCATCTTTTAGATTTAGGGGAGCTAGTCTCAAACGTTTGTTGGGGGAGACCTAGGTTTTTTGTGGGGGGAGTTATTTGTCCTGTCTTCACGCTTTTTATGATGGAGGACCGCTGTAGCCACCCCCAACGACACGTTCTCAAGATGGAGGGGGAGGGAACAGCTGCAGTCGCCTGCGGTTCCTGCGCAATGTTTGCCATCTTGCCAAAGGTTGCAGGCAGCTTTACCTGCAGCAATTGCATGTTGATTGCCCTCTTAAAAGATAAAGTCCAGCAACTGGAGGAACGTGTAGCTACGCTCCAAAGAATTAGAGAGCTGGAGCTCCTCTTGGAAGCAACAGAGCACACCGTCTCCACCAAGGAGAAGACAGGGGACTCCCCTGAGAAGGAGGCTAGTTCACCAACACAGGAGCCAGATATATGGAGAAACGTGACTCAAAAAAGTAGGAGGCCCAGGGTTCGCTCTGATTGTTTAGAAATACACAATCGCTTTGAGGTCCTCTCCCCTAGCATGGAAGACGAAGAGCAGACTCCATTTGAGGATCTCTCCCTCATTACAGTCGATCAGGTATATGAAGACGAGCAGCAAAGTCAGTCATCAGGTAATGTGCAGGCGACCTTGGAACGGACAGCTCACGGAAGAACCCCAACCAAACCTAAGAGGAGGCGTGTAGTGGTGATAGGGGATTCCCTACTGAGGGGAACAGAAGCAGTGATCTGTGGGCCTGACAAGATGTCTCGGGAAGTGTGCTGTCTCCCCGGGGCTAAGATCCAAGATGTAACTGAACGACTGCAAGGAATCATAAAACCCACTGACAAATACCCCTTCCTCTTGGTTCATGTGGGAACCAATGACACTGCAAGCAATAGCCTCCAGAAGATCAAAAGAGACTACGAGGCTCTGGGCAGGAAATTGAAGCAATTAAATGCACAAATTGTCATCTCATCTGTCCTCCCAGTTGAACGACGTGGCCCAGGGAGAGAGGGGAAAATAGTGGAAGTGAACAGCTGGCTTCGCAAATGGTGTAAACAGGAACGGTTTGGATTCTTAGATCACGGACCGCAGTTTCTTGAAGATGCACTTCTGGCAAGCGATGGGCTGCACCTCACAACGGTTGGGAGAAATGTTTTTGCCAAAAATCTCAGAAACCTCATCAGGAGGGCTTTAAACTGACTAATGTGGGGGAGGGAGACAGTGCTCCTGAAGGTAGGAGTCTATCAATTGATGAAGATGATCATCCAAATGTCATAGACCAAATGGAGCAAACAGCACACAGACCTAGTGGTGGGAGGAAAAAATCCTTAAATAAGAGACATGGGGGAATGATTAATGGACTTCAATGTCTGTACACTAATGCGCAAAGCATGGGAAATAAACAAGATGAGCTTGAGCTCTTGGTACAGCAAACTAAATATGACATAATAGGCATCACTGAAACCTGGTGGGATAAGTCCCACGATTGGAATGTAATAATGGGGGGATACAATCTATTTCAGAGAAACAGACCAGTCAAGAAAGGAGGAGGAGTGGCGTTAAATGTCAGGGATGTGTATACCTGTGAAGAGATCCAAGATTTAGAACCTCAAAGCCAAAGTGAGAGCATTTGGGTCAAAATTAAGGGAGAGAAGAATAACAGTGACCTCATTGTGGGAGTTTACTATAGATCCCCAAGCCAAACGGAGGACATAGATGATGCCTTCCTGGAACAGATGGCCAAGCATGCAAAAGGAAGGGAGATAGTAGTAATGGGGGACTTCAACTACCCGGATATTTGTTGGATGTCAAACTCAGCCAAGAGCATAAGGTCAAACAGATTCCTCACTGGCCTTGCAGACAACTTCATTGTCCAGAAAGTGGGAGAAGCAACAAGAGGAACAGCCATTTTAGATCTGGTCCTAACCAATGTTGATGACCTGGTTAGTGGGGTAGAAGTGGAAGGATCATTAGGCGCGAGTGATCATGCTCTTCTGAAGTTTACTATACAGCGGAAAGGAGCAGCCAAGCATACTAGGACTCAATTTCTTGACTTTAAGAAAGCCGACTTCATAAAACTTAGGGAAGTGCTAGGTGAGATCCCATGGACAGTAATACTAAAAGGAAAGGGAGTTCATGATGGCTGGGAGTTTGTTAAGAGGGAGATAGTAAAAGCACAACGTCAGGCAATACCAATGAGACGGAAACATGGAAGGTGCCTAAAGAAGCCAGGGTGGCTATCTAAAGAACTTTTAACTGAGTTAAGATTAAAAAAGGATGTGTACAAAAAATGGAAAAGGGGGGAAACCACCAAAGAGGAATTCAAACAAATAGCCAGCACGTGTAGACACAAAGTCAGAAAAGCTAAAGCACAGAATGAACTCAGGCTTGCTAGAGAGGTTAAAAGCAACAAAAAAGGCTTTTATGGGTATGTCCGTAGCAAAAGGAAGAACAAAGAAACAGTGGGGTCACTCAGAGGAGAAGATGGTGAAATGCAAACAGGGGACACAGAAAGGGCTGAACTCCTCAATGCCTTCTTTGCCTCAGTCTTCTCCGATAAAGAAAACAATGCCCGACCTGAAGAATTTGGAGCAAATGATTCAGCAAAGGAAACACAGCCCAGAATAACTAAGGAGATAGTACAAGAATACTTGGCTAGTTTAGATGTATTCAAGTCTCCAGGGCCAGATGAACTGCATCCAAGAGTATTAAAAGAACTGGCAGATGTGATCTCAGAACCACTGGCAGTCATCTTTGAGAATTCCTGGAGAACAGGCGACGTCCCGGCAGACTGGAGGAGGGCAAATGTTGTCCCTATTTTCAAAAAGGGGAAAAGAGAGGACCCAAATAATTACCGCCCAGTCAGTCTGACATCAATACCAGGGAAGATTCTGGAGCAGATTATTAAGCAAACAGTCTGTGAGCACCTAGAAAGGAATGCTGTGATCACCAATAGTCAGCATGGATTTCTGAAAAATAAGTCATGTCAGACTAACCTGATCTCGTTTTTTGACAGAATTACAAGCCTGGTAGATGAAGGGAACGCAGTGGATGTAGCCTACCTTGATTTCAGCAAGGCATTTGACAAGGTGCCTCATGATATTCTTGTAAAGAAGCTGGTAAAATGTGGTCTTGACTATGCTACCACTCAGTGGATTTGTAACTGGCTGACTGACCGAACCCAAAGGGTTCTCATCAATGGTTCCTCTTCATCCTGGAGAAGAGTGACTAGTGGGGTGCCACAGGGTTCTGTCTTGGGCCCGGTCTTATTCAACATCTTTATCAACCACTTGGATGATGGACTCAAGGGCATCCTGATCAAATTTGCAGATGACACCAAATTGGGAGGGGTGGCTAACACCCCAGAGGACAGGATCACACTTCAAAATGACCTTGACAGATTAGAGAACTGGGCCAAAACAAACAAGATGAATTTTAACAGGGAGAAATGTAAAGTATTGCACTTGGGCAAAAAAAATGAGAGGCACAAATACAAGATGGGTGACACCTGGCTTGAGAGCAGTACATGTGAAAAGGATCTAGGAGTCTTGGTTGACCACAAACTTGACATGAGCCAACAGTGTGACGCGGCAGCTAAAAAAGCCAATGCAATTCTGGGCTGCATCAATAGGAGTATAGCATCTAGATCAAGGGAAGTAATAGTGCCACTGTATTCTGCTCTGGTCAGACCTCACCTGGAGTACTGTGTCCAGTTCTGGGCACTACAGTTCAAGAAGGACACTGACAAACTGGAACGTGTCCAGAGGAGGGCAACCAAAATGGTCAAAGGCCTGGAAACGATGCCTTATGAGGAACGGCTAAGGGAGCTGGGCATGTTTAGCCTGGAGAAGAGGAGGTTAAGGGGTGATATGATAGCCATGTTCAAATATATAAAAGGATGTCACATAGAGGAGGGAGAAAGGTTGTTTTCTGCTGCTCCAGAGAAGCGGACACGGAGCAATGGATCCAAACTACAAGAAAGAAGATTCCACCTAAACATTAGGAAGAACTTCCTGACAGTAAGAGCTGTTCGACAGTGGAATTTGCTGCCAAGGAGTGTGGTGGAGTCTCCTTCTTTGGAGGTCTTTAAGCAGAGGCTTGACAACCATATGTCAGGAGTGCTCTGATGGTGTTTCCTGCTTGGCAGGGGGTTGGACTCAATGGCCCTTGTGGTCTCTTCCAACTCTATGATTCTATGATTCTATGCAGGGAGTTGGAAGAGATGACCCTTCCATCTCTACAGTTCTGTGATTCCATGATTTTGCATACTTCAAATGCTTTCTCCTTATCAGTTCACAGACTTGGATTTCTTACTTTTTTAAAACTTTAATTCGCATAGATTCACTGCTTACAAAACAAAACAAAAACAAAAGCTCTAATAATGGAAGATATGGTATCTCCGTAGTGATGAATACAGTATTATGTGGGGAAGAAAACAAACTGGAGCATGAAGATTGCTGTGGAAATTAGCTGCTTGTGGCATAGAGTGTCCGTCTCCTCAGTTGCAGTCAGGTTATGAAAGAAACCCTTCTAGTTGGATACTACTTAAGAAGCAGTGATAACACTCTAAAGTCATGTGTCCTACTGAAGTATCATAGGAGGAGTAACCGACTTGGATTCCTGCATTCTTTTCCCCCTTGTGCTTCCTGAAAAGCCTCTCCAGAAGTTGGGGAATTATCCTGAGCTGCAGTGGGAAGGAGGAATCACCCAAAGTTGGGTGGAGGCAGCATGTGCAAGCAGAGCTTTCCTCATGCAAGGTGCTTCCAGCCAATTTTGGATGCTTCCCCTCTCGCCTGCATTGGTCTGTGCTCTATCCCATTCTGTTCAGAAGGTCCTCTGACCTTCTGGAGAGGCATTTCATTGGTGATGGGGATCACAGAGGGTTTATTCTTTGCAAATATAAGACATTTTTAACATCTGGGGGAGGGGGCTCCTATGGGTCAAAATCTAACCATGCATGCCCACTGGAAAAGAAGGCATTGTGCACTTAGCTCCACTTTAATCTCAGGGCCATGGGTTTGAGCCCCCACCTTGGGCTCCCCACTTTTAGCTCCACCTTGGACCATGGCTATAATAAAGTGTCTACAGCAATTCTCTAGGTTGAAGCAGTACTTAAGGGAAATGCAATATCTGCCAAAAGCAGCATGTAGTCAGTCAAAGCAGCATACAATTAAATCAGCAATAGAAAGGTTGTATGTACTGTGCAGCTTTTGGAAAACTTGGAAATGGGGTTAAAAACCAGACATTTGGAAGCGGTGATGTGAACATCATAAAAACAAATTTTCAGAAATAACTTCTCTCCAGTTTCGTGCAGACAAAGGTGGTTTCCTATGCAACAACTGATATGAAGAAGTTTGCATGTGCAATCCTCTGGTGAGGATTGCACATAAAAGTAAAAGTAAAAAAGTAAAAAAACCCACACACACCAGAGTTTTAATTGCCTCTGGACTTTTATATCCTTGACCACCCATGCTGCGCTATTTTGTTATACTAATTAGCTCTGCCCTGTTAAGGCAATGGGAGATGTTAGAGCTCTTGGCTTTCACAGGAGGCGCATTCCAATTTTCACGAAAAGGTTTTGAATGATACTTTTATCTTGTCATGCATGCTGTGTCTGCCAATTTGATCTTATGAGAGGACTAGGTGCAATCCAGAAACTCCTCACTTGGCAGAATGTCCATGAAAGGCGTTGGGATTGTTCCATATTAAACAGTTTGTTGATTGCGGCTTTAGATCTTTATTAATTGAATTCCAAACGATGAGTTTGAATTGAAATTTCCCTTCAGGAAGGGAAAGAGAGTACATTGGTAGCACTAACACAATGAAATAATCCATATTTTGAGTCCCATTCTTGGTATTTTGGAAGATACTTTCCATTTGAAATCATGCCACTTTGATGTCTCTAGATGTTTCTTGCTTCTATTTATATTACAAAATAATCAACCCACATTTAATTGTGTCAAAATTGCTGGTTAAATAGGTTCTTCCTCTTGAATTTGTTATTCCCTTCCATAATATTTCAGTTCCTTTTCTTCTAAGTATATGGGTTGTACAAGATCACCAGATGCTGCAGCTGAATCATAGATTTGTAGAGTTGGAAAGGGACCACAAGGGTCATCTAGTCCAACCTCCTGCAATGCAGGAATCTTTTGCCCTTTTTTCACTTGTGTAGGGCAACTCCACATGTGCCCTATGATATAAATAATCAGCTGTGCTGCCATGGCTGAATCTGCATAGGATTGGCAGTTGATCACGGCCAAGATTTGTACACTTACATGCCCCAAACTGAATAACTTTACATATAGACTGGAAGGTTCTGCAAGATTAAGTGAAATACGCTTCATAATGGACTCATTTAAATGGTCTAAAATGTACTATACAAGCTATGCTGCTAAGTTAGAAACCTTACAAGAATAATTACAAAGCTCTTAAGGCATTCTTAGTTTTGAAAAGGGTTATGAATTTTTCTTTATAGGATGCCTTGTGGAAGGGGTTGAGGAGAGGGGGTGTTATTGGTTTGTGTTTTTTGTGTTCTTGTTTTTATAATGCGTTTTGTGTTTTAGACTGTATTTTTATGTTGTGAACTGCCCTGAGATCTACAGATTAAGAGTGGTATATAAATCTAATATTAATAATTATTATAATAATTTGCTGTACAGTGTGTCTGTAAGTTGCTCAACCTTTCCTCATTCAATCCAGATCAGATAATGATTTAATTGTAACTATGCTACTGTAAAGATTTGGCATCTTTATCCTATTTTTCTTGTATATGCAATTTTCAGTGCATTTTCTTAACTCTACAAATATGTTATAGGAGGCTTAGAGAAGCAAACAGGCTTTTTGATGAGGAGAACAAATGGCAGGCGTCTATTCAGCATGATTGCAAGAAGACTGCAAGTGCAAGTTTGCATAGGATTTCCTGAATGCTTTTGTAATGCTGTCATAGTAGTTAAGCAATAAGAAAATATAGCAATTAATTGTTCTTAGTTCTTGGTTCATAAGTTTATTGTTCTGGCCAAAGGCCATGACAAACTTGTAGCAATAATAATAAAAAAAATTGTACAGAACATCCATCCATAATACAAGCCAACATCCATGATGTAAGAGAGAGAAGATGTCAGAGACACCAACAAGCTTAAATCTAGCTTGATTTCAGATTAAACATCCATATCACCAAAACAGCTTACAGCGATTTTATCTAACTCATTTTGTAATTACTATTATAACTACTGAAGTACTTGAACTTGATGCTGATATGGAACAAAAAAGGTGCAATATAATACAAGGACTGGTAAACAACTTTCTCTGATGTAATATTTGACTATAATAAAAGTTACCACAATTCCTAATCAATTTTGGGAACTGTAATTTTACCCTTCTTTGATGGAGCCCCAGGGGGTTCTATAGCTTCAGCAAGGTTGTTGCATCATGTGCCTTCAGCCCATGCCCTGGCCCTATAGGCTTGAACTAGAGGTCTTCTTCAAGTATTTGGCCGAAGTGACATTTTTCATATGATTTTTCTAAAGACATTTTCTTGCCTGCCCATCACACAAGGGTGTGGTATCCCTCACTCTTTGGCATAGTAGGGAGTGATGCACACAGATAGAAAATAAGCTAAGTATGTAATTGAAAAGCCACCCGAATTCTTCCAAAAACGTGGAAGTTGTGTAGCGAAACCAGCCTTTCGGTATAAGGCATTTCAGGGAATCTTGAAGTATATGTGTATGATATATTGTACAGTGGTACCTTGAGTTACAAATGCTTCAGGTTACAAACACTTCGGGTTACAAACTTCGCTAACCCGGAAGTAGTACCTCGGGTTGCAAACTTTGTCCCAGGATGAGAACGGAAATCGAGCAGTGGCGGCGTAGCAGCAGTGGGAGGCCCCATTTGCAAAAGTGTGCCTCAGGTTAAGAACAGTTTTGGGTTAAGAACAGACCTCTGGAACGAATTAAGTTCATAACCCGAGGTACCACTGTATGTTGCTTAAGTGATATCCTGCTAAGTATGCCCTATAGATTTGGGTGCATATCCCAATGTCCATTGCTTGACACAGAATTTTGGAACCTTTGTTTGAACCAGCAGGGCAGTTTTGTTGTGACTCCCAGGAGGCAATGGCCTCAGTTCTCAGTAAGTTTTATTTTATTTTGATAGAGGGGCAGGAAATATATATTTTTGTTATAGTTTTTGGATGTGAATGAGTAAAATCTGTTTGAGTTGTTCCTCATAAAGAGCCTCAAATATACCGGTACCCATTATAGAATAGAACAAAGTGTTCAGTGAATGGGAAATATGAGACACTGGTTAAGGGAGAATGTGATTAAAGGAGTAGTGTTTGCAAAACTAATTTAAGTAAATTTTAGGGGTCAAGCAGAGCATAGCAGTGTATAAAAAGTAACTGATGTCAGTTCAGCTGAAATGCCACATAAGGCTTTGCCATAGAGCGGTTTGCAGTAACCAGCTTGATGAAATCTTGAAAGTTGGTAGTAGAGTAAAGCACATTGATGTCAAATGCCAGTTTGCCCTGCAGCAGGAAAAATAATTAACAGATTAATTTTCCAAAAATAAATGTATTCATGGGCACACTTTTTTCCTCCTCCATATGGAAATGAGACTGCATGCTTCTTGAGAGTCTCTCAGCTGTTACATCTTTTGCCCTCTGTGCTTTTATGTACCAAAAACTTGAGCTTAAGCAACTGCTTGTTTCTACATATCCAAGCTCATTTGGTGGTTTCAGCATTTCATTAAAAGCGATCAGTACTCTTTAATTAAACATAATTTTATCTTAGCAAAGCATTTGCTGTTAGGGGCTGTTGTTGGTTTATTGAATTTGGCCCACGCTTAGCTATTTCAGCAGGTTTCCTTGTCTGAAAACAATTAATATTCAACGATGTTCGAGTGAGTTGAGGAAGCAGGAATGTTGCTCCATCAGTATTTTTTCCCCCATTTACTTGTCCCTTTTGGAAGGTAGTCAGAGATTCCAGTGGAAGCTTCCAAAGAGCCAAGGTCTTTAACCAATTCTGTTAGCATATCAACCTGGCTGACTGAGATGTTTAAAGGTCTTTGGATGATCATAATCATATTAATATTTATTAAACCACAACTCCAGTTACCCTGTTGTGATCAGTGTTTGATCAAGGGTGTAATCCAGATGGAGTCAGGTGTCCCTGTCTCATTGAAACTGAAGAATACAGGCACTTGTGCCCTGTAGATTTCAGATATTTATGTATTTTACTTTATGATTATATTTAATGATGTTTTAATGTTTTTATTGTACACCCCATGAATTTTTAAAATGAGCTGGTGGTTTAGAATTTTTCATTTATTTATAAGAATAATGTAACTCCTGGACTGTACTTTGACCAGCTTTAAGAGTAGTAAAAAAACTCTATTTTTTAATGTAGATTTTGTAGGATTCAGAAGTACCAGGTTGTTTGAGCTGCCTATGGGAACTGACTGCTTAGAGCTCCTTGGAGGAATGAAGCAAGATTTGAATGAGCAGAGGACATAAGCTACAGAAGAGGGTTAGAGAGAAGTTAAATGGGCAGTTTGTTGGGAGAGACTTGGCTTAAAATGAATGCACCCCTTGACCATGCATAGAACCCTTCACATCTCATAGAATCATAGAATCATAGAGTTGGAAGAGACCACAAGGGCCATCGAGTCCAACCCCCTGCCAAGCAGGAAACACCATCAGAGCACTCCTGACATATGGTTGTCAAGCCTCTGCTTAAAGACCTCCAAAGAAGGAGACTCCACCACACTCCTTGGCAGCAAATTCCTTTTTTTTTTTTTTTAAAGCAATTTATTAGGTTTTACAATAAAAATAAACATAATAAGCAATATAACATTGATCTTAACATATTTTCACATTTTCTTTGGACTTCCTCACATCTCCCGCTCCCACTTTCATCGTTGTAACATTTTGTCAGCAATTTATCATCTTATTTAAATTCTTATATCCCTTCTATATTTCATAATCTTATAATTCTCAGAAGGAGCTAAATTTCACAGTCTTACTTATTTTCTTAAAAACTTCTAAATTTAGTGGTGCTCAGTTATTTTGATCTAGCATCTTATTTAGCATTCACTCAAATTACAATACTTTTGTAAATAGTTCTTAAATTTCTTCCAGTCCTCCTCAATCCTCTCTTCTCCCAGGTCACGGATTCTGCCGGTCATTTCAGCCAGTTCCATGTAGTCTATCAGTTGTATCTGCCATTCTTCCAGTGTGGGTAGATCTTGAGTTTTCCAATGTTTTGCGAGAAGTATCCTTGCTGTTGTTGTTGCATACATAAAAAATGTCTGGTCCTTCTTTGCCACCCCTTGGCCGACAATACCCAAAAGGAAAGCCTCTGGTTTCTTAGTGAAGGTATATTTAAATACCTTTTTCAGTTCATTATAAATCATTTCCCAGAACGCCTTCACTTTAGGGCAAGTCCACCAGAGGTGGAAGAACGTTCCCTCACACTCTTTGCATTTCCAACACTTATTATCAGACAGGTGGTAAATTTTGGCAAGTTTGACTGGGGTCATATACCATCTATAAATCATTTTCATTACATTTTCTTTCAGAGCGTTACATGCAGTAAATTTCAATCCATTACTCCACAGCCTCTCCCAGTCCTCAAACATGATATTGTGCCCAATGTCCTGTGCCCACCTTATCATAGCCGATTTAACCGTTTCGTCTTGTGTATTCCATTTCAACAGCAAGTTATACATCCTTGAAAGTACCTTAATCTTTGGTTCTAGCAATTCTGTTTCTAATTTCGATTTCTCCACCTGGAACCCTAGTTTCTTATCATTTTTAAAAACTTCTTTAATCTGAGCGTAATGTAACCAATCTCGCACTTTGTCTTTCATTTTCTCCAAACTCTGCAATTTCCAATTGTCTCCATCCTTTTCTAGTATTTCCCAATATTTTGGCCATTTAGCCTCCATATTGGGTCTTTTTCGGGCCTTGGCTTCCAAAGGTGAAAGCCACCTTGGTGTTTTATTTTCCAGCAAGTCTTTATATTTTGTCCAGACATTAAACAATGATTTTCTGACAATATGGTTCTTAAAGGCCTTATTTGCTTTAACCTTGTCATACCATAAATATGCATGCCATCCAAAGGCATTGTTAAACCCTTCCAAATCTAACACATCAGTGTCTTCAAGAAGTAGCCAGTCTTTTAGCCAGCAGAACGCTGCGGCTTCATAATACAACTTTAAGTCTGGCAGGGCAAAGCCCCCTCTTTGTTTTGCATCGGTTAAAATCTTAAACTTAATTCTGGGCTTTTTGCCCTGCTTGGCAGCAAATTCCACTGTCGAACAGCTCTTGCTGTCAGGAAGTTCTTCCTAATGTTTAGGTGGAATCTTCTTTCTTGTAGTTTGGATCCATTGCTCCGTGTCCGCTTCTCTGGAGCAGCAGAAAACAACCTTTCTCCCTCCTCTATGTGACATCCTTTTATATATTTGAACATGGCTATCATATCACCCCTTAACCTCCTCTTCTCCAGGCTAAACATGCCCAGCTCCCTTAGCCGTTCCTCATAAGGCATCGTTTCCAGGCCTTTGACCATTTTGGTTGCCCTCCTCTGGACACGTTCCAGTTTGTCAGTGTCCTTCTTGAACTGTAGTGCCCAGAACTGGACACAGTACTCCAGGTGAGGTCTGACCAGAGCAGAATACAGTGGCACTATTACTTCCCTTGATCTAGATGCTATACTCCTATTGATGCAGCCCAGAATTGCATTGGCTTTTTTAGCTGCCGTGTCACACTGTTGGCTTATGTCAAGTTTGTGGTCAACCAAGACTCCTAGATCCTTTTCACATGTACTGCTCTCAAGCCAGGTGTCCCCCATCTTGTATTTGTGCCTCTCATTTTTTTTGCCCAAGTGCAATACTTTACATTTCTCCCTGTTAAAATTCATCTTGTTTGTTTTAGCCCAGTTCTCTAATCTGTCAAGGTCGTTTTGAAGTGTGATCCTGTCCTCTGGGGTGTTAGCCACCCCTCCCAATTTGGTGTCATCTGCAAATTTGATCAGGATGCCCTTGAGTCCATCATCCAAGTCGTTGATAAAGATGTTGAATAAGACCGGGCCCAAGACAGAACGAAAGCTGGTGAACAATTGATGAAGTCTTCCATTAACTATAGTTCCCTGTTCCATTCAAACTGGGAAACTATGGCTTAGAGCTTTGGAACAAGTCAGGATGTTAAAGCATAGTTTGAAGTAGGCATAATGTTCTGGTATAATCTGCAGCAGTTAAGTTTCCTGGTTTGGATAAAACAAGAAACAATAGTTGATGGAACACTTTCTGGCATGTTGGCTCATTCCATGGAGGAAGGAATGATGGAGTTGTATGTACTGCGAAAAGGCTCACCCATATTTTGGCTTATTAAGCTGGGATGTGGCTGTTCAAACATTCCTAGAATATCTGCAGCAGTTTTCAAAACTAGCTAGTTGTTGTGGCTCACAAATCAAGGAATATTTGGAACCATAATTATGTGAAGCTGCTATGGATCTCTTAACAAAGATTTCTCAGGCTATGTATGCATTTGTGACTTAAAATGTAGCAAGGTTAATAGACCTTCGGCCTTTTATTTATGTTTATGTGGTCTGTACTTCCTTAGCATATGAAGGCAGGCACTAGGGTTTGTTTATGTAACTAGTTACTGTATTTCGTTATGCTTCTGTTTATTGCTTTATTTTTCCTCCTTTATAAAGCGTATTGGATCGTTCACCTCTCATATATTGTTCAATTGTTCCCCTTGTTCTTCCACTTGCTCGTTGCTGTACACACCAGAGAAGGAGTGGAGATGGTTTTACCTGAAGCCCATTAACAGCTTGGTTTCCCTGCCCCAGGTGGTGCTGTGGTCCAAACCACTGAGCCTCTTGGGCAGGGGTCAGCAAACTTTTTCACTAGGGGGCCAGTTCACTGTCCTTCAGCCCTTGTGGGGAGCCGGACTATATTTTTTGGGGGAAATTAACAAATTCCTATGCCCCACAAATAACCCAGAGATGCATTTTAAATAAAAGCACACATTCTACTCATGTAAAAACATGCTGATTCCCGGACCATCCGTGGGCCGGATTTAGAAGGCGATTGGGTCGGATCCGGCCCCTGTGCCTTAGTTTGCCTACCCATGCTCTTGGGCTTGCCAATCAGAAGGTCAGCAGTTCGAATCCCTGCGATGGGGTGAGCTCCCATTCCTCTGTCCCAGCTCCTGCCAGCCTAGCAGTTAGAAAGCATGCCAGTGCAAGTAGATAAATATGTACCGCTGTGGCGGGAAGGTAAAGGTATTTCCACACGCTCTGGCTGCCATCTCGCCAGAAGTGGTTTAGTCATGCTCGCCACATGACCTGGAAAGCTGTCTGTGGACAAATGCCGGATCCCTCGGCCTGGAAACGAGATGAGCACCGCAACCCCAGAGTCGCCTTTGACTGGACTTAACCGTCCAGGGGTCCTTTACCTTTACCTTCCCTGCCCCTGTAACCTCCCATACTCCTATTCATGAAGCTGCCATCTGCATGTGCACAATGACTGTCTTAGATGTATAGCTTAACGCAGAATGAATGTGACTTAGGTTTTCCTTTCAGATTGAAGCTGTTTTGAGGGGAAGAACACCAAACAGTGCAGTATTTCTTAAGAAACTGCAGTGGTGCCCCGCAAGACGAATGCCTTGCAAGACGAAAAACTCGCTAGACGAAAGAGTTTTCCGTTTTTTGAGTCGTTCCGCAAGACGAATTTCCCTATGGGCTTGCTTCGCAAGATGAAACGTCTTGCGAGTTCTTGCGAGTTTGTTTCCTTTTTCTTAAAGCCGCTAAGCTGCTAAGCCGTTAATAGCCGCTAAGCCGTTAATAGCCGCTAAGCCGCTAATAGCCGCTAATAGCCGCTAATAGCCGCTAAGCCGCTAATAGCCGTGCTTCGCAAGACGAAAAAACCGCAAGATGAAGAGACTCGCGGAACGGATTAATTTCGTCTTGCGAGGCACCACTGTACAGGATAAATCTGTAATAGTGGATAACGTGTGTATACTGTACATGGATTCAAAGGCATCAGTGGGAGCACCCTGGAGCCAGTGTAAAAGGTAACGTGTACAGAGCCATAGTATTCTCACAATAGTAAACTTGCCAGAGTTCTGGGAGAAGCCATTATTATTAATCCTATTTTAGAGCCATTTTAGAAGATGGACGCAATCCATTCAAAAATTCTCCTGCTTAAACCCTGTTATAAAGAGGCACGTGCTGCTACCTTCCGTGCAAGGTATGGCAGGCTGCTTTTGTGCAGCTGACTCGCAGGTAGAACTGCCAGTACAATTTTCTAAGTGTTTGGTCTGAACATGTGAGAATGCAGAAGCAGGCCTGAGTTTTCTCCCTTCTAGTAACCAGGTTATGCCAAATCTGAGCTGTGGGTAAGAGCGTGTGCAAGCAAGAGCTCACCCGAAATGGCACAAAAAGAAAATGTATTTTCCAACTAACCTTACAGCTGATAATACAAACAGTTTGGGACTTGTTGGAGCGCACGTGAACAAGCAGCAACATGAGCAGAGACAAAGACATTGGGGAAATTTATTATTTCTATCTCCGGAGTGTCAGGAGAGGGTCTGTCCAGCAGAGAAAGGGACTCAGCCAGTCTTGTGGAAATTTGCTCTACTCGAGACACCTGAAATTTGTTACAAACGCAGAGAGGATTTGGCAGTTAATACTTGCCAACAAACCAGTGAGGTGGTACAAGAAGCATGAATGGGAACAGTCTCCTTGTTGGTTCCTGTCTGATGTGGTAACACCATCTTCTGTATTAAGAGAGAATGTTTGGGGTGTGTCTTGTTCACTTATCTTCAATGGTGTAGAAAGTTCCTGGGGTGAAAGTAGGATAAATAAATAACAAATAAAATTACTTAAAGGATCAGTAGGGTTACAGCTGGTTCTTTGGCTGCAAACTGTATTTCAGCAAATCACATCCTTTGTGGTAGAGATGTAGATTACATAGGATGAAGGGTCTTTGCATGATTCAGAGTAGTGAATAAGCTCTGGGATTTAGTAGATGCTTCAGCCAAGATGCTTCTGAAGTGTCAGTGAGTTTGAAGGGTGGTCAGTTAAGCTGTTAATTTCATGGCATGTGCCCTTTGCAAGTGTGGGTCTAAGCTAGTAAAATAAACAAATAAATAAATCCATGTCCCTTTTAGGGTTGTAGTAAAGCATTTCCATGCACCCTCAGTTTGCTTCCATCACAGCACAGAAATAACTTCAGAATCATTTTCTAACTGAAAATTAAATTGATTTAAATTGGCTCTGTATGTATGTCCTCCAATCTCTGACAAAGGAAAATTGGTATGTTTATTTTATGCAAACTTGGGTTTTGTGCTAGTGCTGGTGAGCAAGCACAATGAATGTAACCTTTTTTATAAAGTTGTGCTAGGCTCCAGCTAGCGGAACTCCTTAGCTGAGTCCAGCCCATCGGCTGCAAACCTCACACAAATGTGTCGTGAATACGATTCACATGAATTTTATTTTCTTCTTTTGAATCTTTGTGTCCTCTATTTTCTATTTCAAGGAGACAATTTGATTCAAATTTTTCATCTGGCTCACAAGTTCAATTGCTTTCTTTCTAATTTGGATATTTTCATTTGGTAAAGCACAAGCTGCTAAGTAAATCAATGGTTGTGGAGTTTGTTGTGCTTTGTTCAGAGCAAGTGTTGGTTGCTTAAAATAGCCGGTTGTCTTTTATGTTGCATATATTTAAGTACTAAAATTCTAAAGAATACAATTTTGTACAGAAAAAGTGTTTTATAGCATGTTACTTTCTTGCTTATCTAGGATTCTTAATTTGGCTGTTTACTGTTTCCCATCAAATAACTTGAATGATGCTAGCATTCTTCAGAGCCAAGTCACATGAGCTAGGCAAAACAATGTATGTCCTGAATAGACTCTCTGTGTGCACGCACGCGTGCGCATAAACACAAACAAGTTTTTTCAGTTCCCTAGAGATATTGCCACTCTCTGTTTCAGAATCCAAATTTAGATTTGGAGGAGGCAGCAAAAGCAGAAATTGATTATGAAACGAAAGTTGTTGTATAAAGTGGGATATGAGAGAGTTGTTAAGTGGAGGGAATGATCTTGTGGCGCAAGAAATTCTCATCATTGCATTTGAGTTTGTGTGACATTTTAGGTTGGGCTGCCTTATAGAACGGAACAGAACAGAATAATGGAGCAAAATATTAAAAACCCACTTGTTATGCAGCAGATATGCAGTGGATGCTTAAAATCCACAAAATACTGGTAAACAATTATTTTAATACTTCTTTGTTCAGTATTATGATTTCTGATACAGGCATTACTGCCTGAAGTGTCTCATGCTTGAAACAGAACTTTCTCATCTCCTTTTCAGCCCAGGAAAAACGGGGGGAAAGGAGTTCTTATGGCTTTACCTTGCAGCCCCTTTGCTTCCAGCATTTGAAACCTGAAACGGTAAATTAGACTGGCAAAAACATTGGAAATATGAAAATATTATCTCTTGTCACAGAAGACAAACTACTTTGTTAACATATGAAACTTTTCTAACATGAGCAGTGCCTTTCACATCTGTCTAGAAAAATGTTTGTACAAATATTAAATATTCAAAATTGAGATTTCTTTGCATATCTGCTGGAAATGGGCTTTAATAGCTTTTAATACATAGGAGCCTCTTAGGTAGCACACATGTTCTCCTTGACTATTGTGGCCTTTGTAACTTACTCATTAATTAAATACAGCACAATATTTCCCCTCCATACAATTCTCCCTCCAAGAGAGAAAGTAGATTTGACTCATAAGGAAGAGTTTGAAAAATTCTGATTACCTGTTCTTCTACAAATTTGATCCTAGCCTCTTAATATGTTTAGGAGGAACAAGCTTCCTATTCCTAATCCTGACAGGCCATTGGAACACGAGAAAATCTGGACACAAAAGTTGTTGAGCTTTATTTTATTTTATTTTATTTTATTTGCAACATTTTGCAGAAAATCAGCAAAATCTACACTGCCGACATGGGTTGCCATACACCCAGATTTTCTCAGTAATTTACAGCCAGACACTGCTAACAACGACCGAATCCTGGCTATGTCTGGGAAATTTCGGACGTACGGCAACCCTATATTAGAACTATAGCAGGTAGCAAACAAGGAACAGTTGTGAATTGGGGAAATTACGGTGAAATCAGTAGCTCTTTTCCTTATTGTGAAATAGTCTTGATGAGTTCCCGGGTCCTCATTGGTCTCCCAACCTGAGCTAATGGAGGTGGTCTTGGACTTTGTGTTCAAGACACTCAAGAAGATGTTTCCAGAGGATCTCAACATCCATACTGAGATCAACAGATCCAGCCTAAAGCATGGCAGTAAAGCTGGCAAAGAACCATTTTTTTCCTAAGCTACCGTTGTACCCTCATACTGTCATCCAGTTCAACTTCTCTAACTGGTTTTGGAACTTTCTGTTTCTAACCAGAGATCTGGTGGGTAGATAGACAAAAAGAAAGGGACTTTGGTTGCTACCTGGCTATGCTTTTGGGTTGGCTCTGGATCAGGGTGGGGCCATCCCCCACACTACCTGTCCATGTCTTGAAGTCATTAGCCAAGGTCCTTTTGAGTCAACCTTCCCACCACTCCCGGACCTGTTCTTCCCCCGCCCCCAGCCCCTTGCCACCGCTCCTGCAACTGTTCTGGGGGCTGGGGTCGGGGGGAGCTCGGGCTTCCCCAGCCCCACGGCTAAAAACAAATCCCGCTCGCTGCCTTGGCTTCTGCCAAACCCGTGCGCAACCTCTCTAGCCGGGAGAGGTTGCGCGCGGCTAAAAACAAAGCCTAGACAGCGAGCGGGATCCATCTCGCTCGCTGTCTTGGCTTCTTTGCTCTTTGGGGCTGGGGGTGGGAATAAGATTTTTTTTCTTGAATTCCCTCCCTAAAAACTAGGTCCGCCTTATGGTCCGGTGCGCCTTATGGAGCGAAAAATACGGTATATAGTTCTGTAAATATACTGCTTTGCATTTTTAATTTAATTCATGCTGCAGAGTTGTGCTCCTCTGTTGTTTTTAAAGTGGCTTTTTTTACTTCGTTTTGGCCCTGTATCTTATTTGCTGTATATTTAATTGTAATTATGATTATTTTAACCTTTTTTTATCTTGCATGTCACCCAGTGAACCTCTGTTTTAGGGTGACCTATAAATATTTATTATTCATTCCAGCTGTGAAACAATGTTAAAGTGTGGAGAAAGACTGGTCTATTTGAAAGCTGTCAGATGCTTCCAGATTTTGTTTAAACTGACCTATTATTTTAATTTAACCATATTTAGGTCACATCCCTCCCTTGCCTGAGAGGTGTCTTGAAGATCAGTGGTACTGTTGAATTAAAAGAAAAGAGTCCTAAATGAACTTCTTTTTACAAATGAATCACATTTTCATTGCTTCCTGCCAGCTCCTTTACTTTCTCCTAATATAATGAAAGTTATAGAACTTGCTGATCTGCTGAGAAAGTGAAGGAAGGTCTAAATTCACATTTTTAATGCTTTCCAGCTCGTTTTCTTTCATGCGATTGTACCAGGCATTTAGCAAAGAATTTGTCTTAAGCAGTATAGGGCCCCTTCCCTTGTCCTTCCATTTTTTCACCTTGGAAGCTTAGTTCCCTTCTGTGAGTTCTACCTGCAGCTTTGAGATCCATTTTCCTTCCATCTCGAAGCAGTAGATGGGAAAGGATGAGCTTCCCAAAAGGAATAGAAGTCCTACGAGAGAGAAAATGTATGAGAGTAGCAGAAAATTATTGCAAGCAAGAGAATTAGGGCTGTTGAGAGATAAAAGATGTTTTAAATCAATTAACTGTGTGGCTTTTAAATGTTCTGTAATATATAAATTTTAATTTATTGAACCTGAATGAAGATACCTTTTTGAAGAGTCTGAAGGAAGGTGAAAATTCCCCTTCAGCCTGGGAGGAAATAAAAGCTTCCCCTCACTGTTGGAAGGAAATGCTCTCTCTTCATATCTCTTCTCTCATCAAATTTAGGGATATGGAATATTTCCAATTATAATAATACACCAGAGGCAAAAGTAGGTTCAGAAATGTACAGGTCCAAAGCCTCTCACTACTGTGAAAAAGTGTTGGCTTTAAAAGGCATGTTGACATATTTTAAACTGAGCACTGCCTGTGGTTTTCTGTGGTAGGAAGAAAGCCACCATGGCTTCTCATCGTATTTGTCCTCTTCTTTCAAGGAATCCATGATCCAGCCAGGATGCAAGGAGTCTTGTGTAGAAGCAGGATGCATTCCTGTGCACAAGTCAGAGGGGGCTAAAGTCCCCCTTGTACCACAAGGGTTGTTCTGGAAGAACTTCCCATCTCTAGGAACAGTTTTCATGGGGGGTGTCAGGGAAAGCCCTGATCCCCAAGGCTGTGTGTTTGTGGAACACCACGCATGGCCTATTCGATCCTAGCCCTTATATCTTCCCTCTGTATCATGTGGGCTTCTCTCCTTCGCCGCCATTTTCTTTCTTTCTTTCTTTCCAGAAATTCATTTTTTCTTTCCCCCTTTTGTTTCCAGCCTCAGTTACATAACTCAGTTAGTAACTAATCCAGAATGCGGCAGCTAGACTGGTGACTGGGAGCGGCTGCCGAGACCACATAACACCGGTCTTAAAAGACCTACATTGGCTCCCAATACGTTTCCGAGCACAATTCAAAGTGTTGGTGCTGACCTTTAAAGCCCTAAACGGCCTCGGTCCAGTATATCTAAAGGAGCGTCTCCACCCCCATCGTTCTACCCGGACACTGAGGTCCAGCACCGAGGGCCTTCTGGCAGTTCCCTCACTGTGAGAAGCCAAGTTACAGGGAACCAGGCAGAGGGCCTTCTCAGTAGTGGCGCCCTCCCTGTGGAACGCCCTCCCACCAGATGTCAAAGAGAACAACAACTACCAGACTTTTAGAAGACATCTGAAGGCGGCCCTGTTTAGGGAGGCTTTTAATGTTTGATGTAGTACAGTATTTTAATTTTTTTTTTGGAAGCCACCAGAGTAGTACAGTATTTTAATATTTTTTTTGGAAGCCACCAGAGTGGCTGGGGAAGCCCAGCCAGATGGGCGGGGTATAAATAAATTATTATTATTATTATTATTATTATGTAACACTCACCAACCCTGCCCGTTATATCCTCTGCTGGTTAGACTCAAGTAATAGGCCTATTCTTCTCACAGCTTAAAGGTAAAGGTAAAGGGACCCCTGACCATTAGGTCCAGTCGCAAACGACTCTGGGGTTGCGGCACTTATCTCGCTTTATTGGCTGTAGGAGCCGGCGTACAGCTTCTGGGTCATGTGGCCAGCATGACAAAGCCGCTTCTGGCGAACCAGAGCAGCGCATGGAAACGCCGTTTACCTTCCCGCCGGAGCGGTACCTATTTATCTACTTGCACTTTGACGTGCTTTCGAACTGCTAGGTTGGCAGGAGCAGGGACCAAACAACGGGAGCTCACCCCGATGCGGGGATTCGAACCGCCGACTTTCTGATCAGCAAGTCCTAGGCTCTGTGGTTTAACCCACAGCGCCACCATTGTCACCTCTCACAGCTTAGACCCACGTAATTGAACAGTTTCCCTCCAGAAGTAGATAGGAGTGGGCAGGAGCTCTGGAGATTGGCTGGGGTTTGGAGGGCATTGCTTGCCTTTCTTTGCTTTATTTTACATTCACCGAATTGACAAAGAGGAGGAAAAGGAGGAAGGTAGAAGCACAACATCTCAGTGTTTTGGAGTCATGCAGTGCAGAGAGAAGGGTGATATCAGATTAGAGAGTTAGCATGTTGGAAATAATTATGGTATGCATGGAAAACAATGCCAAATTAGAATTGGAATTTTACAACTGTGTAAGCATTGTTCTGAAGAATATAAATGCAGTACAATTTCACCATAATGTTCAGTATGGATGTGGGTTTTTCTGATACCATGTTTCCGTAGAGCATAACTTATAGCAGAAGTGGACAGAAGGTAGTTTAGGCTCTATTAGTTGATTTCTGGATGATTTTGCAGTATGTTGGATTCTGACTCTCAATTGTTTAACAATAGCAGCAAAAAGAAGACCCCCTCCCAAAAAAATGTAAGCTGTTAGAATTCCTGATCTGTAGTAACTCTGATGTAAATTTGCATTTGTACATGCATGTCATGCAGCGCTTGACATGGAGTGCCGCAAAGAACTGACTCTTGAGCCACCTTTTTGCATCTGGCTTTACTCCCATCTCTCTTAAGCCACTATTTTGCATCTGATTCTGGTTGATGGACCTTTGTGTGCTAATAAAAAAACAAAGAACATCCCAGAAACCTCACATAGACAGCCTTGTATTTAAGCACTCAGCTGATAACCACAGGTAACAAGGAACTGCATGAAGGCAAATGAGAAGACTAGTGGAGGGAGAGATGGATGCCTAGCAGGTTACCAAAGGAGAGAATAAACAAGTGGGTTGCCAAAGGAAGGAAGCCCTCATCTTGACACCAGCATAGAAATGCCCATCACCAGTCCCCAACAGGCCAGGAATTTTGCAGACTGAGAACTTACGTATCTGGTTGTAGGAAAGCCTTTATTTCCTAGCACAAGAGTTTCACAACATATAGGATGAAAAATAAGCAAGTGGGAGGGGGAAAAAAGCGCATTGGTCCCATGTTGCCTTTTTAAATCTTTGCTGTGCCAAACTCTCCAGATTTGCAATCCGTTTTGTGAATTGGCTCTTCTCCCCCTTGGCATTGAGAGCAAGCCATTTTTATAGCTGTCGTCTAAACCACAGAGCCTAGGGCTTGCCGATCAGAAGGTCGGTGGTTCGACTCCCCGTGACGGGGTGAGCTCCCATTGCTCGGTCCCTGCTCCTGCCAACCTAGCATTTCAAAAGCACCTCAAAGTGCAAGTAGATAAATAGGTACTGCTCCGACGGGAAGGTAAACGGCGTTTCTGTGTGCTGCTCTGGTTTGCCAGAAGCGGCTTAGTCATGCTGGCCACATGACCCGGAAGCTGTACACTGGCTCCCTCGGCCAGTAAAGCGAGATAAGTGCCGCAACCCCAGAGTCGTTCGCGACTAGACCTAACGGTCAGGGGTCCCTTTACCTTTACCTATCTTACTGAGCAAGAGTTCCTTCCCATAGAATCCAGAAATCCCATTGACTTGTGACTATGGCAGTCTTCTCTGCCAAGACCATGGTTTGAATTGTCTCAATATTGTTTTCTCCACATACATGGGAACACCTTCCATTTGCATAGGCCCAAAGTTTCCACTTAGTAAAGTAGCAAAAGTTCAGATTGCCAGCTTGCACGTTCCGATCTGGTTCTCTTCATATGTATGAGGACTTTTATGAAAGTAGCAAAAAGTCCAGACTGCCTGCATCACAGGTCCAGCTTGATGGTCTTCAGCCTTCCTGTAATCACGACCCCCAAAATAAACTTAATTCATAATTCTGGAATGTGGTTTCCAGGCGACTACTAAAGCTTTTTTGTTGTTGTTCTTGAGAAGTAACTAAAAGTTCAAAATTCAATATCTTCTAGCAAAAACTAAGCTTCAGACAAGGTTACAGTATAGAATTTTTAAGGTTTGATGCATGTTTTTAACAGCATTATTTGTAAATATATAATAAAAACATTATACATAAATAAGCGGGATGCGGGTGGTGCTGTGGTCTAAATCACCAGGCCTTTTCGGTTTGCCGGTTGTAAGATTGGCAGTTTGAATCTGTGTGATGGGGTGAGCTCCCATTGCTTTGTCCCAGCTTTTGCCAACCTAGTAGTTTGAAAGCATACCAGTGTGACTAGATAAATAGGTACCGCTGTGGCAGGAAGGTAAACGGCATTCCCATGCACTCTGGCACTCGTCACAGTTTCCTGTTGCACCAGAAGTGGTTTACTCATGTTGGCCACATGACCCAGAAAGCTGTCTGTGGAAAAATGCTGACTCCCTCAGCCTGAAAGCAGAGATGAGCACCATAGCTCATATTCAAATTTGACTGGACTTAACCATCCAGGGGTTCTTTACCTTTACATAAATAAGCATTAATGGCTCTAACAAACACCAACTTCTTAGGTTGCCAAATACACAAGGTGGCCCTAGTGTGTCCTCTTTTTTTAGGGTTGTCAGTTTACATAAACAGTGTTTCAAGATACAATATGTGTTTTAACTGTGACAAGAAGACACTTTTGTTTCAGAACAGTGCAGTTCCTTAATTGTTTTTTCTTGCAAATGTTGTTACTTGGGCCAAAGTAAATCTATACTTTGGCATTGTGCAATTCTTTTAAAAACTTTAAACAGCCATGGGGGTAGAAGGCTGATGAAAATTAGAAATGTAGTGGGGGGGGGGATTAATTCCCTTTCTTACATATTGAAATTAAATGACACCCCCTCCCATGACAGTGGCCAATGGCAGCTTCCTTCCTGTACTAAATAGCAGTTTACAAGGGGATATCTTTTCATTGGGACACCTTCCACATGTGCTGCGTCAGGAAGATTTTGGGCATCACATGACATGACAGTGTCAAACAAAGATGTGCTTTCCTAAGCCCAAATTCCCAGCATGTTTGTGCTCCTGTCTCAGCAATGCCTACGCTGCCTTGGCCATGTCCACAGAATGGAAGATAGAAGGATCTCCAAGGATGTGCTTTATGGGGCACTGGCACCAGGCCAACTTGCTGACCAACTCTATGTTACAAAAAATGTCTGAAAACGTGACATGAAGGCTGACAACATTGACCCCACCATGTGGAAATGTCTTGCTGATGACCACAGTGCCTGGAGACAGTCAGGTTGTATATCCACAGCAAGGACCAGAGGAGGAATGACTGCAGAGAGAAGAAACACCATGGTGCTTCTGTAACAGCACAACCAGACGCCATCATCTGCCCCAGCTGCAACAGAACATGTCTGTCCCATATCAGTCTCTCCAGACGCATCAGATGATGTTGCTTTCCAACAATTTGACTTCACCCCCAAAGGTGCCTTCCTCCATTGTCTCCTGAGACAGACAGATGCCAACCAACTAACAGTAGGAAATCTCTGCATTTCCTGTAACATATAGTTTGGCCCTTAGGGTTAGAGTGGGTGCAGTGCTTCCTCCCCTCCCCTCTCCAGCACTAATTTCTTCCCATTTCACCTTAGCCAGGGCTCACTGTTCTCACTATTTGCTTGTGTTGGAAGCGAAGCTTGAGATGAGGGATCCTAAGGCTGGCTCCAGAGCACTTAACCATTATCTCTCAATATCTGCAGTGGTTCTTGGAGTACGCCCTCCCTGGGTAGAATCAATTTGATTAATTTTCCTTTGCTCCAACATCTAATCTAATCAGCTCTTATCAAGTTAGAGCAATTATTATGGGCTCTTTTCATCATAGACCAGCTTTCCACAGTATAGCTGTGGGTGGTTCATTCTGCAAGTTAGTAGTGCCCCTTGGCTTCTTGGTAAGTTGCCAGGGGAGCCTATGGGCTAATTGTAGTGCCTCATTGGTAGAAACTGTTGACCATTTATCCTGCCTGCTGACAATCGCCTGCCTGCTAGACTAATTCTTGTAGCCTTGATTTGGAATGCATGTCTAATGTGTTCCACTCGGACCTTCAGTCTTGTTCCATAATGTTACGTTTAATGGACTGTTTCAAAACTTTCATGTACAATTTGGTTGTACAAGGTAAATTACCACCCTGGTCACATTTTCCTAAGAGTAAGAAACAACAGAGTATAGATCTAACCCTCCTCCTCTCCCTGACTTTTACTGGTTTGCCCTTGGGCTGTTTTGGAGACAGCATGGCTTTGGTCTTGGGGAGCAACATTTCCACTGTTTTAACCTTTTGAAGATTGCTGTTTTGATGTTGGTATTAATTTTGGAATGTCATTCCTAACTATGAACCTTTGGGTTTGTTGCTAAGTGGAGGAGAGAGAGGACGGACGCTGTCATTATATAGATAAGGATAGCTCAAGCTGGCTCACCGTGCTTGTACACAGCAATATCCTGTGCCAGGCAGACATGGCAATAAGTCATGTTGTGCCGCCCTTTCTCCTATTCCAAAAGGTTGCCACAAAATGTTAGATTCCAAAAGTTCCACTGATGCATCTGTTGCTGAAATGCTTTTAAGGTTTTTGCACTGAAATCATGAACGTTCACCGCCTCATGCATAGCATCTGGTGGTGTTGGCTTCGCTGGCATTGCAATACAGATCCATGCTGCTCTTTAAACTTAACATCCTGTATTGGCTCATAAAACCTCACAGAATAATTTTTGCAGGTGTAGTCATATGTTTGTACAATTTTTCAAATACTTGTTCAGTAGTGTTTTTCCATGCATTTTTCTCTTTCCTACGACTTCTCTGCAAAGCACTCCTCTTTATCTTTTAATAGGATGCCTCAAATGCAAGAAATTGTTAAATTTAAAATGTGTTTACTAATGCCTAATTGTGAAATAATAATGACAACAATAAAATCTGAACTGTGGCATCATGCTTGTTTTCTACTTTTGTAACCCTCCCCCCAAAAAAGGGTTATTTTTTGTTTCAGGGTTCTCAAACATTACTTAAACCCAGCTTCCTTCCTTTGGGTTCAGCCCCTTCCTCCCCCGAGTCCCCAAGCTTTTCCCTTTTAAAATTAATTATGAAAACATTTTGAGGTCTAGACTTTGCATTTTCTGCTTTCCAGGTTTAGTTCTGCATTTTTCTCTACTGCTAAGCAAACCATTTTTTTTGGGGGGGGGGGGGGTTCCTCAGCTGATCCAGCCCTAAAAAAAGTAAAAGCAAGGCCACAGATAAACCTTTGAGCAACACAATATGAATTTAACTTTGTTTTAAACTGATGAAAATGATTTCAAATAGGATCTCAGGAACCTGATTGTTCCTAATAAAATCTAAGTCATAACGCTCTGTATTAAATAAATTATTATTAAAATACACTCATCAAAAATATAGTGGATTGCATGCTATACTGCACAGACAGAAGTACATAAAAATGTGTACATGGCAATACATTTTATGCTTTAGGACACAAATGGATCTGAATGCTCCTTAATTTGTGTTACCGGTAAGTTGTTGATGCTTTGAGTAGTTTTTCCCCTTCACGGAGTTTTCTCCAGTTTCATGAAAGGATCAGAGTTGGGAGAGACAGAAGAGGTAGCTTGGTGATTCCTACCTGACTTGCATCATTAAACATTACAGGAGGGGAAATTAAGGCATAGAGTTGAAGTCTGTTTTTTTTTTTTTTTGTAAATCTTACTTTTGATGGCAAGGCAGCCCTGTCGCCAGTGAGTCCTGCTTTCGTAGACTCTCCCCCCTTCTGTAAAACAATGAACACATTCAGGCACAACTCATGTTTTCAGTTATTAAAAAACAGAGCCGTCTGTCTCTGCCTGTGACTTTAATCTTTAAGCCTTTATTCCCTGTACCCCACCCCCTCTTTCTTCCCCCAACCTTTTGTTTGTGAAGTACAGAGCTACAGGATATGTGGGCCCAGAGTTGTTGTTTTTTTAATGTATTGTACATTCTCTATGTGAGTACAGATGTTTATAACCCGGAGTGATGTTATTCCAGTGTTGGAGATGGTGGGAAGCTAACAAACACATTACTGGCGTCGCCTCTAAGCAGTGTTTTTGGCTTTTCATTCTTATTTAAAAGGTTTGTGAGAACTTTATGGATTGATTAACAGTTTCTTGAGACTGTTCACTTGAAGAAGCCATTTGTTTTAAAGGTTAGCAGGCTCTATGAGTAAGAACGTTAACTTTCTGCATTGTAAATAAAGGTAGCAGGTACATGTAGCTGCACATAGGCCACACACTTTTTAAGGGTTGCGCTTTCAAGGTTGAACATTTACAATGCAGCTAAATGGAAAATTATTATTTCTATATTGCAGTTTCTGAGCATCCACAGTGCAGATTTTGTATTCGAGAACATATATTTCCCTAGTTAATCTGTTAATTGCTGTGTGGAATGTGGTTAATATCTCCTTGACATTGTTTGAGAAGGAGACACTCACATTTTCTAGTCAGCATCATCATTTTGCAAACCTTTTCTCCTCAGTTTTATTGAATATCTATCTATCTATCTATCTATCTATCATCTAGTAAGTAAGTAAGTAAGTAAGTAAGTAAGTTTTTATTTATACCCTGCCCTCCCCGGTCAAGACAGGGCTCAGGGCGGCTAACATCAAATATAAAATACGTTAAAACACAATCAAACAATTGATTAAAATACAGCTTAAAAATTAGAATCAGGATAAAATTTAATGACTATCATCTATCATCTATCTATAATCTCCTTTGGAGGCTGTGCACTCCTCCTTTCCTGCATTGCCACACAATAAACCATATTTTAATTGAAATAATGGGGAATAGAAGTATGAGTAGCAAAGGTTCTCTTTTCACACTTTCTGCAGATCTCAAGTTGTGTCTTGGTAACCAGCTCATCTTTGATGCTGGTTAGTGGGTCCTGAGTTGTCTGATGTGGGTTGACTTATAACAGAGAAGGCCATATTCTTCTATAGCGTCTCACATCCATCTTTGGACCTAAGTCTTTTCAAATTCTCTGCAACGTTCTCTTTTGTTAGCTTGCTGCATCTACATAAACCCTGTTGTTACTTTTAGACCAGGGATGTCCAACAGGTCGATCGTGATCTATTGGTAGATCCCTGTGAGGTTTTGGCAGATCGCTCCGCTAAAACTGACTCCTGCCATGCCCCCACACCCCGCCCTCCAATGTTGTATGATCTCTGGAAGGGAAGACGGAACTTTCTCTGTGCTGCTGTTTTGATCCATAGCGATTTTCGTGAGTGACTTTACCCCTTTGTCCCTTGCTTTTAACCCCCCCAAAAACGGAATCCCCCCCCCAAGCTTTTTGTAAATCCCTAAAAAAAGTTCAACAACTTTGAGCTGAACCCCCAAAAACGGGGGTAGATCACTGCCAGTTTTTAATTCTGAAAGTAGACCACAGTCTCTTGAGAGTTGGCCACCCCTGTTTTAGACCATCCACTCATTACATAGGTTGTCATCGCCTTGGTCTTTTTAAAATTGTAGGGTCTCCACACTAGTACTGCTTTATTCCTCTCAAGTCATCTCTTGCCACGTGCCCTTCACATGTCCATTTTAACTTTGCAGTTTTAATTGTGATAAAATACTATTTGTGGTCTTGTGAGGCATTTGCTTTTAAGTGTTAGCTGTTCAGGGCAGGCGATTTCCCCTTTCTGGTCCATCTAGGATATATTCACTAAATGGAGTTCGCCCTATTTTCCTGTACACACTTATTAGAAAACTTCACATAAATGTGATGTAAATTAAGACAATACATTTAATAAAATTAGTTTTTTCTAACCTATTTACATTTCAGAACTCTTTTTTTAAAAAAAAGTTTCACTGAGTCACAGATGCCATTTATGGTCAGCTGTGTAAGGCCCAAGGTTAAATGCTAAGTTACAGTTAATTTTCCAAAGCATTGCATGAGCACATATGGTCTTGATACCAAAACAAAATACCTCCCAACAAGAGGACTGAAGCTTGAACTAATCACACTTCTGCTGAATATTCAGAACCAACTCAACAGGCCATAGGATAATCCTAAATTGCTCTGGATATGACACATTCTCTGTTTGAGAAAGCATGTGTTTGCACTGTTTTTAGTTTGTGTGCCCTGCACAGGTGGCATTTAAAAAAGGGTTTTGGAGTACCTCAGTGATGATACAAGTGGGAAAGTAGGCAGCTGGATATAAAGATAAATTGATTAGAATTCATCTTGAAACACACCCTGTGGCATAGAGTGCATGTGGATGTGATTAACATGTTAGCCCCATTCCCTCCATTTCCATTAACATAATGGAAACTGGCAGAAGTAAATGCCCAATATATGCTTCTGACCCCTAGTCAGCCACCAGTGAATTGCCTTTTCTGCATCTTCTTCAGTTTAAACTGTTTGGGACAAATTTTGTTACTTTCCTCTTCATGAGGACCTGCATTGCTATTTTAGAAAACATTTTACACCCTTAACACATTGATCCTCAGCAGATTCACTTGCAAGCAAGTCCCATTGATTTTGGCATGGCTTAGTTTGAGCACTGTATGTTTAGAAGTGCAACTTGAATCTCATTTATATATTTCTAAATTCCTGAATTGATTCCAGTCTTTAAACCAGGCTTCCTCAACCTCGGCCCTCCAGATGTTTTTGGCCTACAACTCCCATGATCCCTAGCAGGACCAGTGGTCAGCGATGATGGGAATTGTAGTCTCAAAACATCTGGAGGGCCAAGTTTGAGGAAGCCTGCTTTAAACCTTGGAATAAGGTGTAGTTTCTCTGTTGGATCCATAATGAAAGGACTATTCACCTAAGATATTTTAAGTCTATACCTGTAAGTGTAGGATATGAGCATATCAGATGTGCATATTGTACTTCTCAGGACGACAGGATCGGATGCTTTGGTAGTCAGACATGTGTTAGACTGTGTAATATGTGAAAATGGCCCAAAGATAGAAAAAGAAAATAGATATGGGTCAATTTATGTTTGTGAAATAGAGACATATGTTTTGTTTTGGAGGCTTGAATTTGCTAGAAATGAATTGCCATTGTGTTTTTGCACCTGGTAGGTATAAATCAGCCAGCTACATGACTTTAGTCCTCTTCTTCCATGCCCTTGGGCTCATATGCTCCTCATTCACCTCTTTACTTTAGGTACAGTTGCAAAAAGACATTATGGCCATAAATCCAGGCCTCATGCATGCGATACTAAACAATGGTTTAGCATTACGTACAACATACCCACTGTTTTGGTATTGCTTTCCTATAGCATTCCTATAACATTTTCTATACTTGAGTTTGGAGTAAGAGTATAAAATTGACATGATTCAGGTAGTCACTTCTATAGCCTCGACATCTTACCCAACAGAGCTAAAATTCTATAATTGCAGTTTCATTAAAGTTGTCCAGTCCTGTTTCAAAACCTTATTTGTTTTGCCATGTGATGTTTATTATTTCCCTTAAGTAACTGAAAATGAGGTCCTTTATTGCTTCAGTGGGAGAGAGGGTGGTGACCAAACAGGACTCAAGAGGCTAAAATATATTTAGAAAGATTTATTTTAAATAGTCTAGTGAATTCATTTCCATTTGTGAAAGATTTGAGCATAATAATATCAAACAGTAATCAACAATTCATTATTGATGAATGAATATTTGGGGAGAAAAAAACAGTATATGCAGGTGAAGATTATATGAAAAAAGGATATGAATATGCAACTTAACTCCACTGGGCTAGTAATATTTGAGAAAGGAGAATATATGGGCTTGAACGTTGATGGGAGCAGAGATTAAAGAGCCATTGGGGCAGTGAGATCACATAACATCCCCACCCACAAGTGTATTTTAACACCTATTGCTTAGAGGTTATTTTGTTCAAACAACAACAGTGGTCTGATTGAAAGCATTGCTTTAGGATAGGTTTTCAGTGAGTTTTCAGTTAGGAAATTTAGTTAATGTTCATGTACATTTGCTATTTAATTTTGCACTATCAATTTTGATTGGCTGCTACATTTTTGTTAAGGCCATTTGCATTGAGTTCTAGCAATGATTTCAGGTCTGCAGTCTTGGGAATGGGTTATTTTGTTACAGCTGTTTTTACAGTTGTTTCAGCTTCCACTCTTGTTTTTAACCTTCTTCTGTTTACCCCCTTCCACAAATTTCCATACTGCTATGAGACGAATGGTGTGCAATTGAGGTACTTGGGGTTTTCATGGAGTTAAGTTCAAGTGAGTGTAAAAAGCCCACTACATCCAGATAGCATTGACAAGCCTTGATTAAAGTTCTAGTTATAACTCCAGTTTTGATGAAAACTAATTATTTTTTCCCTATGGAAAGAGGAAATGCTGTGATTTGTTCTGCATACTTCGACTCATGTTTCTTTTTTCTACCCATAAAAAGTCATGTGAAAAATCAATCTTGCTGCATATGCTTATTCTAGTGGATTTAAATTTCTTTTAATAATAATTTAAATGATAACTTCTTTGGGAGAATCTACTGTATATTTTGAAAAGTGGTTTGTCTGTCTGTCCATCTCTATAAGTTTGGCTGTCACTTGAGATACTGTCACCAAACTCAGCATGATGGTTCCTGAGGTGGGGACAGCAATCATTGTTAACAATGGTCCACTGCTCACCATTTTGAATAAAGATGGCAGATCAAAAGTTGTAGTCTAGCAATATCTCGATGGCCGCAGATTCCCCATTTCTGCTCTGAAATCAGGGAACCCCTTCCCCTTCTGTTACTGAACATACCACTATGTGTTACAGTATTCCAAAGAGGGAGTTCTTCGTCACTCTTAACGTCCTGAATCCTTGGCCTACCTGGCAGCAATTCCTGCTAGCATATACAGTATGCTAAGTCCAAAGTTCACCAGTCAGGAAACACGGTCCAGGGGTCAGTCCACATAAGCAAAATCCGAAGTCTAATGGACAGGAAAGGTAAGCCATGTTCAAAGTCCAGCAGTCAGGAAATACAGCCTAGAATCAACCCTGAAGCACAGTCCCATAGCCGAGTATCCTAGCTGAAGTCTATCAACATAGGCAGTTGAGCAGATCCAGCACCTCAGCTCTGCTTCCCAGAGCGTACTTCCTGCTTCTCCCTACACCTCAGAGTCTGCCTTGTTCATAGAGACGGAGGCCTCTCCCGTTCTGATGAGGAGTACTCCTCTTCTGGTCCCTGCGTTCTGACCCCCATCCTCTTGCTGTCCTGTGTCATCCCATGTGAACTTTCCGCGACCCCAACCTCTGCTCTTCCATCCCCAGCTTGCCCTGGTGCCCAGTCATGGCTGCATCCCTCACTGGGATCCTCCTCCTTGTTGTCCTGCCAGTTTGTGACACTTAAGGACCAGTGCAAAGCCCTGTCATTTTGGTAGGTGGGATGCATGTGAAGGGAAAGCCTCCATCTTGAGTGATTCTGTCACTAAGTGCAGCACTTCTGCTGTGCCCTTAGGAGTGAATGGGAGCCATTCACTTATATATGAGAAATGAGAAGTTTGCACTGAGTGGCACTTTTCGCTTGGGGACAGTAACTGCAGCCCAAGATACCACAGCATGCTGCCCCCAGAAGGTGGCTCACGAGAGAATGTGATCGTTGGCCTGAAAAAGATTCCCCATCCCTGATTTAGGGCTTTACAAGAGTGTTGGCCAGGAAAGCTACGGAAAACTACTGTGCCTTGTTGTAACGTTAGGACTCAATGTAACTTCTGGCTATCTAGAAGCACGGCAATTTTCTATTCAAGGGTTTCTCTAATCAAATATCTTGACTCCTGCGGTGATCGGTGTTGGGTTTTTGTAGGAAGCAACACAGAAATTAAGGAGTGACTGATTCCCTGATGTTCACCCCTGACATCCGGCCACCAGGGTTTAGTGACACCTTCCATATGGAACAGCATGCCTCAAAATACTTATGGGATGCTGGAACCACATTGGGAGTTCCTGTTTCTTTTCAAAATGTTGTCTGTCCAAAGCTCTGGTATCTGGTTTTGATACATGATTTGCATTCGTTTACAGAGGGTTTTTTCATGTATAGTTCATGCACTCTTGGCCCCCTCCCTTTAGTGTGGGATTTTGAAGGTTTGCATATCCTGGAAAAATCTTCCTTGTTCACCCCATCAGCTCCCCAAAGGTACCTACAAAAATCCTGTATGGCTTGTAGTATCTCCCATGGTGTTACTATATATGAAACAGAATAATTTACGTACTTCTGAATGGGGATTTGGAGCAAAAAAAAAAAAAAAAGTTAAGAGAGGGTGGCGGGGGAAGTTTCGTATGCGCTGCATGAAACAGACAATATTTCCTGAAACAGGAGATATTAACCTCAAAGAATTTAAAATAAAATATTTATTTTATGATTTTTTTTTTTAAAAAAACTTTAGTATAGAAGGAGAAAAGAGTAGAATAGTCAGTCTTTTTATCCTAAGTGCAGATGAAATTGATTAAACCTTTTAAAACTCGCCTCAGTCCACCCGGTTTATTAATTGAAGAATTTCCTCTTTCCCCAGAATGGGAAGTGCATATTAAAACAGCTTTGCCCCCGAATAGCAGTGATACTTGAGAACAGCACATTTTCTCTTCTGTGCTAGAGGAAATCCTAACATGGTAAAAAGCCATATATATTTTAAAATACATTCAAGGAAATGCTATTTCATTTTCTTGTAAAGCATGAAATCAAATTATAGCCCATGGCCCACAATTATTTTATTTCTACATTTTAAATTCCATTTTCTGCCATTTGCAGTGCCTGTGAAGAGGGGTTGTGCTGTTTGTGCAAAGAGAACTAAAGAGATTACCTAAACAAAAACAAAAAGAGAACACAGCAGTAGCTTAAATAGGCAAGTAGTCAGAATGTTGTGCTTATGTTCAATCCTCCTGTGACATGTGAAACCTTTTAACTCATTCTCACTTGGACCCTCTTCCCTTTTCCTCTACTCGCTCAATTTTTATTGTGTTTGGAGATCAAGGCATGTACAGTTTTTGATATTGATAGATACTGATGGAGCAGTCTGATCATGTGCCAAGCTCAAGGCACCTCTTTTAGTTTTCATTTTTAGGGGGCAAAAGTTCATATGCTTTGAAATGAGTAGCTGGAAATTCATCTTTGGTGTTTGCATGCACTTATAAAAACACCTGGACATACAACACATGCCTGGAGTATTGTAGTCTCACTGTTCTAGTTGTGTGCAGCAAGCCTATTAAAAATAAAGCAACAATTCTTTCGATTCCAAGAAATGGAAGGGGAGGTCTATAAGTGATCCGGTCTTGACATTTGTAGCTCACCTAATTGAATTATTGTACCTGAGTTCCTATTATATATTTGGGCTATAAAAACAAAAACATATTATATTTCCTGTTTAGGTATCCTTTTATATAGGGTACCAGTTCTACTGGAAAGACACATGATTGGTTCTGTCCATGTGGGTTAAATATTTATTATTATTATTATTATTATTATTATTATTATTATTATTATTTACCACCTGCCCTTTACTCTAAGTTCCCAGGGCAGGTCACAACTGTTTTAACTATTAAAACAGTTTAAAACAAATTACAATCACAAGAATAGAGTGGGTCTTAGAAATATAAAGGACAGGGTAAAGAGATGCATCTTCAACATACAATGAGAGCTGTATAGTGAAGGTTCCAGGTGTACCTCTGGGAGGAGAGAATTGCACAACTTATGAGCTGCTACAGAGAATACCTTCTCCTGGGCCACCACCAATGCAAGATTCTTAGCACAGTGGATCTACCAAGAGGGCATCTTAGAGCTCTGCAATGGGAGAACCCATAGAAAAGTATCTTTCACAAGCCCTTTCCAGACATTATAGGGCAGTGTTAATCTGCAGAGGGTGGGGGGCATGGGGATGAACATTGCTGTAATGGCTTACCTGTGGCCCTCCAGATGTGATGGGATTCCACCTTCCATCACTCAGTCCCAGGCTGCCATGGACTGTGGCAGAGTGTTTTAGCCCATATGAAGGGGTTGCATGTTAGCTGTCTTGTTTTCTGCTGTTTTAGAGTCCCAGGATAGGCCAGTCTGATGCTGAGGCAGTCACTGATAGGGCAGAGCTCACACTCCAAAGGCAAGGCAAGTCTGGTTGTCTGTTCAAATCTGGTGAACAAGCCAAGGATGATGCTGCTGGATCTCAATCAGAGTTCTAAGGAAAGGCAAAAGACAGTACGCTTTTGGCCAGTGATGGCTAGGACTGCTGAATTGCCAATGTTGGGAAAGATTTTCTGTAATATACATTTCACTTCTCTGATTATGTCTTGTGACCTCACTCTAGTGAGTTGATAGGTTTTTGTTTTTAGACTGCAGATGCATTCCAGGGTGAGCATATGTTTGTATTTATGTATTTATACGCGTTAGGGCTGCGATGGGCAACCTTTTTTGGGTCAGGGGCTGCATTTGGTTTGCAGGACCTGCTGAGGGCTGGGGGCCAGCAGGGCTGGGATCAGAGCAATGTTCAGAGCCACCTCGTTAATGTAAGAAATAACAATAGCTTATATCACAGTGAATCCTAAAGCTATAGTCATCTATTTGTGTGGGTGGATGGTGTGCAGTCATGAAATAGCTGTTCATTGCCATTTCTAGAAGGTGTAATAGGACTGGCAGCACTCTCTTATATTGGAGAAGAAGCTAGAGGAGACTGGGCTGCAACAGCCCATACACTAGACGATAGTGTGCTGCTGCCTCCTATTTGGAAAGAAATCTACAAAGTATGCTTAATGTCTGTCTGCAGTGGTTTTAAGTTTGGAAAAAAGCCTGCTCTTTCCACCTTATTGATATATAGAATATATGGAGATGTGTGTTGTAGAGATCCCAGCCTCTGGTTGTTTGTTTTAAACTATAAAATACCCTCAACTCAAAAACTGTAGCTGAATCTGCATTTTGAGATCTTTTGGTCTAGCTTTCCTGGGAAATCGCTCATAGGTTGGAAATTTCCCCCCTCCTCCCATAGATTCATAATGTTTTTTGTTTCTAGAAGATTTTCCCAATTTGTAATTGGTTCTATCTGATCATGGCTGGTGTATCCACAGTAGATTGTAATCGTTTTCTTGTTCAGTGATGCTTTCATGTATGCAGATCAGTCTTCTGCGTGTCTGCTTCATTCAGATTCATTTTGAGTCCCACTTGTCTGCCTTTGGTGGTTTCTGAAGAACTTTCTCATCTCTCAGATCACTTTTTATCTATATGGAACAATATCCTCTGAAAAACTGAAACAGTTCGGTTACTCTTTTTATTCCTTTTCCCCACAGTGTCTTTGGAAGATGTTCTCTCAGCAAATTGTGCAGGTTTATGGTGAGATAGCATCGGCTTGTTTTATTCCTGTCATTGTTTCTGATGTCCCTACCGCTGCGGCTGTGATAGTGTTTTCTTACCTGAATTAAAAGCCTTCTGTTCATGAGATTATATGCATAACAGTGCGGTGTTATATAGGTTCATCTTCATATTCTCCTTTGTTGTTTAAGTCCTTAATACCTGCGGGAAATCTCAGATATCTTTGTAAGCTTTTATTGTCATAAATATGGTTTGGCAGTGAGTTCTTTGCCCACTTATTTCATGTTAGGAGTTCATAAAATGTTACTTCGTAGGAACCCCCTCCTCTATACGCAAGCTCCCCCCCCCCCACTGCACTCTCCCCGGAATGTCAGCCTTTAAGTGAACTCCATTGTCTTTCTTGACAGGCGTGGGGGAATTGCTACGTACCTATGAAATCTGGAATAGAAAAAAAATGGGCCCGGTTCCCCATGCTTGGCTTATGCCATAATAAATTTGCTAGTCTTTACAGTGGCACAATACTTTTTGTTGTTGCTGGAGACTAAGAGGCTACCCCTTTGTAAACTGATCCTTTAGCTTTTTTTCTTTAAATCTAAGAAAAGTAGGGTCAGTAAATAATACCTATCAAAAAGTTTGTCTGATACTTCCAGAAATGTTTGCCTTCCCCTACATACATTTAGGAAAGAAGTTCCATATTTGTGGGGCATCCCCTGCTTCTTCCAGTGTCACAACTTTCCATTCCTGGCGTGCAGCAGGAAGGATATGCTTGGTCTGATTCAGAGATTGGCAGTTTCCCATGACATTTTCCACCCTCTTAGGCTTGTGGAGATGTTCATAATACAGTTGAGCTAGAATAACGTAAGCTTCTAATATTGCAAATTTCCTATACAAAAGCAAGCCCTGTGTAGGAATTTTGTAATGGCTGAAACCACCCTTGGTCTGTAGCGGTGTTGAGGGGGAAATCAGGATGTTATGCAGTGTTCATGCCTCAATGCTTCTGCCTTAATTCCTTTCAGCCATGCTGGTCAAGATCCAATTTACATTGATGCAGGAATTATAGCTAGCACTATTCATTGTTTACGAAACACCTCAGCATTTCAGATTGTTTAGCAGTCACTGTTTCAGGTAAAGTGGTTCTTCTTTTACATGTTGGAAACAAAAGCTGAGAGATAGTGACAGCTAAAACTATACAAATTAGTTCAGGATTCACTTAGGCCTGATGTTGGCAGTTTACAGATCCAATGTGGTTTGGTTTTTGTGAAATTCACATTACAACACATCGGTTTTATGGAATGATTTGATTAATTTTATCTGATAAATCAAAATGCCTCAGTTCTTAAGGGCTTCAATTTTGAGGAGATTTCGGTTGAAAACAATGTTATAGTTGTAAGCTTGCTATGGTATAATCAGCAACAGTTTTATCTCTCGAAAAAAACAACGTACAGTGGTACCTCTGGATACGAACGGGATCCGTTTGCATCCTGGAGCGAATGCAACCCGCATCTGTGCGTGCGCGGGTCACGATTCACCGCTTCTGTGCATGCGGATGACATCATTTTGACAGTCTGTGCATGCGCAAGCGGCGAAACCCAGAAGTAACGTGTTCCATTACTTCCGGGCTGCCGTGGAGCACAACCCGAAAAAGCTCAACCTGAAGCAACTTCAACCCAAGTTATGACTGTATACCCACTGTATGCCAAAGCATATGCTGTTGTATCAGGCATTACTTGGACATTGCTACAATTAACAGGCAGCTGAATTCTAAGTTTAATGTAATTCATTAATGACATTAAAGTAACATAAAATACACCACAACATTACAAATAATGAATACTAGGTACTCTGAAAAAACATTTTAAAAGCACCCAAAATATGTAATTCATTTTTGCAACGCTTGAGTATGCAGAATGGTGTATAATAATTTTCTTTAACCTCATAGCCCTGTGAACTAGGTAAATGTTGCTGTTCCCATTTTAGAGAAGGGCAAGTTTCTCCTGCAGTCACAGGTTGAAGTGAAACATTATCTTACTGCTTAAAATTACCGGTAATGCACCCTCAGTTTATGTAGATTTCTAGCATTTAAATAAGGACAGCTTTTAATGATTAGCCAAAGAGTGGTTTCACATTTTTACCTGCTGAAGTTACTTGTTTTCTCATGAGTTAGTAAATAATGCACTGTGACCCATACGTCTGCTTGAATCACTGCATTGTATGCCCCAAAGATAATTGGAAAACATGGTGTCAGCCTGTTAAATGCACACGTGAAGCCATCCGAATGTTTGATAAGATGGAAATAGTGCTTCATTGCTTTGATTTTGTTTCACCAGTAAAAGATGGTCAGATACATTATGCTGATTGTGTATCTTGCCCTTGTGGTCCTCAGCTTTGATTACTAGTGTGCTGCATTTTAATGCACTTTTAAGCTGAATTTTTTGAGCTCATGGACATTCTAAATGAGTGTGTATGGATATGGATAGCTGATTATATCAGGGAAATAAAGTAAGCCAAGAAAAAGCAAGCAAGATCTTAAATTCTGATGGTAAAGAAGAAACCGAAAGAAAAACAGTTATGGTAAATCACGTGTCTTGGCCATAACCTTTTTTAGCACAACCTGTTTTAGCATAAATTTTAAAAAGTTGTTGTTAAGGATACAGTGGTACCTCGGGTTAAGTACTTAATTCATTCTGGAGGTCCGTTCTTAACCTGAAGACCACTTTAGCTAATGGGGCCTCCTGCTGCCGCTGCGCTGCCGGAGCACGATTTCTGTTCTCATCCTGAAGCAAAGTTCATAACCTGAGGTACTATTTCTGGGTTAGCGGAGTCTGTAACCTGAAGCGTATGAAACCTGAAGCATATGTAACCCGAGGTACCACTGTATTATTGTTAAGACAAGTGAAACTGTCTGAAACTGCTGTTAAAATGCTTTATAATTCAATCCATATCATATAAAGCAGCACACCTTTTGAATAAGGCTATGACACATAACTACATCGTGCCAGTTCAGAGGTGCATATCTTAAGCCAAGATGTAAATGAGTGTTGTGACTTAAGCACTGAGTGAACAGATGAAGGGGGGAAACCCGATAGGAGGCCATACATTTCCAAAATCTCCATAACTGAGGGCCATGGCCAGTGTTTGGTCCCTGGTGAAGAATACACATATTTTGACACAGCCCTATTAAGTTTGGTGGCTGGAGGCATTGGAAGGAGGAGGTTTGAAGTAGCCTTAGACAAGGGATCATAAGAACCATCTTATTTAGTTTGCTCTTGTGCATTTCTAGTCTCATTAGGTGGGGAAAGCAAGAGTTGTGCTCCTTGGCCTTCCGCTTCTGACAGCCCACCATCCTGACAGCCCACCTCTGCAGCCCTCAGTGTGCTTGAACTGAACTTATGCTGTGGTGAGACTGTTCTACCCATGTTGGTTCTCCAGTTAGGGATCTAAATTATTTGGGGAGCCACCATAAGTATAGCAAGTCCCTCGGAGCAGAAGTTCAGTCTGGACTTGTGGGGGCTGCAGGGACATGCTGTTGGGATTATGATGGAGGGACGGGGACAGCAAGCAAGGGCCCCCTGCTCTGTGAACATCTGGAAATTATTGAATTGGGTAAACAGCTGATGCACACTCCCGACTCCATATTATTGCTCCTATTGCCACCCTTTTAAGTTCAATCTAATAGGGAGTTTTTCATGGTGAGAAGAATTTGACAGTGGTGTTTTAGCTGTTGTGGAGCGTGGATTGCTTTTTTTAAAAGTTTAAATTGTTCAGTTAAAATTATGTTGGGTCAGTACGGTTCTGAAATGAGATGAGATATGTTGTATTTTTTTTTATTTGATACTCTGTGGAGCAAAATTAAATTTTGATTTCTATTTTCTTTGTTTAATTATATTCTGCCCTAGTGTTATAATCATTTAAATATCTAGAAAATGTAGAATGTTCACTGTGGAATTTTATCTAAGCCACCTGTTTTCTTTGGTTATAACAAATATGGGTGATATTTGCACTCACACTTTTACCGTCTTGATCTTTAGACACTGATTCCATATTTTTTTATTTCAGGGGCTCAGATAATTGACCTGATGATGCTCGTGATAGACGTAACAAAAGGGATGCAGACTCAGTCAGCAGAGTGCTTGGTGATTGGGCAAATTGCATGTCAGAAAATGATTGTGGTTTTGAACAAAATAGACCTTATTCCAGAAAGTAAACGACAAGCTGCTGTTGAGAAGATGTCGAAGAAAATGCAGAAGACCTTGGAAAATACTAGGTATGTAACTGAGTGAGCCAGGTATGTACATGAAAGAAAGAGTCAGAATGAGCCATGTTCTATAAAGAAAATCCCTAAATCAAAGCTATCCAGGGTAGTAGCCACAGCTCAAGGGATCATGTATGAACATGTTCTGTAGATCTCTGTGTAGTTTTCACATGCTTTCTATGGAAATGATTGAGAGCTATCCCACAGATGAAAAATGCCCTTTAATGACTTGATCAGAATGAAATCTCCTGCTTTGAAGGCTTAGTTAACACTTTTTATTTTCATACTTTGGAAAAGAGCTTGCAAGTGTGTACATATCCAGCCATAAGGTGTAGTATTGTGTTTGGTTTTGCATGGGTGTTAAATTGTCACTTATTTTATATGTCTAGTTACAGAGACAGGTTAGTTTGCTATATTCCTGGCCTGCTGCTCTATTAGTGCCTTTAGCATCTGCATCTAGAGATACAACTTCATTTTTCTGTGAAATATCTACAGAGCCACTGTCCAGCGGCAAGTTGTTTATGAAGGGAGCTGCTGTTGTTGAGGTCATGGTTGCAAGTGGGTACATAGAGTGGATTTCCCCCTCACAAGGTCACAACATAGAAAGATTGCAAAGCAAAGCCTAGGAACCTTCATTCTTCACCTGCTATGTTCCTTCCCCTTCTTAAGTTCCGAGAGTTTCAGCAGAAATAAATAGGGTATGCATTTTGAATACTGAATGTTTAACAAGTACAAGAGGACAAAATAAGTCGTCCAAACTAGGTTGCATAAACCACCTTATGTCTTACTCTGATTGCAGGATAGTGTCTTTTTGTTCCACCAAACAATCTGAAACATCTTACTGTTTTATCAGTCTCTCTGTTCATCTTTGCCCTGTTTCCTTTTCATCAGTACACCATAAAGGTCACTGAGTTAAATTTCTATTTGCAGATTTGATAGAGACAAAATCCCATCAGTTTAAACTGTCCTTCAAGGTAGTTGCTGGAGGGCAAACAAATGTAAATAAGCTGCGATTTTTGTGTGTGTCAACCTGTTTTATAGTTTGATTCCTCTTTATTTTGTTATTCTTTGGTAAGTAAATACTTTCATATTTGCTCTGAGCTATCTTAAAATTTCAAAGCTCTAATTTCTCATTGACCTCAAATGCATGGTAAAGAATTTTATAGTTCTGGCTGTTTGTAAAATCAGTCAGGTAATATAATATCAGTGGCTTCAGTATTGGGTAAGAATGTAATTTCAGTAATAAGGTCCATGAGACTGCAACAACTGAGCAGAATTATTATTTTACAACAACACCAACTGAAGGATTTCCTGAAATGTTATTTACTTGCTAGAAAGTTTGGTTTACAGTACATCTGTGATGCATCTGTTATGTTTGAACATACTGGCAACAGATGTTCAGCTGAGGGGAATATTCAGGTGAGTTGTACTTGTGAAACCAAATACTTATACTTGAGTTTATCCTTTCTCTATAATGTTGTCCCCGGAAAATGAAAAGGATTTTCTAGCTTTTACTTGAGTTGATATTACTGCTACTACTTGACACTGGGTTAAATATGCAACCTTGTTATAAATCAAGAGAAAATGACCACTGTAGAGGTCAACACCCTTCAACACCCAGAGAGACTGAGGATTCTGACTGTAGGGTTGACAAAAGCTGGAAATATATAGCAAGGATATAAATGTCATATTAAAAATCCTCTCACCCTCTTCTCTGTTAAACCTTTGTAGCCCTTTGAACCTCATAATTTCTCAGAAGCCATTTCACCAGGCCTTCTGGCATATCTTGGAAGTTAAAGTGCAAGTGTGTTCTACAAAAAAAAAGAGCTCATAAATTAGAATGCTTGATCTTCCTTCCTCCATTATTAAAATTCAGGGTCATGCAGTCTCATATTTTTCAGGTGATCTCTGTCTTTGTGATTAGGAATATGATTGTTTCCATCACCAAACCAACAGTTGGCCAGCAGGAATTTCTGAAACACTCCTGATTCTTAGTACGTAAGCCAGCAGCACCACGGCTTATTGGAGTGATGTAGTTGTGCATAGTCCTGCTGCTCACACTGGTCAGGATGGAAGCTTAGGAGAGTGTGCCTCCCTGCCTCTACCTACCAAGTTTAGTGCAACGATCCTGTGTTGCATAAGTGTTACCAGAACCTGTTAGTTTAAGAACCTTGGAGTTTATACTAGCCGACTAGCTTCCACCATGCTCCAATAAAGGTGGATGCAATAACAGTAGCTGTATCAAAAGCTTAACAGTTTGCTTAGAAAGCTCCATGTCTCATCCCCAATTCCCACAGCCATTATCTCTCCTACCTCCTTTAAGTGACTTGTGAAGGAGTAAGGGCAAAACCTTTGTTGGGCTGGTTTTCATTTTCCTAAAAAATTTTTTATTTGTGCATTATGTTAAAACACTTTAGCAAGCTGCCACATTTTTCTCTAGGGTGTAACAGATTGTCTTATTTATAGATTATAATGTAAGGATTTTTTCCAGGACCGATTGGATGCTTTTGTTTGGGGAACATGCCTATTCCTCTGAAGTTTGTGGATAAGCCCCCTTGCATGAGACACTCAGATTAGTTTTTAGTAAATTTATCTTGACCTCTTAGCCACACTTCTAGTACTCCTTGTAGTGATTCTGCTCTCTGCTGGAACTAGCCCATTAAAGATGCTTAGATGTGAAGGCTGGATTAGATACTGCAGGAAGTTAGACTAGCTGCCCTTTTGCCCTGCAGTTTTGTGGTTCTTATAGTTGCCAGTTTTGGCTCTTTGAGTGAGCTGCATATATTTCTACACAAAGGGCTCCTTTCTCATTCCTTTTGAATGCATGTAGGCTCTAATGAATGTATGGGGGCTGCGGATGAATGCAGAGAGGCACTTAAGGACTTCCAGTGAGTTGAACGGATTATTTGCTAAAATATTAGTGATACAATCCATGCTAACAGAGAGGCATAGCATCAAGCCAGATTCATATCATGCAGAGGACAGAAATAGGAATTGCATTCTCCTTGGCAACCGGTAGGCGACTTCATTACTGTGTACCATGAATTGTAAAGCTGGAAAGAAAGTGATGGCATTCACTCAAAGTCTCCTTGCACTGAAGCAGGATCTTCTAAATCTATATACATCTTAGACCAGGGGACGTCTAGCATTTTGACACTAGGGGTGAGAACATTTTTCACACAGGGAGCTTTTCAAGCCCCTGTAGCACTGCAACGTGGAAAGCTGCACCTGCTGAAACCGCTTTTAGGTCAATGCAAATAGTACAGTAGCCCTAATATTCAAAGTTTGGTCTTTCCTGATTTGATGGTGGGCCAGTTTGATGGTGGGCCAGTAGTTTTTCTGAACCAGTGTTTCTGCTGCTTACTGTAATGGCGCAAGGCAGGGAGGTGGCAAGGTCAGGACTGTGTTGCTGCATTGGTGGGTGTGCTGGATTGGCTGTGTCCCTATATATATTTCATTTTACAACAAACAACAAACTCTTAAAAATCAAGTTATTACATATTTCATATTTCGACTCCCTTCCCCCTCTTTCTGTGGTTCCTTATATTTATAGTATTTTTCCTCCATTTCCAAATTAAACCGATTTATTATTTAACACATATAATCAATAGTTGTTTAATATCACTGCACATATTTACATTAATCCAGCTAATGCCCTAATCTCTTTGCAATATTTTTGTAAACATTCAATAAACGATTTCCACTCTATATTAAAAACATTGCAGTCTTGATTTCTTATTCTTCCAGTCAGCTTTGTTATCTCTGCATAGTCCAATAGTTTCTGTTGTCATTCCTCTTTTGCCAGGACATTTTCTTCCTTCCATCTTTGGGAAAAATAAGATTTGAGTGGCCATGGTTGCATACATAAATTGATTTTTATATTGTTTAAGTATCTCTGGTCCCATAATTCCCCAAAGAAAAGCCTTCGGTTTCTTCATAAAAGTTGTGTCCCTGTACCATCCTGGTCTGTGGCAGCGTGTCAGGAGGGCGGCTATGTCTCACTATCTCACCACACTGGCCTCTCATGGTCTTATGGGCACAAGCTGCAGCATCCCTTGGACTCGCTCTCCCTGCTTTTTAGGTACCCGAGTTCTTCATTACCTCAAACTTTGAGGGACTTTGGTAACTTCAAAGTCCAGTTAGTGAACAAAGCACAGTTTGATCCTGGCTTGTCTGAGCTAACTACAATTTAAACTGACAAGAGGTCCCTGATTTCAGATGTAACATGGAGCTCTGGTTAATTTAACATAGAATGTGGAAGCTTTCAATCTGCTGTTCTTGTGAGTGAATGTGTGTGTTTGTGGTGGAGGGAGAGCTCATGAGCTTGCATCTTACTGCAGCTTCTGCATATAATATTAAACTGTGTCTAGATTGGCCCCATATCTGTAGATGTGGGCCTCAAATATAAGCGGCACCCCTTCCTCCAGTTTTGTGATAAGTTTGGCTGACTGGTTTATTTATTTCTGTAGCACGTCTAGCATTCCAAATGCTTCACAGTGCTTACTGTATTCTTAAAAATCCCACAAGTGTTAAATTCTCCGTTGCTTCTGTTACAGATTCAGGAGCCAAGAGATTGCGATAGGTCCAAGAGTTTATCCACTAGTGACCAGTAATTTGAACCCAGTCCTTCTAGGTCCAAGACTGCATGTCTGCAAACTCTATCTGTCAAACCCACTTTTCTTAGTGCAGATCCTGTCTATCCAATATGTCACGTCTACTTGTGTGAACGTTGATACCTCGTAGGAAGTGGAGGACAGGGGAGACATCTGAAAATCTCAGGGGGAAATGGAAATTCTCACCTCGGTTGGCCACATTTGAGGCACAAGATTAAAGCTAGCCATGTAATACTGCACCCCTTCCCCACTTCTTCTCCTCTTCCTACTCACCCTGATATATGTTTGGTGGCTCTTGTATAACTTAATATGTTTTTATAGAGTGGAACTGTAGTCTTCTTCATTTTCCAGTGTTTTAGCAAAGGTATTACTGTGAGAAGCAGGTGTTCTGATGCCACTAAAACTGGTTACAGGGGGGGAAAGTTTGTTCCCAAGGTATGCTATATGTTAATACATTTGTAAGAGCAATATGTCATGTTTTCAGCCCTTGCCTCTGAAAAAAAACACACACCAAGGCACCTAATTCAACATTAATTTATATGTATTAGGAGAGATTGCCCAAATGTATTTGGATAAAAATAATTGAATTTCCAAAAAGCTTTATGGTTAATCGCTCGAATTCTCAGTACACATTTTTATCGTCCTTTGTCCCTGGGAACCTTAGGCTTATGGCACATAAACAGAGAAAATACCTTGTATACAGGATTAGTGTTAGATAACTTCAGTGGAAGGGCAATACACTTGGGCTGTGATCCCAGTGGAGCCTGCACTGGAGCAGCTTTGAGAATCAAACTTCCCATGAACATTCTTGCTTTGTCAAAAAGTTCCCTTCCCCCAGGAACTTGCCCCTTTGAGATGAAAATCTAAGGCTTTGGAGCCTGAAAACAAAAAAGGCAAGGGACAGGCCTTTGACTCAGAAACTTCTTGCCAGTATTTGTTATGTGGCTGAAGTTGAATGCTTGCTAGAACTGAGCATTTACTGTATTTGTAACATTTTCCTGCCCCCACTTTTTATGGCAGAAAATGAGCTATTATCATTCTGTTTACTTAGGTTTTTGTCTTAAGAAGGAAAAAAGCCTTCTTTTTAAAAGTGCCAATAGTATTTGTGAGGCAAAATCTGATCGCAGGTGGAGAAGATACGTGGCAGAGGATTCAGCATCCTGAGAATGTCAGCTTTCGATTTTTAAATTCCTTCAATTGCTGATTTCAAGTTCTTCATTATATAGGCGAGTCTTATATAAATATTGCTGATTCTTGCTGAGAACCCTAAGCTGTCTGAAAGAGAAGCCATAGCAGAGCACAGACCATGTATTTTGTGTTTAGGAAGCCCAGCTCCAGTTTCTAGATTCTCTGGTTCCATACTCAGCTAGCAGGAGATGTAAAAGTTGTCTGTCTGAGACCCTGAAGAGTCAACCTGCGTTGATGATATCGTCTGAAACTTGGCTACTCCTAATTTATTACTTTCCTAGAAAGTAAGAAAGAGAAGGCAGAACGCATACAAAGACACACACTATAGCCTTGAAAAGTTCATCACTGAATATACCATGATTCCATTTGCAGGTGGAAGTGTACTGTTGCGTGATTTGCTTCCTGTTGAGTTGGCACCACTGAAAAATCAGGAAAGTGTTGTGGTTTTCCTGGTGAAAGCAGGCGGGCAGGACACATTTGCCTTGGAGTTTATGGGGCTGCTCCCTGGAACAGAACCAATGCAGTAGGATGAGGCTGGGTCAAATTAATTTTTCCCTTAGTTTCTTTGGACCAGTCCTTGGACTTGACTGGGTCATTAGCCTATACGCCAAAAATGTAAAATGTCCTTATTTAGGCACTTGCTTGGGAAATTGAGGAGGAAGGTCTGGATTGGTTAGGTGCCACTCAAACTGTATTTGGTCTAGTTATGCTTTTTTAGTTTTTTAAACATTAATTGGTTTCAGGGAATATTCAACATGTTTGTTTATATGAAATCATCGCTGGGCAGTAGGGTGTTATTACTGGAATTTTATAGTGTAGTTTATTTTCTTCTCTGAGCCACTTAGGAATGGAGTGGTCTTGAAATCTATTTTTAAAAAGAGAAGAAAAAGAAGGAGTGACTTGTCTCTGAGGTGGAATTCTCTTTTCTCAGGTTCCATGGGTGCCCTATAGTTGCCACTGCAGCAAAGCCTGGCGGACCAGAAGCTCCAGAAACAGTGACGCCGACAGGGGTTTCTGAACTAATTGAGGTATGTGTCTTGGAAATGTTGTCAGTCTGGGCATGCTACAAATCCTTGTGTCTGAAGGATAGTGTGAAATGATTTAATTGGAGGGGTGTATCTGAAGCAGTCCCTCACCAATAGAATTAGGGAATATAATTCTCTCTTAAGAATACAAGCACGGCTTGGTGGGATGAGTGAGAGGGCCTTCTCAGCTGCTGCACCCAGATTAAGAGTCACTTTGCCCTGTGAAGTGCCACTGGCCTCCTCCCTTCCTACTTCTCCTTCTCCTTCTCCTCCTCTCCTTCCTCTCTGCTGGTTAGTAAAGATCTTTTTATTCTGGCTGGATTTTTATGAGCTAGACAAGGTTTCAATGACCCCCCCCCTTTAGCTGCTGATTTTGTAATTATTTGGCACTATTTTTATGAACCTATCATTTTATAATCAGTAAGCTCCGCTGAAGTGCGTTTACACTAGAATAATAATAATAATAATTATATATTATTATTAATATATAAATAAATGTCCTGATAAATAAATGACAGAATGACGGAAACCCCAATGTTTTTCAAGTCCCAATGTTTGTCAAGTCCCATAGCCCTCTTCAAACAAAGTGGGACTGTGTTGGCTGGTTCTATCCCAACTTAGATCCGCTGTGGGAAAAGCCCTGGTGGCTATATTTGAACGCAAACACATGAAAAGGTGCTCTACACGCATGTAGGGGCTTCTGTGTGATTAAGGTCTGAACACATAAGGGTTTATGTGACACAACCTTGTGTGTACTGGACCCCTCCACTCTCCCTTGCATATGGAAGGTACTGTCAAGGGCTCAATATTGTGTGGTTTTTTAAAAATGTGCTTACTAATATTTGGAAAAACTGTCATGTTTGAATCCAAAAACTGATATTTCATCAAGGAGGAGATGGCTTTGTTTGTTTGTTTGTTTGTTTGTTTGTTTGTCTGTTAGCAAAGGCTGCAATCCTATTCATACCTTTGGTGAGAAGTCCCTTGTACTCAGCAGAACTTCCTTTTGAAGTTCTGGGTAGACACACATAGGATTTCACTGTTCAAAGTAAACATTGTAGAACTAAACTTTGAGTACTTAATAAATAAACTGAATTTTAAAACTCTTTAAAAACCAAGTTAGAAGCTACTTTATCCTAAGTCACTGCTCTATTTCTGTGACTGGTTTCCATCTTCTTCATGGTGGAAATGCCATGACTTAACTGGGTGGTCTCATGCATGTTAACTGTGTTTTGCCACAAAGTCATTCCCTGTCCTCCACGCTTCAACCATTATTTCATGATTGTCATATATGCTTGCTGATCTAGCTGTGTAAATTGTATATGTTTTCTTTGTGTATGTGTGAGAAATGGCTAGGGGTATATTCTCACAGTTTAAGGTGCCCAAATTCGCCACATGGTTTCCTCCTCTTGAAAGGCAGAAATGTAGACACAGACTTGAGATGGTGCAGATAAATTTCATTAGTTTATTCAGAGGGTTCCAGTGCAGAAAAAGACAATGCAGAGTTTTCCATGTTTCTGGCAGCAGTTTGTTTATTTATTTAAATATATTTTTTGTCCTGGTATGGTCTGCATGAGTCAGCTTTCAAATTACCACTACAATTGTATGCATAAGCTTGCAGGTATCTACCTATCAGCTTGGAGAATATCAATGACAAAATATCCTTAATTGATTAGCATGTTTTTGAGAAAAAAATGTGCATATTCCAGGTTGACCAAGCTACCTTTAAAGTAAACCATTTAGAAAGTTGGGAAGCATCTTTCCTAACTGTCTCTATTTGTCCTCTATGTAGCAGCATCTAAGTTCAGTAGTTTTCCTAAAAATGTGTCCTAAATTCTCGACCTGTAAATTTACCACCCAGGATAGTAACTTTAAAAAGAAGAGCTGTTCAGAAGGCAGTAATATATTGTCCACTTGATGCAACCATGAACTTAAAGATAACTTTGATTATAACAGAAAATGTGTGAGTTTACAATATATTTTTTCAATAAATCATGGTTGGTTATTTATTGTGACAAACTAAAATTGAAATTGGTGGTGCCTAAGACTGCCCCAAGGAATGATTTTATTTAAAATGTATAGGGCTCGGTTGTGCACTTGGAGGTTTCCTCCACCCCCATTTTTTAAGGACTACAATCATGATCTATGCATGGATCGTGGGACAAGTGCAATGGATTCATTGTGTAGTCTCCAGCAAGTCACTATTTCTTGGCCTCAGTTTACCATCCATGAAATGGAAATTCTAATGTCCCACATTTCACAGAGTAGTTAGTAGCCAAATGAGGTAAAAGCGCATTAAGTTACAGATGGGGAGTATGATGCATTTAGAAACATATGTGAGGTAGGAGGGAAATTGTGAGCTTTGACCTAGATCTCCAATTACAATAATATTAGAATGCCCAGATGAAATTTAGTGTGAGCCCTCCTGCATACTATAGATGCGTGCACCTGGATTTAAATCCCTTTGCAATCCCTTTCAACAGAGAGCCCTCCACCTTGCTTACTTGGCTCTGGATGCCTTCATGAGATCTTGAATGGTACTGCGAGATTTTCTGAAGGCCTTGTGAGACCTTCCCAGAACCCAGTAAGCAAGCCTGAGAGCTCAAAAGCTCTTTCTGCACCAGGAAAGCCAGGCATGGAAAGAGCTTTTAAGATTCCTGACTTGCACAAGCTTAATTTGTGTGATATCAGCTGGCCAGCCACCAAATGCATACAGCAAGTTGCGATCCTGCTGTAGTCACAAATTGTCCAAGGCAAAGAGAGGAGTGGATACAGGGATTTTTGAACTTTTCATGTGTGCAGCTCTTGAGAACAGGTCGGGGTATATGCATCCAGGGGACACAAGCAGTTGCTCTTCACTGTAGCGCAGCTGTGTCTGCGTTGCCTTATGGCAGGATCTTTGTCCCTGGCATTGTTTGCTAACCAAGCTGATTGTGCTGCGCCAAGTTCTTAAGGCAGAAAACTGAACTAAGCGTGCATATTCTGGGTAGCATACCCAGTTCATTTGATGTTGGCCTGCTCCAACCTTGCTGCAGGACACCTGGAATCAGAAAAAGTATATAATGGTTAAATCAGTCCTCCTCATGTTTCCTCCGTTCATGCGCGATATGACGGCTCACCAACCTATAGTGCTTCTTTTTGTATTGTGTTTAGGTCCTGAAGTCAGAGGCTTACCTACCCACAAGAGACCCATCAGGATCTTTCCTCATGGCCGTAGATCACTGCTTCTCCATTAAGGGCCAAGGCACTGTGATGACGGGAACCATTCTTTCAGGCTGTGTCAGCAATGGAGACAACGTGGAGATTCCTGCCCTCAAGGTGAGTGTATCATTTCTACCTCTAACATCTCTATAAAAGGGAATGAGAAAAACACGCAGAAGGTAAGACTGTGCTTGCTTCTCCCTCGCTTCCCGTCTCTCCATATATTTCCTAACTTACCTAGCCAACCTGTGTTGGTTTGCTTCTTGGGAATGTAACAAACCCTTTGGGAAAAACTGTATAGCACCATGCAGCGCTTAACATGGTATTGTTAAATGGAATCACGAATAATGTAATTTGCAAGGGAAATGAAAGCCGCAGGCTGGCTTCTTAAAAGGGGGAGGCACCAGAAACAAGGATATGGGAAACAGTTCAGGCAGCCAAATGGGGCAAAATCTTTGCCTGATCGTAGCAGCAGACAGAAGTGAGAAGAGAACAAATTCAGGGCATGTTTGTAGTCAAGAACATTAGGTGAACATTTTAAAATCTGCTTTCAGCGAGATTATGTGCCTGAGGACTGTGGGTTCAGTCCTTATTGGAGACATTATTTAGAAAGACACAGGAAATCACTGGGGAAAATATTTTGACAGGGGAATCAGACAACTTTAATATTCTGCCTGCTTCAGAAAAGGAGGAGACTATAAGAAAAGTGTATGGCACTGGGAAAGTGAAGAGTTAGCTGTTGCAATAAAATGTTATATGGCTTCAGCCTGTGAACAAAAGATGAACCAAAGCAGAGTAATTATTTTTCCATATATTTCCAACTGGAAATGTATATGAGCAGCTATTAGCATGGTAAAAAATGTAACATCATATCCTTTGAATGTTCAAATGTCATGGACATGGAACAAATGTATATCCTAAAACTGAACTTAAGTGTTTCCATTTATTCAGATGTAAATCTGCTTAGAATGTCACCCTTTGCAATCCAATCCTAAGCATGTTTCCTCAAAGGTGAGTCCCACTCTGTTGTAAGGGATTTACTCCCATTTTAGTGAGGATACGATTGCAGCCTTGGACCCATTGGAGATCAGCTTAGTATCCATTCCTTCCTTCATATGTCCTGAATGTTACAGATATCTCCGTTTTTGCTTTCCACCACCTCTCTCTGATTATTCTCTCTCAATCTGAATAATCTGACATTTCGAAAACTGTCTGAAAAAACCTAGTAGTCCCCTTTCTAACTTTGGAAGGTTTAGCACTGTCAGTGAATGTGAATCATGTACTGGCATTTTTATTGCTAGACAAGAAGAGAGTCATGGCTACAAAACAAGCAAAATGACTATCTTCTTTCCATTAGGGTGGAATGGAACATCAAATGTGAGACACAATAAATGAATGATAAATGGGGCTTTTCAGATATTGGGTTGAAAATCTTGTACCGTAAACCATTTGATTCTGAAATGCAGTTTTTCAGATAACCCTTTAAATATTTGTCATAATGAAAACGTTGTTTCATTAGTCTTCATTTTTGCCTAAAACTAGTAAGACTATATGGAAAAGAAGGACAGCATGGCTTGTAATGTGAAGAATGGATAAGATCAAACAGATGAGAGAGGTGTGTGTACAGTGAAACTCGGAAAATTAGAATATTGTGGAAAAGTTCATTTATTTCAGTAATTCAACTTAAAAGGTGAAACTAATATATGAGATAGACTCATGACATACAAAGTGAGATATGTCAAGCCTTTATTTGTTATAATTGTGATGATTATGGGGTACAGTTGTTTCAATCAACATGCTATAATAGAAAAGGGAATTCAAATCCTAGAGTTAAATAAAGAGATAGAAAGGCACAAGAACACCGGGGAAAAATCAAGACATCATTTCTTCATTATTAGGCAAGGTTCACTTTTATTGGGTTTGACAGCACCATTAAAAATCGAGTTGTTGTTTTGAAAAAAGGTTACATTATTGTTAGTAGTACTGATAGTAGTATTTTGCTTGTTGGCTATGTCTGTTCCTTAATTCAGGAGAGGGGAATCTGTGACCCTCTAGCTGAACTACAACTCCCATCATCCTTGACCATTAGCCATGTTGGCTGGGACTGATGGGAGTTGGGGTCCAGCAAAAGCTGGAGGTCCACAGGTTTCCCACCCCTGTTTTAGTTATGTAGAATATAATTTTAGTTAGATGTTCAGCATGCATCCAGCACTTTAGGTTTTTAGATAAGTGTGAAACCTCAATGTAAGACATGATTACATTGGGTTTCTCACGTATGCTGTGTGGAGTGCTAGGCTTGGATACCTGTGAGAGGTTATTCCGTTCACAGGTCTACAAAGTAACAGAGGAGGCAGATTTTATAACACACTCTGGATCATGACACTCCTTGACCTTTCTTTGCCCTGACCCTTTGCTAACTGAGATTGACAGCTGGTGCCCACTGGGCATTGGGGACATTGCAAAACAGCTGCTTTCCAAATTCAAGGAACCCTCCCAGCAAATAAAGTGGCATCTCGTACCTATTCTGCTAATAGACTTCGACATCTGTGACCGCTTGAACTTGCACAAAGGAGGGACAGAGCAATTAAAAATAAACAGTGACATTCTCGAACGCCCATACTTTCTGATTGAGGTTGAGAACGCCAGCAGCACACAGATTCCTTTACACTGTTGCCTATGTAAATTGCCATCTGGGGTTGATTATTGGAACTGCAACAAGAGAAGTGTGTGTGTGTGTGTGTGTGTGTGTGTGTGTGTGTTGGCTAAAATGTTTGACGCAGCAAACCATTCTCCAATGAGGCCATTTAATACTATTTGCTCAACAGTACTTGAAATCCATCTTGAAGAGCATGAGCCTAGGATTTGTGCTTTGAAAATGTGGTGGTAACACATTTCTGACTGGCCTTTGGGATTACCTTAATGATAATTAAGGTATTTAATTTGCCACATATCCAACTTAATAAACTGGAGGAGCATACATGATGTGACACAACTGCTGTCTTTTTAATAATAAAGTTTTGGAATGAGGATATCGAATATTGTGTTCCCTCCCCCTTTCTTGAGTCGTGGCAAAAAGAAAGAATTTGCCCATTACTCCAGTCATTTAAAAAACTTGGGAGCAAACTCCTAAGCAGAAAACTGAGTTGTCATCATTATCTTTATTTTATAGGCTAGGAAGCAATGTTGTTACAGGAAGCTGCTGTAAAGGTAGATTTGTATGCCTTCAACCGGATTAGTTGAAAGCTATGTTTTCTCTCTTTCTCACTCCTGTACAGCCCAGTAGGCAATCTGTTGGTGACCCTTCTAGCACTTTCTAGGACACATCATAGAATCATAGAATTGTAGAGTTAGAAGGGAACCTGAGGATCTTCTACTGTAGTTCAATCCCTTGTGATGCAGGAATCTCAACTAAAACATCCATGGCAGATGGCTATCCAACCTCTGCTTAAAAACCTCCAAGGAAGGAGAGTCCACCTTCCCAGGGACTCTGCTCCACTCTTGAACAGCTCTTTCTGTCAGAAGGTTCATCCTGACGTTTCTTTTGCCGTGGCCGATAGATGGGACTTTATTTTCACAGCATTGTCTTGCTGTCTGTGCTGTTGCTACTTCTCATAAGAAAGAAGTGGTTAAAGCAGGATAATGGATGCAAGAAGTAAAGAATGGCAGCACTAGATAGTACAAAAGCAAAACTGACAGGTGAATCTTTGAACACATTGAGTTTGTGGGAGGGGGTTATTGGTTTGTTTCTGTTTTTATTATGTGTTTGTGTTCTCATTTTATATTTTTATGTTGTGAACTGCCCTGTGATCTTTGGATGAAGGGCGATATACAGATTTAATAAATAGCAACAACAACAATTGATGCCTATGAATTGCCCGCGGTTGCTGTTTATATTCTTGGCTTGATAAAACATGCCAAAGCACAGTCTATATAGAATTGATTTTATGGATGACCTACAATGCTGCTGCTTGCATAACAGCACTTCTGCCTGTCTTCCCTTCCTCCCCCCATGCACCCCTAAAATATGTTCTGGAAGCCTGGATCAGATTTTGGGGCACACCAGCAGGGTATAGGCAGAGAAAATTATGCCCAGTTGCACACATGGAAATCTGTTGTGCATTTACTCAATCATTGTTGGATGACACCTATATAGATGTTATACCACAACAGAAAATGAGAGAAATAATTTATAACCCATGTAATACAGTAGTTTTAGAAACATCGAATTCCAGCACTAAAACGGTTTTCCTGACCTGGAAGGAACAACTTCCTTTTATTACATATTAACTCAATAAGCTGCTCAGGTAAAGGAGACAAAACCAAACTGTGTCTTTGAAGTATCTGTAGGCAAGGTCTTGTCACTGCTGCAACCATTTGAACTGAGTCAGGAAACTAATTGGTAGCTACTACAGTTGGGCCGGAATTGATGTACGGTAGTATGTTCAGACCCTGATGTTGGGAAAGATTGAGGGCACAAGGAGAAGGGGACGACAGAGGACGAGATGGTTGGACAGTGTTCTCGAAGCTACAAACATGAGTCTGACCAAACTGTGGGAGACAGTGGAAGACAGGAGTGCCTGGCGTGCTCTGGTCCATGGGGTCACGAAGAGTCGGACACGACTAAACGACTAAACAACAACAAGTATGTTCAGACCTTCTGGTCCCAGTTAATAATCTAGCTGCTGAATTCTTCACTGGCTGTACTTTCAGAACTGTCTTCAAAGGAAACCCCATGTATAATGGAGCTGAATGTATACACTAGTGGCCAAAATGGTAGAAACCTTTTGGGAAAAGTGTATTTTCAAGGTTTGACGGCTCTTAAAAACCTTTTTTTTGGGGGGGGGGAGCAATAGCATAAAATTATATATCAGTGGAAAGATAATTTAATGAAGAATGTAATGCAACAAAGTTTGTTCAGTTATCTGTATTCTATCAAAAGTTACAGCCAAATAACAATAAAAAGGAAGCACAACTTGCTTAGGTTGATATGCAGTAGCTTTCCTTCATTTGAATGTAGCCAATGAGCACGAGTGTTTAGAGAGCCAATCAGGTGTCATACTGTTTTGGGAATGATCCATTCAGGTCACAGTAGGATTCAGCTATTGGTGTTACAGTAACTCAGTGCTGCTGAGGCCACTTGTACCTCCAGTGACAGTAGTGGATTCAGAAGGACCCCCAAGCTGCTCACCTGCTCCTTTAGTAGGGAGTGCAACTCCTTCCTGATCAGGTCGATTCCTTAATATTTATTCCTTTTGTCAGGATATGTAGAGATTTCTGTTGAAATATGTGGTATATAAATTAAATAAACATGTAAGAGGATGGGAGGAACAAAGGTTGTGGATGGGCGCATAATGTAACCAGCTTAGAGCTGGGGGCAGGGTGAGTCCGTAGAGACCTTAAGTACTGCTTTCATGCTTAAAGCACACACTTTAAGAAGGTATGCTATGACCTTAAGAGAAATAAGCCCACCTTAAGTGCCAAGTTGTTGGGGTTTTTTTATAAAAAAGTTATTAAATAATTAGAGTAGTTGTGGGAAGTACGGTAGTCTTCACTGGTAAGAGTGAAACAAATGTTGGAAAGCCGACTTATGTGTGGAGCTCAAAACATTAATTCCAAGAGAATAAAGACTTTTCTTAAGTCCAAGAATTATACTAATTACCACAGATTTATGTACTATAGTTGTATAATAATGATAACAACAACAACAATAAATTCAGAACCACACGTTAGTGAGGGTTGCAGCTCATAGCAGCTGTTTGCAAATTACAATCAAGTGGCTTGGAAAAGCAGTCATGACCCTCTGTGTCCCCTTCTCCTCAACTTTAACTAAAAAAAATCCATTAGGATTCTGACTTCTTAGTTCCCGTGCAAGATCGCTCCCTTTTAAAAGAACATTTGTCCAGAATTACTTTGGTCTTGGACATAAGCCTGTTAATGAGGCTGAAGGAGGGAAACCCACTATAGTCAATTTTATGATAGTTTTATTTTGGTTTGCCTTAATCTGTACCATTTTCATAGTGCACCACACACACACACACACACAACTATGAGCAAATCCAGTCAGGCTTGCAGTTATGATGCACTGGAGGCTGTTCAAACTTAATGACAAACATATTCCAGTTCAGAGATGTGCCCATCCTGGCAACCTAATACAACATGTCTGTGCCAATGTGTTTACTTTCCTCCTGGCAAACAGTCAGTGTGTGACTCTGTTCCTACAGAATGGTTGGCATGCAATGTCCTAGGCACTTACTTGTTGGTGCAACAGATCTGAAGATACGGCTATAAGTAAAACTTTTTTTTTTTTTAAAGGGGGGGGGATCTGGAGCTCCCTTTGTTGCAAGTGTTTAAAGAATAAGATCGCAGCATGCCAAGAACTTCTCTTGCACAGGCCCCGTTGAAATGAACATGTTTCCCGAGATCGTGGTTATGCTCTTGCGCCACTCCCATTTGTTTCAGTAAGGTTTGTTCTGTTCCTTGTGTATTGTGCTCTGTGAGTTTTTCAGATCTCTTGTTTGTGGAAAGTTCATTGGAAGGTTCTGATGCAAGTAGCTCTTTAGAAGCTTCTTTTTATTTTACCCTCATTATTTTGGTATATTTTTCAGCCATTGTTTTGTTGAAATGCTGTGAAGTGGAAGCCAGCTCATCAGATCTATTGGGTGGAAGAAACTAATGGATGAACAGGAGAGCTTAACATCTAGGGAAGAGTAAATTTCACACCTAGTTAAAATTATGAATACACTTTTAAGTAATTGTTGGTTCATTTCCTTTAATTGCCTCTCAATTTCTGGGTTGAGGTGATCAGATTAGGCCGGGCACATTCTTTACATAAGCAAAGCATGCAAGACTTGGCAGGTGATTGGACATAATTTCTTTTCCAGATGAAGATGGTATTCCTTATCTTGGTTTGCGTGACATGCTAAGTCAAGGCTTGGCTTAGCGAAACCGTGTTGAGTGAGTGTGCTCCCAGAGACAAGCTCTCTTTGCTCTCCCCTGGTCCCTTTTTTTTGCTTCTAAACTACATTAAGCCGAGGTTTGCCTTAGCATATTGTCCTTACCAGGGCTTATGGTTAAGCTTTCTTCTCACTAACCATAAGCTGTATACAACCTTGTGTACAACTCCTGAGCCAGACCTTAGGGGTGAAGCAAAGTGGTTGCAAGCCTGCCTTCAGGAGCTCACTGGCCTCTCCTGGTATAAGTTGTAGCTTTATGTCCCATCATTCAGAGACCAGAGAATTCACCTACGACTTTCCACAACCACGTGACTCACTTTTCCCTTAGCGCCGATTAAAACCTTCTGTGTTAATTAAATCATTGATCACTGTTAAAATAATAATCAAGATAGGAAATATATTGTATAACAATACCTGCCTCATCTTGACTTACAACGAAGTGCCCTGCATTTGTGCTGCGTGTGAGATATAAATGAGCATAAAACGAAATTGAGATTAGCGCTTTGAGCTTTGGGGAAAAGTCGTATCGTTTGTGACTGTTGTGTCCAGCATCTGAACCTTGTAAGTCAGGTACAGCATTTCTTTTCCCATGGATAGTTATGTCTAAGGGGTGCCCTTGCCTAATTAATGTGATTTAGGAGCGGGGCTGGTTTGAAGGATGTGTTTCACTCAGGGCCAGGTTCAGGTATGGAACGGGAGAGCTACATAATACACATACAGATAGTTTGTTTCTTTTTCTTGGTCAGAGGAGAAGGAAAGAAAGAAAGCCAGAGGGAGCACTGCCAAGCTGAGCACCACTAATATGAACCATACGTTGCATCTCCTGTGCTTGTGTATTTAATGTGATCCTTTCAAGCAGGAGAGTGGCCTGGTCACTGCTGTTTTATTAACTCTTCATATGGTAAATTTGAAAACAACTGCGTGTCTTAATTCCAGAGTTTTTGCCTGCTTTTAGCTGCAGTCTGCTTCATAAAACGAGTGTGGAGAATCCTTTTTAAAGCAGCTTGATGGCCAGGCTGTCATTAATAATAGTGGACCATTCTCAAGAACATGCATGTTTTCCTCTTGGGGTTCACACACAGTTTTTCCTAACAGATTTAGATGCCTCCCCTCCCACATATCCATTAGCAAATAGTTGGGTCCTGTTACAGCAAACTGCAAGGAAAGTGATCCTAATTGCAAAGAAGTTTGGATTGGAGGTGGCACTTTTATTTGTTTCATGCACAAGTAGGAGCAGTGTGCAGTCAGAGAGGCTTCCAAAATTCTCTCCTGCCAAATTTATCTTTGATTTAACAGTTCCAATTTTATTATCCCTGTTTAGGAAGTGGCACTACTGTGCTTAGTCTCCACCATTCTTTGGGAATTGATATCTGGAATTTGAAAAGATTGTTGCCCATCCATTGCATGCCCTTCTGTTCTTTTCTCTTTGCTTTGCATTTGGTTAAGCACAAGTAACCGGGCATTTATTTATTTATTATTTTTAAAGTGTGTTCCCCTTCCCCCGAGCATGTGCTCTTGCACAATATTGCACCGGCATTCCTTTTAATTGATTGAAAGATCCCAATGCCTTAGTTTCTGTATTAGTTCAGATTCTAATGACCAACATTCACTGTTATTTTAAAGGTGCAAACACAGCTCATTTTTTAAATAGGAAGCATTTGGGTGAATCATTCCATTCTAAATTCCGTTCTACCTTTCCGTTCTACCCATTCCGTTCTACCTCTGCTGTCCGGAGATGATATGGCTCTGAATACCAGTTTGTGGGACTCACAGAAGAGCAGAGTGCTGTTGCTTGTAGACTTCCTACAAGCTTGCCACTGTGTGAACAGGGAGCTGGGCTAGATGGGTCATGGTTTGATCATATGCTTTTTTGTTTTTTATATAAAAAAAGACGATTCCAGCGCTGGAGTGAGGAGTGACTTCATTGCAGTTAATCTTCCCTTATGTGGTCCCCCAGGCCTTGGCCAGTTAGTGGTGGTTGGACGTGACCCAGTGCCTCTCTTCCTAACACTACCCTATTCCTAGATTTGCAGCATCACGCAGGGCATAAGTCTCCCGGATAGGAGTTTCCAAGGCTCATCCCAAAACCTATATGTAGTGGAAGGACTGCGAGGCTTGTGAAGTATTAATGAAGGGGGCTTCTGAGCATGTGCATTAATTAGAGGAAAATGTGCAGAAGATGTTTGTCCTTGAGCTCCAGGACTTCTACTTAAAAACTAAACACTAGAGAAGGAGGGGGCACTGAGACAGAGTCTCAGAAAGCAAGTTCTTCACTGTGGGAAAAGTTTGATTTCATTCAGGGATTTTACATCTCTGATTAGAAGTCTTACAGTATCATGGAGAGTCATAGACCACTCTTTTATCAATATGTATGCAAACTTTTGGTATCACCAGAGATTTGCAATCATTTGAGAATTTTATATCTATTGGTTTCAAAGGCCTACTCTCAAATGTGTATAATATTCTGACCTAGATGAGCAGAAATCCAAAGCTTTCCCAAATAATAGCTTTAAATACAGAAACATCTGAACTGTTGACTGCGTACTAAAGAAATCATAGGCTGCAACTCCCTGTGAGAGGAGGCCATAGTTGGCACAATGAGATTATAACATTATATAGGATTGTGCTGTTGGTTGATCATATTAGTTTTAGTCAATAACTGACGATTGAAGCACAAACCCCCCTTTTACTGTTTTTTTTTTTTGTCCATGCATGTGTTGTAACATCTTAAAGGCATTCCTTCCTATATGAGAGAAAATGGGCAATGCCTTTTTTAAGAGGGCCCTTGTCATCTGCAGTTTTTTGCATTTTAGCAACATTGGTTAAAATAATTTCGTGGCCAGTTAAATGTGGTGCCTAATTAACTAGCAGACAGCTTTTAAAAACTGATGGAATTTGCACCCCAAATTACAGAAAAAGCACCAGCTATAAATAAAATCTGTAATTACTATTCCAGTGTGTGTGTGTGTGTGTGTGTGTGTGTGTGTGTTTGTGTGTGTGTGTGTCTGTGTGTGTGAACACAAGGATCCAAAGAGTGAGTTAGGGGCGTGGGAATATCCAGTAGTAGTTTTGAAGGGGGGTGGATTAATACCAGGCCTCTGTTCTATAGCACAATGTATTATTGAAAGCTTTTTAATAGCAGTTTTTCATGCGGCATGGAAGAACCATTGTTCAAAAAACTTCTTGCGTACAGACAAGTTATTACATGGTTGTGATAGATGCTGGTGCCGTAACTCTTCCAAAGTTGATGTTTATTCAGTGCATTAAGATATGGCTATATATGGTGGGTTAATGCAACAACGAATATGGTTTGAGGTTGTGTCTAATGCTGGTAACATTCAGGATTGAAATTATGGACCCCAAGTTACTCATCTCCATTAATTTAATTGTGTCTACTCTTGAGTAGCACCAGCATTAGATACAACCCTTGGAAATTACTGTTACTTCTCTAGTTGCATTATGGTTATAGCTGAAATGAATACTGGCAAATTTTCTAATTTTGATAGTGAATTTGAGTAATTTTGAATTAAAAATTTAACTTTTGATTTTGTGAAATGTTAACCTGAAAATTAGAGTGTGAATGCTTTAACTAATTAGCATCTCTTGATTGTTTGATAGGCTTCAAATGTGAACTTGCATGAGCTGTCAACTGTCAAATTATTATTCTGTTTTAACAAACTAGAATAATAATTATTGATACACCTTTGCATATCAGTTATCAGCTGTAGGTTATCCAATATTAAAACCAAATACTAGTGGGGCTCAAATACAGACATAAATTCTCCAGGTTATTTGAACATGCAGAGAATGTGTGGAGATTTATTATCATAATTTGCAATTATTATTTTTTTAGGGAAAATCATTATATGATCATATAAAAGCACATTTAAAGTTTATGTGAATCACATATTTTGGAGCAATATCAAAAGGAAGGAAGAAAAGAAATTAAATTCCACATTTTATCAGTAAAAAAGTGATAAGTTTGTAAACAATGTCTTCATTTTGTTCTAGTGCTTTAGTGTACAACACAAAGCCTGTCGTTCTAGTCTTTGGGTAATCTTTATTCAACATTTTGCAGAAAGACAAGTAAACCATGAACACTTGGTATAGATAGTGTTAATATTCAATAAATACGGATAAAAGATTGAAGAGCAGACACATATCCAATACTTGGCAGTGAAGAAGACCATTCTCTCTTATTGGTTTTTACCTCTGCAATTTTTTTTTGGCCACATCTGGTTTGTTCCATGTTACCTGCTGGGTTACCAGGCTAAGGTTAATTAAGTTGTCCCTTTGAAGCCCTTCTGCTGTGCAGTAGTACACTCTTTGGAAGAGGTGGGGCAGACTGTTTCAGTAAATGTTTGCCCCTTGAGAACTATAATCTGTTGGTTTGGTTTGGTTTGGTTTGGTTTGAACTGAAGCTGAGACATGAAGTTATCTAGTGAAACTTTCAATCAAGACTCATTGATGTTCTGCTAATGGAACAATACTTGGATGATTTGAAATAGCATATTATGTATTGAGAGCATTGAATAAATGGTAGCAAACCATTTTAGTATACTTCTTTCTTAGTCCAGTAACATGGTTTGCTACCAGTTTGTTCCATGCCCCTAAACTCTAACCTGCAAAAGTATTTGCATTTGACTAGGATGTCAGGTTCACATCCTAGTATCACTATAATATCCAGGCCCCAACCAAAGATCATAGCTAGCACTTGGAATTGTGCTTGGAAGTGGACTGGTGGAAGTCAGTGAAGATAAAGGAATATTGTATTTCTGAGCACAATTCAAAGTGTTGGTGCTGACCTTTAAGGCCCTAAATGGCCTTGGCCCATTATACCTGAAGGAGCTTCTCCACTCCCATCATTCAGCCCGGACACTGAAATCCAGCTCCGAGGGCCTTCTGGCGGTTCCCTCATTACCAGAAGCAAGGTTACAGGGAACCAGGCAGAGGGCCTTCTCGGTAGTGGCGCCCGCTCTGTGGAACACTCTCCCACCAGATGTCAAGGAAACAAACAACTATCTGACTTTTAGAAGACATCTGAAGGCAGCCTTGTTTAGGGAAGTTTTTAATGTTTGATGTTTTATCATGTTTTTAATCTGTTGGGAGCCTCCCAGAGTGGCTGGGGAGGCCCAGCCAGATGGGTGGGGTATAAGTAACATATTATTATTATTATTATTATTATTATTATTATTATTAAAGGTGCATGCTCCATAAAAAGGCCCAGCCATAAATCTCCTTAGCCCATGCTATTTTTCAGGGGGTGCTCAAGAGTATGCAGTACCAGCACCTCTTTTTTGTTGTTAAAAAGTGTGGCACTTACTGTAACAATTTCATGGTGAGTACTGGCACCTAGTTTTCTAAAAAGAAGCTCTGCCCTTAGCTCCTGTGTTTTGCACCACTGATGGTGAGTGATGGCAGCCTAGCCCAGTGGACAGTGTGGGATCCATCAGTGGCCCCCTAAACCCACTGCAGACAGACATAGCAATGGTTATTAGGTGTGATAGCTAAATGAAGACCTCATGCTCAGGAGCATGTGTGCGTGAGTACCATTATCTGTGAGGGAGGGGCAGCACTGGGGGATGCCACTTTTGGAAATAGCGGAATAATTTTTGATCTAATTTAGTGTGACATTTCTTATAATCCCACATAACAGAGAAGACAGCAAATGCAGGTTTGCAGTGAGGTGCTCACTTGGTTGTCTGTGGGGAGTAAGAATTGTGTGAAGGTCAGCATGTGATGTGGAAGCCAGTTCTCTGTTCTAGCTGAATTTCTGTCTCTTTATGGATACAAGTCAGCTAAGGTCAGGGCATGGCTCACTTACAGGTCCTAGCCACCAGTTGAAAACCAGGAGTCTTTTTTTTCCATCAGAGGCCTGCTTCTAATTTTATTTATTCCACAGAGATTTGTTTTGTAAGTGCTTTGGAAAAAATAATAATACCGTGATGGTCACATGATCATTTCATAAAGTCATTTTAAAGGTGTGAAACCATGAAGTTGCTTGAGTTTATACCTTCATTGCAGCTTCCTTCAGTTAAGGTTTGTTTATACAAGCAGCTATTATGAGATAACCAGCTATTAACTCATTTCAATCTGGTGTTTTGTTCAGTGATTAAGGGGTTATTTAGAGATAACCTAGTCAATCACTAAATAACCCTTTAATCAACTTAAAAACCAGCAGAAAGAGGAGAGTATAAATATACAGTATAAGAGAGCAAAAATATGAGAAGTTATAACGTGAGCTTATGTAAGCTAACAAAAGAAGTTTACATTGAATTCCATAGCAAAAATGGAAGCTAGTTAAAGGAAGAATCAAGAGAAATATTAATAAGATGAGATGAAGAATTCAAATTCAAATACAACAGTTAGGTAGACCCCATAAAAGGAGATTGCAAGAATCAACTCTTGGTAGTGTAAGAGAATTGAGCAATATTTTTGTGGTATCAAAAGGAATGGCAGCTTGGTGAATGTTTACCAGTTGGTAATGACTAAGATTTAACTGTAATTTCAGTCAAAGAGAGTTTCCAAATTATGAACTTGTGATGAACTTGTGAAGAGAGGACAAATAGGAAGGGTCAGAAAGAGAACTATGAGGGACAAATCAAAAGTTAAGTTTATATGATTTAAAAAAACCTGAAGGGTTCTGCAAAGATACAGTTGTAAAACAGGTGGATATATTAAGTAATGAAAAAGACAAGCCTGTGCTGGAGAGATACAGTTGTAGATTATAGGCATTAAAATAATTGACATTAAACTAACAAAGAGTGGGAGGCAAAGGAAGAAAACAAAAAAGGGCAAGAACAGAATCTATTGGAACGCCATTCCAAGAGACATCATTAACAGAAACAATAAAATAACATATTTTGTTTTATATGGCTCTGCCATCAGTAGATCTCCATTTTTATTTCCCAGCTCTGTTGACTCTGAAGCTTCTTAATTCAATTTAGGATTAGTCTTTTATTTCTTGCCTTGTGGTAGGTCTCATTGTAAAATGTGAACAACACTGATCCTCCTTGACAACTTGGTATGTGATTTAAGTATTTTAATATTGGTGAGATGCACCGATACTAAAGAAATAATAACTTTTATGGTTGTGTCGTAAAACATGTCTGCATTTTGTTTTGTTGCAATATTTTTTACTTTGGAAAAGGGCACTAAAGAGAAATTGGAAGAGAAATAGTTTTATGTTTCAACGTTGTTACTACTTCCGAACATTTTCCACAGTATTAAAATCTTACTCAGATTGCTGTACAAATAGGAGGAGAATTTCCCCACCCCGCTCCAAAGTCAGTCTGTTTTAAAGTGAATTGCAGAAATATGAACCTAAAAGCGATAGTTTTATCACACCGACCCCTCACAATCAGCTACGTACCGGATTACTTTGTCTAAATCTCTGTTAAAATAGGAGTAGTGTGCTACAAGCACATGATTGAATAAAGTGCCTGCAGTTCAGATTGCACCAAATGATTCAAAACATAGTAGGCAAAATTTGGAAGAGAACTGCAAGCCCCACCTTCCCTTTCCACCACTCCAACATTTGGGAGCTTGTCCTTTTCTATCAGTATCCTCACTTGTTCCTGGTGCCGCAAAGGATGTAGTGGTGGAGGGAGAACACTTTTGATGGAGGGGACCCCCCCCCCTTTGTAACAGTAGGTAACAACCAGAAATGCCCACCCTCAAAAAATTATTCTTTAATTTTTCATGTGGTTTCTGTGCTCTGTGTTTTTGGAGTCTGGGAATTTAAATCTCTAATAGGAAATTGTTTTAAAATTCCAACAAAAAACTTCTTTTGGGTGGCCAGGGCAATGACACCAGTGGCTTTAGGGTGAACAGGCCTATGTTCTCTATCATCAGTTATCTTTTCTGATGCACATGCAGGGAGCAGGTGGCACCCCGACTTGGATTTTGAAAAATTGATGCTGCAGTACTGAAATAAAGTAAGCTACAACAGATTATTTAAAAATACATTTTTGGAGTTCTCGCACAAATTTGCCTTAGATTTTTTAAAAAAAGTTTTGTTAGAAACAGATCTTTCATTAGGAGTGAAATACTGGAATTGATTTAAGTGGTGGCCTCGTGTGTCTGTATTGAAATAACGGGGGAAATAGACATTTGTAAGTTATGAAGTGCAGCCGTGTAAATAGCTGGCCTGAGCATCATGTGACTCAGCCAGGGTGGTCAGATGAACTACGGGGAACCCACAGAAGCACCATGCTGTCAGAATAAAGGTATATAAAAAGGGGGGATTCGTATGTTGAATAAAAACTTGGGCCAGGGAGGAGCTCTTGTCCTGGCTATTGTGATTGAGCTGCCATGCAGAGACCCTGTGGTGCACAGCTGCATAAGAAAGTGAGGAGATTTTTAAGCTAAGCATATCTTTGGGTGCAAGCAACACCTTTGGGGGTTGGCTAATCTCCAGTATTATTGCTGTTCTTCAACATGTCAGAGGAATTCACTTCACAGTAAAGTGATACAGAGGCTTCTCTGTGGAGGCACCCCAACTGCTTCTGGAAGTATGTTTGTCACCCACATTGACACTTTCAGGCATCAACTGACGATTCATTGGAACACGAATGGGATCTGGAATCCTATATTAGTAATTTTTGTCTGTGTTATGTATTACCTATTTTTTGGTACGAAGCTTTATATGTCTCAATTTATTGTTTTGCAGTTGGTTGCATTTTGTTGTTGTTGTTGTTTAGTCGTTTAGTCGTGTCCGACTCTTCGTGACCCCATGGACTAGAGCACGCCAGGCACTCCTGTCTTCCACTACTCATGCTGGTAGCTTCGAGAACACTGTCCAACTATCTCGTCCTCTGTCGTCCCCTTCTCCTTGTGCCCCCCATCTTTCCCAACATCAGGGTCTTTTCCAGAGAGTCTTCTCTTCTCATGAGGTGGCCAAAGTATTGGAGCCTCAGCTTCACGATCTGTCCTTCCAGTGAGCACTCAGGGCTGATTTCCTTAAGAATGGATAGGTTTGATCTTCTTGCAGTCCATGGGACTCTCAAGAGTCTCCTCCAGCACCATAATTCAAAAGCATCAATTCTTCGGCGATCAGCCTTCTTTATGGTCCAGCTCTCACTTCCATACCACTATATATTTCCATTTTTAATGAACCATGGCTTATTATTAATGAACCACTGTGTCTGAGTGAATCACTCCCAATTTACTCCTCCCCACTTGTCATGAGATGTTCACCCTAAACCAAGTAACATGGTTTGTTTCTCCACGGCGTGAGTGGGGAGGGGGGAAATGGGTGCAATAACCTGTTGCACAGTAGATGGTGGTTATTAGTAGCTTATGATGTGGAAACCTGGCCTTTGTTAAAGCAACAAGTAGTATCACAAAATCCTATTGGTTTAACCTTCCCTTATTACTATTAAAAATTGTTTTAATCTTGCTTCAATTAAAAAGCAAGCAATAGATGCAAGAACCAGGATCAAAGTACAGTTTTCTTACCTGAACATTTTAGAGTAGTCTTTCTCTAAAAGTGCTTTTCAGAGGCTTCAAATTATTTTATTCTGATGGTTTAGGTTGTCCCCCCCCCCCCCCGGGAGGTGGACTTGATTGTTTAAATTTTGATAATCACTAAATGACTTGAAAAATTAGGATTTCAGAGGCTAATAATGTTTTCAACCCCTGTCAATTATTTTTAACATTAAAAGTCAGCAGATGGAGCCAAAGACTTGTAGAAAAATTACTGGCGCTTGAATGTATATTAAATTGCAAAGTACTTTCCTTTCTGCTAAGTGCTTGTGCAACAGCTCCAGTGCAACAACTTTAAAAAATGGGGGGGGGGTCCCCCAGTAACTCTTTCAAACATCCTTAACTCACCTTACTGAACGTATACTGAATTCCATTGTGCCAATTTAGTCCTTTGAGTTCCTAGCAAACTGGCAAGGAATAAAGTTGCAGCTGAAGATGTTTTTTCCAACTGACTTAAAAAAATAACTTCACCAATGAATTACTGTATATTAGAAACAAATTCTATAGTTAGATTTCAAATGATTTATCGTTTTGCATAACATACCTCATAGGTATCAGCTGGGTGTCTGTGTGAGTTCACTGCCAGTTGTCATTATGACGTCAGTTCATGATAGAGAGCAGAAAAGTGTTACTCACTCTTTTTATCCTTATGAGATAGATACTCTGCAACACTGGAGTACTGCAGCTTCTTTAGGACATTTGAGGGCCCCCATTCCCATCACAGTCAAAAGGAAAAGCATAGCTATACCCTAAGGATCAGGAAACCAATTGGCTCTTCATCGGTGTAAAACTTTATAGAAATTTATTACTGTACTAATTTAGGGCTTGTCCACACTTCGCTTGTTCCGCACCTAGGAAGCATGGGTCCAAGAGGTTTTCTGCTTGTCCCATGCTTTCTTGGCATGGATCCAAGTGGTTTTCCATTTGCCCTGCTGCTTTCCCTGGGAAAACTTGCTCCTTACTGCTGAATAGGACCAAACGTAAATCTGCGGAAAAGCCGTTTGCTCTGATTCAGTGGTAAAGAGAGGGTTTCCCCAGGGGAAGGGTCAAGCAGAAGCGCAGACGAGCCCTTAGTGGGTGTTAATAGTTAATCACAGATCAACTGAAATAAAATCCTTTGATTTCCGCACTCTGGCATTACACTTTACTATAACATGTGAAAGAACGGCCAAAACATGTTGGTTGGTCACATCCCTTGCATCCATTCAGTGTTTACTAACTTCCTTTGGATTTGTAAATAGTAGCAAGCAACGCAACACAGCAAACAAGGTTGATGGAGGACGCTTTTGCGTGTTGGGTTTTTACCATTTTCAGGATGAAAAATGATCTCTGTTACTTTTGGCATTCCCTCTGATTTTATACTGCGTGGACTGGACAGAGAATGTTTGAGTAACATTACATAGCTCTATTCTGCCTGAAGCAAGGAAATTTGAATTTTTTTATGGCTCTTTGTAGCTACATCTTTTTTAAGCTGTTTTTTTTAGCCCATCCCCTCTTCAGGGACTTGGAAGCATACAACAATAAATTTAAAATGTGTGCACGTGTGAAACCTGTATTTTCCAAGCTTGTTCCTGGCTACTTCCCCAAATTGAAGTTTGATTCACGTGTGAGAAGAGGCAATAGAATGTGCAAAGACCAACATTCTGTCCCATACATTTATTGTTTTGGCCCGATTTCCTCTTCACCTTCACAATTAGTAGTGTGGGAACCAATTCTGTACGCTGTAATCCCATTTAAATAATGAGACCACATGAGTGGGTCAAATGGATTGATCTTTCCCATTCACACCCCCATAAAGAATTTCCATTTTTTTTAAAAAGAAGATGCTCATGTGATTGCTATTGCCTAGGTGGTTGCATTTTATACATTTCCACCCACTAAGGTGTAGGGTCGTAATACAGAGTCAGCTCTCATGCTGCGGGCTGTATAGGAACGGTGGGGTGGGTGGGCTGACTTTTGTGCTCTGGCCTCTATTATGTGATGAACTTTATGCACCAAGTCCTGACCTTTAGAAGCAAAACATCTCACTTTTTCTAGTAATCAGTGTGTGGGCTGCACGTGTACCAAATTTCAAACTTGTAAATGTTGTGGAAATACCTTGATCATTTTGTGCTGCACACCATGATCCCTCATTCATAATGATATATGTCTTATTTTCTAGTAATCGGTGTGTTTAGGACCCTGTGAAATCCCTTTTCCCCCTCCAGAGTGTGTGGAAATGCATTAACTGTTCGCCAGGGTAATTTTTAGACCCCAGTTTCGATGAAGAGCCTATGCTCATTTTTCTAATAATCAGGACATCTTGGACTACGCATGTTGTGAAAGTTCACGTCTCTCTATTTCTCCCATGTGGAATTGCAAGTATGTACATCATTAGAGATGATTTTGCAAATTGTTGAACCCTAATGTTCTGAGGCACATGACAACATGAAGCTCCCTTGTGTTGAATCAGATCATAGGCCCATATATCCCATTACTATTTTATCCTGATTTCAAGCAGCAATCTTTTCCAGGTTTGCTTAAGCCGTGTCCTCTATCACTGTTCTATAGCACAGGGATGGCTCTCCAGTTGTTGTTAGACTGCAAACCCCTTCACCCCAGACCATGGGACATGGTGAAGGTTTCCCAATATAGCTCAGTTCTTGGCAGTTGAGAAATAGCGGGATAATCATCATAGTGTGGTGTTTTTTCAAGGTGGATTTTATGGTTTGGCCTTAGACGTATTGTGTAGACCTCCATGTTACTATGTAAAACCAGAAAATAAACACGTTTCAAGAGAAGAAATTCAGAAAATGGTTTGGATCCTAAGGTGCACTTTTTCTCACATAAGGTGGACCTTCCCAATTTCTGATTCTCCCTTCCTGCTGTGGCTCCTGCTTTGTTATCTGGAGGTTCCCTTGACCCTTAGAGTTGCTTTTTAGGTGGTGCAAAGTGTATGATAAGGAGGGTGGGCAGGTAATCCCAGTTCTGCAAATGAAGTTCTACTTCCACTGCTCTGAAGGCAAAAATGTTTGCTCTTAAGAGTGAAGGCAATGGCTTGTTGCCTCTTTTGTTTGGCCTAAGAGATGCTACTATTTAGCAAGTCTAATTACTCAGCATTATGCCACCCTCCCAGTTCACTGTCTGAAAAGGAAGATTGCAGTCAGAATAATTCACCCTGTTGACTGATCCTCCTCTTAAGAAGAGCCCTGTTGGATCAGGTCAAAGGCCCATCTAGTCCAAAATATGGCCACCACAGCTAGTAGCCATTAATCACCATACCTTCTATGAATTTGTCAAATTGGTAGGATACCTCCATGACCACAGTTGCATAAAATGTGTATGACCAAAATAGTGTTGAGATGCCTGCATAAAGGCCTCCAAAAGGTATAAAAAATCTAGGGGTAAAGAATGTGCTCTTGTGCCTCCCACCCTCCAACCTAGCTGGTTAGTGGACAAGATAGCACTGCTTTCTTTTGGACTTTTGGCTACTTTGGACTATTCTTTGCTCTATGGGCATATAGTGATTTTCATGCAGTATGCTTTTGTCATGTTTCTGAAAGCCCTGTTCCTTAGCTGGGAGGTCTCCACTGTTGCAGATCTGTAGAGTAACCTTCATGGTAAATGTTACGATTTAATGACTTCATGTAGCTCAGGTGTATATTGCTTCACCAGTGTTCATGTCTGTCACCTCATGCTCAGGCCATTTGTAGAAATCTGCATGGCCCACAAATAGCAAGGGCCACTGCTAAACAAGATTTGCTCTAGAAATGATTATGAGTTTTAAACTATAATATTCATTTTATATTAATAATTCTGTAATTGATTTAAAAATGCTTGAATCTTAAAATAAAAAATGTCCCAAGGTTGTGGGAGAGATCTCTTACTTACTAGGTTAAAGGCACATGTCTTTGTTAGATGGCCTGCCCAAAGATATTGATGCTAATGTGGCTGAGTTATGAGGTTAATTTTGTGCCTGTTAGCCATATGGAATTGATTGTCTGCACAAAACAGAAATACACACATTCCTAGCTTCAGTTATTCTGAAATGCTCTCTTGCTATAGCATAAAAAAGGAGGGAAGTGCTTTGAAATGGGAAGGTTGGAAACAGGCCATTGATTTATTGTATTTCAATACTAGCAACCTGTTGAGCCTCACATAATGATAAATTGCTGAAACAGGTTGACATGTAGTAGCCAAGCATTGTTACTTGCACCTGATGCACACTTTTAACACAGCTCCCCACCCCAAATGCCTCATAAATTTGAAAATATATAAACAGGATTTAATTAGTGTCCTTTTAACTACTTTTACCTCCTTTTGCTTAAGCTCCTTATTTGGTTGAGTAATCTATCTTTATAGGCAGACATGGCAATATGCGTGTACATATATGTATGTATGATTGTATATTCATTCATTCATATGTATGCATGTATGTATGTCAGGGAGTGGGTGGAAGCCATTCCATCAAGCTTCAGAGCAGGGAAACAGGCTTTGCTGAGAGAGCAGGTGGCTTTACCTTTCTCTCAGTCTTTATCTAACTACATCCAGTACCATCAGGCTATCTAAGCTGTTTGCATCCCAGCAGGTCATTATAAGAATGATAACTTTAAGGCAGGGGTCACCAATCTTTTTGGACTATTAGGCACATTTTGAGTGCTGGGAGTGCAAAACACAAAATGGCTGCCATGTGGAAAATGACATGTAACAAAATTAAAGAGAGAACCACCCCCGGCAACCTTAAGCTTATCATGATAAGTCTGTTATGTCCTGCTGGTCATGATTATGGAGGTCTCTGTGACTCTTGCGCTCTCTCACTCTCTTTTAAAAAAGAAAGAAGAAAAGAAAGCTCAGAGTCTGGAGCATGTGTCCAGGGCCACTACTGGAAGGCTTCATGGGCACTAGGTTGGGAGCCCATTACTTTAAGTAACAGTACCTGAATTTGTTTTTTTTCATCCTCCCAATCAGAATAAAATTGGGAGGGTTTATGTTGTTTAGACTGAAAGCCAGAGGGCAAGGACAGCTTTTTAAAATGGATATGTAAGCCACTCAGGGAGTATTTTCAACTGAAGAGGGAGGTAAAATTATTTAAATAAATTATAATTATGTATGAATGACGAAAATCCTGTGCCCCCTAGAGTAGGCTGTAGCAACCCAGCTGGATGGTAAGTCTATAAGTAAATTGTTGTTGTTTAGGCTCTGTTCTTTATCCATGCATTCAGTGTCAGCTCTTTTAGGTACTCTGGAGATGGCAGACCAGAAGTGGTCGCTCCCCTTCCCAGCAAACAGTGGTGACCAACCTACTGAGAAGCTAGTGTAGCGAGTTGCTTCTGCCTTAGGCCTATCTCATTTCCTTATACATGTTCTGGGGCCTGTAAATCCTATCAGTGTCACTGTCCCCCACTGGCCATTGGGATCTCAGTATCCCTGATTATTATCCCTTGCTTGTTCATTGCTCTTGCTGCCCAGTCTGCTGCCACACTCTGTTGATTCCTCTTGCTTGTGCATTGAAAATGCCCACAGAAATTAGTACCTCCGGTACAGGTAGTTCTGGAAAGAGCATATCACATAAGGAGGTTGTCCCTCAGATACTTTCTCTTTTGCTATTCGAGAGGAGGGCATTGATTCTTCTGATCCAAAGTTGCTTCTAATTGGCTACAGTAAATTTCACGAGATAGGGATACCCAATAGAGATGCAGGGAAATAAATTTGCATAAGCATCCTCAAGCATGATCCCCTATTGTTGCCTAAGGAGAATGGGCTTGTCGTTTAGGCCTGCCCCCACTCCCTGGACACCTAGGTAAAGATTTTCTCTGCTTTTGTTGCCAAGTGACCTCGTTAAGAATGCTGAAGTTAAAAACAACAACACCAGAGCTGCAAAAATGTAAATGGAAGAATTTGCGTTTTTTCCTGATGATAGCTTAAAGGTTTAGGCATGTAGGTGATATATTAAAAGATAATTCTTTAGAGCTAATCATCTAGCATTTAAATGCTGCTGCAGTAACAGGGACAGAATGTAATAAGGAGGCTGAACTGTTTATTTTACTATTCAGGCTAATTTTAAACTTGGACAGCTTTTATTCTGCAAGTTTAATGAGTCTCCATGTTTATTATGTATAATACAGTCTTATGTACAAAGAAACCTCAATGCTGATTCAAGACAAAATATCATAGCAGGTTTACTTCAGTGAGTTGAGAAAAAGCCTTATGCAAACAAACAAGATTTTGTGTTTGTGTTTTTTTTAAAAAACACCAAGCAGTTTTCTGTTGTTAGGTGAGCCTTTATTATCTCACAGGCTATATTGCACTACATTTAAGTGTGGGTGGCTAGGTGTGGGAATTCATACTTGAGTTGTCATAAAGTTTGGTCAACACCTCATGAACTTTTTATTTCAAGTTAATACCAGCTACTGTGATCAGTAAATGGACCTCAGCTTTTACATATGTTAGTTACACCATAAGTGTAAGGTCAGGCAATAACAAGGGGGTAGCCTGAGGTGTAAATGGTTAGAATATTATTTGGTGGAATTCCTTGGTTCAGATATAGGAACAACAGAAGCTGCCTAAGAACATACGAACAGCCTGCTCTATCAGGCCAACGGCCCATCTAGTCCAGCATCATGTTCTTGCAGTGACCAAGGAGCAGAACATGAGCTAGGGTTGCCATATTTCAAAAAGTAAAAACCAGAGCCCTCATAGTCAACAAAAGAGTGGCGAAAGCTGTACTGGGATGCAATCTCAAAAATGATAGAATGATCTCGATACGAATCCAAGGCAGACCTTTTAACATCACAGTAATCCAAGTTTATGCACCAACTACTGGTGCTGAAGAAACTGAAATTGACCAATTCTATGAAGACTTACAAGACCTTATAGAAGTGACACCAAAGAAGGATGTTCTTCTCATTATAGGGGATTGGAATGCTAAAGTAGGGAATCAAGAGATAAAAGGAACAACTGGCAAGTTTGGCCTTGGAGATCAAAACGAAGCAGGGCAAAGGCTAATAGAGTTCTGTCAAGAGAACAAACTGGTCATCACAAACACACTTTTCCAACAACACAAGAGACGACTCTACACATGGACATCACCAGATGGGCAACATCGAAATCAGATTGATTATATCCTCTGCAGCCAAAGATGGAGAAGCTCTATACAGTCAGCAAAAACAAGACCTGGAGCTGACTGTGGCTCAGATCATCAGCTTCTTATAGCAAAATTCAAGCTTAAACTGAAGAAAGTAGGAAAAACCACTGGGCCGGTAAGATACAATCTAAACCAAATCCCTTATGAATACACAGTGGAAGTGAGGAACAGGTTTAAGGATTTAGATTTGCTGGACAGAGTGCCTGAAGAACTATGGGTGGAGGCTCGCAACATTATACAGGAGGCAGCAACTAAAACCATCCCAATGAAAAAGAAATTCAAGAAAGCAAAGTGGCTGTCCAACAAGGCCTTACAAATAGCAGGGGAGAGAAGGCAAGCAAAATGCGAGGGAGATAGTGAAAGATACAGGAAATTGAATGCAGGTTTCCAAAGAATAGCAAGGAGAGACAAGAAGGCCTTCTTAAACGAGCAATGCAAAGAAATAGAGGAAAACAACAGAATGGGAAGAACCAGAGATCTGTTCAAGAAAATCGGAAATATGAAAGGAACATTTCATACAAAGATTACCATAATAAAGGACAAAAGTGGTAAGGACCTAACAGAAGCAGAAGACATCAAGAAGAGGTGGCAAGAATACACAGAGGAATTATACCAGAAAGATATGGATGTCTCGTACACCCCAGGTAGTGTGGTTGCTGACCTTGAGCCAGACATCCTGGAGAGTGAAGTCAAATGGGCCTTAGAAAGCACTGCAAATAACAAGGCCAGTGGAAGTGATGATATTCCAGCTGAACTATTTAAAATTTTAAAAGATGATGCTGCTAAGGTGCTACACTCAATATGCCAGCAAGTTTGGAAAACTCAGCAGTGGCCAGAGGATTGGAGAAGATCAGTCTACATCCCAATCCCAAAGAAGGGCAGTGCCAAAGAATGCTCCAACTACCGCACAATTGCACTCATTTCACACGCTAGCAAGGCTATGCTTAAAATTCTACAAGGAAAGCTCAAGCAGTATGTGGACCGAGAACTCCCAGAAGTGCAAGCTGGATTTAGAAGAGGCAGAGGAACCAGAGACCAAATTGCAAACATGTGCTGGATTATGGAAAGCAAGAGAGTTCCAGAAAGACATCTACTTCTGCTTCATTGACTATGCAAAAGCCTTTGACTGTGTCGACCACAGCAAACTATGGCAAGTTCTTAAAGAAATGGGAGTGCCTGATCACCTCATCTGTCTCCTGAGAAATCTCTATGTGGGACAAGAAGCTACAGTTAGAACTGGATATGGAACAACTGATTGGTTCAAAATTGGGAAAGGAGTACGGCAGGGCTGTATATTATCTCCCTGCTTATTTAACTTATATGCAGAATTCATCATGCGAAAGGCTGGGCTGGATGAATCCGAAGCCGGAATTAAGATAGCCGGAAGAAATACCAACAACCTCAGATATGCAGATGACACAACCTTGATGGCAGAAAGTGAGGAGGAATTAAAGAACCTTTTATTGAGGGTGAAAGAGGAGAGTGCAAAATATGGTCTGAAGCTCAACATCAAAAAAACAAAGATCATGGCCACTGGTCCCATCACCTCCTGGCAAATAGAAGCGGAAGAAATGGAGGCAGTAAGAGATTTCACTTTCTTGGGCTCCATGATCACTGCAGATGGTGACAGCAGTCACGAAATTAAAAGACGCCTGCTTCTTGGGAGAAAAGCAATGACAAACCTAGACAGCATCTTAAAAAGTAGAGACATCACCTTGCCAACAAAGGTCCGTATAGTAAAAGCTATGGTTTTCCCAGTAGTGATGTATGGAAGTGAGAGCTGGACCATAAAGAAGGCTGATCACCGAAGAATTGATGCTTTTGAATTATGGTGCTGGAGGAGACTCTTGAGAGTCCCATGGACTGCAAGAAGATCAAACATATCCATTCTTAAGGAAATCAGCCCTGAGTGCTCACTGGAAGGACAGATCGTGAACCTGAGGCTCCAATACTTTGGCCACCTCATGAGAAGAGAAGACTCCCTGGAAAAGACCCTGATGTTGGGAAAGATGGAGGGCACAAGGAGAAGGGGACGACAGAGGATGAGATGGTTGGACAGTGTTCTTGAAGCTACCAGCATGAATTTGATCAAACTGCGGGAGGCAGTGGAGGACAGAAGTGCCTGGTCCATGGGGTCACGAAGAGTCAGACACGACTAAACGACTAAACAACAACAACAACAAAAACCAGAGCAGAACCATCAGGGTAAGGTAGAGGATCCCTGGACCCAGTCGAATTCAACTATGGGGTGTGGCGCTCATCTCTACTTTGAGGCTGAGGGATTCGGCGTTTCCCCTCAAACGGCTTTTCCAGGTATTGTGATTAAACCACTTCTGGCACAACAAAACACTGTGACGGAAGTCAGAGCACACGCAAACACGTTTAGCTTCCCGCCACAGTGATACCTACTTGCACTGGTATACTTTCGAACTTCTGCCTAATACTGAATCTTTGGCCCATCTAGCTCAGAATTGTCTACTATACTGACTGGAAGCTGCTCTCCAAGGTTTCCCATCCTTGGGAATTGGTCCAAGGCAGATGCCGTAGCACCCCTTCTCTGAATACTAGTTATACTGTAGTTTCTTGGGTATAATTTGGTACCAGTCACACTTGCTGTCCAATTTCAAGTTGGACATGGATTCGTAATTGGGCTACAGTTTTATTTTATGACTAGGCCACCAACCAGTCCCTCTTTGCTCAGGTTTATATAGCGGTACCTCGGGTTACAGACGCTTCAGGTTACAGACTCCGCTAACCCAGAAATAGTACCTTGGATTAAGAACTTTGCTTCAGGATGAGAACAGAAATTGTGCGGCGGCGGCGCGGCGGCATAAGAGGACCCATTAGCTAAAGTGGTACCTCAGGTTAAGAACAGTTTCAGGTTAAGAACAGACCTCCAGAACAAATTAAGTTCTTAACCTGAGGTACTACTGTATTTATAAATCAAGGGGAGAATATAACAGGAAAAGGAAGTGCTTGGTGTATGGAAGCTTCTGCCAGCCGAGAACCTTCTTGGTGTTCATGGTGGCTTTCATTTTCTTGCTGCATTTTTAAAAATTCAAATTGATATACATTCAGTGGGTTTCCTTTTTTTTTTATTGCATGAGACAAAGGGAGAAATACTATTAATTTGGTTAAAGGATATCTTCCCTTCTGTCACATTGTAATTAAAAGCAAAACACCCATCAGCAGGAGAGAATCTTTTGGTTAATAGGCGTTCATAATATTTCAGTGCAGAATTAGTGGTTCCCCCCGCCCCTAGGAGCTGCATTTAATTCCTATCATTCTGTCTTGGGTTCAGAATGGAATATTTCTTTTGAGAGAGATTTAATTAGTGGTATGATGAGAAACCCAAGCAAAGGTTTTGTTTTGAGGTGGAGGAGATGAAGTCTAGAGAGCTTGCCAATTCCCCCATCTTCATTACTATGAAAGAGGTAAACAGACAGCAATATACTTCCTTATAGGTTAGTGTCTCTTTACTTTACATCCCCATTGCCAGTGTTAGGGAGTTCTGAGTAGTTCGTTTAATCTCTTTTGAAGAAAAGGTTAAATTTATATGCTAAGATCAGACCTTCCCTATAACTCATACAACTCATCCTGTTAAATGTTTTAATATATGGCACCACTGTTTCATTAAACAACATCCAGGACTAATTAGTTCAGCAACGATGCCTTGGAACAAAAGCCCTTGATTTAGTTTAACTTTATAAGTTAGGATTCTTTTGATCTGCAAGAACACATCTGGGCTCTTTAAGAAAGTAGAAAGAAAAATATTAAATGTTTATTAAGACTGCTGGTGAGGGTTTTCGAATGACAGTAACCCTTTGGTACCAGGATGTTATTTGAAGACAAAAAAGGGGGGTAAATTCTATATATTACACAAGTCATGACATCCTGCTTCATTATGGTAAATACTTTTTTTTGTTACTGAATTAATATATTGGATTGAAGCTTTTACTTTCCTATTTTCTACCGTTCTTGACAGATTTTTTTTTTGTCTTAGCGTATTTTTTTTCTTTTAGTATTTTTCCCCGCAGGTGAGGATATTTGTATAACGTTAACCATGTTGTCCTTCCTGTTTCATGTATGTCATTTATTTAGGCTTGCATGATCATATTTATATCATTTATATCATTACTACTTTATAAAGCAGCACAAATGCTACATCTCCCCCCCCCCCAATTGCTCAGATATTGGATTTAAAACAACAACAACATCTCTCTATCATTTCTTTCCAGAATTTCAAAATGGCAGATTCACAGCCATTTTGTGAATCTGATGCCTAGGACCAAAGCCTACTTGTTTCTTTCAAAAGTTAACTGCTAGTATTTTATACTTTGGAAGAGAATAGCATATAGTATTTTTGGTTTAGTTATTATAATTTGGCTAATTTTAAGATTACCTCATCTAACAACTGACTTGACCTTTTTTGGCCAAAGGTTTAAGAACCCGCTTAAGAATGGGTCCTGTGTTCCATTCACAGCATATCAAAAAACAGTTGATATGTCATTTCATATATTAATCACTGCTAGATTTAAAAGTTATCAACATCTGCATCTGCTTAATTTGTCATTATTTTCATAGCTAAAGCTCACAGTTTTCTATTTTATTAAATTTCAAGCAAAAATTGCCAACGGTAAATATAAAAAATTTACACCACTTAACAAAACCAACAAAACTCCTTTAGAATTACTTGTCTTTAGCCCTTTCTTTCCAATGACTCTTTTTAATGGGGTATATTTCAGTTTTTAATACTGGTGTCACAAATGAGGAAAGGCAGAGTTTTGCTTACGAGAAAGAAATGGATACAAGAAAACTGTATCTCCTGCTGTCCCCATACCTCTCCAGTAGAAGTGAAAACACCTAGCAATATTATTTTTCAGTATTGATTTTATTTTAAATGCTGTTTTCCGTTCTCTGTATATCTTTGTAGGGAGGCAGTGTTTGCAGTCATTGTTGTTTTATTTTTAATTGATCCTTTAACTGCAAGGTTATGAACTAATTGTGACCTCTACACTCCACTCTTAATTGCTTCTGACCTACTCTGTTAAGTAAAAAGAAATAACCTAACAGAAGGGTAACCGGATCACTGCTGCCACACCAAGGAAACAGGCAAGCGTTGGGATGCTCTTTAATCTCTCTATCCACACAGCTCTCATTTTAATTTGCAAAATTGAACCCAGATCGAGAGCAGTAAAGCCTGAATACGGTAAATATTCATGCCTCAGTGATCTAGAGTAGCTCCATTACATTTCAGAGATTGGGAGAATTACCTTTTGGATTATGTATATTCATGGGCTGATTTTTATTTGAGATATAATATTACTCACATTGGGCTACATGTCACACATTCTACCAAAACCAGCCTCCTGACAAAGCTCCAAATGTTGCTTACACATAAAAAGTTTTACTTCTCTAGCCTATAGTTTCCCTTCTTTTATGCTTTTCAGCAACTAGTAATAAACAAAAATATCCTGTTTTGGGGGTGGGGGGAAATTTACCCTCTGGAAGGTCTTCTCTATAAACCTTTCAGCCCTCTGTTTACTCTGATGTAGTATTTTGTGGACCACTTTGAAGTCTCTGGATGAAAGTGTTCCTATTGTTCTAAACCCAAGTCTAGAGTTAAAACAGAGGAATTCGGTTTATTTCATTGGAAGAATGAATTTTCCCACATGTAATTTTACAACCTGGTTTTTCCCTTGTGTATGGATGAGGTCGTTAGGAAGAAACAAAAATATGTGGCTTGAAAGCAGTTTTGATAACTTAAGGTTTACTTGATATTAAATGTTAATCTTATTTATAATGCATATACTATAGAAGAACAGATTGAGTTTCCCCTTCTCTGCATCTGCTTGGTGAAATGTTAACTTAGTATATACATTGACATGGATGGACATGGCTCATTAGATATTTTAGCCAGCATGTTCTGTCAAAAGGATTGGGATTTTCCACATATGTGCATATATTTGTGGCTCTAAGATGTTCTTATCAACATTTTACCATTTTCCTTGTATATAGTAATAGGTACATATAAATAATATGCACTTGGTCTAAAATAGGAGGGAAAATAGCCAGCCTGTATGCTGCTGTGTGGTCCATCAGTTATCCCACTTCTGACACAGTTGCGGACAGCCAGGGCACGATCAAAGAAGTAGAACTCCCTCAGCTATTTGATGTGAGGGGATTATACTGACAGTCATGTAGTGATTCACTGAAGAATATCAGAACCTTTCAACCTTCATGTTTCCCAACTGACTGCAAAGGCAGATGTTTCTTGGTTCAAACTAAATCATGATTATGATTATTGCTAGAAATTGTTCAAGTTTTTGAGGAGGACTCAACAGACGCTGTTTTTGTTTTTGTTGAGGTGTTGCTTTTTCTGTTGTATTTTTATTGTCCTGTTATATAAATTTCTGAATCAACATTCCTGTACTAGTTTTCATCAAATTAAGTTGTGGGGAGCATTACCACCAATGACTGTGTTCATTTTTCTCAAAAACAATTCGAATTACGTTACTTGCAAATGTGGGAAATTTCATGTTGGGTACATACTTGGTCTAGAAATTAATTATCAGAGATGCTATGATCAAGCCTTTCAGGTATGATTAAATGAAAACTAGATCACAAAAGCACATGCCATAAGAAATATATATATATATATTTATTTCAAATATATCCTCATTGGGTCTGAACTTGCGGTGACTGACCAGGAATGAGGCCTTAGGGTCATAATGGTTAACTTCTTTGTTGTACCCATCTCTGATATTTCTTCTTGAAACCAGGATCTTGAGTTATTGGCTCCAGGATGCCAATGCAGCTTGTGTAGAGATCAAACTCTTCTCACAAAGCAGATGTTGCTTGTTCGGTGGACCATAAGCAAACAACAAAATTCAAAGGATTAACTACACTGGATACCTAGGTGAAAGGCATCTTCTAGTTTAATATTTACGTCTTTCTTGTTAATGATATTTTCCCATTCTTCTCTTGCATGGTTTCCCCAAACTGCTTCTCTGCCTCATGACAATTTGCACCATAATGGGTGACATTTTCTTTGGAAAAATGAAGTTTCTCATTTCTCTACCTTAGGGCTTCTTGTTGAAAATTTAGCTCTGTGTCCTCATTCTCCAGTACATCATCTCCCGCTGAGGCCCTCAGAATGGATGTACACCCATCATTGCTATATAACTATCAAGCAGCTATGCTTTTCTGAGAGAGTGGGCTTTTGTGTGGTATCCATTAGAGATTTTGTGCCCTCCATTATGTAGAGAAATAGCTGGGGGGGAGGTCAGTGTCCCAAAGACCTGAGTCTGACCAGGCACAAGTTTCCACTTTGGTTGGATGGCTAATATGTGGCAGAAAATGCTTCCCACTTCAGGGCAGCCCAGAGTGCTGCTCAACATCATCTTCATACAGTATGAAAGAAGTGTGTAGTACATATTTTTAAAATAATTTTTATTAAATTTTTTGCACATAAAATACAATAAAAGTTAAGCTAAAAGAAGTAAAAGTAAATGCAAAGCCCTCTATCACAATTGTATCATACCCCTTAATCCACACATGAAAAAAGGAATCCTCCCTGGTCCCACCTAGGAGCGTCCCTCTCTTTTCCCAACCTCTCACCCTGGGAGATTCTCTCTACCCTGCCTTTCACACAGGGTCCTTTGTCTCCCGTCTTATCACCTTCCTGTGTGTATCTTCATTAATCCAAAATAAGGAACTGAAAGAAGCATGATACATCTATAACTCAAATAATTTGACATAATTCTCAGTTTGAAACAAGTGGTCATCCATTTCCTCTTGTTGAATAAGTGTCACCATACGTATATGCTTTGAAGACAATGATATTTTGGGGAGGGTGAGGGTGAGATTCAGAGTCACTCCGTCAGTGACGTACTTTGAACATGGCCTTTGGTATGAACATGATATCCTCTGCCAATAAGCCTTTTGTGCTGTGCCAAGTCCTTCTCCTACTCATCTAGTGAAACAGGAAAGAGAGAGGGGGATATGTATGTGCCAAAACATCTGGAATGCCTAGTTGTTTGTATAAAACAGGCATGGTATCTTTTTTGGCTTTGGTACTTTGGTTGTGATTTTCCCAGAATCCTCCAGAGTAGTGGATAGGTTCAATCTTAAACTTAAGATGTAACATCCTACTAAGATGTATGGCACACTTGATGCATCTCTCAGAGCTAATGGTCTGTGCTGTCACCAGAGCCAAGAAGATAATGCCATGCCAGTAACTCTCTTGTCAAATTTACAATCTTTTATTCATGACCATGAAAGCGGGAATTTATTTTAAAACAGAAGGTCACTGAATTTTGTCTTTGGAGGCTGGTGCTCTGGAGACCTCCAGGGCAACACTCTCTCTCGCGCGCGCGCTCTCTCTCTCTCTCTCTATAGAGAGAGAGAGAGAGCGCACGCTGGCATTAAACATACCTTTTATAGTGTATTAATGTTATATGTCAATGCAAGATTGAATTAGTGATCTGAACAATGCTCAGGGGTGCTGATATAACTCCTCACCCTTTCAGCAGCCCCTACTGCTGAAGAACAAAGCTGCAGTTCCATTTTTTTGGCAGTGAGCAAACAACCAAAAATTGGGCTGTATTTTCATTTCCCCCAAAATATGTCCACACCATTTTTCTGTCCTATGAGTATAATTTAAATCTCGCTTAAATATAGGGCCATCCTCTCATTTTAATAGAGGTGGTATGTGCATTATGTTAATGCACCAATTAAAGTTAGCTAACATATTTTAAACTGTTTGATTACTAACTACCTTAACTATGTGTTCCAATCTGCTTTTTATTTTATTTTTTAAATTTTCCATTTCATAATTTACTAGTTTGCTGAATTTGCTGTGATTCCAGTTATTATCAGAAGGGCTAGGTTGCCTTTATCTCTTTTGTATCAGTAAGATGCAGTGACAGCACTGGAGGTAGAAGGATGCTTGGGCTCTTATCTAAAAAAGCTAAGAGCTATGGCATATGGAGTACCGATAACTTAATGAAAGTTGGATAAATAAAGGAAAAGAAGCTTCATTGTATCAGGAGAAAAAGCCATTAGTGGAGTTTTTGTATGCTGTTTTCTATTAGTTAAACTGCTTTGAAAATCTTAGTGGGCTTTTCCTTTGGTCTTCAAATAACAGGTTCTTTTCTTATATTGAACACATTTGTTTATCTTAAGGGCCTGAACAGTTTGGGTGCTTTTAATTTATCTCTCCTTTTGCATTTTTTTATCTGTGTATGAACACATGGACTTCCCCAGTCCTTCTCCTCCTCCACCAAAGCCATTTCACAAGCCTCTACATCATACTTAGAAATATTAATGTGATCATCCAGATAAAAATATTGAACATTCTTTCCTGATTTATTTTCAGGCATTACAAGTTGCCACCCCTCTAGTTAAATATGAAGCTGCTTTAAGCAGATTTTTCAACATTGGGAAGTGTTTGTTTGTTGATGAGCTTGAAGTTGCTAGATGAAGTTCCATTTCTTTCCGTGTGCCTACCCAAAATGCATAAAATAGGTATGCCATTTTTATGTTAAAAATAATTTTTTGGATGGCATGAAACAAAGAGCTCTAGTGTGGAGGCAAGAGTCTATGTTGAACCAAATCTGTGACATCTGTGTGCTTTTAGAAAGATCTGAAAACTCCTTTTATAAGGGAGGGCTCAGGCAAGACTGCTGAAGCATGGAAAAGAGAACGCTCACATTCTTTTCCACACTTTCAGGGACTTGTGAATCACCACTACAGCAGTAGTCATATTGGGAGCATAAATTATCTCCTCACAGAGTGAGATGTGCACATTATTTCTTTGCATAAAACACTGTAAGCCGTCTTTCTCCATTTCACGGGTTGGTTTGTGTGTGTGTGTGTGTGTGTGTGTGTGTGTACGCATGACTGACAGAATTTGTAATACAGATGTATGAAATATCAGTCTACACAGAACCATTCTACAAATAAAAATGAAGCAGAAGATTTTAGATTTCAGGTGAGCAGTGATAGCCTTCTTTAAAAACTAAGACAGCAGAGAGAGAACCCATTAAGAACCTTTCTTTCTGATGTGCTGGTTTCCTACTTCCAGGGAGTAATGTGGAGAAGCATTAAAAATGTGATGGTTCTACATGCAGTGGTACATTCCATTCTACTGCTATTTGTAGACCCACCAACAACACTTCTTGTGGAACAGCAAGATTTGGTTTTCTTGATAGACTTTTGCTTTTGAATTTGTACCTGGTTGTTTTCAGTTCATCAACTAAATCATGAAGTAGAACCGTTTATTTCATGTCCATTGATTTAAGCAGAACTACTCTGATTAATGTTGGAAATAATCCTACATGCCCCACATTATCCGAAGTTTGTGGCTTGCACACATATACAGATTTGGAACTTGCTATCTGACTTTTAAATGTATTGAGTTCTTTGACGGAAGTATCTCTCCAGAGTGACACAGCTGATAACCTGCAAGCTTTCTGAGAAAGGAAGAAGTGCTGTGTTGAGTTGTATTTAAACAATACATTGGTTCCACAATCTGAAACTGTATATTGAACGCACAGAGTTCATCTAAGAATATTAAGACGCTGAAGATCTTTCTGCATCTGTTCAGATGACTGAAAGAGACAGTGGCAGGCACACGTGGCTAATGAATAAACTGGGGGGGAAATATCTTCTTAAAGGATAAATATAAGAACAAAAATAAATGCAGTGAAAAAAGAAACCATATTAAACTGAACTGGTTTGCCCTCATCAGGCTGAACCAACGTTTATCTTTTTGAAAAGCCTATTTTAGTCTTGATTTTTCCAGCCTTAGAAGTTTCTGAAGAAGAATAACTGATACAACTCTAAGCTTATTAGCATCACTCCAGACTCCATACTGTTTACATTTTTCTCATGTAACATGGATAAGAGAAAATGGACTATATCCATAAACAGTGGGCATAGCCCTGACATCACTAGTCCATACTTGTGCTTATTGTTTTCAAATTGCTGAAAATTAGAGCTTGCTTTTCATAAATCTCACAGTTGTAAAAAATATTTTAGTGGAAGGATTTATGGAAGAGTACTGAAATATTAGGTCAGAAATATAAAGAACTGGAGTAAATGGGAATTATATCTATAGAATGGAGTAAAAAAAATGTTTTTCCTCATTTTCTATGTCATAAGAGTGTCATGTGTGTTTCTTAAATGCATGTGTGTTTCTTTATGCATGGTGTTAATGCACTGATGGTTATATTTCATTACAGTGGTGCCTCGCAAGACGAAATTAATTCGTTCCGCAAGTCTCTTCGTCTTGTGAGTTTTTCGTCTTGCGATGCACGGTTTCCCATAGGAATGCATTGAAAATCAATTAATGCGTTCCTAGGGAAACCGCCTTCAGACCAGGTCCGGGGACAGTCTGTCCCCGGACCTCTTCTGAAGGCTGGGGGGGGGGGGACAAGGGCTTTTCTTCCCACCCCCAGCATTTTAAAAAACCCCGGGACAGCGGAGGACTTCTCCGCTGTCCGGGCGATCTTAAAATGCTGGCGGGCAGCATTTTAAAATCGCCCAGGGACAGCGGAGGACTTCTCCGCTGTCCGGGGCGATTTAAAAGCCCCTGGGAAGGCGGGCAGGGGGGACAAAGACTTTCGCCCCCCGCCCGCCTTCAGAAGGTGTTCCCGCCCCCCGCCCCGCTTCGGAGCAGCGTTCCGAAGCGGGGCGGCTGGGGCAGGTGTTCCCGCCCCCCCGCCCCGCTTCGGAACAGCGTTCCGAAGTGGGGCGGCTGGGGCAGGTGTTCCCGCCCCCCCGCCCCGCTTCGGAGCACCGGGAGAAGCGATCTCCCCGCAGCCCCTTGCTTCAAAAGAGGTCCGGGGGCAGCGGGGAAGAAGCGCTGCGCTTCCCGCTGCCCCCGGACCTCTTTTGAAGCAAGGGGCTGCGGGGAGATCGCTGTCCCCGGACCTCTTTTGAAGCAAGGGGCGGTGGGGAGAAGCGATCTCCCCGCAGCCCCTTGCTTCAAAAGAGGTCCGGGGGCAGCGGGAAGCGCTTCCCGCTGTCCCCGGACCTGGGGCTGCGGGGAGAAGATCGCTTCTCCCCGCCGCCCCTTGCTTCAAAAGAGAAGACCCGCTGTCCCCGGGGCAAGCTTCGTTTTGCGAAGCAAGCCCATAGGGAAATTCGTCTTGCGAGGCAACTCGAAAACGAAAAAACCTTTCGTTTTGCGAGTTTTTCGTCTCGCGAGGCGTTCGTCTTGCGGGGTACCACTGTAAGTGAAAATATTAAGCACGTTATCTGAGACATGCTCATGCTTCTCATCATCAAATATAAGAGGAACACTTTTTTACCAACAGAAAAAGAAGCGTATTTCAGAGGTTGACAGCAAGTAATTCGCTAGCCACCCTCTCAAAAACTGAAGAAGCAAATGTGCAGGTACCTTCTGAGAATTGGAAGGGCCTGCTCCCTTTCACTCCAGTAGGTTAGACAGCCAGCTTTCCGGCTTGCTTCACGGTTTTCTTTCATGCTTTTTCTAGCACTGGAAGGCATTTTTATTTTGGGGGGAAGCAGTGGCATTGTAGGGGATCTCTATCCCCCCTTTTCTAGTCCTGCCTTTTTTCTAGCTGTGGTGTGCATTCTGATGGGGGAGAAGAAGCAGCTTCATCTGCTTGCTCCCTAGGCTCTCTTCCCATTATTTATTACATTTTGATTTTGAGGAGGGGTGGAAAGACAAAGGGGATACCTTCCCCATTTGCCTTGAGGCTTGTTTTATTGCTTTTTCTTTCCCTTTATTTTAAAAAATATTTATATTTTATCACAGTAACATCCTCCAGGCAGCTCAGTGTGGCACCCATGATTCTTTTCCTCCCCATTATATCCTCACAGCAATCCTATGGGGGAGACAGAGTGACTTGGCCAAAATTGGCCAGATAATTTCATGACTGAGTGGGAATTTAATCCTGTTCTCCCAGGTCAACCAGTCAGTTGATGCTCTGTTATATAGGAATACCAGTATTCTCAATTTTGTGTTAAGCCTCATGGCAGCCATTTTGTGTCAAGCCAGGCCCTCTTGTGGTAGCCATTTTGGGACTGGTGGCCATGACATCCTCTCAAAATTCCAAATGTGCCCCTGGACCCCAAAAGGTTGCTAACTACTGCCTAGTCTAATTTGTAGAACTGCAGCAAATTCATATACGAGAATAAAAGGAAAGTAGAAAGAGAAGGTCAGCATTTTTATTATTTTTGTATTATAAGATTGCTACTGTGTAGCTTAGTTGTACTTCTCAAAAACAAATCAGTGCCTTATTTATGCAGATACATACTGATCTGCTAATTCCTTTCAGCTACTATAAAAGTTACCAAATTCAAAAGAATGATTCTTAGTATTATTTTCTAGTACAAAAGATAGACAAAGCTTTAAAAAGTAATCCTTAGAGGAAGCATTCATTTAGATAATTTAGAGGGTAGATTTTTCTTGTAATTACTATGTATCTCTACTAAAGAGCAGTGTTTTAATGTCTGGAAATAACTCTACTGAAGAGTGGGTTTTTGTTTTTTCTAAAGACCCAGAAAAGTGGATATAAATGTTTTTAATTAATAAAATGCTTTATTAATAAATAAATCATATGAATATGACTATTTTTCTTATCCTTTGCTCCCATAAATAGGTGACAAAGAAGGTCAAGTCCATGCAGATGTTTCATACTCCAGTTAACTATGCCATGCAGGGTGACAGGGTAGGAATCTGTGTGACTCAGTTTGATCCAAAGCTGTTGGAAAGAGGTCTGATCTGTACACCTGAATCTCTCCAGACTATTCATGCTGCTATCATCTCTTTAAAGAAAATCCCGTATTTCCGAGGCACTCTTCAGACCAAGGCAAAGTTTCATATCACAGTTGGCCATGAAACTGTTATGGGAAGAGTTATGTTCTTCAGCCCAGCTCCTAATGACTTCACCAAAGAACCCCTGGAGGATGATTTTGATTTTGGAAAAGAATATCTTTATCAGGAGGAATATCTTTCCAAAGACTCAAAGTCCTCAGAAGAAAACAAGGAGAATGACTGCACTGAAGAAAGACAGCTCCCAAAACAACAGTGGGCCTTACTTGAGTTTGAGAAGCCAGTTACCTGCCCTAAACTGTGTCTTGTGATTGGCTCAAAGCTGGATACCGATATTCACGCAAACACTTGCAGGTTGGCGTTCCATGGAGTGCTCCTCCAAGGGATGGAAGACAAAAATTATGCAGAGACATGTCTCCCAAAGCTTAAAGTTTACAAGCTGAAACATAAGGAAGGACAAGTGGAACGGGTAAGCTTGTTTGATTTAATTTGAGGATCACCTGAGATTACTGGGCAGTAGAAGAGTTAATATAGTAAAAAAAAGTTAGAGGGGAACACAAGAGAAGGGGGATTTGACAGCTGAAATGCTGGTATGCAATAGTAGGGAGAGCAGCAAAAACCTGGAGCCAATGGCGTGGTAATAGGGAAAAAACAACTGGAACTAAGATGACAGAGTCATGGTCTTTGTTGAAGCCTGTGGCAATTAAAAATAGGACTGGAGGGTATCTGTTCATGAAATTTCTCCAGAAGCCTGGGGTAGCCCTGGATAGCAGAGAGAATGTTGCTCTCTCTGCTGCTAACACTTGACTTCCCTTTTGCCCTAATGTACGACGCGGGTGGCGCTGTGGGTAAAAGCCTCAGCGCCTAGGACTTGCCGATCGAAAGGTTGGCGGTTCGAATCCCCGCGGCGGGGTGCGCTCCCATCGCTCGGTCCCAGTGCCTGCTGTTCGCTGTCCCAGCGAACCTAGCAGTTCGAAAGCACCCCCGGGTGCAAGTAGATAAATAGGAACCGCTTACCAGCGGGAAGGTAAACGGTGTTCCGTGTGCTGCGCTGGCTCACCAGATGCAGCTTGTCACACTGGCCACGTGACCCGGAAGTGTCTGCGGACAGCGCTGGCCCCCGGCCTCTAGAGTGAGATGAGCGCACAACCGTAGAGTCTGTCAAGACTGGCCCGTACGGGCAGGGGTACCTTTACCTTTACCTTACGGTTTTCATACCAAGAGGAATCATGGAGACATGCTTATATAGGGCTGGTGATGCTAAATTGTTTTCACAATTTTTCATTTATTTCTGTTTAGTTCGGGGCTTCCTACTTGGATAGGTTTTTTCTTTTCTTATTTTAAAGAAAGCTGCAGCTTAATGTCTGGTCCCAGTTGTCGGGGGGGGGGGCGGAGTGTGAACAAATGGGTGGTGAAATCATTCATTGCTTTAAAGAAAAGTCCAGACTCTGGTTTAATAGAAATACTGATTCAGATGGCCCCACCCTGCTGCCGATGAATGTCGGGAGATTAGAATAACTAAATTTACAGTGTCTATTCTTGGCACTGATTGAGGAAAAGGGCATTCTCATTGTCAAGGAAGGAAGAGGGTGGCTGCCCTCCCCCTCTCAATGCTCTAGGGAGGCACTAAATAATAATGCCATGAGGAATACTTTCACCTTAAAAGCATTGTAGGGAACAGGCTGGGAATGAAGGAAAGACTGCTGTCTTTAGCTTGCCAGTTTCATGGGAGTCTGTTCCTGAAACACATTATAGTGATTTTTTGTGGTGTTCCATCTCCCCTCCCCCCAAGAAAACACACTATGGTCAATTAATATAGCTGGGGTTGATCCTGTTCTCCTTCCTTGCTGCAGAATTTGGTATGAACTCCTCTTGTTTTAATGGCCAGTTCACCTTGAATAAATTCAAATCAGGCTATTATATATTGTTCTAATTATAATTAGATTAATACATTGCTCTCATTGCTCCATCAAAGTCTGCTCTGCTTTTTTGAGAAATAGTGGCTATTATGCATTTGTGAGTTGTTTTCTTTGCTCAGGTCAGCCAAATATCATGGCTTCAGTAACTTGTTATTAGGTAGCAGTAAAGAATTAGCACTTAAGTTTTTACTACAGGACTTAGCTGTTCTATCGCTGCCACCCTTCAGCAAAATCTCCTACTTCTCACAGACCTATAGATCAGATGCCTTCAGTTAGTCAGTCTAGGGACTGCATGCTTTGGGAGAAGTACACCTTTGTGAGCACACTGTATCCACAAAGCAGACAATTGCCGCTCTTTTTAAGAATCAAATGAAAGAGACCCTGTGTCATGCTTACAAGCTACCAGTTTTCTACAATTACTGGTATAGCCTAGTGGTTAAGACTGGCTCTTTTTACCTGCAGAATATGAAAGTGGATATGAAAGAGCCATGCAGTTGGTCCCACCTATGAGGTTCTTTCTTACAGACCCATGCAAATTGTGCTGTGGTTTTCACACAGTGGGAAGTATATGTGTGTGTGCTTGAAGAGACATTGTGGCCCATGTGTCAGTAAGCTCTTTGAAAGCTCCCAGTTCAAATATTACATCAGTCTCGAGCTCTCTAGGTTGTTTTAGACAAGTCACTGTTTCTCAGCCTCTGCACCCTCTCCACATCTACACTATGGGAATACAGTGGTACCTCGGGTTAGGAACTTAATTCGTTCTGGAGGTCAGTTCTTAACCTAAAACTGTTCTTAACCTGAGGTACCACTTTAGCTAATGGGGCCTCCCGCTGCCACCGTGCAATTTCTGTTCTCATCCTGAAGCAAAGTTCTTAACTTTCTGGACTAACAGAGTCTGTAACCTGAAGCTTCTGTAACCCGAGGTACCACTGTAATAATAATGACTCGTTTATTTAATACATTTATATTTTGCTTTCCTTACAGCATGGAACTCAACTTAGTTGAGCTACTACGATTACTGAGATATTGACCTGGTTCACATGGCATGATAAGCTAAGCTATGACTTAGCAAGACTGCACAGTCTCCCAGAGAGGAGCTTACAGCCACTTTGTTCCTCCCACCCAAGCTAAACCATGGTTTGGCTTTGTGTGCCATCTGCTCAGAGACTTGTGGTTAAACTCCTCTCCTCACTGACCATAAGCTTGGCTTAGCTCTAACGACCACCTAAAGTGTGTGTGTGTGGCTGTAGAAAACATGATGTCCCTAACTTTGTCCATATGTTGAGAAGTATGAATCTAATCATCTGAGGAAATGCCATCTGATTGGCCCAATGGGGTAAAAAGTCTCCTGCTCCAAGTTCAAAAAGTGAAAGGTGATCCATAGATTTGTGCTGTGACTTCTTGGTGCGTCTGTTGTGTAAATGTTTTGCATAACCAAGATTAGATCCTGAAATGTTGTTGCTTTGCCTGTGGCAAGGGATACTTGTAAATGAGTAACTCTGCTACAGTAGGAAGGGAAGGCGGGTGGAGGGGAAGCCCTCTACCATGTTTGCAAAGCACAAGCTGCACCGCTTGTTGTTATTTTGGACTTGTTTAGTGAAAATAAACATATACCTCAAGGAGAACAGTTCCTTGCTGAAACCATACACAAAGCCCTTTGGTATGTGAAGATTTACTGGAAGATTATTGGCCAACAAGGCTTCATGAACAGGTATTTTAACAGGGTAGCTTGGTTACGACCAAGTTTCTGTTTTATTTTTTAACCACAAATACTTGGAAGCCTGCATGTGGATCATCATGTGTGGTAACTGCTCGCACATCTTTTGCATTGTGTGGATACAGAATAAGAATCCGCAACCCTACTATAGTCTTGCTTATACTGTACCTACTTTCTGAAGCACATTGCTATCATACACCTCTCTATAATCAGAGGGTTGTCTGCAACTAAGTTCTACTCAAAGTAGAACTACTGAAATTAATTGGCCCAGTACTGCTACTGGATACCCATTGAACTTCTCTGTTTCTAATTAAAAGGCAAAGTGTTAGGATTTTAACAAGGGCAACACAAAAATTCCTTGTAGGGCCTGTGTTGGCCATTGTACTTGAGGTGCAATATCGGTGCCTTAGTTCTTCCTTAGTTTTGCCATTTAAATTCTGTTATATATGTATGATGCTGTGTGATATCAGTGTTTGGCAGTAAACGGAACTGCCTAGCAGAACCTGCTTTTACCACAATTAATGTTTTAGCTGCTTTGAAGTCTGAACATGGGTTTGCTTGGTTGTGCTTGGCTGCTGATGGCATGCTAAATGTGATAATAACACCGCAATGAGGGCACTCAGTGGATAAAAATGCACAATGCTTTCACAGGTTAAAATCCGCAGTAAAATAGGAGCATAAGAGATGTATTTATTTTTTGGCTGCTGTTCTGTTTGCGATTGAGCAATTTTGTGAAGCTTAGGAATGTGGAGATAATGGTGTTCTCATTTGAAATACTATTCATGTTTAAAAGTGAAGAAGATGAAAAAAAAGGATGAACTTTAGTGGCAGAAGGTTGAAGGATATGGTAATTTACAAAATACGGATCAACATGGTTTGGTTAATTGGTCACAACATTTTCCAGTGAAGGCAGTTCTAAGGAAAGAATAAATATTTTACTTTTAAAATAACAGTAAATATACTTGCTTTGGCTGATGAGGCAGAATTTGGCAGGGCTTCCTAATAGAAATTGTCTATGGCCATTGCTTTGGATATTGTTAGATTAAACCATACAGTATAAACGTTTTGGCTTGCACAGGAGTTTGAACAGTCATTAATTTTTTTTAAAGTTGTGTTAGAGTCACTTACTGAGTATCTGTTTTTGTTAGTGATGTTGAGGCTGATAAGGGCATAATGAGAATGTAGGAGAGATGGTGAGTTGCACATGATTGTATGAGTTTAAAAGCAGGTTTATATGCTTAGATTTGTAACATAATCTAGCTCTAGCCCTATTCAAGTGTTCTCAAAATCCAGAGATACAGCACATGGTGAGGGGAGCCATGAGGACAAGTGTTCAGGCTCTGCCCCACCACCTTCTGTGAGTTTGAGGGTGGTTATTTGAAGTGGGTCACTTGCTTCTACTTTTGGAGGCCCATGTGATGTTGGGCCCTGATTTCCAGAGTTCTCCATCACGTGGGGAACTTCCTTGAGTGCAGGAGCCTCTTGCTGCAGATAATCGTTCTGCAGTTTGGAGAGGGTGATGGGCACAGAGCCAGTGTTCTCATCTCCTTCTGTCATTTGTTGTGCATTTCCCTGTGTATTTGTGAATGCCCAGAATGCCTGAAAATGGCTTCTGTTGTCTTGTCAGTTCTAGTTGGGCATCTGATTGCTGATTCTCAGTGTTTAATGCTTTAGACAAAAAGAAAAAAGAAAAAAAGAAAAGCTCATCCTCATGGTTTTGTATCTTATTTTCTCTGTGTAATAGCAAATATATAAATCTTATTGCTAAATGTTTAGAACCTGGGCTTTGCAGCCTTTCCCACCCAACATTCCCCACCCAACATTCCCACAATCTTTTGTTGACTTCTTTAATGCAGTTTCCCCCCCTTCAAAATATGTAATTTTAAAACTTTTTTTTTTTTGTCTCAGTGTTCTTGGCTTGAGTGCCATTTTTATTTCAACATTGTTGAACTATAAAGCAACCTGTGTTGTTGTTACTGAACTGATTTAAATGATTTCTTTTTGGTGGCCACTTCTAGCTGATCTGGGCTGTAGTGCTACTAAAACACTGTAGGAGATACTGCCTAGTAAGATTTCATGGATTGGATAGGCTTATAGAATTAGCAGAATCAATCTAAGCTTGTTTTGTTTTCTGTTTGTTTCTACTATAGATAATGGTTACGGTTCTGCATCTTATTGGTGTTATCACATAATTCTACAACTGGAAGGAACCAAAATGTAATCAAGTCCAACTCCTTGACTTGAGGCCAGTGATAGGGGGTTGTAAAAAGAAAGGAAAAATAAGAGAACTTTCTGGAAAATTTGCAGATTGGGGTAATTTGCAAGGGGTAATTTTATATCAGAAAATGCTCAACTTGTTTAAGGCTCTCTGTGCAGCTAGCCCCACACCTACAAAGCTTTAGTGCTTCTGTTGTGAACTTGCTATGACACTAGTTTTTGTACTCCATTCAGACTCATACTAGTCCTGAATGTGAGCATTGTATATTCCTATATAGTGCCCAGGCTTGAGACTATCTGCCCCAAACTCTCCTTCACAGCACTGTGGACATGAAGGTTCAGGGCCAGCTGCTAGCTCCAAGTTTGAACATTTTAATGCAGAGGAGGCAGGGACTTTAACATATTTAATGATTTTGTGTGTGAGAAAGAAATATGTAATGACACCTTCCTCAAATCAAATTTATTTCCCTACATTAAACCCTTGGTTGAAGTGGCAGACCATTTTCCTTCCCTTTGACCAAATGGTTACCCATCCTGCCTTGTGCCTGTACTTTCTCTTTGCTCTAATGCTGCTAGGACTGTACAGTGTGTATTTGCTGTCCTCAGTCTTACTGTTTTGAATCCCCTTCTAGGATTATTTATTCTACAATCCTGGAGATTCCTTGACTACCCAGAAACCCAGCTAATAATGGGAGTCCAATCAATGAGAAGAAGGTGACCCTGCACAGCATGAGGATTGTCACATTTTCATGAAACCTTCAGAGATGGATAGTTAGAGCAATTATTGCTATACCTAGAGAGGAAGGGGGAGAATTGGAAAGCTACTAATGAGTTCCTGTCAGGCAGAAATTAACCAAAGAACAAATACCATTTTGTATATTTAGAGGGTCTATACTTGCAACATCAAGCAATGATGCGAGGAGGTTTTGTGAAAAGACAGACAGGCTTTGTACAGGCCTCCATTACATTCATGTGCTATATTCCAGTTATGAAAGTCATCCCAACAAGTCTCAGTTGTAGCTATAAAGTCACATTTCTCTTCCTGTATTAGATGTTCAAGCTCATCTTATTTCCCATACTCTGCACATTAGTGAATAGACATCAAAAACCTTGAGTTTCTGTTCAACTGCAATATTAATGTGGGGTTTGTAAGGCAACACCACAGTTTCCTCAGTTTCTCCTGTAGTACCAAGTCCCCATCTTTATGTGCTTATCTTTGGGCTATTTTCTCCACCACCACAGGATTTAGTTTTTATGTTCTCTTGATCAAGTTCACTGTGCTTCTTCCAAGATCATTTCCCCCCATCCTCATCAGGAGTGGCCTATCTGCCAGTAGTCCATTAAGGAAGCTTAGACATGGTCTCAGAAACTGAGCCTCTCTCGCTGACACCATCTACATAAGACATTCTAGGGAAGTATTTTTCTCTCTGTATGTAGTTCTCTGCATTTACACAGGAAAAATTAGATACTAAGGTCCTTCAACTTCCTGCCTTTTGCTGCCTAATCAGATGGGATACTGTCCTAGTTGTGCCTGATGGTGTCATTTGTTCCCACATGGATGAACAAGAAGGGATAAAGATCAGTAGGCATGACAAACCACTTGTCCAGCCCATCCTAGATCCAGGCACTATGGGATCAGCATTCTCCAAAGTTAACAGATCTGATCAGCACACAGTCACACCCTTACTTCTTAGTAGGGAGTCCGCAACCTTTGTCCTTCTCTTCATGCAGGTGGCAATTGAGCTGCCTCTGTTCCCGAAGCTTTGAGACTCTTCATTCCCACTTGGTGCAGCCTGCTTCAGACATTCTCCATCGGGCTTCTTAGAGCCTCTCTCATTGAAAAGATTTTGAAAACAGTACATTAGTTCCAGTGGTTCAGAATGTTCCTGCTTCTAACAGTCACTCTGGTTCATGCACTTCCCCTGTTTGCTACAGTTCTCATTTTCTTCCCTGAGACTCTTCCTGCTTTTGTCCTTGCCATAGTGCCCCCTGTATCCTTATCTCCTCTAATGAGGCAGTGAGCAAACTTGTTCCTCCAGTCCTTTTACTTTCTTTTCCAAAAGAGCATTTAGCTTACTGTTAGCACACAAGCCTTGATGTAGAAGCTTTCCTCCTACACTCTTCTAGGTACTGCTAGGATAAGGAGATTGGAAGGTTTTGCTTCCATTTTCAGTTAACCCAACTGTGGTTAATCCTAACTATTCATTATTGAAACAAGATAACTTCATACATAATAGTTTGAAGTTGGCTTGTTTCAGTAAAACATAGTTAAAACCAGGCATCCCCAAACTCTGCCCTCCAGATGTTTTGGGACTACAACTCCTATCATCCCTGACCACTGGTCCTGTTAGCTAGGGATGATGGGAGTCCCAAAACACTAGAGGGCCGAGTTTGCCTATGCCTGGTTAAAACTAACCCAGTTTGTGTCCAGTTTTAGAAATAATTCTTAATTGTGGTTAGTTGAAAATGGAAGCAAAAGCTTCCAATCTCATGGCCATTGTGGAGGGGGCTGATGATCCCAAGGCTCATTCGTGTAAATGCTGAACCATAATTAGTTTTATATCTGAATGAGGCCTATGTATGCTTCAGTAGTCAATGAACTGAAGTTAATAAGTGAAAAATAGTTGTTGGGTTGACATCACTATTCCCCAACACCTTTATTAACCTTAACTGTCCTAGCTTTGTAAAGTAAACACTGCCAGATTGAATCCTCCTTAACATATACCTGACCTGTGCTCTATGGAACAGTTCGTTATTTAGATTATTTCTAGAGGATCTTTTTATCCCCAACTTTTCTCCCCCCCCCCCCTTCATTCCTTATTCTAGTTCTCTTTCCCCACCTATTGTTTTATGTCTCCCTATGTTCCTGGAAAACTGGTGCCTGTTAATTTCCAAATATGAGCAATAATGTATTTCAGAGACTGAATCTGACTGTAATTTGCATTATTCTAAAATTAGAATAGACTTTCTGGTGTCTCTGAGGAGGAGGAGGTACTGTTTATGTATTCTCTCCCCCACCCCCACCCCGTCGATAGAATTCAACCACGAGTTTGTGCTGGATGTCATCACGCAAAACGTAGCTACAGCATTGCAAACATAATACCGCAATGCAAATAATATTTAAATCAAAGGATTTTAAAACTGTGTACTCTGTATTAAAGCTTGTGTGTGTAAGGGAGAGGGAGAGGGACTGACTCTTCACCTATGTTAATACAGTACTATTTGTTTTTTTTCTTTCTGCAAACACAAAAGCCAAGGGGGAGGGAATATTTCATAAAAATCAATGCTATTGTGTCCTCTGGTCTAAGCCATAAAACAAGAGCAACAGAAACATTCCCTTTGAACTTGAAATCCCTTTCTAAGCTGCTGATCTAACCTAAGCAAGAGAGGGAGAATTTACTAGTCAGAAACATTTGTTCTTTTTTCCCTTTCCCTTTTCTTTTTTTTTAACTCCTTAAGTGAGTTTGATGCTGCACCTCTGCCCATAAATTAAAAAAATATTATTGTAATGTAGGTCAGTGAACTGAAGCGCCACTGTACACCATGGAGGATTAAAGTCAGAAAGGCAACCCTCTTCCACTCCCACTAGGTCATATGACAATATAAACAAGAAATGCAAGGAGCCTTCAGCTTTTTCTTGACCTAATCCTTTGTTTATGCAGCACTTAAACTGACTTTTGGGGTCGTCTCTGTCTGGCATTAAAGCCCTTAAGCTTTTTGAAGTTTCCCTGAAGTTAATAAAATTAGTCTGCCTTCACGGCGAGGCCCCTGTCTGCTGCCTCAAAAGAAGAGTATGTATCCGTTGTTGTCTTTGCAGCTCTAGGTTTTTAAACTTCACATTTTATAACCAGAAAGAAACTGGAGGAGAGTCTGAGGAGAGACCCAAAGCCCAAAAGGCTGCTCAGCTAATGGGCAAAGTGATTGCCATAGTAGATGTTCTGAGAACTCAGAGGAGATTATGGCTCTATCCAGTGATTGGCGCTAAATTGCTGGTGCAGTAATAAAGAGTTGGATTTCAGTGGAAGCAAATAATAGGCTTTTCTAAAACATTTTGTAAGAAGGAGAGGGCAGCATAAAAATAAAGACAGTTTCAACACAACAGTTTTTTACATTCGAAAAAAATGCTATTTTTTGAAAGTTCAAGTTCTTATGCTGCTACATGCCAGTAAACAATTGGTGGCCATATACTGAAGCTTTCCAAACAAAGAAAGAAATTTCTGTATTTCCTTAAGCAAACATAATATTGCATTAAATTGATACAGGTCAATATTAATTTTAGATTAGGTGTGATTTGTAAGACAAAATTAAGAATGAGCAATGTTTATCATCTTACTAGCAGTACAGGTGAGCAAACTGAGTTTTGGTCCATGCGTATGCATTTATTAGGGACACGGGTGGAGTTGTGGGTTAAACCACAGAGCCTAGGACTTGCTGATCAGAAGGTCGGCGGTTCGAATCCCCGCGACGGGGTGAGCTTCTGTTGCTCAGTCCCTGCTCCTGCCAACCTAGCAGTTCGAAAGCACATCAAAGTGCAAGTAGATAAATAGGTACCGCTCTGGCGGGAAGGTAAACGGCGTTTCGGTGCACTGCTCTGGTTTGCCAGAAGCGGCTTAGTCATGCTGGCCACATGACCCGGAAGCTGTACACCGGCTCCCTCGGCCAATAAAGTGAGATGAGCACCGCAACCCCAGAGTCAGTCACGACTGGACCTAATGGTCAGGGGTCCCTTTACCTTTACCTATGCATTTATTTAGACCATACTCTGGTCAAGGTGTTTCCTAGTGCTCTAATTCTGGAAATGAAAAATTTCATTTTACTTCATTTTACTTATGTTATAACTTAATTCCCCTACCCCAATCCCATTTTGCCGGCTGTTTTTAGCTGCCTGTTTTCATGTAGCCTCATGTTGTGTACTGATTTTATATACAGTATATATTACTATTTTTAAATGTTGTTAGTTGCTTTTAGGACTGATGCTCAAAAGGTAAGATATAAATGGGGGGAAATAAGTAATGGCACAATCCAGTTGTCCTTTGCATCTTCACCTCCTTCCTTTCCCTCTCCTTGAGTAACCCCCTCATGCCTGGAGAGCAGTGCTCACTGGACAGCAATGCATGCCTAAGGCCAGATAGTTTGGACCCTAAATAAAATAAATAATAAGCTTTCAAAACCAGCCACTCCTGAAAAAGCTTCTCAGGTTCAACTCCTATACTTTCCACAAACCATATTGCATTTGCTTTTTTACTATGGCAATATTCTGAATACACAATTTTTATCATCCAGATTAGTTGTGAGAAGAATTCTGTGCAGCTGAAAATCCTGTGTCTCCTGAATTTAAAATATTACTCTTGGTCCACCTAAAAAGGTCTGTCTGTATTGCTCTGTATTTCTTACTTTGTGGGATCTGTGCGACACAAAATTACAATATTGACTTGAAGAGAAATCATGGTAGCTTGCCATTCAGTAAAGCAGCATTTTCTTACTTCCTTTCATGTCAAGACTCTAGTTATGACACTGAGGCACAGTGACTTCAGGGGTTAGTATCATCCAAAGATATTCACACCTTGGGGATTAGGCTCACTTCGTTGCACCTTTGCTTTGCCAGTGCCCCAGGGAGCATCGTTTATCTTTCCCTGTGCAACAAGCTTGCTGCCTCTTGTACCTGATTGCTTAATTATGAATCCAAAGTTGGAATGGTGACTTCCACTGGTTTAATCATCTTTAAATTAAAATTAAATACAGCTACTTTAAGACTCTGAGTTTAACAAACTGACATGATTACATACTCCTTGCAAAGATGAATTTTTAAAAGTTTAAAAGATTGCAAACTTAATCCGTTCCGGAAGTCCATTCTTAAACCAAAGCCTTCTTAAACCAAGGTGTGCTTTCCCATAGCAGCGGGGGATTCAAGTTCACAAACCAAAACACCTACTTCCAGATTTGCAGCGTTCTTAATCCAAGTTGTTCATAAACTAAGCTGTTCTTAAACCAAGATACCACTGTATTGTCATATTGGAAGCATGTTTCCTTATATGAACAGGCAAAAGAATCTGCTGAAAGGAAGGTGGTAAGGAGTTGAAAGGTGGTAGACATGTCAGTAGGAGTAATGCCAGGAGCCTGAGAACTGGTGCATTTGGGTGCATTTAGAAGCAGATATAACGTGGTACATAACATATTAGAAACCTGGAGCCAAGGAAATGACTGCTTAACACAAATATACACAAATCAGATGCACAAATATTGGTGGGGGGGGGGGGACACACATGGCTTGACTGTAGTACTTGTGAGAAGGATTTAAGGAAGGACCACAAACTTAACATGAGCCAACAGTGTGATGCAATTCTAGGCTGCACCAACAGAAGTATAGTGTCCATATTAAAGCAATTAATAGTACTACCCTGTTCTGCCTTGGTTCAACCTCACCTTGCAGTTATTTCTCCAGTTATGGGCACCACCAGTGCTTTTTTCCCTGGGGGTATGCCGGGGTACGCATACCCTAAACATTTTGGGAATCTTCGTACTTTTGTCAATTTGCTGTATTTATTTTTCTTGATTTGAACTATAAAATGGTGATTTTTGAAGTAAAAATGAGAGTACCCCTAAACATTTTTTTTAGAAAAAAAAAGCACTGGGCACCACAGTTTAAGAAGGATTTTGACAAGCGGGAACATGTGCAGAGGAGGGCAGCCAAGATGATAAAGGATCTGGAAATCAAGCCTTATGAGTGACAGTTGGGGGAGTTGTATATGTTTAGCCTGGAGAAGAGAAGACCAAGAGGGTGATATAGAGTCATCTTCAAATATCTGAAGGGTTGTCACATGAAGGCTGGAGCAAGCTTGTTTTATGCTGCTCCAGAGGAGAGGACCTGAGCAATGGATTCAAATAACAAGAAAGGAGATTCTGACAAAATACGCTGAAGAACTTTCTGATGGTAAGAGCTGTTTGGCAGTGGAACAGACTATATTGGAAGGTGGTGGACTCTCCTTCATTGAAGGTTTTTAAACAGAGGTTGGATGGCCATCTGTCAGAGATTCTTTAGCTGTGATTCCTACATTGCAGGGGGTTGGCAATACAGTATCTTTTAAAATCTTTTTTTTAAACCAAGAACTTAGATTTTGTGTTTGTGTGTTTGTTTGTTTTTTATAGTTCTGTGATGATTACAGTGTGATTGGTCGTTCACTGTTTAAAAAAGAGACCAACATCCAAATTTTTGTGGGGCTGAAGGTCAAGCTGTCTACAGGAGAGGAAGGTTTAATAGAAGGTGGCTTTGGACAGAGTGGAAAGTTTAAAATCCGCATTCCAGGTAAGTGTTTATCTTGCTGCATGCACACATTTAGTAAAAGTTTTTCTAACATCCTCAAAAATCTTGGGGAGCCCATTATTATATGCATTCAGAGAGCTTGATAGCACACAAGTGGGAGGTATTGTGAAATTGGCTCATTGTGGGAGACTGTTATTAGGACTGAGCCAAAAGAAAGACACTTCATCTGAATACAGTCATGTGAAAAATGTCCCCTTTCAGTGAACAGGGGCAAAAAGTCTTTGCACCACAGCAGCCCATGCTCTTCCCACCAGATACCCATTCAAAGTGTTAGCAATGAGATGCGAAAGCATTGCCCGTGCTCAAAATTGGTCTCAGATAGCCAAATCTGACTTAGTTGTGTGATGCTGTGGCATCAATGCACTTACTATGTGACCCTGATTGACTGGGGACAATTTTAAAAAGCTGACATTTGATGGAGGTGTTTTATTTTATTTTACCCAAATGTTTTTTCTTCACACTTAAAATATTTCTGGTTTGCCTGTAGTTTAGCTTTGATTGTTATTGTTATTAATTGGAAACATATAACATTTTAGAAACATGAAAACAAGATAGTTGCTAGTCTTGCCGTGAAAGGACCTTCTGGCATACATAGCAGCTTGTCATGGGTTATGACACGTAGTACAAACAGAAATCAAAAGCCTCTTTTCTTCTTTACCACAGAAAGGTCACTTAAGGTACTTCACTACCACTTCCTAACCCAGGTGAAGAGCACTCAGGAAAGCCTTTTCAAGAGGATTTGCCAAGAGCAGAAGATACTACTTTTGTAGCACAAGGTTTTCCTAACCTTTCCAAATAACCCTTCTGTTTAAGACTAATTTCCAGTGCTAGTAATGTTACACTAAGGCACTTGGATTTCATATTGAGCTTGTAGATACCTCCCCCGCCCCCACCAGCCTACACTATTTATATAATGAGCAGAGTAAATATTTATTGTAGGTTCAAACAGAAAAAAGAGCATGAAAAAGTAAGCAAGTTCAAAATAAAAGGCAGCATGCAGTCACTCCTCAGGGTTTACCATGGAAGACTAAATTGCTGTTTGGATAGTCACAAAATGTGCACATTCCTCTCAATGCAGCAAAGTACCACGAGTTTTGAACAGAGTTCCCTTCTGGCTCTTTCAGTACCATATTCTAGGCAACTCCCTGGCCTCAAAACATGATCCCTCCCCACCATATTAAAGATCAGATATGCTCACCCTTCCTACTTTTTACATGCAGTACTCCACAAGAAATTTGTTAGTCAATATGCTGGTCCTTCACTGCCATTTGGCAGTTAAGAAACCTTGGTTACAGCTAGTAGTTAGTGAGGAGAGATCTTAGCCATGAGTCCAGGACCAAACGCTGGCCTAGTTCAATATGGCAAAAAGGACCAAGGAAGAGCAAAGTGGCTGTGCATTCATCTCTAGGAGCCTGCAGGTTTGCCTTAGCATGCCATGCAAAACAGACCCGTGAGATGCATACAGTGGTGCCTCGCAAGACGAAATTAATTCGTTCCGCGAGTTTTGTCGTCTTGCGATTTTTTTCGTCTTGCGAAGCACGGTGTCGGGAAAGTTTTGGAAAAGCTTCAAAAATCACCAAAGTCTTTAGAAACCTCAAAAAAGGCTACCACACCGCGTTCTATGAGTTGCTCCTCGAAGTCAAGTCGCAACTGTATTAACGGTGTTAAGAAAAAGGAAACAAACTTGCAAGACGTTTCCGTCTTGCGAAGCAAGCCCATAGCGAAAATCGTCTTGCGAAGCAGCTCAAAAAACAAAAAACCCTTTCGTCTAGCGAGTTTTTTGTCTTGCGAGGCATTCGTCTTGCGAGGTACCACTGTACAGCCCTTTGAGGAAAATCAGCACCCGTACCCATTGGGGGACAAGTCTTTTAGATTCATATCATATAGATTTTTTTAAATTAATATGCAAAACTGAAAGGAATTTGGAAGAAGGATATTCGAGTTCAGCCTTTCCCTGGGAAGTTTAGAAAGGAGATGGTTCTCAGCCTGATAAGCTCAAATCATCCTTTATTAGCTAGTTAAGTTTGGAGCAGGGGCCCAGTTTTTTTCTTGCCAGTTTCTACTGTTTTTCAAAGTATTTATTAGGAAAATTTGGAGAACTATACCTGGAAATGAGAACAAATGCATTATTAATATTCTAATAAAAATTACTGAAATACATTTTTCAAATTGGTAATAGTTTTGAACTGATATGAAATTAAACAAAACAAAATGAGAGTCTCAACCAGAGTGGATTACATAACTGCAGTTTATATATATCATAAACTTTAACTACAATGCAATGTGATTTCTATTGATGTAACAATTTTAAAATTTGTTCTAAACTGTGCTTAATTTGATTTTCTTGGAGAGAGAAAAACAGGTTTCCCCCCATGACTAATGTTAATTTTAGCTTGTTTTTTGTTTGTGGACCACAGTGTTTTAATTATTCTGAATAATTACAGTATATAACTGTCAGGGGTCCTTTACCTTTACCTTTTTATGTCTTTAAGATACTGATTATGAAATGTGATGTACAACCTTCTTTCGCATTCTTAATCCAAAGATCTAAGAAATGGGTGTGACAAATAAGTTTGCAAACCCATGCAAAATATTTGTGAATGCTTCTAATGTGGCTCTTCAATATTTATTTCTATTGGATTCAAAGGGGTGTGTTTCAGGCTGGTCTTTGAGCATAAGACTTTGAGGATTCAGCAGATAATAACCTGGTTTCAGAGGCTCTGGAACCAAGCAGAAAGTACTGTATTTTTCGCTCTATAAGACGCACCAGACCACTGGACGCACCTAGTTTTTGGAGGAGGAAAACAAGAAAAAAAATATTCTGAATCTCAGAAGCCAGAACAGCAAGAGGGATCACTGCGCAGTGAAAGCAGCAATCCCTCTTGCTGTTCTGGCTTCTGTGATAGCTGCGCAGCCTGCATTCACTCCATAAGAAGCACACACATTTCCCCTTACTTTTTAGGAGGGAAAAAGTGAGTCTTATAGAGCAAAAAATACGGTACTTCTGCTTGCATAAAGCAGGGCCCTGATTTTCACCGATACCCACCCACTGTATCCTGTGCCACATCTTGTGGTGTTCTGGTGGGTGTCCCACTCTTGGGAACAACTAGCGTAGTTGTGTAGGGAATATTTGTCAAAAATTGAGGGGAAGAAAAAAAAGTTGATTAGCGATGAAGCATCTCATTGACAGGACAAAGTTTGCAGTGCCCAGCTGTGGTACACATGGCAATCTGTTCCCCAGCCTAATCTCTTTCATATATCAGAATGGTTTCCTCATTTTGGGGGGTGGGGAGCTGAGACTGAGAATGAATTCCAACCAACAGTATGTTGTTAGCTGACTTGAGGATAAAGCTGTTTGCTTACACAAATAGTCTACTTGCATGAGCAGTGTACTGTAGGATCCATGAACTCATGCAAGGTCAATAACTTTCTTTCCATGAAAACAAAATCAGCAAGTTCCAAGTTTTTGTTTTCATAGAAAGGGAGCCGCAAAATGTTGTGAGATCACAGTGTCAAGTTACACTACTCACGAGCAGCCCCCCCCCCAGTCAGCTGACAGCATAGCAGCAGAACTGATTCAGAGTGACATGTCCCATGGCTGTGTTGACATTTGAGCCAAAGTCTGTTCCTGACACTCCATCCATAGCCATTCTGCTTACTATATATTTCTGAAGGATACAGTTTTTCTTTTCTTTTTTTAACTCTACAAAAATGATAACTACAAGAGAACATTAATATTAATCCAAAAATATTTTGCTTGGAAAAAGAAGTCAGCTGTTCTTCACTTTTTCCGATGAGCTGCCCTCTTCTCCTTCCATGCAGTCAGGAGAGTGAAGTTTTTAAATAAGCTATGAAACCATGGTGTATAAAGCTGGCTTGTTTAACTAACCATAGTTTTTTTGTGTTTTAAACCACAATCTCTGGTTTGCATGCAGTGGCAAGCCAGGTTTCATAGAAAGTGAAACTAAACTCTGCCAAAGTCATCATCCTGGCCTTGTGAGAAGAGGAAAGGTGAGCATGTGAGTCCGAGGCTCACAGTGTGCATTTCTGTTTATGCATGTGGCATCAAACATAGGTTTAGACTTATCTGCAAGTGGGCTGTTTGTGTTTGTCTGGGCAGGGGAAGAATCCCAATTACTGGCACTACACAGTTTCCACGTAGCTTGTGGGTTTCGACTGTAAACTCTCTGGGTTGTATCCAGTGTTGGTCCTACTAAAAGTAGAACCGCTGACATTCATAGATGTAAGTAATTTAGGTCTGTTTATTTCAGTAGCTGTACTCTGAGTTGAATTCAGATTGCACCCCCACCCAGCCAAAAGAATACTAGGAACTGTAGTTCACCCCTCACAGACCTATAGTTCCCAGCACTCTTAACAAACTACAGTTCCCAGAATTGTTGATGTGTGTGTGCTTTATTTGTTATTTAAACATATCATGTATAAACAGCCTTAGTTGGATACAGCCCTATGTCTCAAAGCACCCTAACTTATACAAGAAACCTCATCATAGTTTGGTGCACATGGGCTTGGATTATATTGGCAGCTGTTGACCTGTTTAGTAGATTCTTGGCTATAGTTACTAATTTTCAAATAAAATAAAGATTTATGTTTTATTTGATGTCAGAAAGCCTGTATCATATGGGAGCTGGCGAGTTCTCATCCCAAATGAATTCTTGCCACCATGTGGGGACCAAGCAGCACAAGCTGTGATTACCTCCACATGCACCAAGCTTCTGGAGTCTGTAGAATATTATAGTATTTTAGGACTTCATTCTGAACAAAGCTAAAGACACGATTCCTTCTCACAGGTGCTAAGATCTCATTTTGGTAACAATGTCCAGTGCTGCAGAACAAATCAAATCAAGATTTACAGAATTGCTTGTTCCTTTTCTCATTCACTGAATACTTTCTGGTATGGATCATGATGGAATTTGGCAAGTTATAACAGAATATTGTAGCAAGCAGTCTCTCCACTCACCATCTAGTCTGAAACAGACTTCAATCTTTGCCACCCATAAATGCAGGGGTAGTGACTTAAACAAGGCTGTCTTACAGAACCAAAACTGCACACTCTGGAGAAAATAAAAGCAGGACTAGAAAATTGCTAGATGTTTCTGTTTCTTTAAGAGCTACCAACATTTCATTGTGGAGAAGGGTAGTAGATATGACGTTGCTTAAGTCAAATATAGTTCACATTCCATTGTTAGGTCAGTGTTGCTTTTTTAATATGTCTGTATCCTGTTTGTGGTTTTTTTAAAAGAGTTTTTTTTTAAAGTTTAGCTGGTTGAATTCCCCTCTTCTGTTCCTCTCCCCATACATATTATTCTACCTCTTGTTCTCTTTCATAAAAGTTCCTTTCATAGAGGCTTACTCATATAACTTTTTAAAGAAACAATGTAATTAATTTTTTGAAGATTCCTTAAACAGCATGCATATGAAACTCTCCCACTCCTCATGAGAACAAATGAGAAGTTTAAATAGTTGAGGGATGACTTCAAGCTGAAAGACATAATAGTTTCTTTAAAGGAGGAGAAAAACAAAGAAAAAAGAAAAGCACCCAATTTTTGAGTCCAGTTGAAATTGTTGTAGAAAAGAAAGGCTCAAGAAATGAAAGAAACTGTTGCAGTACATTTGGTGCAAGTGAATTGATTGCACAAAAAGAATACATACTCTATTTGGTAGCCAATTTTACTGTATTAGGGAATCAATTGTTAAATAACAGATAATAGTAGAACTGCGTTTGCTTTGACTTTATGTATACATTTACCTGGACGTTAGTACCACTGAACTCAGTGGGGTTTACTTTGAGTATACATGTATAGGCTTATACTTTAAGACTCTTAGGGGACTGATGTGTTTTTGCAGTTGTGTTCTACTTCATGTCATTGACACAACAATAGTGCATTAGTGTTGGATTTATTCTGGATGTCCACAAGTCATTCTGCTTTATTAGTTCTTCTCTGGTGCTTGCCCATGTTAGCACATTATTGCTTTCCAGAAGAGCACTCTTGCACTACAGCTCAACAAAAGTAGGAGAACCCACCTGGAACATTTGTGGTATGAAAAAGTGCAGGATTTCAGCAGGAAGCTATGGAACATGAATCAATTAGAAACAAAGGAGCATGTCCATCCCCTAACTTTTGCAAGTGGGATTGCATGTAACTGCCTTGATACCATCAGAAGCACAAATTATAAATGTGCAATGAAAAGGATTTTTGGAGGGACCTTAACTTGCCTTTAGAAGGTCCCACCCTCTAGATTGAAAATAATAGCTGTGTTGGTGGCAGCTTTTGACGGGAGCTTAAAATCAATAGGGAAACCATGCAGATTGGGGGGTTGCAAAGGAGAGTCTTTGGTACCATGCTTCTTCCCTATGGCACCTCCTGTCTTTTGATCCTTCTCTCCTCTTAAGATCAAATCTCCTCATAGATGTTTCCAAAATGTGAAGGAACTCAGAAAAGCACAAGAAAATGTATTAAAGGGGCTAAAGGTAATTGATTTGCTATTGAAAGAAAAAATAAAATCTTTCTGTATGTGAGAAAGTATGTCATGATAAATTGTACAGAATGATAATTAAGCATGATTATGTACGCAAGAGATGTTGATGCACTGTATAGGATTCCCCAAGAAAGTATGGCATAGCCCAATCCTATCCACATTTAACTGGAAGTAAGTTACTGACTTACAGTGGAATCCTAAAAAAGTCTGCTCAGATGTAAGTTCTATTGAATTCAGTAGAGCTTTCTTCCAGGTGAGTGGGGTTAGAACTGCAGCCTTACTCCCAAGTACATGTGCATAACATTGCACCTTTAGAAGAAGACTAAGTGTGAAGAAGAGCAACACATTGTTTCATAGCAGATGCTTATTAGATCAAGATTTGACCTTGTGCCTGGAGTGTGTGCATCTCCTGACAGCTTTTCCCCTTGCTGCTCTGGTAAGGTGTGTGCATAAAGGAATCATGTAAGCAGAATCAATGACAAGTTTTGTTCCCACATCCCACATCTACCCAGCTGGGGTATGGGGTTAATACCCACATTATTGTCTCTTCTTACACTGCTCCTTCTTGTGTACGTGAACAGAGTAGAATGGGTAGAAGCTCTCTACCAGTAAACACAAATTGTCACGAAATGTTGACGGCCAGGCCAGGGTCAATTCCATTTCATTTCTGTTACTATATCAATGACTATTAGCATTTGCTACAGAATAAATGCATTCTGGTTTGCTTTGATACATTTTGATAGTATTGAGTTGCATTTATATGAAGTTGATTTTTGGCAGTGTGTGTTTGGTTTGAATACAGTAGGTAATTCCCAGACTTTCAGGCTGCTTCCCATTCTCCTGACTTGGACCTAATCAGGTTACTGCTAGGAAAAGATTTGTACTTCCTGTTGCTGTATGGCACTTTCCCCAACAATTCTTATTTCAATGCTTTCTGAATTGAATAGCAAAAGATTGTGATACATATGTGTTGTTTAAAAGCAGCAGCATTTTCCAGTTTTCCAAAAGAAGCCATTTATAGCCAGCATATTCATAACCATAGCCAAGTGGAAATATTAGCTGTTTCCATTATACAAATCTATGGTGTGACCACGCTTGAAATACTGTGTACAGTTCTGGTCGTCTCACCTCCAGAAAGGATATTGTAGCTGAAAAGGTTTCAGAAAAGGGCAAACAAAATGATCAAGGGGATGGAGCAGCTACTCCATGACGAAAGGTATCTGAGGCTTTTTAATTTAGAGAAAAAGTGACCAAGAGGTGATACAATAGAGGGGTATAAATTCATGCAGGGTGTGGTGAAAATGGATGGAGATAAGCTTTTCTCTCATAATACTAGAACTTGGGAACATCCAATGAAGCAGAATGTTGGAAGTTTCAGAACAAACAAAATGGAGTACTACTTCACATAGAGCATAGTTAAACTATGGAATTTCCTCCCACAAAAGTCATCAACTTTGATGTCTTTTAAAAAGGATCAGGCAAATTAATGGAAGATAAGGATATCAATAGTTACCATCCATGTCAGCTGTGTTTCAGAGGCAGTATGCAAGTTACTGGGAATGACAGGTGTGAAGAGTGCTCTGGCACTGCGCTCCTTTTAGGCTTTCCATAGGCATCTGGTTAATCACTGTAAGAACAAAGTGCTGGACTACATGGACCTTTAGCTGCTCTTGTGACAAACTTGCTTGTAAACATGACTATTCTTCATGGTACATTTTCTATTATTTTCCATTACTTCGTTCTGCTTCCATTATCATTGTTGTTTCATTCTGTCTTTAAAATGTTAGAATGCTTTCTTCTTTTCTTTTTATAATTGAGAAAAAAATGTTGTGATTACTCTCAGTGGCAATAAAATGGCATTGTTTCTTTGCAAATTATTGATCTGAAGTGCAAATTAACATTTCTCATTTGTATAGTCTTGAGATAGAGTTATATTTGGGGGGGGGACCTTAATCTTAATGCTTATAGAATCCTAAAATACAGATTTCAAATTTCGGTACAAAGCAACAAGCATTGACAAATCCTAGAGATTTATCACTGGAAATTCAGCTAACTTAAACTCTGTTGACATTTTAGGAAGTATTGTATGTATCTGTATATAGTTCTGAGTCAGCTTTTCTTTGCCCTTATTGTGAACTACAGCTAAAACTATATCCAGTTTTAAAAACAGCATTGAAATGGAATATGCACCCAACTTTCCCCAAGACTTCTTAGAAAGGATACCTGGTTTGCAAAAGATACCTGGTTTGCATTCATTTAGTCTACAGTGGCCTGTCCTCCTCTGACTTCTGAAAGACAGTATATTAATAAACTGACTCTAGATGGAGTGAGATTTAAAGCAAGAGTGGTAAACTATGTATCCAATGGGAACTATGATCCCCAATGGGAAAAGATACTCAGAGCACCATTTGCTGCAGGAGATGCCCATTTGCCGCTGCCGCTGCCTACTATTGTGGAACTGCTTTCCTGTGGAGCTTCAGTGGGAATGAGTCCTTCTTTCTTTCAGATGTGTTCTGAAAACTGCACTATTCAGACATTATACCTACTGATCTTTTGTTGAGCTTTTTGATTATTTTTATGGATATTTATAGACTGATTTTATTGTATTTTATATGCCATAAGCTGCCTTGTTATATTTCAATGGAAGAGTGGATTGTAACTTTTCAGATAAGTAAATAAAAATGTGCTGCATCGTTCAGAGCAATCAGCAGGAGCGCTAGAACAGCCTGATTAATTTTGGAGCGATGCAGCAAGTTTTTGTCCATCTCTAAAACTGACCATCTTAGGGTTTTGGTTTTTTAGTGTATTATTTTTTTAAAAAAAAAACTTAAGTAAGAACACTTAATAGAATGTTTAATCTCAGTATGGATCAGGTTATAGAAAGAACGCATTTCAAACACATTCAGAAACACTTATTATCTGGAAAGGCAGTTATGGGGGGATGAAAGGAGGCTGTGTGCTGACATTTAGAGCCCATGTGCGTGCATTTACATGCATGCGCACTAGAGTCAAGATGCATCCTGTCCCCCACTCAGAAAGTTAACATCTAAAAACCTAGGAGAAGGGGCTTGAGAAGAAGAAGAAGAAGAAGAAGAAGAAGAAGAAGAAGAAGAAAGTTTGGACTTGATATCCTGCCTTTCACTCCCCTTAAGGAGTCTCAAAGCGGCTAAAAATCTCCTTTCCCTTCCTCCCCCACAGCAAACACTCTGTGAGGTGAGTGAGGCTGAGAGACTTCAGAGAAGTGTGACTAACCCAAGATCACCCAGCAGCTGCATGTGGAGGAGCGGGGATGCAAACCCGGTTCACTAGATTACAAGTCCACCACTCCACCACGTGTAGAACTCTAGTGCCCTCTGTACTAGCTAACAAATATAAAAAGGCACCCCAGTCTTGTCCCCCAAAAGCAAAGTTGAGACAAAATGGGAACAGTTTTTTCCTAGGGGTTAGCAACAGAAAATAGAACAAGTTGCAAGGGCTGACTGTCACTCAAGGCCCAACCTTTAATGATCCATTCCTTCCCTGCCATATTTATTTGGCACAAAACTTGGACAGTTAGACTGATGTGGTGGGGTTGAGGAGAGAGAAAACAAGGGGAGAAGAAGCATGTCCAAGTTGGACAGATATGGATGAAAGAGGCTTTACTAGGATTTTTAATTAATTGTGTTATTGTAGTGTTGCCAAATCAATGGTAATGGGCAAGTAGATTTTTATATCAATTGCTAATTGCATATGGTGGCTTGGGAGGTCAGTGAGACTGTGGAATTTTAGTGGATACAAATAGAAACAAGATAGCTTGGTTTTCCAGAGATGAGTTGATATGTGCAAGAAATCCATTACAGAACATTTTTATCACTCAGTATGCTTCCTTTTTAGGGAGATCCTGCTGTTTGCATTCCTTTGATTATGTTGCATTAAAACAGGATTATCTTGGTGTTTTGGCCATATGGTATTTAGGTGGGTTTCTTTGCATCATGCCTCCCCACCTCTTAGAAAGAAAACAAGAGCCACTAGCCACAAGGCTTGCTGGGTTGCATTTTTTTCATATCTGACGTTGCTGAGCAGGAGGATTTAATCCAAGAGGTGAATGCAAAAGCCCAAAGGCAAACAACAACAACAAAGTTTTATTTAAAAACTGGAGATTCACTCTGCTTGTTCTTTCATAGGCTCTCTTTCCCTACCCTCTAAAATAAGCAAAAAAAAAATGAAAACCCTTAAGGGGGTACTTCAAGCATAAATCTTTCTTCCCACTTTGTAAAAATTGGCTGCGGTGACATGGACAGAAGCTGATGGAGGCAGGTTGACAGGGAAGTAGCATTTTCCTTTATGCTCCTTTATATTGAGAGGATTAAACTGTGGCAGTATAAAAGTATTGATGACCACAAGGAGGAGGTGGGTGATATTGATTACAGAGGCACTGACCAGAAGAAAACCTTGCCCACCTTTTAAGTGACCCGTAGATAATCTTTGAAACTGCATGTCACAATAGGGTAATCTGTTGTCTTGACTTCTAGTTGGGTCAGAACTGAGATTTATACGGTTTGCTTTTCACCAACAGATGTAAAATGGAGTGCTTCTGTTCTGGCACACCCCAGTTGCCCGTGCTAATCTATGAAAGGCAGAAACTGTGAGCAGGATGTTTACCTGCAATCAGTATAATCCTGGCACAAACTGCTTTCCCTCATTGTTTCCTCTTTTCAACCTCTTGTTCTGCTATCCCTCACTTGCTTCTTGCATGCAGCCTTTGTCTGGGTTGCTTATGTATAGCGTGTACCTTCTCTCTGTCAGTCGGTTCTTTGCCCTTCTCTCAATTTCCCCATCCTCTCTTGATTCATATTGACGCCTGGTTCTTATACACTCTTGAATCCGCAACCTGAACATGCAGTGGATCTTGGACTCAAGATTTCTGACCCAGCTGGCCTTAGATCACAGTACTGATGAGATGTCATTTGAGTTGAGTCTTTTGAGTTGTCCTTGATCATTGGCTGCCATTCATCGAGTGTGGCCTTGCCCTCTTCCAAGTCCCTGCTGACATGTTTGGCTGATGAAGTTTCACAGCAATATGCCTTTCTTGTACAGTGGTACCTTGGGTTACATACACTTCAGGTTACATACTCTGCTAACCCAGAAATACTACCTCGGGTTAAGAACTTTGCTTCAGGATGAGAACAGAAATCGTGCTCCGGCGGTGCGGCGGCAGCAGGAAGCCCCATTAGCTAAAGTGCTTCAGGTTAAGAACAGTTTCAGGTTAAGAACCGACCTCCGGAACGAATTAAGTACTTAACCTGAGGTACCACTGTACATATTTCTAGGCTCGCTCCCCCCCCCCCAAAAAACCTTTTCTTAGTGGCCAGTCACATTTTACTTGTTAAAACCCCATGTGTCTATAGAGAGGCAGCATAGACTGTCCACAGCTGCTATAAATAATTTTCTCCCTCAGCACCAAGCCAAACTGTTTTATCTTAAAGCAAAAGCCTTCATGAAGAAGTGTATGATAATGGTGCATACTCCTTAATAAAGTAAAAATTTTGTTCAGAAGCTTTATCCATTTAGCAGGTTTCTGCAGGTAACAGCTCAGTGAATTTATTTCACCATGCAACATGGTTGAGTTGCCTGCGTAAAACTAGCAAAAAAGAGTAGAAGCATTTAAGCCTCTAAAGCTCATCTGAATTCAGTGCTGAACAGAAATGCTTTCTTCTCTTGAAAAAATGTTGCTGGATAGGAAGTAGTGCCTAATAGTTATTGCTTGTCTTCTGTCTGCCTGTATATACCCTTTAATCTTACACTACACACTACCCTCGTTATTCCTAGATTCTTCCTATTCCTAGATTTGTGCAGTTTTTTTACATCTGATGTTTCCATGATTGGTCAATTGCTGCTAGCAAAAAATTAGGCAGTTAATATTTGTGGTGGGGGAAGCTTAATTTCATTTATGGAGTACTCAGTGCAGATAACACTACATGCTATAAAGCAGATTGTATAACATCATCGCTCTGGTACAACCAGTGCTTCTTATTGATTACATTTATATACTACCCGTCCTTATTCCAATAATAAGTATATTTAGGGAGAAATGAGGGCCATGGGATATTCCTTGTTTGGGCTTCATCATTGTTGGACATGATTTCTGAAAGTGAGATGGAATCCTTTCTGATTCAATATTTACGTATGACTGTACACTTAGTGGGTTTGTGTCCATATTTGATAATTCTGTAGTGCTTACATTATCAGTGAAGTTTGGGTATGTGTTGCAGATTCTCTGCTGCTTTTCATTCGCTACAAAGGTAAGAGTGGCTTGGAATGGGGTAAGGTGAAAGCCCTATCTGTGAACAATCTAGGATAGAGTTCTGTAGTCCATCCCTACCAAAGGATTCTAATTGGCGCTGTCTGAGCCAGTCTTAATGCAATTTAGTTATCATCAAGCAGAAGGGTTTTATTTATGGAACAGGCCCCTCCAGAACTTCCTCCGACCTTTGAGAAACTGTGAATATGAGAGAGTTGTTTGAGCAGGCATGCCGGGCTGGTGTATGCATTTCTTTAATAAGGCAGGGATTGATGTCTCTTGCAGTGCAGGGGTTAGGTAAACAACAGGCCCTTGGTTCAGTGCTTTCCATGTTCAACTGCTTGTTTATATGGATCTCAAAAGGTTAGGTTAGCCTTCTTGACATCTCGAGGGAGCCTTCTTAGCCACGGTGTAACTCTCAAGACATAGCATCCCTTCTTAGGGGAGGCATCGTCCAAATGGAAATCTCTGGCTACGGATCATATTGATGGTATTGAATTTAGTGTTCAGAAGTGCTCATTTAAAAATGTGTTTTTAAACATCTGGACCTGAACTTTTTAACTGTTCCATCCTTTATGTAATTTACTTGTTAGCAATCTCCACTGTATTCAGTGGGGTTATACCTGGGGAGTGTACATAACCTTGCAACCTATAGTCTTTCCTTGTGATTTTCCCCTCCCGCAATGCAGTTTCTGTGCAGGATCCAGGCACTTTTCTGTAGGTGAAATGTGACAAGTTCTGGTGCAGTCATACACTTCAGATATATTCAACAACAAATGTTACTTAATAATCACTCTCCCTTTGCCCCTGCCTGGTCTCAGTTATGATTTAATTTGCAAACGGTTGTAATTTTCGTATTTGTATCACAACTGTTTGAATATATTTTCTCAGTCTTGTTGGGGATGAATTGTTGCGTTCATTTTAGAAATATTACTGTATTAATTTCAGTCAGATAAATTAGCCTGTAATTTCCTTTCTCGCTCAGAAACATGTAGCATGTTGCTTGTGAAAACTGGTTTTAGTTCAAGAACAAACCTTGTTTCGTGTGTTTGTGCTGGTTGGTGAAAGCACTCTTTATTTTAAATGCCTGCTACACTTCACTAATTAACTTTATATGCATGTGAAAATCCCAAAATGTAATTACTAGAAAATGTTAAATCCCTATCAAAAGCTCCCCTGTGATTTAGAAAATGTGGGTGACCTTTTTGGTTCCATATATAAGGGTTACACTAATGTGAGATATACCACTGAAAATATTTGTGGTTGGCATGAATACCTTCAACTGAAATAAATGTCAACCTCAGCCATCAAGGGTAGATAGTGTCAAGTTGGACAACATGACCCCAAGCAACTACAATCCCTTCTATGCGTTGATGTCTTCTTCTAGCCCCATGACTGGTTGAAGCAGTGCATACAGCATGGATGTTGTGGTTGACTGAATGGCTGTAGTAGTGTATGGCTAGGTTAAGTAGCTGCTTGCTCCATGCCCACCTCAAGCCAGGCCCAGCCTAGTTTTGAAGGAGGCTGTTTTCTCATGTTGATTAGGGTGTATTGTGTGCTTTTGTCCCCCTTAAATAACTTGTGCAGTCTCACTTAAATGTTGCGTTTTGCATTTAATCAATATTAATATGATAACGGGGATGAAACAACTGAAGCGAGCTCAAGGAGATTATCTTTCCTTATCCGAGTGCATCCATTAGCTAGGAATTATAGGTTTCTATTAAATGAAAATGACAGATGGGCATTTGGAGGTGGCTGTGGGAGGGAGGACGAAAGAGTGAGAGGAACGGGAGAGTGCAGGGTGAAAGTTGAAGTTTAGAAAATCTCTATAAAAATGAAAACAAACCATCCATCTTGATAGTTGGCATTTTACCCTCCTGGTGCACTTTTGTGATGCTCTTCTGATTCTTATTGAGAACATTATGCTGAAATTTAATCCAGGGGAGCCCAGAGGTTATACCACTGTGCTTTCCTAGAAATAAGCGAGAGCGTCAGGGCAAGGATTTGCCATTGACTAGAAAAGTTAGTCTTGTTCCCTTGACAGAAGTAGTGCCCTGAATATTTGGGGGGGAAGCAGAGGGAGGGATGTATATGAAAGAAACAATCTCCATTGAAGCATTTCAGACTATTATTAAACAATAAATCAAATAAACCTCCCCATCTAGGAACTGCTGCAACAATGTTAATAGCTAGGGCTAGAAACCAAGACAATAATACTATAAATAATTGTAGATGGTGAAGATAGTGGAGAGAAAATAACATAATTAAAATAATTTTACAAGATGGGCAGTTCACTGAGATGGATGGTGTAACACAATATGTTAAAAATATCTGTTGTTTAATGCAAACATGACATTGTTGATGGGAAGCATCTGTCTTGTCAGCAAACCGCTACAAATTACCCTTGCTATAGTTTCTGCACTGGAAGGATCTTTCATTCCTTTCAAGGAATAAGGAATTGTGTTCATGCCATACTATGGAACTGAAGAGTAGACCAAATTCACACAACTGGTTGGACCTTTTTAATGGTAACTGTTGGAAAGGGAGGGGGAGGGAGTTTGTGCATGTCTTGGGGGGCATGTTTGGAAATTATGGATTAATTAAACAAATTGAACTTGACCCTTATTTGCTACTTGGGAAAAACTTTTGTGGCAAGTGATGGAAGCTTGGTTTGGTGGATCACTTAAAAATGAAAGCTGACAATGTGTTGGAAATATTCATTTATGACTTAAGGCAGTGAGGAATGGAGATTGGTACGAATGGAGTGTGGTAACCAAAGTATTATGGCTATTCCACTGTTACACTAAGTTGGTTGAAGGGGAAGAGCATGATAGGGAGGATAACACAAGCACTCTTAACTCATAGAGGCTCCCTTCTTGATTTAGAACCCTGAACTTATTTGTGAATGATGTTGGTTGCATTTTTATTGTTTTTATGTAAACCATACAGAGATATTTATTACAAGGAATGGTTGAAAACATGCATGAATACATACATACATAAGACTACAGTTCCTATCATAACAGACTGGCCATGCTATCTGGGGCCAATTAGACTTTTAGTTTAAAACATTTTAGGAAACAGCATTGGCCACCGCTGATTTAATACAAGAAATGGCTTTTTAAAAAGAGTGTGGTCACATATTCCCCACCACTGGTACAGAGGGTTTTAAAAGTAAGCACCAGCATTGTGCCTGCAAATGGGCTGGGAGGACATGATACACCAGTAGCTATTATCATTATTAATTAATATAATAGTTTAGCATTTCTGCTGTTTCTAAGAAGTCTTCCATGGCAGCTTCACATATACGCATTGCCATAATCTAATCTGAAGGTTGCCAGGCCATGGATAACTGAGGCTAAACTATCTCCATCCCGAAGGAGTTGCAGCTGGTTGACCAGCCTAAGCTGGTGAAAGGCACTTTGTGTCACATAGATTAGCCTGGGCATCCAGTCTGTGAACTTGATCCTTTAGGGGAAGTGCAACCTCATCCAGAACAGATTGAACAGCAGCTCCTCAGGCAGACAAATCACCTGCCACCAACACCTTCAGCTTGTCAGGGTTGAGTTTCACTTTATTGGCTCCCATTCAGCCTCTCACTGAAACCTGGCACTGATCCAGCACTCCCATGACTTTTGCCCTTTGCATTAATTATTAGTTATTTTATTCTTCCGCTGCAGATTTTGCTTGTTTCTCTCCTTCAGAAGTTGTTTTCGTAGAACATTGCTAGTGACAAAAAAATAATGATATTGGTGACCAAAAGAGTCACACCTAATAACTTTGTGAAATAGGTTTATTTTCCTACAGAAGTATTCAAACAGCCAGGGAGCCATCCTAGCTCCTAGCCAGGAAAGCAAAGCTAAACTGAGTTGATGGAGCCACCAGTGCACTCAGTATCCTGCCCCTCACACCAGCTGGGGTGGAAGATGTATGTTGGGTGGGTGGCTATGTCCCCTTTTTTTTCAAGTTACAGGGCAAGTCCTGTTTACACAAGTGGAAGTCTACTGCACAAGCCGGATATTACCACTGGATGCCACCCAAAGTGCTTTTCCATCTAGGATGCATTTATCCCCGTTTACTACATCAAATTTTGATCATGTTATCTGATTGTAGTTTCTTGTTAACCGTGTACCCTTCCATTAAATGCAGAATTTTAAACCTTATTTTTCATTTCAATAGTTTACTATTTTGGCACTGTCAACAGAGAAATTACTCAGCAACAGATGTAATCACTATGGACTCAAGTGCAACTAATAGTTCAGCTTTAGACTCGCAAAATTACAGGTGCAACACGAATTTTACTTCAATGTGTGCTTATACTAATATAATTCCAGTAATTACAAATTTGAGAGAGGACAATATGATTTAATCTGGTCATACATAAGTGGTTGGACTAACAGGCAAACTCAATTGTCCAAGCCACTAAATATACTCCAGGGGCACATATTTACATTCAGATTTGAGCAAAAGCCAGGAATTAAACTAGGATTCTGTTTTTTCAAGGTGATACCAAACAGTGATAATTATCAAACAACTGCATGTTTTTGAGCATTGGAAGATGCAGGTGTATTGAAAACGGAGATTTTATTATTATTTTTACAAATCACAGACATTCATGCCTGGTTGACCTTTGAACTAAAATTATTTTTATATGTACTTGAAATTTGACATTTCTCAAACATTAATGTGTTAGAAACATAATTATAAATCTGTCAATCTAATGATTGTTTTTGGGGGGGTGGGGATGTTGCTAATCAAGCTTCATTTTTGTGTTAGGGATATGGGAATGGTAGACAGGAATTCATGCTCTGGAAGCACAAACAGAAGCAAATCAATGAACAAGTATGGCTCTAGGGGAGAAAACGTTCTATACATCTTGTTCTAACATAATTGGCCTTCTGTAGCAGGCATGGAGGCCTCACAAAGAGGGCAGGAGCGCACAGGCTGCCTGTGATTTGACTTAAAAGTTTGTTATGACCCTAAGCTATGTTCATGTTTGACAGCACATAACAAAAGCATATTTGATGTAACGTTAAACTTTCAAATCCCCCGCCAAGAAAATGAACAAAATGTTCCTTTAAAATATTGTCAAATGCGAAAATCAAGCAGCATCAGCAGGGACATGATCCATGCTAACTTTAGACAGCCGTAGCAACATCACAGGGAAGCATTCTGCTTTTCTCATGCATTTTTAGTTTTATTTATACAACGAAAACAGGATGCTTACTTGGGGGTAAAAGGGTCTATAGAGTGTGGTGTACTGTACTGTTAGGAAAACCGCTGCTGTAGAAAATGAGTAGCTTGTCATCATGATAGAGATGTATAAAATCATACATGGTGCGGAGAAATGGAAAAGGGTCTTCTCCCCTTTTCATTACACTAGACTTGGGACCATCCAATGAAACTGAATGTTGAAATTTGCTCTCACAAGATGTAGTGTTGGTTGCTTACTTGGATGACTTTAAAAGAGGGTTAGTCAAATTCATGGAGGATGGGGCTTCTAACATCTACCAGACATGATGGCTATGGTCTACCGCCAGTGTTCGAAACTGAGATATGAAAGCTAGGAGCTAAATGGCACCTTAAACCTAGGTTATGGGCGCAACAACAGAATGTCTAGGCATGCTTTTTTATAATAAGAATACAAAGCTGAAAATGAATGAGCCAGCTCCACATGCCAAGAGCAGAACACCTGTGTGGTATGTTATTGCTACTCCCGTTTTTATGGCTATGCAACTAATGCTAGGAGATAGGCATTTGCCCAAAGGCATCTAATGGACTCATGCAACTATACTTACATTGTCCCTTGCGTTTGGAAAAACAATGTGAGTCGGGATTTCTGTTGAAGCATAGGCACAATTGGCATTTCTGGATTCTTCCCTGGGCAGACTGTACACAGTCCACCGCAGTTGCTTTGGCATGTGGACCCCTTAAACATTTTTCAGTATTTGTATCTTGCTATTGGTCCGTATCACAGCTGGAACTAATACTCATGATACGTTGGAGAAAAATACTGGCACTGCTAACAAGAAGAAATGTGTTGACTTGGCTGCTATCAGGGTAGGGCCATACAAGTTGCCTTCTGAAATTAGGTCAGTCGGACAGCTGGATTTCTCAGAAGTGCTGCCAGCATAGCTGTTCTCTAAAGGCAGGACGGTGTAGCAGCCCTTCCATTTCCATCCACTATCGATGGTAAAGCAACAGTCTTCTGTTTAAAAGCAGCTCCAACTTTGTGAACTCTTGCAGAAGAGGCAGAAGTAAAACATTTCCTTTAGAAATTTCTCGCTCTGAGCTAAGATATCCACAATCGTTGTAATCAGTAACTTCCTTTTGTATGGCTGGGACTTTTGAAGAACGAGACTTGCATTTTTTGGCATCAGTCAAGTAGTCTGGTCTTCATAGACTTGCCTTCTGTAGTGTCTTTGTGTTGAATGCTCTCCCTGAGGCACCAGCTAGTGTGTTAATTCCCATTTCTTCAGCTGCTGATGTATGGGCTGTTTTGTTAAACAACTTTTCTCTCTGTACAATTTTGCTTCTCTAATGTCTGTTTATTTTATTTGGTTTGCGTGCTGTATCCGAAGTCATGTTCTCTTTAATTTGTTCTTGGGACACTAAAATATCACGTTACTATGTGCATGACTGAAATGTTTCAAACTTAACAAAAAATGATGTGCTTATTTAATTTGTTGATTTAAAAAAATAGAAACAGTAACATGCAATTTGTTAATTTATTTATTTCATTTATCTACAACATTTGTAGTCTGCCATATAACAAAAAGTTCTCAGGCTGGCTCGTAACATAAAATAATATTTAGTAAATGTTCAGTAATTGACTGTGTGTATATTGTTTTTATGTGTTGGAAGCTGACTTGTGAGGGCTTAGCTCTAAAAGATGGCTTGAAAAGATCTCAAATAAAACAAGCTAAGTTCATTAAAAATAAAATGGAAAAATCAGTAAAATGCACAAAGAAAGTGTAAAGCACAGAGAAGGCAGAATAAAATGGTAAAACTAAAACAGAATTAAATGCTATAACAGATTTTAAATCCAAGAGAAAATAAATAGCCATTTGTCTGGAACTTAAAATATCACAATGTGGGGGAGAAGAGGTGCTCTCCTTAATAGCTACCCATTGCACATCACCTGGCAGGGGCACTCAAGAGTACAGTGGTACCTCAGGTTAGGAACTTAATTCGTTCTGGAGGTCAGTTCTTAACCTGAAACTGTTCTTAACCCGGGGTACCACTTTAGCTAATGGGGCCTCCCGCTGCCACCGCACAATTTCTGTTCTCATCCTGAAGCAAAGTTCTTAACCCCAGGTACTATTTCTGGGTTAGTGGAATCTGTAACTTGAAGCATCTGTAACCTGAAGTGTATGTAACCCGAGGTACCACTGTAATCCTTCAATATTGTTTTACCATTATTTTCTATTGCTTGTGATAGTCTTTCATGCTTCTTTCACACAATAAGTAGATAGCTGTTAGGTTTGGTGGTATAATAAAGCTTCTAACACAAGTAATTCCTTATATATAAATTGGTATCAAAATTGCATGATTTGTCTGTACTATAATAATTAAAAGCCCTGGCTTGCCCAAATTTTGGGGCTTCTGACAGTGAATAGTAAGATAAATATGTTAAACAAAGTTAAGAAATGCTGTGCTGTACATTTGGCTGAAATATTTTTAGATTGTAGACACTCTATTCTGGAGCTCTATCAATGTTATGTTCTGTACAGTACCCTCATTTACACATACAAACCATGGTGTAGTGCAAATGAGGAAATTGCAACCACTTTGCTCCTCCCACAGTCATTTGATGCTGCATCGAGATAAGCCAAGCCATGGTTTGGCTTAGCACAGGGGTCAGCAAACTTTTTCAGCAGGGGGCCTCCACTGTCCCTCATACCTTGTGGGGGGCTGGACTATATTTTTTGGGGGGGGGATGATGCAAGAACACCACGAGCCCCGGTGGCTGCTTACCTGTGTCTTGTGAGTGGCAGGGGCTGGCGGCAGTGGAGGGACGATGAGCGGCGTGTGAAAGGGCTCTGGAGAGGGGCTGCTTAAAATAGTGGCCGCTTGAGCTCTGCTCAGCCCCCTTCCTCCTCTAGGCAGGTTGGGGAGAAGCCAGGAGAAGGGAGGGAGGGGGTGCTGCCACCGCCATGTGAGGGAGAGGGAAAGAACACACATGCTGGCGATCCATGCTGCGATTCCTGGGCCGTCCACAGGCTGGATCCAGAAGGCAGTTGGGCCTGATCCGGCCCACATTGGTTGCAGCTTGTGGTTTGTCTGGAGAAAACTAAAACAAAAGCCCAGGTATGGAAACCAAAGCTTAAACCATTGCCTGGTACAGTGAAGCTGCAAAATGATCAAGGAAGAGTAAAGCAAGCATGTTCTCTTTAAGAGCTTGCAGGTTTGTTCAGTCGCAGTGAAGGTTTGGTTTAGTACATGAAGTCTGCAGCTTACACACATTATGCACTTAGAATTTTTAGAAATAAAATAAAAAGGGGGCAGGTGTTTGGGGGAAAGGTTTTTGTCAATTGCAACCGCTATTTCACCCAATTTGTTTTGACTATACACAATTTTGGCAATCCCGGGAGTGTAACCCCAGCATAAGTTGCAGTCTTACTGTATTACATGTGAACCACACCAGTACTTGGTCCACTGTTTAGTTCACCTGTTGATGCAGGAATACATAAAAGGCATGATGGTGGTATTATAATAATAGTTTGTATGGAACTCCATATCAGTAGCATTTACATTTACTGGACCTTGCAGAATCGGATGCTAATTCTGTTGTTATCACATTTACATGGGGAATATTTATGTTACTCTAGTTTAATAGGCTGTGGAACTGTGATATATTTGCTAAAAAGATAAATGTTCTAACTATCATCTTCTTCAGCTGCTAGTTAAGTTTAGCTATTTAGGAAGAGAGAGAATATCTCTGCTTGATCATCTGAAGAAAAAAGAAATTCAGATTTTACTAACACCAGGAAGCAAAGGCCTGTTACAGATCAAGAGTACCACAGCCAGAGATAATTGTTTAAATAAACAAAAAATATTCCTTTGGCTGCCCTTTGTCTTCTCAGGTGACATGCAAATGAATACAAATTCTAGCATGTTGCTGAATTTTAAAACACAGCCTTTCATTTATTAACTGGCTGAATGTGCATACTTGCCAGCCACATGCTGTACTGTGTGTCAGATGTATCTTAGACCCCATATGCATATTATTGCTCTTGTAAACATAAAGAATATCCTATATGCTTCCTTTGCATGCAGATTTTCTGTCTTGGGACTGTGTTTCCTCATCTTGTGTGGCATGTTGTATACTTCCAAGTGCACATCCACATCCTAAAGCCTTTCAGGTCAAAAAGTGAGGCTAAACTTTTGAACCCAGCTGCTTCCAAATTAAGTGCATGTGCCGGGACCACCGGAGCTGGGGGTTACTGTATTTCAGGAAAGTGCCAGACACCAACACCCACACACTTGTAACTGTGCAGAAGATGACAACTACTTCTTCTAGAGCCTGAGGGATGACACTTTTGAAAATACACTGTCTTTTTTGCCCTTTTCTTGTCACTAGAAAGGACGAGTGGCAGTTCAGTGACTTCTCCCTTCGTTATGGAAATGGGACTGATACAGTAATCAGGATGCTACATATGGAGCTTTTTAAATTACTGCTCTTCACTCTTTTGTTAGCCTTCATTATTCCTGAAGATTTTTTAAGTCATAAAAATGACATTTTTAATATGCAGAATTAAAAAAATGCTCTTACCTTTTAAACCAGTTATCTTCGTTTCTGCTCTAGGTATTTTAATTGAAGATTAACTACTGTTAAAGAGTATACAAATTTAGGTAGTGTATATTTGAAATATTAAAATAGGCCTCAATAAAAGGTGAGAATAGGGTAGCCTGCCTATTCTAATTTAAAATTGCTGAGCACATTCACGTACAAAGAAGTCAGCAAGCTGATCTTCAGGTTCTATGGCTACACAGCTTTTTTCCCCCACTGATGAAATTAACTAAAAGTAACTTTCCCACCAACAACTTCAATATGCTCACTAAATGTTGTAATGAAGTAGGCAACACTCCTATCCATAACGCTGAATCCTCTAACTTTTGCTTAATGTCATAAATGGTGAACCTCTTTTCACAGAAAGGAAACTCTTTTCATAGAAATGTAGAAAATTCATTGTATTGTAATGTGAACACTGAAAACCCATGAAGTAAATCCAGTCTGCAGAAATGCACTAGTAGACCACCCATTCATTTATGTCTTTTTACCTGTTAAAGAAGGTTTTTAGCCTTAGGCACCTTTCTCCCACCTGACTTGAAGACAGAGCAGAAATGGATGAACGTGTACAGGCTGGACTGGCCACTTTCGCTTATCCTGAAATGGCAATGTTGTGGGTCTTTCAGAGCACACTTGGCCAACTATTCTGCAGCCAGCATGTTGGCTCTGGTCAGGGTTGAAGGGACTTCGCTCCTTATTCCTGTGCTCTGTCCTAAATTGACTCTAAACCCAGACTTGATGTGAACTGCTGCAACGTGAACTACTTTGAGGATGGGAGTGTAACTCAGTGGCAATGGATGTACTTTTTATTCAAAAGGTCAAAGATCATCATCACCTTCATTTTATTTGTATGCCGGCTTTCCACAGTTAAAAACAATGCTCAAGGCAGCTTACAACATGACAAGATTTACATACTTACAGAAGTCATAAACAATAAATAAACCACATCAAAAAAATACACAACCAAATGGAAAACAATTTCCATGTAAATCAAAATCTAAAACGAAGAATACAGCATTAATAACACAGTTTAAAATGACATAGGTAAAAAATAAGAGCAATTTTTAAAAACCAACAAAAAACACTGGAGCCCTCTACCTAGCAGCGGCAGCGGCAGCAGTCCTTTATGGAGCCCGTCAGGCCCCGTCCTAGACCAGGTGGTGAGTGGCAGATCAATATGTGGCATCTCCATGAAGGGCTGGAAATGACTCTTGTCTGAGATCCTCCATTTGACCGAAGGGAAAACCTCAATAATATTGTATTTTATCGCAATTTTCCAACAAGAATTGTCCTTGAAGAAGAAGAAGAAATTCCAAAAAAAATTTATAACCACACAAAAACTTTTTGAGAGCACTTTGAAACCTTTCCCCTCTTTTGGTTTCTTGCTTCATGTGTCTCCCCACTACTGTAACCCCCCCCCCCCCCCCGCTAGTCAGTGTAAATGAATCAATGGTCTGACATGGTACAACATACCTTCCTACACAGTCTCATAAATTATTGTTAAATATTATTGCTATACAATATACTTTCAGTTCTGGGGGACTTGTGCATTGGCAGGGCTTAGTGAAGTGTACTTGTAATGTGCTTTCACACAGAACTAACCCAAGAATAAAAATTCAGGGCGATACTTGTACTGTATATTTGATAAATCAAAAGAATACGAAAGTACTTGTTTGGGGCTGAATAAAATTAAATGCTATTCTACACAGTTGGGGAGTGTGTATGAGCATTCCAACCACGTGGGTGTGTTCAATGATACAGGTTTTCCCCACTCAGTCAAAACCCTGAGATGAGGAAGGATCCTAACTGGGTGGGAAAGGCCTTTGCAATTTGCCCTACCTATGTGGTTGCCCAGTTCTCACACAGTTGGGGAACATACCACTATAGTAACCTAATTGTAGTTTGGTCTCTTTTATCCAATCCTGCCATACCACTTGGATTTCAGCCGATACTTGTTCTATTGAAATCCAGGTAGTTAGCTGCCCAATGCTAAGACTTAGTTTTCCAGCTATAATGCTTTGGGAACAAACATGCTGAGTCCTGTGCTAGTGCAACATGGCAGCAAACATATAATTCTAGCATTGCAGGCAGATATGTTACTGTAAAGGTTTAATATTGAAGACCAAACGGTCTTAAATCTAAGCACTCAGGCTAAAATGATCTGTAGAGTAAGAGTATTAAGTCAGAATAGAATGAGTAAGCAGATTTACTCTTGGGTTTGACATGTCTGCTATTCCCAGTCAGAATGTACTTGAGTGATAAGAAGCTGCATCAAAAGGTCCAAATACTCTGTGCTTCAACACCTTGATGTACAGACATCTGTCGCTGAACTGTTGTACGTTTCCATAACAGTGTCACGAACTATTGGAATCAGCCTGTAGGTTTTTCCTACTGCAAATATATCTTGACCACCTTGCTACCTTAACTAACTACTACCTCTCTCTGTGCATACTTAAACATAGGAATGTTATAATTGAGTTGAATAAAGTGGCTGCTAAGGGCAAAATCTCTATCAGTTATCTGCTTTCCTATCTTTTTAAAAATACATTTTCTTTCACAGGAAGGTAGAGAAATGGGACCAGATTTGTGGGTAGCAAATTTCCCCTTTTTCCGATGGATTAGCAACAGCTCTCAGAATTACTTCATAGATTTCCGGAGCAGAGGAGGCTACAGCTGATCAGTTATTCTTTCAACTTGTATGTATGAACAGAGGAACAACAAACCTAGAAAGAAGAGGGAAGGGAGATAAAATTAAAGTGCAGATATTATTCTCCCTCTTCTAAGAAATGTTTTTGATTGATTTGTGAAGTAGAAAAAAAAGATGGGCTGTCAAGTGAATAACAGTTGCTATGTGAATGCAAAATAATTAGTTTGGTTTAAATGAAGATTCAAATCAGATGCCTTCATTTCACCTCTACCTTCTCCCCTGCCATTCAAAGAAGAGTTCTGAAATACATGAATTAGCCCTTCTTCCTTCCTCCTGCCCCATATCCCCTAGTTTGGGTTGCCTAAAGACAAAATTATGATCACCTAAAGACATTCTATATAACCATTGGTTTAGGCTTGAATTGTACTTAATGACAGGAACTAATAGATTAGAGCTAGTGGACATGATATCAAAAACTCCTTACCTTTTACAAACAATATGTTCATCCAATCCATCCTCCCCCTTCTTCCGAGCTGCCTGGGATTGGGCTGCCAGGTTTCAGAGTTTGACCCAAAGTTTCAAGCTCCATCTTCCTTTTCACAGTCTAAAGGCGAAGGAGTTAGGTCTTGAAGTAAAGAGTTGAAAGAAAATGGGCAAACTCTTTTCTCACTGGGGCCATTCCCTTATTCTAAAATTAAAATCTCTCACTTTTTACCATGTCAGTCCCGTTCCGTCCCCCGTCCCCCCGTCTTGCTATATATCTCTTTATATTTCCTTGTAGAGTTGGTGCACCATGGTCGCTAAGAGATTGAGTGACAAATCAAGTGTCTCAGGTACAAGTTTTGCCCCTGCCATGAACTCACTAGAAGGCAGAGCACTGTCAGTTTCATCTCCCCATTAGCAACATGTGGGTTATAATGTTGACCTACCTTACAGGGCTGCTGTAAAGACTGCAACATGAAAATACTTCAATACTCACTCTTCATCATCATTATTTTTCCCTTTGGGGAAGAGGCAGGCATAAAGGAGGACAATAATTCTGCATTGTAGATCAGCTAGAGGCTAACATTCCCAAGTACATCCAGGTTCTACCATCTGTTGTCAGAGGCACTCTGGCTGATCTCGTGATTTCTAAAGACCGCAACTGAGCCCTGGAACAGTGAGGAATTTCACTGGACTTGTGATTGAGGTTCCTAGGGTCATCCTTCAGCCTGAAGGAAACTCTGTCCCCTTCTTTCTCCTTTGCTCTGCAAGGCACCAGGATTTAAATTCCTGGAGACTTCTTTATTCGGATTTATCCTCTTCTCTCAGAGGTTTCTGCTCTAAAAATAAGTTGCGCTTCCCCAAAGAGCCTTGAGTAGCATACATGGATATTCCCACCAGGCCCAGTTTTGCTTGCGTTCAGTGGTAGAAAATGTATTATGTGTCTTCACAGCAATCACCTTTGGTCCCACCAATGCAAAGGTGGGGAACCTGTCACTCTCCAGATGTTGCTGGATTACAGTTCATATTGTTTCTGGATGGGGCTGCATGGAATTGGAGCCCCAACAACATCTGGAGGGCTACAGGTTCCCCAGCTGTAGATAAATTGTAGAGTTGGAAAGTACCATGAGGGCCATCTAGTCCAACCCTCTGCAGTGCAGGGACCTTTAATCCAACATGGGGCTTGAATTCACAGCCCTGAGACTAAGTCTCATGCTCCACCGACTGAGCTATGGCTCTGTAGCTCCCACTACCAGATTCTAATCTTCCATCCATCCTTCCTGTCTGCCTGCTACTTTGCTGCTACTTCACATTATTATTTCCATTGTTTGCAACAACTAACCCCCCCCCCCCTATTTATCTCCTCTAAGCTACTGGCATTTTACCTAATCCTCCTGGCCCTAACAGTCTGTCCTGAGGAGGGTCATCTGTGCTGCCAGGTTTGTGTTTTATTCACCTTTAACTTCCATGGAAAAAAAGCTGTTATCACTGAGCTGAGACATCACAAGACCCAGCAGTTAGCAGCCACCAGCAGCTGGAAGGATGGGATGAGAGCATTACACGAACATCTAAGACTCTCCGCCTCCACCATCCCGTAACTGACAGCATCAGCTTCTCTATGTTCTGCCAGGCTCTAACAGCCTGGAGTATTTGGTGAAACTTCTTTCATCATGTAGAAAAGATCGAACTGTACATCTCTCTGTGGTTTTATTTAAAGGTTCAGCAATTGGCTTTAATTAAAAATGCATAGAAGGAATAAACTACCCAAGCAGGCAATGGCAAGAGGAACTTGAAATGCAAGGAAGAAAATGAATGGAATTAGACAGTGGGCTACAAACACCCCCACCTCCACCAAATATATGCACATGCAGTATCTTGTAATGAATTTCCATCACAAGCCAATATTGGCTGAAAAACTGGGCATAAATATAATTAATCTATTGTTGTGGGGTAGTGAAAATATAAAGTTGCCTTGTTAGAAAATAATAAAAAATTCTTGTTTGATCAGCGGACAGCCTATCCAATCCAGCGTTCCCTCCCCAGTATAGTTCAGCTAGATTGCTTTTAGGATATTCTCAAGCAGGGTTTGATAGGGATTCAACCCCAATCCATTGTTTGATGCTATGTTCAGTAGCAAACATGAGCCTCATGCCCATGCACTTTCTTTTCCACCTTTCTTCTCTTCCTAGTTTATGAGAAACTATAGCTTGCTGTTTCATCCTAACTGGTTCTTGGCTTGTCGATCGGAAGGTTGGCAGTTCGAATCCCCATGACGGGGTGAGCTCCCGTTGCTCTGTCCCAACTCCTGTCAACCTAGCACTTGGAAAGCACGCCAGTGCGAGTAGATAAATAGGTACTACTGCCGCGGTACCTACCTAACAGCATTTCCGTGTGCTCTGGTTTCCGTCATGGTGTCCCATTGTGCCAGAAGCAGTTTCATCATGCTGGCCACATGACCTGGAAAGCTGTCTCTGGACAAGCATTGGCTCCCTCAGCCTGAAAGTGAGATGAGTGCCGCAACCCCATATTCGCCTTTGACTGGACTTAACCGTCCAGGGGTCCTTTACCTTTTACCTTTGGGCAAACCACAGTTTGCCTTCATACCTGAACATCAATACCTTCTTTGATTCTGATTTGTGACTGAATTACCCTGTCCTCAAATCGCAGTTGGCAGAATTCTGATGCAACAGCAAATTAGCAAACAGCAAATTTAACTGGGAAAGCCTTGCTAGGAAAAGGATGGGACTCCTTTCCCCCTACTGGTGTATTGTGGTTTCTCCTTCACAACATCCCTCCAGCATAGGGAGGAAAGAGGTTGGGAATGTTGCAGTGTCTGGTACTTGGATCTAGGACAATTGTCAAAAATTGAACATACCAATTAAGGCTTAAGTGCCTGCTCTATGCAAATGGGGTAATGATTTCCCAAGAGCTGCATTTTGTGAAGAAAAGCAGCTTCTGATTATTTTGAACAGAGAAGCAACGGGCTATAGGTGTGCTTCACCCTCTCCTGTCTGGTTTTCCACTCCAGATCCCCCCTTATCTCTCCCCCCCCCCGACAGCTGGCAGGTATCAACGTCTATGTAAGAGGTATGTTGTTGTTTATAGGTAAAGGTAAAGGTACCCCTAACCATTAGGTCCAGTCGTGTCCGACTCTGGGGTTGCGGCGCTCATCTCGCTTTATTGGCCGAGGGAGCCGGCGTACAGCTTCCGGGTCATGTGGCCAGCATGACTAAGACGCTTCTGGCGAACCAGAGCAGCGCACGGAAACGCCGTTTACCTTCCCGCAGGAGCAGTACCTATTTATCTATTTGTACTTTGACGTGCTTTGGAACTGCTGGGTTGGCAGGAGGTTGTTGTTTATACAGATCCCTAAATAGAGGGAAAGCAGTGAAGGAGGGGTGGGGATTTGGGGTGGGAAAGGTTTAAGCATCTTACACAATCCTGCTGCTTCTCTGCTCAAAATTACTTCCTCCTGAAACTTTCAGGGTTTCTTTACACTTGCTGGCATGTAGCTTAGTTTGCCCCTCACTTGGACACACACACACACACACACACACACACACACACACTGTGCATGGTCTATCATTTTGGAAAAAGGACATAAACAATCTGATACCTTTTTATACTATTAGAATGGAAGGGGGGAATGAATGTATCTTTAAGGATTCCAGCAATTAAAAGCACGCTGTTGGGTTTGGCTCAACCTACAAGATATAAATAGGGCACTATGTTATGGAAACTTCAGAAGTTTTAAAAGTCCATTTTAGGAATAGAAACAAGGCGCAATAGGACTTATTGTGAGGGGTACACTAGCAAATTGTCAGGCTGCTTCAGCGTGCAACAAAAGATTCCTGATCTCTTTATAGTAGAAAGTTATAGGGAAGGAATTCATAGGATATTTAGACTGAAAACTTTGTAGTGTTTAATGTGTTCTTGTGGCATACTTCATTCATCCTTTCCCAATACCTTATTTGTCATGTAATAATTAGTTTAAACTTTCATCTACTTCTGTGGATCAAGACATTTTCATGTAACTTCAGGATTTGTGTGTGTGTGTGTGTGTGTGTGTGTGTGTTTGTGTGTGTTTTCAATCTTTCTTCAAAATACTGGTTGTGTTTGTTATATAACAAAAAAGCACCCATGAATATATTATAATTTCAATTTTCATGGTGTGTGAAAGATTTCTGCACTAGGTCTTTATTGTTTTTGAAGAATTCCTCACCCTAGTTAAGAAGCTTAATATAAATTAAAGAAGGTATTAAGGAACATTAAGACATCAAAATGTGGAGCGTTCTTTTCCTTTCGATTGCTCCAAATGCAAACAAGTTGAATAAAATGCAATCAAAGGGCCTGTTTGGAGAACATTGAGTGGCTTTATAGCTGTGTTGTGGAGAACCTCTGGTAAGAGCACAATTCAAATAAAAAGGCCTTTCTTTCCTCTTCCTAATTCTCTTTGTTGTGGTGACAACAGAGTACAAGTCTGATAAAAATTTAATCACCTTATCTTTTTAAAGCAAATTGCATATTTGTTTACACACAATATACATAACATATAAAAAGAAAAGGCTGCTATCCAGCCTTCTCCTCCCCCCTTCTCCTAATCGCATTAAAGGCCCTTGCCTAGAAGTGTAAAAAAATAATAATAATATAAAAATTAAATGTTCTTTATTCCGGAGTCCCATTGTTCAGGATTGCTTTAAAACGGCAGCCCAGGGGAAGATGAATATCGCCCAACTTAAACCCTGAACCAGCTCCAAGCAGCAGATGCCTCCAGATAAGTCTGCAGAGTTGGGCCAGCTTAACCGGCTTCTGTGGTGCCTACTCTGCATCAAGAGTTTCAAGCAAGGTGGTAGGATTACCAGCCCACAAATTTAGCCCTTTGATTGGGAGTTGCTTTGTAACAAATTGGCTTTTGATCCTGTGTCAGATCTGCCAGCCTGAATCTCCCCCCCCCCCAAAAAAAAACACACACTGTATGCATTTCTTGAAAGCTGGTGTTGTAAGAGCTTTTGTACTGTTTCCCTCCCCTCTGCCTTTTTATTACACTTCCCTGATGACAGTTTAGCCCTTTGCACTGTTGAATTGGTCTCACCTTAATGGAGAACAGAGGAACACCTTGCTGTAAGTCTCTATGGTGTTTGGGTCAACTTTGAAGGCAATGCTGACAAGCAACTGCTGCTGTGTAACTGGGATGTGCTTGGAAGGGACGAGAGTATTCATTAGATATTATCCGATTCCCCACCCCCCATTAGACAGAGACAGTTGTGCGCCTGTTTCATTATAGGTTACTCCAGCTAATAGCTGTGTACAACTACTATGTGTTGGGGCTCAACAACAAGGCAAATTGGGGTGATTCTACTTTTCTGTACACTGTGTTTTTCTCTGTTTCTCTCATCTAGGACCATAGGCTTCATAAGAAGTGAGGCTATGTAAATCCTGCCTACAGAGCTCTAGATAGGTTTTTGGTTTTTGTTACAGCAGAGCAGTGGAAAATTTGTTTTTTTAACTAAAAGCTTAATTTAATTCTTTTTTTTAAAAGAGTCTACTCCTCTGCTTGGAAAAAGCACTCCACGGGTAGTATTAAGGGCAGCTTCACCTTATGATGGCTATTGGAAAATGTCCCTCACAACACCAGAAAAGACTCCTGTGAACCTGCTATTTAAAAAAATGTACAAACTATATGGATTCTGGAGCTTTAGTTGGTCTATTACAGATTTTGCCTTAATACAGATCAGGGAGGAAAGTGTATCCCTTTTGCTTCTCCACAAAAGCCCCTGGACCTGTTTGTCTGTAATTTGAGAGGCTTGATTCACCCTGGAGTAGTCCCTGTGCCTACAGATTTAATCTGTTTCTGCCAAATGGGGGAAAGTTATAGTCATAATTAGATTCTCAATAAAAGTGAATGGGGAGCACAGAACTTTACTTCATACAAAACAGCTCAGAACCCAAATTGCATATCAAAGTGGACAGAGTACAGAGTAAGTCAGAAACAGATCAGAATTTTTTTTTAAAAAAAACAAACCACAGTTACAAGCATTGGCCATTGCTTCCTTAGAATACCATATTTTTCGCACCATAGGGCGCACCAGACCATAGGGCGCACCCAGTTTTTAGGGGGGGAAATCAAGAAAAAAAATATTTCCCCCCCCCCAGCCCCAAAGAGCAGCGTACAGGCTGCGCACAACCTCTCCCTGCCGGAGGGGTTGAGCGGGGCTATGGCACAAGCCAAGGCAGCAAGCAGGATGGATCCCGCTCACTGTTTTGGCTTCCTCTTTAGCCCCGCGCAACCTCTCCTTGCCAGGAGATGCTGCGCAGGGCTAAAGAATCCATAGCCCCGTGCAGCCCCTCCTTGCCGGAGGGGTTGCGCGCAGCTATGGAGGAAGCCAAGGCAGCGAGCGGGATGGATCCCGCTCACTGTTTTGGCTTCCCCTTTAGCCCCGTGCAGCCTCTCCTTGCCGGAGGGGTTGCGCGCAGCTATGGAGCAAGCCAAGGCAGGGGGCGGGATGGATCCCGCTCGCTGTTTTGGCTTCCCCTTTAGCCCCGTGCAGCCTCTCCTTGCCGGAGGGGTTGCGCGCAGCTATGGAGCAAGCCAAGGCAGGGGGCGGGATGGATCCCGCTCGCTGTTTTGGCTTCCCCTTTAGCCCCGTGCAGCCTCTCCCGGGAGGGAGAGGCTGCGTGGGGCTAAAGAATCCAATAGCCCCGTGCAGCCTCTCCTTGCCGGGAGACGCTGCGCAGGGCTTTCCTGGCTTTACTGGGAGGTGGGGGGATTCTGAGCACGTTTCTCCCTTGCGTTCTGAGTTCGAGTGTCTTCAAAGCCCATGACACCTTTGGTAAAGGCTGTTCTCCAACTGGAGCGCTCGCAGGCCAGTGTTTCCCAGTTGTCAGTGTTTATAATACATTTTTTTAGATTTGCATTGAGACAGTCTTTAAACCTCTTTTGTTGACCCCCAGCATTATGCTTTCCATTTTTAAGTTCGGAATAGAGTAGTTGCTTTGGAAGACGATCATCAGGCATCCGCACAACATGACCAGTCCAACGAAGTTGATGTTGAAGAATCATTGCTTGAACACTGTTGATCTTTGCTTCTTCCAGTACACTGATATTAGTTCGCCTGTCTTCCCAAGTGATGTGTAAAAAATTTCGGAGCCACCGTTGATTATCCCTTTCCACACTGTAGAGTGCAAATATTGGCCAATTGTCACCATTGGCAATAGAAAACGTTCACTGGAACTTTCACTTTCCATTTGTCTCATAGTGTTTTCCGAGAATGAATTTTCATACATTAGTAAGGGATTCCTGTAAGCAATTTTCTATTTGCCCCCCAAAGTTGTTTTTTTATATATATATAAAAGAACTGTAGATTCACTGTATAAAAGACAAATAGTATAGCTTTGAGGTCCCATCATTGTTTCACTATCAACATTTTTCTTGCTAATCTATCTTTTTTGACAAAAATATGCCAAAGACAGAGGTGATAGTTGATCTTAAATAAAAGAAAAAAATAAAGCCAACCCAAGGTCACCCTTGCTTTTAACTGCAGCCCCCCGATCAGCAAGCAGGCACTGAAGAGTGGCAACAAATGCACGCCATCCCTGAGATAATGGAAACTAATTATGTCTGATAAAGCCTAACCTCTTTAAAAACTTTCCATTGTTGTTCCCCACCAGGATTACATGGAGCACTTGGGATGCGTCCTAATGTTTCATCTAACAGTGAACTAGAGACCCTGATTTATCTAGTGCTGGACTCTTAATGAACAGGAAGACTGTGAGCCAGAGATCCCATGTTGTTCTGTTCTTTGCACATGCTTGTAATACCACCTGTTCTACGTGCTTAGCTTCTTCTAACCCACCAAGGTCTCTGCTCTGAAGACTTTTTAATGCCAAGGACAGGCAAGCAGCTAATGCAAGGTCATTGGGGCCTATGCAAGCCAGCTCTGTTGTTTTGTCTTCCCATCTTTCCTAGGATTGCTAAATTCTTCTCCTAATAAGCTGGATATCAGCCACACCGTTTTTTTGAGCTCAGCCAGTAGGTAGCATCTGGGCTCAATAGCTTTGCAAGTTAAACACTTTATATTAGTTGCATACTTGAGATTTGATAATTGCACAGTATGCTTCAAAATCATTGTTTTGACATGCATTATTCTATTTCATCTGTTCCATTGAATGGTGATGTTCTACATTTTAAGAAACTGGATCATTTTTTCCCTGCATGCTTTACTTTTTTAAAGTGGGTACAGGTGAAGAAGTGCATACTTCAGCGCTTTTTACAGGTGTGGGCAATGGCTTTAGATTCTTTGATCTATTACATCTATTAATGTTTGATGCCTCACTGTATTTTTATATTATGTTGGAAGCTGCTCAGCTTGGCTGAGGCATATTAGTACATGGGGTATATTATTATTATTATTATTATTATTATTATTATTATTATTATTATTATTAATTACAGTGTGCCCAAATAATTGTGAAACTAAGCAGAATTACAGTGGTATTTTTCAAAAATATTTTCTCTCTAACTCTATAGGCCTATGTTGTGCCTTTTACTTTAGTCCCAGTTTATATACCCAGGAAAATCAAAAGGTATGCAGTTTCCTATACTAGCTGCAGGGAAGAAGTTATGTATTCAAATGAAAGCTTCCCAATGGCTAAAGAATCCCCTCTTCACTTAGAAAATTCGCATGTCATTTTTTATATATAAAAAAACCATCCTTTCCCTTGTCTTGAGACTTTGGACAGAGAAAGAGGTGGTATGCCAAGCAGGAGTCTTCTTATTGTTTGTAAACTTTTTAACGTTCTCCCCTCCGTCTTTACCTTTGTAAACCTTGAAATCTAAGCTCTGTTACTGTGCAGTATATGAAAGTAAGGGATTGAACCAAAGTTGCCACCTTTAATTGAAGAAGATAATAATAGTATACCATCTACAGCTGAGGCTGTTGAAAACTACTCTTCCCAAAGACTTCCTCTTCTGTTATGGGAACTTCTGAACTGACCTCTCTGAACTGTTTAGTGTTGTAATTATTTAAACATAGTAGCTGCCTTTCAATTACACAGGAAAATTAGATGGCAATTGAAATTGTGTCAAGGGTGCCTGGGGACTTGTTACAGTACAAATTATCCTAAACTGTTTAGCAAAGCCTTGTTCCCACTGTAAGGGTTTAGGGAAAAGAAGGGCCCTTCTTTGAAAGTCTGGCTCTGCACATGAAAGTGACGCCAGCAATTGGAAGCAATTTGTGGAATTGTTTGATTACATTAATTATGGCACCAGCAAACAGTGCTTGGGAAACAGTTGTGTTTTCTTGCATTCTTTCTTGATTGCTAGCACTGAAAGCCAAGATACAAATGTGCCTTTAAGGACTGCTGGAGAGTTCTATTGTGTAGAATTGGCACTGAGCATGAAAGAGTTGTATCCCTTCTTGATGTGAGGATTTTCCAAACACAGCTTTGGCCAGAATTTACCTAAGCTGTTCCCCTGCTCTCAGACAGCTTCTGTCTTTTTCATCAAGAGAGAGAACTCTTTCTGTAATAACCAGAAGCACAGAAAAAATTCTGTTCTAGCAGTGCAGTTGAAGCAAGAATTTGTACAAGAGGATTTTGCATCCTTAAAGCCACCACAAATATAAACAGCTGTGCTTTGCGTCCTAGTGAAATGCTTCAAGGGGGGAAATTGTGTGTGTTTCTAGTGCACCACGAATCTAGGAGTTGGTGGGCAACTAAATATTTTCATTACTTTATTTTCATCACCGCCCCCCTCCTTTCCTCAGCATTAGAGATGCTGCTGAAGTTCTCCTGAACCAGGCTCAGAAGAACTTTGGGGGCTCCTTAAAACCTGCCTCAAAGGAGAGGCAAGCTTTACAAATCCCTAAATTCTCCAATTCATATTGAAATCCGAGCAGGAGAAGAATAACTGGCTTCTTTGTCTGACAAACGCTTTGCATAGCCAGGCAAAAGATCTTTGCCAGCTAGGGATCATCCAGCCTAGCTTCAGAGACTCCCTGCAGAGAGGGAGAATCAGGTATAGGAAATTCTATACACACTCGGAAGTAACTCCTACTGTGATTATAGAAATTACTTCAATATAGATGCCCATAGGATGGCAACTTTAGTTACTGGAAAGCATAAGGATACTAAATAGTAATAAATATCCACTATCCTGGTGAAGAACGGCAACTCTATCCACAACAAAAAGAATGTATTAATCTTTCTCTTCTCTCTCCCCTGCCTTGCAGCCCCAAATCAGCTATTCCCAAAAACACTTCAGGGAGCTTCACCTGAGACAGGACAAAACTGAAGTGGAAGGTGTAGTGCAACTCTGACCTCAGCCCCACTTTACGACTCCCCAGTGTCTCTTACACCCCATCATGTTCAGGTGGAGAAGCCAAGATCCCAGTACACAAGCTGAGGAAAGACTACTGCCTAATACCCCTTCTCCCAATCGTCCCAAGGTGTTAAGTAGCTTTGTTTGAAGTGAGTGGCAGTCCTGCTATTGGTTGGGCTGCCCTAACCCTAGATGACAGATATGTGAGTGGTAGCAAGCAGTGGGAGAGAAAAATAGAACAGGACAGCCCTTCCCACTGGGCAACCCACCCTGCAGGGGTGGCACTAGAGCAAAGTGGTGCAGTCCAACACCATAGGTTTCGTTGATATGGCTTCTACCACAATAACGGAAGCCTTCTTGGCGCCTGCCCTGTAGAACACCCTCCCATCAGATGTCAAGGAAATAAACAACTATCTGACTTTTAGAAGACATCTGAAGGCAGCCCTGTTTAGGGAAGTTTGTAATGTTTGATGTTGTCACTTTTTTATTATTAATATTCTGTTGGGAGCTGCCCAGAGTAGCTGGGAAAACCCAGCCAGGTGGATAGGGTATAAATAAAAAAAAGTTGTTGTTATTACAGAGGCAAATAATTATTGGGGTTGTACTCAGCTAACTTGAATACAAAGTAGACTTATCAAAAGTCATGGACCTACTTTAGTCATGGCCATTATTGCCAACTGGTGAACTCTGAGCAACTATTAGTTGTATGCAACCCTTGATTTCTCTTCCAGCAACCCTTTGCACCTTGAGTGATATTCTTATATGCTACCATTTTCAAATGTTGCTTTCATAAACTCACCCAAAAGTCGTATACTTCTTTTACTTCTCATTGTTTTTGTTGTCGGCATGCACTGTCATATTTGTCAAAGCCAGATGATTCCTTTGGTTCAGTTACTGCCCGTTTAGCATTCCATTTGTCAGGTTGTTTGTAATGTGATAATCCTGTTGAATGTTGAGCTACTGGAATGAGAGCTGGTATGCATAATCAGGGCACAATTCTGTATTTCAAGTTTAAATGATATTTGGAATAAAGCCAATGTGCACATTCAGGATAGCTTCTTGCAGTTAAGAATGAGCCCCAACTTGACCGTCTCCCGCACCACACCTGTTCAAAAGGGGCCAAGGAGGATGTGCAAAGCAGCCTAGCTGATTCATCAGAAATAATGTTGGTGGGCACTTTCTGGACAACATGCTGTGTTTCAAGAATGAAACCAAGATCAGCTGGTGCGCTTGTTTTCAAAGTGCCCGGCAAGGTGTAGAAGACAATTCAATATTATATTGTCCTTGAACAATCAAAATGAAAGTAAATGTACCCTTGATGCCAAATTTCAACTATAAATCTCAGTTCAACCCCTGTGCCCTGTTTAAAACTCTGCTCTGCTAATTTTACATATATCTAGTCAGGGCCTGTGCTTTTCTCAATGAGAAGCTTATTTTGAGCATGATCTTCCCACCCCACTGGTCACCTGGTGGTTGGCAACCCCCACCGCACCGTTACCCCCACTCTTCATGGGTGCATCACTTGAACACAAGCGGAGTGAGGACAGTACTTCTTGCCCTCATTTTAGGGAGAAATCCTGGGAGAAATGGCAGTGATTTGCCAGAGTAAGACCTGATAGTGCTGGTTTCAAGGACCCCCCCCCCCCCCGCACACACTTTGAACCAAAAGTTCTCGTATGAGAATTTCCCCTCAGTCTAGCAACTGCTGTGTATAAATGCCCCAAATTCAGTTCTTGGGATAGCCTTATATGTATAATAACAACTTCTTATTTGTGATTTATCTCCATAACTAAAATGTTTTGAATACTCTGGAAAAAAGAGGACATGAATCTGAGGTAAAAAGATATCAAGTCATTAGAAGTAGGTTTCATGTGAATAGCAGGGTCCAGATACATCGTTTGTATACATAGAGCAGTAATACACACACACACACACACACACACACACACACACACACACAGAATCTCTCAGGCTGGGAATGATAGTAGTAGCTCCCATTTTTATCCGTATTCATAATCTTAACAAGAAGGCAGATGGAAAAAAATCACTCTCCTCTGCTCAGGAGAAGTTCAGGCTAAATCCTGATTCTGAGAGAGCAACGCCTTTCTTAGAATGAGTTTGGAAATTCTTCAGGGAAGATAAAAATATTGCATTATATGCTTGGACCTTCCTCATTCATGGATGGGCAGGGGTATAAAAACTGAATTGGGTTTAGAGATTGTGAAATATAACATCTGAATTGAGCCTATTTGAATCAGAATAGAATATCAATTGAAATTTTCAGTTCTTCAGAATATTTGCAGCATTCAAATGAGGTCCGTATGCAGCGTTGTAACTGTTGATGCTAAAACTGGCTGAGGCTTCTAAACATCTAAGGTGATGCTGAGTTATTTGTGTTGCTATGCTCAGATAGCAGTACTACATGATTCTCCTTTCCCTCTTGTTGCAATTACAGGTAGGAGTTTTCAGCCACTTGACTACACTTTCCCCACCTGACCCCTTTCTGGGGTATAGGAGGAAACTTCCCACCTAGGATTCCAGTTGCAAGGATTCCAGTTCTCAATTTAATCAGCTCCTATAGGGCTGACTTACTCATTCCTGACTGGACAGAGGGTTAAGGTTGTTAGGGTTCATTTTAAGGAAATCCTGTAACTGTGAAAAATGGCTGTGAATAATCCATTGTAAATGAGGACTCTTTCTAACCCTTCTTTTTGGATTTGTTCAGTTTTCTCTCTCCCTTAGGGAGAGAGAGAGGGGGAGAAAGAGGCATGAAAGTCTTTTTTCTCCCATTTGAAAGCAGTGCCTTTGCCTCCCATAATTATTACTTCCAGTATCAAAATTGTTTTATTAATGAGTTTTATGCTCCTCAGTCAGTTTCCTGTCACATATGAATGCAGATGGGAAGCAAGAAGCTGCTGTTGGCAGAGTTCTTCCAGCCAGAGTGTACAAAGGAAGTTAATTGGGCATCCCACTTACAATAGTGAGGGATGGCAACATTCCTCGCGAACCTCCAATAAGTAACATGACTCTGAATTCCAGAAAGGAGTCAGATAATGCCTTGTGTAGATGCTGGCAGCAAATCAAGAATAGGCTTTAGAGTTTCTTGACACTGGTGAGCATGTCTAAACTAGAGAGAGCAATGGGCACATTACGGCGACAATAGCCCCAATGCAAAGTGGTGCTAAGCAGTTAGCGTAAAGAGGGCTCTGCTGTTCAGCCGATTACCATGGTGTGATATGAAGGCCTAAGTCCTGTCTCTGCAAGACTGCAGGGTCTGTGTAGGGATTATGATAAGCCTGTTTCTCTTACTGCCATTGATATAACTAAGGGCAGGGAGACAGGGCTGTCTGAATAGGCATCATGTCAATTGTATGTTGCACAGCCCCTAGCACAGTGTTGATGGTGTTAAATATTACTGCTGTTGTGAAGTAGCCCTCAGAAACAATAGAATGGCTTCCAGCTGCAGGGATATACATATAACTAAATACTGTGGTGTGCCTGTGTAGATTAGCCACACATTGGTCTGATTCAGGTGTAACAGTCAACCATGGTTTCCCACTGTATGAGTGACCCACATGCTCCTCTTCCCCTCATCTTTCACACACCAGAGGAGCCTGAAAACACCCACTTCTGGTTTTAAACCAGCCATAGTTCCTGTAGTGTCCAAACTAAGGGAAATGTGGTTTGTTTAAATTACTATAAGTGAGAACAAGCCAGGATCTGAAACCACAGTTTGAAGTTGGCTTGCTCTCATTAAATGTAATTCCGACAGACTACTATTCCCTGAGTTTGAATATCACCGGGATTAGTTGTGCCTGAACCAGGACTTGATAGATTAGTTTAGATGCTGCTGTCTACATCATCCATTTTGTACTAACTTTCCATAATAGGTATGAAGGAAGCATGGCTAATGACCAGTTTAATAATCTGACTATAAGGTTGTAGAATCTCCTCTTATGGATATTTTCAGGTCGAGCAGGCAAGTAGTAGTTAAGACTTACCCTAAGACAGGTTATTTTAAGAGAAAAGGAGAGCAAACTATCTTTGGACTGGTTCTGTGATTCCTTGATGAACCAGAAGTGCTGGATCTAGTGCTTTTTGTGTGTATGATTGCAGTTGTGCATTGGGCTTTCAAGAGAGACATTTAAAACATGACGTTTCCACTGGTATTACATGGGTGTCAGTTCCCTCCCTTTGAATTTTTGTGTGCTGGGTATGCACCTTGTATCTCTCCATGCTGTAGGTGTCTACAATCCAGTATACACTGTATGCTGATGCTGAAATATTTGTGATATACCAACGCTAACAGTGTTCATTGAGTTTTTCAACCTATTTGCTTGGAGATCATTTGACATAAAAGGGGCTCTTGAAATGGGGCTCTTGATGGGTAGTTTGAATCTGTGTTTGAGTGCAACTGTCATCACATTAGAAACTGGCACTTTTCATTTTCTGATACTTAATACGGTCAGTGCACAGACTTCTCTTTGTGGGTTTGGAGCTCAGCTGTATAAATTTATCCTCTCTCTCCCTCTCTTTCTCTCTCTGCAAAAGCTCAGTCCTTACATATATTATGGCACCTGTTCACAATATTCTGATTAGCTAGTGGCTTGGCTGTTATCCCCCTTCTCAACCTAGGCAGGCACAGAAAAGATATTGGATTGTCTTACTTCTCCTCCCAGTAAGTAGAGGTCAACTTTCTACAATTTTTCCACAAACTCAGCGTTTTTTGTTTGTTCAACCTTTAAAAGGGGAGGGGGAAATCCTTTCCTTTAAAAGCTTGGCTGATATAAAGCACCAAGTGGGACAGGAAAGAGAGGTGAAAGATAGGGCTTCATAAGGAGTCATGGTCAGTTTAGGAAACATGTATGGCATCCCAGGAAGCTGTAGGGAAGCCAGTGTTAGGATGGAAGGAGAGAGGTTGTCTTAGGAAACTGATAAACTGAAGCTGGAAAACATGGATAAAACACTGGAGATATTGATGAGTGGAAATCAGATATTAATGAACAGCCTTTCTATCCAATGAATGGGAAGGAATTACTCATTTCAGGGTGGATATTCTAACTCCTTCCTCCTCCCTCCCCATCCCTCATTCCCCAGCCCACAATGGGTTGATTCAGATGGAAACTGTCTTCACAAGGCCTGCACAATTTGTGACCTGCCAAGCTGAGCATAGCTAATCAGCCATGTCTTGCAGCTTGCCAGGGGCTCATTAAACCTCCAGTTTCTGCTGCCTGTCTAGAATCCCTGAAACAGAGGTGTTGTCGAGCACTTGACAAGTCTTCATAATACATACCTTGTATGTTGCATTTGTCTTGGAGGGGAATGGGTCACAAGTTGGGCAGTCATGCCTTTTTTTAGCACAGCTGAGCGACTGGGACTGGGGTCGCAATGTAATGTACTCCCTCTGCTCTCCAGAATGAATTACCCCTCCGCCACCTTAATGCATTTAATGCATATCCTGGTTTCAAATCTTGGTGAAGGTTCACTATGGGTTCCTCAGATATGATTAAAAGTGATGAGAGATGCTGCAAGGGAGGGAGTATATCCTGAGTATATTCTCAACCTCTTGAACGATGGGTAAAAAGAGGACCAGTATTTTATCTGAATTGTCTCAATAGCCTGGTTGGCATGGCATAACAAGCCAAACTATGGCTTGCTGGATCCACACAAACATGGGGGCTCCTGGATAGGTGTTTGCAGCCACTTTGCTGCTCCCTAATAATTTTTGTTCTGAAGTAAGCCAAGGTTTGGCTTACTGTGTTGTGTGATTCAGGCCCCTGAAGCTTAACCAGGATGGAAGTGGAGAAAAGTTTTTTTATGTATAAAATGAAGTAATGAGAGATATAATGAATGCTGTCTGCAGAAAGAGAATCAAATGGTACTTAGTCTCCAAATAAAAATTACATCCTAATGGGTGGAACAGAATAAATGTTCCATATGGGAACATATGGGAGCCACTGACCTCTGATTATACCCTTTCAGGGTTTGTTCTGTGAATGGAAATAAGAGTTCGCCAGTTCTTTATGACAGCAGAAAAGTGGGGTTCAACTTCTCCCCCTTTTCAGCATTGTTTAGTTAATTCATGAATACAGAACATTACCATGAGAAGATTTGGAGGTAATAAAACTGTTTTGCCTAGGCAAATCATATATATGACCCTCATAGGCAGATGCTGAATTAGGGACAAAACGACCCCGTCCAGTAAAGCATCAAGGGAATTTAGAGGCCCAGTTTTAGTAGCCCTTGGGTTCTTCTGGCTAGTCCTGATTAGGGAGATACAAAATATCAAGCGCTAGATGATGGAAGAGAAGAATTATTAAAAACAACCTCTGCCATTTTTTTGCAGTTGATTCCCTGAAGAAATAAAAGCCTATGTTTTGTTGTGTGTAATTTGAATACCAAATTACTCTGGTTGCATATGTTTATATTCAGTTGCACACTCGTGCTGAAGATGAAAATTTGCATTGCAATTATAAAAATCTGGGCTACAATTTATTTTCAGAAAAGAGTTAAAGGAACCAAAGCTGTATGTTAGGAAAGTGTTGTGCAACTTGAACAGCAGTGATGAAACTTCTCCCCCTGTATCATGAATAGCCAACTTGGTGCCCTCCATATGGTACAGGCTATGGCTCCCATCGGTCCTGACCACTGGCTGAAACGGATGGTAGTTGGAGTTAAGCAGTATCTGTGGGGCCCCACTTTGGCATTGCCTGCCCTAGCTTAGAATTCCTCCAGCACCACAGGGTTTCTATTTCACATTTAAAGCTGCAAAGATAACACCTTAATAGGCTGTGAAATAGATACTAACCAGGATCCTACGAGTAGGGTGGCTCCTTCCTCCCACCTTCAGAGCAAAAATGGTATTTGCCACAAAGGAGCCGGCCATGTTTGCCTCTCTTTTTTCAACATGGCAGGAAGCAAGAGGAGCATTACAAATTGTGAGTGATGTGCTGTAGAGGGCATAAGAATTACTCCTAGAAAGGAGCACACAAGAACGTGATGCAGGAGTTGTGTGTCTGCTGTTACAACCTGCAGCTCAGAGCTGTGATGTGGTTTCATGTTGGTGCAAAGCTTAGGCACCACCACCTTGAGGGAAAGCAGTGAAGCATAAGCAAGCAGAAGCTACTCAAGTGTGGTGATAGGTTAAGAGCTATGGTGTTTATATTGCTAACGCTGTACAGGTTAGTCTGCTGTATAATAATATATATGCCAATAGAACCGAAATCACCTTATGCATTTTGAGGCAAAATGGGTGGGGAAGAATTTGCTATGCTTCCTGCTATCTACCATGCCCATTAATAATATTAGTATATGTAGGTATTTCCGAGCAATGTGGGCTAGTTGCCTGGTAGAACTTTGCAGCTAAATTCTCTTTCTTTCTTTTTTTCTTTCTTTCTCACATAGACCTTTTCAATTTAAGCCATTAGCAAGTTGGCAAAATAAAGTAATTGTCCAAGAGAGGAAGGGAGAGAAATCTATTAACATTTGCTACAAATCCGAGTAGTACAGGCAGCACTTAATTAATGGAACAGATTTCTCACTATGTATTCAAGCTTACATAGTCATTGTTCAGAAGAGATTAGACCCTTAATGTAAGTAAGTTAAACTAGACCTCAATCTAAAAATATCCGTCATTTCAGCTATTAAGGGGCTGATGTCTTCTTCGGTGAAGGATATATTTTCCTTCATTTCCTTGGTCTTGTAAAATGTAAAGTATGCATTGTGTGTAATGTGAGAAATCCAGCAAGGTAGATGAAACCTAGATTGTACCTCCCCGCCTGTCTGCTTGAGCTTTCCCTCTTTGTGCTGCTCGGTGTCACAGAGCCTCTTCAGCCCATAGACCTCCTGGCACCAGAGTGGGGGGGAAACTACCACATGCCATTTGTCAGGGTATGATGCCAGCAGCCACCTAATCTGTTTGCAGAATAAGGGTCATGGAATCTGATTAAGTAATTTAGATACCTAGCAGTAATACCTGAGCGGCTTTTGGCCGGAAGCCTGTGATTTCACTTGCTCTCGCGAGCTACCCTATTTCTTCCACCTCCCCTGCTTTAAAATGCCTTGGAGGTAATTGCCTACCTGAATAGGTGTGGAAGCTTGCTATGGAGTGCTCTTTCCCCACATATTTCCACCATCACCACCACACATACCCTGTTTCTCCATAATATGGTGTGGAGCACATTTGTGAAGCTTACTTTACTAGACTGTGAGGCGTGAAGGCTGCTCCCTGCAAGGCCCTTTCCACCTGGCCCAGGGGGCGGGGCCCACACTCACCTAGCCCTACTGAAAAGGCTCCTCATGAGGCCAGAGAAACATTGCCTGGCTATTGTTTTATTGATTTAATAGGCTGTACACTGTTTTATTAAAAATATAAAGCGGTACAGAAATTTTAAAAATAAATAGACATCTTCTTTCCGCCTTGTGCACTTCTGCTCTGCTCACTCTTCCTCATGTAAAACAAAGTTGACTGGATGTTTAGATTTTTATCCCTCCTGTCCTGCATCTGTTGCATAGGGAGGAATTCAATGTTAAGCTCTTTTTCTTGTTCTGTCAGCGCAAGCATTTCTCCTGACCCTCCAGAGCAGAATTAGGGGAGATGGAGGAGAAGGGTGGGGGGAGCCCTGTTGCACTGGTGAGAGCCCTTGCACTCTCTTCCACTAGCATGCAGAATCAAGGCCATAGACTCCGACTCTACTTTACTGTCTGATTCACATAGCCTGGGGCTTGGGTGCCTTAAGGCCTGTCTTGAGCATATGAGCTTATTGGAGTCAACAGGCTTTGTTGCCTCTGCTATTTTTGCAGCTTAGCCACAGTAGGACTTTTACAATCGCCGTTCCATGCCTCTAGGACTACTTTCCAGCAGGGATTAAAGTCTGGTTTGAATGCCACATAAAACCATAATTTAAAACAAACAAACTATGGTTTAGCACACAGCTGAAAAATGTCCATTCTGTTTCTACCCCATTCTGCCATGCTGTCAGGAAGGAATCCAAAGTCCAGTTTATTGGGATATTTGAGCCCAAGCTCATGGTTTGTTCATGTCCAATTAGACAAATCATAAGCACATGTGTGGATATGGTGACAAGCAAGACCCTGGCTTGTTTCTCAACAGAGCTGGGGAGGAGTGGAAGAAGAACTTTCTGTAAGATTTTTATTTTTAAGTTGATTAAAGTCTTCTGTGGTGGTCTAAGTTTGATTAGTGAGCTTTTTTATGTTGTTGGTTTAACTGTGTCTGTTTCATTGCTATAATTTATTTTTAGTTCCTGGCAAAGCAGTATATAAATATTTTTCAAAGTATTGCACAACATAGGGCAGCTCCAGACATTTCACATCATAAGCTATTGTTCAGTATGCATCAGTTTTACACCAGTATTTCTACTTAATGTAGATGGCACACCTCTGTGGATACACACTTTTAAATAACTACAGGGACGGATTTGAGAACTCTGACTCAGTCAGAGTTCCCAGACAAGTAAACACAGGTATGGGGGGGGGGGGGATGCCTATAAATACTTAAAGTTTTGGCACGTAGAAGCCCCTCCTGAGAAAGCTCTTTTTAAATGAATAGGAGACATTCAAGAACACATCATCACCTTTTCTTTACAAACTAGGAACTATGAAGTATTTATTCTTCTAATTACAAAAAAATTCACTGTTAGGTAACACAGTTCCACAGTGAGGACTAGCTTCTTTTTCCTGATTTTTCTTTCTCTTCCAAACAGACAACTGCTTAAATTATTAGTCACCATTGGGAAGCCGTTTTTAATCATCCAGATTAAGAGGTCAAGCTCCTGGTATGCATAGTCACACAGACCATTGAACAAGGGATTGGGGCAGGAATCAAATTTAGTTTGTGAGTTATATTAGATTCACTTGGTTAATGGTTGCTTCCAAAAACTGTGTTTTATAAGCCATGAATAGTAGTCAAGTTTTACTCAGAGTAGACTCATTGAAATGAATGAACATGACTAAATTAGGTCTGTTGATTTCAGTGGGTGGGATTCACCTAACCAGTTCCATCAGCGGAATCCCTTTCAAAGGACTTCTGCTTTCTCAACGGGACATCCCCCCACTTTCCTCAATGTGGGATCATTGGAAATATCTCCCGTTTATACCTAAAAATGTAACATGTGAAGAAGTCCACATAAATCATGCTTCCTAGCTGACTTGAAATACTGTAATTTTGGAAAACAATTTTTTAAAAGAGGTACTTTTCCAGACCATGCTTACTATCTTACAGTTCTACACATTATACTTATTGTAGGCTCAACAAGAAGGCACTGGCAATCACAGCTCTCTAGTGAATGAATCCAGATGATATGTGGTTAGTACATTTAAACTTAAGTTTTAGATATTGTTGTTCATCCTGTTTCTCCTCAAAGGAGCTTGAGACAGCATTCAGGTGAATACATTTTTAAAAAAAGCAATGCTGAGTAGCCCTCCAATCATGTTTCCACATAACTTAACAACTGCTTCAGGATTTATAAATTAATACTAACAGGTGGGAAATTGTGTTCACATGACTATGTTTCAGTCAGGTAATCCACGAGGCAGCTTTCTGCCATGCCATGCCTGGAATAAAATGGCCATAAGTACTGAAAAGAGAAAAGTTAATGGACTTCTAGCCTTACTACTGTAGCTTCTGCCTTCCTTTAGGCCGCTGCAGCATGCTGCACCTGCCACATGGTGGATATATCTGCCTGACAAGTATGAAAGAAAGAAAGAAAAAATATTTCCGGTGCTGAATCGCCACAATCAGCTGTGAATGGCCATTTAGTTTGTCTGCAGTGGAACAGATCACCTGTGCTTGTAGACGTCCTGTCTCCAGTAAATCATAAGCATCTCAATCTTTTTGTCGAGCCACGATATGAGAATCTGTCTCTGAATTTCAGTATGAGGGGAGAGAAGCTGATTAAGTGTTTGAGATAAGGTTATGTGACACTGCAGGTTAGAAATACCTGAGCTGAAATTGGCTCATTGCCCAAGAACTACGTTTTCGGAATATTCAGCTGGGTGGCACTGAATATGCTTGTAAGGAGAGTTCTCTTATCCCACTTCAAGAAATAAAAGACCTCAGACTCAAGGGCAGGCCCTGGACACCACTTATTCTCTCTTGCTCTGCTGCTTTGATTACAATGAGACTACCTGTATATCTCTTTAAAAGTCTCCAATGTGACAAGTTAAAATAAAGACTTCAGAAGGGTATTTGTGTTCCTACTCATAATATCTGAACACTTACTCACCAGTAAAGTGTTAAAACTTACAAAATACATTCTTCCCTTTAAAATGAGTGTATAAAAACGACAAGGATAATAATTCATATTGTGTTTCTGGAAAAACTCTGGATTATGTAGTGATACACTTTGGCATATACAGAATCACAGTTATAAATTCACCCTCTCATGTGTGGTTATGGGCAAATGGTGGCAACTGTATTTTCTTGCTGAATTATAACTCGTATACCAATTTTGACCGTGTACCCATTTCCTGAAGTAGTCTAAAATGGAAGCAGGCAATTGTATTAGTTTTCTTTCTTTCACTTTTCATCAAATGTATTAAAATATGGAACTGTTTGTCTTTAAAATATTAGGGGATCTAATGCTGCCACTTCAAACTGCTCACTTGATGGAGTAATCTTTCACCAAAGACATTTGTACACTTGGAAAACTAGTGTTTTAGCCTAGGCTTTGTCTCTGACATCCCAGACTTGTTTATTTGTTTGTATTTGGAAACAGGAGTTTTGTTTTATCACGTCCCCAACACAGATTTGCCACCTCATCTGCTGTTTGTGAGTTTTAGGCCTTCAGATGGTGAAGACAGTGATTCTGAAAGAGGCTAGAGTGTATAAATGGACCTTCATGTGCAACATAGCTGACCTGTTTTCAGGAGATTTATTTATTTATTCTGTTAGTCAATGAAGATCTGAAATGAGGTGATAGAATTGCCAATTCTCCCAGATTTCCTGGACTGCTGTTCCTACTTTGGAATCCTGCGGGGATGATCTCACGTTCAAACTACTTTGAGATTGACATTAATAATTTTGAAATGTTTGCCCAGAGGTTTTTCCTTTTTTAAATACGTATCTTTATTCTTTTCAGATGGGGTGAGGCCAGAAACAAAGGCACTTCTGACTGCCACCTCTAAGAAGAAGCCCAAGGCAGGGAAGGGAGATACAGGAAAAGAGGATGAAAGCAGCAAGGTTGACTCAGTCCAGCCTGTTCATATCACTCTTCTCTTTAAAAGATACGTCTTTGATGCACAGAAGAAAATGATTCAGTCTTGAGAAACATTCGAGGTGTCCTTTAAAGGCTGAACACCAAAAGGCATTTCCCATGGACTCTAGACCATTCTTATTGGCCTTACAGATGCTTTAGATATTTCTGGCTTTGCTGTTCCAATCTGCTGTGCTGCAGGTAGATGGCACCTGTTGAAACTATTAATTCACAGCTAATGCAAATACTTCTGTATCATTTGTATTTTATATATTAATTTGAACTTTCTGATGCTTTGTGATTGTCTGTAAATTGAACCCATAAGTGAAATTTCACCACCCTGACTTGATGGAAAGGCAAAGTGTAAACACTGTGCATGTTGAAACTAAATTGGATGTTTAAATTCTTTTATGTTTAATAATCCAAATGCGCTGTTTGTAAGGCAGGGATTATTTTGTAAATGAGGTTTGTATCTTGAGTACCATTTATAACTGGCTTCAGTGTCAGAACATCCTCAGGGATGTACATAATTTCATGGTATACGTTGTTAACCTTTTCTGTTTAATGCTTTGGTATAATACTTATACACAAGCTTTCTGAATCTGCTGGTTAATGTTTTCCTTGGAAAGCTGAGAAAATAAGCAACTCTGAGCTACTCTTAAGAAAGTTCTGCTGAATGTGAATGCTGCTAATCATCTCCAAAAGCAACTTAATTGTGATTACCAAAGTGTCAAGTTGTGAGAATAAATATTTTAAGTGGCTTGAGGTGAGCAGTTGTTTTATTTAAATATAAAGAGAATAAATTGTACTTTTGAGGTTTTTAACTCAGTCATTTGGTTCCACATCCTCCTCTTTTCCCCTAAGTATTTAGACAGAATCTTGAGCATAGGACACAAAACCTGCATTTTGTGTGACCTCTATGCAGTGTTTTTTTCTCTCTAAAAAATGTTTAGGGGTACTCTCATTTTGACTCAAGAAAATTAAATACAGTAAATGGACAAAAGTCCAAAGATTCACAAAATATTTAGGGTATGCATACCCCTGCATCCACCCAGAAAAAAAGCACTGCCTCTATGTATGTTGGCAACAGGGGAGGGATAGGTCATCCTGACGGTGATGTGGAGAGTGAATAGAAACATACTGAAATTTCAGTCACAAATTGGGATTGCCGGGTCAGTGTAGTGTCAGTGCTGTAGCTGTAGCTGTAAGAAAGTTCTGTAAATTTCTTAGGCCAATTTTTTTCCAAGCGAATGTGTTCTGTTGCTGTTTGTTTGTTTGTTTGTTACAGTTGTTGTTGTTGTTGTTGTTGTTTGTTATAAGTTCAGAGCCAATTTTGCTTTAGATGAAGTATGTGCATAACCAATTTCCGAGTGATGTGTGACAAGTCTTGTGAAAGTCAGTTGCCACTCTGACTATGTTAAGATTTTTGGGAGCGAGCGTTTAAAGGAACTGCACATTTAGAACTAGCACTGGAACACCTCTCATCCATTGTCAATATTTCTTTATCATTCTATTGTTTTTATTCATTGATTGTATTGCTATGGGAAAAGAAAAGCCAATAGAATATTAAAGAGGGGGGAAAAACAATTTTAAAAAGAGCTAGTACTGGAACAAAATAATGGTCTGCAGGCAGACAACATTTCCTTGGTAGATTTTTTTGGGAGATGTTAGTGAACCATATGTGGAGTACGGCAGCAGAGAAAGAAAGAAAAGAGGGGGGAAGCACCCACTTCTCAGAAAATTAATTATTTTTCTGTTGTTGTTTAATATAGCTCTTTAAAAGTATTGTGTGGCATTTTACAAAATACGAGAGGACCCAGCCCCTATCCTGGCAAGTTTACATTCTGAAATTTAACTCAGGGAGATAATGGAGGGAGGTAAGAGAGAATATTTCAGTTATATATGCTTAGGCTTAGTACAACGTAATGATCTGTGTCAAAATCTGCTGGCTTAATATTGCCATTGCTTGCCATTTTATTATTTCTAATCACCACAGTGCTGATTCTAAGCATTCTGACCTTAATAATCAATAGAACTTGTTTGGCAATAAATACATTTACAATGCCTGAAACAATTATGTTTCTGAAAAATTAGGACAGTGGGTTTTTGCTACTGACTTTTAGATCCTTTCCAATAGGGAAACAATTGTTTTGACATATTCTGGTGTATTTTTGGCAGTAGTGATGAACTCTAAAAGAAAAAAAATGCTAATAAACATTGAGGACATTTCCTACTATATAGCCTTGCAACATGGCACATTTGGTGTCTAACCTAGTTTGGTCAGTGCTCCTTTAAATCAAAACTGAGTAAAGTGCTGTGTGGAGTGATCTTGAGCGATTTCTGCTGAGTGAGTGAGTCCCAGCCAAAGCTTTAGCACATCCCTTAGGATTATGGGGTATGCTTTCAGCATAATCCGTGAGGAATTAGGCAGGCGAATTCAGTTATTACTTAGTATGACTTGTGCTACCAGACCCATTGAGGGGAAAAAATTTATCTTTGTAGAAGAAAAATTGCACTTTCTCTTCTTGTCAGAGTCCTTCATAGCATACTTGCTATATGCTGCTGTGGATGGTCTTGGTATAGTAACACAGATGTGTGCAGTTCTTATGCACAGTTATAGTACCATCTCAACCCTCTGGATCCATGGTGGTTGTGGTTTTTTTTTCCATTTTATGTTTCGATGACATGGTCTTCATTAATAATAACAATAGCTAGTATTTATATTGCACTTTTCTTGCATATCTCAACAATTGCAAAATTGTTACTTTTTCTGCATCTTACAGATATAAAGGGCTGGGACAATAATGGCTTGCTTGAAGCCACCCAGGGAGCTTACAATTTGGGACTAGGATCAGCAAGACTCAGGTTCAAATTTCCCCACAGCCATGAAGCCCAAAGGGTAATCTGAAGCCAGCCTCCATCTCTCAGTCTAACTGAGCTCAGTGTTGAACTGAGGATAAAGTGGGTGAGCAAAGAATTTTGTGCATCAACCTTTTGGAGAGAGACAAGTAAAATTTCTAACACATAAATGGATGAGCCGAATTTGAACCCTTGACACCCAGCTTACGCTCATTGTCAGTGCCCTGCATCAGTTCTCTGTGCAATACATCTAGTGGTCCCTGGTGTTTCATCAAAGCAAACCTTCCCACAACATTGTCTTATGCGAAACAGGGTCCTGGCAGATGAAACACCAAGGAAACAGCCCATTAAGATTAGGGTGTGTGTGTTCTGATTTGTTCCCCAACTTCACCAGCCAATCATTCTCTTTCCCTTCTTTTATCTCCCTCCCATGATAAAAGAAAAGCTGAACAAAAAATTAGGGAGAAGTATAGGCTGTTAGAGATGGACCCTCCCTCCCCCAAAAAACAACAACCACCTCCTTGACTCCTTCCAGACATTCCCATTCTTTTGATGTGGCTTGATATAGATTCACAGGAAGTGCTAATTCCAGGTCAGGAGTTCATGTCGAAAACTGTCAGGGAGAAGACTAGACTTGAATTTTTTTCTGCTCCATCAGTTTTTAATATGCAGGCAGATTTTAAGTATCTTTCTTCCATGTGCAGTTCTGAAGTGGTGTAGTCCCAACTTCTGTGCGGAATGTAGCACGTAGAATGAAGCTTTGCATAGGTTCTCAATCACAACAAAACAGGAGCTCAGAAGTGTGGACAACATGCTCGACTGAATTCTTATTATTAGCATTATCATTTTTTATTACATTTGTTAGTCGCTTTATCTTTCCCAAGGCAACTGAAGTGATTGTGAATGTAAACATGGTCAATCATGGTTAATATAGTGGTACCTCTGGTTACGAACTTAATTCGTTCCGGAGGTCCGTTCTTAACCTGAAACTGTTCTTAACCTGAGGTACCACTTTAGCTAATGGGGCCTCCCGCTGCCGCCGTGCTATTTTTGTTCTCATCCGGGGCAAAGTTCTTAACCCAAGGTATTACTTCTGGGTTAGCGGAGTCTGTAACCCAAAGTTTTTGTAACCCAAGGTGTTTGTAACCCGAGGTACCACTGTATAGATTGGTTTCTTGCCATTCTATAGTTTGTGGTTCAGCAAAGCTGCCATTTATAGGACAATGAATGCCAACCATCTCTCTCTTGAACATTTATTCTATTTCTCTGTATTCTTTTTTTCCTGTCAAGGAGATGTAGGCGGCTTCCGGAGGGTCACTATTTTCAGGTGGGATTCAATCGCATACAAGCAGATTCAGGTTGTGCAATCAGAGTTTACTTACAGCTCTTGCCCAACAAACCCGCTTCTCCCCAAACTGGATGCTTTGTGATAAAGAAAGTGACAGGAAAATGCACTGGAAAGTGTGGGATAAAATTTGCTTGGTGCAATATGGCCTAACTTCACAAACAAATCAGAACGAATGCTCAATAAATAGCAGGCATCACCTCATCTCTCCCCACAAACAAATTAGGTTGAATGCTCAAGAAACAGGTTGTCTGGAAGCAACCATAGTCTGTAATCAACTGTGCGACTTTGCCGTTTAGAAAACAATTGGAAGCGAAGTACCTGTGCCCATGTTTAGAGTCCACTTTTTGCACCATTGTGCAAACATCTGGAATAGGGGCAGAGCATCTAGATCAGCCTTTCTCAACCTGTGGGTCCCCAGATGTGGAGCTACAATTCCCATCACCCCTAGCTAGCAAGGCCAGAGCTCAGTTATTATGGGAGTTGTAGTCCAACAACATCTGGGGACCCACAGGTTGAGAACCGCTGATCTAGATGAACTTAAGTCTTTTAGCTCTCTTTCTCTCTCACACACACATACGCCATAGAAAGAGTTCTAAGACTCCTGGTGTACTTCCGTTTAGCTTGAAAAATATCCTAATGTTCTCAAATTCTAATTCTATATTAAACCTCTGACTGAGGGTTATTCTGTATGTCCCTCCACCTTGCCTGCCACTATGAACTTACTCATAAAGGACAGAAAGCTAATAACTGCTTCCCCCGCCCTCCCCTTCTAGTTAATTCTGAAAGGAAAACAGAAGTGCACCCAGGAACTTTGATTATAATGTACTATTACCACTGATCTCTGGCTACTGTCCTGAGGCTGTTGGATACACATTCAGAAAATGAGTGAAATGGTGGAACCAAATGATTACAGGAAAATCAAAGCTTTTAAAGACATTTGTAGGATGAACAGATGTTCAAACGTTCTTTTATTTGGGCTCCAGACAGACGCAGCTGAGATTTTGCTTTCATCCTGGTAATCGGTGCATTATGGTGTAATTTGTAAAAATGGCATTAAAAATATTAACAGGGTCATATTGTGATCTACTGACTCTGTATCATTAAGCCGTGAAGCTCAAGAATGGCAGCAGGGAAAACGAGTTAAATGTTGTGGAACATGCTGTACTGCTAGCATATTTTGCAGGAGACAATGCTTCATAATTACTGCAAAAGTAAAAGGTTTGAAAGAGAGATTGAGAAAAGGCACAAAACGCAAGATTCATGCTAATGCACAGGACTTGGTGCATCCTGGTTTGAGTGGGAGAGTTGGGTTTGTGTGGGGGAACCATACGTGAAGTTGTTTTCAGGAGAGGACAGTTTTTCAACAGCTTCTCCCCTCTGCTGGAATTTATTTCACCTTAATTCAGGGTTTGAGCCTATGGAGCTCAATTGCTGCTTGAACATGATCACAGTAATGATTATTATAAATTTACATTTGAGTTGCTCTTCTGTTTGCAACAATCAAAGTGATTTGCAATAAACGAAACCAGAGCTTAATAACACAGATGGAAATGCTCTTTATTTTGTCACAGTTAAATCAGTTAACACTGAGACTGAAAAGAAATCCAAGTTGTCCTAATTGCAGGAATTTATGACAAATTCCATAAGTATAAAATTATAACACCAGAGCCTTTACCAAGTTGCTTCCACACCAGAGACCTCTATAGCTGCTGAGGCATTTGTTTTCCTTTTCCATAATTGTCTAGAAGTGGAATTAATATAGAGGTTCCCTACAAACACTTAATAGAGCACTATTATCCAGCAGTGCCCTTCCTTATAGCCAATATTATTCTCTGTTGTTAACTCACAAATAAGTTCCATTCAGCAAAAGTCCTTTCTGGTGTTAATTGAAAGCTTCCTGTGTTCAGTTTCAGCTTGTTTTTGTTGCTTTCCTGCTTAGCATGGCTGTAAGATTAGTGATTAAATGCCCCCTATTTAGCCCCCTTCTGTTCTTCACTGCAAGAGGGATCTTAAATTACTAGTTTTTCCCATTATTTCCCCTATTTTCTTTCCGTTGTAGTAACTAACTAGATAGAAGCTGTAATTTTTACACCTTCCATGGGAAACATATGCAATTCCATGGGAAACTTAATACAATAACTGATAACTAAACTTGCTGTGAAACTGACCTGCTGTTGCTTTAAACCATGATTTCTTGTTCATGTGGCACAGCAAACTAGAATTTGTGGAAGGTAAGGCTAAACTCTGGTGAAATCCTCCCAGCCTCTCTGAAGGAAGAGTGCACATGCCTGATGTTTGGTTTAGGCTGCTTCCTGCTCTTACAGGTAGCACTGACTAAACCATGGTTAGTGGAGGGGTGATGAACTACCTTTTTGTTTGGTGCTTTTGAGAAGAGCTATAAAAATGTCTGTCTTGTTCTATGTTCTATAATTTGGTCAACATGATAAAATATATCAAAAGGAAGGAAGAATGCGAAGAATACTGGTTGTACACAGTGGGTTTAAACCAACTCACCTGGCCTCTCCCTGACACAGTTTTTCTATGGTTTTGTAAATAAGCAGAACAGAAAACATAGCAAAGCTTTTGTTTGTGTGTACATTGAATTGAATAAATGCACATGCAGTACTTTAAAAAGAAGATGAAGAGCTATCTGGAAGCATGGGTAAGACAGTATGAATGTCAAACGCATCACAAAGGTTGGACCTGGGTCACAGGCAAGAGGTGCTGAGATCTGGACTTCAGCTACAGAGGGGGAAACACAGAATCCTGATTTGTTTATGTGTTTATATGCATCCTTAGGGTATTTTAACCATGACGCCCAATGCACTTTTGAGCCACACCAGTGTGAAATCAGTTTCAAGAGGCTCATTGCCAGAGTAGTCCTCTTCCCCCATGAACTTTCATTTCTCTAGAGAAAACCACTCCAATATTTCAGTAACCCGAAGTTTAAGGATCTGCAAGTATCAGGATGTGTCTCTTTGCTATTGCCACCAACCAAAGCTATCGTGCTTTCTGAACATTTTATTTTTTAAAGCCCATTTATCCTGTTGTCAATTATTACATTTTCATGGAGTTCCCATATCACCCACAGTTTAGAGTAATGGGATGTTTTATTTTGGCAATAACTGTTGGGATACTGCCAGGGAGACAGAGTCCATCATGACCCCACGTCGTCTCCGTTGCGATCCATCGACCTCCCGTAGACACGCAGTATCATTCAATTAGCGACACGAGCTTCCAGAAATAGCTTGCCACATTCCAGAGCTGGTGCACGCTCTTATCAGCAGATAATGCACAGCGAAAGATGCGCTCAGGAGAGCATATTTACAACTTTATTCAGGGTTGGTCAGACTGCTTGCTTCAGTGTCTCAGACACAGAGAGAGAAACGAAAGCATAGACACAACAGAAACATCCTGCGAACAGGAAATACGCAGGCTGTGACACAAACATTCTGCTCCCTTTTAAGGTGGAACGGAAATATCCTAACATCAACTCCATTTTGGGGGCTTGAGCTGTACAAGTGGGGGCTGTGAATGTAAAACCACAGTTAATATTTGTCTCATTAGATCAGAAGCCACGTCCTGGGGATTAGACTGTGTAATGCACCTATTCATCTCTGAGGGAAATGGAGTCCACATCATCATGTCAATATTCCTCTATTTGGTTCCTTCTTTATCTCTCTCAATACAATTAGAAAACAGTGAAGAGTTTATTTTAAAAGAATGAGAAAATAATTAAACTCCCTAGGTAATAATAATTCAGTGCACTAGAAACTTTAGTTGTTGTATTTTGTCTCTAGAAGGTGAGTTCTGTGCTATTTGCATAAAATGCCTTGCATGCAAGACAGAAGAATGAATATTTCAGATCATAAAGCAAGTGATGGCAGCTGTTCTTTCTATTAACCACATTGCCTATTGCTCCTGGAACATTCCTGTAGGGGTATGCAGTGAAACTTGAGGTAAATTCCAGAAACCTGAGGTAGTTGTTCATTAATATTTGAGAATTTTGAAGTTAAAGTGTGTTGTTCCACTTTGTTCCACTTTGTCCCTCAAACTAAGGGCCACGTTGTTTTTACATGGTGGTGTTATGGTAAGCTTCCCAGATTTTTAGATTGTTGTGTGCGGTGGTCAGTCTTGTGAGGCCTCCAACACAGCTAGAGATCATGGCTGAAGGAAAACTTTGAAAAGGTGTATTGAATCCTGAACACAATAATGGAATTTGGTAAATAGCAAGTGTTGCTGGCTTCTCTGCCATGTCAAAATGATTGTATTGAATCAGTCCTAATGTATTTCAGAGACTTTGGAAGCTCTATGCCAGGGTTGGGGAACTTTGGCCCAGAGGCCAAATACAGCCCTCTCTAGTTGACCTTGGGGACACTCCCCCTCCCCAGCCACACCTCTCACTGGCATTCCTTTGCACCTTCCTTGAGTGTTGTTGCTTGGCTGGGATGTATTAATGAACTCTCATAATGTCTCTTGCTTGCCTGGATTGAGAAGAGACAGGGATGTGTGCTTGTGTGTAGAAAATCTACTGTGCAAAGGTGCAATTTACAGTTGTTGCCCTACTCACTTTTGCCTCCGACCTACCACCAGTATGTGGCCCTCAGAAGGTTGTCCAGAAGCGGCTGTAGCCCTCAGGCAGGAGTAGGTTCCTCACTCCAGCTCTCCCAAAATGAAGGCACTTACACCTCCCATGAAGTCTTGAGTGAACCACTAGAGAGCAACATATGAGAAGCAGGGCAAGAGTGAGGGGACTGTGGGTGCTGTGTTTTCAGTGCTTGAATTTCACACACAGCTTCAGATTGTCTAACACACAAACACACAAAATGGTGTGCAATTTTAGGTTTAACATTCACACAGCAAGCACATGTCAAATTGATAGTTAGTTGATGAAAGGTGTAGGAAACCTTGTACTTCCTAGAAAGTGTTGACAGATTATTATTTTTACCGTTTACATCTGATCAAAATGTCTGAGCAAATGGGAGAACAGTACAGTTCTCACCATCTGGCAAAAACCATACTCAGACATTTCTCCTCATTGTTTGAAGGGGTAGAACAGATCTGTGCTTGCTGGCCCCTCTCACCCTGTCACGGCCCTTCTGCCGGGCCCTACATGTTGGTTGGAGAACATCTGAAGTGGGGCTCCTGCTCTTTGCATCTAGATTCTCTGTGTGATTTTGAAGCCTACATAAACAGGGTTCTAAATCACCCGAGGAGCCTACACATATAGAGGAGGCTTCCTGCTTTGGATTTCTCCTCCCTTGTGCGTGGAGAGCAGTGGGGCCTGGCAATGGAGGCATTAATGTAGGTGAAAGCCCAGCAAATGCATCCCCGCTCTTTCCTTCATGCGATTCTAATCACAAAAGGGAGACGACTTCAGTGGGCCACAGTCTTACAGATAACTGTCTCCCTATGAAATTATGTACATGTCATGCTAAGTTACTGCCTTGAAAGGACATCCTGAGGGCAGGATGCCTGGTATCCTGGTTCCTATTCCTGTTTGATTTGATGGGTTGGCAGAGTTGTCCACAAGCAGCTTGAGAGACGGGGCTTTCTGAGCTACCTTGCACCCTAACAAAAGAGATTTGTTCGGAGAGTGCTATTTGTCTCATGTTACTGAAATGGGTTACAAGGGGTGGGAGGCACAATAGCTTTGTCCGGAATCATTTACTTCAAATGCTAACACAGCATGCTCTTTGAAAAAGCAACAAAACCTTCTTCAGTTGGTACATAAAGCCTGCTAATTTACAGCATTAGTTTTGCCGGCTAGTTCTGTTTCTTTAATTAGGAATTTTAATTAGTACATGCTGCGTATTAAGATGTCGGAGCTGTTACTGGCAGTTCAGCATGCAGAAGGATCATCTGTCTCTCCAGGGCTACTACATGGCAGGGATTAGCTGTGCACCCTTCTACCTGCGGGTGTCTTTCACTCCCTCTGCCAGATCATCAGCAGCGTTACTCTGAATAATGCAAACGTGCCTAATCAGCTCTTGCGGGTTTCAGGTTGGAAACAGTAGGGTCCTTTTATTTTCTGTTTCAGGATAATAATAAAAAAATAGAACAAGGGTTAACACACATAGAATGGAAATTGTGTGTAAACAGTTACGAATGTGCATGTTCGTATAAAGTCATGGAGACTGTGCACATATTGAATACAAGGAATTTGTACATTGCCCAGTCTATATGCATCCTATGTACAGGATATATATATATATATATATATATATATATATATATATGCATACACATACACATACACATACGTGTGTGTGTGTGTGTGTGTCTGTCCATAAATAAAATAATATACAGTAGTACCTCGTGTTACAGACGCTTCAGGTTACAGACTCCGCTAACCCGGAAATAGTGCCTCGGGTTAAGAACTTTGCTTTAGGATGAGAACAGAAATTGTGTGGTGGCAGCAGCAGGAGGCCCCATTAGCTAAAGTAGTACCTCAGGTTAAGAACAGTTTCAGGTTAAGAATGGACATCCGGAACGAATTAAGTTCTTAACCTGAGGTACCACTGTATTCTAAAGCAGGGATTCCCAAACTTGGGTCTCCAACTGTTGTTGGACTACAACTCCCATCATCCCTAGTTGACAAGACCAGTGATCAGGGATGATGGGAACTGTAGTCCAACAACAGCTGGAGACCCAAGTTTGGGAAACTCTGTCCTAAAGACACCGCAGTCTCTACTGACCTTCGTTCCAAGTAAACCAATCACTTCGTCAGCACTGGAACTGCTGGAGCCTCTCACCGCTCGGAGATTGGGGTGCATACAACAATAGTTTAGCTGCTCTGGGAGTCTTTGGGGTTTAAAGTGCTGGTTATTACCATTTAAACCTTAACCTAGCCTGGACGTAAAATGATCAGACCTGTGGGCATGCAAAATGGGGCCTTTTTCAGTGGTACCCAGCAAACTATGGAACTTCCGGCAGAGATTAGGCTGGCTCCATCTCCAGGATCCTTTACGAAGGCTCTCAAAACCTTCCTCTTCACCTTGGCTTTAATGGAGGGCTCCCTGGATATTTCCTGTGAATCGTGGCTTATTATTTAATGGTAGTGTATCTTGTATTGTGCACTTTTTTATTGCTAGGTGGAGCTGGTACTTATTGGAGCTTGCAAGCTGCTTTGTGAAGGAAGTTCCTCAAAAAAGCTGGGTATTTAAACATACAAAATAACTGGAACAATGGTCTTGGGAAACCAGAATAGAAGGAAACTCTAGACGCAGCAGGCTGAGGTCAAATCTGTGCATTCCCTATTATTTATGTTATTAATTTAAAATAGTTACTTGTAGAGAAGAAATCGAGATATTGGTATATGATGAGGATATTTATTTATGGTAAGGGAAAACGCAGTATTTAGAAATCTGCTTCAGATTTTTCTAGCTGCAGTCCTAAAATATCAGAATCTGGAGGCGCTCCCACCCAAGTTTTGCTTGGTTTCTGTCTCCACAAACAAGAAGTAACTCCAGCAGGCATGGAAGACTGTGCTAGGCCCCACAATGAGTACTTGTTGATTAATCAGGTTAATAACTCCAGTTGTTTTAGTAAAACCGTACTCTACTCAGATCACTTGCCTGAATTTTCTTAGGTGCCTGAAGAATCATAATAAGTGTATTTGGTGGAACATTTCTCTAAAATATTTCTTAATATCTGCATCCCGCCCCAATCACACCATAGAGTAGGGGGAGAGGAGTTGTTTTGCTTCCCCAGCCTCAAGCCCCTACGTTTTCAGTAATGTTCAACATGTAAGACATATTTGTTTGCACAGGAGTCAAATTCCCCAGCTTATTTAATGTGTAAAAATTCCCATGGGGTAGCCATGTTAGGCTGTAGACGCTAGGTCACTGGCACCTTAAAGACTTTAGATATTTATTATAGCACAAGCTTGTGTGGACTCAAAAGCGACATCTTGATGGAGAAGATTGTAAGTGGGCAACTGAATGGCAATGGGATGCAAAAACTATAATAGAATCATTAAATTGTAGAGTTGGAAGGGACCCTGAGGGTAATGTAGTCCAACCTCCTGCAATGCAGGAATCTCAACTAAAGCACCCATGACAGATGGATGTGAATTAGAGCTTAATTTTTTTTGTTGAATAGGCACCTGGGCTTGAGCATCTCTTCCACATTGTGTTAATATTTTAAATGCCAGTCAACCTATCACTGTATGTTCTGTATATAATCTCACCTCAAGGTCATGTGATACCCAAATAATCCCAGCAGAACATTCTACCTAGGCCCTGGAAAATGGCCATTAGTTATGCTTACTGCCCTTGTTCAGATTTATATACCGTAGATAGATTATACATCCAAAAGAGCTGGAAAATGTATATTTCCAGTTGTGCAAGCAGGAATTAGCCTCACTGTATTTTACACGTAAACTAACAAATGAGGGGAGAATCTGAGCAGCCTCTGGGGACTGGGGTTTGTTTGCCACTGGGCTACTCTATCTCCAACTGGCATCGGCGGAAACCTGAGTGCGCCATTAATGCTCTGCAGCCTCTATTTGCTGAGGCACTTTGTGAACAGAGCCAGCTTGTTCTGCAGACTGACGTCCCTTTATCTTCTCTGTCCAACCATCCCCTCCCCCTTTCGCAACGGGGCAAATGATGACACTGGAAAATAAAAGCCTTGAAACTTGGGCTCCTGATTGGTATCCTGCACCTGTTGCGCTGGTGACGAAAGGGTCTGTGGGCTTGCTTCGTACTAGAGGAGTGTGCAAATACATGCCAAGGGCCTAGCGAAAGGGTCTGCAGTTACTGAGGGAAAACAGGTTTCTTCAGTGGCGACTGCTAACAAACTATTGCAGGAAAAACAACAAGGAGCCTTGTGCCGCCTTAAAAAAACTAACAAATGTATTATGGCCCCTGCTTTTGTGGACTTGAGCCCACTTTGTCAGGTGCCTGTAGTGAAATCTTACCTGGCAGATACAGAAAGGAGAAAATTGTAAGGTATATGAATGGCAACAAAATGCAAAGATAAAAAAAATAAAAATGACAATCAGTGGGAGGAATTCACCACCCACGTGCTTCTGATTGTTCTGTTAGTGCAAGCATTTCTGCTTGCCAGATGGAACAGACCCCCTCCTTCTCCCCCTGTGCACAGGTGTGGGGGGTTCCACTGATCCTCCAGTGTGGATTAGGGGGAGGAGAGGGGGGAAGCCCCCATTGTGCTAACAGGAGTCCTGGCGCTGGCTTCTGCTACTGCACCAGGTCTGTGGAGTCTGGGGCAGTGATCATTAGAGCTTTAATTTTTGTTGAATGGTTGCACCTCTTAACCATAGAAAGTTAGTGATATTTGTAATTGTTGGTTCAGCATTCGGCAGTGCAGATGCTGTCAAACTGGGAGCTGTAAGTTAGGACAGAACTTTGGTCTTGAAGCAGAAAGAGCAGAGTTCAAATTCCCACAACTGTGAAACTCACTGCATGATCTTGGGCCAGTCTAATCACTCTTACATTGGCATGTTCGTTGCCCTGAGCTCATGAGAAGAAAACCAGGGAATAAATGGAACAAGAAAGTGCTTGACTTGCGGAAGTAAACATCAGTGAAATCATTTGGTTATAGACACTGCTTTTGGTTTTCAGTCCTCCAGTACCAATGAAGTTAAGCCAGATCCTCCTCTTCCTTTCTGATCATGGTAACAAATCCGGAAGCTTATTACTGTTCCTCATTTTTCCCTGTCATTAACATTTGTTCTTAATGCATGCCACCGCTTTAGCTTTTTGAAGCTATTTTGAACATAAAGTTGTATAGTCCTGATACTGCGATGCCTACGAGAAACTTAATCAGAGAGGAGTCTAGTACGGTATTACACCTTGCTCTGCTCTGTGTGCTTTGCCTTCTTCCCCTTCATGCTGAGGTGCTTTCAAGCAAATGACAACTGCCAATGAAAACTTAAAGGATACTTGGTATATTAGACCCATGCTGTGCTTGCTATCAAAATTGCTTCTGTGTAGTTTGGGCTCCATGCAACTGCTATATCACACAACAGCTGCAGATCACCTGACTTGCTATCTGAATTTGGTCAGATGCCATTATCAGTGGCCTCCAAGAAGGCAAGCCACACAAACAGGATGAATCCAAGTGGTTAGCCCCTTTCATATAGTATGGCAGGTGTGGGGTGGCCCTGTTGTGTGGGTGCAAGCTTTGGTGGGAATCTCACCACTACCATATTATATGGGGAAGTCCAGAGAGGCATGTCTGGGACACTTCAGAAAGCTCTGGAGAAACTCAACTTCTTATTTGATTCCCATGGCTAAGATATAGCTTTATGATGTACTCATGAGCATTGCTGGTCATGTCTGAGCCTAGATGGCTTTCATACCTACTAAGCATTATACAATAAACCCCATCAAGCCCAATGAAGTACACCTTAAGATAAGATAAATTTGTGTATGTTTTAATACGAGAATGCATAGGAATCTGTGAACTTGGGGAGATTTTATTCGGAGATCAGTTTAGCTGAAAAGACAAGGATCACGATCATGAGGCATGAACCTTCTATGCATACCATTTTACGTGTTGGGGCTCCTCCAGACCTAAAGAAGAATGTGTGGAGGTCAGGCATATGTGGTCCTGCTCCTATGAAAAGGGCTATGGTTTAGGAAATTGACATGGAAGGATAGAAGGGGTCTTCTTGGCCTTATAAGATCTTTTTGGCTAATGCAATAATTTCCTATTTTTTCTGCCGGCCCCCTGCCTTCCCCTCCTTGTTCTGTGCAGAGCCTTGGTTACCTCCTGGCTTGTGTCTTTAGAGGTGTCTATGCAGTGAAAGTCCAATGATGGGAACATTAGAAAGGATTTGGCAGCCCAGCAATCCCTTTAGTTCAAAATTCTCTGGCATGCTTATTGCACATTGCCTGCCAGGTAAGTGGATCATCTGTCCTTTTTTGGCCTAAGCTGCTTCTGTTACTTTGTGTGGTTGTCATTCTTAAGCTATGAAAAATAGCATGAACTATTCCACAATGGAATTTTCATTGTCCCATTTCCAAGGCCTGTTGGGAGTTTCTCCTGAATCGTTATATTCATCACCTATTATTTCCAGGCTGAATTCTCCTTGTCCACCCCCACCGCTGCAGGTCTCCAATCCACTCATCCTCCTCTCGTCAGTTTGTGAAAGTAGCAAATAAAAACAGAGTAAAAGTGGTATAGGACTATGATTCTTCCTCATCTCCCATCTATCTATTTATCTTCTGGTAGTGAGTGACATGAACATAAGCATTCAGCAAAGGCCTGACATATACAGTTCAAACATTCTGTCATTATCTGGACATAAATATCCCATTGAAAAATAAACACCTGGCATACACACACTTATATAGAATTTTACTGCTTTCACATCTGTGTGGTATATTTTTCCAAAATGCTGCAGTTCTTCTTTTATTCCTTTCCTCGTCTATAAAACCTGGAGTGCTACTCCTATAGTGTATGGTAAATTCTTGGCTTAACAATGATTCGGGTGCCTATATATGTGTGCTTTTTCATCTACTTGGCCGCTGATCACCTCTTTCTGAAAACCCTAAAAATGCTATTATTAAGATTTTCTGTCGTACCTGGAGATGCCAGGGATTGGACGTGGGACCTTCTGCATGCAAAGTGAGCAATGGCCGTTCTTGCACACATTGCACACAGATGAAAGCCAAGGGGCATGTGCAGCTTAAACTGAGCCTCTCCGTAACACCCATAACATCTAGTTGCATCGTCATGAATTAGTGGAAAAGCACAGTACACACATGTAATGCTGCCTGCCTTCTCTGTGAGGAGAAGCCATGCTGTCTGCAAAGCCATTTCTGAGGAGAAGGAAAAAACCTGTGGAAAGCAAATGATTGGCAGTAGCCCTTTAGATTTCTGTTGTTAATGCACCAGTAATAAGATAAGCCTTATCTTTAAATGTTCATGGAATCGAGACTTTGATGGAAACAGGCTTTTGGGTTAATATATTTTTGATAGATAAAGCAGAATAAAATGGAGAGAGCAGGAAAGCCTACTGTATCTGGGGAAATGCACAATTTTTTTTTTTTTAAAAAAACCACCAGACCCTCTCTACCCAGTGTGGTGTGTGGTTAATATATGTATATAAATTGTTTGCTTCTCTGTGCCTTTGCAGTGTCTGTGCCTTGTAATGAGTGGCAGTCATCCAAGATAAAATCTCTCTCCCTATGCCATTGAAGATGACAAATGCCATCATCTGTTGCACTGCTGCTGCTGAAGTCCAGTAAGGGCTGGGGTTTCCTCCAATTGCTAGTAGTCAGGAGGGAGAAGGGGTGTGCAGTGGACACTTGGATTTCTCAACTGTTGAGTGTTCGTTTAGCATGGAAGGGACCTGATGCCACTAGAACACCAGCCCACCATCTGATCTGTTTAGCATACCAGCCACAACCTAGTCACAAGGTGTCCAGCATAGTAGCCCCACCTTTCAGCAGCAGCCAGAATTGGAATCATACAATCGTGTTGGAAGGGACCCCAGGTGTCATTGAGTCCAACCCCTTGAAATGCAGGAATCTCAGCTAAAGCATCCAAGACAGATGGCCATCCAACCTCTGCTTAAAAATCTCCAATGAAGGAGAGTCCACCACTGTTCCACTGTCTGTTCCACTGTCAAACAGCTCTTACTGTCAGAAAGTTTTTCCTGGTGTTCAGCTGGAATCTCCTTTCTTGTAACTCAAAGCCATTGGTTTGAGTCCTACCCTCCAGAGGAGGAGAAAACAAGCTTGCTCCATCTTCCATATGATAGCCCTTGAGATATTTGAAGATAGCCAGATTCTCCTGAGGAACTAGCCTTTTTCATGCCAGGGACATTCTGTAATGCCTGCTTCATGAGAAGGGCAATGCACTGGGCAGGAATTTATGGGAGAGTGACGAGTGTTAGTCTTGAGGCTCAATAATTAATTGCCCTTGTTAAGGCTCTTCATTCCTCAGCAGGAAGGCAGAACCTAGGAGGAGTTTGATCTGACATGGATCTGGGGACTCAGTTGCTGGTGGGACTCCACTGGAACAAGTCATGATCTGTCCAGGGTACTGAAGCATCCATCTCTTACTCTTCTCCTATTAAGAGTTCTAGTGGTGGTGGTGTTGTTAAGATACGCACTCCATCTCTGTTTGCTTACCACTTGGACATTACTCCAGTAACTGCTGGATCTGCTTCTTCTAAGGATCTCCATTGGCTCTGCCTTGTCAGGGTTTTTTTTTATTAAAACATGGGATTGGTTTGCAAAGGTTGTTTGTTATAGGAGATATATCTTCAAGAAATAGGCTGTGGAAATTGTACAGTGCAAATCTTGGATGTGCACCTGAAGACTTGTATGTCTCCTGTAAGACATTCTTGTTGGTGAAATGTAGGTAAAATTCATAATCATGATTTTGACTCTTGCAGCAGTAAAGACATAAAGTGCTAGGCATGGATCTTAGCTTTTGCAAGGTATGGGAAGGGAAACCCCAAACTAAATTCTGTAAGATCACCTGAAGCAGAATACATTATTTTGCAGGAGGGATTCAGTCACATACTGGCAAATTGAGGTTTGTAACATTATTGCAGATTAAAGCACTCTGGTGCAACAACCCCGCTTCAAACAACCCCAGACTTTTGTAGTAAGGAATGTGATGGAAAAATGCACTAGAACATGTGGAATAGGGATGGATGGATGGATGGATGGATGCATGGAAAGTTGTGTTAAAGCACATAAAGCATTTAAAAACCATATTGTTAGGAAAGCATTGTTAAATGTCTGGATAAGATATAAGGACTTACTTGAAAATAAAACCCCAAGGTGGTTGTCACCGATGGAAGCAAAGGCTCAGAAAAAGCTCAATATGGAGGCCAAATGGCCGAAATATTGGGAAATTTTGGAACAAGAAGGAGACAAATTGAAATTGCAGAGTTTTGAGAAATTAAAAGATAAAGTGCGAGACTGGCTTCATTATTATCAGATAATGGAGGCATACAATTTGGACAAGAAAATTGGCTTCCAGGTGGAAAAATCAAAAATAGAAACAGAACTGTTAGAACCCAAAACTAAGATTTTGTCAAAGATGTATAACTTGCTGTTGAAATGGAATACTCAGGATGAAACGGTGAAATCTGCTATGATTAAATGGGCACAAGATGTTGGACATAACATTATGTTTGCTGACTGGGAACAGTTGTGGACTACAGGTATGAAATTTACGGCATGTAATGCCCTAAGAGAGAATATTATGAAAATGATATACAGGTGGTACATGACACCAGTCAAGCTTGCAAAAATCTATCATTTGCCCGATAATAAATGTTGGAAATGTAAGGAAAACGAAGGTACATTCTTTCACCTTTGGTGGACGTGCCCAAAGATTAAGGCTTTCTGGGAGATGATCTATAATGAAATGAAAAAGGTATTTAAATATACCTTTCTAAAGAAACCAGAGGCCTTTCTGTTGGGCATAGTCGGCCAATTGGTGCCAAAGAAGGATAGGACTTTCTTTATGTATGCCACAACAGCAGCAAGAATACTTATTGCAAAGTATTGGAAGACACAAGATCTACCCACCTTGGAAGAATGGCAGATGAAGGTGATGGACTATTTGGAACTGGCAGAAATGACTGGCAGAATCCGAGACCAGGGAGAAGAGTCGGTGGAAGAAGATTGGAAAAAGTTTAAAGACTATTTACAGAAATATTGTAAAATTAATGAATGTTAGAATGATGTTGGATAGAAACTAAGTGGTCTCTAGCTGTAATGTTACAAGGGAATATGAAAAAATGGACTATTAATAGGTAAAAATCTAATGTTACAACACTTTAAGATTGAAGATTAGGATAAACAAAGAGGGGAGGGATTTGCTGAACTAACAAACTGAACTGGAATACAGAAAAGGGAGGTGCGAGGAGGTCCGGGAAATAAGCAAATGAAAGATAAGTGATTGAAAGACTGAATTGTTTTTAACTATTTTTATTTTGTATTTTTCTTTTTTCTTTTTTTTATTGTGTAATATTTTGAAAATCTTAATAAATATCTTTTTTTTTTAAAAAAAAGGAAAGTTGTGTAATATCCACACAAGCAAATCATGATGAGTGTTCAATAAACAGAGAACGTTGAATAATCTCAATGCAAGCTTTATGCAAACAAATCAGGATGAATGCTCAGAAGGTCATCTGGAGTCATGGTTAAAATGTTTGATTTAATAAGCCAATGACCTTTCATTTTCCTGAACACAGTTTTTGTCATCAGGAGCTTGGGGCACTTCTGTGTTAGCATTAGGTGCTGGGTCTTAATTGAAAAATAGCACTATGGTAGAAGGGCAGTGCACAGCAACGAGGGCAGCTGAGGGGAAGGCTTGCACAGCAGCTTCCTGACTTCCTCAGAACTGTGATGGAGAAAAGCAGCTAAGACCCTTTTAAGTAAACCACCTTTTTCTAGATAACTACTCCTGTGCTAGCATTGTAAGGGAAATAAACAACCTGCAAGGAAAAAATATATTAAGAACATGGTACAGCTGGGGAGGACATTTGTCACTTGTCATAATCCCAGGCACTGCCCAATAGTGATCCTGCCTCAGCTCACATTCATCACATTTTTCATTTCCCCTGAAACTCAACATTTCCTGTTGCACAAGAGTCAATCTAATTTTACTCATCAGCCATACTATCGATTCAAGGAGATGGATCTATCAGTTGCTTTACTGTTCTCTCTTACAAGTTAAATAATTCCAGGACTCAAGTTCATTCAGAATGGCAGAACATCAGAATCTGAGCTGATAACCCACGCACCCACCTCAAGGTCAAGCAATCAGGGGTCTGGTCAATAAAACCGATGGTGTTTTTAGTTCTTTATTATTGGAACTAACCTGTGACAACATGGGTGCTATCTAGTAGAGGGGCACGCTTACATTGCTGTAGAGCACTTAGAACATACACTTCCCATTTTGCATGACTGTAACAAGTACTTAGGTCTCTTTATGACTGAATTATGAATGTTGCACTCCTTTTTGCTAGTCTCTCTAGGCTGTAGGCACATGTTTCAAAATGGGTCTGTTTGGGGCCACTTCATACATGCTTGCTCATTATCAACTGTAGCATCAAGTGATGACTTGAGTGTGTGAATGAGTCATTGTACGTCAAATAACATAAAAAAAGCTTTTGTAGCAACCTCCAAGCACAATGTTTTTTGTTGGAGTCTGTTCACACACTCATCTGAGTAACCAACTGTTGCACTGGCATTCATCAACCAACCAGGCCATGGTTTCAAAGTATTCTGACTTCACCACTTCTAAGCCATTTTTCAGATTCATATCTTGGAAACCTCCTATAATAAGAACAAAAGAAAAGCCCTGTTGGGTCAAACCAAAGGCCCATCTAGTTCAGCATCCTGTTCTCACAGTGGCCAATCAGATGCCTTTGGGAATTCTTCAGACAGGACATGATGACCACCAACTTGGATGGCTTTAAAAGAGAATTAGCCTTATTCTCCATGAATTTGTCTATTACTGGCATGATGATTATATTCTGCCCCCATTCTCTGAGGTAATCTGCCTCGGAAGACCAGCATGGAAACACGTCATCATGTTAAACCGCTGCACAATGATATACCAAGAGATCTGAATCTCCCCTTGATTATATGCAGGACAAAGGACATTGAGAAGGTGTGCATGATGGCACACCATCTCATGCTACCAGTGTTCTGTTTTTAAAATGAGCCATGCAAATTTATATTGAAGACCTGTCTGTCTACCCACAGTCCATCTTCCTCTCACTCTGTATCAGGAACAGATAGGTAGCCGTGTTGGTCTGCCATAGTCAAAACAAAAAAATTCCTTCCAGTAGCACCTTAAAGACCAACTAAGTTAGTTCTTGGTATGAGCTTTCGTGTGCAAGCACACTTCTTCAGATACACGCCTGTATCAGAATGCCTGTATCAGGAAGTGACGAATATCCAGCAACATTAGTTCTGTTATTGTACAGTGGCTGCTGGAAGGGAAGATGTGCTGCTGTTTGACCGTTTGTCTGGGGGCTATTAGTAGTTATCCCAGGCAAGCAGAAAAATGGCCAAGTGCACCTCCCTGAAATAGGTTGTGTGGTTATTTCATGGGGAAATAAAACCATCTAGCATGGTTTCCTTGATTTTATGCTATGGGTGTTTGGGACATATGCTGTACCTCAGAAGCATTTGACGTCCTAGCATTCCCCTTTCTGGTGCTGCCATTGCCTTTCTCTGCTGCCAAGCCCACTGGGACTGGGAGCCCCATCCTTGACCTTGAAGACACAGGGCACACCTGTCAGGATGCTTTTGGCAGCTGCGGCTCATTCCCAGGAAGGCAGTGAGATAGAGAAACAGCAAACTTTTTCAGTTCTGTTTATTAATATAATTTACAGAGACGAATTCAAGATGCACCAATTCAATGCCTAACGTTGGCCAGAGTGACGCTCCACCCCACTTCTCCATTACTTCCCTATTCATCTGACTCCTCCTCCTGCCTCTGATGGTGGCTGGTATGCGACAGTTGCTTCTGAACTCTCTGTTCTGCTATTCTCAGCAAACGCCTGGTTTGGGGGAGGGTATGGGTTCTGGGGTACTCTCCAGAGACAGCGTCTCATTCAGCCGGTGCTGAGGCTCTGCCTGCTAAATGCTACCCACTTCCTCCTCCTCCTCTCCCATTATTTCCCAACTTTTGCCCTCATCTCCCTCCCTCCCTGTGCCAAACCACTCCTAGAGGTCTGTGCTATCTGCCCCTTCCTCCTCTCTAGGCAACCCCTGGGGTGGCGGTCTCCACCATTCTTCTTCATCTGCCCAGTCCCTGACAGCACCACTTGGTTTAGGAGGCCAGAGTGAACAAGCCAACACGGGGCCGTCCTGCAGTTGTGCGTGTGTATACGCAGGTTATGCGCAACTGGATCAGGGAGCCACCTAGTCCTTCCCATCTCACCTTCCGCTGATATGCCCAGTGGCTACCCAAACCCACTTGAGCACTTTATCTTGCGCTCACTGCTGCTGCTTTCTTTCTTTATAGGCCTCAGGTCCCGATTGCTTTCCCAACAGCCCCCTTGCACTAGGTAGAGCCAGGCAAGAAAAGCGAGCGAGCGAGAACGAGCAACTGCGGCAGAAAGTGATTAAAAAGAATAATTAGCATTTGCCCTCGATAAATGAGCAAAGGCATTAATTAGACTGATTTACTCTTGGCTTTTTCTCTCCTCCCCCCTTCTCTCCTCCCCCCATTTCCACTTGCAGTATCCCCCCTCCCCTTCTTTATCAAATGGCAGCCTGTGACTGCCCCTTTGGTACGTTTTCATCAGCTTTCAGTGGTTGTCAGAGCTTAACACCCTCCTTTCCTGGAGCCCAGGCAGTCTGCTGGTGCTAATGGATATGGAATGCAGCCAGAGCTGATAGCTGCTAGATCTCCACTGGCTTACAGGTGTTTCCATCCTTGCTGCCATATTATCTGCCACTGTGTTCCCTTCTTTCCCTTCTCCTCCTCTTTTCTTTCATTCCCTTTCTTCTTCCCCTCACCCCCTTCTTCTCGCAGCCTTCCAGAAGTAATTACCTTTTTTTTTTTTTTTACCCTGGCAGTTTTCTCCTCTCCTTCCCCCCCACCCCTTTTTTCCAATTTTGTTTTATTTTATTTTGTGCGATGTCCCGGTGATCAAATCAAAATTTTTTTGGCATGGTGACAAGCAGCGATGCTGCTGCTGTTGCCTGTTTGAATGTAATTACTAGGATGAAAGGGAGAATTTTAATTAAGATAATTCCCCCCCCCCAACACACACACACACAAACCTATTTTTGTCCCTGTATTACAGTGAAGAACAGTGGGCTGCATTTTTTTTTTTTTTTTTGGTTATTTATTACTTAGGGATATTTGCATTATATCACATTATTTTCCAGTCCAAATGGAGGCAGAATCAAGGGGGTATGAAATTTTATTTCTGGACTTGCAAATGTGGGCTTAAATGCTTCACCGATGCAACTTGGGGAAAAGGTGCAGATTTGTTAAATGGACACTTTGCTCTCTAAATATTGTGGGTGAAGCCAGTTGGAAGCACCCATGCTCCATTTTCCTCTAGCTTTCTCAAGTATTTCTGTCTGAATGTGAAAAAGGTAGCTGTAGGCAGTAGGGATGGAAGGCCCTGTCAGTTTCAGTTCTCTCGGTTTCCTGTTTCCCCAGTCTTAAATTTGGTTCTCGACATTTTGCAACCATTTGTTGATTTACAGAAATTCACAAAATTTGTCAGCACTTTCATACAAATTTCTCCTAATAAACATATATTTATATACAGTTTTGACAAATGTACACATTTTTGCAAACAATTTCCTAACATAATTTTTGGTGTCATTCTTGCCAGTGTGTTCTTTCTATTTATGCCCCTAATATATGATTTTTTGTAAAGGTTGTTAGGCGAAGCAGCAAAATTCTTAAAAGGGCAAATTTCAAAAGATGGCTGTGTTTCAGTTTGCATATCATTTTGGAAAGTGCAAATTTGGTGGATTTAGCTTCAAATCAGACCTGAATCAAACTTCATGCTTAACCCCAGCAGATAGTGCTGATTAGCCAGTGCCTATGATATCGCCATTACATAACAGTCTCTGTGGCAATTTTGCAACTGTGTTTTTTTTATTAAAAAAAAGATATATGGATGGAATAAGAGGAGATGATAGTGCATAAAGACTTAGTAATACTTGAAACAGTCAAAGCAGAAGTCCTCCAATGCTGGAACATATCAAAGACACTCACTGCAAATGCCTTCATGGTTGGAATGCGGCAGTTGACTTTACATGAGAAACTTAAAAAGATAAAGGTAAAGGACCCCGACAGTTAAATCCAGTTGCAGATGACTCTGGGGTTGCGGCACTCATCTCGCTTTACAGGCTGAGGGAGCTGGCGTTTGTCCGCAGACAGTTTTTCTGGGTCATGTGGCCAGCATGACTAAGCCGCTTCTGGTGCAACGGAGCACCAAAACCAGAGCAATGCACGGAAACACCGTTTACCTTCCTGCCAGAGCGGTACCTATTTATCTACTTGCACTTTTTGGCGTGCTTTTGAACTGCTAGTTTGGCAGGAGCTGGGACTGAGCAACGGGATTCGAGCGTTGTGGGGATTCGAACCGCCAACCTTCTGGTCGGCAAGCCCAAGAGGCTCAGTGGTTTAGACCACAGCACCACCCGCATCCCTGTGAGAAACTTACTCATTTGTTATAGAGCTAGCAAAGGGTGTGTTATAGGTAAGGGGTCCTATGGGATTGTGCCTCCCAGCCACCATATTTGTTTCTGGACTGATCTATTCCCACAGCTGAGGGAGGGACCATAGGTTTCAAAGTCAGTATTACACTGTAACTTGGAGTGATGACGTGAGTGTGAAGAAACTGTATTCTTCAGTGTACAGTGTTTGGACTTAGTTATTTTTTAAAATTCTAATCTCGATTTTGATTTGCATAGATCAAGAAACAATTAACTTTTTAAAAAGACTTTAGAATTTGCTTTTATAGGATATGGTGGTGGCAAACAACTTAGATGGCTTTAAAAAAGGGATTAGACAAATCCACAGATGGACTATGGGAGTTTTAGTCTAGCAACATAACGTCAATCCTGGCCCAGCTGCACTGGCTGCCGATTAGTTTCTGGGCCCAGTCCAAGTGCTGGTCTTGACCTATAAAGCCTTACGTGGCTCAGGACTGCAATACTTCAAGGACCACCTCTCCCCATATGAACCAATCCAGACCCTGCAATCATCATCTGAGACCCTTCTTAGTGTCCCCCTTCATGAGAGGTCTGGAATGTGACAACACGAGAACAGGCCTTTTCTGCGGTGGCTCCCCATTTATGGAATGCTCTCCCCAGTGCTATTTTTTTTAGAAGAAGAGGTACTAGAACTCACCATGGATGCCTCTGTTGTTCTTCTATAATGACAATGGTGCCCACATGGGAGCTGCTGGGAACTGAGGTCTGGCAGAAAAAAAGCCCTGGCTCTCCCCAGGAAGGCTCGCCTGGCACCTTCACTACATATATTTAGGCATGAGGCAAAAACATTTCTCTCCTCCCCGGCCTTTGGCTAATTAAACAATCTATGGCGTTTCAAACTGTGTGGTGTGGTGTGGGTGGTGTTATTGTTTCTGTTTGTTATTATGGTATGTGTGCTTTCATGCATCCCTGTGATCTTCAGATGAAGGATGGTGTAGAAATTTAATAAATATTAATAGCAATATCTGAAGGGCTGCAGGTTTCCCAGTCCCTGCCATGGGGATACAGAGGGCCACTGTGTGAAATAGAATGCTGGCCTAGATAGGCCTTTGATATGATCCAGCAGTATTCTTCTTACATTATGAACATAGGAAGCTGCCTTATACTGAGTCAGGCCACTGGTCCATCTATCTCAATATTGTCTACAGACTGGCTGCAGCTCTCTGGGATTTCAGAGAAATTCTCTCTCAGCCTTACCTGGAGATTCCAGGGATTGAACCTGGGACCTTCTGCGTGTAAAGCAATGTTCTACCACTGAGCTATGGCTCCTCCCAAAACTATGGAAAAGTTTAGGAACCACTAAATCTTTAAAAGCTACTTTGAAGAGTAGATGACACATATACAGTAGTACCTTGGTTTTCGAATCTAATCTGTTCCAGAAGACCGTCCGACTTCTGAAACGTTTGAAAACCAAAGCATGCATTTCCAGAAGCATTTACGTCTGGAAAACTCAGTCCAGAAGCATTAAAAAACTGAAGCAGTTACTTCTGCGTTTTCAGCATTCGAAAGCCGAAACGTTCGACTTCTGAGATGTTCAAAAACTGAGGTACCACTGTATATCACATTTGTAAAACAACAACAGCAGCAATTTAATAATAAGTCTCGCAGGCAGGGAGGGTGCAGAGTCTCATTACAAGGCTTAATTCAGAAGTGCCTGAGACTAAAATTCATGGCTGGACTAGACCAGTGCTATTTTTCTAGAAAAAGAGGTGCCAGAATTCAACATGAACGCCTCCCACGTTCTCTTATAATGGCAATGGCACCCACCTGAGAGGTGCCGGAACTGAGTCCCAGTGAGTTCCGGCTGAAAAAAAGCCCTGCATTGGACATGGTAAACTCCCGTTGAAAAGGATTTGTAAGGAGTCTTCTTGGATTTGCTTGTAATGGCTGGCCACAACTAAAAACAACTTTATATATATATATATATATATATATATATAAAACCACCACTCAGTAATTAAAACCAGACCCAGCTCTGTCCTTGCGCTGTGCAGGCATGCAAGTCTAAAGCATTCGTGACACAAGTTCAGGTCAGGAGGGGAGATGGAGAGAGGATGGGTAGGAGTGACAGCAAGACAGTCTCTCCCGGTTCCACAGTTAGTCTCGTAAACATCTTGGTTATTTCTCTTAACTTTTATTATCCATCCTCCCTTGCGTGCCTCGGAGAGCAGATGGCATGAGTATTAGGAAGCATCTAAATGCAGTTCAGACAAATAGCCTAGGGGAAAGTGTGGTCTGAAAGTCACGAGCTGCATTGCAGAAAGGTTCTGGAGAAGATTCCAGAGTTGGTGCCGCAAGCACAGTGGGGGAATGGATGTAGTTAGGGTGTTCTGCCTGGGTGGCACCACCTGATGCTAGGGCTTTGCTGCAGCAGGGAAGGAAACCTGGGCAGGAGGTCATCATCCTGATCTGGCTGCCCAGCACGTGGTTGATATGAGCCAAATGTTCAGTGGCAATACCCTTTGTTGCCGCTCAATGCAAGAACGTTGCAAAATTAAAGAGTTCTCACCAATAGTATATGTCTCTCCATTCGGGCACCCCATCACTATGGGGCACCCTTGAGTAGCTGCTAGGGATCTAGTGATCCAGCAAATCCCTCTGACAATGTTGGGCAGCACCATTTATATTTTCCATAATGCCTTCGGTGGGAAATTAAAACAGCACCACTTAGCAGTTATTCAGAGTCTTCTGCTTCAAGAGACTTTTGCTGAAGGGGGCAACCAGAAGGCATTTTGCTGAGTTTCTCTCAAACTTGGAGCCATGCTGGCTGGGACTGAGTAGAATTGTAGTTCAAAACACCTGGAGGAAACCAGGTTCTCCTCCACATTGTCTGCACAGTCACTTTTGCACCATGCCTGGGAAAAGCCATGTCTGGATGTACCGTATTTTTCGCTCTATAAGACGCACCAGACCACAAGACACACCTAGTTTTTGGAGTAGGAAAACAAGAAAAAAACTATTCTGAATCTCAGAAGCCAGAACAGCAAGAGGGATCGCTGCGCAGTGAAAGCAGCAATCCCTCTTGCTGTTCTGGCTTCTGGGATAGCTGCGCAGCCTGCATTCGCTCCATAAGACGCACACACATTTCCCCTTACTTTTTAGGAGGGAAAAAGTGAGTCTTATAGAGCAAAAAATATGGTATCTTCCTTGAAGCTAAGCAGGTTAGAAAGATAGAAGAAGTAGTCCAGGTAAGAGGTGTGGAGCCATGCATAAAATGGCAGAGCAGAGTGAATCAGCTTCTCTGTAGCACTCTTGTGCTATTCCCATTCATTTCAATGACATTTGCACAAAAGAATGTCCTTCTGGACTGATGCTGCCTAAAACACCATACATTTGAAGCACATTTCCTCCTCCACCCCAAGAGTCCTGGGAACTGCAGTTTGCTATGGGTGCTGGGAATTGTAACTCTTTGAGGGGTAAACCTTGCTGTGGAGGAGGAAATGTGCTCTAAATGTGTGGTCTGTATGGAGCCTGGGACACATCTGTAGATAGCTTTTCCTCCCTTACTTAGCTACCTTCTCTCTCCCCCACCCCACCCCGTCCCCTGCCTGTGGTAATTGTCTTTATGAAACATATATTTAAAAATAGTTGGGCAGGATCTAAATGATCACCTTTATCTAATTGATTAATGGTAGGATAAGATGCCAAGTTGGCATTGGTCTCAGATCTTTAAGGCCAAGGCTGCATTCCTTAACACATTTCATAGGAAGCAAGTAGGCATTTACTTCTGAGTAAGCATTCTCGGCATCGCTCTTAGAACCTTTTCAGTGCGACACAGTTACCACTTTTGCAATGTACACTTATGAATTTATTTAATGGAAATGATAGATTGCCTTTTGTTCCTTCCGAGAGAGATGGAAATTCTTCCCCATGGGCTGCGGAAGGAGGAACAAGCAACACAGAGCAAACGAGACAGCCATTTTATTTGAATCTATAAGAATAAATTTAGATTCATGAAAGACTCTTTATCAGACTGCAAGTTTGGGGGAAGTGATACATTTTGCTGCTGTGTCAGGTTCTGTTTACTCACTAATCCCATGATTCAGCACAACCCTAAGTTCTGCCAAATATTCAGCCTCTCTTGGAGTCCTGTATGATTCAAAAGTTTGCTTCTAGCATTTTTAGTACAGGGTGATAAAAAAGTTTGCTTTGTTCTTCTTGTTCCTCTTTCCACAGGTTATGTGGAAAGGCAACTTTTAAGATGCGCAGTGAGAAACAAACTTGAGTGAAGGCATCTACGCTGGGTGCAAAAAAACAAAAACTACCCGAGTAAAATACAGTGACCCGATGCATGTTCTCCAAATGTAAATTTTGCCAGGAGAGGCCCTTGGACCAGAAGCAGCGAGCTCTGTATTTAAATGGACAAGGTGGTTTCCTTAATCTTGGTGGGAGGTCAGGCTGTGGACAAACCAATGAGACACAAAGGAAATCTCACAGAGGCCACAGCATTACACTCGAAAGCCCTTGGGGTCTCTCAAGCTAGAGAAGGAAACAGATTTGAGAGCTGGCAGCCATCCACTGCTCCTCGGGGGCACAAAAAAACAAAACCTACCGTCTGTTTAGCAGGAGCATCTTAGCTTAGCATTTGAGGCAGCCTTTGAGAAGGGAAATGGCCGTTTCCTCAGCCCACGAGCTTTGTGTACCTGTGCTGGCTGGGTGGCTGGGGCTGGTGTGCTTGCAAATGGGTGACAGGAACAAATCCCGGCTGTGTTAACGTTTTCTGCACATGTTCACCTTCCTCTGTCCCCGGCCTGCTTGGGTCTCACCAAGGTAGGCTCTGTGCCCGAGGTGAATGCGCTGGGAAGAATTTACGGGAAATGTTTCACGTTTTAAACAAATAAATCAGTGGGTATTCCTTTCATGCCTGCTGTCCTGCTCTTCCCATCCTGTTAAGCTAAATATTTGCACAGTAGTATTGGCGCAAATGTGGAGGTGGGCAGGGAGCTGAGCGAGGAACGAGTGCATTTCATTTGGGCGCTTGTATATTGCCATCAGCTGCGCTCTCTCTCTCTCTCCCCGTCTGTGTGTTTTTCTAAGCGAGGTCAAGACGAGTTTCGCAGTCCGAACGGTTCACTGCAATTCTCTACAGGATATCCTCGTTTTACTTTAATGGGGAGGAAATTAATGAAACATACAGGCCCTGGGGCTTTGAATACTATACATTAATATTATCCCAACTCATTGTGGTATGCACTCTGTCTCAGACTAAACTTTACACTGGACGGAGGAAGCTGTGATCAGATTCAGGTGCCTGTGAAATTTAAGTTGGGGGGCTGGGAAGTGTGGGAGGAGGAGGCATGGAATGGGGGGGGGGAAGCAGGACTTAAAGTTGTTTCCTTCCGTTTCAACTCTCATCAGTGTGAGAAGCAGGGAGGGCCGGTTGAGATCAAGTCAGTGCACAGCAAACAGGGACGTTTTGTTCCTTGCATAAGGGCCTTTGAGTACCAGATGCTTGGGGCAAACAATGGGGGGGGGGGCGGCTTTAGAAAGGGATTCATCAAAATTAATGGAGAATGTGTCTATCAAGAGCTATTAGTTCTGATACCTAAGTGGAGCTTCCATTTGCAGGGGCAGTCTACCTCTAAATACCAGGTGCTGGAAGACCAACAATATGGGAGGACTGTTGCATTCATGCTAGGGACATCAGAGAACTTCATCAAAAATTCCTGCAATTCAGAAATTCGTCAAAGGTCAGGAATGGAAATCACACAAGCGAATACAAGCAATATTCACTAATGATGGTGTTTTTTTGTTTTGTTCACGAACATTATATAACTACATTAGTTGTTGGCATCATTGTTTTTGACATTGTTTTGAAACACATGGTATTAATCACGTAGATTTCAATTATAGTGGATAGTGAAACAAATAATGCAGGATTTCGGCAGAGGCCTAGCATAAGTCCCGTGGAGATGTCCTGGAAAGGCTGGTCAGGACAGGAAGGAGGGTGAGAGGAGCTCAAGGAGCTGGAGTCAAGATGATCCCGGGAAGGTACCTTGCAGGTTGTCTTGTCCCCAGGAGGTCTCAGAGTTGTCAAAGCTGGAGATTTTGGGCACAGAGCCAGACCCCAGAGAGGAACCTAGTGGGTTGTTGGAATGGGGAGAAGCCCACTCAGGAGCTGCCAGATGCTCCCGATCAGCTCCCTTTCCCACAAGAACCTCCTCACCTTCTCTTGTAAATGAGTCTCCACCTGCAAGGGAGGTGTCAGAGCACAGGTCTGGTTCTGAGCCGGCACAGTCTCCTCCCCTGTTGCCTACAACACAGAGACATCACTATGATAAGACCGCTCAGACCCAACCCACTCAAAGAAGTGTCCAAATTTGCTCAGTCCAAAGATGCTGTGCATGCCCCACTCCCAGGGGGCGTGTCAATCATTGGATCAATGTCTCAGCATGTCTAAGCCATGCAATACAACTGCTGCACCTTTACCCCTTGTCTTGGCTATGTACCGTAGTGATTTGTGCATTAAAGACTAAAAAGATTAAAGATTTTGGCAGAAGCAACAATCCAGATTTGATCTCTTCATTTAGCGAGAGCCAGGAGGAAGCTGAACTGCAGCAAAATGGAAACAGCGCAGATTGCAATAGACCCAGGACCAGATGGAAATTTCTGCCTCCTCGTAAGAACGTAAAAACATAAGAAGAGCCTGCTGGTCAGGCCCATCTTGTCCAGCATCCTGTTCTCACAGTGGTCAGAGGCCTGTGGGAAATCTACAAGCAGAAACTGAGCACATCTGCAGTCTGCAAACCAGAATATCCCGACAATTGGTGTTCAGAGGCATAGCGCTCTGATACTGGAGGCAGAACATGGGCTTGGTGGCTAGCAGCTGTTGATAGCTTTGTCCTCCATTAATCTCTCTAATCCTCTTTTAAAGCCATCCAAGATGGTGGCCATCACTGCCTCCTGTGGGAGCTCGTTCCATAGTTTAACTATGCACTGCATGAAGAAATATACAAGAGCATCCCTGTTTTCATTTGTGAAACAATTTCCTTTTTTATGCGTCTGTTGAAGGTGCAGGAGCTCTCTCCTTTCCTGCATCTGTTCTCCTTAGAGGGTATGCAGAGAAAACCTAAGATATTTGCAGAATGTCTACGGCATTTGTACAGCTGGGTTCCACACAGCATAATAACAGAGGACATGGAAGAGGAGAAATGTGATTCACCACATTTCCCCTCAAGAACGATTGTGGATTGATTCCTGGGGAAATGCGATATTCTCCCAACAGAAGTGCAGCCATGAGAAAACTTTTCTGGACCCCTCATAACAACAGGTCATTTATTGCATTAGAACAAGTAGATTGTGTAGCAAGGCCCTCAGGCACCTACCTGTTTGTTTAATATATTTGTATAATAGAATCTCTGATATGCAAGTTCTAGAGGCATGTGCCCAATCCTGTTCCTAGCTACTTATAAGTAATTCCGACTGTGTTCAGTGGAGCTTTCTCCCAGGAGGGGAAATATGCCCAGTCAACCCCAACACATTATTGAGCAGGCCAATCCCATGCAGTGACCCACAGGCTCATGAAGATGGCCTGATGCAAAAGTGGACAGGGCTATTCCCCCCTTAATAGAAGAGGGAATGTTGCACTTATGCCTTCTACACAGTTATTAAAGGTGCAGAAGCTACAGACAGGAGAATCTGGTGGGCTTCATTTCCAAAGCAAACTTATCTGATCCAATCCCCCAGGCCAATTTGCAAATTGGATCAGGGGTCCACCAGTGTGAGCACATTGCCAGATTCCTAGATTTCTTACGGATTTCCATTGTGAGTGGTCCAAGGGCTGCCTCTTTGACTCATTATTTGTTTTTTAAAACAATTACAGTCACCTAGCAAGTGACTAGCTAGCGCGTGGGGCTTCTGTCACCTTGTGCATTGAAAACCATTTAATCATATCCCTAGGAGCGGCAGGAGTTGATGACATGCTGCTGTTCTCAGTAAGATTTGTATAGAGCCGAGCTTTCCAAACTGTGTGTTGCGACCTCTTAGTGTGTTGGCTGCAGTGTGTTGCATGAATGCTCCCTGCACTCCTTCCAAGGTTGGAAAGGGGTGAGTTTAACCTCCGGTTTGCTAGTAAAACTAAATTACTGTGTCACAAAATGGTGCATGTCTAAAAAAGTGTGCCACCAGCATGGAAAGTTTGGAAAGCTCTGGTATCGAGGGGAAAGGAAACATGGCTGCCCCCACAGAAACAGGACAGGATGTTTCTTCATTTGAGCCCCTTGCGAAACTGGGATGTAACGGATTTGAATGAAGCGTCCATCTCCAGAAGAGGGTCTGTCCTCTTCTCCATCTGTCCACTCTAATGTGAACTCAATGGGGAATAATCTTAAGTAACTGTAGATTGGATGCGCAATAACTTGCAAGAAAGTCACCCTGAGTTCATTGGGCTTTGCTCACCAATAGATGTGCATGGGATTGCGGCCTCACCCTCATTCATGGGCTGCCTCTCATATTACGATGTGGCACAGAAGTGCTCCCAGAATTTATTTCTCTGACAAAAAAGAATTAGTAAGGGAAATATAAAGATTATTAATAAGCATTATGACCTCTGAGAAAGAGATTGTTATTCCTGAGCTGAGCAGCATAGCTAAGTCTTCCTATGGTTCCCCTCGCCCTTTTTAGTGGAAGAGGTGGTAACCATAGTCACCTCAGGTCACACAGGAAGTTAATTGGCAGCCTAAGATCTTACTAGGATTTCCATTTACTAGCTATTTAAAAACGTCATGTTTAAAGGTTGCTTCCATTTCTCTGACTAGAGATCTTCAGTGTATAACTGTATCAGGCCCAGACCTGGCAATAGTGCTTTCAGTAATTGTTTTCTTTATCTTCTCCCCGCCCCCCCTTGGTGGTGCAAACCGACTCAGATTACAGTATTTGGTACTATCCTTCCATCAAAAGGGAACAAAATCCTTCACGTTTTTGACTGGGAGTTAGAGGAAGAAAGCTTGTTTGGAGAAATCAAGAAGAAAGAAACTGAAAGGTCGCCATGGCTTCTCTCTCTCTCTCTCTCTCTCTCTCTCTCTCTCTCTCTCTCTCTCTGGAATTATTGCACCATTTCCCTCCTCCAACTCAAATGTTCAAATGCTGGACATTTTCTATAGGCCTAAGAAAAGCAAAGGAGGGAAAATCACTCCTGAATCATAAGGTTCCCTCCATTTGATTTTAAACATTACTGATCTGTTTGCCTTGTGGAGAGGGGAGGGGGGAACCCACAACTTGAATATTACCACATTTCACAAACTGAAGGCTCTGCCTTGGGATACAGGGACAATTTATTAGTGGAAATATCTTTAATTAATTTGTGCACAAGTTCGTGTTTTTCTTTAATTCTTCTCCCCAGGCTCTTGACCCATAGTAATGAAATCTGAGAGCCCTTTTCAGAAAATGACTTTCTCAGCATTTTTGTTCCTTTTAAAGTTAAGTGTATCGCATAATGACCATGAAATGTTATCCTTTATTAGGAACACACTTTTCACTGAGAGTCTTCAAATAGACTTTATTACCAAGAGCTCTGCGCTAAGCTGCCATCCGCTTCCTTTGCCAGATTTGAAGAAGCCACTTCGTGTGTCCTAAAGCCTGTTGAGAGGATTTGCTGGACATCCCAGACGCCAACTTCGGGAAGTAATCAGGCAGCTCAGGGCTTCAGGGGCCCAGAGGCAGACAGTGCAGTCAAGGTGTGCAGGCTGACTGAGGACACTGCTCGGCTGGTGCACAAGCCAGTGGCCAACAGGCACAGGTGCTTGAGATCACTGGACTGGTCTTCCACCAGCCAGATGAAGGCCAAGGAAGGTGCTCTATTAGTAGAGGTTAAGGGGATGCAACTAGGGTGCGCAGATGCAAAAGAGGGCAGGGAAACAACCCCTACCCCAGTTGTGTGGAAGAGGGAATTTCAGCAGCATAATAATAATAATAATAATAATAATAATAATAATAATTTACTTATACTCCACCCATCTGGCTGTGTTGCCCCAGCACATATAAAAGAATAATAAAATGTCAAACATTTAAAATACAGGGCTGCCTTCAGATGTCTTCTAAAAGTTGTGTAGTACATTATCTCCTTGACATCTGATGGGAGGGCGTTCCACAGGGCGGGTGCCACTACCGAGAAAGCCGTCTACCTGGTTCCCTGTAACTTCACTTCTTGCAGTGAGGTAACTGCCAGAAGGCCCTCAGTGCTGGACCTCAGTGTCTGGACTGAACAATTGGGGTGGAGATGCTCCTTCTGGTATAAAGGGCCAAGGCTGTTTAGGTCTTTAAAGGTCAGCACCAACACTTTGAATTGTGTTTGGAAATGTACTGAGAGCCAGTGTAGATCCTTTAGGACTGGTGTTATATGGTCCCGGTGGCCACTCCCAGTCACCAGTCTAAACAAAATTTGCTTGACTGATTAAAAAGGGGGGCGGATTGACTGATTGATTGAACAACATCTGCTAAAACTGCTTCTTCTGTGCAACAATTAAAAGGTACTGAAGCTGTGTCCTCTTTTGCATCTGGTCCTCCTGGCTGGGACAGTTTTAGGGTCATCTGTGTTGAAACTTACTTCACTTCTGCATATCATACATTCAAGATGAATGATTAGACGAAATACTCAGTTTTTCAACAACTTGAGCTAATCCCAAATACCAGTTAAGCAGGATTCAGAATTGTTAGACCATTGTCTCTAGTAGCGCACATCAGGGATAGCCAGATGTTGTTGGGCTCCAACTCTCATCAGCCTCAGCCAACCAAGGATGATGGTAGTTGTACTCCAGCATCTGGAATGCATCACATTGGTTACCCTGGATGTAGATTTTTTTCCACTGGCCTCTGTGTAGCTAGATTACTTCCTTTAAGGAGAATAGGGACTAGAGCTAATTTGAATCCTGTTTTTAGTTCTGTGGGGTGAGGGCTCCTAATGTAAACTTTCCCCAAGTGTTCTAGGCAAGTAAAATGAGCTTTGGTGGGTGGGTAACACCATCACAAGAGTAGATTTCTCCCCCCTAGCCTATACATGCTCCTTGGAACATGCAGGGATATTTTCTAAGCCTGGAAGGCACGTCTAAACTTTTTCTAACAAACGCATGGGGTGGGGTGGGTTGGAAAGAGAGCATGCTCTGCTACATGCTCTCACTGTACTTTGTTCAAATGCTGGAAAGGAGCTCCAAAACAGATTAGACAGAACCCTGAAAGATAGGTGTATCAGCGGCTATTCATTGTGATAGCCAAGCATTGAGGCAACTTGCTCAGAAACAATATACTTGCAATCGCTACAGAGCAAACAACATTGGGATAGTTATCTCTATCATACATTGTTTATGGACTTCCCATGTATGTCCAACTGGTTGCCGTTCGTCTTATCTGAAGAACCCAGGGTTTCAGTGTTTATAGGCGATTAATCAGTTGGGTTCATCTATTAAAAAGATTTTAATTTGCTAAAGAAAAATAATGCTGTAAATGGCTTTTAAAAATGAAATGGACAAATTCATGGAGGATAGGGTTATCACTGGCTAGTATCCATGATTATAGCTGTATGTGGCCTCCATGTTCCGAGAAGCAGTATATGGCACTTGCTGGAAGCAAGAGCAGGAGAGGCCTTTGAACTTCATTGCCCTCCCTACTAGTGAGCTTACCAGAGGCAGCTAGACAGCCACTGTGAGAAGCAGGACCTTTCATCTGATCCAGCAGGATTCGCCTTTGGTTTTGTGCCTCAAATTAATCAGCCAGCAACCTTTTTTTTACATTTACTAATCCTTATGAAAACTGTTAATGGCAGGAACCACTTGCTTCACAGCATCCCTCTCTTATTTAAGTGCAATTTGGAAGAAAAGAAGGAAAGCAATTGGGTGTGAATGTGGGTGGGGACCAGAAACTTGCATTTCGTAAAAAGCTAAGCTGGAGTTTTGAGCCTGAGCATCACTCCATGTTTGCCTTGTCTTCCTTGTCAGATCACAGGCTGGGTGTGCAAACAATTTGTGTTGCTTTTGACAATCGACCACAGGATCATTGACTGCATGTGCTTTTCGTTTGGATGTTTCGTTCAGCAGCTGTTCTCATTGACATAACCCTGTTATGGCGGTCTGTGTTTCCGTTTGATTTGCTCTTGCCCAATGTTTTGTACCAGTCAGCTCTCCTTGCCAACTCCTCTCTCTCTCTCTCTCTCTCTCTCTCTCTCTCTCTCTCTCAAAACCTCCTACACCGTTCACCCCCAACTGCCACCCCTTGACCTATTTGTTATTTCAACCTCCAGGATTAAACTGGGACCCCAATTGTTATCAGGAAGATTCAGGAAGGTGGGTGAAAAAGGAAACATAATCTTATCTGAAAATAGAAAATATGATAAGGGCCCCCTATCTTGGAGCTGCAGTGTCCCTCGTGGTGGGGCTGCAGCAGTTCCTTTGAACGTAATCGCTGACACCATCTCTGCTAAATCACCTTTCACACAGCTCGAGCCTTTGATACAAAGGCCTCTGGCAAAATTAGAGCAGGATTCTATTAGACCCCACAGCAAAAAAGTATTTAATACTTTGCTGATCAGAATTATACGGGGGCAACCAACTATAATTGCTATAATGGGAGAGGGGGGTTGTAGGGGCAGCATCAAGGTGGAGGGGGTTTGCATGCCTACTTTCTAGATGTACAAAGTGTGGCAAGGGGGTGGTTTGGCAGCAAGCAGAAGAAAATTACGTGGGCTGGTGCATATAAAGGATACTTCAAAGTCTATCTCCCAGAACTGGGCAAAACTGTAACTGGAGTATAACCCATACGTAATCAGATTTTCTAACTTGCCATCTTTGGGGTGGACGGTTTTTTTTACTCCACTGTAAGTTATGTCACGTCTTTATTTTGTTTAATCTCAGTCAGAATGGATGTAATTGTCTTGTATCCACACAGATGCCAGCCCTTTTCACATTTCCCCCTGCCAGTTTTGAAAAGTCAACAGTTTGGCAAGCTTAGAATCATAGGATTGTAGAGCTGGAAAGGACCACAAGGGATCTTTTGCCCAGCTTGGGCTTCTTCTGGAACACAATCTAGAACTATAAAGTGAATACATTTTGAGCAGGTTTTAGGACCAGAAGTGTTATATATAGGGAGTGTATTCCTGGAAGTATCATTGATTGGAAATAGAGCTATACTGTAGGATGGAGCAGGGATGGGGGGGGGGGTCTGTGGCCTTTCAGCTGTTGTTGGACTACAGCTCCCATCATCCCTGACCATTGTCCACACTGGCTGCAGCATGTGGAATTGGAATGCAACAATGGCAGGGTGCACGCGTGCACGCACGCACACACACACACACACACACACAAACACATACAAACACACGGTTTCCCAGTGCTTTATCTGTTTTTCTTTATAACATTATGCAGTGGATTCCATATTCCCATAGATCACCTGGTAACTAGGTGGAGATATGCTTCACTCATTTTGCCACTGCCTGTAAACTCAACAGCAACTGCAGCCCATTATGAGTCTATGGCGAGTGTGCCTCTCTGACACATGTGTTTTCAAATGTTTGACACATTCACAGTATACATTTGTTGGCGGAGGTGTGCCTTGGTAATGTGTGAACTGGCCCTGCATTTTCTTTACAGCGCCAGACCTAAGAAACAGCTGCAAGATGCAACAAATTATTAATGTGCAGATCTGAGCAAGTAAGCATGAGGACTGGGCTCTCAGGGGCTTTTTATATGCTAAGAACATGAGAAGCATATACTGTAAGAAGAGTCCTGCTAGCTCAGACCAGAGGTCCATTTAGTCCTGCATTCTGCTTCCAGCAGCAGCCACCCAAATGCCTCTGGCAAGCCAGCAAGAAATCACATGGAGTAAGTGAAGTTAACTCTTACTTAGAAGAAGCAGGATCCGTTCAGGAGTGCCAGGCCTAATGAGCACAGCAACTCTTCTTTGATAGATCTTGCCCCTATGAGGCAGTTGTGGAGATTGAAGGGCTTTGCCTTCCCACGGCTACCTAAGCCTCCTCCTCTCCCGGGTCTTTGCCAAGCAATCTGAGACTAAACTTGCCTTTGCTCCTCCCACTTCATGCCTCTTCTGGTCCTGAGAGACAAGCAGGGAGGGGAGCATGTTGCAGCAGGAGAGGGAGACACCTGTGCCTCTTCACTAGCCTAACTCACCTCTGCCCTCCTGCTTCTGTTTCTGGACTTCTTTAAGCCACAGACTCTCCCTCCTTACTAAACCCTGTTGCCTCTTCAGTTTCTGACACCTCCTTCTCCCAATCTTCTCCCTCTGACTACTCAGACTACCCCTTGGGGGTTGCTTAGCTGGTGCTTCCCACCATTCCTCTGTGTCCAGCCAGTCCATGACATGTGGTAAGTCCACAGGCATGACTTGAAGACAACAGGTTCCCCCCAAAGTTTCTCCCCACCAGCCAGACTTAGTGCCATACTGCCTCTGAATCAAGCAGTTTCATGTAGCCATCATGGCTGATAGCTATTCATAGCCTTATCCCCCACTAATTTGTCAGATTGTCTTTTAACACCACCTGACTCATGGCTATCGCCACATCCTGTGATGACAAATTCCATAAATGAACAACAGAGTGTCCAGTCACGGTTCCTAATTAAAGCCTCGTTTTTAAAATGGCTGTTCTTCCTGCTCAATTTAACCCAAACTATTTTCGTGTCTTCTCGGAACAATTTTGTTGTGGAGAGATGAAGGCACTGCAATGGCATTATAATATGTCATGCTAATTTCATTTTTGAAGCCAGAAGTATTGTTATTTTAGAACATTTATAGAGCTTTCAAATGCTTTTTTTTGGTCTTCAATTCATCTTCGCAACAGCTCTGTGCAGTGAAAGCACAGAGCTTCATCCTCATTAGGTACACAAACTGAAGCCTACTTCTGCACACAGATCTCCCTTGCTGGAATGGGATGGTGTGGGGAGAATCTTTGCAAGGGAGGGAGCCCCCAAGTTTCAGGTGCTTTAAATATATTGTTAGAGAACTGCAGTTGCTTTGAATTCATCTCCCCTAAAAGGTCCATTAGAAGTCACTATTTTGGCTTCAACAGGCAGCTAGTATAGACCTTGCCTGTCTAGTATAGACCTTTCAAAGGGTGTAGTGCACTCAGTTCTTCTATAGATAATTTGCAGCACCTATGGCTTTTGTTTCCGTTCTGTAGTTTCCTGTTGCTGCAAAGACACTCTTTCTGTTTTCTTCTTAAGGGTCAATGGAAACCATTGTTCAGGAGTGCAATTTATAAGAGGGACATCATCCAGTTAAGTACAATCTTTTCTCGAAAGTAACCCTCCTGTGAACTCACGTTGGTCTTTCTCTGGTGTGGCCAACCCACTGTCCAGAATCCCTTACATCTCCTACGTAAACAGGTAAGAGGAGATCCATGGAAGTTGTGCCTGTGCATCGTCAGTGTTGTAGGAATTAGAAACTCTGAGTCAGGTACCCATTGAGGAGGAATAGCTCTAAATGTTCATGCATTGTTCATAGAGCTGGTTCATGCATACAAGTACATTGGATTTTTTTTACCTTTGATCAATGGCAACTCAATGTGTCAACTGCCTCCATTGAACACCATAATATTTGAGCTGATCTGAAGCAATGTGAAAGTGATGTTTGATCTATAGTGGTTTAACCCATGATCACCCATTTACACATGCAGGTTATCGCTTGATGAACACGCATGTGTAAACCAACCACAATGCATATGTGTATTTTGTAGTTTGGATATCCAAATCAGAGTGCATGAAGAAATCTCTTCAGAACCAGCTCTAATTCTGAGACCAGCTTTTGAAGTCTCCTCCTGTAGTTTCAAATAAGAAACTGTCGTTGACTGATGGTAATTTTCCTTACTGCTGTTAGTGAAGACTGGTGTCAGGAATCCCTGAAACTGTGAAGCCTGACATTTTAAATCTCCCGTATAGTTAGCTGGAATACCAGATTCCATATCATGATGCCCTGCCAGTCACATGCCAAACTAGCATCCCTTGGTCTCCACATTGCTGTCAGGTAGGAATAGGCTTTCTCCTACTTCTCACCTTATGGAAGGAACTGGTGGTGTTAATTGCCTGTTCCTCCAACATCCCCTGCTTACAGGGGACCCTCCACATTGGTCATTTGCCCTTCTGTCAATCATGATCATTTCAATTAAACAGCATCATCCTTCCATTGCTTTGTCACACATGTTTCAACCATCTCCAGAGGCTACTGATGACAAAGTAACCCTAGGCAGAAGTCTGCTGCAACAAGATGGTGCACCTAAAATGTCTAGACTGCAGAGAATAGAAATACAGATTCAGTGTTCTGAATTTCTCGATATGAAACCTCCTGGATGAGTCCTTAGTCAATGCTGGTGAAGTCTGAATGCTTTGTTAGATTGATTATATGTAGGTTCATGCATGCCTTCACACGTTATTTGTGTTATTGCAGTATCATGTGCAGACTTCCTGGTGTGAAATTGCCATGGCAGTTCAAACATCGCCAACGAACCTTTTCTATCGCCACCAGTCACCTGAAATGCAAACCTTGCCAACGACGTCAGTTCACATATTCACCATGAGTCATCAAGTGATGAGCCATCAAGTCAGGTACATGCATTTGTGAATCAGCCCTAAGGTAGTTCAATGCAACAGAACCTCTTAATGTGGCACCTCTGGAACCCAGGGAATTTCGCTAGAAGCTGCATGGCATGTTGACTCACGAAGCCTGAAATGCAAATCCACACAAAATGATTCAGAGTAAACAGGGGGAAATCAAATCCTGCCTTGGAACAACATTAGTAGCAAAGGAGGGAGAACTTCTGAATTTATTTTAAACCCCCCCCCATAGGATCCTTTTCATGTTAGGATGAGAGTGGAACAAGTGAGTCTTGAAACACAGGCTGCGTTTCCACTGCCCAGTCTCCCACCTCACAGGCTCTCTCTGCACGATGCTTCTTACCAGAGGGGATCGCAGGGCGGTTGCTCAGCCAGTAACCTTCGTCTGCTTCCTGCCGAGCTTTCTCTCAAATTATTTTTTTATCAAAAAGGCCCAGAAATTTGATAGGAGAGATGAGGAGATGGGCAACTACCAGGAAGGATAATAAAGAAGAACTGTCACTTCTCTAGCGGGAGCTTTGTTGGGCCTGCTGGTTTCTGCGATAAAGACACAGCAGCTGTTTTGGGTTCTATATCAAAAGGTTGATTGGGCTGCTTGATTATATACGAAGCATAGATTTTGAAGCTCAGCTTAGCGTTCCCCGAAAGCGAATCAGTTGCGGGGTAGGAGCTTGACATGTTTGTTACAATCACCACAGAGCTTTGCTGAGCTGGTTGTGGCTCGAGGGGCGTTTGGAAGTACTTTGGGTTTGGTTTATTAAAAGCAACGTTGGATTGAAAGAGCTGATTTCATAACATTACTAAGGATTAATATTTTGATTACTCAAGGCTTCTGAGGCAACGTTTCAGTTTACCCTTTCATCACCCCGTGCTGCTGATTTAGAAAGAAAACAGGGGAAGGATACATGTAACTGCCTATCGTGCTGGGCTGCTGGCACGACAGTTTCCTTTTCTTCAGGGCTGTAGTTCGGTGGCAGGGCATCTGCCTTGCATGCAGAAAGTCCCATGTTTATTCCCTGGCATCTCCCAGTAGGGCTGGGAATGTCTCCTGTCTGAAACCCTGGAGAGTCATTGGCAGTCAGGGCACACAATACTGAGCTCAATGGCCTGCCTCATTATAAGGCAACTTCTAACGCTCCTGTGTTTCCACTGCTTCACACAACCAGGGAGTGAAGTGGTTTGTTGCTGTTGTTGTTTAATAGCCAGACTCCATTATGTGAAACAGTCCAGCACTTAAAAGTGGAATGCCACCTGTGATGATGTCTGAATGGAACTCGGTTGCCAATAGTTGAACACATGAGGGCTGCTCACATCTGCAGAGAGGTGGGATGAGTAAGGCCAGGTATCCCCAAACTTGGCCCTCCAGCTGTTTTGGGACTACAACTCCCATCATCCCTAGCTAACAGGACCAGTGGTCAGGGATGATGGGAACTGTAGTCCCAAAACAGCTGGAGGGCCTAGTTTGGGGATGCCTGAGTAAGGCCATGCCTATCAAGCCCTGCTGTTGGTGTGGCTTCGCTCTCAAAGCCCACACCCCTGCCGCTCTGCCCCTGGTGCTCATGCCCCTGACAACTACATGCCTGTTGCCTCCACCCTGAGGTGTGGACATCAGCACAGCAACAGTAAGGAAAGGAAAGCTGTACGTATCTACGTTTTCCATCCAGCTAGGAATCCTGAGCTTATGTTCCCATTTAGCTGAATGGGATGATGTAGTGGGCTGGGTCACTGAGCCATAGAAACATAGAATTGTAGAGTTGAAAGGCTCTGGGGGGTCATCTAGTCCAACCCCCTGCAATGCAGGAATCTCAGCTAGAGCATCCAAGACAGATGGCCATCCAACCTCTGCTTGAAAACCTCCCAGGAAGGAGAACCCACAATCTCCCAAGGGAGACCATTCCACTGTCAAACAGCTCTTACTGTCAGAAAATTCTTCCTGGTGTTTAGTTGGAATCTCCTTTTTTGTAACACGAAGCCATTGGTTCGAGTCCTGCCCTCCAGAGCAAGGGAAAACAAGCTTGCTTCATCTTCCATGTGACAACCCTTAAGATATTTGAAGACGGCTGTTGTATCTTGGGTGTACAGTTGTCATGCCATCCTGCTCTCCCTTAGATGCATGGAGGGTAATAAACGATAAATCATCTACATGTGATCAGAAACCAAGAGTTCTGTTCAAGTGTTGTAGTCTTATGTTGGTAGCTAAGGGGTGGATCCTGACACCATAATTCTACCTCCTGTCTAGATGCCTTCAGTCTACCTAGAATGAATGCCAGAGTGGGGGGAGGCTTCAGCTGGTTCCCCCTCTTTTTTCTACTAAGAAGCTTCCCCCACCCCCAAACATAGTTTTACTGAAGTTTTCAATACAGAAAAGAGTAACATGCATGGCAACATGCCATTCAAATAGGCAAAAATGATCCTATAATAAGTTGTGGCACATATAAAGAAAAACTTTCTCTCTATACATACACAATGAAACAGAATGGAGCATACATACGTTTGCAAAAGCAATTACAGAAAGCAAATCATTTGAATTAAGAAAGTAATAGAAGGTGTTTCAGTAGCAAACAAACACAAGATGATGCTATGAAGGGTACATTAAGTAATCAAACAGGATAAAGACAATACAGAATAGAACAATTGGCCACAAAGAGCTCTCCACAAAGGCTTTGGTTGTTAAGTCAGTGGTTTTGTGTGCCTACTCTTCCCCAGACTTGCTTTGAGGAAGCTGTCCAAGGAAGTCATTCCTGCAATTGGGACTAGATGGATCCAACCCTCCAAGTTGGTAGGCTGATAGACTTCTGGGCTTTAAAAACCTGCATGTAAATACATTATTGTGATCCCGGCCTCTGAGAGAGCCTAACTGCTTCCAGGGGAAAGAACTGCAAAGAAAATTGATTTTTTTAAAAAAATATATTATTTATTTAAAGAGGTATGCACTGCCTTTTAGGGAAATTTGTCCATACAAAGCTTACGGTCTCCAACAAAAAAATTCTACCTAGCTATAAAAATGCAAACTACAGCGCGAGAACAATAAACCTGCATCAAAAGTGAAGTACAAAAATAGAACATGAAACATAATGAAGAGCATAAAAGGGAAGGAAAACATAAAAAACCCAACAACTGTGGAAGTAAAATGCCTTCATTGTCTTCATAATACCAGCCAGTTTGTCTGCTGGCTTCTGTGTCTTCTGGAGGATAAACCAGACTGAGTGGAGTGAGGAGGTGCCACACTCAGGTGGTAGATGGGGAAAGGCAGCAGATCAGCCCCCAGTCAGCCATTCAGCATTATTTAACACTCTGGAATACTGTAACTCCTTTGCAACTGCAGCATGAGAACACTGGAAGAGCTCATTGGATTCAGGCCAATATTCCATCTCGTCCAGCATCCTGTTCTCACCATGACCAACCAAATGCCTGTAGGAGGACCACAAGCTGGACAAAGGCACTCTCCCTTCCTGGGGTTTCCAGCAACTAGTGTTCAGAAGTGTTTTTTCCCCCTTCTGACAGCATTTTGAGTGTAGTGGTTGCCTGCACTGCTGCCATTTTGCCCTTGGCAAATACTATTTAAAGTTCAATACAACCAAAACCATTAGGGTTAGCCTTAAAAGTTATATAGCACTTGCTGCTACTGTAGGAAAGCAAGCACTCTTTGAAGCCTCCTCACCTGCAAATACTTTGCTCTGAAGAACTGATGTGCTAGTCCTTCGATCCGCTTTGATTCCGCAAACCTAAAGTTTACTCCAGCCGCCGTGGTAAGTCGGGGAGATCTGTCAAAGTGGAAGGAAGAGACGCCCGAGGGAAAAACGTGTCCCTGGTCAGCGCCAAAATGCTCCTGCAAAGTTCAGCAGCCTGTTGACAGAGCAGCCATTGTAGTGCAGCCCTTGGAGGGTTACGGAATCTAGTTGGCTTCCCGAATCCCCTGGGGCTGGATGCAAGAAACTTAAAGAAGTTTTCCTGTTGCTGCTGCCATTTCATTTTTTCCCAGCCCAAGGCAAAAGATTGGGGAAAAGCAAGAAAAAACCCCCAACAACAACCCAAAAATGCTGGCTGATTTGAAGTTCACTCCATGCTGCACATTCCCATTGTTCCCTTCTTTCTCTACCAATTGTTTACATTTAAGCCCCAGATGTTGCTGTCCATGCATTCTTACTTGCCAAATGCACCGCATTGCAGGGTTTGCAGTCTTTAAAGAAAGAGTTAAGTGATCACTCTTCCCCCCCAAGTCTGTAGAAGAGGAGAGTTTGGAGGAGAAGGGCAAACATATTGCAAGTGATACAGGAAGAGGTTCAGCATGGAAGGGCCCGGATACTGTAAGCATAAAGACACTTTGAGAATACAACATGCTTGTTTGTGTGTGGCTGAAAATGCTTGACCACGCCCTGGATGCTTAAACGTTACAGGTATTCTGATTCGATGCAGCCATGTATTTTGATATGTACTCGGCTACTGGTGGATTTCAATAGAAATGCTAACCCAAATTCACTTTGTTCCTTTTAGATAGTCATCATGAGATGTGGGGGGAGCAGGGTGGTTTGGGGAAAGAATCAATGGGACCAGATGCCTTTTTGAATAAGATTCGAAACTTCAATTATCCAATTAAAAAGGTCTTAGCTAGCAAGGCTGGGAAAGCCTGAGGCCTCGGAAAGCCACCGCCAGAGTAGACGTTACCAGCTTAGATGGATCAGTGGTCTCACTCAATATAAAGAATCTCAGATGAATGCATCCTGCCCCACTAGTGCTCATTTAAAGACCCAGGTGTCCCTGTCCTCTGACACACATGCAAACTGTCTCTTGAACTCTGAAACCATCTATGTTACGTAAAAGATGCCTTCTTTCCAGTTTGTTCCTTTGGTGCTGATGTTGTTTCCTTCTCCATGTCTAGAGAAGAGGGGAGGGGGCTTTGCAGCTTCTAGTTGCTAGCCTGAGATGCCTAAAACCACAAAGCGCTCCTTTGAAGTTCAACTCCCTCCTGAAGTTTCTCCCCCTCTTGCTTGTGAAATGCAGATTTTTTGTGCATGTTAAACAAATGACCGCCTTGAGCCAAAGGCTTTTTTAATGGAAGGTATGTGCTGAACTGACTCCTTCCAAAACCACTCTTTTACTTTATTTTAATAGCAATATCATGTGTAATGGTTTCTCTGAGCCTTGTTGTCATAGCTTCTGAACCACCCTGCTTAATTCTTGCTCGGTACGTTTGAACATAAAATTTGCTTATCATTCCAGGGCATGTGAACAACGGCAAATAACAGGGTGTAATTACCGTGTTTGTTAAACAGGATCCATTTGAAGCTATTGAGAGATGTTTCTTCTCCTTTTCCTTTCCCCTCATGTGGCTTTTAGGGCTCATCCATGCTTACCTTTTGCCCAGCTCTTTCCAGACACAGGCCTGCGCTTTAAAACTCAGTGACCTAGCGCTCAAGGACATGGAGCTTTAAAGCATGAACATTGGTGTGTCCGTCACCTCTGCTCTGATGGGGAACTGCCTCCCTTGCGCATGAGGGTTCCACTGCAAGCACAAGCACCGGCTCATCCTCTTCCCCGAGCTCAGTGGTGGCAGCATTTGGATGGGGGGAACGGGACGCTCTGGGATCACATCAGAATCTGGGATGGTTTCTGTAATTCTTGGAACGTCCCAGGAAAATCAGGACACCTGAAGGGTATGAGGGTTCCATTATCTCTAGGTAGGGATGGCAAAGACTTCTTTCTGGAAAACCTGGGGAGCCACTGCTAGGCAGGGCAGATAATACCAAGCTAGATTTGACTATTTTTCTGACTCGATATAAGGCAGCTTGCTGTGTTCCCACAGGCTTACAGAACTAGGCTTAAGTCGCATTTGGCAATTTGAGCAATTAAGGATGTGACCCTGTAGCGCTTCCCCGGGAAGTACGCTCCACTGAGCTCAAGAGGCCTTACTCTGTGACTGTGCTCTTTGATGTATAGATAGAGGAAGATGAGATACGGATATTAAAGGTTCATCCTTGACAGGAGAGTTGAACGCAACGCCTACGCTGCTGTGGCCTGTTGTGCTCTGTGTGTTGTGTAACTTAGATGCCAGATGCAGGCTCTCCCTGTAATTACTCATTTAAGCGAGAGTGGTATCAAGTGACTTTGCTGACAGCCTTGGAGCTGCTGACCTTAATGTATTTTAAAAGTTTATCGGATACTGAACCTCAGCTAACCCGTGGCTGGATCTGGCATAATAATTTCCATAATCCCCAATTCATTATCTTAAGAGGGAACGTATTGTTTTCCTAATTAAGTCCATGCACACGCTCCGCTTCTTCCCATGCAAATACACTGTTGCACAAACTAATTAAAGAGAATATACAGCTATAAGGACTCGAGCTGTCTTTTATGTAAGCTCTTTAAATGGTAGAAAATCTCTTCCTCCTGTTCCTGGCAAATAATAATATAAAAACTTGCAATGAAACAATGAAGCCATCTTGTTGGCCGGCTTGTTCAGAATCAATGCTTTGTTGCTTGCCTGAGTTTTGAAGCCCCATCTGAGATCAATATCCATTTGTACTAAGTGTTGTTTTCTGTGCAGAAAAAAGGTTGTGTGTGTCTGGCGTTTGTTGACCTGACCTGCCTACCTTACAGGGTTGCTGCTAGGATTACTTAGATAATGTATATGAACACTCTAAAGCTCTATATGATTTTACCTTTCGAAAATTTGCTCTGTATTTCTAGATGGCGTTTTAACACATGGTTTGAAATCTCTTCAGCTCTGATTGTATGTTTGGGTTTATTGCTCCGTTGTTATATAATTATTTATTATAGTGATGGCTTTATTATATGGTCCGTCCGCCCCCCCTCCCCCCAGATTTGTGATCTGCTCTGGATGCCCTTTAGAGTAAGAAAATAGGAAGAGTCAAGTCTCACTAGTTGTGTATCTGTTTTGCATCCCAGATTCTATTCTGCCTCAAACCCTGGAGAGCAGCTGCCAGTCATTGCAGACTATACTGAGCTAGAGAGACCAATATTCTGACTTGGTATAAGTTGGCTTCCTGTGCTTCCTAGGTATCATTACCTTCATGATACTGACCTACATAATGTGCACTGTGAGGTGCACTCATTAAGCATCTTGTCTGCACACGCATGGGCTGACTCAGTGCCGTTTACACTGCCACAAAAGTGGGATCAGTACATGGTCCTGCTGCCTTAAACTATTCCTAGGTAAAAAGTTTTAAGATTCTCTTACAGGTCTTTTTCCTGCTTCTGCCAGTATATGACCAAGGGCAACCAACAGCAAAAATAAGGGCTAGCAGATTGTGTTTACTTAGGTGCCAGAAGTGTAGGTCTGTTGTGACTGGCCCTAGACATGGGTAAAAAAAGGTTAATGACCCCTGGACGGTTAGGTCAAGTCAAAGGTGACTATGGGGTGTGGTGCTCATCTTGTTTCAGGCTGAGCGAGCCGCCGTTTGTCCACGACAGCTTTCCAGGTCATGTGGGCAGCATGACTAAACCACTTCTCATGCAACGGGACACTGTGACGGAAGCCAGAGCGCATGGAAAAGCCATTTACCTTCCCGCTGCAGTGGTACCTATTTATCTACTTGCATTGGCATGCTTTCAAACTGCTAGGTTGGCGGAAGCTGGGACAGAGCAAAGGGAGCTCACCCCATCATGCGGATTTGAACTGCCAACCTTCCAATCAGCAAGCCCAAGAGGCTCAATGGTTTAGACCACAGTGCCACCTGCATCCTGGCCCCAGGCATACATGAGGTAATGTCAAAGGTCAGTTGTGATGAGGGCACAGATACTGGGCACAGGTGACATCCATAATCTTAGGGACACATTGCTCGGCCTCTGAGATCATGGCCGTTGTGGCTGGTCAATAACTGTGATCACTGGTCTCTTACACACTGTCTACACATGCAAGCATATGGTAACAAAAAACTGAGTGCCATGGCACGCTGGTGGGTAACTGTTTATGGAGAGTTTGAAGTTGGTGGTAAATCAGGAATGCAGAACCTGTGGCCCTCCAGATGTTGTTAGACTAAATTTTTCATCAAGCCCCAGCCAGGATAGCCAATAGTGAGGGCTGATGGGAGTTGTAGTTCTAGCAACATCTGGAGAGCCACAGGTTCCTCACTCTTGTAATAAATGCAGAAGAGGACTGAGGTGAAAGTTGGCACCTGCTGGAACATGAGTTGAGCTACAGTGGAAGATAAACCAAAGTAACGAGGTGAGAACTAAATATAACAGGAATACAGTAACAAGAACACATCCTAATAGCTGGGGTGTGAAACATAAATACAATCGCATCATCTAAACATGTGTGAGAGCATATTTTTCTTCGTGCAAATGATTAGTGGCTTGGGGGTGAGTGCAGAAATCATTTATTCTTCATGCTATTTATATTTCCTCCCTGAGCCATAGAGTTTAGGGTGAACCAAGAGCACAAAATAGCTGAATGAACAACTTCATGTTCTGCATTGTATGGGCAGACATAAAACTGCACCTACTTGGGTTCAACAGATTTTTTACATGAGGATTATGGGAGCGAGTTGCATTTTGCATAGCAAATAACTGAAGTAGTGGAAACAGATGAATTTCAGTGGTCAACATCTTGTACACACTACAAATAGTTCCAAGTGCTTTTCTTAACTGGCATCCTCTAAGCAACCATAGTTAATTTCCTTTTTTCATCTAGTAGCTAAGCCAGGATTTCGGGGGTAAATAATCAGTCATTGATAGTCTTCTGATGGCAATAAAGTTTTTTGATTGGGGAAGTGTGTTGCATTGTTGCCAGATAAATCAATATTCTCAGCAGTGCACAGCTGCTTTGATCCACAAAGCAGCCCATTGTTGAAGCCCATTCAGCTGAATGGTTATAGTACTGGTGGGGTAATTTGAAGACTCATGTCTTTGGCATGTCTCCCTTACATACGAAACTGCAAACTACCGGTATGGCTCTGCAAGGGATTGTGGGTATATCATATGAGAGGTTTTAAGCTCTGTAACACACTAAGATACCTTAAGGGAAGTCATGAAAGTTAAACTGGTATAAAACTGGCTGATGTGCATGGATTCAATGCACCCTTAGCGTGCTTTTGATCCCAACTTCCCATTCTCCCCAATCAGTGATGTAACTAAGGTCTTGCATAAAGCCTGGCACAGATGTTGGCAATTGTTTGCACCCATCTGTCTCAGGAGACAATGGAGGAGTGCGCCTTTGTGGGCGAAGTCAAACCATTAGAGAGTTACAGCGTCTGCTGTGGCTGTAGAGACCAATTTGGGAGAGACATGTTTTGTTGCAGCTTGGGCAGATGAAGGCTTCCCGTTGTGCTGATGCAGATGTTGGCATGTCAACTTGGAAAAGAGAGGGCAGGGGAACAAGCATGAATTGTGCCAGTCATTTTTATTTACATGTCTCTTCCTTTCAAGTATAAAGTGGGGCAAGAGGTTCTGATTTTGACATCCAAAGGGGCGCAAGGGTGAGAGGAGCCGAACCATCCCCGATCTTACTTCTCCATCTCCCACTGCTTCTCCATTGTTTACTGTGAAGGAAGGAGGCATGGCATCACCTATAAACATGGCTGACACTGTCACACCTAGTATCTGGTCCTCGGTTGAGTCAGTTGTCTCTGAACCCTGACTAAATGAGAAGAAGCACATTTCTCTATGTCAGAGACCTGTTGTGAAGCTCAGTGTTTTAAAGGATGCAGGCTGCTGAAGCATCACACACCATTAATAGGTGTTTTGTGCTACGTATACTGATTGAGTAGTATTTTGTTTTTCTGCTATATCGAGCAATTAGCAGGCTTTTCTTCTCTCCTGGAAGGAGTAGTGACACCATATGGTGGAAGGTAGGATTTCCCTGACCGGTCCGGCTTTGTGCTTCATAGATAGGCCTTCTGAAGCGGCAGATTTCATAAGGGCGCCCTTTTGAAACTGAAAGAGCAAAATACATTTTCTCGTCTCTGTAGCAGGCGTCCATGAAGCGGGAGCAGGATGCCTTGAGGCCCCAACAACAGAGCTTCAAAACCAGAGAATGAGCAAGCATGCCGTTTCCCAGTCTCCTCTTATCTGATGTAGTCTCCAGAACAGACAGACAGGACTCCAGCAGTTAGTATGAGGGGAATGTGGGAGTTGGTAAATATACTAAGGCACACAGAAAATGAAATGAGCCTTCATTTCTAGGATGCTTCCAGCTCCCTAGTCCTCAGTTGCAGCAAGTGGGAGCATCCTTGATTCCACGCTCAAGAGGAGAGATGAAAGAATGCCCCATATTTGACACTTTGCGAGTTGGCTGAACCCTACAGCATGGTCTTCATAAAAATCCGAAGTCCATAGCTTCAAAGCCTTTTCTTGACTGGTGAAAGCCCTAAAAATTCCTGGAAGGACTGCCAAAGGCCAACAGGTCTTGATTCCATCAACTGCTTTCGGTTAGAGCCGGGCTCTGTTATTTATGAGGGCCAAGGGGAGGCGAGATGATTCCAGATGGGTGGCGGAATCAAATATAGCTGTGATAAAAATCAAGGCACTCATGCGAAAGGGAAAACATGTCTGCAATGGAAGGACTGCAGCAGGCACACAGATTGCGGCTCCTCTTAGGGTAGTTAGGAATAGCTTGGTATCCTTCCATGGAGTAGTCCCTGTGCTTTGTCACAGTGTTGCCTATGGGGGATTGTGGCTCAACCACCACAAGGTGAGGGAATAAAATGGCAGGTGTTTAATGACTGCCAACCAGCAGTTAGGAATTCTTGAAGCAGGAAGTGAGGAGCAAAAGGACTGGGTTGTTAGAATATCACTGCTTAACTGTTAGGATGGTAACACGACAGCACCTCGGCTCTGGCGGAAAATGCCACCAATTGTTAAGTGAGGACTGGATGCCTTGTCCTTTTTCTCGCACACAGTTCTCTCCCAATGCTGGACATTGTGGGTAGAGCTTCTTTGGCATCAAGAGGAGGTATGGGGAGAGGAAAGAAACTCACCATCTTTGATGGGCTGGTGAAATTCAGAGAAATTTTCTGCTGCCCTACTTAGGGTCACCTATGTACCCAAAAGAGCAGTAATAATAATAATTTTATTATGGGTGCCTCCAGACTGTCAATATTTTGCAGGAGGGATTCAAGCACATTGGAACATTAGGATTGTGCAGTTAAAGTAAATTAAAGGGCTTTGTCATCCTAGCGCACCAAATCCACTTCACACGGACACAGCATTTTTGCAGTTTGGAAAGTAGCAGTGAAATGCACCTGCTGAGTTTCTCAGCTTATCACAGGAATATTGTGCAACTTTTGGTGACATCCATTTTGTTCCAGGTTCAGTTCGAAGTGCTGCTGTTTGACCTTTAAATGTCAGAATGGTTTGGAATCAGGATTTCTTTTCTCCTATGAGCAGGAGGAAGCCCTGCTTTATATATAGGCCCCAGGGTCTCCCCTGTGGTGGCTCCAGGATTTGGACTCTCACCTGCCACAGGAAGCACAGAAAGCCCCCTCCCCCTTATTGCTTTCTGCTGACAAGAGTAAAAGTCAGCCTTTCAACAGGCATGAGGATCATCAGAAGCTGCCTTATACTGAGTAAGACCATTGGTTCATCTAGCTCAGTGTTGTCTGCACTGATTGGCAGAAGCTTTCCAGGATTTAAGCCAGGGACCTCTTCTCTGCCTTGCCTGGAGATTGAATTTGGGAAAGATCTAACACAGCTACAGCCCTTCTGGGTTAAAGAAACCTCTGGTTTTTGTCTCTTAAGGCTTTTATTATTGTCGCTGCTGTTTTAATGCTGGGTAGTTTATTGCCATTTTTATAGTTTTATATTGTTTTGTTGGGTTTTTGGTTTGTTGGGATTTTTAGACTCCTAAGAGTCCTTTTTTTGGGGGGGGAGGTGTCAGACTGGTTTTCTCCTCCTTCCACGTTTTTGCATCAGAGGCCTAAACAGCCTGTGATCTGCCAAGCTCAATGCAACCCACTAGATCTGCATTGGGACCTGACAGGTGCTTGTCCAAGCCCAGCCCAGCCTTCTCTTTTTTTGTCGCTCTGTGCAGGCAGCAAAGCCAGGAGGTCCCTGAAAGTCCCAGTGGGTCACCCACCACCCACAGCTGGTGAACTGCGTTGTTCAGTTGTTGGGTTTCATGCTTAGGTAGTGTTTAAAAGCTACATCTAATGAATGAAGGAGCACACAGTCATTTATTTCCACTGACCTTTGTTTTTGTTTCCGTATGTGTTTTCCCACATCCTTAAGCTGCATCAAGCTCAGAAACTTAATTTTTAAAATAAATCCTGGTTGGAATCAGAAGGACCCTGAGGAGTGGATAGGTGTTTCTCCCAAAGCTACCCAACATGGCAAAACTGTGAATATATATATATAGTTTCAATTAAGTTATCTCAGGGCCTAATTACACATCATATGCAAATACCTATAATGAAACCCTGCTAACAACCTTGGGGGGCAGGGAGAGAAGCTGCTTTGGGAAGTGCAATTTTATCTACTCCAAAGTAAAACCATGTAAGTGTGTGCAGGATCGCATTGTTGCAGGTAAGGAAGTGGCAAAGGGTAAAGAACCTCCATCCCTTTGCTGTTCCTTTGCTCTAAATCGGCTTTTCTCTTGCAGAGAGAAGGGGAGGACATTTGAGTTTTGGGGGACACATTTGTATGCACAATTTAGTTAGGCTGTATTCTTAACCCCACTTACTGGGGAGCAAGCCCCACTGAATTACGTAGGGCTAACTTCTGAATTATGGTGCTGGAGGAGACTCTTGATAGTCCCATGGACTGCAAGAAGATCAAACCTCTCCATTCTTAAGGAAATCAGCCCTGAGTGCTCACTGGAAGGACAGATCGTGAAACTGAGGCTCCAATACTTTGGCCACCTCATGAGAAGAGAAGACTCCCTGGAAAAGACCCTGATGTTGGGAAAGATGGAGGGCACAAGGAGAAGGGGACAACAGAGGATGAGATGGTTGGACAGTGTTCTCAAAGCTACCAGCATGAGTTTGACCAAACTGCGGGAGGCAGTGGAAGACAGAAGTGCCTGGCGTGCTCTGGTCTATGGGGTCACGAAGAGTCGGACATGACTAAACAACAACAACATCTGAGTGGACATGTTTAGGAAGGATTATATTGTTAACCTGTTCATCAGTCTGATGCCTTAATGCTACCCAGTAGTGTGTCAATAATGGTTGTTTCTACTTCAGTGTTAGCATAGAAAATACTTGGGCAATGTGTAAATTGGGGCAGGGAGTCCTGAGAAGTACTGGACTTGCTTGCAATGTACACACAGGGGCATTCTGGGCAAATTAAAATGCTGGAGGATGCCACAACTGCCTCACCTGATGCGTCTCTTCCCTGTGCTTGGCTGACCCATCCCTATGGTAGTCTGTTACCACCCACCACTGCCCATCCCCATCCATCCCTGCTGTCAACTTTGAACCACCATTAAGCTCATTGAGAGGGACATCAGGGTATAACTTGGGGGGCATTTTGCCCAGGACCCTTTCAAACCTTGTGCAAGCCCTTTAAGTGTCTTTAGTAAACCATGCTGCAGCTGTTCCACGAGAGCTGTCTCATTGCAGCTATCCCATGGGCACTTGCTCCCAAGGAAAGGCAAACTGCCATGAAGTTAACTCTTGGGTGATGAATGGGAAGAAAGTGCCTGATCAAGAATCCACAGAGGTGGCTTGAAAGAAGCAGTGTATACATTTCAAGTAGTGTTGGCCTTTGGGGAGAGTGATTGGCTCGGCTTTCCTCCCCTCCTCAATTGTAACAAGAGGAGGGTCTTTTCCTCCACTGTTCAGAAAGCCCACAGGACAAAAAGCATTTCTTCTTCTTTGGTGTGAACCAAGTCATAGCCCTTCAATAAATAAGTTGTTCCAGGGGGACCATGTTGTATGTGATCATAATTACATTCATTTTTTAAAAAATAATCATAAACACTCTTGTTTTCTAAGACCCAGAAAAACTGATTTCAAACAATCAATTTAATTTGAATGGTGTGTGTGTGTGTGTGTGTGTGTGAGAGAGAGAGAGAGAGAGAGAGCACTTTGTTTGTTTAGCATCTCTCCAGCCTTATCCAAAGAGAACCAAACAATGCATTAAAAAAAATACACACACAGGAGGAAGAAGAAACAAGAATGAGGGGGAAAACGTTGGAGAACTTTAAAAGACTCTAACGCTAGGAAGGTGGGATCAGCTAATTTGTCCCTCTTTTGTGTCATTTATTAAGCCTTTTGTTCTGGAACGCATGGGTTCAGTGGGAAAGCGTTTTTGATATATAATGTATTTACTTTTTGCTAATTAATTAAAGCAGTATTCATATGAAAATGTCGGCTGATAATGGCTTTCACAGCAACAACTGTGTTGTTGTTGGGGTTTTTGTTGTGCTTTTTTTTTTTTTAAAGCAGCAACTTTTTAATTACAAATTGACTGGCAGAAATATATAAACCCCAAATATTGTTTCGCTGATTTCCTTTTAACTGTGTTACTCTTGCTTGATTTATCGGATTAGGGCTTTTCACACATAGTGCGTACAAGATATTGTTTTTAATGAGAAATTAAAAGATTACCAACAATACCCATAAACCATTAAAAACACAAACCCTAGATGAATGGTAATTAGACGGAGTGATTTGAGACTGATAAATTGAAAGCAATTAATGTATTTGTTTAGGATTTAGGAGATATGCTGTGAGTGTTGCAGAATGCATCTAAAAGGTTCGGATTTGGAAATCGGTGACATATGGAGATGCTCTCCCTGCTCCAAACCCTTTTCTGATTTTCAGCATGTTGTGGGTATTGCTGCAGCAACATCCATCTGGGTTTTCTCAGCCACTTCTCTTGCTTACTTACTAATTTTAAGTAATCAGGCCTGTTTTTCAGTATTTTGGACCTCTCTCTCTCTCTCTCTCTCTCTCTCTCTCTGTGTGTGTGTGTGTGTGTGCGCGCGCTCCCCAACACACACACACACACACACACACACACACACACATGCCATTCCCTGCTGGGTTAAGCCTTGTCTGGAAAAGAAAGCCTTTACAACTTTGCAGAACAGTCTTCGCAGCAAAGGACCAAGGAAAGGGGGTTACTTTATTTTGCTGTGACCAGAGGGCATAATCAAGATGCACACCCAGCAGTGGATCTACATTTTTGGGTGCCCTGAATCTTGAACAGTCATGTGGGCTCCTTTGCAGCCAGCAATGGGGTCTGGGTAACTGCGGTTCTCTTCTTCAGTGGGGTTGCTCCATGACTGATCATCACACTTTTACAACATCTGTGCTGCTGACTCTCAAACTTTGGGATTATTGAAATATACACAACAACAAAAATGATCAATTTGAGTTGTGCTATTCAAATTGGGTCTACTAGACCCATTTTTTAAAAAGCAATGTGGACTTAAGTCACTTCTGTGGCCCGCCTGGAACTAGGGTCCCTGAGGCTTAAGCTTCATTAGTTTCATAGCAGAGCCATCCCTGTGCAAACCTACATTGGAAGACATTCAGGAGAGTAACCCAGGAATTTCTGCTTCCTTCTGAGAGAAGTACGGCAGCTTCAGGAACTGATTCCAGAGCCTTCCTTGTACACAGATCGTTTCTGTGTAATATATACCCAGATACATGCGTCTATTAATTTTCACATTATCTTTTCATGTATCTTCATGAGTGTGGGTCTTCATAACACATTTACCCTAAAATGAAAAACAGCTCTCATCCTATATATACTTAAGCAAGCTAGGAAGGTGACAGCGGGGAGGAAGAATCAATTGTGAGGCTGTTTGTTTCACTGCGTACCTTGAGAGAACAAACCCACCCCATGGAGGAGGTAAAGTGTCCAGGCTATACCTCAGGGGAGGCTAACCTGTGGCCTTCCAGACTTCGTTGGACAACAACTCCCTTCAGCCACATCTGTGACGTTAACATAAGAGAGAGTGCTGGAGGTAAATAGTTAAACAGGTTGACCAGTTAGGACCTAGGGGGGTGGAGTCAGTGGGACTATAAAACCAGTTCTGGAAGGAGTTTGTTGGGAGTTGTTGGTGGGTAGTTGGTTGGATTTAGTGGGTTGGCTGGTTGGGAAAGGCAGTTGGTAATAGAGAGACAGTTAGGGCAGCGGGTTCTTGAGTGTGGGGAGGTAGAAGAGATAGAGAGAGGGAAATAAGACTAAGAAAGTAAAGAGCAACAACGTTTGGAATGTCCTAAACGCTTTGTTTGTGTCTGAAATAAAATACATTCTTCTTTATTAATTGAGAAGCTGACTGAGACTGAAGTGATTTTACCAGGGAGGACCTGGTTGGTGGCAGCGGATTAGTGGTGTACTGGTCAATAGTCCGTGAGACGCCCGGGGGCTCCGTACGAATGCCACAGCATCTGGTATGGCCAATGGTTAAGGATGATGGGAGTTGTAGTCCAACAACATTAGGAGATCCACAGGTTCCCCGCCAGTGGAAAAGCGCATAGCCCTGGTGCTGCGGTCTCCTTGAAAACCATGTTCCTTCTTAGCTAGTTCAAGCAATCTTCCAAAGGGACCCTGAATAGCTCAGTCAGTAGAACATGATACTCTTAATCTCAGGGTCGCGGGTTCAAGCCCCACGTTGGGCAAAAGATCCCTGCATTGCAGGGGGTTGGACTAGATGGTCCTTGTGGTCCCTTCCAACACAACAATTCTATGTTTCCCCCATTCCATCTACTCGCAATATGGCAGGCAGCCCATCAAGAGATCCAGAATGCTTGGGAATGCCTGTCTTTACCGTAAAGGTTGCTTCATCCTGCTGCATGGCAAGCCTTAGAGGACAGGCAGCAGTCCCATTTTCTTTGGGGCTTATCCTTCAATGTCTTGGCTATGGCATGTCTCCCAACTGTTGAAGAGAAATGTGATTGCAAAGTTCAAAGGATCCGAGTCCCTTTATAGGAATCTTAGTAATTAGCACCTTGCTGCAGAAAAAAAATACCAGAACATAATCTTCCAAATTAATTTGAATTAATATGCAGCCCCCCCCAAAAAAACCCCTCTGTATTTGCAGAAGTGTTGGGCAGTTTCCGAGAATATTGTTAGCTCTTCCTAGTAGCCAGAGCCTTGTTCCATAGCCAGTGAAATGAACAGAGGCAGGGACAGATACTATTGCTTTGCTGGCCTGCTTTCTGGAAAAGGTACTTTTATGACACGTGCTGCTATAGCACAATCTCTTTCTCACTCTGATTCTTACCCTACCATGTACACTATACGGTTCTTAGAAGTCCATTCCTACCTCTTTGTGAGATTGTATTGCAATCTGCTGTTCATAGTGCTGAGGGCCGAGGGGGAGAGGCGCAAGGTAGAAGGTGGTAGAGACACTCAGTGAAGGGGGGAGGCTTCCCTGTGCCAAAGACAACAGTATCAAAGTTGCACGTTTCACATGCAATGAGCAAATGCTGTTCAGCACACCAGAAAGCTCAAGCAATGGCATTTTGCCATTTTGGAAAGGTTACCAGTTGCCTATTGAGTTGTCCTGATGTTTAGATACCCAAAGTTTGGAGGTTTTTAGCTTTTTTTTAACACCCCATTTTTTTCTTACAACAAATCATTTTGAGAAGGAGTGGTAAAACACACAAACACACTTTGATGCTTCCTGCATCTTTGCCACTCCAGTGTCACCCTTAGCAGTTTCGTGTTTTAAAACGGTATTGCATTGGAAGCCACCCCCGCCAGCTTCGACGCAGGGTGTGCCTTCTCTTGCCGCTGCTGGAAAAGCTGGGCAGCGACTTTTACTAAGGCTTATACGAGTTTGGCACATCTGTGCAGAAGTGTGTGCTGCAACTCATCAAGGTCTGCAATGGAATATTAGCTTCACCTAATATTTCTCCGACCCAGCGAGCATCATTTTAAGATCAAAGCTCTTGGGAAGACAGGGTTTTCCTCAACTTCCTCTCAGGATGCACTCTCGGAGCATAGCACAACTGTCTCCTGAGAGGAGGAGCCAGTTTCGTCTTCCCATCAGTGTGACTGGCTTTCTTTCTTTCTGGGGGTTTCATCAGGCGGTTGCATAGAGTTTCCTAGGGGAGGACAATTGCGGAGGGGATTCCAGGGGGACTGGTTTTGAGCAGAGTAAAATGGCCCGTGAATCCTTAAGGTCTAGAACACTTCTGTTCCAGGCTTACTTCACTCTGACTTGCCTCTCAGATTAGTTGATGCTGCTGGTGATGTGCAGATCCTTTTGTGACACCAGCTTGAGCAAATCCATGAATGTTGAGATTTTTGGAACTGCATTTAGAGATCATATCTGATTGGGTGCTGGATATTCTTGTCTCCAAACGGTAGAGGATGAGGGAAGCTGTGGCCCTCCAGCTCTTATTGGACTGAACTCCCTTTGACCCCCCCCCCCCATCTAGTACGGCTGGTAGTCAGGGGTTATGGGAGTTTATTTATTTATTTATAGCCCGTTTCTGAAAAGGCAGCCCAGAGCAACTTACAACATTAAACCCTTAAAGCACAAGAGAACCAAGGAATAAACAGCAATAAAAACCAGCAAAATTTCATTACAGCAAATTACCGGCAATGACTCATCCCAAGGCCTGGGTGAATAGGTGAGCTTTGAAAACACTTAATGGTCAGGGTCAGACCTTCTTTTACAAAGTAAGGAATTCCATAATGGGGCTGCTTGTACAGAGAACCCTGGGTAGTCTCTGCATACCCAATTTCAGGGTGATGCAATGCAAACCAAGAAACCATCCCCACCAGATCTCAAAGCATGGGCAGAATTATATGGAAGCAGGCATTTTGCCAGTATCTATGTCCCAAGCTGGTATGGGCTTTGTTGGTGAAGGCTGTTTTACCTAGCTGCAAAATGGCTAGTCCCAAAAGTCCCGCAGTTCCTTGACAGCAGATCTGTCTTCGGGGCACTTGATGCAAGGCCTCATCTCAGCCTGCAACTTGTCGCTTGTCATTGACTCTGTGTCTGCAGCCTAGCACAGTCAAACACATTCGGTTCCTGAATATTGCTGGCGAAAGAGGAGAAAATTGGAGACATTTGACTCTAGACTTTTTTGTTTTGCACAATAGTGGCAGGAGCCAGTCTAATAACAACGGTGCATAGAGTTGACATTTGAAGAAAGGAGAGGGGGTTAATGTCTGTTGGTCTTGCCTCTGACCTCCACACACCCAACCAAAAGTTAGAAAATAACCCAAATGTCTACAACGTATATGCATGTCGACTCAGTATGTTGCATGATGCAAAGTCCCTAAACAGGCAGAGAGAGCCATGTGTCTACACATTGTAGTGCATAGGCTCTGTTCTGACCTCCAAGTGACTGTGGTGGAGGTCAGGGTGCAGTGCACCCATTCAGTACTTCTCCCTGCATTCATTGTGTAAAAAGGGCGTACATGAGCAGTGAAAAGTAGAATACCCTTTAAAAACTTGGAATACCCACGGCTACTCTTAATTCACTCCAGAGTTTACCAATCACGCTCCACCACAGAGGTCATTCCAGGGGTAACTCCTGTTTTATACTTGTAACCTCTTATCTATTACATATAATCTCCCAGATGATTTTTTTTCAAACTTGTGAAGTTCCAGATTCAGGGCAGTGGGCTGTACAGCAGGAAGCTTTTTCCTGGGCATGCAAATTATTAGTGACGTGGCATTTCCTCGCTTTGCCTGGATCCAGATGGCCATGTGTGATACAGTGGCTGCTTATAAATTCATCACAGGGTGGCATGGACAGTTATGTGCTGCTGCTGCTGCTGCATCCTGCTCCATAACGAGGCAAACAGATGTCACGTCCTCCATATTTCCACACAGTTGCACAGTATTGGCCTTGAGTTATTGGGGGCCCGTGGGCATGGTGCCCTCTGTGGATCCCCCTTCCTGAGTGAGCTCCCCATTTCCCCACTCACTTTCTACTAGGCTGTGTAGCCTGCATCCTGGCGCCAAGAGCAGCTGGCATGGTGCAGCCCTCACCACACTGGCATTGCTGCAGCTTACCTGTATGGGACTGCAGTGGGGCAGGATGGGGTAAGGTTGGGGCTGGGAGGATGCACTGGCAAGGGTACAGATTTGCTGCAGCAATGCACCTGCCAAACCCTGATCTTGCTGCATTCTAGCCCCATCCAGGTAAAGGGCAGTGATAACAGGTGTTGAGACGACAGCTGTGCCCCACCACACTGGCCGCTCCTGCCGGGGGCCCATTTTCCACTGGACAAAAGTATATACCTGTCTCTCTCACTATCTTCCTTCAGTAAGTCTGCTGCTGGTGCCTTTTTATCCCCTCCCACATTACGAGCCTGCTCTGGTCTGCTGCCATTTTTTGATCTGCATCGGCTGTTAGGATTAGGTGGGAATTTTATCATGGTGCTTTAAAAATCTTATTTTTAGAATTGTTTTTATATGCTTGGTTTTAGAGGATCAGGGGCGAGCGTGAATATATACAAATTAACAGCTGTCCAGTACAAAAGCTGGTATGGATCAGCCCCAAATGCTAACTGGGATTGTTACAGAATGCCTCCTTCTTAGTACTCCGAGCAACTGTACTCTAGGAAGTTAGTGCCTCTCCACTGTGTAACCTAAAAGATATTACTTTGATTAATATCCTGACTTTATAGAAATAGGTTATCATATTGAGATTATTGGGGAATTGGACCTGTGCCTGTGGCTCTGGAACATGTAAGGACATGAGAATGGGTGATGGCATGATGACAGAAGACCAATTCAGGTAGAACCAAGTGAGCAAAGGGGCATGAGGAATGCACAGGGCTTGCCCTGCCCCTTCGTAAGGACATAAAATGAGAGATAGACATTGTGAGACGGTGCAGAGGATGGTGTCCCCCAGCTGATGTGGGAATACTGGGAATTGAGCTTGGAACTTTCTGCATGCAAAGCGGATGCGTAACCACTGAGCTATGACCTTTCTTGTGATTTGCATGGGGTGGAGGTGGATGAAAGGGTGCTGGGATGGGGCTGGTGGGTTTGTTCTTACTTTCCCCTTCTTGGGCTCCTTTGGAAGGATAGGCTCTAAGTTTAATTATTATTACTATAACTAATAATACTATACACATGTGGACGGCTAGCAAGTAAGCAGCAATCAAGTGCAGTGCAATCAAAGGTGAAGCAGGCCTAGGGTAGTATTTGAAAACCTGTGAAAATCAGATGATTAAATAACTCACCTGTCAGATTTGTTTTCCCCTAACCTGAGCTAAGTAACATGGTGCCCTCCAGATACTGTTGGACTACCATTGGCCATTCTGGCTGTATATGGCGGAAGTTGGAGTACATGTGGTGGTGTCATGAGTGGATACAAGGGAGTGGAGGGAGGCACCAGCGGGGGAAGAAGACTCAGAGCCAGGGGAGTGGTGGTAGGACGATGATGAGTGGTCAGAGCGAGCAGACTGGGAGGAGGAGGTGTCAGAAGCAGAAGAGGTAGCAGGGTTTAGTGAGCAGGAAGAGGCTGTGTCAGAGAGCAGTGCAGACTCCAAGGCTGAAGCAGAGGCTGAAGCGGAGGCTGACCAAGAGGCAGAGTTGAGACAGGCTGCTGAAGAATCCAGGGAGTCTTCCCCTCTTGTTTGTGACTGCTTGGGAAAGACCCTGGAGAGGAGGAGCCTTAGAGAGCAGTGGGAAGATGGGGGCCTTCAGTCCTCTCAACTGCCTCATTGGGGCAAGACCTACTGGAAAGAGTTGCTGGAATCACTAGGACTGCACTCTTAAAGAGTTTCTTTAAGACTGGTTTCTTTAAGAGTTAACTTCACTGACACCATGCTTTTTATTGACGACCTTTGCCTCACTCCAGCTTCTGACAGTTGGGTACCATATTGGCTATCCCTACCCTAACCCTAAAACAAGGCAGCCCTGTTTAGGGAAGTTTTTAATATTTGAAGTTTTATTCTGTTTTCAGTCCTCTGTTGGGAGCCGCCCAGAGTGGTTGGGGAAACCCAGCCAGATGGGTGGGGTATAAATAATAAAATTGTTGTTGTTGTTGTTAATTGGACAAAATATTTAGGATTGGAACATTGCCTTATGCAAGGGACCTTGGGACCCTCTGGTCCTCCAAAGAGTCTCAACACAACATGCACAGTGAGAATTCGCATAGCAGTTATCCACTCATTCCCCACCGCTTGGCACTTGATTTAGTTTATTGTGCAGCACTCGCCTAAAAACTAAATCCCAGTGAATTTTCCTCAGTGTTATTGCAGAAGTTATCGAGAGTGATAGATGCTGAATGTGAACACAGGCTAGCCTAGATAAACCATATCAAGCTTGGAAGATTTCATTTCACCCAGACACTGATCAGAGGCTGTAGCTGAAATAAGGGACCTCGCCACTTAACTCCTGTCTCACCCCACAGAGGCCAATATATTAAGAGAGAGAAAAGGGTGGGCAGAGGAATTGTTGAGAAACTTGTGATATGCAAACATTATCTGTCTCTAAAATATTGGTCTGTTCCACAGCAGCTAGGATTTGGTCTCCCTGTCAATGGATTAGATGCAAGGGATCTAAAACAAAATGCTCCTACAAAGAAAAATGAAAAGCTAGCCTTTTCTTTCCCAAATGCAGGCTGAGCAACCCAGCAAATTCTTTTTTTTCAGGTTAATCTACACTTTTACAACCTGATAACAGGCCGGAGCTTTCTTCTAACCACCCTTGATTGAATTTGGAAGGTTTCTTCCCAAGAGGAGAACCTGTTCGGCTTTTATTTCTGTAAACATGATTTAGTGCATACCCCGCACACTTACTTCCAGTTTTGTTTTGTTCTGAATTTTGGAATTGTGTGTGTGTTGGTGTTTTTATTTATTATTAAGCTAGTGGGTTTTTTTATATAAAAATAAAAATCAATTTCAACAGCTGGAATTAATTTTCCTGTTCCTGAGTCTTCACTCGGGCCTGTCACAGAGCAGGAGGCTTTCTATTAGCATAAACATAACTGAAAGCTCTGGTATTTGCATTAATGTACTTTTAACAAGTTGACAGGCTTCTGGCACATATTCCTGAGATCTGAGAAGCAAGGGGTGGCGAGGGGGGAAGGCTCCATTATACCTTACACTGGCTGGATTGTACGAAGCTGTCAGGTAAAAGAACCCAAAACCCTCAGGTTTCTTTTCCCACTGCAGAAAATGTGGAGCAAAGTATCCACTCCTAAGCAGGTGCACAAATCTGACTCTCTCTCTCTCTCTCTCTCTCTCTCTCTCTCTCTGTGTGTGTGTGTGTGTGTGCTTGCACACGAAAACTCCTTGCCGCAAAGCTCCTCCCCACCTGAGGAGTATTGAAGTCCTTACAACTAAGATCTTGGATGAAGGGTAGTATACAAAGTTAAATGAATGAAGGAAGGAATGAATGAATGAAGACTTGCACATTAGGCTTGCTGGAAGCACTCCTAATACAAAGTCTCTCCTTTTGTTTGCTGGTTAAAGTTTTGTGTGTGTGTGTGTGTGTGTGTGTGTGTGTATACATACATACATACTTTATAGATGGATAGTATACATACTATATACACACAAACATACATACTTACATACATACATACATTCTGTGTGTGTGTGTGTGTGTGTGTGTGTGTGTGTGTGTGTATCCCTCACAGACCACATCGCCTGGAGACAGGCAGTCAAGTCATGTATCCATAGCAGCGACCAGAGCAGGAATGTCCACTTGGAGGAGCACAGAGAGAAGAAACGCCATGGTGCATCTGCAGTGACAGAACTGGATACCTTCATCTGTCCCAGCTGCAACAAAACATGTCTCTCCCACATCAGCCACAGCAGGTGCTGCAACCTTCCAAAAGCTTGACCTCACCCCCAAAGGCACACTCCTCCATTGTTTCCTGAGGCAGACCGTGGCCAACATCTATCTATCTATCTATCTATCTATCTATCTATCTATCTATCTAGCTATCTATCCAGAGAGAGGGGTGTAACTCAAGCCCCAATATATTTCAGAAGATATTGCAAGATATGGGGTTATTTAAAAATTGAGCAGCATTCTTCGGTGCATTGAAAACTGGTGGTGCTATTCAGGGCAACTTTCCAGGAGCCACATGTCAGTGGTGAGCGGGGCCAGAGGCTATAGCAGGTGGAGCAGCAAATGTAATTTTTCTCTTTGTACATTAGAGTTGCTTCTGTGCACTTACACGCCCCCCCCCATCTTTCATCCAGAGAAGCAGGGGGCATTATCAGAGTTCAGGGACACATTCTAGCCAGGCAAAAAGGAAGGTGCAAAGCAAGGGAAGTGAGGAATGTGGGCCAGGAAGAGTCCCAAGGGTCAAACAGAGAAGCTTGGAGAACCACATTTGACCCCTGGGCCTCCCACCCCTATTTTAGACCCCCTAGGTGTGGGCAAGGCAGAATATGGTTTTGCTTTAGTAGCTTCCATAGTTTCAGCCTCATAGTTTCACCCACAAATGCAAAGAAGGCAACACCTCAGGAAATGTTCCGCTTCATGTTTCCAGTCCTTCTTTGCATCTCACATTGGTGTATATGTTAGCCAGGGCTATGGTGCCTCTTTTACCTTCCACCTTCACCTTTCCCCATGCACTGCGAATCCAATCTGCAGGAACTGAGGCCCCCTCAAGCCCTGGAATTCTGTCAAAGTACCTGAACTGTAACGTGAGGCGTCCATCCTGTTGCAGCCCTGGGATCGCCGCAGTCCTGGCTCACAAATAAGGCCTGCCCATGTGTAGGCAAACACCAACAGCTGGGCTAGATAACATGCAGATTATAAAGTTACTCTGTGGTGGCCCTAAGCCAATGGAAAGAAGGCCTTAAGCTATCAGACATGAGGCTGAAGTTGGGCTTGGCAGGAATACCCGAGATCCTCCAAGTTATTTTCATAAGGTTTGTATATGTCCCCTTTTGAACAGCTTATTTGTTGAGCGCCCGACCCAAGCATATACACAGAGTATTTTCACATTAATGCCAAGAAAAATGAAGCCTGGAAAGTGCCCTTTTAATTCTGTGGAGTATAAGCAGTAACAAGGCCTTCTGCACGACCAGATCCATTGCAATATTTGCTAATATTTCTACTGTTGTATAAACACTTGTCCAGATTTTCTCACTGCCCTGAGAAGTCTCCAATATATATTAGGCAAGGAAATACCTTACTCATTTGTTACTGTTGTGAGCTTGAGGAGAGGTACAAGTGTGTGTGAAAATGAAGAGAGCCATATTTAGGAAGAAAAATAATAATGATGAAACCTGATAAAGGCTATTTCTTACATTAATTTAGGATCAGATGGGGAAATAGTATTCCCCGTGTAACAGGGCTTTATCGATAAGCACCAGCCTGTGATGAAAAGTAGAGGCAAAAGCAGCCATCAATGGGAGAGAACACAGGAAATGAAATGTGAAATTTCTCTGAGTAAAGTATTGATGATGCGTGAGGAGGAGGAAGCAGCAAGTCTGTACTTCTTGACAAGACTGAAGGGATTTAAAAAACAAACAAACAATGAGTTGATCCAGGATTGGGCAATCCAAGAATGGTGAAAACCCCGTAAGAGTGAAATTGGAAGACAACAAAAGCCACATTCATAGACTTGGAGGGGGAACAATGGATTCTTGATCGGTGGGGGTAGGACCTTTTCCAGACTGAGCACCACCTTCCCTTCTAGGCAACATGTCTATGGTGGGCTAGGCAATAAGCAAGTGAGGGGAGCAACAAATGTTCAATTTTTGGACATCAGATTTATTTCTGCACACTCGTCTCTGTCCTGCATCCAAGCAAGGAAGAAGCATTGACGGAGCTCAAGGGTGCATTCAAACCAGGGAAACGCAATCAAAGTGGGGCCAGTGAGGAGAGCCTTGAGGGCCAGAGAGAGAAGCCTAGAGGGCCACATTCCCCATCCCTGCTCTAGATTAAGAGCTGCAGTACTATGACAGCATACGGTAAACATAAATCAGAGGGCGGTGAAAGTGAAGCTATTGTAAAATACACAGTTCTGGAGTGTTGTGAAGTAGTATGAGAGGTCAAAAAGGTGGTAAGAATGCACAGAGAGAAAAACTTACACCAAAAAACAGTTCACTTATTGGCATTCATCTGTCTCGAAAAACTATTGAGTTTATAAAGGGATTGTTACAAATAAAATAAAGTAGATGGATTTCTGCATTCTCTCAAAATGGATGGGTTTGAGGAGACCCACAGCCATGTTTACATAAGAAGGGGCTTTTTGAGCTTTTCATGTTGATTGGTTGAACATATCTAACTGCTGTATTTTAAGTAATGTTGAAAAAGATATTATCTTGAAATATGATTGCAGGGGAGGAGATACAGAATGCAGCCTTTTACTTCACAGCTTGTTTTCCGTTGCTTTCAAAAGCTCCCAGATTCGCCTGCTCACTTCTTCACAAGTACAACCCAGACCCAAAAGAAAAATCAACAGGTTGTATCCAATACTAGTCCTAAACAAAGTAGGCCCAATGAAGTTAACAGATGTATCTAACTTAAGCTTCATTAATTTCAGCAGGTGTGTTCTGAGAAGAGCTTTGCTTAAGGAGAAGGGGGTTAATTATAAGAAGTTTTTTTTAAGGGCAAGCTACAAATTCAGTTGGGTGGATCCAGCCACTGATGTCATAAAGCCAGTGGCAAGAATGTTCTAGAAGTGTGCTTGGCAGGCCAAACATCAGATCTCGTTAAGCTCTCTGCCCTCTTATCTCAAGGAACCCTTTCAGTTCCCATTTACCTGCTTCCACAAACGGCAAGAACCAAGGGAGCCCTCCACCCCACCAAACCAGAAATAGGCAGGTGAAGAAAACTGACAAAGAAACGGGGAAGAGCCGTGAGCCCAAAAGTGATGAAGCAACAGTTTTTCTAATTGAACGAACTGAGGCCTTCATCCTGCAAACCCCAAGTGTGAGTGCTCCCCATTATCAACCTCAATCTGGACATGGGCATGAGGGTGGGTAGAGTTGGAGGGGAAAGGGGGTGTTGTTGCTGTAGAAACGGGGAGAAAACGATGCAGGGGAAAGGAAAGGGCCTCCGGTTTAGAGATAGTGTCTTCTGGTGCCGTGCTGATTCATGAGCTTTAATCAGATCTCTGTTTTCTTTCCCCACCCGTATCTTTTGTGGGTGCCTGTTGCTGTTTTTTAAAGAATTTATCTTTCATGTCTGAGCTGGGTTTCCCCACCTTGTTGCTCTGCTGTATTGGAAGGGGAAAAAATACATATTTAAAAGCAAAGTACTCTCCTATGAAACCTGTCTTTGCTCTCTTTTCAGTGATAAGTGTCAATCTGTGCAAAATTCTCTGTCCCAACCCCAAATTAAAGTTCCACATAGAGCCTTGTTCCCACATTAAAATTTTGCATTCTGTGCCCGCCCCCTTGATTCCTTCTCGTGCCACACAGCTCTGGTGTTGTTACTCAGGGCCAACAACATTCATGGTTGAAAATAACGTGTATCGTGAGGATAACTTCCCTCAGCAGGCCAACCATAGAGTTCACTACTTGATGGCTCTTTTCTGGTTCTTAGCTGGCATAGCCTCCAACATTTCTCCCGATGAAAATAGGGACACCGTAAGGAAAAGCAGGGTATTCCAGTATCAAATCTGAAACCGAGATGGCTTCTGTAAATTTGGGACTGTCCTTGCAATATAGGGACACTTGGAGGGTCTGAACTGGCGGCTTGCCACATAAAGTTATGTGGCCTTGAAATGACCACTTGGGCAAGTTTTGTTTGAATTCTCCTCAGGATGCAAATATCTGACCAACTCACAAAGGCCAGACGCTTGCCCTTTATGCTCCTGCAGTCTCATCTGATCAGAATAAAACTCGTATGGACGTGAGTTGGTAGAAGTTTTGTGACCCATAGCAGCCTCTGTCGATTGCCAAGCATTCCAAGTGGAAAATGGGCTCCAGTATTAAGAATTTATTTGCTGGCTGTGGGCCCCTCTCTCTGATTCTTGTCCTACAGGCACTTTTAACAATGCAGAGGAGCTGCTTGATCATTGGGAAGTTTGTGTGCTGAAGGTGCTGAGCTGTGCACAGCTCCTTTGGCTAAGCTTCTGTGTAAACATCATCTGTTGTTAATTCAGTCCAGAATTTTTGCAAACAAAATTTTCATTTCTCTTTCCCTCTCAACACAACCTCCCCTCCATCCACAAACCTGCCTTTTTCTTTTTCGTCTTCTCTCTCAATTATTATTTACATTCTTAGAAGGGAAGATTTTCATATGCAAATGACAAGAGCTATTTGAACAAGGTGCAAAGATTCCCTTTATGGTATAATAATATATCCTGGCAGCATATATTGGAGGAGCTCCACAATGCTGGATGTGGACATAAGAGATGCTGACCAGTCCAATAGGTACTTCAGAAAAGAAGCAAAGTGGAAAATGAGAGAGAGGGGTGGACAGCCAGGAAGTAACACTGAGCTGATTTGGATTTAACATTGCCCACCCTTTCCCATGTTATTTCATATGTGAATGTAAGGATCCAAACCTGCGTATTGTGAATTGTGGCTTGAAACACAGCAGGGCTATTTGGACCTCAAAATAATTATTTATAATTTGATATCTAAATGATAGGGTGGGTGTTTGGGTTCCAAAGATGGCATGAAAGATTCCAAATGAAGGTGTGGTTGCTGGAAAAATCAGCTTCCAAAACTAATGTACTATTTTGTTTAGCTGGTTGGATTGTATTGGTTGGATTGTATTGTTGGTTTAACAAGATAGATTTTTAAAAAGAGTTAGCACTTCCTAGTAAAACTGCCTGAATGTGATGCAAAGACATTTGGGTCATAATTTGGAGATGTTGAACCAAGCTGAACATAATGGGTATCTAAATCAAAAGCCTACCAGCGGGCTCATCAAACCCCCTGGTTCTGCTGCATGCAAACCAGGTGGTGGTGGGTTGTCAAGGCCAAACTGGAGGACTCTCAGGAAGAATTGATGGATCACAGGTTGTATAGTGCCTGAGCTAAGCCATAACCTTTCTCTTTCCTTGATGTGCTTGGTTTCTAAAGCCAGAAAATGTATTTGTGTGGGGGTGGGGAGCAGTCAAACCTAATCATACACCAGTATAGCCTGAACTAGCACACCATAGCAAGAGTTGCACCATGTGGTTCTGTGGATCATGTTGCTTAGCTCTTAGAGAAGGTCCTGAGGCGTAGGACTCTTAATAAGAAAAAAATAAAAAAATAAAACTTGCAAGATTTAGGAAATAACAAGCAGAATGACCGTGAGATCACATTGCCGTGTCCATCTTCTCTTCTAGAAGGGCTTTAACATCCCTTATCAAGATATGTCAGAATTTGGACTGCAGGTTCTCCAGGGTAGGATAGAACTTATTTCTAATCAGTGCACAGCGCATAACTATGGTACCCTCTAATTAGTAAAGCACTTATCTCCTTAAGCCAAATGAAATACAGCAAGCACCAGCTCTATTGGGGTTATACCATTGTGCTGCATTCCGTTATGTGTGTGAATCAGGCCGGAGTGACCTGTTGCGATGCAAGGGTTTCTGCTTATTTTTGCACTAGAGGTCTGCTGGAGCAAGCTTCAAGGAACAGAACAGGCTGTAGCTTTTCAGTGACAAACTGCTCCCCAAGAAACTTAAGTGGCAGAACATTCAGGGCGATCTGAAGAGTGTAGCTCTTCACACAACCCAATACTAATGAGTGGAGTTCACGACCACAAGGTGTGATGATGGTCACCAGTTATATGACTAGATGGTTAGGGAAATTTGCAGAAGATAGGTCTGGCGATGACCATGAAGGCTATATGGAATCTCCATGAACATAGGCAGCATGATACTGAATTCCCATTGCAGGTGGGAAGGTGGGGAACAACAGTGAAGGACAGCTATTTATTAGCTTCATGCTCTGCTCAAAGACTTCCTGATAGTATCCCTACTATGGGAAGTGGGATGCTGGGCTTGATGGACATCTGACCTGGCAAAGTTGTCCCTAGTTTCTTATCCATTTAGAAGCATTAGGACAGAGGCAGCCAACCTGTTGTTGAGTTCCAAGCCCCATCATATCAGGCCATAGACCACATTGGCTGGAATTGATAGGAGCTGGAGCCTAACAGGTTAGCCACCCATGATTTAGGAGATGGGACTTTCATTAGGCATTGACCTGCAATGGATGATATCCAGTGTTTGCTTGAAGGAGTGTTGTATCCTTGCTTTGTAGGACTGGCTGTGCACCTAAGGTCTGGAGCATCTCAGCACACCAAAGGGCCAGTTTCGCACATGAGCCTTCATGAGGGATCTTGCTACAGCTGGCTTTGCAAGGAAAATAGAAACCTTTCACGGGTCAGAATGCTCATTTGCATCACAAATGCCTGCCGCCCCCCCTTATGCACAGTTAGGTGGCATTGGCATAAATAGGAGGAGTTGGGCACAAAATCAGTTTAAGCCTAATGTGTGAAAGGCTTGAAGTGCACACAATTCAGGATAGACAATTATGTTTCATTCTGGATTGTTTTATTTGGTATTTTAATGTGTTGCTAAACACTTTGACATTTTTTCCTTAAAAATATAAAGCAGTATAGAAATGAAATGAATAATAAAAATTAAATTAAATTGAAAAGTTGATGATTATAATATATAGATGGAGTCATATAGAATGGGGATTGGCCCAGAGAGCACTAGCTGATTTGTTCATTGCACTGAAACCAGAAGTCAGAGTGATCCAGAAATTCAGCAAATGTTCCAGAACCTGTTACTTCTTCCAGTTGTTGCAAAGTAATTTTTCCAAGATTGTTTGTGTGCTTTCCCAGACGTACAAAACAATACCATTGGGCAAATGACACTGTGCCCAAATAGCTCAGGATGTGGCCGGTTTGAGCTGCGTACACGAAAAAATGATGCAGAGGGGGGCCTCAGAAATAATTAGTTGGCGCTAATCAGTATGACAGGCCTGGGTTGTTTTTTTTAACATCATATGGAAGATAAGTCTCTGATGCCTGATTCTGTTCAGTTCTCTTCGAGGCTGTGATAAGAAGGTGGTTGCTTTGTCAGGGTTACTCACTCTCTTCTGAGCAGTTTACTCAGCCCTGAGCTCGTTTAGATAAGACAAACATCTAAACGCCATTTCCGGAGATCCACGCCATGCTTTGCACTCAGGCAATGCTTAAACCTTGTGGTTGGTTACCAGAGACTGAAGCCAGTGATCTCGAAAACAGTCTTTTAAAGGCTCTGCCGTAACCCTTTCTGAATCTATATAAAAATCCTCCCTTCCAGAGAATCCCACCACCTCCGGTTCAGAGGAACAGAAACAATTAGTGCCTGCTTTAATGTGCCTTGCATTACTGGTTCCCTGCCTCAAACACTTACACAGACTTTCTTCGGGGCAGTGAGGGGTCTAGCAAAATACTGTGCGTCATGCAGGAATCTTCCTCTTATTCTGTTTTATCCAGATCAGTGCGGAACCTAAGAACATGAGTTTGTGACATTGCTGATACAGATACCATAAAAAACATCTAAAAATAGTTTAAAGAACAGTGCAAATTAAGCATCTAAGGCAGAGAGCTTTTCATCCAGCCGGAAAATCCACTTTAATTGCCTAAGCCTAAGGTTCTGATATGTGCTTGAATCCTTCCTGGAAAATGGCGACTGTCTGAGGGCACCCTAAGACTTAAGGAGGAGGAAGCTGACAGGCAGTGCCACCCTCTGGACTGGTTGTAAGATAGAGGGCAGGCAGGTGGGGCAGGTGGCTGATGTGGGCAGGCTGAGACCCCAATGGGCCTCCACTAAGTTCCACCATGACAGGGAGCGTTAGCACTTGCCTAGGTGCTGAAGAAGGAATCTCTCTCTCTCTCTCTCTCTCTTGTCAAAGTCAGGTTGACCTGGCTGCTGCATTGCACCCACTCTCGCACAGAGCATCCACTGCCTCCGTCTCACATGAGGGAGCTGCAGTCAAATATTAAAAAGGCAGCAGGAGCATTAAATTATTCGCCAACAGAACACTGTCATCCCTCCCATAAAACTATTTTGACCTGTAGTTTTCTGTGGAGTCTATTGCTCTTAAATGTGCAATGAGAAAGGAAATTAAAAATTAATCTTTATTTCCATCTCAGCAGAAAACCTTAATTCTCTGCATTGAAATTATACTCATAGCCCAGGACAATAAATTATAGTTTTAATTGCAGCTAGTCACGGCCAATCAAACTGGCAACCCCCACCCCTGCCTGCCTTCTCTTTCTAGATTTCACTCCTCTATCCTAAAAAAATTCATGTAGTGATGGAGAGAGAGAAATACAAAAACCTAAGAAACCAGGACACCTGGCTTCAAAAGTAACTTTTTTTTAAATCCTCTTTCCCTCCTTGTCCCCCACCCCACCCCCAGGAAATTAGTCTGAGAGCTACAGGTCACAAGTTGCTCACAGTTTATTCAGTGTTGCATGCAGATATAACATATATAGGTACTACTAAAGCACAATTTAGTGTGATGTTCTGAACTCTGCTCTCAGAGAGTGGATATTGGGAGACATCAACAAGTCCTTCTTCAGCAGCTTTCCAGCAGATAAGTGACCTAACCTCAGTGCAAATGTACCGCTTATCCATACATGGTGAATACAAACCATCATTTCCCCATCCACTTTAAACTATAGTTTCATACTTGTAACAAATACTTAACCATGGTTTCAATAGCTAGATTAACCATGGTTAATGAAAACATTATAGCTGCGTAAGACCTTAGCATGGCCATTTAGATTGGTGTCAAATCTCGGATTCAGTTTTTGCTTTTTATGATAGTGGTTGATGTTGTCTCTTCTAGGCTGTGTTGATTCTGGCATTTTGTGTGTGTTCCCCATCTTTACAGGCTCTTGCAGATGCACAGCTCACAGGCAGATCCAGGGAAAGTCTCTTGTGTATTTTGTCCCACATATTATGGAGATTTCCTCTCCTTACTCCCCACTTCTCTCTCTCTCTCTCTCCCACCCACCCTCTCTTTCCCCCCATATCAATCATTCCCCACCTTGAAAGCTTCCTTGGTTAACTGCTTATTTCAAAATCATTATTAATGAATTTGCTCAGGGATTTTGGAATTTAATTAGCCTCTTTTGAACCGCTCTCTTACCGTGTTTGACTAGAGAAACAGAAAATCCCTCCATGACTTGTTTGCTTTCCTCCTCCTTTTTATTCTCCGTCTAGAAGTGCAAAAATATAACCAGGGAGGGTGGGCTGTGTATGTGTGTATGTGTCATTGGTTGTTTGGAGCAGTTCATTTGGTTCAGTTTGGTGTTGCTTCTCAGGATATAAATTAGAAGGATCCCTGGAAGCAAGCTACTTGCTTTCTGAGATGAAGAGGCAAGATAACATTGCTTTTGGTAGAAGGCACAGAAACCTCATTTTGCACAGCTATATAGCATTTGTCAAGCTGATGACATGTTGGGACAGCCCCATGGTTATTATGGCAGCCATGAAGTCCCAAGCCATCCCAGAGCTAACCACTTTGGCTGCATTGGCTGAGCAAGAGGGATACTGCGGCTGCAGTCCAAGCCTGTGCCTTCGCTTAGTTGTTCCTCTTCTCACCCCACCCCACCCTCTCCGATTCCCCTTGACAAAGGTATCTGTCAGGAAGAGTCTCTTGCAAAGACAATGGACACCCTTGAAAAACAATGCACACCCTTCAGGTAGATTACCAGTGATTGCCCTTTTCAGGTGTGTTGCCTTTCCTTTAGCTTGGTGCGTAAGGAAAGTGGGTAAATGCAGGTTCTCGAGTTCTGGTGGATTTATGTTATATATCTTTGGCAGGGTACTTCCAGACAGGTGCATATTGTGAGATCAGTGCTGCTCATCCACACAAGCTTTCCATTTATTTATTGCATTTATATTTGACCTTTTCTCCAAGGAGCTCAAGGTGCTGTATATGATTCTCCCTCTCCTCACTTAAATCCCACAACAACCCTATGAAGTAGGTTAGGCGAGAGACAGTGGCTGGTCCAAGGCCATGAGAAGAGCCTGCTGGATCAGACCAATGGCCCATTGAGTCCAGCATCCTGGACTTACGCAGAGGTCAACCAGATGAGCTTCATGGCTGAGGGGGGATTTGGATCCTGCTCTCCCTGGTTGGTCCTAGTCCAACACTCTGACCACTGCATAGCACTGGCTCTCAGTATCCATGCAAAATTGTTGGCATCAAAATGTCAACCATTTACCCTTTTCCTGGAAAATCTAGTAAGTTAGGAAAAAACACACACCAAAAGTCTCTTGCTAAGGATCCATTCCTGTAGCCCTCTTAGTTAAAGTTTTTTTGTATGCTGTGTTTTAGCTATTTGGGCTCTGCCCACAAAACAGCCTGCATACAGTTCAAATATAGTCAAAGCAAAATTAAAATCAGAGGTACAGTAATCAAAATTCAATAAATTGCAACACAGGTGTCTGCTACAGGTGCTGCTTGCAACAGAACAGAGTTATACCATAAGTAGCAGAAGCGATGAAAAGTCCTCATTGCTTAAAACCCTTGCTGTTGTTAGTGATACCTACCACTTTAAATAATCTTACATCTTTCCCTACAAACTTCTGATATGACTGTAAGCCTTACAACAAAGGGAACAGTAAGAAAGGCTAGTACTGTTCCCCTAACAGTATACAGATGCTTGTATACTAAGACTGATGGCCTTTTAAGACTGCCCACTGAGATCTCAGTGACTCAGGCTAGAGCTACTCATGGTGCAGAGGAGGGAGAAAAACTGTACTTACATGACACTCTGAGTTAGGGACAATTTCTTCCCAACCCCATATATGGCAGCAACACAAATATGATAACAAAATTAACTCACTGAGACTGTCAAGGGGAATTTTTCTTTTCTCTCTGGCCCGAGTCCACCCAAATCTGGTGTTTCGGCCCCAGTTGTAGGGCTGATACTCTACTTCCCAATCAGAAAAATTGGCAGAAGAAGCTTGTCTTTCCCCAAGAGGGGCAATGAGGTGGATTTCGCACTTAAGTGCTTCCAGGTATTTGGGTGTCAAGAGCTGTACAACCAGGAGCACACACTGTTAATTGTTCCGCCTCATTTTGCTGAGTGGCTGTGTGCCAGAGTGCCTGTGTGTCCCTGGTGAGTGCTTTAAATGGCACAGTGTTTACTTGGAGATTTGCCTAGGACATGCAGATTGCTTCAGCATTTGATGTCCCCATCTCTGCGGCTGCAAATTTCAGCTTCAGGTTAGGTGCTCTGCCTTCTTTGAACTAAAGCAGACGGACACCCTTTCTCACTCCAGCCCATTCCTCAACAGACACTGAAGAGCCAGAGACAAAGTGCTTGTGTGGCTGCCATTATTGTTGTCCAATTTACTTTATTGGATTATCTTTCTGACGGACGTTTATGAGTCACTGATGTTTTTCCCTGCCTCTGTAACTGAAAGGAAGACTGGCCAAGGGAAAGAAGAAAGCATAAGGGGAGGTTGATCTTAACCGAGATTTCTCTAGAAACATGCATTTGTCTTCACTGCCAGAGTCAGCACCAGGCATCAGCATCGTGGCGCACCTGTTCTTTGAGTCCCAGGCCACAGTCGGGGACCCACTGCCAATATTTGGAGCCCCTGGTTCCCTCTACTCCTCCTCCTCCTCCACTTTGCTCTTTCCTGTTGCTGCCTGCCTGTTCACCCTCTCTAAGCAAACAAGTAGTGAAATGATTGAAGCCTGTCCATAAGTTGCACCCTCTCCTGCAGGGAGCTAATGTGGATTGAACTCAGAGATAGAGGCAAGCAATAAGGTGGCCATGTGTCCTGCATTACAGAGAACAGTGCCCTGTTCGAAGACATCCTCGATTTGAAGGGCAGTCTGACCTAATGGTTGTATCACTGCATTCACAGAACAACTTCTGTGAGCGCAGCAGAACTGCCCCCTCTCCCCCAAGCATGCCCTGCCTCCAGATCTGCTCTGGAGGGATGGTAGGACATTCTCTTGTGGGGTGTCATTTTTTTAACAAATTCCCTGCATCTTTGGTGCTCCCTCATCACAAGAAACAACAGTCCATGTTCCCAACTGCAGGAAATGCTAGAATGCAATGGGAGGCTATGCCAGCATGAAGAGTAAAGCTCCCGACACTGTGCAAGATTTGAAGATGGGATGCAATGGACAAAGAGTGCCGAGTGCTATGTCTATTGTGTAGAAGCATGCCTGGTCCCAACAATGTAATAAATATAAATATGCATCGGCCTATAAGCTCCTCTGCCTTTAACACTGGCCACTCGCTGGGTGTGCTACGTGAAACCACAATTAATCAACCCTGCAACGGTTTCAATAGGGACTGACTTCCTCACATCAGAAATGGGTACAGATAAAATTTTAACCGGAAACAGGATGTCACGTAGAACATGCAGCAGGTGCTTTCTATTATGCTGTTGCTTTGTTTATAAAATTTATATATCCCCTTTCTTCCATACTTCCCTCCCCACAATTTCCAAGGCAGTGTTGCCTTTATTTGGCCAGGGTTACAGAAGCTGGAAGATCATTTGAAAAAAACAAAACACAAAACCTCAGAGTTGGAGTTTAGTGTGGGAGGATGCTCTTTCAAACGTTGTGGCCGTGTCTTATGGTGCAAAACATCTGGAGTGGGAGATATAGCAAGTCAGACAAGCTGTAGTTTTACCTTTACAGTATTATTAAAAGTCCAGATGAGGATGTGCTTTTCCTGCTGACTACAAGACTTGCAACGGTGAGGTTCCTGGTATGAACAGGTCTGACCATTTGCTTTGGCTGAAAAAATGACTTATCAGCTGAAAGTGACCAGAGGACAAATGTGGTCCATGGCATAGTTTTATAATATGCACCCAATCAGGAGAGCATAGATGCATCTCCCACAGCATAGCAGGTTATAGAGAGACCCACTTGGATGAATGGAAAAATGTACCACCATCACTGCCTAACTCTTGTTGCTCACTGTAATATGCCAATGGTTTTTACAAGCCTAGTTTTGGTTTTGTTATACAGTATGTAAAAATTGGTACTTTAGAGAACTGTTTGTCACAAGGCTTTTAAATAAAATAATAATAAAGTTACTCTATACCAGGCAAAAGTGACTTAAGTTTCTTCCAAGTGCTGTGATAAAAGCAAGATTTTGTGGCTGGGACATTTGGCTGCGTTGCAATGCAAAATCTTCATAGTTGTTTTAAATCCTCTGTGTTCCTCATGGATACTTCACTATGGAGGAAAATGTTGGGAATGTTACTAAGCCTTTTACTTCTGTCACAAATTGCTTTGTGATTTTTTTCAGCAGTGTCTGGAAGGAGAATCCATATAATCACAAGGATGCAAGGTTAATATCACTTGTATCCTGCTGCCCCAAGGGTAGCAGAGTGATACTGTAAAATACAAAGCAGTACGCCACTGATACACAGTATTGATTTTGTTAATACATTACATTTGTTATCAGGCAAAGGACAAGTGGTTTCTTCTAAATAATTAATATTGTGATCTAAAGCACTGGATAAAAGAGGCAAAAAATCTCTTAGAACCTCCTCCTAATGCCTTTCCTTTCCTTTCCTTTTTTTTTTTGCTTACTCATTTCTCCCCCCTTCAGTTCCAGTGAGGAATGGTTTAACGTTGAGGAGGAGGAGAGAAGGAAGAAGATTATTAAACTAGAAAATATAACTGGCCAGGAGACCATCTGAGCAAAGGTAAGGAAGGCCATTGGGACAAATGTTTCACAGAAGCTGGTGCAATTTAAAGATGGAACTGGGACTGACAAATCATAATTTAAAAAATGAAAGATGCTGTGGATTAGAATTTTGAGTAAGGTGTTCAGTTTTCAGAGTTCTTCATGCTAGAAGGCTGACACGGTTTGTGAACAAGAGATGTGTAAAAATCTATAGGAACAGGATAATGAAAGGCTTAGATCTCTACTTATGATTTAAGAATTGTGTTGTAATAATAATAATAATAATAATAATACCCCACCCATCTGGTTGAGTTTCCCCAGCCACTCTGGCCAGCTTAAAACACATATAAAAACTTAGTAAAATGTCAAAACATTAAAAACAGGGCTGCCTTCAGATATCTTCTAAGAGTTGTGTATATTAAGAATAATTATTTTATTATGTCTCAGAAACACAGTCATTATCTTAGCAAATGGGTGTAGAGTAATGGCTAAGGGACCTCTTAACAATGTATTAAGTAAGAAGCCACCTGGTTTGAATTGTGCCTCTGCTCTGCTCTCACTAGGTGGCCTTAGCATCTCATCCTCATTTGCAGTATTGATATTGGCTTACCTTACAGGGTTGTTGTACGACAAGGTCATGTATATAGTACACATGACCCCTGCCTTTGGCTGCTTGAATTACAGGCAAAGAGTACCCACCACCATTACCTTTTTTTGCCACCCATAAGAATATAAGCAGAGTCATGCTGGATCCTGTTCTCACCATGACCAACTAGATGCCCATGGGAAGCCCCCAAGCAGAACCTGAACAACACTCTCCCCACTTTACAAATGCTCATAGCTGTTATGAAGAGCGTACCTGGGGGTTGGCCAGGCTGGCTCCTGCCAAGGGCACAAGCCCAGGAGGGCACAAAAATGGCATATCTCCACTCTGGCTCAGAGTGACTAGGAGCCCACCCACCCACTCATCCGCACACTCCCCGGGCTGCTCCTCTGCTGCTCTGGGTGGCCAACATCTCCTTGCCAAGAGTGCAAGAGAGCCAAGTTATGCCTCTGGCCATTATAGCTAGTAACCCTTGGTAGCTCCATCCTCTGAATTTGTCTAATCCTCTTCATTTAAACCCATCCAAGTTGGTGGCCATCACTCCATCTTGAATCCTATAGTTTAACTATGTGTTGGATGAACAAGTGCTTTCTGGATCTTCCAAGCTTGAGCTCCATTGGATGTCCCCAAGTTCTAGTATTATGTGAGACAGAGAAAGCCGCCTTCTCCCTATCCACTTTCTCCATTCTGTTAGCTTAAATAGAGGGGGAGATTCATAGTGTGAGGCTTAGCAATTTCATTAAGGGCCCACCTGCCATTGCCCCGTTTACCACTGCTGCAATCCTGTGCATGCTTACTAGGAAGTAGGTCTGATTGAATTCAGTGGGATTTACTTCTGGGGCACAATGCATTCGCTGTCTCCCTCACCTCTTCAGTTTCCTCCCATCCACATTCCCTCCTATGACGTTGCAGCTGGACACACCAGTGAGGAGTGACTCTCAGCAGGCTGTGAGTAATGAGGTGCTGAGGGGAGCTCTCATCCCACATCCCAGGTTCCTCAGCATCGGCTCCACTTCTGACCGGGCCCCTGAGTCTTTCAAAGGGGCATAGCTACTGGCAGCTCCAGCTCACTTTCCTCTGCCTACATTCTTTGCTATGAGGACACATGCTCTGCAGCCTCCAGAGCTAAAAGGGGCTGCCCGCAACCAATAGCTTAATTGAAAACATCAAAGGAGACCAAAAAGGAAAGAAAGGAAGAATTGCACAAGATGATGGGACACTGCTGTCGAGCTAAGCTTTAACCTTGCTGTTGTTTGCCAAGGTTTCCTCCTACCATCGTTGAAAAAACAACAGTGGCGGACGTGGGAGGCTACATAAGTACCAGAAGTACAATCAGAGCAGCAGGGAGCACTTAGCATCTAGCAAACGTCAGTAGCCTCAGCATGTGTGTCTTTGACCTGTGCCTAAACAGGCTGCTAAAGGCCTTTGCTCAAGGGTAGCGTTTCTCCATGGATAGATCAAACCCCCTTGGCAACACAAACCCATAACACGTCCGCTCAGAATAGAAGTAAGGCCCGTCAAGTTCAATAAGGAAATCAGGGCAACCTGCAGAGACCCCTGCCTAACCACCCACAAGTCCCGTTCCCCCCGCCCACTCCCTGGCTTTTAAGAAAATCTGTCTGATAAGGTACCCAAGAGTAAATACAGTTTACACCTCTTCTCCTCTCTGGGCTAAGTGCCCATCTCTGAAGTTTTCCTATTTTGGTGACCTGCCTTGTGCTGCTCCGGGCTCTCTACCCATTGGTGGGCTTTCTCCCAATTTACTGCCCAACATTTTGGTCAGGTGATTTTTACTAGTTTTCACCTTCATCAGAACATCGTGAAGATTTGTGTATGCTCCAGGCATGGAAGTTGAACCTCATAACTTGCACAAATAATAACTTAACTTGTGTTTGTGACAATGGGCATACACATACACACACACACACACTTTCATTTTTGGAGGGGAAAGGGGAGTATTTTTGCCTGCCCACATTGCCTCACCCAGCATTAGAACGAGGCCCCTGGAAGGCTGGGCAAGTTCTAAGCCTCAGGCTGAAATAGGTTCCCTATCCCTGGGTAGATGCAACCAATTAAAAATGAAGAAATGAAATGGGTGTGTGTTGTATGGTGGGTCTCAGGTCTGAAAAAGACTGAAGTCTGTTGCTTACAGGTCTCAGTTTCGAACCCTGGCTTCTTTAGCTAAAAAGTGTAAAGGTAGCAGGTGAAGGGAAAGATATCCTCTGCCTGGGAGTTGCTGCCAGTCAGAGTACAGTAGACCATACTGGCCTGGATCAGCAAATAGTCTTACCTGGCCTGTGCAGCCCATGTCTGAAACCTTAAATATAGGTTGTGTGAACTGGCACAGAATCAGTTATCACTTCTTTTGCTACCTCCTCCCCCCCCCTTTTTTTTTTTTTAAAAAGAAGAGGTTCTCTTTCTAAAGGGTTGCATTCATAGGGAGGAGACAAATATCATTCCTATCACAAATAATTAGAATGCTTTGCCATTCTATACAGCCTTCCATCCAAATATCTTAAATAGGAATGCTTCACATCTAGGAAGCATCCTCATCAGTAATAGTACCACATGCTTTCAGAAAAGATGGGCACCTACTTCAGGGGAGCTGCAGGAGTGGGGGGAGGAATCACTCCCTGCTGAGCTCTCTACCAGTCCATTTGTGGGTGCATCAAAACCTTGGGTTTTGTGAAAAGTTGTTAAATAAGCTCCCGGGCAAAAATAAAGGATCAAAGGGGATCTAATTAGCTGCAGTCTGCTTATGAATTGTGGATGTTCACCTAGCTTTATAAATTGACACATTTAACATTAAAACTCAAAGCAAAAAATGATGTAATTATTCCCCCCTCCTTTTTTCTGAGGCTTAGGTTTAATATCTTTATTGAAAATTGGGTGCTTCTATTGCATCTCAAGATGCTTTATTCTATGCAATCTGGAGCGAGTCATTTTTCATGTTGAATTGTAATATGGTTTAAATGATAAGGGCCTGATTCAGAAAGCTTTTGCCTCTGCTGGTAGTCTGACAAGAAAGCTCACAGCCCAGTAATAACCTGAAGATAATCTACAATTTGATTCTTTGTGCTCCTCTTCACTGTTTCGAGAGGGGTGGCGGGGTGGGAAGAAGGTGGGATTTAAGCTTGACACTGGGACATTATAAACCACTGGCTTTATTAATATTATCACTTCTTTTCCACTTACAGCATGACAGTGCTTTACAAACCTTTTTTATTTATTATTCCTCATTCAAAACAATCCTGTGAGGTAGATCGCTATTGTTCCCAAGCCTATGGCAGTGATAGGATTTGAACTCAGGCCTCCAAAATCCAAAACCCAACACTCTATCCATTGGGGGGGTAGAACTGAAGCAGATATGTTTACATTAATTTCTTGTAGCTCTAGTTTTATTTAAAAAATAATTTTCATTTTGGAACTTCATTTTTGGAAGTTGAAGAAGCAAAATTGTTATGTAACACCACCCATCAAGATGAGTGGGACAGCTTGTAGTGTGAATGAAGAAAGACTGAAAGAATATAGCATCAGATACAGTAATAGCATTTAGCAGATAGATGGAGATGGGATATGGGTACTATGTACTGCTGACGTAGATTATCTGTGGTGTCTCCTCCTCAGTATGACTGGGTTGGGGGATTTTTTAAGAAGAAAGCAATGGGTGACCTAATATATTTTAGTTAAAAGAAGGGAGAAGAGCATTGAGCAGACAGTTGTTTCAGAGATTTCTCCCATGTTTTTGTTTGCTGGACTTGGTTGAGTGTTTCATTTGTTGCTCTCTGATCATTTGCCTGCACTGTGTCTAATGAATTTTCATGGATTAAATCTTTCCTGTTGGCTGAATTTGGCACCAGAACCATGAGCAGTGCAGGGAATGCAAGAAGGAAACGTCACATTATTTTAATCCTGGTCAAGAGCAGTAGATGTTGATGATGATTTTACCCTGGAGAAGGAAATCCAATGGAGTAATAGATATTCTTACGCTTCCTTCCACAAACTTTAATCCCACTTTTCCGTAAGTGGCAAAATTATAGAGCAAGTAATATAAATGTTACCTTTTTTACAGCAGGCTAGTTTCTACATACACTCATTCCTTTTTCCCTATCTGCCACCCAAGCAAGCAAGACGCATTATCAGATTTCAAGGAGACCTATATCAGGCAAAAACCCTCAAGGAGGGTGTGAAGCAATGCCAGTGAGGGGTGTGGACTGGAGAGGGGGGCTTGGCCTGGAGGGTAGTCTCAAAGGCCAGATAGAGATGTCTGGAGAATTGCATCTGGCCCCTAGGTCTGAAGCACTCTGCCGTTACTTAGAACCACCCAAGGTCACCCTTGGGGATTTGAACCTGCACCTCCCTTACCTGTGTCCAGTTCTTTCTCCATTTATCCCAGACTGGATTTCCCACGTTTGCCCATGTTTGGCACTAAGCACAGAATCATGCAAAATTCATGGTTGTCCTTGGGAGATAAATAAAAGTTTTTACGTAAAGAAGGTCACTTATTATTATGGGCTTCTCGTGAATTGAACGTTTGCCCTCCTTGCTGTCAATTATTACCTTGGCTTTTCAAGGGTTCTGAAAAGTATGAGAACTTCTTAAGGCTATTCTGAAGTGATAATAATCAGGCAGAGGTCCAGAGAAGCAATTGAGTGATATTCCAGTAAGTGGCCAGACTTTTTCTCTCTCTAGAGAATACCCAGAGGTGCTGCTTAATGACCCGAGCTTAATGACTATGGGTATGATTCAACAATAAGCAGTTTTAGGTCCCATTGATTTCAGCAAGCCTACAGTTTGCATGAGCAAAGACCAATGCTCACAAATGTTTGATGCAGCAATATACACGATTTTTCAGAGAAACATTTTAAAGCCTCAGAGAGCATAGAATGTGCTACAACAGAGATCCATGGGTAACATGGATTCCCCTATCATCCAGCATCCAGGATCTGAGAGCTATTCTGCACACCCATTTTTTGGACAATCATTCCACTGAAACCTGAAGCAACATGAAGGAGCATGAAGGTTGCACAGGAAATTTTATTTATGCATATATTTATACACTGCCAACTCATAGAAAACATCAAGTACTATGAAATGTAAAACACCACAAAAATGTTACAAAATAATCGTGTAAACCACTGGCAACTCGAGAACATTTTAAACATTTTGGCACAAAAAGGCCTTCAAGAAGTACCTGAAAGTCAAAGGCCAAATCTCTGCTGGAAGAATGTCCCACTGCATGAGACAAGCACACTACATACCCAGCTTCTAGTTGAAGAGCTGGGCCTCTGAAATTCAAGGGACAACTAACAGTGGTCCTCCATATGATCTTGGTGCCTGAGCAGTGATATAAGGGCTCAGGTGGTCATCAAGGTATCCTAGACCAAACTTGCTCAGGGCTTTATATATTAACACAAGAACCTTGAACCTGTTCATATGAGTAGCCAGTGCATATGTTTTAGCAGAGGTGTTAGGTGCTGTCAGCCATCTGCCCCATCTGCAGCCTTACATAGATAGAGCACATCGCAGTAACCCATTACCAATGAATGGACTATAGTGGGCGGGTTTTCTAGATACAGCTGTGGCTGGCATACCAGGTGAAGCTGGTAAAAGGCACTCCAAGCCACAGAAGTCTCTTGGACCTCTAACAACAAAGATGTGTCCAGGTAGCTCTAAACTACATACATGCTCCTTTAGAGGGAATGCAACCCTATCCAGAACAGGCAATTGGTCTATATTCCAAGCACAGGAACCACTTTTGAGGATTTCCAGACCAATGAAGTTACCACTAATAGACACTTTCCTTCCTCATGGTGTGATGTTTGTTTATATAGCACTCTTTTTTCCCTGTATGTCCACACCTGGTTCAACATGAGTGCAAGTGAGTGTAGTGATGTAATTTGTGAGGTTATTTTGCTCTATTTTAATGTGTGTGTGTGTGTGTGTGTGTGTGTGTGTGTGTGTGTGTGTGTGTTAAGCCCATCCTGCTTTGCACGTTGCTTCCCTTTCATAATTTTAATGCTCTTTCATAAGCTTTTGCAACTATTTTCAAGAACTTTGACGAGTGTTTTGCAGCACAAATTCCAGCCATGTAACCCATAACACATTTTGGTTTATAAAATTTTACTGCAAACATACGATATATATGTATCTGAAAAGGGGATGGAAAGTGAAACTACTGCAGCAGGATTTATTATTATGAAAAGAAAAAGTTTTACAAAAATATATATTTTGAAAATAATACTGTCCAGGACATTGCAATCCCATGGTTGCAGAGTCTCAGTCAATGTATGCTTGCTTTGGTGAGTGCACCAAATGCTGAATTAATGTGATATTTCATAAGCGATTTCAAAACACGGGAACCTTGTTCACATGCCTAGGTGAGAGAGAGAGAAATAGATTTTTCCAGGGCTTGTTGCAGCAACACAGCAGACTTGTAATGGACTCATATTGTCCCTGTTGAGAGACATTGTGCTTGAAGTGGGGGCAGGAGAGGCAGGGAAGCCTGGCTGTGGCTGGGCTGCGAGGGCTGCCTTCAGGCAGGCATGAGTGACTTGCCAATGTACATGTGTTACCAAAGGACAGCAGTTTTGCAGCCTGAAAAGGCAGCTCGTTGTTCATTGGTCACTGAGCATGCCCAGTCTTCAGGGTAACTCACTGGGGGTGGAGGAGCGGAGGTAGAGAATACGTTCTTGTCAGCAGAACTACAGGGTTACTATTTAATGAACCAGATAGGCAGGTGGAACGTTAAACAGCAGTTACACATCAAAAGTGAGCAACTTGTCCTTTGTTTTCTGCAGGACGGGGTGTGTGTGTGTAATTATTTACATTGCAGGGGCTTTGAATCAGGTAGGTTGGTAGATAGATAGATAGATATGCTTAGATTTCACTGTCAAGGCTACCACAGTTGTTAGGATTCTTCCACAGCAAATAGCCATATTCTGGAAATGTTTTTTTAGACTTGTTGAGTTTTATTTTAATGGGTCCCCCCCCCCCATTCTAAAGCTTTATATTGCAGTGATGTATTTTTAATGCACCTACAAGGCTGTGTGTGATACACTTGAAATATTTTCCCTCTGTGTTGGCCTTGCAGTATTAAGAACTTACATTCCCCCCTTACATTGGGGTGTTTCCTTACCTTTGCCATAACTGATACGCAATCCTTTTGCTTTTCTGGAGTTTTTTTCTGGAGTTTTTACTCTGGTGTTTTTAATTGATGTACTGCTTGCTTGAAATCTATAATTTTCTTATCGCTTATGGCTTGTTTGTTAGTTTCCTTGAACTGTACCATACAAGAAAAAGTGAGATATAAGGTCGAGATCCATGATGGGATTCCCTTCCTCACCTGTAGGTGCCCAGGAAAGGGCCTTGTGTCACAGATAACTTTTGCTAGACTGGGGCCAAAGGCTGAAATCCTGTGTTTCCCTCGTGAGGTGCATGTTTCACTGAACTCAGTGAGTGGCATTCAGCTAGATTTTACTTGGACTAAGTTGGGCCCATTAATTACAGTGGTCTGCTCTGAATAAAATATAATTTAATACTAACCAGTGGGATTTACTTACAATTTACTTACATTTAAACACGTCATTTATTTATTTCATGGCATTTATATCCTACCTTTCCTCTGCCATGCAACCATTTGCATCAAAGTGGTTCCTATGTGGTCACTCATCCAGGCACTGACCTGAGCTGGACCTAGTTAGCTTCAGCAAAGCGGTGGCTTTCATCTGCCAGGATGGGGCTACAAGGCTGCTTGTTTTACTGTCACATCTTGCTGTTAAACAATGAGGCCTATCCTTCCCACATACCCAGTTCTTATACCAGACAGTAACCCCCCTGCAAAATTCTGCACACATGGAATTGCAGAATATAAATACTCCAGCCACTTTGCCCCTCTCTCTCCTGCTGTTCTCTCTCCCTGCCCAGTGGCTCTGCTCCTCACTTTTATATGACAAGCACCCAGCACTATCTCTTCCTCCTTCCAGCATGGCTCCCTTTGCATTGACATAGTTCTCTTCTGTAGTTCTCCTTGCTGACTGTTTATGTCATCACCGTTTCATAATGTAGAAAGAACAAGAATCTCCGTGTTGCTTTTGGAGTGCATCTGAGCCATGGGTATCCAGCCCTGTTCATCACGCAGGCTTTCAGAGTGCATGCACATTGGAAGTTTGACAGGACTGTGGTCGGTTTTTATTTAAGAACATTTTAACTTAAATCTTTATTTGCAAATTTAACAAAGAGGGGAAGGAAAAATAAAAGAATTATAAATAAGAAATAAGAAATGATAGAAAATAATAATAATAATAATAATAATAATAATAATAATAATAATACCAGTGACAGCAGTTCACATTAATGATACAACAACCATCAGTGCATCCTTCTTCTGTTAAACATATAAGCTAATGAATGGAAGCCCTCCAAATGTCCAAATAGTTATCCCCACAAAACTGATGTCCATAAGAAATGTGTTCAAATGTAGCCAGGTCCTCAGACCATTACTTGATAGACGCAGTGAGGGTAGCCTGTGTATTAGCAATCCAAAAGCATGAACCTAAAAAACAACAACTGGCAGTGGCAGCTGGCAACATTGTACAAGAGACCTGTATGGAAAGACAGCCAAAGGTAGCAAAAGAAGTCCAAGTAGAATCAAAGGTGTGAGAATAGGTGGGGGAAGGAGATACAAGGGGATCAGAGGTGAAAAAACAAAGTATTGCAAACTTGATATTGATTCTGAGGTGTGATGGAAGCCAGCCTAGGGACTTGGGGGAAAACAGCACTTGGGTTTGTATCCAACTAAGGTCTACTCAAAGAAGACCCACTATAATGAATGAACCTAAGTTAGTTGTGTGTGTGACCTTTCATGGATCTATTCAAAGTGGGGCTAACATTGGATATAACCCATGGTCACTTGAAGATTGACTTGTCCTGCCCTCCCTATCCTGGTGTCCAGATCTTTAGGCTGAAACTCCCATCATCCCTCACCACTGGCCATGCTGATTGGGCTGGTGGGAGTTGGGAGTCCAGAAACATCTTATTTGCCGTAAGAATGTAAGATGAGCCTGCTGGATCAGGCCAAAGGCCCATCCAGTCCAGCATCCTGTTTTCACAGTGCCAATGATATTAAGGCATTACCTGCAATGCATATCTATTCCATTGCTGATGAACCCACAGCATCCTGAATACATTGTTCCATGGCAGGGGTGTAGGAACCTTTGTTCACAGTTGTTTTCTCAGATGTGATGAGAGGGAAGGGATTTAGCTGTCCCACATGCCATCAGGGAATGTTGATTTTTCCAGCCCCCAGGCAGAGGACTTTAGGAAGCCTTCTTGGATGTCTCTACCTGGCAATCTTTACAATTAGGGGTGGTGACATATTTTGCTAGAGGTTCAGAGTGACAAATGCCAGTCCGAGACTCTCAGATTCTGATAAGCAGTGTGTGTGTGTGTTTATAGCTACACAACAAAGCAATCAAGAGCAGACACGGAAGCAGGAACAGCAGCAACAAAGGGGAAAGGCTGAGAAATGTCACGTGGGAAAGAAAGAACAAATGTACCCCAAAGAGAAGCAGAAGAAGCAGCTGAAGCCAAGGCCAAATTACCAGCAGTCAAGCTGAAGGCATCAGAAGCCAGTACAGGGCCAAAGACGGAAACAGCAAAAGAGGCAAGGTCTGACGCAATAGCCAGAGCCGCAGAGAAGGTGGCACGATCACAAATTGCATTGGTTTTGCAATCGGCAAAAGCAGAGGTAGAACTTAGACCTTTATATATTATTGCTGTTGTAACTGTTGTGATTATTATGCCGTCAATGTACAAAGTGCTTTTCAGATTAACAGCAAGCAGGTTCTGCCCTTGAGAAGCTTATAATCTTAATTTCAGCAGTGGGAGTCACAAAGCAGTTACATGTACTGAGGCTGTTTTGGTTGAGGAGTGAGCAAAAGGCTCAAAGGAAAAGGTGGATTTTGAGGAGGCGTTCTCGGTGGGGGGTTGGATTAATTATGGCGAGAGGACAGAAAGAAAGAGAAACCAAAGGACTCTTGAATGGCTGGGGAAGGACTGTAGCTCAGTGGCAGAACATCTGCCGAGCATGCAGAAGGTCCCAGGTTCAAGCCCCAGCATATTCAGGTAGGGCAGGGAATGTCCCTGTTTGAAACCCTGGAGAACAGCTGCCACTCAGAGAAGGTAAAGGTAAAGGACCCCTGGACGGTTAAGTCCAGTCAAAGGCAACCGTGGGGTGCAGCGCTCATCTCACTTTAGGCCGAGGGAGCTGGCATTTGTCCACAGACAGCTTTCCGGGTCATGTGGCCAGCATGACATAGGCATTGCTGAGCTGGGTGGTATTAGTCAGGTAGCTGCTTACCCTAACCCTATCTTGGCTTGGACCATGATGTCAGTGCAATATGAGCATGTACATCAAAGCCAAACTCATTCTCCAACATCACTGTTTTGCCTAACAAGAGTAGACCGGAGAATCCCTTAGATCCCCCAGAGCAAAGTTCTGATATTTGCATTGACAATTCTGATAAATCTGTTGCTGACTTTTTAGCTGAGGCACAGAAGAAGAAATCCAAGCTTGAGACAAAAGGATACTCTTCTGAACAACTTGGAGGAAAATGGAATAAATGAGACTGAAATGCAATGAAGGCAGAATGTGATCAGTAGATCCATGGTATGTAGTGGGAACAAGTGGACCTTCTTTGAGTAATAGCAAATCACACCCATTAATGGTGTGTCTTCCTTGGGAAACATCAATAAACATTGATCAATAAAGATGCACAGAATTCTGAATTTTATTGTCTAAGCGTTTGGAAGGCTGGTGCCATAGTACCTTTTTCAATGCAGGGAGAACATCAGAAGGATAATGGGGCAGATGAAACAAGGTTTTGTGATGGCAGCATGTTCCTGGATTCAGCTGGTGCACCGCAACTTTAGACTTCTGTGTTCATGTGTTTACTGCAATACCAAAACCCTTTTCGCAACTTCCCTCCACATACAGAGGAAATGCATAGAGAGGGAAATGAGACCATACCCACTCCTTACCCCCCACCATGTTAGCAGCTGACCCAGCTTCTGAACTTTGCATGTAGAGCTGAAGGCCTGGAAAGGGCCACCTGGGTGCATACGGTTGTGTGTGCATAGGTGTCCACAGGAAACCCTGTGTCATCAGGATTTGCAATTGTTTGGCACATCCATGGACACCCATCTTTTGTGTCCCCAGGTGCATCTTTTCAGAACTCCAACTCTAGGGTGCAAGGCCAGTGGGGCACAGCAGTCTTGGGGGCATAGCCCCATTTCCTTCCCTACATTTGGAGGGAGTCTATAAACAGCGATGACTTCAATGTGCAAAAGGACCACCAGAGATTCAGTTCTGCAGATAAATTGTTTGGATCACTTCAAACATGATTCCTTTCAGTGTAGCCTGTCCACACATTCAGCTGCCAGTCATCAAGGGTATAATAATTTTGTAGAGAAATCAAGTGACGTACCTGTAGGTGTGGCAGTCTGAAAAAAGCTGTTGTGATTTGTTATCAAGTCTGCAGCACACATTTTCCTTTACAAAGATCGTCCTCTTGTAGGAAAACTGTGATGAGGATATCAAATGACACTCAGTGGGCAGAGACCTCAGGGTCTTGCCTGAAATCCCCAGTCAGTACTGTGTACATAGTCACACACAAACTGAGCTCATAGGGACACTTTTGAAGGAGTGTTTCACCTGCATTAAAACCTGAAACTGGATGGATTCATCTTACATCTTGACATGCTGAAAGGGTCTTGTGAATGGAGTCCATGAGTGTATAACCAGGTCCCAGGGCACGTTGCAACAATAAAACACAACAATAAAAACAGTTTAAAACAACTTACAATAATAAAAATATGGTTAGTGGTTATTGTTGGAGTAGGAGTAAGGAGACCCAGGTTCAGAGCCCATCTGAAGGTTGTTATGAGGAAAAAATGAGTTGTGGGGGTGTACGATGTGTGCCTTGCAAACCTGTCTCTGTGTTCTGATAATCCTGACCTGCACTGGTCCTGTAAGCACTCAGAGTAGCCCTGCTGGGCAGCTGCCTGAGGATACAATGATGCCAGAGAAGTAAACTTTCTTCACTGCTGTCACTGCTACACTGTAGGCACGGCTGGGCACTCTAACCTATGTTTGATCAGCTTCAGTATGAGACTTGTACCACTTGTGCTGTAGCCACCATCCAACCTATTGATCTAATTCAGCGGTGGCTAAGCCATAGCCCACATCCCCCCCCCTTGGGCACCCCCCACCCCAATTTGTCATTTTTTAACTTATTTAAAAAATAGTGTTGTTGTTTTTTTTTTTAAAGACTTCTCCCATGGGTCACCTGCTGTGATGCCATTATGGTAAAATATATTTTAATTAAATCAAACATTTTTTTTAATTAAAAGAAAAGCTAGTTCCCCTCTGTGATGTTAAGAGGTGATTTAGTTGGCCCTGGAAGACCTTACCACCATTAGTCCATTTTTTAAATTTAACAAATACATTTTACTGACTACTCTTGCAGGTCCATTGCTGTGAGGCCGAAAGGTTTTTGCAAATTGACACCTTCTCAAAGTCTGTCCTAAGAGACAGAGAGAAAGAGAGGACCTGAATTTACTGAATTTAGCAATGAATATTGAATGATTTTTTTAAATCAAAAAAAGTTAAAATAGTGAAGAATAAGGCTTTTCCAAGGCAGCCTCAAGAACTGTAGTTCTCACCTTCTTTTGCAAGTATGCCTCAGGGTGTTGATTATGGGCCAATGCTGCCCTTGGCCCCAAGAAAGTTAACCTCATGCACTGATCTAATATATTGATACGAGTTTGCGGTAGTGATAGGCTGTATGCCTGGGCCCCTTCTAATTCCTGGATCCACCATGAATTCAGTTCCTGGAACAGCCAGGCTATCTTCCTGGTGAGGTAATGGGCCTCTAAGTATGGGCCATTATGGTAACAAAGGAAGAGACTGTGTGCCTGATGGAAAATGGGTGGGCCTCCCTCCTTCAACTCGCTGATAGTTAGAAAGACAAAGGCAGAGTTGGTGTGAGAGAGGTAGAAGCAAGAAACAAGGCTGTGGCTCTGGGAGAACCAAGACCTTTGTGAGGTGTTAATGCTGTAAGTGCCTCCATCATAAGCTCAGTTTGTGTATATGTGTAAATAAACCATATATCATAAAGACACCACCGTTTCTGCTGTCCTCATTGCATGGAAGCCAAACCCTGGTTGAGTGCCTGGAACCCCCTGGAATATGAGATTGGGGTGGTGTGAAACAGCATTGATCAGAAGCGTAACTTCTTGGCTAAGGAAGTCCAAGCCAGAGAATGACCATATACATTCTTTTTTGTTTCAGTTCGCAGCTGCATAGAAATGGCCTCAAAGAACATTAATTACAGATTTCCTTGGCAAGGACCTAAGGCAAGTTGCCTTTTTAGAGATGGTGGGCTTGGAGCATTCCTCACTCTCCCTCCTCTTCCCTTGAGCTTCAGATAATGGAATAAAGTTCCAACCTCACTAGCATCTCCAGTAGAGGTCTCTTTCATGGATTCCCACCAAATTTAGCCCTTCAGGCCAGGCTTCCCCTGTTAAAGAAAGCCAGATGGGAAACATCAACGGAAAATCTCATTTTTTAGTAAAGTGATAATGTACTGCACTTCCCTTTCATTCGGTGCTGGATTAACACCCTTGCCTAGTGAGAGGTAATGCCTGGTGCCTTAATGACTCTGAGAGATTATTAATATGTTATGGTGTGTTGTACAAATACCCAGTGGGTTTCCCTTAATGTGTGAACACTGAGAATGTGTTATGCAAATGGCAAAGGTAGGACTGTCCCAAGATTTCTGTTTGGGGCAGATATGAAACAGCTGCCCTGTTCTACCCAAGGCATGCCTCTATATTTCATTGCTGAGATCAATTCTAACAATGTAGTTGGTAAAGCAATTCGGGACTTCTTATTTTGAATAGAAAAGGAGTACAGGGCTTGCTTATAAGATGAGCTTTCCTAAACAGGATAATTTCATAATTGACTTCATTTGTTGGCTACTTTACAGCAGCCTTCTTCAACTTAACACCCTCTTGATGCTTTGGAATATAGTTCCCATCAACCCTAGCTAAGCTGCTGTGAGTTGTAGTCCAAAATATCTGGAGGGTACCAGGTTGCCAAAGGTTGGTTTACAGGATTAAGATGTTAGTCAAAGACTTGCCATGAGTAAATTTTGTGTAAGAGCCGCTGGATAATTAGAGGGCTCTTTGACTTTTCTGCTTCTTTTTGGGGTAAATGAGACCAGTGCATATGGCAGCCAGTTCATCATTTGTAGCGGGTGCAGAGGAACATAGGGTTCAGTAATGGAAGCTATGAGGAAATGAGCCAAAAAAAGTATAGCTGATGCCTGGGCATTCTCTGCTATCCATATCGACAGTCTTCACAGACTGAATCCACCTCCAACAAACTAAAGCCTCTCCTACCTATAAACAAGCCTACAGACCCAGGGGTGGCTGACACCCATTGAGACTGGTAAGGCGAAAGTCAGGGAGCCCAACATTAGGTGGCGCTAGAGCCCATGACAGGCAGAGCCAACCAATTCTGGTTTTATCCCAATCCTTCCTGCTGAGTTCTACAAGGGCAACACTGAGATTTAAGAAACAGACAACTGGCAGGCAGTGCTACCCACCAGATTAGTTGTAGGTCAGGGCTGGCTGAGGGCAGGCAGGTTGGTGGGGCAGACCCCAAAGCATTCTTACTAGCTCTATTACTGACTTAGGAGAATCTGGTTCTTTGCATACTTATGGAGCCCCTGGCTCTGTTCTTTCAGTGAAGCCCAGGTGAGGGAGAACCTTGCACTCATCTTTATAGAACCATTTGCCCAGCTGCGACTGAAATCACTCTTCCCCTGATATCCCACCCCCTGATGTGGCCAGAGTGGGCTCAGTCTATGTTAACTGGCAGGCACGGTTGGGGGGCAAGGGAGGAAGGCGGAACAGCAGCATTTGATTAAAACTCAGCCCCTCTGGCCTTAGATCTAAGCAGACACAGCCAGTCCAACCCCCTCTTTTTTTAACAAATGATTTTATTTTATTACAGAAAGGGCCAGTATTTAAAAAAAAGAAAGAAAGAAAAAAGCAAGCTCTTGATTATGTTTTCTGTTCACCAAGACTTTTCCTGTATTTGACCTTTGGATAACCTCCAAGGCTTACAAACATTTGAAAGGAGTAAAGGAGCTCATTTTATTACGGGGCCTCAGCATACATTCTTTCCAGCCTATCTTTAACATCAGTTGACAAGAATTATATAATTGCAGTCTGTGATCCCTTTAAGGCTAAAACATATTCGTTTTCCCTCGCAGAACACTTCAGGTTTCAGACTTAGATGTATACATTTTCTCTCCAGCTAGGTCAGTATGTAAAAAGACGGTGTCCCTTGAAACTGGGCCATTCCCATTCTACAGAGATGCCCCGATTTAATCTCCCACCCCCTTTGAAGTCAGAAAGCAGAAGGGACAGCAGCACCCACCCATCTCGCTTGTGTGTCTTCGTTTCCTGCGACTGTTATGAGCCACTTCACGCATGGGGTGCTCCTGCCATGAGCACCATGGGAGGGCCTAGTTTTACCACCAAGCTTGTGCCCTTGTTTTTGCGAAGCAGTACTCTATTTGGAGGCATGCGGGTGGTGCTGTGGGTTAAACCACAGAGCCTAGGACTTGCCGATCAGAAGGTCGGCGGTTCGAATCCCCGCAACGGGGTGAGCTCCCGTTGCTCGGTCCTTGCTCCTGCCAACCTAGCAGTTCGAAAGCATGCCAAAAAGTGCAAGTAGATAAATAGGTACCGCTCCGGCGGGAAGGTAAACGGCGTCTCCATGCACTGCTCTGGTTCGCCAGAAGAGGCTTAGTCATGCTGGCCACATGACCTCGGCCAATAAAGTGAAATGAGCGCCACAACCCCAGAGTCAGCCACGACTGGACCTAATGGTCAGGGGTCCCTTTACCTTTACTACTCTATTTGGATGGTGTCTATGTATCCCACAATATTTTCTGCAGTGGTGGTGGCTTGGGCTGGTCATGTGTCATCTTGGGTTGGTTGTGTCTCATCTGGGAATGCTGGTTCACAGGGGGAAAAAACCCCACCTCCATATGAATCTATTCAAGCATCTGCTGGTGGCCCCATAATATGATTCTTAGGCTGTTTACACGTTACCAGCTTCAAACACAGCGAGGTTGTTCCATGCCCCTCCTCAAACACGGCATGTCAAATTGCACTTGCACATCAAAATCCTCCACTGTTTGCCCACATCATCAAGTAGAAAAGGGGCAATAAAGTATCCATGGGCTTACATTTCCAAATTGGATTGAAGCTGGTTTAGGGGGATACACATCCAAACATAGTATTTCTCAAGAAACTACCAGACAAATGTGGATTGTGGTTCATGTCATGTGTGCACTGCTTCTGAAACTAGTGGTGGGAGGGCACTGGATGCAGAGTAAATGGGAAACTCTGCCAGGCTGACAGAGAAAGCACATGTTTTCTCTTCCCCTGCCAATTTCATGTGGTTCCTTTTTTAATATTTCCATTTTTATTGCATACATCAATGATGCCACAGCAATCCAGTAATTTCCACAGTACAGTTTTTCTTTACTTCTGTGTCACTCCCCCGTGAACCTGCTCTGAGGTAGTGCAGGCACACTCCTTGCTCCCTTTGCTTCTATAGGCCTGGGCATGAGAATGCATTGCCAGGGGAGCCACCAAGACTTTCCTTTTGTCTTTGGGGAGACTGAAATAAGATACTTTATTGATTTAGAGAGGTTCTGAAGGACAATTAGAGCTCTCCAGGCCTAGTATACCTAGTTCTTGGCTATAGAAGGAGTCAGAATAGCGAAAATCACATGTTTCATGGAGCAAACATATCACCTCTTCAGGAGACAGTTCCTGGGCTCCTGCAGTAATTGCTTTCAACCATCACATTTTGATCCATTCCACACCTAGGCTTGCCATTGAATGTACATAGATCCAGCAGGGCATGAAAACCCATCTCAAAGATACTCAGGTAAGGCCTATTTGCTACAGCATCCAGGTGGAAGCCAAATGAAGTTATTCTGCTATGATGGCCATTATCTCATATGATATACACTGTTCACCATGCAGTTAGGCTGTCCTTGCCTACACCAACACAATCCCCTTCATTTATTCCTGGCATGAAGAAAACTGCTACAGGTGCATGGCAAATGACTTAAGAATAACAGCTTACTACATGTTTTAAATAATATTTCATATAGCAACTCCCAAATTTGGGCTTGGGCAATTCAGTTTTTCAGAATTGGGGAGCAATTGCACCCTTGTAGTTAAGAGGGCGTAAGAAGTGTGTCGGATCAGTCGAAAGGATCAATGGGTCCAGCATCTTGTTCTCCCAGCAGCCAACCAGATGCCTATGATTCCTACCCGGCAACTGGTACCCAGAGACATACTGCTTTCGACAGTGGCACTGATGGCTTTATATACCCTCATGAATTTGTCTAATCTTTTAATGCCATCCGAGTCTGCACCCATCGCTACATCTTGTACAAGTTCAACCATAGTTTAACTGTCCTACAACCTGGTGCAGAAAGGGTTGGGGGAAGAGGGCTGAAAGTGATATGAAACAGCTACCATGAACAGCGGTGAGGACGCATAGACACCTTTCTTCTATCCCGCTGCCACATTTGGTCAAGCAGCTTTTACAGACTTTTAGCGTGCGACACAAAAGTACAAAGCTGGCTTACCAAATGTGGGCTGATTGTACATGCTGTTGGCAACAATGCCTCTTTCATAGCACCTTCAACTTTTCAGTCCATAGCAAGCAAGATCTAATGGCGTGTACTGTATATACATGATGCTAGGGATTGGTGGCCGGGGGCGGGGGGAGAGAGGGAGAAATACCAATAAGTGATTACAGTATGGCTAAAGGGAAGTTCGCTCAGCTCATTGCTTTCCTCAACAGGGTTATTTATTTATTTATTTTTGCAGACAGGACACAGCTGTAATACCCTCTGCTGCTCTAAAAAAGGAAAATCTCAGGTTTGCTAAGCTCTTCCCCGCTTCCAGTGGTGTCTCTGTATCAGCCGCACACATTCTTGTTTCTGTTTCAAACCAGAGACAAGTTTACAAGGCAAGTTTCTCCTCCGCGATCGCAAGAGGCTTTCTTCCCTCTTTCTCTCTCTGCGAGACAGAGGATTAGGTCATCAGTAATACCATTTGCTTCTCTCTCTCACTTGCTCTCTTTTGCTTAATCTCCTCTCCAAGATGTCCGTGTTACAAGAGAAATAAAAGGTTTTAAGTGAGCACATGATCTCCCTCCCTCCCTCACCTCAGCACTCCAGCAGAGAGGGTGGTTTTAGAAAGAAATGGCCACATGGCAATGCTTTAAAAACAGAATTTCAGGCGCTTGCGAGACAAAAGGTGGGGGAGGCAGCCGCAGCGGCTTGCTTTGGAGAACACTGCCATTGTCAGACCATTGGCCCATCTAGAACAGGACAGCCTCCTATGCAGTGAGTGGCAGCTGCTCTCCAGGATTTCAGACAGGACCCGGCATTGAACTTGTGGCCTCATAAATGAGAAGCAGACCCACTACCACTAGGCCATGACCCCTGCTCATAGCCTGGGTGTGGGGCAAGGTGCAGGAGTGATTGGCTCCTGCCTGCCACCCACCATTAATGAAGGATAATGTTTGATGCATGGACAGGCATAGGCCCCCATCATACGATCCCCACACCCCTTTCGAGTGGTGGGAGGTCACTGCTCTTGAGCCTATGTCTTTGGGCTGTGCCCCACATAAAGGGGGTGAGAAGGCTTTCCCCATTCCCTTCCCTTTCTCATTTCTCTTTGCCCTGCACTCTTCTTTCTTCTGAATCTTGGTTTGATGCGGAGAATTTCTCACATTAATTCTAGAGCTGCAACATGTGCCGTTTGACACTGTGTTCAAGTCCATCAGTTCACTGGCACACAGCCACATGCTTCACTACATTGCCATTGCAACACATGTGCATTGATAAAACGCAGCAAAAATAGCTGGGCAAATAAAGAAGCGGGTTTGAATAAATAATAAACAACTGCAAAGGCAATCTGGATGCGATTATACGTAGGAATCTTGGATTTTTCTCTAAAGTTGTGAGTGGCAAGAGCGGCCGTCCATTTTCACCTCGAAGTTGCTTGACTACATATGTTGTTGTCATTGCAAAAGTTATGTTGCAGTTATACTGTTGGAAGATTGGGACAAAGGCATGAGAACTGAGGCTGCAGCTCCTATCACATTTATCTGAATGCAACAGGACTCACTTGGCTAGGGTTGCAAGGAGACTCTTACATCCCAAGGCTTTGAAGCTGCTGGTTCTCAGAGAGGGGAGGCACCACTGTTGCAGTCAGGGTTTTAGTTTTCTCAGCCATAACTTGGTTCCGGCACCTCTCAGGTGAGCGCCATTGCCATTATAAGAGAACGAGGGAGGTGTTCATGGTGAGCATCTTTTTTCCAGAAAAACTGGAACCAGGAAATCCGTGAACCAGGAAGTAGCATTTGCATTTGCTTTTACCATGAACTCAGTTGGCAGCCTTGGGCTTCAGTTCCTCTCTGTAGTATGGTCACAACACTGACTTCCTTGCAGGAGTGTTGTAAGGATTCCTTAGATATTGTATGTCAGGTGCTTTGAACACTCTAAAATTACTATGTACTTGAAGAGTACTTACTGCGACTTAATTTTGAGAAGGCGTGGCTAAGATGGTACTGCAAGGCTGCAATACTATAGCTACTTACCTAGAAGTGACCAGCATTAACACATGAATATCAGGGTGCCAACTTGAATAAAATATTGGGAGGGCCAGGTAAGCCCCGCCCCATCAACTTCACCATTTCAGATGCTCATGATTTGAATGGCAATGCCCATCACCTTTGGGGGCCCCTGGCCGCCTCAAATATTGGGGGGGGCGTGTCCAGAGTGAGCTCAGCTCCTATGCATGCACTGTAAATGCTAAACATTGCTACCATGACTAGTATTACTACTTCAGAACTCATATACACAGAACAATCCTGTTTATTTTGTAAGTCACTCCCACTGTATTCAGGGAGGCTTGTTCCTGGGTTAAGAGACTGGAGGCTCAATCCATCCCTGAAATACCTTAAGGGTTGTATTTTTTATGTGGGGGGAGTAATTATGCAGCGCTTCTATCGGGTACAATCAATCACTGTTTTATTTAAAAGGTGTTTAACAACTGAATGTGAACTAGGAGTGCTGCAGAACGCGAATACAACAGAGTTAGTGCCCAGTGGGCTTAACGACGAAGAGAGATATGTATAAAATGTAAATACCTGGCCCAAGGTCATGCACAAAGGCAGTAGTAATAAGGGTGACAAGTAGATTTTTGGTCTCCCGACGCTCAACTCTTAACTAGATACAGGGGCTGCTGCAACTGTATCTATGTATCTCCCTCCATATACACAAAAGAGCCTTTGTAGGGTATGCTGTGCACACATTATTGATGGTTATATCATATCAGTGGAAAGATAATTGTTGCTGTTCTGTCTGTCTGTGTGTACTGTACAGCTTCAATTATCTATCCATAATAGGGAGAGAGGGCAGCACTGGAGAATTTTAGGTAATCAACCTCTCCGAAAACGGAGGGGAGTTTTCAAGGCAATTACGAGGCATTGTGGGAGGTGGCCCAGTTTTTGAAAGGCAGAGTTTTCGCTAACCGGTCAACTGAGCTTCCTATCAAAATGTTCAGTACTTGATTTGGCTTCTTAATGTTTGTAAATTAAAAATACAGATAAATAATCTCTAAATAAACACACACACACACACACAGAGAGAGAGAGAGAGAGAGAGAGAGAGAGAGAGAGAGAGAGAGAGAGAGAGAGAGAGGTTGTTCTGCATTATAGAAGCAATAACATCAGATTGGGCCTCTCCGCCTTGTCCCCCTGCATTCAGAGGCATACTTCCTCCTCTGATCATGACAAGAAGCTGCCAATAGCCATTTCCTCCATGAATGTGTCCAATCTGCTTTTTTCTCCTGCCCTCAGCCATTTAGCTTTTAATGAGAATAAATCAACAAACATCCATTCAAAGCTAGACAACACTGATATCAGAAACTTTATTTCTGCTTCCCTTTTTCTATTTTTCTAGAAAAAGAGGTGTCAGAACCCACCATGAACAGCTGCCTCGTTCTCACGTGAGAAGTGCCGGAACTGAGTTCTGGTGAGTTCTGGCTGAATAAAAGCCCTGACTAACAAACTGACCTTTCCATGCACATTGCACAGAATTGTCTGTTCGTGGTGGTCCTGAATGGCTTTTCACCAACTTCTTGGGAAATAAAGGTCAAAGCAGGAATGCTTGAATTGCTAGTTCTTGCTTGACACATGCAACGTCCTTGACACATGCAACCTGACTAGCCTGTCAGGTTTTAACTTGCTGTATCATCTGCCAATGAGTGGCTGAGCAACTGTCTTCTAAATGGTTCTATGTAGGCAGAAGTATCAGGACTGCTGCCTATCATTGGGTTAGCTGCAGTGATGTCACAGAGAGGCATGTCAGCCTTGCCTTGGCAAATGAGGTTTAAGGGGGACTTAGGAGGCCATTCCTAAAGCCAATCTGTAACTTAATTTACATTTGAATTTTCTCATCCTAAGTCCCACCAAAGCTAACCATGCTAAAGTCCCATTGATTCCAGCGGAAAAGGATGAATCACACATTTGATTCTCTCGCAGAAACAGCTGAGACTAATAGGGATTGGCAGGATTGTGCCACAGCTGAAAGCAACTTACTACAAATTTTCAAAAAGAAAAACCAATGAGGAAAGGGAAGGTAAGAGAGGGGAGGGAAGAGAATAAGTAACTTTAATATATATATATATATATATTAAAGGACATTAGGGATTTCAAATGATGCCTTATTGTTGTGGGCCGAGTAGCTGAGCAGCCTGTGACTAGGAGGCCATTGGTCACAGACAGCTGACTTTTCCTTTATAGGGTGTGAAAGATTTTTGGCTTTAACATGTGATCTGAGTGTCTCTAGGTGTTAATGAGCACCATGCCCTGAACCATACAAGCAAACAAACATAAGATCTTCGGGGCTGGCCAAAACAGTTTTAATTTACAGGGATAAATCTCATTAAGCCAGATCCATTACATTCGACCTTTTTTCTATTTATTTGTTGTGAATTCAAGCAGCTATCTCAAATAGCATGACCAAACTGAAAACACATTTCACGTTGCCACTCGGGGTCCCCATCCACGTCTCAGGCTCTCGGGGCCAGCATATTACAACCCCAAGCAGAATTGCTAGAATGTGTGAAAGAGATGCAGATGTCCACGGCTGTGACTCTGGCGTGTGCTTGTGACAAGGCATCAAGGTTTATAACAGGGTCATAAAGGCAAAAGAGTTGAGAACTGTGTCTCCTTAACTTTATCTACTTTCCGAAAGTAATGAGGATCAGAGAGATTAAAATGCAGTTAAGGGGTTTGTTTTTAATTCAGGGTGTCCCCCCTTCCCCTCCATGAACTTTCTTTACATCACCAATGTGGCAAACTTTTGTTTTTGTGGGACAAAAACAACATCAACAAGCACCCCTCAATGTTCTTCCAACTCATAGGAACAATAGCTAAAAGTAATTGTGAACAGGAAAGATGTTCTGGAAGATGGAGCCATATTCCCCGAGCCACCGTCTTCCTCTTGAAAAATCACAGAATTGTTGGGCTTCGCCAACTTTTTGCCTCTATGTAGTAATTGCTCACTGCCCTTTGGAGCCCATATATAAACTTCTTCCTGCTAGCAGACTTGTCTATACCACAAAGTATGCATGGAGCTTGGCTGCAAGATGTCCCCTTATGACTACTTTGCTAGTCCCCTCCCTCCATGTTTGGCCACACCTCTGGTTCTGCAGAGAAATGCTGGATCCATCAGAAGCAGGAAATGTTTTGAATTCTGTTAGCGTTTCCCCTCAGCCCAAACAGCAGTTTTAGGCAGTGCTTTTTTCCCCAGCCGGAACTCAGTTCCGACACGTCTCAGGTGGGCACTGTTGCCATTATAAGAGAACAAGGGAGGCGTTCATGGTGAGTTCTGGCACCTCTTTTTCTAGAAAAATAGCAGTGGATTAAGGGTTTCTACCATCAACCTGCCTCAGTCACAGTCAGAGTAATATCGCAAACCTTCCAGGAAGGGATTGAGTGATGGTGCCTCAAACTAGGGTGATGGGGACCATGCAACTTACTCCCCATAAATAAATTGCAAGCCCGGCTCAAACAAGCTACCAGCCACACGCTCTGCAGTCATGTGGATGGACTCTGAAGACAAACGGAGGCGTTTACCTTGCACAAGAAACACAGAGAACCCATGCTGCATTCAGGTTTTTAAAACTTTTTTATTTTTTATTTGCAGCAAGGCCATTCCAGCAAGCTGCCTGCAGCAATTCTGCACTGGTATTCCTGAGCTGTAACTCTTCCCATCTCTCCTTTTCCTCCCTGCTGCTCTCCTTCGGTTTCATTGAGCCCTGTATCTTTCGCCTGGCTTTTGAGCTTCTTTTGCATGAATTTCCTTCCCCGCTTCTCAGTTTCCTGGATAGGCTCTATCACTTATCTGGATCATTTCATAGCACATAAATAAAGTGGTGAGATAAAGCACAAAGGGTTCTTGATAAAGTCCAAGTTTTGTTTAACAGTTAAGATAGTGAAAGTTTACAAGAGTTGTTCTGGGAGAGATCTGTGTTGTGAATAGAGCTATTATTGCCATTATCACATTGTTTAGACTGCTGGGCAAAAAACACAGGCATTTTCATACTTGTTTAACAGCTTCATCAGGCTGTATATTTTCATTGTCCTTTGGACTCAGTTGTCATGGGGATGAAAATGACACAATAAAAAGAATCACTGATTCCTTCATGACAACTGATAGGTCCAAGAAGTCTTTAATTAGCAGGCAGTAGAGATTAAGGATGTCAGACCCCCTCATTCTCCGTAAACTTCTCTCCAGGAGTCTGATTTTCTCCCCACAGGCCAATAGAGGGCAGTGCTATCCTGTTTCTTTTGATGCTAGATATTTTGTGTGTGTGTGTGTGTGTGTGTGTGTGTGTGTGTGTGTGAGAGAGAGAGAGAGAGAGAGAGAGAGAGAGAGAAATAATCCAAAAATAAAACTCCACTTTTGCTACACTAGCCTATAAACTGGACATATGAGGGAATAATAATATATTTTTGCAGAGAAGTAATAGCTTTGTATTTACAATGTATTTATAGTTACAATTCATACCCAATTTTCAGGATAAAATTCCCACAATTCCAATTTGTTATGTCACTGAGAAAAATGAAGGCAACTTATCCCCCCCCCCCATGGAACATGCTACTCAACTTCTACCCAAATCACAGAGCAAATGGGTATGATGTTGTAACAGAATGATTCTTCCAGAAAGGGTTTGATTAATGAATAGAACACATAAACATAGATGTGTTCACTTAAGTCATAGAAATGGCTGTATGGGTGTGTGTGTGTGTGTGTAATTGATGGTGTTCCCCGTTAAGGTAAGATATACCATCTGTTGAAGATGTTCTGATTCATTTCATATAAATGAACACGTTTAAAAATAAAAGCTCTTGTAGAATTATGATTAAAATGTTGTTACACTTAGCAAACAAGTTAGTAGATGAGTTCTTGTTCCTTAGGGTTTTTTTTGGTGTGTGTTTTTTTTTTTTAAATCCATAAACAGATATGAGAAGAGTCAAAAACTGTCAATACCAATGAGCATTTATTTGGACGATTCCATCATTTTGCGTGCGCACACACACACCTCTCACTCATTCACTCTCACACACCAATTTACTTCCTGTTATTTTTTTTAAGTAAACATCAAGGGTGGTCAGAATGAATTACTTTTAATGCTCAGTGTATAAATACACAGGAGCCTTCCTCTTCCTGTTCTTGAGTCACAATCCAAAGCAAAGGTTGGCATTTTACTCCTTTGGATTGTTTGATTATTGTTATTATTCATGCTTTAAAACCATTCCTTCTGTAGCCAGGGCAATTTACCAGCTACCACTTTTTCAGACCATGTTGCCATTTAAAGTCTTGGGATTCTAGGAGCTATATAGCATTTTCATGGTTTGCAATTCAAGAAAAATGTTTTATGTCCTAGGCTGTTTTGTTAGACCAGCATCCTAAAGAGAAACTGAAGCAGTGGAATTATACTATTTGTTGGAGTGCCTCATGTTCATACTATTATCATGCAACAGAAACAACAATTTCAGATCTTCAAAGGTCTTGCAGGTTTTTAATCTTCTCACAGGTCATAGCTGAAGCAATCAACAAACTGGTGATAATTGTTTTGCCTACACTTGAGCTGGCTTCACATCTTGTAATATGCATATCCAGGAGAACAACTATTTACTGAATAGTAAACATGACTTGTGCTAATTCAATATGCAGCGATTGCAGACCATCCTTTTTAAAAAGTCTTAAATATCTTCCAACCTAAGGCACCTAAAATTGTAATTCACTACCTGTGCATCGCCCTTCACAAGCCTTTGCTTTGTGAAGTTTGTTAGCTTTGACTTACGTGGCTAACTTTCAGCAGATACAGGTATGATGAGTCTCAACAGTACTCATTTTTACTTCACTGTGGTTTGCATTAAATCAGAATGAATTGTTCAGAATGCATTAATTTTTGAAATTTAAAAACAGGTATCTTAAAGTTTGGGGCAAACACCAGATGCTGGCACATTATGCATATGATAAGGCCTATCAGACTTGGGATTGCTCACATGAGTAAAGGAGCAGGCTCTGAGAGGAAATATTCATCCTACAGAGTTTACAATCTCATTTCTCTCTAATAAGACTATTTGGCCAATTCCTAACAGGTAGTGGTGTGGCCAAAGCCTGCAGTCTGTAGCAAGATTCCCATAAAACCAAATTTTTGCAGCCTTTGTGGAGTGCAAAGTTACCCCAATTAATTACAGCCAGAATCGTAGACTCTGGGTCTGCAGGATTTGTTCTCTATTTATTTAGATGAAGGCGTTATCAGCAAAAGGAGCTGATCTTGAAGGCATGTTTACCGCCAAGATGATATATCCTGCATTACGTTATCTATAAGTATTTTTGCTATTATAGAAACTTTTCCTCCTGGCTGGAGCATTTTGCTGCAGCAAATTGCAGAGCCAAAAAAAAAAAAAAGGGGGGGGGGGGGGAGGAAGGGACCTTCATTTGGCGGCACAGAAAATTTGCATAAAATATTGCTCTAAGCACTGGAGGATCTTATTACATAGGGTTTTGATGATAATCTTTGTTGAAATAATATTTAACACATGCTGCACTTTTAATTAAGTATCTGAATAATCTCAAATTAATACCAGAGGTTTAAAAATAAGTTTTCATTTTAGTGAACTGTAACATAATAGCAGGCACCACGGCCATTTCTCTCTCCCTTACCCTTTGATTTAATTAAATGCCCCTTTGTGTCTTTCTTGTCACTTCAGAAATGAGCATGAAGAAAACAGGGCCAGAAACAATTTTTAAATGCTTTTTTTTGCTTTTTGCACACGTCTCATTATGGTTGTTGTTGTTGCTGCTAATAATGGTGGTGGTGATGATGATGATACATTTTGCTTCTGGAATTCAGTGTTCTTTGATGAGGATGTTTAATTGGAATCAACTGGATTGGTGCTTTGCAATTTGCCTGCACACTCAAAGGGCAATTACAACATGTTGTTACCTTTGTGAAGATGTTTCGGTATATTGGTGCTGAGACAAAAGTCAGTGTTTGGGAGCAGCAGTCTGTGGCGGTGAAGTTGGTTCTGGTGCGCGGGTGCACGCACACATACACATACACACACACACACACACACACACACACAGACAACTGCAGACTGTTCAGTCTCAGCAGTTTGCACAACACAGGCATACTCTGAAGATTATTATGCTGTTGAAGTTGGAATGCAAAGTAAAAGGGAGGGCTTAATGTTTCCTGAGAGGAATCAAGCGGTTGCAAATAAATTCGCGTTTATTCTATTTATTTTTTCAAATTAAAAAGCCCTGATCTGGCAGATTTGTTTGCCTTCCACTTGGGCATATTTGACAATCAGTGCTTCATTATTTCATCTTAAGAAATTCCATTTGAATACAGGTTCATGGGAGTGAGAGTTTTCTATTGCAGCCACTTTGGTCTCTCTCACGTCTCTCTCACACACAGGGAAGCACATTGTTTGCTCTGCATAAGGCGGCGGGTGCGGGTGGGGGGGGGAAAGAATATTCACCATTTGGAACAGAGAGGATGTAATCAGACAGGCTTTGAAGGTTTTCTGTTAGATTCCCCCTTTATCCCATCCCATCTATCATTGTAAAGGAGACATATATAACTGCTGCAGTTTGTATATTGAAGGGAGCTGCCTGCTTTTTTCCCTTTGCTGAGATAATGACACTGTGGGTTGTTGACTGCTGTTATCTCTGATGACAGCCTTATCTGCATGGCTCTGATTCTAGCGCACAGAGTCGGGAGATATACAGTACTTATGAAACTGACCAGTGCTCCAATTATATGGGAGAAAAAGAAAAAAGAAAAATTCAGAACCCATTTCGACAGAGCAGGAAAATGTTCATGATTTGTACCTCCTAAATTTTCATTTCCTTTAAAAAAAAAAGGAAAATTAAAGATAAAATCCTTCTGGGATAGGAAGCAGCGATCAAGGTCAGACCAAAGAGAGGCAGTGGCTCCCATCCCAGCGACAGCAATTCACGGGACACGTGCAGGTCACACATGCAGATCTGTTACAGCGCAAGTCAGTTGTGGGGATCAAACTTACATGTACCTCCTCCTCCTTTGGGTAAGCTGAGAGTACAAAGTGGTACCCAGATTCTGCCTGCCAGGCAGGCGAGCACCACTGCCTCCCTGATCACTCCGCTGAATCAGGACTAAATCGCTTCAGTCAATTCATTCAGCCAAAATGATCTCTCTGTTGGCCAACGCTAATGCAGCACAGTAGAGTTGTAAACAGAAATCTTCGCAAGGCCCTGCCAAGCTGCACCACTTCCTTTTCTCCAGATCTCCAGGCACCTTAATAAGCAGTTATGATACAGCTTGACCCCATTCCCATGCTGGAAATCAACCACTTTGGTCCATCTGTATATAAAACCTTTGTTTCTGATTTAATCTGATGAAGGCTTGGCGTACTTGAACCGCTTTATTTCTCATTTGTGAGGTAACATTTAAACATGGTTCGTATTGCAGCGCTGAGGTGAACCAGATGATTAAGTCTAATTTGCAGTTACCTGCCTGCACAATAAGAGGCAGCTGCCTGAGACCCTTACAAGTTACCAGCATGCATTAGTCCTTTCAGATAAGTAGGGTCTCAGATAACCAGGGATAACACAGGTTCGGCATTACAAAATTACAGTGCATTAGAAACCTGAAGTGGCAAGCCTTGCTCCCCCTCTCAAAACTTGCTTCGTGTACAAAGCGAAGTTCCAAAACGAGGAATGTGTGTCACCACCTGAGGGTGTGTGGTCCAAAGTCCAGAATGTCAGATGGGCAAAAGTTAGGTACCACAGCATAAACGTACTTCAGAGACTCGTTTGCATTATCTCTGCAAGGAATTAGCATAACTTGGATGAATATAGTAAGCAGAAGATGTTGCAATGAGTAAGGGCCCAAGCTTGCTATCTGTGCATGGTGATTCAGCTCCTTTCATCACAGAGATGAATTTACAGATCCTGCAAGCCAGCCACAAATATAAGACTCTTGTTATCTGCCATCCAGCCACTAAGCTTCTAAAGCAAATGACATTCATGGTTTTGAGGTACTTGTATTGACTTACAAAGCTGTATACAGCTTTGGGCCCGGATCCCTGAATGCCTTCTCTCATGTTGATGGTGCTCCAGCTCTGGAATTTTGTCTTCTCTGAGATATTCAATGGCTGGTACTTACTCTTTAAAGCCATTGACGCCGGCCTTTTGCTGAGTGCCAGAACTTATGTCTGTTTTAATGTTGGCTGGTTGGAATTTATCTGGCCCCCCCCACCAGTGATTATCATTATTATGTATGTTGATCTGTTTTAATTGTAACCTACTCTAGAACTGCACTGGCAATGAAGAGAGGATTGGAAATGTCATTCATTCATAAATAAAGCAAGCTTATAAAATAAAGTTGCAATTAATGAAGAAAGGAAGTTGAGGTTCCCAACACGGAACCGAAAACTGCAGTGACAGCAGCTTGTTTCAAGGAAGTGTGTGATGTGCAATGCTTTTCTTGACACAGCCGCTGCCATTTCACCAGGATCAACTTTGGATGCAAGTGTTATGCAGTGAAAAATTACCAGAAATGAGAGGCTGCATCCAATGTTGCAGTTCGGCTGGCACAACAGACTGCTGTGCAGCCAACAGAGCTCCCTCTTCCTTTCCTGTCCCCTGTGCAGACTTAAAATCAGCACTAAGTGGTTTGGGGGCCCTCTGGAGCAGATTTGGGGTTCATGCACAGAAGAAGCCCCACTGCAGCAGCGGAACACTATGCAAAAAGACACTGGTTACAACCCTAGGCCTGGGAGAATGGCCTGTATTGTACGCTATGAAAATGACAGTGTATTTTCCTGAAAATCGGAGTGTGTGAACAATCTGCAGGGCACCAAAGAAGGACAGAGCCAAAGCCTCAACATCTCTTTTGAACAACTGCTTTCTTTTCGGAGCAACAGGTTTATTGTCTAGCAACTGACTGGAGCATTTCAGTTTCAAACAATAGAGCTGGGTTTGCAATGGTTATTAAGCCAGTTTTGCTGTGGGATGGAAACTTTCCCCTCTGCAGCCTCAAAACACATGCTCCCCACCCCCATTCCAGCACGTGCCCTCCCTGACCACAAATGGTCACTTTTTAGCAAGATTGCTTAGAAATGATGTCAGTAATTAAAACCATTCTCCCCTAATAGACTTCGACGTTCCTTCATGAGGGAGAAAGCTGGTCTCTCACGTCATGACGCCTCAGCCATGGTGGGGCTGCTCTTTCCTTTCGCCCGGCCTATAGGCGCTAGGAGCAGCCTGTATCTGCAGACCATGGGAGCCGCTTCCATTTTGGGTTGTAAACCTAGGCAGGCAAAGTGAAGTCAGCTGTCCTTTCTGGAACAGTGAAGGAAATGTATTCCAGCAAAGGGCAGTTTGAAGTGAAGCATACTAATAGCATGTTCTAGGAAAAAACTTAAGGGAAATGGGGGGGAAAGGCATGGCACACAGAGGGATGTTGTTTGGATACCAAAAACATGCAGCTACCCTAAAAATGGCCTTATTTGTTTGCAGGCTATGAAATATAGGCTTTCCCAGCATTTGAGTGACTTCCACACTACTCCTGCCTGATCTGGATGGTCTGTTTTCTAGATATCAGAATGAAACTATGCAACAGGCATCGAAAGGTAAAGGCAAAGGGACCCCTGACCATTAGGTCCAGTCATGACCAACTCTGGGGTTGCGGCGCTCATCTCACTTTATTGGCCGAGGGAGCCGGCGTTTGTCTGCAGACAGCTTCTGGGTCATGTGGCCAGCATGACTAAGCTGCTTCTGGCGAACCAGAGCAGCACACTGAAATGCCGTTTACCTTCCCGCCGGAGCGGTACCTATTTATCTACTTGCACTTTGACGTGCTTTCGAACTGCTAGGTTGGCAGGAGCAGGGACCGAGCAACGGAAGCTCACCCCGTCACGGGGATTCGAACCGCCGACCTTCTGATCAACAAGTCCTAGGCTCTGTGGTTTAACCCACAGCACCACCCGCGTCCCTAACAGGCATCTAAATACCGTCATATACCAGAGGCAGCAATGCTCGCCTACATGCTTCCAGCTACCACACAAAAGCACACTACATGATCCATCATCTACAGCCACAAATGATGAAAGTCTCTGCCACAGGACTCGGATGACTGGAAGCAGAAGGGGTCTGGCACCGTTGCCTGAGTGTAGTTTAGTTCAGACTGGAAAACAAGTCCAGAGAAGTCACACTTGTCCAGAAAAGAATGTTATTGGCCCTACCGCTTGCACATATCTCTGTCATCAGAGACCCAGATGACAAAAAGAATAAAACTCACTTGCAGCAAGCAGTTTACAGGTGTGCAATGGGCACAAATCAAAGTGCTCTTTTTGACTTTAGAAGCATCAGGGAAACAGAACTGCCTGCTCTTTTACTAGCATCCCTGGTGGCCCTCCTTCAGGTGGGATTATACTTTCCACGGCCTGATGAACTCTTCATGAAAAGAGGTCCAGCTGGTACCTTCCCTATTTTGTTTTAGGTGTCAGTCCATTTACCTTAGCTTTATGGAGTTTTGTTCAAGCTCAGTTTGTTCCTTCCGGTTTTTTTAATTGGAGCCAGTTTGATTTGGTAGATGGGATGCTGGAGCTGTTTCAGTTTTTTCTGCAGCTTAGTTGGCCCATTGGCTATAGAATTGGTTTGGGCTGGTTGTTTTCCTATTTTTATGCTCCCCTCATAGGAACATAGGAAATTGCCTTGGACTCAGACCATTCATCCATCTAAGCCATGGGTAGGCAAACTAAGGCCCGGGGGCCGGATCCGGCCCAATCGCCTTCTCAGTCCGGCCTGTGGACGGTCCAGGAATCAGTGTGTTTTTACATGAGTAGAATGTGTCCTTTTATTTAAAATGCATCTCTGGGTTATTTGTGGGGCATAGGAATTCGTTCATTCCCCCCCAAAAAATATAGTCCGGCCCCCACAAGGTCTGAGGAACAGTGGACCGGCCCCGTGCTGAAAAAGTTTGCTGACCCTAATTCTAAGCTCAGCATTGTCCGCACTGACCAGCAGCAGACTAGGATTTCAGGTAGGAGACATTCCCATCTCTAACTGGAGATGCCAGGGACTGAACCTGGGAACTTCTCCAGGCAATGCAAAGTGTTCTTTCACTGAACTACAGCCATTCTCTGTATGCTGTTGACACTTTATTGTGTTTTATCTGTTAATGGAGCCCACCCCCGCTCCCAACTGGCCTTTTTGCAGTAAGTAAATGTGCTGCAAAGTGTGGGATAACAATCACCCGACATGATGTCATACAATCACTGCAAAACAAAAGTGCAGAATGAATGGATAAACGTATAAACTTCATGCAAACTTTGTAAAAACAAATCGGGATGAATGATCCATAAACAAGTTGTCTGGAAGAGCTTTAGGTGACCCCCTCTCTCTTAGCCTCAGCCCCCCCCACTTGCAAAATTGGGAGGGGGGATAATAATACTGGCTAACTTGGCTTCTTTACAACAGCAACAGCAGCAACAACAACAACAACAACATGGAGGTTGTAACGAGCACTGTATAAATATAAAGTATGTGTTAATGATGATGAAAATAATGCGATTATCCACCTTGAATGACATCCGGATAGTGAAAATAAATAAGAAAGAGAAAGACAAACTCATGAATACTTCAAACATGGCACCGAAGGGTGGAATGGGCTTGAAGACTGCATTTCATTTTGAAGAAGTATTTTAACCAGTTTTGTACTTTGATGTCATTGTACTATGATGTCAAGCAGAAACAGTAGTGCACTTTCATCTACCTAGCCTAATACTCCTAAGCTTTGTAAAGCACTTTCCTTCCTCAGACCAAAGGTTTTTTGTTGTTGTCGTTTAGTCATGTCCGACTCTTCGTGACCCCGTGGACCAGAGCACGCCAGGCACTCCCGTCTTCCACTGCCTCCCGCAGTTTGGTCAGACTCATGTTTGTAGCTTCGAGAACACTGTCCAACCATCTCGTCCTCTGTCGTCCCCTTCTCCTTGTGCCCTCCATCTTTCCCAACATCAGGGTCTTTTCCAGGGAGTCTTCTCTTCTCATGAGGTGGCCAAAGTATTGGAGCCTCAGCTTCACGATCTTTTAGACACGGCAAAAAATGTATCTGTAAAGGCTATATTCTTCTGCTATAATGCCGAAACGTTCTTAAGTTCTGAAGAGATGCTCCATGTTTCCACATCCTTCTCTTGAATTTTTCCCTATGTAGAAGAATTTTGTTGCCGGTTTGAACATATAATGATGGCAATCAAAGCAAACAAGGCAAACAATTTCCACAGCCAAATTTCTAGACAGAGACACAGTGACAATAAGTAAGGTACACAACGTGCTGCTGGGGGGGGGGGGAGCAAATCTGTCTGCCAGGACATATATATCCCCTTAGCAAATTATGATAAAACACTGAAAAATAGCACCTGCAAGTCCAGTAAAATTTTATGTAGGGTGCTTCCACACTGGTTTATTGTGGATTTGGTGCTGCTCATGAATTTTTTTCATCTTCCTCACCAAAGCATCTATACCCTCCTCCCCCCATTTAATCCAAAATTACTATTAGATTTTCTGCAGTCCTGATTAAATGAGAAAATGATATGGAGCAACATTTTGAGGTCATTGCACATAATATGAACAACGCCCCTGTGTGTGGAAGCGCCGTTAGCTTATTAACATTTCATTTTATTATTTTCAGAATAATTTTAGGAAGTGGGATCAAATGGGTTAGGGAGAGATTCACATGATAGTGAGCAGGAACTTGAAATTCAACATATCCATTGTTTTATCCTGGAAGAAAATTCCTTAAGAAAGCAAATAGATTGGGGGGGGGGAGGGGGATCCATCACTTATAGTAACTGGCAATCTAGTAACCCAAATAGGTTCAAATGCTGTAGCTCTTTCCCCCCCTTTTTTAAAAAGAAAAGTTAAGAATGTGTTTATTTTAAACGATACTTCTTTCATGGCAATTTCTAATAATTGATGCAATCAATGCAATAAAACCAACAACACTTTATTTGGCTATTTACAGCAGTGGGTCCAAATGCAGTACTTGCATGGCTTCAGACCAGCAACATTTGGCAGCAGGCGTTTTTGGAGGCCCAGTACTTTTCTTTGAACTTTAGGCCAGCTTTTAGCCCTGGCCTGCCTGTATTTATCTGCACTGACAGTGAATGGGAATTGGAAAATGGAAAGGAGAGAATGGCTGCTACTTTTTAAAAAGCTAATTTAAAAGCAGGCGCAGTCTTCTGTAAAGATGATTCTGATTGTCCCCAGCTCTTTTGAAGGGACAAGGTTAAATCCATTTGTATTCAGAATGTGGGATTAGACACTCACACAAAATGAACAACATCTTCCTTATTTATTCCATATTTAAATGGCCCCCGGAAGTATCAGCCAGTCGATTCGCAGTTGTTTGGGAATGCCAAGGGATCTTCTCCACTCCCACTCTTCCAAAATACATCAGCAAAATTCCTAAAACCCCACTAACTCTTTTCTGCCCAGTCTGCACAAGGAGGGGGATTGTATGTCATCCCTAAAGTTACATGTAAAGTAAGTGCAGCTTTATTTCAAAGTGGCTTGGTGGAGTGGAATGCAATCCAATATGGTGCATTGCCCTAATACCAGATGTCCTTGCATGACCTCATTCTGTTTGTTAGAAAAGATGGATTCTATGCATATGAGCAAATAACTACCGTTTTTTCCAAGCCTCTCGATTTTACAGGGAATCTTCCTGTAAAAGCACCGCTGTGGCCTGGCAGTATCTTGGGGGAGAAGGGTTAGAGCATTTTAGAATTTTCATTTATGTCCTGCTTCGGCTCCAGTGAGCACAAGGGCTCTCCCCATCCCCACTTCATATTCACAAGAACCCTGAGAGGTAGGCCTGGCTGAGAGATAGCAACTGGCTCAAGGTCACCCAAAGAGGTGTATGTTGAGCAGGGGATTTGAACCCTGGGTATCCCCACTCCTGGTTCAACGCTCCCAACTTCATCTTCAGAAAGTTCGCCCGCATGCATTAAGAGGCTGATTGCTACTCTGGGTTATCAATTTGATCCTGCAAAGTACAATGGTACCTCGGGTTAAGTACTTAATTTGTTCCGGAGGTCCGTTCTTAACCTGAAACTGTTCTTAACCTGAAGCACCACTTTAGCTAATGGGGCCTCCTGCTGCCGCCGCGCCGCCGGAGCACGATTTCTGTTATCATCCTGAAGCAAAGTTCTTAACCTGAAGCACTATTTCTGGGTTAGTGGCGTGTGTAACCTAAAGCGTATGTAACCTGAAGCATATGAAACCCGAGATACCACTGTATATCCTCCCTCCACCCTTAAGAAGTACATTTTAGCCATTATCATGCCTCCAGTGAGCTGTCACATCTAATTATCCTGTCCTTCTGGATGGAGCATGGAGTATGAAGAACGTTTCATCTTTGTTTCACATAAGGTAAGGGAGGTAAGAACTGATTCTTTGGAAAGTTGAAAACCGGGGAAAGAGTCGCCATCCTTATAAAAATTAATAATTAAGAGAAAAAGTCAAAATTCCATGGAATGGCAGGTGCACGGCTGTGGAGGAAGAGGGCATTTCATGTCACAAAATTACGTCTATTAACTGCTTTTCTGCTTCTTGTGCCCAGGGCAGGGTTCAATAGAAGCTCAACTATTTAACACGACAATACAGTGGTACCTTTGTTTACAAACTTAATCTGTTCCAGAAGTCCGTTCTTAAACCGAAACCATTCTTAAACCGAGGCGCACCTTCCCTAATGAGGCCTCCCACCGCCAGTGCCCTTCCACCGTTCAGATTCCGTTCGTAGACTGAGGTAAAGTTCTCAAACCAAGACACTATTTCCAGTTTTGCCAAGTTTGTAAACCAAATCGCTCTTAAACCAAACTGTTCTTAAACCGAGGTGTTGTTGTTTTGTCATTTAGTCATGTCCGACTCTTCGTGACCCCATGGACCAGAGCACGCCAGGCACTTCTGTCTTCCACTGCCTCCCGCAGTTTGGTCAAACTAAACCGAGGTACCACTGTATATTAAAAACAAACAAACAAACTAAAATAAAATAAATACAGCAACAAAACTGAATTTTAAAGGTCTTTGTAAACAGATTTAAAGTACAGAGTGGGGGCCCAGTATAGCTTTTTAAGGAGCTGTGGTGTCACAAGACAATGGAATAAGCTCTGCTCAGGGCCAGGGATGCCATGTAACTCAAGCAACTGCAGCCATGTAACACCTAGGATTGCAACAGCAGCATTAGCTGGGGGGAAACAGCATCAAACTCAGCAACAAAGGATTACATTTGAGTGCTAAGAAAATGTGATTTCCCCACAATGTTCACTTTGGTGATAGCCACCTGGAAAAGTATTTTGGGTTCCCTATAGTAACCTCTGCATAAAATTGAGAATGGGAAACCTGTAGTACTCCAGATGATATTGGACTGCAGTTCTCATCATCCCTGACCACTGGCCACACCGGATGGGACTTGGGAGTCCAACCAGAGGATCACAGATTCCCCATCCCTGGTGCAAACCCATCTCCAACCTCAATGTGTACAATGTGTAATTCCACTTGCTCATACACATTAGGATAGAATACATGATTTGGGCTTGTAAATGGCAGCCATTAGGAAGCCTGAGCAGCTTTTGGACTGTGGAAGGTGGGGAAGTGAAGAGTGTTTGAGGACCAGGACATTCACAGGGAAACCAAAATGCTTGTTTAGAAAGCTATTGAACTACCAACTTTACTGTACGCTTATGAAACATGGACCACTTATAAACACCATCTCCAACTCCTCAAATGATTCCACCAATTGTTTCTCAAAAAAAAATAAAAAAATTACACATCAATTGGGAAGACAGGCAAACTAATTATCAGTGTACTGGAAGAGGCAAAGATCATCAGTGTCAAAGCAATGATTCTTCAACATCAACTTCGTTGGACTGGTCATGTTGTTCAGATGCCTATTTACCCTCTTCCAAAGCAACTACTCTATTCCCAACTTAAGAATGGAAAGCAAAATACTGGTGGACAACAAAAGAGGTTTAAAGATTCTCTCAAGACAAACATAAAAAAATGTAGTACAGTTGTACCTCAGTTCTCGAATGGAATCTGTTCCAGAAGTCCATTCGACTTCTGAAAACATTTGAAAACCAAGGCACGGCTTCCGATTGGCTGCAGGAGCATCCTGCACTCAATTGGAAGCCACATCAGATGTTCGGTTTCCAAAAAATGTTCGCAAACCGGAATACTCACTTCCAGGTTTGGAGCATTTGGGAGCCAAAACGTTCAAGTCGCAAGGCATTTGAGACCCAAGGTATGACTGTATAAGCACTGATAACTGGAAAACACTGGCCTGCGAACACTCCAACTGGAGAAAAGCCTTTACCAAAGGTGTCATGGACTTTGAAGAAGCACAAACTCAGGGTGAAAAGGAAAAAAGAGCTAAGAGGAAGGCACGTTTGGCAAACCCTCACCGTGATCAACTCCCGCCCGGAAACCTGTATTCCCACTGTAGAAGGACATGTGGATCCAGAATTGGCCTCCAGTCACCTATGGACTCACTGTTAAGACCGTTTTCATGGAAAACAATCTTACTCAGCTAAGAGTGATCGCCAAAGAAAGACCACTTCTGAGTAACCCCTTGTATTATCTAGATTGTGCTGCCTTCACAGACAGGCAATTGCTGGGCTCTGCAGTGTGGACCCTTGCCTCCAAACAGAACATCATAAAATCTCCGGGAGAAGTGCTCAAAGCATAATTACCGTAGTTGTATTGTCAATCCTGCAAGAACTGTTCTGAGTGAATCCTCCTGAACTGAAGTAAGATTCTGTTATGCTGCTCTTGCCTCTCCCCACCCCACCAAAAAAGAAGCTGAAATCTAAATAAGCCTTCAGTCCTTGTATCTTTATTTCAATTCTTTCTTGTTCCAGTCAAGCAGTAAATAAGGAAGCACGGATACTCCATGCCTACTGCAGTACAACTTGCCAATGCTTCTAAACAGCTCCTCTGAGCTCCTGCCAAAGCCCCTTATTCAGATACTGTGTAAAGCCTGTTGTTTTTCCTTGGGTATATTCCAGTTGTTCCTAGGTTCTTCTTAATTCCCCCACACTGGAGTTTCAGTTCTGGGATCCTATCTGATTGACTAATCATCCCTGGAGCATAAGGAGAACTACCCTAGAAAACATCTGGGTCTCCAAAATGAAGCAGCTCCCTGTGACAGCAATCCTTAAACATGTACAAGCACTGCATAGACATCCTTTTAGGACGTCTCTCTTTCCAAGAGTTACAATGCATTTGGACATTTTGGGTGGCAATGCACTGGAAACCCCACTTTGATATGACATGGTCTCTGAGGCCAAAGATCTCTTACTATTGCAGTTTCTGAGTTCTTACTAGATGGAATGGTAAGAATGGAAGAATTGTAGTTATTATTATTTTACTGAATTGTATTGTTTGATGAATTTGTTGTTTGCTTTATGTTACTATGTTTGATATTATAGTGTTTATAATGGTTTGCCCCTCCACAATGCTATTGCAATTATTGTGAAATGCTTTGAGCTCAACATTTGTTGTTCAAAAAGTGGAATAAAATATTAAATCAAATTGAATCAAAAGCTAACTGTACTGCTTTGACCTGGTTTTTGCTTTCTTAGGAATTATTCTGGTCATATGCAATTTTCATTTGAGTAAGTTTTAGTCTTTGTAACCCATGCATGACCTACAAGCAACGTTGTCCCTCATGCAGAGAGGGTCACAGATCACCAGGCTGTATGTCTATCGCTGCATGCAACAAGGTTCGGTCTTCAAAAATAACCAAAATAGTAAGTTAAAATGGATTATAACTCATTACAGTGTCTACATATCTGGATAGGCTTGCCTTAAAAGGGTTTTTTTTTTTAGCAGGGGCCAGAAAAGAGTGCAAAGTGTGGGTGCCACCCACTTTTGTTGCACTGTAGTGCAAGAGTGCTCCTCCAGAGGGTAACCACATGGTAACACTGGAGAGGATGAAGAACAATAAATAAAGCAGGAGGATGTGTGGCGGGTCCACTATAAATCCACTACTAACTTACTGCATGACGTATGTATTGAGGAAAACAGCCACCATGAAATGCGCAAGTCTGGAGGGGCCCATAAACCCCACAGAAACAAATCGGAAGGAACGCGCACTGAGCAGCAGATACCCTTAGCCTTCGCGCAAACTTTCTGAAAACATTAATCAGTATAAAGGTCGCCTGGGAAAGGGCGAACTGAGGGAGCTTTCGCTTTGCTATTTTGTTTTTGTTTAGGGAAACGGGCGCGCGGCCTGCCTCTGGCACTAGCTGGCTAACGAAGCTTAAGGGGTTTTGAAGGGCTTGAATGGGAGTAAAAAACCAGCCGGGCGAGGAATTTGGGCTGAATGCTCCCACACGCTTCATTGTGCAGAGCGGGAGGGGGGCGGCGAGGGCTGCAGCCTGCAAGGCCAGAAGGGCCGCCCAGCCTCCCTACGCGAGGAAGAGGCTCTGGAGCCCACGCGCGCCTCCCGCCAGGACGCGCCGAGCTGGGCCCGTCTCCTGCCCCAGACCCCCTTCCCCTTTGAAGTAAGCCACGTGCGTTGGCAGCGCCCGGCCGCCTCGGCCTGCGGGCCGCGGATCATCCAGGCATTGAAGAAGGGCAAGAAAAATGCAAAGCCCTGTCCCGAACACCATTAGCCCCTTTGCAACTTGCCTCTCCCTTGCTAATTCCTGGCCTTGTGGCTCCACGACGGCAGCCGCCGCCTTGCAAACACCTGCAGCTTTCCCTTTCTTTCTTTCTTTCTTTCTTTCTTCTAAACCGTAGGGGTATTCAAAGTCTTTCCTTTTTTTTACCCCCTCCCCTCCCTCTCTCTGGCGAACTTCGCTTGCTTCCTTTTCTTTGGCCCTTTCACTAACTAAATACAGCTGATTCAGACCCGGCCCCTCCGCACGTGCCAGATGAATAAATCGCACGCCTCGCCCCCTCCCGGGTTTAAATCTTCCCCCTGCTGCTGTGTTTGCTCATTCTCACTGCAGCTGTGGGGTTGCTAGAGAGAGAGAGATGACCTATGGGCTGGCTGGCTTGCTATATTGCTGGTGTGCAATCCCGCAGCCCCTTTGAAAGCAAGGGTTGTAAACCCTCGCTTGCTGGCTTTTTCATGTATTGTGCTGTAGTACTTGCCTTTTGTTGCAAAGTGCAAACACAAACACGCCCGCTCTGCAAACCGGGAGGGGTGGCGAAGGAGAAGGCGCAGGAGCCCCTTTGCAATATATATTGCCCTGTCCAAAGCCTACGGGTTAAAACAAACATCAACAGTGCGTCAAATAGTTTGCCCGTAAGACTCTTTTGTTATGAAGATAAGCTTGTTATCTCTTTCATTCAGATTTTAATCTGACAGGTCATTTGCATACTGCCAGCTGACTTCAGGGTGTGCATTAGATCCACTTTGCATTTAAATCTTCTGTCACTCAGCAAAATTAAAAAGAGAGAGTAAAAAAAGCCCTTCTTTCAGTTCCATTACTTTTTGTCTGGGTGTAATCGACTAAAAGGAAGTGCCCCCGCCTCCCCAGTATCTTGAACATCTCTTTTTATTTTCATGGCAAACCCAAAATAGAGATACTAGTTAGATTTAGATTTGAAATGGCTGCAGAGTGAGAAGTCTGCAAAGTACATCATGTCTCCAACCTCACACTTGCAGAAGCAATAGACAATAAACTAAGCATCATAGGTGCACTGAAGGTAATGCACCATCACACTGTGGCAAAAATAAGAGCAGTCAGATATTTGGGCAGCCAATGGAGGGAAGGTGTGCACTCCCCCTTCAGAAGTACAGCCAGAGATCATAGCTCACCAATCTCTTGCTTTGTCATGTTTGGAGTTTCTATTGTTTGGAGGTTGAAAAATGAGCTAAACATCAAACCTACTCTCTTACAAAAGAGAGTTCTCTCCTAGATGCCTACCATTTTGCCTTGCCATGAAATTGCCTCTTCCTGGCTTCCAAACAGAGAGGACTTACAGACAGCTGTCATTAAGCATGCAAACTTCCTCAAACTTCTTGAAAAAGTGGTTCTGTCTCCAAAATTAATAGATCAGAATGTTCAAAGTCACATAAATACAAACAAATGAAATGCATGCTGTTAAATTTATGCTCAATCTGGCCTCTGTGAGGAGCTTAACAAAATTTATTCTTCATTTATTTATTTTATTTTATTTCTCCAAGGAGCACAAGGTGATATACATGGTCTCCCCCCTGCTCATTCAATCCCCACAACAACCCTTTGAGGTAAGTTAGGCTGAGACTTGGTGGGTGGCCCAAAGTTACCCAGTGACCTTCATAGCGGCGTTGCAGTTTGAACCTGAGAAACCATTTAAACAAACACTACAAAAACCATTTCATAATAAGGGCAAAACAATAACATAGTAACACCATCTAGCTTCCCTACAAACAAATCTGGAAGCGATCAGGGACAATTCCGATCACCACCAGACCAAACTGAAGAAGGTACTTAAGAAGATAAATGCAGGGGCACAGTCCTGAAACATGACTTTTGTACAACGCAGGACTTGTCCACACTGGAGTTTACTGTGTATTTGCAGATGTTTGCATTCCCATTCAGTTTGGTTAATCTACATGATGATACCCTCAAACAACAGCCATCTTAATGCTATCCCCCCTGTAAATTCAAGCTTGCCGGATATGGTGGTGCTCTAGTAAACTGGGGAAATTGGGTTCCAAACTACTCCACTCTGGGCTCTCACTAACTTTCAGTGTTTTTGGGTGGGTGGATCAGTTGTCACTTTCTGCTACTCTCCTTTTTATGTTTTTCTCACAGGCCCATATAAGTTCAGCACAACCAGTTGGGCCTGGTGAGCATTTAAGGTCCCCAACCCTAATCTGCAGGTTGCCATCCGATTGGATTTTATTCTGATCCTGATCTGATCTGAGGATGTATTTTAATTGATTGTCTGATTTTATGTTAATGTATTATACATTTGATGTTAGCCGCTCTGAGCCTGGCTTCGGCTGGGGAGGGCGGGATATAAATAAAAATTATTATTATTATTATTATTATTATTATTATTATTATTATTATTATGTCTACTGCTTCTCCAGTGATTTCATTGCTTTTCCAGTTGAGATCTTAGAAGATCTTTGTTGTTGTTTGCACAAAACCAGAAAACTGCGCAAGGAAATTTACAGTTGCCTATGTGCTTTTGCACACTTCGGGGGGGCATTTTTTCTTAAAAGGTAAGGTGTACACACAGTTATCTGCACACATACTCTGTTGGTACTTAATCAATATAACGGAATCAACAAGTTAGAAGGCAAGGACAAACATAAAAGGGAATGCCTGCTAGTATGAACCAGGCCTGCTATATGCCAGGAAAATTCCTGGCACGTCCTGGTTTTCAGGTGTAAAAATGGCACTGGGGGGAATTTTGCTGAATTGGCAAAATGTCACGGAAAACCCGGATGTATGTCAACATGATGGAAAAAGCAACGGAAACAGCTGCAAAAGCTTAAAATCACTTTTGGGGGGAGACTTCCCAAGGTTTGTTTCCAAGAAAAGCTCAACAAATTTGCGGGTGTCAGGAATTTCACCTTTTGAAATATGGCAACCCCCCCTGGTGTGAACAGGAAAGACTGAAGTTGCTCATCGTTTAGACACTCAGATACATGCTGGTGTGGACTGTGCTGGTCTAATTTGAATGGGGTGGGAGAATGCATTAACGGCTAAATCATACTCAAAGTTGGACACCCTTTGCCTTCTTCTGGTTCTTCTTCCCTCCCTTGCATCTGGTTTAGCACTCCAGTTGGAAAGCAGCACCTGGACAAGCAGAGTGAAAGTGAGGGGCCGTATAGGCACCAACCAATTTCTGGCGCAAGGAGGGGTGGAAGGGTTTTTTTTTGTTTTTCCTTGCCTGGGCGAGTTCCTGTGCGGCTCTTTCCACATGTGCAGCCCACATGGCCAAAGTTGTAGCACAGAAATTACGTGTTAAGAGGTCTGCTGGATCACTTACAAGCAGATCTACTCATAAGGAAAGGTTATGGCCGGCTGGTAGGGCAGATGCCCATCCCTCTCAGCAAACCTCTTCATAAGGAAAGCAGCTGCTATGACCAGCAATGAGAGCAGATTTCATACTTTGATGAAACTTGTATAGCATTATAGTGGTATTCTAAGCTTAGCTGGTGATCAATGAGGGCAAAATGTTGTGCCTGCCAGTATTGCGTTGGGTGTGTGTTTGTTTTAATCAAAACTCTAAAACTCTGGCTGCTTTATGTGCCCAACTACAGAACTTCCTTGTCTGGTGGTGGAAGATATGGTGAAGCTTTGGAGGAACAGCTGCAGCTTACTTTGTTGCAGCAAGAAGCCCATGTTGTCTCCTCCTTGTGAGCAGGTAGAGGATAGAGCAATATCCATTGCTGTGTCTCTTCAAACCTTATGAGGAACCTTGCAGGGCAGGGATGGTGAACCCACAGCCCTCCAGGCATTGCTGGTAGACTACAACTCCCACCATCCCTGTCCATTGGACATGCTAGTTGGAGCTGGAGGGATGTGGAGTACAATAACGCTTGGAGTTCTGCAGGTTCGGGTCTATATTAAGCAGTATAGAAATTAAACAGTCAGTCACAAGAAGAGCCTGTTGGATCAAGCCAATGGCCCATCTAGTCCAGCATCCTGTTCTCCCAGAGACCACCCAGATGCCTGTAGGAATTCCTCAAGCAGGAGCCAGCTACAAGAATAGTCTCCCCTCCTGCAGTTTCCAGCAGCTGGTGTTGAGAAGCATTACTGCCTCTGACCGTGGATCCAGCTATCGCAATCCCAAGCAAGTTGCATAAAAGTTCATTGTGGCGGGGGCCCGAGCAGACATAATTTTGGTGCTTGCTGGGTTACAGTTATTTCTATCACCTTTCTATTATTCAACTTCACTCACACTGAACTTAAATTGAAATTTCTGATCCAGAGTTCCTGGCACTGCCTCTGACTCATTCAGTTCTCTGGCATTTTAGGAAGCAGTCGGAATTAAGAAGAAGAAGTAAGGCTGTTAATTTAGATGGCAAAGACTGCAACCTTCAGCCACCATGTGCACTCTCAGGAACTCACAGCATGGTTTTTCCTTGCAAACACATCTATAAAAGGGGGGGGGGGGACTGTAGCTCTGTAAGTTTTGGCTTTCATAAGTTTTACTAAATCCATAACTATGGTGTGATTATTTATCACAGTAATATTTTGTTTTGTTTTTTAGAAAGGAAATAAATACTGAGCATTCCTTCTGATTTGTTTGCAGGGAAGTTCTGTGACATTTTGTCAAGCAAGTGTTATCCCACACTCTGCACTGCATTTCCCCATCACCTTCCTGGTCACAAAAAAGTCTGGGTTTTTTATTTTCTTTTGCGGGTTGGGGTGCATAGATTTGCTGCACGAGAATGCCAAATCAACTTTACCTGCTCAACCGGAATTTAGCAACAGTCTGGAAGAGCCCTGATTCTTCAGCAGACTATGGCACTCTTTACTCAAGGAAACACAAATGGTCATTTCCCTGGTGAAATTTGGATGCTGGCTTAAAAGGGAATCCTTCCATTTCCTTTTGACTTAGCTGCTCTCTGTGTTTTTGATTGGTACTAAGTGAAACTCTCTTTGCTGTATATTAATGCCATACTACTTAGATTATGTATTTTATTTTAGCTTTGGTTGTCTGCAGCTCTAGGATTCTTGTTGTTGCGACATAATACTGGGCTATAAATACTTTAATAAATAAAATTAATAATAAATATTTCCAAACTTCTAAACCTTTCTTCTACTGGGAAAACCATGGCTTTCACTATACGGACCTTTGTTGGCAAGGTGATGTCTCTGCTTTTTAAGATGCTGCCTAGGTTTGCCATCGCCTTTCTCCCAAGGAGCAGGCGTCTTTTAATTTCGTGACTGCTGTCACCATCTGCAGTGATCATGGAGCCCAAGAAAGTAAAATCTCTCACTGCCTCCATTTCTTCCCCTTCTGTTTGCCAGGAGGTGATGGGCCCAGTGGCCACGATCTTCGTTTTTTTGATGTTGAGCTTCAGACCATATTTTGCGCTCTCCTCTTTCACCCTCATTAAAAGGTTCTTTAATTCCTCCTCACTTTCTGCCATCAAGGTTGTGTCATCTGCATATCTGAGGTTGTTGATATTTCTTCCGGCGATCTTAATTCTGGTTTGGGATTCATCCAGCCCAGCCTTTCGCATGATGAATTCTGCATATAAGTTAAATAAGCAGGGGGACAATATACAGCCTTGCCGTACTCCTTTCCCAATTTTGAACCAATCAGTTGTTCCATATCCAGTTCTAACTGTAGCTTCTTGTCCCACATAGAGATTTCTCAGGAGACAGATGAGGTGATCAGGCACTCCCATTTCTTTAAGAACTTGCCATAGTTTGCCGTGGTCGACACAGTCAAAGGCTTTTGCATAGTCAATGAAGCAGAAGTAGATGTCTTTCTGGAACTCTCTAGCTTTCTCCATAATCCAGCGCATGTTTGCAATTTGATCTCTGGTTCCTCTGCCCCTTCGAAATCCAGCTTGCACTTCTGGGAGTTCTCGGTCCACATACTGCTTAAGCCTGCCTTGTAGAATTTTAAGCATAACCTTGCTAGCGTGTGAAATGAGTGCAATTGTGCGGTAGTTGGAGCATTCTTTGGCACTGCTCTTCTTTGGGATTGGGATGTAGACAAAGGTCCGTATAGTGAAAGCCATGGTTTTCCCAGTAGTGATGTATGGAAGTGAAAGCTGGACCATAAAGAAGGCTGATTGCCGAAGAATTGATGCTTTTGAATTATGGTGCTGGAGGAGACTCTTGAGAGTCCCATGGACTGCAAGAAGATCAAACACATCCATTCTTAAGGAAATTAGCCCTGAGTGCTCACTTCAAGGACAGATCGTGAAGCTGAGGCTCCAATACTTTGGCCACCTCATGAGAAGAGAAGACTCCCTGGAAAAGACCCTGATGTTGGGAAAGATTGAGGGCACAAGGAGAAGGGGACGACAGAGGACGAGATGGTTGGACAGTGTTCTCGAAGCTACCAACATGTGTTTGACCAAACTGCGGGAGGCAGTGGGAGACAGGAGTGCCTGGCGTGCTCTGGTCCATGGGGTCACGAAGAGTCGGACACGACTAAACGACTAAACAACAACAAACCTTTCTTCTATAACTAGCATAAGGGATAGAAATGTGTGTGTATTCTCAAGATATCTATATCTATTCAATATACACACAGCACAGAACTGTTGAAGATGCACCAAATCTGTGCTGTCTAAGATAGGATGAGAAAGGGAAAGGGCACTGGTAGTATGACTTTATGATTGATCTGATCCTAAGCCTTGGGACTCCTCTAAAGATCTTTTTAATGGTGCATTCACAATCATTCGTTCTGATGATACTATCAGGGTGGTCACACCTGATTCCACTTCAGATACTATTTGTACCTGCAAAGATTTTGGGGCATGGGCATAGCTGGGGGCAGCTGCCTCCCCGCAATCAAGTAAATTAAAAAAATGCTTAACTAACTGACCAATTGCATCACAAATAACTCAATTCTGCCCCCCTAACAAAAGCCTGCCCCCCTAAAGTAAATCCTAGCTACGCCCATATCTTGGGGTAGTATTGCTTCTTTTCCAACCAGTGCATATCCTCTAACTTCCTGCTGAAATCTCATAACTTCTGGGGAGGCCTCTAGATGGGCATGTTCTTGACATGATAATAGTGCAGTAGTAGAGAATTCCTTCTGCTTTAGTTTGATCTGTGATGCTTCCATGATGCTCCTTCCTCGATGCCATCACAATACTGTTATCTGGAGGAGCTATGGGACAACAAAAGCAGAGCAAAAATAAACCAGAACATCTGTGGTATAAAAGCTTATGGGATTTAACAGGATGTTATGGGATATGCACTGATTAGAAATGAAGCAGTATGAGTGGGCCAGAAATTTTGCTGGTGCAAACAGTATTGAAAGTGGGGTCGTGTGTGACCTCCCCAATAGCATCATGGGTACAAAGCATCATGAATGGACAATAAAGAGATTCCTGGAGGGACGCTTTATACCACAAATGTTCTGGAGGTTCTTGGTCCCACTTTCATTGTGCTGTAGTGCCTCTGGCCCAAAATCACAGAACAACCAACTTTTATTGTGTCACAAACATGTTGCAGAATGCACGTGCAACAAAACCATCCATCTGGAAGGGCCTTTGGGATGCCCCTGCTGCTTTTTCAAGCATCCTTGCTCAATGCTACAAGCTTCCTGTCCTTCATTCCCTTCCCCCTTCCTTCAGCGGCAAGGCCACCTCCATCCTTGCTGCATTTTCACATCTGACAATTTTTATTAACACAGGAAATTGCCTCAGAATTGATACCGATTTGGTGTTCTGGGCCTAGAATGGTCATTTCAGTTGTTATCGAAAACAGTGATGGCGGAATGAGTTCCAGGGACTCCGGACTGAAAAAGACGAATTGGATTAAATTTAAAGTGGAAAGTGAGAGATTGTAGTTCACATGCAATTTACGGGAAAACAATCAAATGTGTAACTTGCAGCAACAAAATGTGTCAGCCAGAAACCACAACATCTTTGAGAAATCATTTACTCATGTGAGCGCTTTCCAGTGCTTGATGCCCTTCCAACGCGTACGCTGCAGCTGACAGAACATGAAGGAATGGTTTATGGCAGGGGGATCATTTTTTTTAACACTCATGCTAACATCTGTCCAACGGAGCCCCTCATTAATGATATGATGGAATGATTCCGTAAAGACTTGAGAAGTTTCAGCCATCATCACCAAGCTGATGATATAGTCAGCATTTTCGCTCAGCTTGGAAGAGATGGGAGATGGTATTGAAAAGGCAGTGTTAAGAATTCTATCATGGCCACAATCTTGCCCATTGTCATATGGTGCACAGCAGGCATTGTGGTGAAGGGAAGATACCAACACAAAACCAGAAACAATACACAGCAATTTCTGAATGTGTTAAACTGAAGTGCATTACAATTCCCTAAAGAGTTGCTTGTTCGCAGACTGCTGTTCTTTAGTTCATAACATACGTTCCTATAATACACAGCTGCAGAAGATACGATTGCATCCCTCTGAGGTCTGCAACCACATTAACAAATGCTCGTGGTGGAGGCTGCAGATGCTCACAGAGGCTGCATAGTAGTTCTCTATTTGCTGCGTTTTCCTCAAGTCAATTTGTGCACCCTGGGCCTCTGCATTTTTACACTGAAGTAAGCCTCATTGGTTTTTATTCAAATGGAACAATGAGTCACAGAAGGTTTGGACTCATCCTAGGTGCTCCCTCTAGTTCTCTGTGGTGGCCAGTAGGAGTTTGGAAGTTTTATTTCCCATTTTAGATTAGCTACAGTTAAGCATTATGCCCCAACCATCTGTGATTAGTCATAACTATGGTTACTTGAAACAAGCCAACTTCAAACCATGGTTTACGAGGTTTTGACTAGCTACGGTTAAGATTAACCACAGTTTAGGGCCCACACACAAAACTAAACTGTGGTTTGCTTGAAACCAGAAGCAAAAGCTTTACCATTTTCTCCTTGCAGCCTTGCAAGGAGGGGCCAAGGCTCTTGGATGTAACAATATACCCATTGTATATCGTTACATCTACTGGGTCTTTGAGTTTAGTGAGGATTACTATAAAGCAAGTGTGCATTGGATTACAGACTATTGGCTTGATTCTGTGTATGTTTACTTGGAAGTTAGTCCCACTGAGTTCCACAGGACCTATTCCTGAATAAGATTGCAGGCTTCACTGTGCAAAGAATATGTTCACATGTTATATATTCATTGTTTTGGAACTCATGGCAACAGGGCATCCACCAGAGTAAAAGTTGTGGTGGTGACCCCCTCCAAAGCCACAGCTACTGTTCACATGGGTTTAAAGTGCCCTTTGCCTGGTAATGAAAGAACAAGTATTTCTCACCTTCCCTGTCAGGGAGGTCAGTCTGGGAGTGACTTCTTAAATAGCCAACAACTGCCACCATCCACATTTGACTTGAACGCCTAACTCTGCAGCATTTTGTGAAGAAGAAGAAGACACCAACTGCATTCAGCAACCTTCAACTTAAGAGTTACCAACCAGATAGTTTAAACTTGATCAGCCAATCAAAGAGATGCTGTGAGGTAGCACAGTTATTCAGACAACCTCAAACTTCTAATTCCAGATTTTATAGAGTGTTTTAAGATAAGTGAGTGGGAGAAATGCCCACAAAGGAAAAACAAACAATTAATTAATTTATAGGTAACCATACACTGACCCTATTCCTATGTTACTTTCAGAAACTTTTAATAAGGCACAACAGCATCCCCATATTTGTAGAGGTGCACAGGATGTGCTTGGAAGTTGAAGAGGCAGAATTCCTCAAGGCATACAAAGGAAAAAACCATACTAAAAGCACCCCCTTTTATGCTACGTCCCATGAGGGGAGGACTGGGGATTGCACTCAACTGTGCTATCGAAAAAGCCCTGTGCTGGATGTTGCACACTTCCCATTCACAGAAACTAAGGAAAGAGAGCTGTGAATTGGAAAGAATCTCCTCTTGGGTTCCCTCTTGGAATTATCTAAGGGGAAAACACTGTCTTGTCTTGAGTATTTAGGCAAAGATCAGGATCTATATGTTTCCTTTGAGGCAAAGGGTGCCTCCAGACCATCACTATTTTTGAGTGGGCTTCAGGTTGCACAGCATAATGCAGGTGGTGCAACTATACTTGATTAGGAGGTATTGTGCCACAAACCTGTTCCTGTAAAAGATCAGACTTTTGAAATGAGGAAAGTGATGGGGGAAATGCCCTGGAAAGTGTGGGATAACACTTGCTTCAATGCTATGTCATCTAACCTCACAGCAAGCAGGTCAGGATGAACGCTCACTAAACAGGTAACCTCATCTAGCCTCCCCACAAACCAGGAGGAATGCTCACCAAATAGCCAACGTCATGCCATGTTATGTAACACCTGCTTTGATGTAATGTCACCAACTTCCCATGCAAACAAATCAGGATGAATATGCAAAACCCATCTAGAATCCTTAAAGGAACAGAAGGGCTGGACATAGCTCTCCATCACAGCTCAAGTCTTGGTTTGTGTGTGAGTGTGTCAACAGGCAGAGCCAAAGAACCTGGCCCTTCAGCCATTCCTTAGTTTAAGATGACTGGGCAAGTAGATCCTACAGTGAGTTAAATGAGCTCTGGATTAAATTGGTTTCCATTTTGGTACTTAAAAACAACACCACCTTTCTGCCTTTTATGCTGTACATGCACACCTACACGCTCTAGAGAAAGAATATCAGCTTCATGGTATTGCATGCCAACAATGCTAATGCTTTCAAGATTCCTTAAAAGTTTATTTAGGCATTTCAAAGAAGGAAGGAAGGAAGGAAGGAAGGAAGGAAGGAAAGAAAGAAAGAAAGAAAGAAAGAAAGAAAGAAAGAAAGAAAGAAAGAGGTATCTCTGCAGTCTTAAGTAGATGGGGTGCAGATGGGTTCCAGAACTTCTGATTTGGGGCTTTGCAGTACATTGGTTTCAAGTTAAGGAAGAGGCAAAACATTAAATGCTATGATTTCAAGATGCCTAACAAACTGCAGGAAATAAGAGCTAAGTCAAGAAAAGATCTGAGTTCCACAAAGAGAGCCCCGTGGTCTGTGCAGAAGAGAATTGGGCTTCAGCCAGTGAGTTACTTAAAACATACAAGAAACAAAGACAAATGATTATGACCTCGAGATAAAACTGCATTACTCTATATCCAGAAAGTTGTCAGTCATCTGTATATGAAACATAGATTCATATGTTTACTTGCCCCACTGACGTCTGTGGTTTTCCTTCCCTTCCTTGAATTACAATCCCTGTATGATTTTGCCACTCTGCTAAATCTCGCTTCTCTGTTGTTGCGTGTTTACAATTTTACTGAGCATTTTTTTGCTGTATGGTGAAATTGCACACTGGAGTGCTAATATTGAATATAGGTGGGGATCCGCCTTCTCAGGGTGTTATAGTGCCTTGGGAAGGTAGGCACTATGTTGCATTCAAACCAAAGATTGGCTCTGTCAACAGTAGGTAGGGAAATTTGTCTGTGCCTTGTATTTGGGCAGTGCAGAGATAAACTATCTTTTTACACCCTAAAAAGGCAAAAAGGCTGAGCATCTATACACTAAAATGGCATGTCAGAATAGGAAACCCAATGCATGTAGACCAAAACTGCATGGCCATCCCCACGATTTTGGCCTACACACATTGGATTTTTATGCATATATATATGTATTCCAATGTGCCATCCCTGTGTGGACAGCTGGTGGTTGTAGAAGCAGCCAGTGTGCCAGGGAAGGCAGGGGAGTGTATATTCTCATTGACACCACAGGCCAGATGTGAGGGGAAAAGAGCATGTAATTCTGCCCAATAATTTTAACAATTGCAGGGATAGGCAACTGTCAGCCCAAGGCTCCTTTTGGGCACTCTTCCAAGAAATGAAACTTTTTAATCACCCTGTGATAAATGCTGATCCCACAGCCCTGTCTCTTTAAGAATTCGTGTGTCTGCCAAAACCCCTTTCTGCCATAACAACAAAGCAGGCAAACTGCGGAGTCTCTGAGTTTTTCTGGAAGACATGAGAGACATTTTCCAGGAAATTGTCATCCTGCCTATATACTGGGCCTCAAAAAACACCAAGTATGATTGGACGCTTGCTTCTCTGTCCCTCCTGCCCCAGTCAATCAGTGCCCCCCCCCAAAAAACCTCATCATAAAAATGGAGTAGTTTTAATATTGCCTCTGTCTCCATGCCTGAAAAAGCTCCGCCAATTACCTCAGCCTCAAAACTGGTCCTGTACATTTTTGGGGCATGCAAGAATGTTACGCCTAGTTGCCTAGTTGCTGAACTTAAGTTAGGGACTGTTACAGTGTAAGGATTAGGTAGAAACAACTGTTTATTTCCTTTTAATGCAGCCTCGTATTTCTCCTTCTCTCTTATCTTGAATCCTTTAATAAATTGTTGAATTAGACGCCTGAAGTTGACTGAGCAGCTGCTGCTCCCTCGCTGAATTGGCCTAGCCCAAGTGTTGGCTGCTGGTGTCTCAAAGAGAATTAAAGGGAGATGCCTATGTCTGTGCTGCCTCTCCAAAAGATTGTTGGTCTGAGCTCCTGTGTGCTCAGACTAAGGCAACACACTTAGGCAGTGTTGCTCAGCCGGGTTTGCCTTGCAAGGAAGGTGAGAGTGTGGTCTCTTCACTGCATACCTCTGTGCAGATGCTTTGGGAGGTGCCTTCTTCTTCCATACACAGCTGAGACACAGCCAAACGTTCCACAATGTCTCTCACCTGGTTAATAGCAACAGAGGACCCATCTGTTGGAGATGCACATAGGAAGACGTTTACCAGAGTTCCTACTGCGTTCAAACTGGGGGAGAAAGGAGGTTAAAGAATGCTGTCTCTGGGAAAGAGCCAAGGCCCAGTGGTCTTTTTTCCTAGAGCCATTCCAAATACAATCCCCATTTGATTTTTGTTTTTGTCAAAGTTTAAAAAAAAGCAGCCAATCAGCTGGGTGGTACGACTGCTGCTCCTCATCAATTATTATTTACACAAGAAGAACACTACTTGTGGCTAAGGACTGGCAAACCTGCCAATTTCATTTTCTCTCATTTCTCCCCTCCACATCTCCACATCAGTTTGTGGGTTAAAAAAAGAAAAATGAGAATTCACCAACATTTTAAGTGTGATTTTCTCCTGTTCTATGCACATTTTTCTATGCATTTTTGCAAACCAATCTTCCCTAATTTAGTCCATTTTTGTTTGTTATATTCACTGTTACATGCATTTCTGTGCACATGCATTTTGTATGTATTACTTGGCTAGAGAACTACATTGCAAAATTCATAGAAGAAAAATTCAAAAGGACAGCTGTGTTTCAGTTTGCGTATTGTTTTGGAAAGTATGGATTCTATAGATACCCCTTGAACCGAGTTGACGTTTACCCTCATTGCTGCCTCTTGCACCTGGCTGCACAGCCAAAGTCCAAAACAGTTTCGGGTCACCTTCCTTCCATCCGCGTTCAGGGGAGAAACTTTGCTGCGCAGTCAAGGGAAGCCTTCCAGGATCAAACTCAGCAGAGGCAAGTTTTAACTGGACTTTAAACTGCCGAAGGAGTCAGTGGGGATTGTTTGAAGGACTGGCCAAGATGCGATCTTGCTTTGTAGGCATGAGGCGCTTTGTGTGTGCTGCTGGGCTGCTAGAAACCTGGGCGCGCTGGAGGCCAGTGGGCTGTGGATTGCAACAGACGGGCTTGGCTGCTCGAGGCACAGTTTGGAAAGAAAGCTAACTGTCTGGGCGCTCACCCTGGTGGTTAAAATGAGCTTGAGCCACCTTATCTAATCTCTCTCCTGATATTTGCTGGGTGAAAGCATTTATTGCATCATGTTACTCCATGAGTACTTGCTGGCTGCCCCTGCTTTGCGAGTGTGTGTGTGCTTGTGCCTATTGATGCAGAGGGCGATAAGGAAAGGAGGCCTCCCCAATTTTATGGATCAGTCAATCCAAACTGGTCTCACTGGCAGATGGAGCCGCGCTTGTTACCTGTGGGCAGTGTGTTATCAGGGGTGTAAATCAGCAGAGCAAAGCTCTGTTTATATACATAAATTGCCCCCATCTGACAGTTTTAATACTGTCCTGACTCTTTTACCCTGAGCCAGGGGATAGACAAATGGATCGGCAGCCAAGGTATTGGGAAGCCGAGCAGCTGACTCACCGAGAGAAAGGGCCTGGCATTCTTTCAAGCCTGGACTGTGGCAGCGAGTTGACTTTTCTGCAGGCTTGACCACTGATGCATGTGTGCACCCCTGGAGGGGGAGAAAGGCTGTTGAAATAGACCAGTCAAGCAGGAAGTCATCTGTTCTCCCTTTTTGCTAAATTAGTACCTGGAGAGCCAGTGACTAGGCACAGAAATGGGGAACTGTGTCTGTTTCCCTACGGACATGATTCCTAAACTGAAGGTTTGGTCGAGGCGAGGGCAAAAAGCAGCAGTGTGTTGCTTCATTGCAGTGAATTGTGCAACTTGGAAGTTAAATGTCTTGCCTGACTTGTCTTGTCCTCCTCCCTTTCCTTCAAGCGCTCTCCCCGCACCCCCATAAAAGCTTCGTGGTTGCCTGTGTTCGCCCTGAAGGAACTTTCCAGATAGTCATTCATTCCTCTGTATTTGTTACACTGGTTGCCAGGGTGTGTATGCGTGTGCCCAAATATACTCTTGGTTTGGCAAGTCCATTTTGGAGGGACTTGCATTATTCCAGCAATAATTTGCCATATTTTGTTATGGAGAATGAGATTCTGCCGCACCTCATGCATCTCTTGTTATGGGTACTGCAGTGTGGCCCAGGGTAACTTCCCAGGTTCCCAGGTTCATGCTTTATATCTCTCCAGACCAGGGGTCTGCAACCTTTAAGACAAAAAGAGCCACTTGGACCCGTTTCCGAAGGAAAAAAAAACTGGGCGCCGCAAAACTCGTCATTATAAAAATAACTTTTTTGTCACTTTTTTATTATTTCTTTGTTTGACCCTCAGAATTACTCCTCCTCATAGAAATAAACGTTAAATTAACAAGTTACCTTTTTTTGTATGTGTTTTCTTCACTCCCCTTCAAAACAGTGACCAGCGTACATGCCCCCTTTCAATGCAGTGACCAGTGTACATGCCCCTTACAATGTAGCGGCAGGCGGGCGGGAAGGTGATGTCGGGACGGTGCGTGACTAACGCACGCACCACCCCCATGTGACGTCACAGCCAGTACAGCGCCCGCCACAGTGGGGAGTGTCGGGGCGCACAATGCGCCTCCTCCCCTCGCTAGTATCCGCCCCGGAGCCGCGGCAAAGGTGTAAAAGAGCCACATGCGGCTCCGGAGCCGCGGGTTGCTGACCCCTGCTCCAGACAAACCATGAGCTCTAACCAAAGTTTGCCCTATGGTTTAGAGGGCGTGATTGTCTGGAAGAGCTAAACAAGGAGCCCAGGTCCAGATGACATGCTCAGGTGAAACATGGCTTAGCTCAGCGCAATGTAGCAGCAGAACAACTGGGGAGGAACAAAGGAGCTGTGATCTGCCCTCTGGGAGCCAGCACATTTGCTTGTGTGCACTAAGCCATGGTTTGGCTTAGTGTTTTGTTTTCCAATGAGGACAAAACGAAACTTTAAACTTTGGCATCCCTCCTCCCCCACACTTTGTGCTGTTTCAGTTTTGAGTATGCCTGTCACTTGCCAGAAGGTTGACTTTTCAAACATCATGGGCATATGAACTTTGTTGTTGTCCCACATTCTCATCCAGCAAAGGGTTCAAGTGGTGGTCGTAGGTTGCCCTGCAGCCACATCCTAGACAGCTCCATTAGTCGGATGAAGTAAATACTGGCAGTCTCTTCAGCCTTCCCCAGAACAGGTGATCAGTGCTATCAAACCACAAGCATCATTGTTGATAATCCCACCCACCCACTTCTCTGGTAGCGTGCTAACATGTACACTGCTGCATGCTTGTATATTACATTAGTATTCCTTATTTACTGTTGAGCAGAAATCGGAGTGGGGAAAATAGGTTTCTTTAAAAGCAAAACAGAAGAAACCTAGAAATAATTGTAATTAGAACTGAAAATTTTTGCAGCCAGCCTGACAGCCTGCTTTGACAAGTCTCCTGTTCCCTGAAATGCCCTGGATAGGGTTTTCATCTTTCCTCCAGAATATTTTGACATTTGTGCTTTCCTGGCTCTGTTTCTGAAGCCCAATGGAACCTGCAGCCTAATGAAAATGAGGGTCATTATTTTTTTCCTTTCCTTTTGGAGGATAATAATAGCTTTGACAATATAAAAAAGAAATCAGAATTAATCTGTTTACTCTAAGCTGTCTGCTTCCTGACCTGGCTTCAGCACCTGAGGGGACAGAGGGAGAACAAATTAGGGTAAGATTTAAATAGAAAAGAAGGAGAGTGTGCCGAGTGCACTCCCCTCCCCTCTTAACACACACACACAAATGTTCCACCCAAAAAGCACCAAGCAGAACACTCAATAATTAGTTTCCTGCATCAAGCCAAAGTTTAACAGCAGTCAGCCCAAATCAGGGCTAGCAGATCAATCAAAACCTGTTTTGCTGAGACATTTAGATTGGGCAGAGGTGTCCCTCCACCCAGAGAGGAGCCAACTCTTAGGGACTGGTGTCCCTTCAGCCCACCCCCCAATAAAATACTTGAGAGGGCTGCCCCCCAGTTGATGAGCATTGCCATTCAAATGGTGTTTGTGTACCACATATTGTGATCAGTTTTGTGAGGCAAGGCTTATCAGCTCCCCCCAGTATTATATTCAGGTTGGAACCCCTCCTGCCCAGCCCTGTCAAGTCTCCAGCAGACTCCCATTGGATGCCACTGGCATCACTGTGCCAGTGCAGAGCTCCCCCTTCTATCCAACAAATGGGTGGGTGGAAGTGCCACTGGCTGGATCCCCAGGCTCAGGCTCAGAGCATTCAGCCAGGCTCAGAGAATTGTGGGAAATAAAATGGCTCCCTCAGTCTCGCCACTGGTGCTGCTTGGATTGCTGGGTTCAGAAATCTGTTTAAGGTGGAGGCCCAGAACGTGAAGCAACAGTGGCTTCTGCCAGAGTATTGGGGTTCTGATAACCACCCAAAGTTGGAAATAATGCTATAGTTGTTTCTATTTTGTTCATTCCTGATTTTTTTCCCTTTTGACTTCCTAATCAAAAGCTTCTTGTGTTGAACTTATATTATTTTGTTGTTATTGTCTGTTTTTGTTGTTCAATAAAATAATATAAAAGAGATGAATAGTGCCGATGCTGACCCTTTGACCCTGATTTCTCTGACAATGAGAAGCAGGACAATGGAGGTAGACGACCTTCCTGTTTTATGTCCTTCCACCACCCAAAAAATATGGTGTTGAGAGATATACTGCCTCTGTACATAATGGATCCATTTATTTATTTATAAAAATATTTATATACCGCTATTCATTAAAAAAAATTGAAGTGGTTTCCAACAGCGATATAGAAAACCATACAATTAAAAATATATATGAAAAAGTTAAAAAAAAGAAATTAGCACTGTATTATGGGAAGCATGCATTCTTCATTGCCTGCATGAGCCCAACGGAATAGAATAATTCTGAGCAAGTGTTTAAAAGTTGAAAGCCGCGTGCTGAATCTCTGTTGTCAGAGTATTCCACAAGGCTAGGCTGATGACACTAAAGGCTTGGTTCCTTCTTGCTGTCAAATGAGCCTCACCACCTCGGGGAACTAACATGGCTCATAGGGATTGAGAGTGTCAACCTCCGTGAATTTGATCTAATTTAAATAACCAGCAGTTATGTGGGTGTTGGGAGGGAGTACAGACCGCCACCCCCAGAAACCAGTACATCCCAGAAATCCCAGATATACAGTTTATTCAGAAGTATAGAAACAGGGTAAAGGGTAGAAACAGCAAGTAGACATGATCAAAATTAAAATAAAACACCAAAACCAGAGTATCCTTTAGGCAGAACTTACTCTCCTCATGCACTGTTGGTTTGGGTGGCTTCTGATGTCCCTGGCAGGATGAGGGGTCCAGAGGGCAGCATTGCATTTATAAAGTCCTTGTTCAGGTGAGATCTGATTGAAAGGTCCAGTCACAAGAAGGGCACCTACTTCAGGGAAGTGAAGATGCTGTGTGATGGTGGTGGGTAGTGGAAAAGAGGAGAGGGAGTGAAATAGGGTGACCCCTGCCAGCATCTGGAGAGCACCGGGTTGGCAAAGCCTGGCTTAATGTAATCCCATTACATTCTTGGAGATGTCTTATTACCTTTTACATCTCCTCACAAAAAGGCAGCTGTGCTTTTACTACTCACTGTTCTTCAGCTCACCCCTCAATTCACTTCACTCTGTGTCTGGCTGAACAAAAGATAGGCTGCCTTAGTTCGGACAATGCGGGGCCTTTCAGTGATCATAGAGGGGTAAGGAACCTTTTCCAGTTCAAGGGCCACATTGCCTTCTGGGCAACCTGCCAGGGGCCATAGGCAAAAGTGGGAGGAGCAACAAGCATAAATCTTGCCGTCAGCTGGTTTCTATACACTCACAGCCCCTTCTCTATCCTTCACCCAGGCAAGCAAGAAATATTATCCGAGTCCCAGGGCACATTTCAGCCAGGCCAAAAGACTTGTGGCAAATGCAAAGCAGGTCTGGTGAGGGGTGCAGCCTGAGGAGGCTGTGTGGCTCTGTGAGAGTCTCAAGGGCCAGAGATAAAAGGCTGCAGGACTGCATTTGGCCCTCAGGGCTGAGGTTCCCCACCCCAAATTAACGCAAGAGGGAATGCAAATGCAACTTAATGGGAAGGGACCCTTTTCCTATACCATTTGTGCCATGTCTTTGGCCATCCCGTCTGGGACTGAAAAGAAGTTCATATCAGAAAATGAGGTAATGAGGGAACTTGAATCCCAAGAGGCCCATTTGGCTTTTTTTCTGAAGTTAACATGAAGACATTCCTTTTCCAAAGGCATTTGGAGAGGTGAGAGTTAATCTTAAGCAGTGTTGTGTAAACTTGTTTTCTTTTTCTTTTAAAAAAATAGTTGTTATTGTTTTCATTGTTCTACGGATTTGTAACCTACTTCTAGATAAAGGAAGGTTGGAAGTCTACCAAATAAGTAACACAGAGGACTGGAGTCCAGCTTTTGCAGGAGAACCTCTGAGTTTGCGTTATGAACTTGACCCTGGGAAGTTTCTTAGGCTGATTATGAAATAAATGGTGGCTAGATTTGGAATTGAAATACAGGGAGCACACAGCTGCCTGTGTGCAAGTCCAGTTGACTCCAGTGGGACTTAGATCTGAGTAATACACACCTAGAAGTACACTGTCACTGTTCTCTGTGCCACCTGCCCAACCTGCCTTAGACTAATGACTGAAAGACTAAGTGCTGCTCTTTGTTTTGATACTCTGAATAAGATGCAAAGACTCCAACAAGAGCAAGGACTCTTCACAGGAATGCAGTGGCCTCATATCTTTGGCTATACATCTTAACTCATAAGGAGGTCCAGCGCCAAGGGCCTTCTGGTGGTTCCCTCACTGCAAGAGGTGAGGTTACAGGGAACCAGGCAGAGGGTAGTGGTGCCCGGCCTGTGGAATGCCCTCCCATCTGATGTCAAGGAAATAAACAACTATCTCACTTTTAGAAAACATCTGAAGGCAGCCCTATTTAGGGAAGTTTTTAATGTTTGAAGCTTTATTGTATTTTTAATATTTTGTTTGAAGCCGCCCAGAGTGGCTGGGGAAACCCAGCCAGATGGGCGGGGAATAAATAATAAATGATGTTGTTGTTTTTGTTGTTGTTGTTGATGATGATGACTATACTAGAACCTTGCATAGTTGCTTCTTGTTCTAATCCTTACCATAAGCAGAGGACATCAACCTTCACCTGGCTTTCTGCTCCATTTAAGACAGTTAAGCTGTAATCCCACATGACTTCCCCCAAAGAATCATGGGAACTGTTGTTTCCCCTCACAGAACTGCAGTTCCCAGCACCCTTAAAGCACTGAATGTACTTTAAACGCATGGCGTGGATCTGCCGCCTTCAACCATGGATAAGATTCCCCCCTATATGGGGACCTTATGAGGATTTCTTTGTATGTGGGCACTGTGCCTGCACATGAACGGATTGTCCCACGAAACTGCTATTTTAATGATTATTGATTAGCAATAATTACAGATGAACTGTAATTACAGTGATTGCTGATTTCCAGCTGGCTCATATACACTCCTAATCAGCTGAGGAAATAATCACTCCTTCCAATAGCAAATGCAGGTGCTGAGTGCTGCCAGGATTGAAGCCAAAATGAGAAACAAGAAGGGGAGGCACCAGCATGCTGGGGGAGAACTCTGAGAGGTCTCTCTGTTTATTTCAGAGCATTTTTAGCCCAACCGCCATCCACCAATCCCAGGGTGGGTTTCAAAAAAGGTGTGTAAAAGAACTAGAAATAAAGATTTAGTTGGTTGGTTTTTTTTAATGATATAAGCGAGAAGGCAACCCCCTAAAACAACAGCCCCATGAGAACAGAGCAAGCTCACAAGCAAGAGACAGAATATTGACCGTTTATATTAAATTGAAGTAATTTGGTTTGATCTGTAATAATTTGGAAATTAATGAAAATAATAATAAAAAACCAGAATATTGACTGTTGGGAAAGAAAAATAGAAAAAAGAGCAGGAGGCAGGGGGCAATGGAGTTTCCACAAGGATGGCATGGCTGGCTGGACCTCTGAACCACTCCTGTTAGGAAGCGAGGATATACAGCAATGTTTTCTTGCCAGTTCCCCCTGTAGCAGGGCTTGATCCATAACTGTCAACTTTCCCCTTTTCTTGCGAGGAATCCTATTCGGAATAAGGGAATTTCCCTTAAAAAAGGGGGAAAGTTGACAGCTATGGCTTGATCCCAACACCCTATTTGCTGAGCACCCTATTAGGGAAGGACCATACATCCATGACAAAGCATCTCCTTTGCAGGCAGAAGGTTCTAGGTTTGAGCCCCAAAATCTCCAGGCAGGATTTGGAGAGTTCTCTTCCCCAAAACCCGGGGAGCCTCTGCCAGCCAGCATAGACAGCCCTGAGCAAAATGGCCCAATGATCTGACTCGGTATAAGGCAGATTCCTACATCCCTTCAATGCTGGCTGTCCCTCCAGCAGACGCTGCAACACGCTGGGGTAGGAGGGAATGGCAAGAGGAAGCTGTGCCCTCCTAGCCGCATTAGGATTTACCGTCTCCCTCCCACCCCCATGGAAGATGATGACATTCACATGGATTGACCCGCAGAGCCGCAGAAGTCCAGGTGAAGTCTTAAGGTGTAAGTCCCCCATTTGGACGAGCTTGCTCTCTGCTTGCCCTCGTCGGCCCACAATGGTGCCTAATGCCTTTTCAATTTGGCAGCCTGATGGCAGCAGTGAACCAGCAGCCAGTGGGCTTGTCAAAGGCATTCCTTCACTTTAATCCTATTGACAGAGGCTGCTGCCTGGAACAGGAACTGCAGGGTGAGCCATGTCAACAGCAGATTCTTATTACAGATAATATTGATGGGGCCTTTACTTGAATAATGAAGGGAAGAGCCCTCTGCTTTGACGTTTGTCTCCAAAACCTAGAATTACCAAGAGTTTAAACAGCGGAGGGGAGCTTAAGATAGTTGCATCTTAAAGGATCTGCTTTCTTGTCGCTTTCAGGGCTGGGGAAAGGAGTTTAGCCCATACGCCGCAAGCTCCGCACTGACCTTTTCACTCCTCTTAATAAATGTTACAGTTAAATAAAGTCTGATGGATTTTCCTATCTGCTGTAATGTGTTATCCACTTTCCAAAAAAGAAAGCTCCCAAATCCCTATTTAATATCAGTGTTACTCATTATCTTTGTTAGCTGTGGGGCAAAAGGCAGGGCAGGGACAAGACCACTCAGCCGGCATTATCTGTGGAAGTTCTCGCCACTGCCTCTTTTTATATGGGCAAGGCTCCGGGTGTATTATTTGGGAGGCAGTGAAACCAGGTTTGCATCAACCAAGCCACAGTTTGTTGTGAAATTCAGTCCAGAAGGAGCACCAAATGGTTGCCTTGTCCCATCAGTGCAAGCATTTCTTGGAAGCACCTCCGTCTTATCTGGATTGAGCTACAGTTTGTTGGCTCTCATCCAGTCCATTACCAAGACAAGACAATGGCCCAGCACTTCCACTGCCTCACTTGAAGATGTAAATGACAAGCAGAGATATGTGTCATAAGAATATTGCTGACAACGTACTCCAAAACTCCAGATGACCCCACTCAGCAGTTTCATGTCGATATTAAATAGCATAGGGGATACATTTCAGCCCCAAGGAACTCTACCCTTCTTTTACAAGAGGGGAAATGATGACAAAAGAGGGAGGAGCACCAAAATACAGGGAATGGGGCACTGTTATTTGTTAGGTACTCTTTGTCCCACCCGTTTCTTTACATGGCAATGGAGATGGGGTGATGTAGAGAACACAGTAGCCTGTTTTGATGCAGATAACATATCCAGAGAGACGTCTACTGAGCCGAGAGGTGTGCACTTCACAAACCCCTGAAACCACAGAAGGTTTCACTCTACTATAACTGCCTGCTAGGACTGAGTTTGGGGCAGTTAGTCCAGAACTCCAAATGGGTTATAGACCACAAGTGACTGGTCTTCAGCGCCGTCATCTGCTGTTCCAGCTTTAAGAAATGAGTGAATTGCAAACAAACTGCCTTCCCTCCCAGTGGAGATTTATGCTTTCTGACTTCCTGACGACCGAGGTGTGGCATATAAACTACTCCTTGCTTCTCATAATAACTGGGGACAATTGAATAGGGCTTGCCTTGACGTCACCAAGTCTCCTTGTACAAGGCGTTCGCGTCCCAAAAGGAATAGGACTGGGGACTGGCTGGCTCGAGGGAGGGTTTCTGAAAGGACCGAATGGCTCTGTGCCACCTGGGGCCCAGGCTGGCTGGAAGAAAACCGAATGGTTCTGATTACTCCTTTTCAAGAGAGCAAGATTATTCAGCATTCAGGACACAGAGGGGCAGAAAGGTTACCTGTTGAGGAGCTTGCTGGGAAAAATAGCACATGGAGGTCCTTCTGAAGCCCAGCCAAACTCCCATTGATAGGTTTGGAGGGCCAAAGACATCTGCACCAACCTGGACCTCTCAACCAGCATTGAGGGTGGGGGAGCTTGTGCAAAGCTGAGGGCAACTAGGAACATAGGAAGCTGCCTTTTACTGAGTCAGACCATTGGTCCATCTAGTCCATTGATACATCTGACAGTGCACACAATGAGTGTGTCAGTATCATGTTAATAATGACAACTAGGAAACACAGGAAGCTGACCTATAACAGGATATGGGTCCATCTAGCTCAGTGTTGTCTATTGACCGGCAACTGCTCTCTGGGATTTCAGACAGGAGATATTCCCAGCCCAGCCTGGAGTTGTTAAGGGTTGAACCTGGGACTTTCTGCTTGCAAGGCAGATGCTCTACCACTGATCTCTATGGGCCTCTGAATTACAGTCCTTCTCCTACTGCCCTAAGGAAGCAGCAGGCTCGGGCACCAAAGGTCCCTGCCCCACAGGACTGAAAGAAAACAACCTGCCTGCTAGCCTGGTTTAGGAGGGTGTCCCCCCCCCCCCCCCGGGCACACGTATGTGTTTTTCAGTCTGCTTCAGTGTTTGAGTAGCAGGAGCTCATTTGGACAAGCTCAGAATTTTTAGCACAGGGAGGGGTGATGGCAGATATTTCTTGATGTCTTCTTGACAGCCTCTCTGTGCTACTGCAGGACTCAGTAGCGGCATCTTAACAGTCAGGGCCGCTTAACCCATGAGGCCAAGTGGGCCAACTGCCTCGGGTGGCAAGATCCACTGGAGTGGCAGATCCTGATGTTGAGCTTTCTTACACACACACACACACACACACACACACACACACACACCTTGCTCCTGATGTAGCTCTTCCCTCATCCCTTCTTCCCTGGCAGAAGGGGGGACACCATTTTGGAGTTTACCTCAGGTGCTGGCCCGGTTAACAGTTTCAGGTCTTCATTTTGTCATTTTTCTGGATGTCTCCCTATTCCTCTCTAGTCCAAACCAGAATGCCCTCTCCCATTGCAATTTCTATGTATTTAGGAGCTCTCGAAAGGTGTACTGTCCTTTGGGGTGTGCTTCTGTGAGTGTCAAGGGGTGCTGTGTGGAGAAAACTGTGGGGTGAGGTGAAAGTAAACACCTGACACTTCTGCACACCACAAGCAATGCCAAATAGATTGGCGATAGCCAATGTGGTGCCTTGGAGATGTTTGCTAGGCTACAACTCCCATCATCCCTGACTAATCAGAATATAATAGCCTGCTGGATCAGACCAATGGCCCATCTAGTCGAGTATCCTGTCCTCAAAGTGGAGAACCAGATGCCTGTGGGAAACCAAGGAGCAGAACATGAGCAGAAGAGCACTTTCTCCTTCTGTGGTTTCCAGCAACTGGTATTGCTGCCTCCAACTGCTGAGGCAGACCATAGCCATCATCTCTAGTAGCCATTGATAGCCCTCTTCTCCATGAATTTGTCTAATCCTCTTTTGGCCATGCTGCTGGAGCTGCTGGGAGCTGGAGTCCAGCGACATCTGGAGGGCCCCACTTTGGCTTCCCCTGAAATAGACTTCTGCCGCCTCAGCAGCCGTGACTGTCTGCTTGCCGTGGATCAAGAAACTCTCACTTCTCCCAACAGGTGAGAAGCACTATCAAAGCTGAGCATCTTTTATTTCTCTTTCTCTCTCTTTACATAAGAGAAATGGGATACACGAGCTAGCATTTATGTAGCCTGAAATTTGAGAATTGCCAGCAATTTTAAAAAGCAATATTCCTAGCATAGTTGGAAAGCTGCGAATGTATTAAGTAACATTTTGTATTTCCTCCTGCCAGGGTTCTAGTACAGTTATCAGATCTGTGTGGATTAACCCTTGGATTTAATAGGAATTTAGCAGCTATTTAATATGTGTGACACCATCCTTGCATGTAATGTGTCAGTTCCTCTTTTTTTATGCCTCTTGCCTTCACGTAGCCATTCTGAAATATAATGGTATAGAATGACTGTGGAGAAAGCAAAGTTCATTGGTTGTGCTGTGTGTTCAAACTTCCATAGTTAGCATAATACCCAGAATATGCAAGTCTTGGCTTCATTTGAAACATTATATAGTTGATAAGGAAGTCATGCTATAGTGTGTGTGTGTGTGTCACTTAAAAAAACCCCTCTACATAATTATCCTGCCAGATAAGAACAACTGTGACTCTCTCCATCAATGTATGTGCTTGATTTTTTAAAAGTAAAGCTTTAGATTGCACAGATGCGTTTCAGAGATGAAGAGCCACGTGGCACTTTAAAAGGGGTTCTAGTGACAGATCATCTCCTTTAAGTACAAAGCCCCCACAAAACTGGTCCCCGTGCCGAATTGGTTCTCATAATAGATTCTCACAGAAAATGGAAAATGTACTAATTAAAAAGAATGCTGACAAGGGAGAATTCTGATGAGAAAGTTCTATCTGGAGCTTGTTAATTGCAGGGAAGGGACTCTCCCCGGTTTCATAGGAAGGAGTGGGGGGGGGGGGGATGCCCTAAGAAGCAAGAAGCTCAACAAGTCTGAGCCAAACCTCTCCACAAAGTTCTAGCACTGATGAGAATGAAGCTGTTGAAGTAATTTGGGTTAAGGACATGAGCACTTCCCTAAACTGATTTTAGGGATCTAGGAAGCTTCCTTCTACCTAGTGTTGTTGCCATTGGTGGTTAGTGCCCATTGAGGCTGGTGGGGAGAAGGCAGGGAGGCCAACAGTAGGTGGAGCCAGAGCCAATGACAGGTCTGAGTCAGCATAAGGCAGCTTCTATAATCCTCTTGCTGTGGTTACATGAGGTCCTTCCTGATTCCATCGTCCCAGCAAAGCCCCCTTTCAGAGCTATCTTTCCTTATTCCCCCATGAACTGATGCTATTCTATGACTGTGCTGGACTGATTTATAGCCACTTCCTGATGTCTTCTGTAAGTTCCATTCCAATGTCCTAAACATATCCATCTTACTGTATTAGTCCCCATCAAAAGCTTGTGGTGCTCATTGCCTAATATACCTGCAAAGTATTCCCTAACGGTCTTAAGAATTCTAGTTGCAGAGATCGTACAGAATTCTTCTTCTTCTTCTTCTTCTTCTTCTTCTTCTTCTTCTTCTTCTTCTTCTTCTTTACAACGTATGAAATATAGGTTACTATAATCTAGGGGATAAGAAGGCTCCTTTGCGACTTCCGGGGGAGGCGCCTCCAGCAATGGCAGAATTCCTCTGACTGGGAGGAATCTGCTCCGTGGAAATCTGGGTCTGGCCGCCACGGCGAAGGCGGAGACCCGTTAAAATCACAGGCGGGAGAAGCCTGTGAACGTGGGATTCGGCGGGCACCTTTTGTGCCTCCCCCACTCGCGGGGAACCCCAATTTTGGGGCTCTGGAGCGACGTGGGGTGAGCGGCGCAGTGCATCGAATCGTCTGCTTCTTCCACGGAGCGAAGCCGCATAGCTGTTGCCGGAGAGCGCTGACCTTTTCCTGTGGACAATTTGAATTTAAAGGAATTACCCATGAGTAGAGCTGAAACGGAAGAATTGGATCTCTAAAAGTTTAATTTGGTATCGTAACGGGGAGGTTCAAAACAGGAAGTCCGCCTTCCCTTTTTGTAAATAGACTGAGGCAATGAAGTTGTAAGCTGGAGTCCTGGAAGGTCTTTTGTAAAAGATCAAATTTCCAACGGTAAAGAACATTAAACCCCCTCTTGGAGGCAGGAGAAGAGAGGGGGAAGTTGCGGATTGAGTATGCCTGCGGGAGAGAGCGAAGAGGCTCAAAACACCGCCGCTCTGACCCTGGAAACAGGCTGCTAGTAACACTGATGTTTTTTCCTTTTTTTTTTTTTTTGAATGTTCATTGACAGCGTTTAGAACGTTCATTGACAGCTAGTTAAATATGAGAAATACATTGTTTCCACTGTTTCCGGTTGTTTTTTAAAAAAGAGGAAAGTAACTGAAAATTGAAACTAACTTTGGATTATTGAAACTGTGTTTAAAAGAGGACATATTGACCGATACAAATACTCCCCTAGTGGAAGCCTTTGAAATTGGTTACTTTATAGGAGCTGGGCTAGGGGAATTTCCAGCTGCAAGATAAAAAGTGTGAGACTTTGGAATTGACCTTGAATCTCTTAAGTGTTATGGCAAATGGAAAGGAAAAAACAGACGGGATGTTGACAGGGGAGGCCTTAGTGGCTGCATTATTGAAAATAAACGATTCGCTGGAACAACTCCATAAGAAAACAGATGCGATAAATGTGAAATTAGATGTTGCAAATATTGAAGCTGATTTAATTGTAGAAAGTCTAAATAATTTGGGACAAAGGTGAATACCAATTCAGAAACCACCCAGAAACTGATACAGGAATCTACTCTGAAACGGCAAACTGCAGATGAAGTCAGGGAAAAAACCCTTGCTGCTGATTCTAAAGCAATACAACTGGAGAGGAGAGTCCCATCCATACAAAGACAACTTGATGAACATAAGCTGACATTCGTTATGATTGAACTTAAAGAAGAACGGATGAATTTGAGGACCAGAGCCCTATCTGAATTGGAAAAGGAAAGCCTGACAGAGTTTCAGGAGGCGACAGGACTAACATTGGTTGAGATAGAGAGGTAATCGGGGGTTAGTATGACCGCCAAAAATGTGAATCTGCTCAAGGACAACTGTGAAGGATGTTGGATCGAAGAGAAGGGGGATTTGGAAATATGGACAAATCAGAAGTTTTTACTGTTGGGCCGAGTTATTGTGGTGGGGATGAGGGGCTGCTGTGTTGCTGGGGATGTTGCTTTTGTTTCAAACATTGCAAGCTCTGGATGGGATGGAGGGTCTCAGGAGGTGGCAGAGGGATGCTCCTAGAGTTGTTTGGCGGGGCAGGAAGCCTCGAGTCAAACTTAAGATATTGATGGATGCTAAAGAAGGAGGTGGACCTGCCCTGCCAGACCTTTAAACTTCGCTGTGAACCACCTGCTTTTTGCTGGTTGAGAGAATGGTTGCTTTTTGAAAACACTGAAGCATTGGACAATGGCAGATGAAGTTGATGGACTATATGGAATTGGCGGAAATGACTGGCAAGATCCGAGACCAGGGTGAAGAGTTGGTGGAAGAAGAATGGAAAAAGTTTAAAGACTATTTATAGAAATATTGTAAAATTAAGGAATGTTAGAAAAATTTTGGAATGAAATTACATGGCTTTAGTAGAAATGTCATAAGGAATTAAGTATAAATAGATTAATAGAAAATTAAAGGAAAAGTATGGGAAGAATGTGTTAAGATAATTATAGAACAGAAAACAGAGTAAGATGGAAAGGAATTGCTGAAACAAATAATAGAAGTGGAATACAAAAAGGGAGGTGTGAGGAAGTCATTGGAAATAAGTGAATGAAATATAAGATATTGAATGAAATTTGATTTATTTTATTGTTGTTGCATTGTTTTGTTAGTTTAATGTATTGTATTGTATGTGTTTTTTCTTTTCTTTTAGTGTTTAAATTTTTTGGAAAAGTAATAAATATTATTTTAAATAAAAAACAAAGAAGGCTCCCTTGCATAATATTATTATGTTCCATTGGCAAGTGTGAAGTGGAGAATCCACTTTGTAGATATAAATTGCACACATCCTTTAGCACACTGTTTTGACCAAAGCTTTGCAGGGCAGGATTTTTCCTGCTTCTAATATCATTTTAAAAATATGGTGTGCAGCAGACAAAGAGAACAGAACGGACTTTCCCCTTAAATGTGGAGGACCCAACTATTGGTCACCAGTCTTCTTTTCTGCCTTGCATTCCCTTGCTCTCCCTCCCTCCCTCCCTCCCTCCCTCTCTTTGTGGCTGTAGTTGGCAGCCTGCTACTTCTTTGGGTACCCAGTCATGTTTTCCTGCATTCTCCCCCTAATGGAAAAAGCCAGAATCCCTTAGGATGTCTCCGTATGCTTTTCTTCCCGGTATTTTTGTCTGGGAACCACAAAAAAACGCTCAAAATCTAAATAGCAGGAAACAAAATGCAGACCTAGAGCACACTTCAATACACTTGCTGAACTAAAGCACAGTGCAAGAGGGATTTATTTGTAAATAGAATATGAAGGGTGTTTATTCCTTATTGATGAAGTGATTTATTGCACAAGGTCATAAAAGTCATTAATAAAAGCATAATGGAAGGAAAGTTGCACCAGAGAAAAACTGTTGGTTTTTTATGTCCTGTTAATTCCAAGTCATGTTATTTGTGATAATCTGACATGCCAAGCTCCCCTCAGTTATAGGTAATAACATTTACTGAGTCGGACTATTTGTCTATATAGTCCAGTGTTGCTTACTCTGACTGGCAATAGCTCTTCTAGGACTCAGACAGAGGTCCTTTCACAGCCTTAACAGAGCTTCTTTTAAGTTGAAATGCAGGGAATTGAACCTGAGACCCTTTACACTGGGATCAATTAGTACCGGACAAGATGAATGGAAGGAAATGGCAGGTTTTAAGGGTCTGTGTGTCTGAAAATGCAACATGGGAGTTGGCACACCATGCATCTGACTGCTCAGGAGTTGGAAGCCAGCAGCATCATTAGAGTCCATTCCAAATTCTTGGTTGCTGAATATGACCAGATGGAAATGGGTGTTGGCTGTGCAAGAGCAACAGGTGGAGGATATTTTAAGATTCTCATCTTCAGACAGCAGAGGGAAATAAAGGGGGAATAAATGGGAGACACTTCCAGGCATCTCCTGCCCTCTTACTTCCAAGCATGCCCACCAGGAAATAAATGCCATTCCATGAATTGCTTTGGAAAGGAGTCTTACCACACCTGGGGGAAGGCTGAGCTGCTGCCCATGAGTTTTGGAGGTTTCTGGGAGATCTGACAAATAGAAACAGGAACCAGATGGGATTCGCGGCTGCTGGAAAGGAACAAAGATCCATAACCCATGTTGAAAAGTGAAGACACTTTAGTTTTCTTTTGGAAACATTCTTCCATTGGTAGTCATGTTCAGATTCCCCCACTCCCCCCTTGCTTGGCTGAGCAGCACAGGAGATTTCCTGTTTATTATTATACCGTGGTGCTTTAGTGGAGAGGCCACTGGGTTCTTCAATGGCCCATGTATTTTATTTTTAGGAAATATTTTCTTGCAGAACAAGAATCACTGTATGCCCTTTGTTTGCTTTATAGTATTCTTCATGTTGTCGGCCTGTCAATCCGTGTCCTAATTTCATTCCCCTTAGGCATTTTGCATGGAAATGAAGCACTGACTTGCTGTTTGTTCCAGGGGCTTGGACAGAGATAGCAACAAGGATAGCAATGGATTGGTTGTAGCTCACTTCCTACAACCAATTCACCTATGTTGAACATGGGGGGGGGGGAATTGTGCCCACCACTTCACCTCCAACCTCTGCGTCTTTATCTGAACCTCTGAACAGAATCAACCTGTGTATAAGCTCTGTGTATTGGCTCTTTCTGGCTACAGACTGTGCATTGGTTCTCTTCAGAGCTCCAGTTATGGGTAAGATCCTATTCAGAGGTTCAGCTAAAGCAGGAGTGAGGAACTTGCAGGTGCTGCTAGACTATAACCCCCATCACCTCTGACTATTGACCATGGTGCCTGGGGCTGATGGGAGTTGGAGTGGAACAAAATCTGGAGGCCCCCACTCCTGGATCGGAGCAAGCCAGAGGCCATGGTCAGCCTTCACACTTGCATTCAATGATGATTCTTCACCTGAATTCAATTTTACTCTTCTGAAACACCTAAACCCAGTGCCCTAAATATGGACAACAGCCTATCCTGCCAAATATGAGAAGAGAGGGGAAGAAACATTATTATGAAGGTTGTTAGCCCTTTTTCTAATACTGTAGAGAGATGGGGGAATTGTTTTGATCACCAGAGAAAGTTAAACATGACCAGGTTCAATTGAGCTTAATAATGTACTTCAGGGTAGTCAATATTTCCAAATAGTAAGGGATGGTAGCAGTTGTAGTCCAAATTATCTGGAGGATTTCCTGGAGGAGCTGTAGTCCGAAACATCTGATTTTCTAGATCCATTTCAATCAGGATTCAGGCCTACTTTGGGCACAGAAACTGCCTTGGTCGCCTTTACGGTGACCTTTGTCAGGAGAAAGACACAGGGAGTGTGAGGGCACTGTGTGTTGTGTTGTTTCTGCTCCTACTTGGGTGGTGGGCTCCAGAAGGTGGTGTTTGAAGATAATGCTCTGCCCTGTGGGTTCTCTGGTTTGGGATACTGCAGTGGTTGGTCTTGTCCTTCATGCTGTTTAACATCTACTTGAAACCACTGCGTGGGGTCATACAAAGTTTTGGAGCACACTTTCATCAGTATGCTGAACACACATAGCTCTTTTTCTCCTTTTCATCTTCTGCAGGTGAGGCGGTGGATGTGCTGAACTGGTGCCTGGTTGCGATAATGGACTGGATGAAGGCCAATAGGATGAAGCTTAATCCAGATGGGACCGAGATGCTGCTGAAGCTTTTTGTTGGCTTCTGCTGGGCCTGTTGATGGTTATTGAAATGGTTTTATTGAAATGTATTGTTTTGGTTATATGTCTAGGGATGGTGGGAGTTGTAGTTCAGCAACAGATAGAGGGCCAGTGGTTTCACACATCTGTTTTATGTTATGCCTTTTTTGTTGCTTAACCTTTTTGTAAGTCACTGAGAGATTATTATTTTTTTGCAGTGAGCAATGGAAAAGTCCAACAATAGAAAATATCAGTTAAATGTAAAATGACCTTAGTCAATTTCCCATTTCACATCATTGTGAAGACACTATAGTTGCATACACACCACACATTTAAAGCACATGGCTCCCCCCACCAAGAATCCTGGGAACTGTAGTTTACCCTTCACAAGACTACAATTCCCAGTGCCCTTTTCCATGGACCATGGTCTCCACTTCCTTGAGGAATGACTTCTGGGGGGTGACCCAGAGGTCCTGAGCAATGAGATTTTTCTGCTATGTTCCAGATCTCCTGATCCTTCCCCTATTAAAAACAACAACTAATGCCCCCCCGCCCTTTTTGTTTCGTTCAGTCTTGCAACCACCCTATTTCATTGAATGAAAGGTGGAGTTTGAATGTTTAAATACAGAAAATAAATATTAGCTAGGCTTCCGTTATTATTTTTATTTTGCAAAAGGAGAACTGAGGTTCAGAGATCATGGCCAATTAGCAGCTGGGCAGGGTGGAATCATGCAATTCCCCCACCACAAGACAATTTTAGATACCCTTCCTGTTGGGAAGCTGTACTCTGGAATACTGCTTGACGAATATTTCTTGGGAAGTTCTAGCAATGTATTGGCTCCCCGGAACAATGAAACACATGCTTCAGTTTAAGCTAAAGAGAACCCCCCTGGCTGTATCAACTAGGTTACTTAGTAAAAAGCATGTGCTTACATACTTCTCTAGGCCTGGGGTGGGGTGAGAACTGTTTCGTGCTGAGCCCCATTGAGGTGGCCACACCCGTGACCCATCCTCGCTTAGCACCGCTTTGTGGAAAAGTCCCTTGCCTTTGCACACTGCAGAAAGATGTTACGAAATCCTGGCCCTGACAGAGAGCAGATGCATTATTGGGAAGCCCTCGGGTCACAAGAGGGCTAATAGTCACATTCCTGGCTGCAATGGCAAAAGATTTACACCCCATGCTCGCTTGCCTCACCCTGCACCAGGCTGAGGGCTCCCGGCCTAACCAGCCCCCTTGGCTTTAATTGTTGTGTTAATGGCCCTTTTATTTGAAGCAGATCCCCTGGCTTACAGAGGAGAATGTCATTATGTTGTATTTTAGATGTATTTACATTCAACTTGCCACAGGGATAACATTCTAATTATTTTCTATAGCTGACAGCACTAGCGTCTGCTGGTATTATAGACCCCCTTAGACCTGATTACATGGTCTGTTTTTCTTCAAATCACCCACAAATGACACTGTGGAGCAGGTTTATTATCGACTGGCGTACCTTTGCTTAACACGGCCCACTCCTGAAACAAATGCACAGAGAAGGTAATGCATGTTTGGAGCTTGCGTCTTTGTCTTCAGGAAGGCAGAGGGGCTTAGAAAGGTTAAGCCCACAGTTAACCTCCTCTTCTTCTTAAACCTTTAGCACATACCCCTAAAGAGATGGAGGCACCACTGCACGGAATAAGACAGGTCTTGCGTAGCACACTTCCTATATCAACGGTATCCCACGGCAATTGACAAGGAGGGCCGTGAAGCCCAGAGGTAGCTAGTTAAGTCATAAATAACAATAGCAAGTTGTAAAGTCGAAGGGAAAGGACCCAAAAGGGTGGTGTCAGGTTGGTTTAGATCACAGATTAGGAGGAGGAACCTTCAATAGGGCAAGGTGACAACTGATAGGACAGAGGAGCAGTCACATTTTAGAAGAATGGCTTCATTTTTTCTTTCTTGCCCCTGCGAGAGGGTTAACAGTTGCACTGTGTAATTGGTAATGGCTGGAGATAAGAGTCTCAAGGAGCCTTCAGACAAAGGCATTAAGAGATGTCAAGGTGACAGAAGATGGAGGTCTGTTTGAAGACTTCTTCAGTCAAGGGTGATGAGGAGGGTGTGACATCTTTAATAAATAATGAACACAAGGAAAGGGAAAGAAGAATCTGGGTTGAAATGTCTATGGTGAATTGATTGTCCCTTCCGTCTATGATTCTATGATCACCTATGATCTATGATTGTGGCTGGCCTGCTTGGGTGGGTTAAAGGCTAGCAGCATGATCCTGTACATGCTTATTCAGAAGTTAAGTCTCATTGTTTCCAGTGGGGCTTACTCCCAGGTATATGTGCATGGCATTGCAAACTCAGATTCGGTATAAGCAGGAAATATAATTACATCCTCTTGTTTGGGCTCATGTGTTTCCGGAGCCAGCATGAGATTTCTCAATTAGAAATAATAATTTGATTTTTTTAAAAAAATCTTTTTAAAAAACAACAATGGTGATGTGTCATTCCGGAATTTCCTAACTCTAATGAGCCCAGTAAATGAACCTGTCTCCTCCTCCACCCCCTGCTTAATATGCAATTGTACAGTTGCATGTGGAGGCTGACTGGGGATGAAACGCATTAGGTCATGATGCAAAATTCATGTGAAATGTTTGAGAAAGATCTATGGCCAGAAGATTACAGTCTGATCCTCAGATATAAGCTCTATGGAGGTCAAAGGGAGTTACATACAGCAAGCGAGTGAAGGATTTCAGGTTTCAGTGCCTTCCTGTACCTGCTAATAAAACTTTCCAACGCTTTCATTTCCCCCCTATATGTTTACCTGAGGAAAAATGTTGGCATAATCTCTGAACTGAATACTAATGTTAGTATGAGCATAAGAGTAGGCTTTAATACAAAAGATATTGTATGTGATAAGTTAATGAAGCTGGAAATTGGGGCAGGGAACCAGATGCTGTTGGACTACAACTCCCATCATCCCTGGCCTGTGACCATGCTGGCTGGGGCTAATGGGACTTGAAATCCAACAATATCTGGAGGGGCACATGCTCCACAGCCCTGCTGTTGATTGGCAGGAGTCTCCAAAGGGTAGCACCACCTTGCTTTGCTTAATAGCTGTTTAATGGTCCATATGTGAGAGAGTCCCCTTCATGGATCACTGCCTTGCCATGGCGAAGAGGCTTGAATAACTCAGAGAAGCTATGAGCTATGCCGTGCAGGGCCACCCAAGATGGACAGGTCATAGTGGAGAGTTTTGACCAAACGTGATCCACCTGGAGCAGGAACCGGCAAGCCACTCCAGTACCCCTGCCAAGAAAACTCCATGGACAAAGGCAACAGGCATATAAAAGTTATAACGCTGGAAGATGAGCCCCTCAGGTCGGAAGGCGTCCAACATGCTACTGAGGAAGAGCAGAGGACAAGTACAAGTAGATCCAGAGCTGATGAAGCTGCTGGGCCAAAGCCGGAAGGATGCTCAGTTGCGGATATGCCTGGAAGTGAAAGGAAAGTCCAATGCTGTAAAGAAAAATATTGCATAGGAACCTGGAATGTAAGAACCATGAACCTTGGTAAGTTGGATGTGGTCAAAAATGAGATGGCAAGAATAAATATTGACATCCTGGGCATCAGTGAACTAAAATGGACGGGAATGGGCGAATTCAGTTCGGATGACCATCATATCTACTACTGTGGGCAAGAATCCATAAAAGAAATGAAGTGGCCCTCATAGTCAACAAAAGAATGGCGAAAGCTGTACTGGGATGCAATCTCAAAAATGATAGAATGATCTCGATACGAATCCAAGGCAGACCTTTTAACATCACAGTAATCCAAGTTTATGCACCAACCACTAGTGCTGAAGAAACTGAAATTGACCAATTCTATTAAGACTTACAACACCTTATAGAAATGACACCAAAGAAGGATGTTCTTCTCATTATAGGGGATTGGAATGCTAAAGTAGGGAGTCAAGAGATAAAAGGAACAACTGGCAAGTTTGGCCTTGGAGTTCAAAACGAAGCAGGGCAAAGGCTAATAGAGTTCTGCCAAGAGAACAAGCTGGTCAACACTCTTTTCCAACAACACAAGAGACGACTCTACACATGGACATCACCAGATGGGCAGCATCGAAATCAGATTGATTATATTCTCTGCAGCCAAAGATGGAGAAGCTCTATACAGTCAGCAAAAACAAGACCTGGAGCTGACTGTGGCTCAGATCATCAGCTTATTATAGCAAAATTCAAGCTTAAACTGAAGAAAGTAGGAAAAACCACTGGGCTGGTAAGATACAATCTAAGTCAGATCCCTTATGAATACACAGTGGAAGTGAGGAACAGGTTTAAGGATTTAGATTTGGTGGACAGAGTGCCTGAAGAACTATGGATGGAGGCTCGTAACATTATACAGGAGGCAGCAACAAAAACCATCCCAGTGAAAAGGAAATGCAAGAAAGCAAAGTGGCTGTCCAACGAGGCCTTACAAAAAGCGGGGGAGAGAAGGCAAGCAAAATGCGAGGGAGATAATGAAAGATACAGGAAATTGAATGCAGATTTCCAAAAAATAGCAAGGAGAGACAAGAAGGCCTTCTTAAACGAGCAATGCAAAGAAATAGAGGAAAACAATAGAATGGGAAAAACCAGAGATCTGTTCAAGAAAATTGGAGATATGAAAGGAACATTTCGTACAAAGATTACCATAATAAAAGACAAAAGTGGAAAGGACCTAACAGAAGCAGAAGACATCAAGAAGAGGTGGCAAGAATACACAGAGGAATTATACCAGAAAGATATGGATGTCTCGTACACCCCAAGTAGTGTGGTTGCTGACCTTGAGCCAGACATCCTGGAGAGTGAAGTCAAATGGGCCTTAGAAAGCACTGCTAATAACAAGGCCAGTGGAAGTGATGATATTCCAGCTGAACTATTTAAATTTTTAAACTATTTAAAATTTTAAACGATGATGCTGTGCTACACTCAATATGCCAGCAAATTTGGAAAACTCAGCAGTGGCCAGAGGATTGGAGAAGATCAGTCTACATCCCAATCCTAAAGAAGGGCAATGCCAAAGAATGCTCCAACTACCGCACAATTGCACTCACGCTAGCAAGGTTATGCTTAAAATTCTACAAGGCAGGCTCAAGCAGTATGTGGACCGAGAACTCCCAGAAGTGCAAGCTGGATTTCGAAGGGGCAGAGGAACCAGAGACCAAATTGCAAACATGTGCTGGATTATTGAGAAAGCTAGAGAGTTCCAGAAATACATTAATAATAATAATAATAATAATAATAATAATAATAATAATTTATTATTTGTACCCCGCCCATCTGGCTGGGTTTCCCCAGCCACTCTGGGCGGCTTCCAACAAAGATGAAAAATACACTAAAATGTCACATATTAAAAACTTCCCTGAATCTACTTCTGCTTCATTGACTATGCAAAAGCCTTTGACTGTGTTGACCACAGCAAACTATGGCAAGTTCTTAAAGAAATGGGAGTGCCTGATCACCTCATCTGTCTCCTGAGAAATCTCTTTGTGGGACAAGAAGCTACAGTTAGAACTGGATATGGAACAAGTGACTGGTTCAAAATTGGGAAATGAGTACAGCAAGGCTGTATATTGTCCCCCTGCTTATTTAACTTATATGCAGAATTCATCATGCGAAAGGCTGGGCTGGATGAATCCCAAGCCCAACTCTATGATTCTATGATTCTAAGCCGGAATTAAGATCGCCGGAAGAAATATCAACAACCTCAGATATGCAGATGACACAACTTTGATGGCAGAAAGTGAGGAGGAATTAAAGAACCTTTTATTGAGGGTGAAAGAGGAGAGCGCAAAATATGGTCTGAAGCTCAACATCAAAAAAATGAAGATCATGGCCACTGGGCCCATCACCTCCTGGCAAATAGAAGGGGAAGAAATGGAGGCAGTGAGAGATTTTACTTTCTTGGGCTCCATGATCACTGCAGATGGTGACAGCAGCCACGAAATTAAAAGACGCCTGCTCCTTGGGAGAAAGGCGATGGCAAACCTAGACAGCATCTTAAAAAGCAGAGACATCACCTTGCCAACAAAGGTCCATATAGTTAAAGCCATGGTTTTCCCGGTAATGATGTATGGAAGTGAGAGCTGGACCATAAAGAAAGCTGATCACCGAAGAATTGATGCTTTTGAATTATGCTGCTGGAGGAGACTCTTGAGAGTCCCATGGACTGCAAGAAGATCAAACCTATCCATTCTTAAGGAAATCAGCCCTGAGTGCTCACTGGAAGGACAGATCCTGAAGCTGAGGCTCCAATACTTTGGCCACGTCATGAGAAGAGAAGTCTCCCTGGAAAAGACCCTGATGTTGGGAAAGAGAGAAGGGGACGACAGATGACGAGATGGTTGGACAGTGTTCTCGAAGCTACAAACATGAGTCTGACCAAACTGCGGGAGGCAGTGGAAGACAGGAGTGCCTGGCGTGCTCTGGTCCATGGGGCCACGAAGAGTCGGACACGACTAAACGACTAAACAAATGTGAGAGAGTGGCAGGAGAGGCACTGTTGTTCTTTCAGTGGATCTAGGTCTGGGAAGCCAGTATATGGTTCCTAACAGTTCTTCCTTTTTTCTTCTTTCCAGGTGCTGGTTAAACAGCTCAAACCAGGAATCTATACAGCAATTGTCAGCCTCATCTATGAGTACAGTTGACTATCTGTCTACCCACTCGGCCTTAATTATTCTTAATTTTATGTGTGTGTGTGTGTGAATGGTTTGCAACTTTGAAACTTGCTAACAAAACATCTATAGGGCTATCTAAGAATGACAGATTACGAAAGCCAATCCTTTCCTAATTTGCTCAAGATTAATGTTTAGATTTCCATTGATTTTGACTAACCCCTCCTCCTCTCTTCTTGCATTTGTGTTGAAACGTGGTTTAGACATGGAGTGCAGAAATCAAGAGGGGAAAGTCTTACATATCAGGAGGGTGTTTGTGGATTTCATGTACAGTCAGTTAAATTGTGGTCTCTTCGCCTCACTAATCCTATGCAAGGCCCTGTTGTGCATTCTTTCAACAAAGAATCGTTGAACCCCGGTCACTTGAAACCCCAGATTGCCTTTGATCATAAAATAAGTTGACAAGCGGTCATGGGGTGGTGGGGGTTTTGTGTGTGTTTGTGGGGATTTAAATTCTTCTGTATATGAAATGTTTTGTCTGTGAAAATGTTTTATACGTTTTTATTCTCAATGTTATTGTTGTTAAATCACTCTGAGAAGTTTAATAGGAAGTCATCCAGAAATGGAAATAAATGAATGAGTTTCTTTTAAAAAGTTACATGGAGCATTCCCTATTCCTCACCTCCTGCCACAGAACCACCGGCACTACACCACCCAGGCCTCTCTGCAGGGCTGTGCGTTGTTCTCCTCAACAATGTGG